>NC_090939.1:877143607-878426258 GCF_040938575.1 Ambystoma mexicanum | reverse complement strand
GACCAGTGTGTTGTTGGTTGGGTTTCCGGTCCAGGTGGGTTTTTCCCAGTTGAGTCTTTTGGGTGGGGTGGTTCCTTGTCAGTCTTTGTCGAGCAGACTGATATGGTGGGACCCATCTGATCCAGTCTTGGTGATAGATGGGTTATAGAGTGTGATGGATTCCAATTTGTTCTTGTTCTGGTTCGGGTATTGTCCATGGTGGAGACCGGGTTGGGATGGTTTATTAGTTGTCATGTTCCGTTTGGTATCCTGGTTGGGTCTGTATTCATGACGCTTGTTGGCTGTCGGTTTGTTGTTGCTGTGCTGTTTGTTTACCACATTGTCGTTTGTGGACAGGTAGCGAGCATTGTAGTCTGTCTTTGCTCTGTAATTTGTATGTGTCCTTGGGCCATCTCATATGTTTGTCGAGTTTTTTGAGTTGTGGAATCATGCTGGTCGGTGCCTTCCTGAGTGTTTTGGGATTTCTTCATATTTCTGTTGTCTTTTCTGGCTGTGGGTGTTCTCTTTCGATTGGTGTTTTTCCTGGTCTTTTGGGTTTAGTCTTTGCTGTTTGTGGTTTGTTGGTTGTATTTGATAGGTTGTGGGTATTAGAGGCCTCGGTTGATGGGACCTTGTGGTTCCCTTTGTTTATTGCTGCTTCTTTAAAAAAAAAAAAAAAAAATTGTGGTTATTTTCTTTTTTTGAAATAATTTTTTTATCCTGGAGGTACTTTTTTAGGTTATGGTTGTTTATTGGATTTTGCGCAAAGCAAACATGAATACTGTGTGAAGGAGTACATGTGAATACTGGCATATATTGGTGTAGTCATGTCGGGGAGAATTCTCAAGTCTGTGGTAATTCCCTTCTACCTTAGAGACCCCCAGCTCTTTTGCTGAACTGTAGGACTTTTTAATTTTAACCCTGAAGTGAGTGAGACCTTTTTCCCACTCCCTCATGTGTTTTGACCTGAATTGGATTATGCGTTTTCATTGTTTTGAGAGTCTGACAATTTCCATAGGCATCTGCTTTTTGTAAGGTGACACACAGCACCTTCAGTGCAGTGTCACTGAGAAATCCTTAGATTTCTCATAAGGTTTAAAATACCTTTTCTTGTGTGAGCTACTGTTCCCAAGAATAGTAAAGTGAAATTGACTTACCTTTTCTCTTTGTTCTGGGGGCCTGAGGGGGGGTGGTGGGGTTACCCAGTAGTAGGGGTGTACCGAATAGTACATCTACTATCCGACCGAATAGTACATTTACTATCTGGGCGGATCCGAATAGTCGTTTTGGCTTTTGTGTAGGCGTGGGAAAGGCACTTGCCAGGCACCGCTGTAGTGTTATTAACTGGCTATTGATGGTTGCAGGTGCAAAATGGTGCGAGTACCTAGGAATATAAAAGCTGTTGGCTTTGCCAATGCTTGTTTTAACATGACTTCAGTGAAGGACATGCACAGTGTATACAAACACATGTGCATAGGCGTGTTATAAATATCATATCATAGTGCTTATCATAGTGCTTATAAATTGTGCCAATGAGAACTTTCATTCACAGGCCCATTGTTCCAAGGTAATTGTAACAAACAAACCCTTCATTAAAGCTTTACAATGGTGACTTGGCATTCCTTCCCTCTCAAAGATATTATCTTCTATTAAGAAATATCTTTTCACATCTAGTCATCATTCTGTTAGGAAAATGGCAAGTCAACCCTCCTAGTCATTTGCGACACGAGAAGGGTGTCTGCCCGGCTCTATAGTTGTGAAGTGGACTTGATGGTTCCAGTTTTGTGTGCTGGGACCTGGAGGGGTCACGGGATTCCATTAGCTCCTTTTGTAATTGGGTTACACTCTTCTGTGTTTCCATTTGTGTAACTTCAACTTGGCAGAGCATTTTGTAACCATGGTATCCATTTATAAAACTTTTAAAAACTGATGTGTTTATCTCTGCAAGTGGCCGAACAATTAGGGGGCAGGCGAGGAGATCGCGCATATTCATGCCTTGCAAATAGCCACAGAGATGCAGCATTGTGCACATTTACTTCGCAGCCTTGTTAGCAGAGCAAGCCTGCATTCACTGAAGAACGTTCAGTAGGCTAACTGCTATTGAAATTCGCCAATGCAGTCAGCAACACATGCGTAAGGGGCCACTTCTTTGTACCTCCACACAAAAAGATGCCATTAATCATTGCCTACCCAGCGCAGTTGAGGCGGGGGCTGGCATTAGCTCTCAGTGGGCGCACCTGCAGGGGGGCGATAGTCACTGTGAGCACAGCGGCTATCGGGAGTCTGAAGCCCTGAGGTGTTATGCAGTGCAATGAGACTGAGACCGACCTCTCCCCCACCCCCGGGCACAACAACCTCCTGGGGACTCTGATCCTCCCAAGCCATTGAAATCCAAAGTGCCACCTTTACCATGCCCGTCCCGCCCTACTTAGCAAAGCAATACGAACTGGTTGCGTGCAAGTCCTGTTTAGAGAGAGAGATGTTCATCAGCCCTCCGATCCGATTTCCCAGGCGCAGGAGGTGCCTTCAAGAAATCAATCGAGCCTTGCTGCTAGGCGTTTCCAAGTGTGTTGTGCAGAAAATCCATATTTTGAAAGTGACTGGATTGGTGGCAACAGGAGGGACGCGATTTAAACACTGTTCATACTGATAGACCTAGCAGCTCGGATTTTAAAGCAATAAAAGTTCTTTTGTGTGCAACTCGACTGCCATCTAGTGGTTTGGTGCAGTAACTGCTGTATTTAAGCTTTGCATACAAGGCGAACACGTTGCTTTTATATGGGAGCAGGTCTTTTCAGTGAAGGAATTCATGGTGTGTTAATTTCGGCTTCGAGTAAGTATTCAAGTATGCAATCGGCTGAAACGAATAATTACTTTTTAGCCGAATACTTACTCGAAGACTAAGTTCACTACACCCCTACCCAGTAGCCCCTTGTCCTACATTCTCATGTAGCATGGTTATGTTACCCTCCCTGCTTTAAATGGTTGGTGGCAGTAGTTTACTTTTTCCTACCATTGTGCAGTAGTTTACTTGTTCCTACCATTCCTACCACAGGCTGAACCCTCAGCTGCAGTATAGCATTGATGGGTGACCATTTTATCAAAATGGCCCCTGTCTTTTTTTTGATATGTTCTGTTTGTGAGGTCTTTCTTGGGTTTTACTCTGTGCATCGAAACAGATTGGAGCCCTTTGTTTGTCTTGTCTTTGGCGGGCTTCAACCCAGAAGCCCGCCTTTTGGCTCCAGTGTGTCTGGAATGAGAGGATGTGAGGGAGGGTCCCGAAACTCCCCGGTCCCTTGTCTCCAGGAATGCCTGAATGCAACCAGCCCTGATTGGCTGGCTGGCTGTCCTTTCAGGACCGCCCCCCTGCTTTGTGATTGACAGCCTAGACTGTTCATGAATGGGTGAAACCTGCTTAAAAGGCGAGGACTAGAGGCAGAGTCGACCACTGGGAGAAACACCCGGCGAAGAAACCGTGAACAAATCTTGCTGCATCCTCCTGGACCTTTTGAATTGCCTGGTAAAGCCCTGCTGCTGTGCTGAAACTTTTTTTTTTTTTTTTCAATTCGACAGAGAAGCTCCTGAATGGATGACTTTTTTCCCCTTGGGTTAGTGGGACCAACTAACCAAGAGATGAACTCCACTGGACCATCTTCCCTGTCTGGCTGTACTTCTTCATTGTTGCAGGAACCGAGTCCCAGGGGTCGAGTAATCCGTAGTTGAGTGAAACGTCTGAAATCCAGCTCCAAGCTCCAGGAGTCTCCTAAGGACCCTCCAGAAGCAGGACGACCAGAGCTCGAGTTCCCTCGCCACAGTGCAGAACCCAAGGAGTGAAGGAAGCCCAACCGGTATCTGAGATCCGCGACAGTGCTTTTTACTAAGCGCTGAAACCGTGAAGTGCTGCTGAATTGAAAAGAGCCGTAGCTGCCGACAACCTCACAAGTATCGCAGGAGCCCTAACCAGATGTTACTCCCTCTTGCCCCCACGACTGAGGCTCAGGAACACTGACTCTACATCACTTTAGCAGGACAGAAGCCAGCTGGATCACTCTTCTTCAAACCAGAGGTACTGTTTAGACTTGGTGTAATTATCTCACTGTCTTTTAGCCATGCTTTTCTCAGTTGGGAATTGCAGTGGCCTACTTTTAGAGTTGATTCCAACTCTGTTTTCACAGACTTAACAACTTGTGACCCTACAAGTGATGTTGTAACAAACTCTCTAACTTTGTGCACGACTTTAGATTCTAAGTCGTCCCTCAGCTCCAGACACTGCTTTAGATTGACTTTGGCTGTCCTGGCTCCCTGCAGACTCTTCTATTCCATTGACTTTGATATTGTTTGTCTCTCATAGGTGGTAACTTGTTTTAGACTGTTACTGCTGGGAAAAGCTTGTCTAGATTTCATTGGAAGATTTAGTTGAGAACTGATTTAACCTTTTTCCCTCCATAAACCTTTCCTTTCTGCAACCTCAGAATCTGATTGAACGTCACCCCAGGGTGCAGGACTTGTGTAAGAAGCATATCCAAAGATTATCCACTAACTTGCTCTGATTCTGAAAAGTAATTTTAAAGTATATTTACATTGTTTTATGAATTGCCTTTCTAAAGAACGCTTATTTAAAAATGGATGTTAATTAAATAAATAACTATTTATAACTGAAACCTTGAGTGCAAGTGTTACTTGGCTACTTGTATATACAGATTTCGTTTGTACAGCTCTACAGCTCACATTTATCCCTCTTGAGATAGGCCTGGCTGCTCTGTCACACTACCAACCTCTGTAGTGCAGACCTATACCTAAAGGTGGGTTACCTAATACCAAGCAGATAAGTGTTGTGTAGTCTCACACAGTGGGACTATGCCACTTTTTACCTAACAAGTTGGCATGATAATGTATTGATTGTGAGGGTGCTGGGTTACTGCTTTTGACTGGGATGGCAAAGGATTCTCACCCAGGGGGGTGTATGCTATGTTTAGGCCTCTGGCTTCCACATTGGCCCAACATGGTCCCAAGCTTTACCATAGCCACAGTGGGGTGTCATTCAGCATAAGTACAACTAAGCAAAAGCAAAATGACAATCTGTATTGGTCCGCATATAATCCTACAAACTCTGTTCCTAAGTAATTAGTAAGTCATCATCAAGAACAAACATGTTTCGTGGCAATGCTTTTGAAGTAATTGGCAGGTCATCCCAGAATCGTCGCCAAATCATCGGGGACAAGCGTGCAACCTCTTGAAGTGATCAGCAAGTCATCCTAAAAGCATCAGGAACAAAGAGTTTTCTAAAATAGGGATGATGTTAGCATATTTGTTGTCCTAAAATCATTCCCAAATCAACAGCCACCATGCTGAGATATTTGCTGATGACTTTAACAGCGTGATGATGTCTGATGATGTGGGAATGACTTCTAGTGTAGTTCGATGATCATCAGATGACCCCAGGATGGTCTCGAAAGTCATCCTTTTAGAGCAGGGTTAGCAAGGGGTCTCGGGTCTCTGGGTGAACAAGTTGCGCCACCTCCACTGCTCTTAGCTCTGTTAATCGGAGGTGATCAAGCACAATATAGTGTGTGGCTTCCAGTCCAGGTTTAAAATGGCAGTGTTTCCAAAAATAGTGAAATAGGCGAGAGCCACTTTGCAGAGGTGCGGCCTTCTGCAACTTCACTGTTCTACAAGCCCCATTCAGACCTAGATACTCTCTTCACGCTAGTCAGCTAGCCTCTTGGTTTACAGGGTTACAATGAGCGCATGCCTAAGGGAAAACAGTCTTAGCGTGAGTGTAATGAAATACATTGTCAGGCAGCCTAACTAGCACTAGTTTTAATATCTGGGTTAACTTTGCTTGTGTCCGTCTCTGCGCCTAGTCGGTGATAGATGAGAAAGGCAGGCTATGTCCACCTAACATTTTAAAACGTTCACATGAAGCACATGTCAAAGATGTCTAGATCGTCTAACTCAAAAAACAGTAACATGCCATTTCACGGCATGAACACGATTTCCTCTCCCACTGGTGTCCACTTTATTTCTAGGCATTATCACAATTGTCAGAAAATGAAGCTGAAGTAGATGGAGAAGGCGGGGGGGCGGGGGTTGGAGCTATTTGGCCAACTGTGCATAATCCTGTTTGATATTGCTTTGTAAGGTAGTACTGTGGGTCTAATTGACTAATGGACTTTAGGAAAAATGTGCATCCTTTGAGGCATAATTTAAACGAGCAATGGCAACAGTTTGGACTTTTGTGTAGGTATCGGAAAGGCACTTGCCAGGTACTGCCATAGTGGTATCAACTAGCTACTGATGGTGGTCTGTGCAAAATGATGCGAGTACCTGTGCATCTAATAGCAATGCCTAGCAAATTCCTAATACATATACAGAAGCCAAAACTGTTGGCTTTACCAATGCTTGTTTTGAACAGGACTTCAGTAAAGAACACGCATTTTGCTTTTAAATCAGTGGTTGAAGGCAGATCTGGTTAACCCATTTTTATTATACCAGTAGCGTGTTTGCAACTCCAATTAATTCATTGACTTTCAGAAGACTTCTTTGAGAAAACACTGGCAGGCACTAGTGCAAAGTTTGATAGTAAGGCTTGATTAAAGCATGCTCAAAGAATTCCTATGAGGAGGTGTTTTGGGTTGGGAGTGGCAGGAACTGGGTGGGAATGACCGTAGGGATTAGCATGGCTATGGGCAGTCAATGGGTGGGCAAATACCCAAACAATACTTACAAGCTGTTTGTCCCTTCTCGTATGCCATTACTCCTGATCTGTACTCTAATGCAATAGTTTCAGTTTATAGGTGGCACTAAAGCCCCACCTAATAGCCCAAACTAAAAAGGAGCCTTGGTGGAGAAATCCCTATAAATTGGATTAATACTGGAAAGTCTTGCTTCTCAATGTGAGAAATATTTTTATCTTATTTATAGGCCCATTTTTGTTTGCGCGAAGGTTTTTCAAAGCTGACTACACTTAAAAGGGACAGTCTGGTTTGGGGAGGAGGGAGGGAATATATACTTGCATTTACAGTGATTTGATAATGAAAAGCAAACGGTGTAAAACGTGCGTGCCAACCACTCTGACTATTTATTTATTTAAATTTATATAGCGCGCAAGTAACCCATGGGCATTGAGGCGCTGTTACTTGCAAGAGCTTAGTTACAGGCAAAGAGGCATTCATCAGTACATTATGTATTCAACAGGCATAGAGCTGCTGTTTTGGTTGGTACAGTTGGTCATTAAAAACAGTTTATGCACTGGAACATAGGAGATGTATTCAACTGGTGCGAGGAATCTTATGTGAATAAGATGGTTTTTATGGATTTGCGGAAGGTGCAAAGGGAAGCCTCACCTCGGATTATAGGAGGTAGGGCGTTCCAGTGAGTGGGTGCGAGATATGGGAAGCTGGAACCGCCAGCTCTGGCTTTTTTTACTAATGGCACAGAAAGCATGTTAGTATATGGTGATCTGGTTGGCCTTGTAGAAGAGACGGGGTGGATCCTTTGGGAGAGGTAGTCGGGGGCAGTATGGTGAAAGCACTTGTGAGTCAGTGTCAGCGTTTTGAAGATGATCCTTTCTTTTATTGGGAGCCAGTGTGCTTGTTTTCTGGATTCAGAGATGTGTTCTCTTTTGGCAATGCCTTGGGCTGCCTTGAGAGCGCTATTCTGCACGATTTGTAACCTCTCTAGGTTTTTGTTGGATGTACCTAGGAAGATGTGTTTAGAGTTAAAACCCCACAATGACAATGACAAGGTAATGTGGCTTTCATGAATCCAGCTCATTAGTTTAAAGGCAATATGTAGAAGCAGCACAGGGGTTGGAGGTCTAGAAACCTTGGCTATTTGGCAACTGCATAAGTGCAATTACCTGGGATGGTATTTTTGCCAAAAGGCAAGAGCTGGTAATCCGAGTGCTCGGGCTGTTAAAAGCAAATTAGTGTCCTAATTGATTGCCCATTTTTACCCTGTAACTAGCCACTTATGAATGAGTTAAGTGAGCGTGCCTGTTGTGCAGCAGTTGGTGACATTTGAATGCTGGCACCATTCGTGCCAATGGCATCTGTCTTTGATTCCCAAATGTACGGTATTTTTTTTTTGTTCTTTTCTTTTTATTTTTTGCAAGTGTCTTATCTGCTAGAGTAAAAGAAAATGCACACAAGGACAGTTTTTAATCTTACCTTCCACAAAACTGTCTGGAAACCACATAGTTTGCCAAAGCGCCTTTTATGAACAATGCATATCCAGAGACCACTCCAGGGGTGTTTTTTCTTTTTGCTTTTGTTTACATTTGGTTCGTTATCAGCCATTTTGTATTGCCTTGTCCTGGTTAGTCTATGTGGGCCAGTCGCATCACATTCTCGGAGGATTCTTCTAGTCTTGCATCTGGCCTGATAGACCATGTCTTGCAAAGGGTGGGGTTTTAACTCTAAACAGCAAGCTAAAAATAATGCGGTCAATCGGGTTACTCCAGGACACTCGATTGTAGGGGGTTGTCTCACCCACGTCCTATCAAGATGGCATAGGTTTGGAAGGTGGTAGAAAATGAAAGGGAGAAATAGGATAACGGGAGTCTGAATTTAGGGTTTGAGGATGGAGCCTTGTATGTGAAACAATGGGAAGTGGAAGCTGGGGATACCATGATAAAGCAATCTGTGCCACACGTGGATGGCTAATGCCTAGTGTTTTGAAAAATCCAGCAATCCAATGTAGACTTGCTTCTAGACCTTGGTTTGGCAGTGCTGAGTATCTTGTACAACTAAGCAAAAGCAGAATGACAATCTGTATTGGTCCGCATATAATCCTACAAACTCTGTTCCTAAGTAATTAGTAAGTCATCATCAAGAACAAACATGTTTCGTGGCAATGCTTTTGAAGTAATTGGCAGGTCATCCCAGAATCGTCGCCAAATCATCGGGGACAAGCGTGCAACCTCTTGAAGTGATCAGCAAGTCATCCTAAAAGCATCAGGAACAAAGAGTTTTCTAAAATAGGGATGATGTTAGCATATTTGTTGTCCTAAAATCATTCCCAAATCAACAGCCACCATGCTGAGATATTTGCTGATGACTTTAACAGCGTGATGATGTCTGATGATGTGGGAATGACTTCTAGTGTAGTTCGATGATCATCAGATGACCCCAGGATGGTCTCGAAAGTCATCCTTTTAGACCAGGGTTAGCAAGGGGTCTCGGGTCTCTGGGTGAACAAGTTGCGCCACCTCCACTGCTCTTAGCTCTGTTAATCGGAGGTGATCAAGCACAATATAGTGTGTGGCTTCCAGTCCAGGTTTAAAATGGCAGTGTTTCCAAAAATAGTGAAATAGGCGAGAGCCACTTTGCAGAGGTGCGGCCTTCTGCAACTTCACTGTTCTACAAGCCCCATTCAGACCTAGATACTCTCTTCACGCTAGTCAGCTAGCCTCTTGGTTTACAGGGTTACAATGAGCGCATGCCTAAGGGAAAACAGTCTTAGCGTGAGTGTAATGAAATACATTGTCAGGCAGCCTAACTAGCACTAGTTTTAATATCTGGGTTAACTTTGCTTGTGTCCGTCTCTGCGCCTAGTCGGTGATAGATGAGAAAGGCAGGCTATGTCCACCTAACATTTTAAAACGTTCACATGAAGCACATGTCAAAGATGTCTAGATCGTCTAACTCAAAAAACAGTAACATGCCATTTCACGGCATGAACACGATTTCCTCTCCCACTGGTGTCCACTTTATTTCTAGGCATTATCACAATTGTCAGAAAATGAAGCTGAAGTAGATGGAGAAGGCGGGGGGGCGGGGGTTGGAGCTATTTGGCCAACTGTGCATAATCCTGTTTGATATTGCTTTGTAAGGTAGTACTGTGGGTCTAATTGACTAATGGACTTTAGGAAAAATGTGCATCCTTTGAGGCATAATTTAAACGAGCAATGGCAACAGTTTGGACTTTTGTGTAGGTATCGGAAAGGCACTTGCCAGGTACTGCCATAGTGGTATCAACTAGCTACTGATGGTGGTCTGTGCAAAATGATGCGAGTACCTGTGCATCTAATAGCAGTGCCTAGCAAATTCCTAATACATATACAGAAGCCAAAACTGTTGGCTTTACCAATGCTTGTTTTGAACAGGACTTCAGTAAAGAACACGCATTTTGCTTTTAAATCAGTGGTTGAAGGCAGATCTGGTTAACCCATTTTTATTATACCAGTAGCGTGTTTGCAACTCCAATTAATTCATTGACTTTCAGAAGACTTCTTTGAGAAAACACTGGCAGGCACTAGTGCAAAGTTTGATAGTAAGGCTTGATTAAAGCATGCTCAAAGAATTCCTATGAGGAGGTGTTTTGGGTTGGGAGTGGCAGGAACTGGGTGGGAATGACCGTAGGGATTAGCATGGCTATGGGCAGTCAATGGGTGGGCAAATACCCAAACAATACTTACAAGCTGTTTGTCCCTTCTCGTATGCCATTACTCCTGATCTGTACTCTAATGCAATAGTTTCAGTTTATAGGTGGCACTAAAGCCCCACCTAATAGCCCAAACTAAAAAGGAGCCTTGGTGGAGAAATCCCTATAAATTGGATTAATACTGGAAAGTCTTGCTTCTCAATGTGAGAAATATTTTTATCTTATTTATAGGCCCATTTTTGTTTGCGCGAAGGTTTTTCAAAGCTGACTACACTTAAAAGGGACAGTCTGGTTTGGGGAGGAGGGAGGGAATATATACTTGCATTTACAGTGATTTGATAATGAAAAGCAAACGGTGTAAAACGTGCGTGCCAACCACTCTGACTATTTATTTATTTAAATTTATATAGCGCGCAAGTAACCCATGGGCATTGAGGCGCTGTTACTTGCAAGAGCTTAGTTACAGGCAAAGAGGCATTCATCAGTACATTATGTATTCAACAGGCATAGAGCTGCTGTTTTGGTTGGTACAGTTGGTCATTAAAAACAGTTTATGCACTGGAACATAGGAGATGTATTCAACTGGTGCGAGGAATCTTATGTGAATAAGATGGTTTTTATGGATTTGCGGAAGGTGCAAAGGGAAGCCTCACCTCGGATTATAGGAGGTAGGGCGTTCCAGTGAGTGGGTGCGAGATATGGGAAGCTGGAACCGCCAGCTCTGGCTTTTTTTACTAATGGCACAGAAAGCATGTTAGTATATGGTGATCTGGTTGGCCTTGTAGAAGAGACGGGGTGGATCCTTTGGGAGAGGTAGTCGGGGGCAGTATGGTGAAAGCACTTGTGAGTCAGTGTCAGCGTTTTGAAGATGATCCTTTCTTTTATTGGGAGCCAGTGTGCTTGTTTTCTGGATTCAGAGATGTGTTCTCTTTTGGCAATGCCTTGGGCTGCCTTGAGAGCGCTATTCTGCACGATTTGTAACCTCTCTAGGTTTTTGTTGGATGTACCTAGGAAGATGTGTTTAGAGTTAAAACCCCACAATGACAATGACAAGGTAATGTGGCTTTCATGAATCCAGCTCATTAGTTTAAAGGCAATATGTAGAAGCAGCACAGGGGTTGGAGGTCTAGAAACCTTGGCTATTTGGCAACTGCATAAGTGCAATTACCTGGGATGGTATTTTTGCCAAAAGGCAAGAGCTGGTAATCCGAGTGCTCGGGCTGTTAAAAGCAAATTAGTGTCCTAATTGATTGCCCATTTTTACCCTGTAACTAGCCACTTATGAATGAGTTAAGTGAGCGTGCCTGTTGTGCAGCAGTTGGTGACATTTGAATGCTGGCACCATTCGTGCCAATGGCATCTGTCTTTGATTCCCAAATGTACGGTATTTTTTTTTTGTTCTTTTCTTTTTATTTTTTGCAAGTGTCTTATCTGCTAGAGTAAAAGAAAATGCACACAAGGACAGTTTTTAATCTTACCTTCCACAAAACTGTCTGGAAACCACATAGTTTGCCAAAGCGCCTTTTATGAACAATGCATATCCAGAGACCACTCCAGGGGTGTTTTTTCTTTTTGCTTTTGTTTACATTTGGTTCGTTATCAGCCATTTTGTATTGCCTTGTCCTGGTTAGTCTATGTGGGCCAGTCGCATCACATTCTCGGAGGATTCTTCTAGTCTTGCATCTGGCCTGATAGACCATGTCTTGCAAAGGGTGGGGTTTTAACTCTAAACAGCAAGCTAAAAATAATGCGGTCAATCGGGTTCCTCCAGGACACTCGATTGTAGGGGGTTGTCTCACCCACGTCCTATCAAGATGGCATAGGTTTGGAAGGTGGTAGAAAATGAAAGGGAGAAATAGGATAACGGGAGTCTGAATTTAGGGTTTGAGGATGGAGCCTTGTATGTGAAACAATGGGAAGTGGAAGCTGGGGATACCATGATAAAGCAATCTGTGCCACACGTGGATGGCTAATGCCTAGTGTTTTGAAAAATCCAGCAATCCAATGTAGACTTGCTTCTAGACCTTGGTTTGGCAGTGCTGAGTATCTTGTTGCTGACTGCTGGCAGGACGTGTTGTCTTGCCAAGGCCCCATGCGGTAGGCTCTTCAAGTCACAGACCCCCCAGAACTCCCTGTTCTAGCCTGCTCACCTCATCGGTCTCTTTCAACTGTGTGCGTTTGCGTACTGTTCCATGTCTTATTGGTTGTAAAATAAACTGCATGTCTTTTTCTCATATTGTATATTTCAATTTTTAACAAAGCTTAACAAAAGGCAGAACATTTCAATAACAGTTTGACTATTCTGGAGGTCTGTTAATCTGCTTTATCGAGTGCAATATATACTTGTGAATTGCTTCTCTCAAAATTCACCTTCTTTCCTCCCTGATTACTTTTATGATCCGGTATAATATCAAACAATAGTTAAACAGCGAAAAAACGCTGAATTAAAAAAAATATATATGCAGGGTAAGGGCTTAAAACGGATGAGGAAGGGGTTGAGGTGGGGTTATAAACATAGGGAAACGGAGGGTTTGGGTAGGGCCCCCCAAATAAACAAAATAATTGTTTTCACTGTTTCGTTGTTCGCTAAAAGATTTTTTCGACAAAAATCACATGGAACCATATGATCCATACCAGATGCAGTCTGTTGAACTTTTTTTATTTAATTTTTCAGCGCTTTGGCGAAAGTGCTACATAAATCCTCTGTTCTATGTTCAGTCCTAGAATGGCTTCATGTTAGACTGTGAGCCAGCGCTGACTATACCGCCATTTCCCCCCCAGCAACCGCTACTTAAACATGCCCTACATTTGGACATACAATCTTTTATTTTGTACTTGTATTGTATAAGTTACATATTGTGGCTAGGAGAAATGTGAGTCCATGCAGAAACCTGCTAGTGTTCAACCTCTTGCTGTATGCATAGGTTCCTGGCGGGTGCTGCAGCAACAATGCAACTTTTGGATCCATGCATACACTTTGTAAACTAGAGTTGTAGTGCATTCGGCTTTGCTAGCGAATTGTACTAGCTTATTTGTAAAGGCAAGTTGTGGGAAATGTGGGCAGATATTTTTAGTTGTAGCTCGCGTTATGTAGTCTTGCAACACTATTCAGTTACAGTAGGGAAACATACTGAAAGCACCTCTAGCATGGTACATTCCCTGTCTGCAATTAAATCTGCCCACCCCTATTCCCTATATTTCCCAAGTCTTGCATTGGGGTGGTCACATGTAGTAGCTACCTCTCTAGATCTGGATAAGCAATTGCTGTGAAAACGGGATGAATATCACCCATGAGCAAAGCCAAATTGTTACTAGCTACTGGATTAAGTCCGGTGGGAGTTTTGAGTGTGTGGGAAAAACCGAACTAGAGGCGCTGAGTCTTTCACTGCTTTTTCTGCAAATACATGTGATGGGATATTTGTCTCTCTAAACCAGTATGTTGCAAAATGTGCCTGGGTAACAATGTAGCAGGGTGCACAAGTTGCACTCGCCACTAGCGATTGGGTAGTGATATTTTACTCTTGACGAGTCAGAAATGGTGTGCTGTCTGTATGTACAGAATAAAGATATTCCATAATAACTTACTAGAAAGTCTTAATTCTATTAAAGACACGGAGGGGAGCATTATGCCTCTTTCTTTATTTTAACATGTAAAGTCAAGCTCAGCAAGAAGATATTTTTTCAGTGTGCACCCGAGTGCCATAGATCATATGCATAGAGAAAAGGTGCACTAGAAAATATAACAAATATACACAACTAAGTATTACCATCTGATAATATGTCCATAAATCCTTAATAAACTCAATTTCCCAGAAGGCTTGCTGAAAGTTCATCCCGAGGCCACCAACATGTGTCCTGTGTCCTTCATTGGGTGTGTGAGTCCCCACAGTCTTGAACTTGATGCAACTTCCTCTTTCGAGGCTGTGAACTTGGACGATAAAAAATTGCAACTGGAGCCATCTCATAGCAGAAGATAGAAACGTGCTGTGGATTAGGCGGACTTGTCTGTTGGCGCTGTCAAGAGAGAGATAAAGGGCTCAAATTACTTCATGTATATTACAACCCTAGTTCCCTCAGAGGGGTGGGAGAGAAATACACTGTGTTATTTTGAGGAAAATACATACGTTCAAACTGATCAATTATTCTTAGTAATGTATGTAATAATTATCAAGCATGGTACATGCTTAATTTCTCGCCGGGTGGGATAATGTTCGCCTCTGTGTCTTTAATAGAAGTAAGACTTTCTAGTAAGTTATTATGGAAAATCTTTATTCTATGTAAAGACCGGAGGCTCACATTATGCTCATTTAAAGCTTACTTGCCACATTGGATGCCGGCTGTTCTACCGGTTTCATGTAGAATTGTTTGGATATAGATTCACCTGCCCAGTCCGCCTTCCTCTTGATCTCTTCCAGTCTGACTCCGACCTGCAAGGCCTTGGAAGCCATGGCTCCTCTCACGGAGTGGGCTCCAAAGTGCAAAGTATCTATTCCTGCTTGGGTTAAATTCCACTGCACCAGCGTGCTAAGGTTGGAACGGAAACTGCTTTATGGGGCTTGCGCAGAGCTATCAATAGCTGCCCATTAGGGGAGGCCCTAAGAGGAGCCATAACCTATTCATAGGCCTTCAGGCATCTGACTAAGCAGAGCTTGGGCTGGTCCCTAAAAGCGGGGTAAGAAATCACCCTTAAGTTGCATTTCGTTCTCCTATGTATATGGAACACGATGCCGTCAGGGGATAAGGTTCTGCCCGCTAAATTGAGGGCTCTGACGTCAGAAACTCTCCTGCAGGAGACCAGGCAGAGCAGTGTAGTGAGTTTGCCGGATAGAGCAGTGCAGGATAATTCCTCATTATCTGGCCAAGATAGGAAAAGATTTAGCACTTTGTTAACATCCCAAAGCGTATCATAGCGGGACGGAGGCGGGACTGTAAGTCTGAGACCTTTGAGCAGTCTGCAAACAAGGTGATGCTCTCCTCCTGGGATCCCCTGGATGAGGTTGTGGCCTGCAGAAATAGCAGAGCAGTAGGCGTTAACTGTCCTGTAGGCAAGACCTCTTTCCACTAAGGATGCTAGGAAATTTAGAATTTCCTCTATAGGTGCTGAAACTGGATGTAATCCTTTGTGTCGGCACCAGGTCCTCCAAGAGTTGGAGTATCTTTTGAGGGTAGCGGGGGCCCAACTCTCCTCAATGAGGCTGACCGCCATGTGTGACATGCCAGGAACTCTCCACCTCGACCGGAAATTCTCCAGGCTGCTAGGAACAGGGATCCATTGAGGAGTAGGGGGTGACGCTGCCCCGATGGATCCAATAGGAGATCGGGAAATCGGGGTAGAAGGATTGGAGAATCCGAAGAAAGTCCAGAAGAACTGGATACCAGGTCTGAGAGGTCTAGACCGGGACTATGAGGATCAATTCTGTTTGTTCTTGATGGGCCTTCGCCCGGGTCCTCGCAATTATGTTGAAGGAGGGAAGGCACAGTGTACCCCTTTGGTCCAATGTTGCAGGAAAGTGTCCATCGCTGTCGCTGCTGGATCTGGTTTCCAGCTGAAAAACACTGGTAACTGGGTGTTGAGGCGTGAGGCAAACAGGTCTTTGGACATGGGACCCCAAGCCTGCTGAAGACGAAGGAAGATTTCTCTGTCGAGCTTCCAGACGCTGTAATCGACTGCATGCCGGGAGTACCAATCCGCCACTACATTCTTGAGGCCTGGGAGATACTGCACTGTGACCGAAATTCCGCTGGTCTAGACAGAAATGCCAAAAGTCTTTGGCTAGTTCCGCTAGGGGCCGAGATTTGGTGCCACCCAGATGATTGATGTATCTTACTGCTGAAATGTTGTCCATATTCAGCAAGATGCAACAACTCGCTCTGCCTCTGGCAAAGGAGTATACTGTGAAAGAGCCCGTGAGGAGCTCTAGACCATTTATATGCATCTCGAGTTCCTGAGGCGACCATGTTCCTCTTGTGGCCACCGGGCCGCATTTCGCTCCCCAGCCGGAGCGGCTGGCATCTGATTCTATCACTATATCTGGAGCAGATCCGAAGATTGCTCTGCCGTTCCCGGCTTCCATGTGTGTGAGCCACCAGTTGAGCTCCGTCCTTGCTTCTGACGAGAGCGTTAGTCGTTGGGAGTAAGAGAGACTGTGTCTTAAGTGCTGACCCTTTTAGTCTCTGCAGTGAAGAGGCCCGGGAAATGTAGCTTGCATAGGAGAGGAGAGAGTCCTATTACCCTTGCTAGCTCTCGAAGAGATATGCAATCCTTTTGTAGGAGTCTGCGAATCCCTTGTCTAATGGAGTGAGCTTCAGAGTCTACTACAAATCCTAGAAACTCTAGGTTCCTGGATGAGCGAAGGATCGATTTCTCCCAATTTATGAGGAATCAGAGACTGTGTAGCAGGTCTATGGCCAGCCTGGTGTGGTATTCTACCATAGCTTGAGATTGTGTCAGGAAAATAATAGCATCCAGGTATACTATCAGCCGGACGCCTTGTTCCCTTAAATACGCTATTACTGGTCTCGGGAGCTTGGTGAAAGCCCAAGGTGCTGAGGATAGTCCGAATGGCAAACTCGTGAACTCCCAGTCTCGGCCTTTCCAAGAGAACCTCAGATAGCTTGCGTGCTCCTGATGTATGGGCACCGCGAGGTACGCATCCTTCAGATCCAGACGCATTAGCCAGTCGTTCGGTCTCGGGATATCCCTGATCATGTGAATCCCTTCCATTTTGAAATGGCGGTAAATGATGAAGTCGTTGAGAGCCCTTAGGCCATCACCGATGCACACTTTCTGCTTTCTGCGTACCAGAAATATGGGGCTGAAGCTTGGCTTGGGCAGGGGCAAATCGCTTGTTTCGAAGCTAAGCTGTGTATTTCCTTGTCTAGCGCTTCGTTGTCGGCTTCGGACATCGTAATTGGGGCAGGGCGACCTACTTGCAAGGGCTGTGCGACGAATTCTAGGCGAATACCACACCTGTGTCTCTGATGCGTCCCCTGATAAGGAATCCCATGCATGCGCAAAAAGAGCTAGTCTCCCTCCTATAGACATTTGCGACGCTGGTGCTGGTATGGGCAGACTGACCTGTGGTTTGTTGCTGGGCTGGGTATCGTGCGGCTCTCCTCCAACCGCAACCTCTTCCTCGCCCTCTTGAAGGGAAGAAGGTATCTGAGCGATCCTGCCAGGCGTTGTTTTGATCCCTGGATTGTTGAGGTCTTCGATCAAAAAAGTATCGGCCGGAAGAGCGACTCTACCTCGTCCGGCCCTGGAGAAAATTTTAGAGGAGAAAACTCTTTTGCTGGAGGCTTGAGCTTTGTCTAGAGCTGTGAAGGTGCCCACAAATTTGGACATTTCTTTCATGAAGGTATCGCCGAAGAGCACGCCCTGGGTTGCGGCCCCGGATTCGGTGTGTGCGAGTTCACTTAGTTTGGCGTCAGTCTTGTAAAGGGTACCTTTGTGGCGCTCTGCTGATATGGCGCAGCTGGCGTTACCCAGCAAACGGATGGCTTTTTGGGCCCAACCTGGGAGGATTACTGGATCGATGGGGTCGCCTGTAGCTATGGCTGCATCGGCTAGGTTCATCATCTTCGCTAGAGGACCAGTGACGTCCAGTACCCTGTCCTGGCAGGACATCCAGGCACGATCTATGCCCTTTCGTAGGTCTTTTACATTCTTTCCTAGAAAAGTAATCATTTTGGAGCCTAACTCTGGCATCAGGCCCACTTTGCCTGGATTTTACGGGCGTGGGCCTTCTGCCTTGAGTCTCGCTCTAACTTCCGCGTCCAAGGGCTTGCATAACCTGGCTTTGATGTACTCTGTTGTTCTCGGAGACAGTTCCCATTCGGTAGATCTGGGTTGTACTAAGTCTTCCGGAGTAAACATCCCCTTAGGAGAATGTTCCTTGGTTGGTTTCTTAGGGATGGAGGCTGCCGCAATCCCTGAAGTTCAGGGTCGTGACCCTGTTGTTTGCGCGTTCTCATCTGAGGAGGTGGGAGATTGATTGCCAAAATCATATCCCTCTTGATCAGTGCCCAGCTGGTATCCCTCCGGGCTTGAGGGTCTTGTACCCCTGTTTTCTTCCTCTGGGTAAAAGGATCCATCAGTGGAAGGGGTTTCCTTCCTATCCAAAAAGGCCTTTTTCAGCCTGGAGAAGGCATCTGAAAGAGCAGCAGTGGCTGGTTCTGGCTGGCTCGGGGGGGGGCAGGAGGGGGGGTTTGAGAGTTTTTACTCAAGCGAGCCGGAATACATCCCCCATCTGAAAGGTGCTTTCTCTTTTGTGTCTTTTTTCTTGGTAGGGAGTTCTCTTGTAGGTGCTCCTCCATGTTGTCCAGGCGCTGCTGGATAGGCTGGAGCATTTCCGATACAGCTCTTTTGATACTGGTTTCCACTGAAGAACCCAGCACTTTTTCCAGGCTGTTTGCTATTGCCACTTCATCTATTGGGTAAGTATTCTCCTCATATTCAGACCAATCCTGGCCTTCAAGAGGGGAGTACTGGGCTGCAAGTTTGACAGTTATCCTGCTCCTTTCTTACCTCCCTTTTTTATTTCATTTTTTTAATGTTGTTATACATATAAAATACATTATATTTTTTTTATTTTTTTTGGGCACAGAACGCCTTCTCTCAAGCCCACTTTGCATATATAGTGAGCTTCAATGTGTGGCTCAATGCTGTATCTGTCTTCTTTTCATCTCACTCCTTTTTTGTTTAAATATCTGCAAAATGGAATGCAGTGTAAGTCCTTTCAGCTTCTGACGCATGCGATGCAAAATCCGTTATGAAAACATAACGGAAATGTGCTCGCGAGCGCCAAAATCCTGAGTAAGGGACCTGGAATGCGGGAGCTCCCTCAGGTGACCGTGGGCGGTGCCACGGTCACACGGGAGTCAGAACTGCTTCCCCGGCGTCCAGAGACTCGCGCTGGACCGGGGAAGCGAACAAGTGTAGTACCCGAGGGTTTGCAGAAGCCGACCCTCGCGTAGAACGCCTACGCGGTGGATGAGTGAAACAATGACAATATTAGCACACCCAGTCCTCCGACGCGAGCAGGAAGCAGCTGGTGTCGGAGAGCTAAAGAGAGAGGCCACAGAAGCAGAGAAGACGCGTAATGTGTTCCTCAAGTAAATATTTCAACAAAGCAATCAACAGATCGGAAAGCGCGCGGCTGTTAAACTTCAAAGTAATAAAGAAGGTAAATAACGTGACAGAATAAAACACACAAACAGATTATAAATACAGTTCTAGAACATGATGCACTTATCTCTTGCTGTGAGAAGCAAAGAAAGAGGAAGTTGCATCATGTTCAAGACTGTTTATGAGGGGCCTCACACACCCATTGGAGGACACAGGTCACATGTTGGTGGCCTCGGGATGAACTTTCAGTAAGCCTTCTGGGAAATGGAGTTTATTAAGGATTTATGGACGTATCCGATGTTAATACTTTGTTGTGTATATTTGTTATATTTTCTAGTGCACCTTTTCTCTATGCATATGATCTATGGCACTCGGGTGCACTGAAAAAATATCTTGCTGCTGAGCTTTCTTTATATGTTAAAATAAAGAAAGAAAAGCTTAATGTGAGCCTCCGGTCTTGACATAGAATTGAGGTGGCGAGTGACGTTTTTATGACAGCTTGCAACTTTAATTTTTGCACCCTGAATATAGATAATCGTGCCTCTAGAGTATGGTTTGAAAGTAATTTCTACTTCGATAGTGCAGCCAGCTTGATTTGGGTGGGGCAGCTACATTGGTTCAGTGGCAGCCGGTCTGGACAAGTTTGCTTGCTGTCACAAAGCATTTTCCTAATGGCATTAAGGGTAAAGCCAACATTAGTGTCCATGCTGGCCTATATTGGTGCAGCCAATCTGAACATCTGAATGTTCTTGGGTGGGGATCTAGCATATATTGGCAAAGCCAGAATTGGCATTTTAAAATAAAAATGTCCCACTTATAGTTTCATTACTGCTATTCTGAGCAAAGCAAACAAGTGAATATTCTTATATAGGGATGCTGCCATATATTCATGCTGCCAGCGTAAAACATTTTTTATACTGGTATATGTTGAGGGCAAAAGAATCATGAAAATGCATTGCAAAAGGCTCCTGTGCACTGTTGTTGACTTGGCATCTAAAGGATTATTTTATTTTTGGTTGCCCCAGAAAACCAACTGCAAACCATCTTTTTACCCACCTTTTCAACAAAAGTGTGGTGTAAAATGCACCATTTTACACTGTTATTTTAAACATTTTCTTGGGATGGGCAAAACCCGTGGTTGATGAAGGCTCCGTCACTCCTGCATATTCATGGGAAACATTTACACCACTCTAATTGAAAAATACAAGCCGCAACTGAAGTACATGTCCCATACACCTCTTTACACTTCCAGGCCTCAGCTTCCCTGCTGCAAAATGCCATGAATGTAAGTGGACGGCAGACCTTGCATACAAGTGGCACAAGCTATTGCGACCTGGAGTTCATCATTTTATCACTGTCTCTACCCAGAGTGCTGTCACTGCTAGAGGTGACAGACTTTCCTGTGGAGCTAGATTCGTAATTGACACGGCTCTCGTGATGAGATGTGAATTGAAGAACCTATGTGTCCAAGGACAAGCAGCTGATCTTGAGTGTTGCTGGAGTTGTATTAAATTGGTGGCAGGATGTCTTCATTGTGACAAGAGATTAATCCTTTTACAGAGGAATCTGTGGCCTTGGCTGGCAACTAAACATAGATTCAGCATATTAGAAATGTCTAGGTCACCAGATGGCAAGGTGTTGCACTCTCTACAGGTTTCCATTGCACTTGAATGCCTTCTGAACAGGTACTCCTAAGCATGTCAAATTGCCCAAGGCCCTCATGTTTGTTCACTCTCCTCTTTGGAATAGCACTCTGTCTCCACCAATTGCTGATAGAGAACATATTCAGCAGATGTCGATTGTCTGTCTGTTCCTGGAAGCAATTTAGATGAGCATTATCAGATGCTTAGGCCTCTAGACCAGGGGCCAACTAGCACCCACCACCGTCTGATCATTTTGGTTCCTATCATTTTAATTAGGAGTAATAAGCATAGATAATTTAATTTCAAGTCAGTTTCAAAAAGGGAGAAGCAGATATCTAATCTCCAACTCTGAGCATTATGTGCTCAGGAACAACATCTGTTGCATGCAAGTTGGGTTCATAGTTGATCTGGGTGATGTTCTGTTTGAGAATGTCCCAGTTGATGTTAATTCCATGAATCATATGTCTCTGGGTGGTAAATAATCCGCAAAGAAATGGGTACTTTGAATAGTCAATATGTTAAGTGTGCAAGAACTTCTTCAGCTTGCCAGGTTGTCCATAATTTAGAAACCTAAGAATAATTGGTCTAGCAATAGCGGCAAGCCTGTTGCTAAATCACAGGAACCTCTGCATTTCTTTCCAACGACAAAATATTGAGCAAATGTAGTTTGGGAGAATAGTTATGTCAGAGGTTTCTTTACGAAGTCCTCCATTTTCTGAATTTGCACCCTCATCCCCCCTGATACATACATTATAGTCTGGACCATTCTTTAAAATTTGAAGCTCTTTTGTTGCGTTTCTTAAGGTCACTCTAAAAATTCGTTTTGGAGCATACTTGTTCTGTTACATCAACCTTTTCGTCTGCCATTTGTTGGCACCCAGTAAATTCTGCTAATTCGGTGACCGTTGTGTCTTCTCTACTTTGATCGAGCACAGGTCTAACTTAGTCTGGCCAGTTCTACTTCAATTGTGCAGCCAGTGAAAGCGAGGGCCAAGAGGGTGTCTCTGGAGGATTGCTCAGGGGCAACGCATTTGCCTTGGAAGCAAGATGACGCGGAGCAAAACTGGCTCGATCCCTGGTTCCGTGCTTGGAAACCTCTGGGTGTTAGGCACCTTATAAATAACTGCAATTACTCACAGCCAGGAGCCCTGCACCTCACTTGTGCTTTATTATATGGCGTGGATGAGGATTTGGGTATTTTACCACTGGTCAGGACAAATCGACAACAGCGGGATCGGCTCTAAACATTTCCTCATGAAGGAACATCAGGACATCAGCCGAACTGGCCGACCACATGCCAGAAGCTCTGCTTCCAGATGGTGGTTTCCTCACTGCACTGGGTGCCTCTGTCATCCATGTGCCTCGAGTCCCCCCCCCCCTCGCAGAGGCTCCTTTACACTCGCCAGGACATCAGAAGATGTTACCGAATACATCTCCCATCTTGTTGAACTGACCGGCTTGTCCGTGAGGCTGGCGAAAGGCTGCAGCTATGTACAGTGGAGCTGCTGCTGAAAGGAACGCCTGATATTGTCTGTATCAGCACACCTCCCCAAGCCGAGTTTCAATTTACATTGTTCATTTCACGGTACCACTTTGAGGATTGCCACGAAGATTAGGCCGGCCGGAGTTTCTACCCAATGTATCCAACTTAGTCTCTGCCCATCACATATCCTATTAAAAGACCTGTATCCTACTGGCACACACCTTGATGTGAACAGAGACCGTTCTGGGGATGCTTTGGATGGGCTTCAATGGGTGGAGAAAGACATTGCCTATTGCCTGCACAAGAGTGCGCACTGGGTGGGGAAGTGGGCAAACAATGAACATCTGCTGTCGCTCCTTGCACGCCATCTCATTCTTTCAAGAACTCCCATGACATTTCGTTTTGCCTCGTGGGTGGTGCAAAGTTACCAAGTAGGAGATGCCACCAAATAGACGCAATGGCCGCCATTTATTTTGTATGACCTCTGAGAGTTGAAACCACACTTGGGAGGAAACTGGATGAAAAGGGCACTCTCCTAGGACAAAAAGATAGTGAATGGCTTGAAAGTTGTAACCATTTATTATAGGCATGCATGTTCATCAAGGCTTTCACCATGCATGCTCTTCGGTGGCAATCATAGAACCTTTTTGGAGTTATGAAAATCTAAATCATGGGGCTACATTTGCACTTGACATTAGACACTGGCTAGTGATATTTGACGCTTGGTGAGTAAGAAATGGTGTGCTGTCCATATGTACAGAATTGAGGTGGCAATGGACTTTTTTGGGCTGGCTTGTAGCTTGCAACTTCAATTTTTGCCCAGTATGATAGATGCATAACTCGTGATGGAAATCCCTTTCCAACTTTGACTTGATATTCTGCATGAAACTTCATATCTTGTAATGTAGATCCGGAATTTAACCATACACAATTTGCTATGCAGTTCTCAGTCAACTGTCTTATTTCAGCCTGGGGCTATAAAAGTATATCGTAACACATACACCGGGGACAAAAGAGACAGAACATATGTGAATTATGCATTCCAACCCTTATTGTAGATGAATCGGTTCCGTTAACCCTAGAACCCAACTGTACTCTATCGAGTTCAGATCCCCCGAAAAGACTTGTTCAACGGGTATTGCGATAACTAACTACCTCCCTCATCAATTATACATGTGGAGTGGCCACTCTGAATACTTTGACCAGGAGAAGTTGCCTGATGTTCCTTTTCCCCAAGGGACTGCATGGTATTCAGTGATGATACTGAAATGAAAATAACGATTGAAATGTTACTGAAAAAATATCGAAAATACATTTTTGGGGGTGGGGTTAAAAGGTGTGGAGTGGTTCAGGTGGGGTTACAAGCATGAGGGAAACTGGGGGGATTACGGGGACCCTACTGAAAATGAGATTTTTCCCCGTAACATTTCATTCATTAAAATTCATTTAGGTAACATTACATGGAACCGACTGCATTTGCACCAGAGAGCTCAGTGCCTTGTGGCCTAATATCAGAAGGTTGACTATATTGTACAGGGAGTGGGCTCTAATTTCGATGGCGCTATTTTATGGGGAGGTGGGCATCTTATGTCAAAACCCAGTATGCCCTTGGATGATTTCAACTCCCTGAAATCAATTAGTAGAAGGTCAAAGGCACTTTCCCCATGGCATCTTGACCTGGTGCAGTTTAGGGTGTCATCCCGAGTTACAAATGTGCCACCCCCTACGAAGTGTAGCCATAGAGTGCATTTATTCACAAGGACTTCCCTGGTTTCATGCTTGTTGGAAATAACAAAAGACAAAGTTTCCAAAATGTCGGATACTCCCGTCCTCTGCACACCCTATTGCAGAAAAATCAGCCAATGAATCAACAGTTTATAATTTGTTGGACCACATATTGTGTGATAAATTCATTAAAGAAATTCCAATAATTCAATATAATGACAATCCAGTTTAATTGAATGATGTGTCTTTATGATTATTGGTATCATCGGGATACCAGTCCATCTGGTGCAAAGTCACAGTTCTACAAAGTAATTAACAATCCATCAGTACCTTATTTGGATATATACATCAGTTCAAAAACATCAAGAAACATAACATGAGGATTCCATTTTAGAAGGATAAATCTGTTTGAACAATAATCCTACTCCATTCCTTAACACTCTAGAGCATCCAATCGCATATTTCATATTGTCTATAATGTGCGTGTTATGGCCAGCGTTGTGTTGAAGAGGATTCAAGATGGAAACCATTCCCAATTATAAAGAGTAAAGGATAGCACCCTGTAATGCATTACCTTTGATTCCAAGATGGAGTCTAAGTGAAATGCATTCTGTAAACACACATGAACATTTGACTTCAAGTATAGAGATGCCCATTTCTCTGAGCACAATGTGCATTTGCTGGTGTGATGGAAAGTGTTCAGATGAAGCTTGTTTTGCATTCTTTTAGCAGCCGAGAGCAAAGTCTGTCGGCTTCTCATGGGAATCCGGAGATTTGACCGTAAACTTCTGGAATACTACTGGATTATATTTGGAGGGAAAGAGGAAGTCTGTTCACTACTTTGAACTCCGGCTGGGCTGACTGAAGCAGACTTGTTTCCGTTAGCCTGTTCCCATTAGCAACGGATTCTCTCCCCCCATCCTAGTGATTCCCAGTGAAGGCTTGGCAAAGATGAGATGAAAAATGTCAGACAAATGCTAACGGTGATGTATTTCCGTTTCATTTTGATCTGTTTTATAGTGATCTTTAAATTCTATAATGAAAGATCCCAGACAGGTCTATTTCAATCTTTACATGAAGTGTGAATGAATTCTTTGTTTTCCAAGACAAACACATTACCCTCCAGCCTTTTTATTTTTTACGCGCAGAGGGGAATTCATTAAGTTAAAAAGAGATATTGAAATTACTGAGAAAACAGGAAGGCAAAACACACCCAACCCAAGAACACAGGGGTGCAAATAATGATTACGTATTGATGTCGTATGTAGCATGTTGAACAATGATGGTGCCTGTGGTTGAAGACCAATAAGCAGGAACAAGTAAACGTAAACAAACAAACAGATGTAAACCAATAAAAACAAATGAACAACGCATGAATAGTGGTGTCGCACATTAGGGCAGAAAAATGGATAAGCAGCGAGAGATATGGTATGAGAAATACCTGAAATAACCAGACGCACTATGGTATAAGTGCGCAATGTGGTCCATGAAATAAAATGGAAGAAAAATCTAAAGAAAGAGGAATAATCGGAAAAGCAGTTTAAAGTGATAATGACATATGATAATGTATGTGGATTCATAAGGAAGATAACTTTACCTCTAATGAAGAGAAGAAAAAAAATTACAGGACCATGTGTGAGAAGCCAGAGACTCTCTTGTCACCAAACAATAAAATTCGAAGGGGGGAAAGGTTGGAGCCTAGTTTAGGGACCTTGTGTTGAAATGGCACTACCCACATCTCTATACCCCCCTGCCCCCCTTGCAGGCCCTCTATCGCCTTATTAGAATTAGCCATGGGTTTAAGTGTCTGAAGGCCAGCCATACTAGTCTTTCCCACCATGGCTTTGGCTCTTGCTCGAGGTTCTTTCGCCAAGCAGGGGTCCACATAGGCTAGGATGATGTAGGGCTCTGTATGCATAATGTGTGTTTGCAGGTGCCCAGTAGGCTCGTCGCCAGTAACTTTTGTTGGGCATATCACATTTGGATCAAGCATTTTGACTCTTTCCCCCACCTGGCCTGGTTGTTACTGGTCATATTTGGGCTGATGTCCGGATCGCTAGGTGCTGCTATCTCCGTGTGGGTTATGTACCCAGTAACACTCTCCGTGCACGGTGAAGGCTTCCTCGCGATCCCCGCCTTTCCTAGTACTTCGATGACGGATAGGAGTAGCTTCTTTAGTATTGCCAATTTGGAGAGAACTTTGCTATTTATTTATTTGGATTTGTAAAGCGCACAGCAGCCCCGGGGCATCGTGGCGCTTGTTATATACATAGCTTAGTTACAAAATAACATGAGCATACATAGTTGCAGAACAAAGTGAAATTTGTACATATTTACAGAGATCGAGATGGTTAGCAAATAGTTACATTTTACTGTGCGAGGAGTGAAGGCTTGAGTTTTCTCCTAAAAACGGGGAGTGAGTTTTCTGCTCTGATGTCTGTGGGTAGTGCATTCCATGATTTGGCAGCAATATAAGGGAAACCTAAGCTGCCGGCTTTCTCTCTATTGATACGTGGATCAGGTTAGTGCATTGCGACCTGGTGGGGCGTGTAGAGGAGGATTTGGCGATAGTTTCAGATAAGTATGAGGGTGCGGAGTGTGAGGGGCATTTGTGTGTGAGGATTTCGAATGTGATGCGCTCTTTGACCGGGAGCCAGTGACTGATTGTCTGGCCAGAGAGATATGCTCCTGCCTAGGGATGCTTAGTGCAGCACAGAGGGCATTGTTCTGCGTGACTTATAGTCTGTTTAGGTATTTGGCTGATGTGCCTGCCAGAAGGGCATTGCAGTAGTCTAGTTTGGCTCCAATGGTTGCTCTAGCTATTGAAAGGCAGTTGGGTTTGGATAGGTATGGTTTTATGGCGTTTATTAGTTTGGTGGTATGCGCGGAGGAGGACGTGATGGCGCTGACCTGTCTGTTCATGGTTAGAGAGGAGTCTAGGTAAACTCCCAGGGTCTTGACGGCTGTGGATACGGGGATAGTGGAATTGTCAATGGTAAAGTTGGCATACAATTTATTGAGTTTGGCTAGCGTGTTATTTTGGCCTAGTATCTTGATTTCTGTCTTGTCCCCGTTGAGGCAGAGGCCATTGACCGACATCCATGCCTGGATGGTGGAGTAGATCGTGTGGAGTGTCTTGGTGTCTTCGTAGTATGGTCCAGTGAGAGGTAAGAGTACTTGTGTATCGTCAGCGTAATTCGTGTACGCGATACCAAGTTAGTCAAGCTTGTCGAAGAGAGGCTTCGTGAACAAGTTGTATAGAGTGGTAGCTGTGAGGGACTCCACAGTGGACTGTGTTTGGTGTAGCGTTTGTTATATCTGAGAAGACTTTCATGGCCCTTTCTTCGAGGAAGGAGGTGACCCAGCGTGCTGCTTCTTTGGAGAAGTTAGCCAAGTGTGTGAGGTGAGATGTTAGTCGTGTGGTCGACCAGATTGAAAGCTGCTGAGAGGTCTAAGAGAAGAAGCAGAGCTGGCTTGGCTTTGTCCATGATTTAGGTGATCTGATTTTTTTAGATCCACCACGGCTGTTTCAGTGCCATGTCCTTTCCGGAATCCCGATTGCCTGGTCCCTAAAATGGAGTGGGTTTCCAGAAAGTGTTGGATTTGGCTATGAGCAGCTTTGTTCAGGAATTTAACTGTGGAATGGCACTGTGGTTATCGGCCTGTAGTTATTAGGTTGAAGAGGGTCGAGAGTCGTTGTTTTTTTTAGTAGAGGGCGGACGCAAGCCTCTTTGAGGCTGTCAGGGATAATGCCTGATTTTAAAGAATCATTAATGAATGCTGTGAAAAGTGGTGCGATATCGGTCAGCGCAATCCTTGATGAGCTTAGGTGGGCATATGTCCCCTTTACATGGGGAGGGTTTGTGGTTTTTTAGTAGGTTTATAACTTGTTGTTCAGCAATGTCCCTGAAAGAGAAGTTGGGTTTGGTGGCGTTGGTTGAGGCGGGAGTAGTATTGGTAGGTTTGGTCCCCAATTGAGGTGGTAGGGCTTTGCAGTGGTCCTTGATTTTCTGTTGGAGGAGGTCAATTTTGTGTAACATGGCAGATTGGATACTCGTACACCATGCTTCGTCTTTGACTATTTCATCAGGTGTGTTGGGTGGGGAGATGAGCTCATTGAAGATGGAGAAAATGTCTTTAGAGTGCGATTTAGCATTGGCGATGCGTCTTTTGAACGATTTAGCTTTGGCTGTGGTGATGGCTGCTTTGTATTGGAGGGAGATTGAGTTGAACTCCTTTTTAGCCACAGGTTCCCCTTGACCCACTGGGTCCTGGTGTGTCTTTAGAGTGCCCAAACAGGCAAGGTCGGCAGGGTGGACAGGAGGCTGGGCTGTAGGGACCAGCGCTTGACTGGGTGCTTCTCTCGTAACACATCGCCCCTTGAAAATGGTCCTGTGTCTTATGTTTTACATTGCCCTTGTCTGCCTTATGATTTATGCACTCCATTAACACCGACCGTTGGTTGTCGCAGTTCAGTGGGGCTTCGCCTGCGTTGAGTCCCAAAGCTAGTACTGTGTCTTCCCCCACATTGGCTACAACAGCGACAAGGGAGTCTGAGATGACCAATGCACACTGGCTGTCGTTCGAATCATGGTGTAGTAAGTACAGTGAGTGTGGCGGTCATATTAATGTCGGTTTTATTTTTGGTTTCATGACCATTGGTACCCCCCCCCCCTTTCCCTGCAACCACCCCTCGGCTAGTAGGGCCACCGCGGATCAAGGACAGGCTCATTTGCGACCGCCCCGAATGTGATGTTAGACTCGCAGTGACCTCGAGTGTACTGACTGTGAATGGGCGCACAGGGCTACAGCCAGCAACCCTGCTAGAGGCGTGCGGGCCATTCTCCTGCTCATTACCCTTATCGTTATGCTCGTCGTTTGTCACCCCATAGGTCCTAATTTGCATGAACATTGAATGTGCCCAGCAATTGTATCTCTTTAATCAAGGTGTTTGCCTCCCCAGCAGGGGTCGATGGGCTGATTGGCAAAGTTTTGCAGCGTCAGTTTAGGGGGTTGGCTGTTTTACTCTTCCGCCTTAGTAATTTTTGTTTTGGTGCATCGGGTGGCATAGCGTGTGCTTATTAATGCTGGGTCGGTCGGTGGGTGAGTAGATAGATGGTATTCTTTTAGGTTTTGAATTTTGGATAAAATTAAAACTTCCTATGGCATACTGTCTAAGATTTCCAGATAAAAAATTGCGCTCAATATTCTTAAGGGCTCGTTTAAATCTGCTCCACACTCGAGAAATCTTAGGGAGAAGACGGCTGGTCAGCTTAACCACATGCAGACTGTGTAACGACCCTGATTCCGTGGAGAACATCCGACACCTTCTCCTAAACTGCCCGACTTTGAATGGAATCCGTGCCCCATTTTTGACACCACTCTGGCTGGAGTCGGTTCAGATCGATGAGTATACGTGGTGGTGCCGTCTGATATCTGGCGAAAAGTCCCGATGGGCGGTAGTCACGGCTAAAATATTGGAAGCAGCCTTCCTCAAACTTGGTGGCGCAACTTAAACCGACCGGCCGGTCTTGGATGTTTAATGGCCATCCCTTCTGTGAACACCTGTGAACTTAATACTTTGAGACTGTTCTCTGTGTACTCTCCTTTTTGATGTACAGTAACTGCTATTAGCAACTTCTTGTAAAAATCATTTTAATATTGATTATACACAAGTAAATAAAAAAATAAAAAAAAATAAAATTTGGATATTTTCAGTTTAGATCTTTCTTAGCATCCCTTCTTAACTCGATGTCAAAGACAGAGTTGCAATAGCAGCTTCTCACCTGTGACAGCATTGGCCTTGCCTGAATATAGCTGGGTGCACAGGATGTTACCGGCATACGGGGTCCACTATGGCAAATAGCTCTGTTGCAGCACCCTGCGGGGTGCCAAACACCGTGCCCTTTCCCTTATTTCTCCAGCATGGGGTCTGGCATGGATTCACATGCTCATGAATATTCCCCGTCGTCAGGCTGGGAATCCTCGGTAAAGAAAAAATCGGTATCAGTTTCGTTTCTGATCTGTCTTAGTAGTAACCAATCACTGGTCTCTGGGTCATACTGCCCCCAGCCAATGACTGCCCTCTCCCTAAGCCCCTCCCCTGGTAGCCATCCTCAGATTTTTACCGCACGTTCAAGTGTTGGGAGTCCTCGTGCTATAGCTCTCGAGCTTTTACTGCGTTTTGCGATTTTTAAATCTCATTTTTTCGGTCAATCGAGCCTCAAGCTCCACCGTTTCTACTTCCGATCAACAGGGACCCGTTTCAGAATTTTCTACGCCCCTCAAGGTTGAAGTTTTCGTCGAGTACGCTTCTTGGAGGATACCAGAAGATCTTGAGGCCTACCCTGTGGACATCGCCCAGGACAAAGGCAGCTCGACGCCCGGATCCAAGCTGTTCAGGAACTTCCCTGGATGCGGATTGCAGAATGTGTTCAAGGAGGACGAGCATTCTAGATGCCTCTACTGCCTTCACGAAGACAAAACGCACATGGAGAAGGACTGTGCGTTTTGCAAGAACATGTCGGAGCAGACCATGAGGGATCGGCGGCTCCACCTCATCAACTGGTTGGAAGGGAAGAGCCCAGCGGTAGGTGAGAAGAAGAGTAGGTCAGAGTGGTCTTCTAAGTCCTTTTGAGGGCGCTCCGACGACGGGGGGGGCCCAACAGAAGGCTAAACACCGCGAGTCTGTGGGCACCGGGAGCGCCGAACGGTCGGGCTCCTCGGCTGCCAGGCAGGGCGCTCTTTCACCGACGCCATCAACCACGAGCCAACGCTCTAGCTCAGGGAAGAGAAAGTCGGAGATCCTGGGTAAGCTTCTGGAGAAGCTCTGGTCGATCCCGACTCAAGCAGCCGAGGGGGAGCGAGGTGGTGACCCCCCCCCCCAAGGTGAAGGCCTCAAGCACGCCAAATGTCGTGAAGGCCCCGATTCACCCGGCTATGGCCTCTATCAAGGGAGTCGTGGCGGCCCTGGCGAAGCCTGTGGAGGCTACCCCAGTGGAGACGACCTTGGGGCCCAGAGTTTCCCCGCCACCGCGGAGGGAATCCTCTTTTCGGCCCATTGATGAGACCCCCTTGAAGACTCTGGTGGAAAAAGAGGGGGGGGGCGGTGGCGGTCACGGACACGGATACAGCCTCTGAGGAGGAAGTCGTGCAAGGCCTCAACAAGATGTTTGAGGAGGTCCGGTCCCACTGGAGGAATCCCAGGGAGGCGGACGAAGAGAGCGACGGTGGCGCCGACGAGGCTCCCGTGGAGGAGGAGCAACCATCGTGCCCGTCGCAGCCAGTTCCCGAGCCTTAGGACAACTCGGTAGCCATTTTGATGGCAATCCAAACCTTATGCACTGAGATAAGGACGAGGTTGCCTCTACCCCCAAGCCTCTACCCCTAACGGACGACCCAGCAGAACCGGGCCTGTTGGGAAGCCCTCCAAACAAGCGGAGGCGAGTTCATCCCCCACCTGCCCTTGCAGCCTTCTCAGCCTTCATCTCCTTCCCCTGATCCTAGGGATGACACGGGAGCAGATCCGGCCACGACGGGGACGGATGACGACAGTGGTGACGGGATGGGCCTTCCATCACCACCCCCTCGGGCCTGCCCGCCCAACAAAATTGGCTCCATCCACGCCATGATTTCCAGGGCATCTGAGCTTTTCCAGCTCTGCCCCGAAGAACAGAAGGAAGGCTTCCTCTATCAACGAAGCGAGGCCAAGAGGAAGACTGTCTTTGCGGTGCCGTTGCTTGACGACATCTGGGACGAGGGACTTGCTCTTCTGAAGAACCCGTCCACGACACCTGCCAAGAGGGATTGGTACGAGAAGAAATACCGGGTCCCCGATTCCGCCCCTTTGTGCTTTAGGGCACAGCCGACCCTGGATTTGGTCGTCTCGGCGGCAGCCAAGAAGAAAGTGGCGGGGGCGACGGCTTCAATTTCAACCTCCCCACCTGACGGCGAGGGAAAGAAACTGGACGCCATGGGACGACGAGTCATCTCGTCTGCGGCGACGACAATTAAGGCGGCTAACGCCCTAGCCATTGTGGCCCGCTAGGACAGGGAGTTGTGGTACAAGATCGCTCCCTGCTGGATTTCCTACTGGACGACAAGAGGGCAGAGGCCCTGGGGATCCTGCAGAAAGGTGAGGTGGCGTCGGACCACACCATAACGGTCGCCACGGACATCGCTGACACCGTGTTCTGCGAGTTGGGCTACAGTGTTTGCCTTCGAAGGCTCAAGGCAATAGATTTGCGCCAGGACGTAAAAAGCAGTGTTTTGGATATGACCTTCAACGGGAACAACCTGTTTCGAAAAACAGTAGATGAGTCACTTCAGGCCATCAAGGCTAACGCGGAGACGGCTCGGACCTTGGGAGTTTTGCAGCAACAACGACCGCCCTTTCGTAACTCCGGAGGCAAGCAAGGTGCCTCCGAAGGATTCGGCGGTGGCTCCTCTGCATACCGCCAGGCAGCCTGTTCCTCGTCGCAAGAGGCCTACAGAGGGCGTTGCAAGTCAGGAGGATCTTGTTGCCGTCGCCAAGGAGGCCAGGGCGGCAAGGCCGCCTCCAAGCAGGACTGAACCGGCCGTAGCGTCGGGCCCCCACCTGAGCACCCTGGTGGGAGGCCGGCTGGCGAGGTTTCAGCGTGTGGGAGTCCATCTCCACCGACCGTTGGGTGCTCGATGCCCTGGCCCACGGGCACGCTCTCGAATTTCTAAAGAAGTGCCCCCGAATTCCTCCCATGGCCAGGAAGGAAAATCTCATCCCACAACTGCTGTTAGAAGTAAGGGCGATGCTCAAGAAAGGTGCCATCAAGTTCAGGCCAAAGAGGCTCTGGGGCTCTGGAGTATGCTCAAGATACTTCCTTGTCAGAAAGAAGACAGGCGGTTGGCGCCCCATCCTGGCCCTGCGTCGGTTAAACAAATACATCAAGGCACAATAGTTCTGGATGGTCACCCTCCAGCACGTGCTGGGACAGCTGGAGGCAGGCGACTTCCTATCATCGCTGGACTTGAGGATGCTTACTTTCACATCCCCATTCTAAAAGGACACCGAAAGTTTCTCAGATTCGTAGTCCAAGGACGGCACTACCAATTCAAGGCCCTGCCATTCGGATTGAAGTCGGCGGCCAGGGTATTTACCAAGTGCCTAGCGCCAGTGGCGTCGCAGCTGCGCCTGCAAGGGATCCACGTTTACCCCTACCTGGACGATGGGAGCTTGTCGTCGAGCACACAGCGAAGACCGTCCAACTGCTCACGGACCTGGGATTCTCCATCAACTTCCCCAAATCCCACCTGGTTCCGTCGCATGTCGCACCGTTTCTGGGAGCCGAGCTCGATACAGAGCACGATTGGTTTCCCCGTCGGAGGAAAGAACAAAGGCCATGGACGTGGCCAGGGTGAGGTCCATCAAGTCACTTTTCGGCATGATGTCCTCTTGCATCTACCTGGTGCGCCTATGCAGGCTGCGGCTGTGTCCTCTACAGGAGTTCCTCGACGCCCGTTGGATGCAAGCGGCGGGCAGCTTCGAAGACAAGATCCTGCTCATTGAGGTGTTCCGCCAAGCTATTCGGGGGTGGGGCACCCGTGCGCATCTCGCAGCAGGCACAGACATTCAGACCCCAGCACACCAGGAGACTGTGACGACGGATGCCTCCCTGGAGGGTTGGAGAGCGCACACCGGGGATCTTCACTCGAGAGGCCTTTGGGTCCTGGAGGAGAGGTCACTCCACATCAACATCCTGGAGCTCCGAGCAGTGTTCCGGGCCCTCGGGTCGTTTCTCCTGTCCCTCAAGGACAAGGTGGTGAGGATCTTCACCGACAACACCACCACGATGTTCTACATCCGGAAGCAGTGAGGAACCAGTTCCCCGGCCCTATCCAAGGAGGCCCAGGATCTGTGGCATTGGGCTGTTGCCCAGGGGATGTTTCTGGTGCCCTTCCACCTAGCAGGGATAAAGAACACCATCGCCGACTCGCTGAGCAGGGAGCTGCGCTCCTGCCACGAGTGGGAACTGCGTCAGGACCAAGTGGATCGGATTTTCCGACGAGGGGGCAAACCCCAGATCGACCTGTTCGCAACGGCGGCGAACTCCAAGTGCCAGAGGTTCGCCAGCAGGTTTCCCCAGCCGAGGAGCATGGGCGATGCTTTCTCGTTCCCCTGGGATGGCCTGTTCCTGTATGCGTTCTCTCCGTTGCCGTTGCTACTGCGACTCGTCAACCAACTCAAGAGGTCCCAGTGCCGGATGATCCTCGTCGCACCGGCGTGGCCGAGACAGATCTGGTTCCCGGACCTTCTGGACTTGTCAGTGTCCTCCCCCCACCCCCCCAGTCACACTATCGACGGACACAGATCTTCTCTCCAGAGAAGGAGGCGCCATCCTCCATCACGACCCAGGGTCGCTGAACTTGCAGGCCTGGCTCCTGCTGCACTAGAGTTTGGAGGGTACGATATCCCGTCGGACTGCAAGGAAGTGCTTGCAAAGGCCAGGGCATCCTCAACTCTCAAGTGCTATGGACACAAATGGAAGAGTTTCTCTGTCTGGTGCCGTGCACAGAAGATTAACGCTCTGTGAATTATGGCCCCTCAAGTGCTGCCGTACCTGCTGTCGCTGGCCAAGGCGAGGCTGGCTCATGCCTCCATCAAAGTACTTCTGGCGGCGATCTCCCTCTACACCAGAACTATGGGACAATCATCTCTGTGGTCTCGTCGCCTGGTGAACGAGTTTATGAAGGGATTGTTCCATTCATTCCCGCCGGTGAAGGCTCTGGCCCCGGCGTGGGAGCTCAACGTGGTGCTGACCAGGCTCATGGGGGCGTCTTTCGAGCCTCTGCGTTCGGCACCGTTGAAGTTCCTGTCGTGGAAAACAGCATTTCTTGTGGCCATCACCTCCGCATGATGAGTGGGAGAGATCCAGGCCCTATCCTGCAAGCCTCCATACTTGACTTTTCACGAGACTATGGTGGTGCTGAGGACGCATCCCTCCTTCATGCCCAAGGTGCCGTCGGACTTCCATCTCAACGAGCCCTTGGTGTTACCAGTTTTCTTCCTGTCGCCTTCGTCGCCGGAAGACTTTGCACTCGCTGGATGTAGCTAGAGCGCTGAAGTTCTACGTGGACCGCACGAAGACTTTTCGGAAGACATCACAACTGTTTGTGAACTTTGGACCTGTGAACCAAGGGAAGGCCCTCTCGAAGGTTTCCATTTCCAGATGGCTCTCCGGCTGCATCATGCACTTTCACCGGTTGGCAAATGACCGTTGCCCGGCTGTCCGAGAGCCCATTCGACCAGAGTGATCGCTGCTAACACGGCGTTCTTGTCTGGTCTACCCCTGCTGGACATCTGCAGGGCTGCTATGTGTAGGTCAACGCACACCTTCACGAAATTCTACTGCGTCGACCGGGATTCCAGGGAGGAGTCCAGGATCGGCCAAGCAGTGCAGCGCAACCTGTTCGCCTGAAGGTGGGCCTGGTGAGGAGGTAAGAGTTGCTTAATGTTGAGTTTATGTAATGCTTAATATTGAGCCTTGCCACCTCCCGTGGTTGTGCATGCGTGTACTGCTATGTATTCTTATATTCATGAGCATGTGAATCCATGCCAGACCCCCTTGCTGGAGAAGGAACAAGTTACTTACCTGTAACTGTTGTTCTCCAGCATGGGTCTGGCATGGATTTACATGCGAACCCTCCCTCCTACCCCTCTGCGGCACTTCACTTGGTCATACTGCCACTTTACATGCTACCAAATCTGAGGATGGCTGCCAGGGGAGGGGCTTAGGGAGAGGGCAGTCATTGGCTGGGGGCAGTATGACCCAGAGACCAGTGATTGGTTACTACTAAGAAAGATCAGAAACGAAACTGATAATGATTTTTTCTTTACCGAGGATTCCCAGCCTGACGACAGGGAATATTCATGAGCATGTGAATCCATGCAAAACCCATGCTGGAGAACAACAGTTACAGGTAAGTAATGTGTTCCTTCTAACACTTAAACTCCATGTATAATAAGCAAATGGATGATCTTACCGCTTTGGTTGATTGTTCGAGAATTGTGTTTTCAAGACTTCAAGCACGTTATTTCATACCTGTAACATGAATACTAGCCCGTAACTCATATTTCCATTTTCTTTTACTGGTCGTCCCCTTTTCAAAACATGTTAATTTTACACCTGCGCAACAAAGCCTTTTCACGGGTTCCTTGCTAATTTGTAGAGTGCATTCAACCTGTACACCTCTTGCTTTTTCTTTTCTGGTGCAGATTGCTGTATATTCTGACGGTTAATGCCACTCCGCCGAAATGTCATACTCTCTTGATTATAACTTTTGTGTCCTTTCCAGTCAACGGCCTCTGTCTGTTGCTGCACTGTTTTTTTTAAATGCCATTCACTTTGACTTGCCTCAAGTTTGAGGCTTTTGTACAAAATGTTTTAGATTTTATTATCCTGCTTTTTTAATGAGGCATTGAAGCTAATGAGGAACATTAGGAACAATCAATTCATCTTAAAACCTTAACGTTTCAGAAACGAACCATCTCGTACTGCAGCTTGAAACATTACAATGTTTATTTCTTTCCCCAGGAAATTTCATTCAGAAGACGGAAGACTTCTACTGCACATGTCTTAACTGACCACTTAAAAAACATGGAAGCGATGCACAAACGGAATGAAACCAAGCTTTTGCAGTGTTCTCGCTGCAAATTTAGAGGCAGTGATTATGAAAATCTACAAATACACATGGGGACCATCCATCCAGAATATTGTGATGAAATGGATACTGCTGGTTTGGGGAATCTCGTATTTTATCAAAAAAGTGCAAAACTCTTTCACTGTTTTAAATGTTTTTTCACCAGCAAGATGTTTTGCAATGTCTATTATCATATTACTGCCAGCCATTCATTACCAGACAAACTGACAGAAGAGTTGAATGATGTTTTACAAGCAAAGATCGAACAGAATGGCAATGCTAAAAGTGATATGCCAGTGGTGGAGTCCAGTGATGATGAAAAATCAATGGATGATGCCAGTGAACATGACGAAAAGGAACAAAAACAGATTACTCTGACACCTGTAAGTGTTGTTTTAACTTCCCTCCCAGGAGAAATGAAACCTAAAGGGGAAGAAAGTTCTGATGCGGACTCCAATAGCTGTAGTTTTGACAAGCGAGAGATGAATTTACTGGAGGCAAAGGGAACGCTATTGAATAATGTTGAAGAACAACTGCGTTTTGAATCTAGTGATAACAGTAGCACCTTCCATTTTGTGAGCAAGCATGCAGTTGCTCCTCAGATGATACCAGAATTTTCAGATGATGAGGAAACCCCTCCGCTGCCAAAGGAGATCATGGAATTTTCAGACAATGAAGAGACTGTTCCTCTGCCAAATGAAATCATGGATTTTTCTGACAATGATGAAACTTCTACTCTTCCGAAGGATTTGATGGACTTCTCAGTTGGTGTAGAGAATCACACTCTGCCAAAGCAAATGATGGAGTTTTCAGATGACGAAGACACCCCTGCCCTCCCAAAGGAACTAATGGAGTTTTCGGATAATGAAGAGGCTCCCGATCTGTCAAAAATAATGGAATTTTCAGATGTTAACAACAGTAATGAGTTGCCAAATACTAAATCAAACTTTTCGGACGAAGAGACGCAGTCGCAATCAAAAGATGCACCAGATTTTTCGGATGTGGAAGAGGCTCCTGTTCACACTAAAGATGTGCCAGAGTTTTCAGACGAAGAAGAAACTCCTGTTGCATCAAACCATATTCCAGAGTTTTCAGAGGATGAAGAAACTCCAGGTCTTTCCCAAGACATTCCAGAGTTTTCAGATGATGAAGAGAATCCACAAGCAAAAGATGTACCTGATTTCTCTGTTGATGAGAATACGGCTCAATCAAAAGAGAGGCCAGATTTTTCTGATGACGAGTATGCCACAGTTCTTTCAAAAGACATGCCTGAGTTCTCTGACAATGAAGATACCTCTCGGTCAAAAGACGTGCCTGAATTTTCTGACAATGAGGATACTTCTACTCGATCGAAGGACTTGATGGACTTTTCAGACACTGAGGAGACTCCTGCTTTGCCAAGAGATCTAGACTTTTCAGATAATGATGACCCTTTGCAACAAAAAAACTCAATGATATTTCCAGGTATTAAGGAGACCCCAGTCCAACCAAAAAGCATAATGTCATACTCTGATAATGAGGATGCACCTTCTAGGCCGAAAGGCATAATGGAGTTTTCAGATGATGAAGAAACAACTGCTTTTTCAAAGGACATACCGAAGTTCTCTGAAGGTAGCATTAGCCCCACAACTCCAACCAGGCCGGATGATGTGCCTGAATACTTAGACAATGTAAAGGATTCTGACCCTCTAGGAGAGTTGCTGTCATCTTCACATAGCGACATGACTCCAATGCAAGCAAAGGAAACCATGGGCCATACACCCTCTTCTCAGTTCAGTACTCCTCTGGAAATGCAGACTTCTTCAAGATTCAGTGACATAATGGAGTTTTTACAAGATACACCTACAAGCTTGAATGACTCCTTTAAATCTCCAGGAGACGTGACTCCTGTTGACTCAAAAGATGCTTCAGAATCATCTGAAGAAAAAGACACTCTCGGCCAAGAAGATATAATGTTAAAGTATCTGAGACGTGCAAAGGGAAAATATTACTGTTTGATGTGTGAATGCCGTCCCATGAGAAAGGGTGCAGTTTTGCACCATTTGGTGGGCAAGCACAACATACCGAGTCCATATCAATGTAAGCAATGTGGAAAGAACTTTGTTTTAGAAAACGTTTATAAAAATCATCTTATGTCTCACACTGAAGGTCAATATAAATGTACTCTCTGTAGCTTTGAAACAAATCACCCTAGAGGGTTTAAGAAGCATCAAACTCATTGTCAAAGTCGGCACAGTGATGGAGCAAACAAAACACTTTTTGATTTCCAGGGAAATGCAGAAGACAGCATTAATGATGGCGAGGAGCACACAGAAGAACCTCGTTTGAGTACACATTTGTAAAACCAGCATTTGGAAGCTGGCATCTGAATTTTGTGGGGCAGTCAAAGGGGTTAGGCAAACTCCAAATCAGAATGAACATTTCAAAATAGTAAGTCGCACAGTAGAAGGACCTGAGACCTGCCCCCAAAATAAGACTGCACCTATTTATATTCTGAAGTGTTAAGTAACCCTGATACAGTATTTTGGTGAGATGTTTCATTGTGTTTTGCTTTAAAAACAGTAACTGCCCTAATGAAAGGATGACTCTTAACCTAGACTGTCAAATCTAGGATACCAAGGGCAGTGGACAAAAGCCCTTGGTATTCTCATTAGGATCAGAATAGCGATGCTTTAGTGCTTTGCAAACTAAGTATTTGGGGGAGAAAAATGACCATTTACAGATGATCATCATAATAGTGTTGCTGTACTTGGGGTAATGCAGATACAGTCTTGACTTCTTAGTGTAGCAAGAAGGTTTTTTTTCTTTAAAATGCTGAGATATTGAGCTGTTATTAGCAAACTTATTGGTTAATCTTGCCTCCTTCAAGGTAACACAAACCATGACCCATATATGTGAAATGTATCCTTGTATTAGAGACCATGTATGATATATCATGCTTCAGTTTTGTTTTCTAACCCTTAAGATTTCTTAGATTATTTTAATAAAGGGAAGGTAGTTGAGTTTGCTAGCAATAACATAATTTCACTTTTGTTTTTAATTCCAAATGTCACATGCTCTCCAACAACACTTGTGCTTAAACCCTGCTCTGATGTTACATATAGATGTTTATAACCCTTCTTTGTTCTTTGTAAGAACACTTTTTTTGTTTAGGCAACATATTTTCTACATGACTGTGGGTTTTTTTCTTTGTATTCCAGGTATATGTGATGCAATACTCATTCTGGTTTGTAAATCGTTTGAAATATGAGAACTGCATTTTTATCTTTCAGCCTCTTGATGTGCTTTACCCGTCTGAGAATTTCATATAGACAAATTTATCGGCATTGCATTTTCGTCTTATCTACTGGGGTTGATAAACAATACCATTGACACTGTCCGTTTAGTACTTTGAGCTTTTTATGCCACTATGACTGCAGTATGCCCTTAAAGCATCTGCTCGTTCATCGTACGTGCAGCTGGTTTTAGGAAGTTTGTATTGAGCTAATTACAGGGTAGACCCTTGCTGCTTTTTCATATATCAAATTATTAGGATCTGAGGCTTGCCTCTGTACTATATCTTCAAAACTTTTTATTTAGTGTCTGCGTAATGTCACTTTTGGCAAAGTTGCTCAAACAATTGAAGGCAAGAATAATAGTTCTACGACCAATGGTAGTTAGCCAAGTCCAACCGCTAGATTAATCTTAAGGAGTATGAAGATCCTAATTAATGTTGGGGAGCCTGCACAAAGAACCACTGCTATGGCAGAACAGAAATGGAGTGGCGGGGAGAGGGGTGGCTCTGATATATTTTAAATACTTTAACAAGTACAAATTCATGAGATCCTTCTCAGTGGAAAAGCCTGGAAAGCGTCATAGATGATATGAGCAGCCATTTTATGTGAAAGTTATTTAAAGAACATTTTTAATTTAGAATGTTTAGTAATCATGGTTAAACTGCTTCGTTTTGGCACACTGTGGCCAATGCTGTATTAGGGGATTGGGATGATGTACTTTTTTTTCTAAAGTAGCACTTCAACAGTAGGGCTGAAATCATGTGTTAGTCTTTCAGTAATCATTGATCAGTTTTTCTGCTTTCTTTTCTCACCATTCCTGTCACATTAAGTTAATTTCTTGTAAAGTACTGTTTAAAGTTGCTTATGTTTTTGCAGCAATGTGATGCAATAAATCTGGTAATTCTAGTCGCCATGAAAAGTGTGACCAATCTTTTTGGTTTTTAAAAATTTTTCTTTACAATGCTGATTGTTATTTGTGACTTGGTGCTTGTCAACCATTTTGAAGTAGTTCATCTTCGGTGCTCAGCCACAAATTCCTTGCGTTTCTCTTGAGAACTCCCAATGGAAGTTTGTCTCCCGTGGAAACAAAGTGCCCCAGATCTCTTAAAGAGCTTAGCAAAAAGGAGGGACTGAATGGTAATGGGACTGGCCTGTGATTACCAATGGTTTCCAAGAACGGAAATAGTAGTTCCGGAGCTTACCTTTTATAAATTGCTGTATATTGTCTCTCACTGACCTTGTTTGACAAGATACTGTGAAAAACACCTTGTTTTACTCTGCGCCACTTCCAACCATTATTTTGTGTTGGTGCCATTGTGCGCCGTTAAACATTCAAGTGTGTTGTTGATGATGCAAATAATTTTAGTTCATTTTATTCATGATTAAGGATAATTTGATTATGTGGTGAAAAAAATCAGTGCAGAGATAGTTTGTGATTGCAGGTACGGTTATGATTTTACCATGCCATAAGTAATAGAAATCGGGGTCCAATTTGAATAATTATTTACAGGGGTATGGAATACTATAGCACCACTCCCAGGACCAGTTATTTATTGTCTGGAACAAGAAGATGTCGTAAAGATATTGTCCACTGGGCAAGTAGAGAGTAGGTAAAATATTTTTTTTAGACTTCAAAATACTCTCTTTGAACCATTGTGTACCTGGGAGCATCATGGATATTATGTGTATGTTGGTGACTCGGCTGCATGGCCTCCAGCAACTGTGTTGGTTGCATTGTGATTGGGGAAACATATTGCCAGCTTGAGTAGGTATAGTGAAGTGACCACATTAACTTTTCCACATCGACATGAGTATGGTATACCCAGGTCTCCAACGGCAGCTGTAGGCAGTAAAAGAATATCCCCAGTCATAGACCCTTAGTTCCCTTCTTGAACAAAAAACAAAACCTGGCCTGGACCCACAGAGGGGAATTTTGGTCCTGGGAGGCGGATGGATTATACAGAAGAGCCAGTCTGGTCACTTAGGTCAGGAAAAGGCTGAAAAATATGTCCCAAATCATATAAACAAAGTGACTGCATCTACCATAATACCTCATTCCCAACCGAGAAACTATGATCAGACTAGTACAAACACAGTTACCGAGGAAGATCGGGGTAACCCACTGAAGTGTTTTCCACCTCCCAAAGGGGGGCAGTCTTGGGGATCACCCACCCATTGTCCATTTAATTTCTAAATGTGTTGCGGGAAGGCCGGCATCACCCATACAGTCAATGGACACAAAGACAGCACAGCACCCCACCTTCTTCCTGCACTACCAGGAATACTGAAGAGGAGAGAACTTGTCTCTCACAATTGCCAGCATAAGGGAGACCGAATCACCTCTAACTGCCCCCTCCATTATAAGTAACAAGTACGAGTTGGAAGCACTAGAATTGTGGAAGTACTGCGCCTGATTGGTATGATCGAGCATACCCTGCTGCGTGTGCCGGCGTCTCTTGGGACAGTGCCCCACTGTTCCGGACTGGGAAAGCAGGAGAAGAATTGGAGACCCTTCACAGATGCGCTAGGTACTTGGACAACTGATGAGTGTGTTGTCTCTTTTAATGAATCGGAAACTAGGTTTGTATAGCAGTGTAACAAGTGTATTTATTAATGTAGCCGACACGTGTTTCAACCCTCGGGGGTCATTTTCAAGGCAATTTACAGACGTCCATCTGTGGATTATCCACTCAACCAGCACACAGGGCTCCTCCCCCGAACTCAACCTAGGATTAGTACAATCCAAGCAATTTAAATTGCCTTGAAAATTACCCCAGAGGGTCGAAAACACGTGTCTGCTACACTAATCAATACACTTGTTAAGTTTCCGATTCATTAAAATAGAGAACACAGTCTCATCAATTGTGGAAGTACCTAGCGCATCTGTGAAGGGACTCCAACTCTTCTCCGTTATAGGTAAGGCTGCCGGTTTTATGGTATTATTTTTCTGACATTTGTCTGTATTTATCCATATTTATTTTTGGGCATTTTATTCTGTATTTATCCACATTCATTTATTGTCATACAAAAAGATAATTCGCAAACAGTATTTTTCTTTATTCTAATAATGCATTATTAAAGTACACATGCAGCCATATAGTAAAGAAATACTGTTTTTTCCATAACAACAAACGGTGGCTCCTGTGACTGCTGCTGCCTTAAGATGTATGCTGTCAGCAATTTGAAGAACTTTAATGCTATTTTTATACAACGTTTACACTCTCTGTGCTGCCAATCTGCAATGCTTTGGCCTGCAATGTATGAGTGACATGCTAGAGAACCAGACCGAAAGACCTGTTTCCACGTTTATAAATAAATACAGACCGAAAGCAGATTCTGCCTGTATATGTGTGAAAGAAAGGAAAAAAAAACTGGAAGGGAAAGGATAGCAGCACTGCACCTAAGGAGTTATGTTTTTTCCAACCACCCTCGCCCCCCCACAAGAGTAATGCTTAGTACATATCCTGAGCTGTTTGACACAGGTGGTCACCCAAATGAAATTCAGAGAATGGGAACTCTCCAACACGAGACCGGTGAACAACCCAACAGCTCCTTCCCCTGTCAACAACACACAGACTGAAGCAGGATGAAGATGGCAGGTATTCCCATTGAACTCAAGACTACAAAACATCCCAGCAATGGAACATGCGCTGGGTTGGCATGGTAACCACTCTGGCCAATCAGAGGGAAGCTAGTTACTCCAAGCACTGTACAAGGACCAGCTCCCATGACCAGAGTGAAAGGGAGTTTTTGGGTACAGAGAAGGCGAGTTATGATGTTCAACAGGAAGAATATTACTGAAGCAGAGAGGAAGGTTGCTGTGCAGGCTGTAAGACCTGGAGTGGAAGATTAGATTGTAAGACCCTGATGGAAGAGGAAGACTGCTGGACTATTGGAGCTGGAGTGGAAGAATGGATTGCAAGACCCATAGAGGGGATGATTCCTGGGAAGACTGTATGAACTGTAGTGGAGTGCTGATTTACGATTCTTGGTGAAGAGACTCTGTAAGACCCGGATAGGAGAGACTGATAGTAAAACCTGGAGACTCAAAGCTGTACACCAGAAATGCAGAAAAGGAAGGGGATTGAAGCAGAGGCCTAAAGGCAGGTGAGCCCGAGTGACTGGCCAGAGCCCTAGTCAAGAAAAGGAAGGAAGGGCAGAAGCCCTTTTATAAGGGAAAGACCCAGAAGATGAATACGAAGGCCTAGACCAGTGGGAGCCAGAGCAAGAAAGGGCAGGGGCTGAGACAAGAGAAAGAAAGGGTGGGGGTCCCGAACAGAGAGAATGAGGAAGTGTCCAAAGGCGGCATTGAACAGAAGGGTAGAGACCCTGGCCTACGAGACCTAAAAGGAGGAGGTGAAGAAAGTAAGTTTCCCTGGGGACTAAACCAGCAAAGAAGAACATACAGGGTCTTTGTGACGTGTCTGGGATCTTTATAACAAACCCCAACTTTCCCAACACCTTAAATTAAAAAAAAAAAAAACCTTCTGCGTCATTTGTTAGAACTTGTGACAATTTGATTGCCCCAAGTTCTCAAGTTTTCTAAATTGCAATCAACCTACTGGTCCTACTGCAGTTGCCAACTATAATGCATTGGACTGAAATCGGATCTTGGATGACCACAGCACTAAAAGGCCTGTTTTTGTGCTAAGAATGTGTGTGAAGTTCTGGTAAATGCGAATGAATTTCAGTGGGGGCGTTGATAATGGGAGAAGTTCATTTAGCTCAGAAAACGAATGAGGTGGGATGAGCATGGGTTTGGTCCGGAGTGACAAAACCATAAAGTAGATGTCAATTCTCGTCACAGCTTATTGGCAGTGAGTAGATTATTCGGCAGGTGACAATTACGCAGTTATATTATGCGCATGTAAATGTGCTGTTTGCTTAGAGAGTTTGATGCACCGCCTCTATTTTTCCATTAATTACACATGATCTCAAATAGTATGGTTACTGAAATGCCCCTGACAGACTAATAGTAATAATGTAGAGCTTCTTTCTGCAGACCGTCAATACCCGAGTACCAAATTCTCAGTTTTAGCACTGCGGATCAAACCTAAAAACCTGCCTTGCTCCTCCCACACCTACCAAAGTGAAGCAAGAATGAAACTGCTCGATATCCCCTAACTGCAGACAAATGCATGCATGTGATAGAACGTGTATGTAGAAGCTTGCATTTTTGTTTTTATAGTTTTAGTTAAAGAAATGCATTATTTTCTGTTTTCCTCAGCATAGCTTAAGTACTTCTATGCTTCCCGCACACTTTGATAGACAAATTAACAAGGGGGTCCTGGGAGTCCTTCTGCCAGACATTAGTCCTGGTTACGAGAGACTTACCCAGAGTCTTTAGCTCACTATCTTTCACAGAGAAGAAATATCCCAAACATATCAGTCTTTGTCCTGCCCTGGGGCAGTCCAGCACCGAAATGCTAGGCAATTCTCCTCTGAACAAGAGTACCAACAGAAACCCCAGACACGTGTTTCGGTCTGGTTGGACCTCATCAGTAGGGTGGATCTGTGCCTCTCTAAGAATAGTGAGCAAGTGGTCCACGTCTGGATTCCCCTAGTAACTTAGGGTGAGACCCAAAGTTACTTAAATATGCAAATTAACAAGGGGGTCCTGGGAGTCCTTCTGCCAGACATTAGTCCTGGTTACGAGAGACTTACCCAGAGTCTTTAGCTCACTATCTTTCACAGAGAAGAAATATCCCAAACATATCAGTCTTTGTCCTGCCCTGGGATATTTCTTCTCTGTGAAAGATAGTGAGCTAAAGACTCTCTGGGTAAGTCTCTCGTAACCAGGACTAATGTCTGGCAGAGGGAGTCCCAGGACCCCCCTTGTTAATTTGCACTTTGATAGACTACATGAACATGCTGTGTTGTATTCATTTCATGTATCTGGTATATTATCAAATATTTAAAAAAGCATGCTGTCTATAACCTAATTCATTAAATATGGCACATGGAGTGACGTAGATTCATCTACAGAACAAATTGATTTTTCAAACATCTTGTCAGTTGGACAAGTAGACTTTAAAATGTATTCCACAACCCCCGATTTATTAGAATGAGGGGGAGGGAGGAAGCTGAGTTTTTCATGCCTAAACTCTGCTTTCTTAAGGCTGTCGACTTTGAACTGGTGTTCTTCTAATCGTGACATTGTGGAAACACTGCAGATCACACTCTTAATTCTTTTGGTACTGATATACAATTAATGTAAATGAGAATGTAAGTATAGGTGAACACTAACTTGTGGTTGCATTTTCTCAGCCTGGCACCCAGAACTTAAAGATGCTTTGTGCTTTATTATATTTGTTTGCAGTGTTCTGCCTTTTTCGTAGATCCTGCTTTCTGTTGTGGTCAGTTGCACAATATATAAAAAATGGTTTCGAGTGGGGATATTTCCCAATGCAGACTGACCTACCTGCAATGATTGGTTTGGATACCCAGGACTCTGATGGCAACTCCTGGCAAATGGGGCGTTTACCTGAACATTTGACTGTGTAAGTGCAAAATAGTGAATACCTGTGGGATCTGATGGCAACATGTGGCATGGATAACTGCACTTTTCCTTGTATTGCTTGACAAACGTACTAGAGCACATGGTAGGAACGCCCCGAAAGTCGTATGTATACTTGTGCATTTGATATACCTTTTGTGGTCTATTTCCATGTACCTATTTGATGGCAACCCCTTAAGTACGCAGGCATATGATGTAACAAACCGCCATAATCAATACATGGATGTACAATGCTATCATAATTGCTTCCATGCTTTACATATATCTAAAGGATAATTACACCCTGATCCAGTTCTACTTGCACTTGGACTTTTCCTAAACGCTTCCCTTATTATAGCAGCACACATAGGTCATGATGTTACTAGTGGCCCTGCTGAAAAGCCCAGCCTCTAACTGGGTCCATCTTGTTGTAACCTGGAAACCGGTCCAATCGTTCATCCTCCTTTCTACTACTGCCCTCCATCAATGCCGTTGCCATCGAACAAGATAGTGGCCATCTGGCTGGCCCATCTTTGAACCTGTGGCCTTTCCTGTCCTGACTCCACTAGCTTGCTTCTTTAGGCAGCCATCTACCTTTTTCACCAGCACCCCCACCCCTCCTGTCTTGAATCTCCAGCCACTCTTCCAACAATGTCTGAAACCTTGCATTCCCTCCCCCCCCCTCCTCATCCCTAACAACCTCATGCTTCTTATACAATAAATAACCCATACCGCAGTTAACCAATCCTTTCTCTGGCACAGTCACCCATGCCCTGCTATGAGTTGTTACATTCATACAGATGAGCTCCCAATGTTCACTTGTGACTATCTATACTGTAGGTTTCCATGTGTTGCATGTTTAGTCCAAGTGTTCTTAGAATCTAGTCAGGAGGATAGTTGACTGTCAAGCACTTGCATCTGTACACTAGCTTCGAAAGGGGACATCGCAAGTATGGGGAGTCATATACTGATATGACTGGTTCGGAGTGCCAACTCTGTCTGCTGGAGAGAGGAAAAGTGTTATTGGAACTTTGAATTTTCCTTTATGTATCATAAGAGAGAACCTTTGTTTGGAACACCTAGGCTCTATAAAACAGTTCCTAGTGTGGAGCGTGCTGAGTGGAGTGCTATCCACAGAGTCTGCTGGAGAAGAGAAAAAAAGTGCTATTGGAGATGTGAATGTTTTTCAAGCATCGCGAGAGAGCGCTTACATTTGGAACATCTGGACTCTACAAAAACAGCTCTTCGTGCTGAGCGGAGTGCTGTCAGCAGAGTGCAGAGTCTGTTGGAGTCCGCTGGGGAGCAAGTGAAACTCGGGCGTTACAAAGTGTATTTGGAAAGTGTGCTGCAGTTCTTCAGTTTTCAGGTAATTATTTATTGACAGCTGTTGGTCTGGCGTCTAATATCCTTGTCCCTTAGACTTCCAGACTTTCCCATGGAAAAAATGTTTCTGATTCGCTACTTTGACTTCGGTTTTGTATGGTCCTATGTCTCTCTTTGTTAGCCTTGGGGTGGGGGGGGGGGTCATCTGGTCTGTGAGTCCCCACTGAGGATTGCGATTGCGTTACCAGCACACTCTGTTCCAGATGCCTGGATGGTGAGGTCAATAGCGTCACTGTAGGAGGGGGTGACCTCAAGGGTAAACTATTCCCGTCCTTTAATACAGACAAGGAAGGTGATCTAAGTGGGGCTTCTATTTCCTCATATGTTTTTACACCCCACTGGCCCCGAGAAATGGGGTGACCCCATCACTAAATGTAAATTGAGGATAATAGTTCAAATACACAGTCAGCTGTAATAGCTTTAAGTTATGTGATATCTACCTTTGCATTTCGAGGGGATTGGGTCCTCAGACATATTCCATCTGACAGTAATCACCACAGCTGTGCTGCTTCGGAAAATCTTTCTGCGTCCTGCGTCGATACGCCGTCCTCGAGGACCTCCTCCGACGGCCGACGTCACCAGATGTTATAAGTAGGACGCACAACGCCCGTAGCCTCAGTTCCGTTATTTCCAATAAACATGTTTGCTTCGGAGATCTCGGCGCGCCTCGACTCTTCTGAGTTTCTGTTCTTTCGGTTCTTCGAACCTGTTTGTTTGTTTTAAGAAGTGTGGGGACTGCGGGTCCAAAATGTCAGTGACGGACTCGCACGATGCCTGCCTCTGGTGACTCAGGGAGGCCCACGACACGGATGATTGTGTCGACTGCCAGTCGCTTACGTCCAAAGCCTTGCGGGAGTGTAAGAAGAAGCTGTCGGTCGGTAAGGTGTCCAAGCCCCGGAAGTCGAGGTCCACTGGGCTTTCGACGGACGATTCGAGGGGCGACTCTCCGCATCGTCGTCGAAAGTCTAGGGGTCTCGGTCCCGGAGTGGGTCCTGCCTCTTCGAGGCACTCACGGAAGCGCGGTCATCGGTCACCTTCCCCATCCTCGTCCGAGGACTCTGCCCGTCGGCGGGTTGCTTATCCTACCAAGCATGCGACTCCGGAGGAATGGGCTTCCTTCGGTCAGAAAATGTTGGCGATTCTTGAATCGCAGGGTACCGGTCCGTCCGCGCCTCCGAGTGGGGTCGGACGTGACCGAACTAGAGACACCGCTCGTACGCCTTCGGGCTCGGGTGGTCGGCACGATTCACGGGAAAGGTCCCGCTTGGACAAGGGAATCGTTCTAGTCATGCCCATTCCAGGTCCCGGCCCTCGACACGCTCAAGACCGTATGCACCTGTGAGGTCGTCGAGGGACTCTAGAGGCTTCGCCTCTGAGGTAGTCGGCGACGCCATAGACGCCCAGGCTGTCGAAGGACACGCTCGGGGCTCCGCTCTCGAGGAGGCCGGTGTCAAAGCCGTCGATGCTATTGGCGCAGCACTCAACGCCGATTCCCTCGACGCCTTTCGAGGCTGTTTTGTCAGAGGTACCCCGTGGCACGGTGGAACCCCCTAGAAAGGCTCTGGCCAAGGCAAAGAATGTCTTTGTCCCCTATTCTGTGCCCACTTTCCACCATCTGGAATAGATTTCTGAGGTGGATGAGGGTTCTGAAGATGGGTTGGTTCCTGATTCAGTGCCAGACGAGATCATCTCTGGTCATAGCCAGATTGAAGACCTGCGTCAGTCACTGCACGACGCCAGTGGTCTGAACACCTCTCCGGAGGTGGATTTCTGTAGGCCTGAGCCTGGCACCCATGCCGAGTCCTCGTACCGGCGCCTGATGTCGAGGGTCACCAAGTACTTGGGGTGGTCTGCTCCACCAGGGGATTTTCTGCAGGATGACCTAACGGATATCCTTGAACAAGGTCCACCAACTGACCTGGTACTGCTATTCCATATGGCTCTGCAAGGAAGGGTGGCGGCGGCTTGGACTGCTCCTGAGAGTCTCCCGGCAGTGGGCAAGTCTTTGCCGCGAAAATACCGCCCAGCCAGTAGCAACCCCTGCTACTTGACCACACATCCCACTCCGGAGAGTTTGGTGGTGCAGGCGGCTACGGCCCCAGCAAAGCAGGCGTTGTATCCTACCATCCCTCCTGATAGGGACGACAAGCGTTTTGATGGTTGGGCGAAGAAAGTATTTTCTTCAGGGGATATGGCTCTTCAGGCAGCCAACCCCGTATGTGCCTTGTCACGTTTCACGCACACTCTGTGGAACTGTTTCCTTAGCGGCTGAACATATTCCCGAAGAGGAAGAATGGGATGGTTTTCTTGCTATGATACAGGATGGCAAGGATGCCATGTGTGAGGCCGTTCAGTCGGGTCTGGACATGGCAGATTGCGTCAGCCGGTCCATGGTGGCGAGCACCGTAATACGCAGGTTTGCGTGGTTGCGGAAGTCGGGGTTTGCTCCTGATGTGCAAGCCCGGCTCCTCAACATGCCTTTTGATGGTGTAGATCTTTTTGGCAGCAAGGCTGACGAGAGCCTTGAGAGGTTGCAGACCTCAAAATCTGCAGCGAAGTCGTTGAGCGCTGCAGTTCGACAACCTCCACCTTTTCGTCCTAGGGGACAGCAATGGAGGGGAGGTTCCTTTCGTTATTACTCATCCTTTAGTAAAGCGAGAGGAGCTGCTAGTGATAGTGGCCACCGTAGGAGTGCCAGAGGTGGAAAACAAGGTACTCGAGGTGCCAAGGCCGCTCGGGCAATTGCCTCTTTGCCCTCAGGCAACACCGCAGCTGCTTCAGCTCAGTCTTGAGGCCATGTCCCTTGGTTCGTTGGTTGGGGGAAGGCTGGCGCAGCATCTGGTAGAATGGCGGGCCATTACTTCAGATGTGTGGGTTCTGGAGATCATAGCCCACGGCTACTGTCTTCCTTTCCGGCAGAGGCCTCACGACAGTCCACCAGGGAACCTCTCTTTGAACAGTCTGGATCTGCTCCTTGCGCAGGAAATTCAATCCCTGCTGGAGCAAGGCGCCATAGAACTGGTGCCTGTAGCGGAGAGGAAAATGGGATGATATTCCACTTATTGTTTGATTTTAAAGAAAGCCGGGGGATTGAGACCCATCATGGACTTGACAAGCTCCTTTGGAAGGACAAGTTCAAGATGGTTACTCTTTCTCAAGTCCTCCAGGCCCTTCAACTTCAGGACTGGTTGGTGTCTCTAGACCTCAAGGACGCTTATTTTCATGTGCCAATCCATCCAAAGCACAAAAAGTTCATGAGGTTCGCGGTTGGCAACTCGCACTTTCAGTTTCGGGTCCTGCCGTTCGGATTGACCTCCGCCCGAGGGTCTTCACCAAGCTCATGGTGGTGGTGGCAGCGTATCTCAGGAAAGGGGGGATTCACGTCTACCCCTACCTGGACTATTGGTTGATCAGGGCGCGCTCTCCCGAGCAAGTCCTGGATCATCTGTCAGTCACCTGCCACTCCCTTCACAGGCTGGGCTTCTCCCTCAATTTAAAGAAGTCCCATTTGACGCCAACACAGCAGCTCCAGTACATCGGAGCAGTGCTCGACACGTCCGTGGGGCAGTATTTTCCTCCCCAGGTGAGGGCTCATCACATTCAGCAGATGGTGCACAAGTTTCAACATGCCCAGAGTCTCCCAGCGTTAGAGTTCTTGTTGCTTGGCCTCATGGCATCCTGCATTCTTCTGGTGCCAGAGGCTTGACTGCTTATGAGATCTTTGCAGTGGGCACTCAAGATGCAGTGGTCGCAATCCTCCGGCAGGATGTTGGACCATGTTCAGGTGCCGCCCTCGGTCGCCCAAGACCTTCTGTGGTGGGCCGTCAAAGGCAATCTGATGAAGGGGGCTCTGTTTTGGCTTCCCTAGCCGGAGGTGACGATTGTGACGGACGCATCCCTCATGGGATGGGGAGCTCATGCCAATGAGTTGACAGTCAGCGGTCGTTGGTCTCCATCGGAGTCCAGACTCCATATCAATCTGTAGGAGCTGAGAGCCGTCAGGCTTGCCCTGAAGGCTTTTCTGCCGACTTTGCGAGGAAAGACTGTCCTGATTCTGACGGACAACACAGTGGCCATGCACTACCTCAACGAAAAGGGGGGGGGGGCAGGGTCACTTCCTCTGTGCAGGGAGGCGATGCAGCTCTGGTTCTGGCCATCCAGCAGGAAGTTTCGATCTCGGCAGTCCATCTGGCCGGAGACGAAAACGAGACGGCGGATGCTCTGAGCAGGCAGAGCGCGATCTCTCACGAGTGGGAGCTGGCTCATCTTCGCCCTTTGGGGGACCCCTCAAGTGGATCTCTTCGCCTCCAGTGTCAACCGGAAGTGTGAAAGGTTCTGCTCGCGGGAATTTCCTCCAAGAGGAGCCATAGGAGACGCGTTTGTGGTGGAGTGGTCCTTCCCACTGCTGTACACGTTTCCTCCAGTCCCTGTCATCCCGCAAGTGCTGCGGAGGTTACGCAGGTTCGGTTCCCGAATGACGTGGTACCCGGACCTTCTCGACTTGTCCATCTGCCCTCCACGTCGTCTTCCCTACCGAGACGATCTGCTCTCACGGGAGGGGGGGTCAGGTTCTCCATCCAGAGGTCAGATCCCTCAACCTTCACGCTTGGCTTCTGAAAGGGTGAGGTATAAGGATTGGGACCTCCCTGAAGACGTGATGGGCATGTTGCTTTTGGCCAGACGGCCTGCAACAAAGTCCCTGTACCGTTGCCATTGGAAAAAGTTCTGCGATTGGTGCAGGATTAAGAATGTGGATCCTTTTTAATGTGACATTCCTGTGGTTCTGTCTTTTTTGCTTTCTTTGGCCCACAGGGGCCTGCAAGTGGGTACCGCTAAAGGTTACGTGGCGGCGCTGTCCATATTTAAGCGCTCGTCTGAGGAGTGTTCTTATTTTAAAATTCCTTTTAATCTCTCAGTTTCTGAAAGGGCTCACTAATGTGTTCCCTCCGTCACCTTTCCAGGTGCCCGGTTGGGATTTGAACCTTGTTCTCAAGTTTCTGATGGGTGCTCCATTTGAGCCTTTACATTCTTGCCCGTTGAGACTGCTAACTCTTAAAACTGTATTTTTAGTTGCGGTCACTTCCGCTCGCAGAGTGAGTGAGTGAGTTACAGGCACTTTCAGTTAAGCCACCCTTCACTGTGTTTCATAAGGACAGGGTTGTCCTTAGAGTTCGTCCTTCTTTTCTTCCGAAGGTGGTGTCGGAATTTCATTTGGGCCAAAAGGTCATTCTTCTGCCATTTTATCCTCCTCCACATCCTGGCAAGGACGAGGAGAGGCTCCATATGTTCGACCCTAGGCGAGCTTTAAGTTTCTACATTTCACGCATGTCCCGGGTCGGAGTGGACGATCAGCTCTTTATTGGTTACGCTGGAAGGCGTTTGGGACAAGCTGTCACTAAGCAGGCTTTGTCTAGATGGATTATCTTGCCAATTTCTGAATGTTACCGCTTGGCGAGTAAGGACCCTCCGGTAGACTTGCGGGCCCATTCTAATAGGGGTATGGCTGCCTCTACTGCCCTGCAGAGGGGTGTTCCTATTCGTAACATCTGTGAAGCAGCCACTTGGGCTTCGGTCCATACTTTTGTACGTCACTACTCCCTGGATTTCATCCATGGGCAGGATCTGGCCTTTGGCAAGGCGGTCCTTCACTCTGCAATTTGATTGGGCATTCTAAACTTGTATATTCTAAATTCTTTTCCCATCTCCTTATGTTGGTACTGCTTTGGGAGTCTGTCATAGATATGGAATACGTCGGAGGACCCAATCCCCTCGAAGAACAAGTTACTCTCTTACCTTGCAACGTTCTTTCGATGGGATGGTCCGACGAAGTATTCCATATTGCTCCCTCCCTGCCTACCCCGCTACAGAATTTCTTTTGCGATTGCAGCTTACGTTACTGCAAGGCTTTCTGTGATCATACTGGCAGAAGATTGGTGCCACACGTTCTGGGGAAATAACTACAACTGAGGCTACGGGCGTCGTGCGTCCTACTTATAGCATCCAGTGACGTCAGCTGTCGGAGGAGGTCCTCAAAGACGGCATATCGACGTCATCGACGCAGACGCCGAAAGATTTTCCGAAGCAGCACAGCTGTGGTGATTACTGTCATAGATAGGGAATACGTCGTATGCCCATCCCATCGAAAGAACGTTACCAGGTAAGAGAGTAACTTGTTCTTCTATACAACATTAAAACTGAGGTAAGAATTCACACAATTGCGCCAGGTGCAATACAGAATAAGCTGGAAATGTGGATTCATACATTTAGTTAAGATGGTTAGTGCAAGCAAATATGGCCCTCAGATTTGACCCAGGCTATATTATTATTCCAAGACACAGCACATGTGTCCCAAGATACCGCCGCAAGAGTCGCAGGTTGAGCTAGGGTCCTCCTACCAGTATCCTTATGGTTCTGTAGGGATAGCAACAATGAGATTGTGTCCAGACCAAAGAGAAAAAATCTGGAGCCTAAGCAATTACTTGTTTGCAAGAAAGCATCCCAAAAACTGAAAAATGTCATCGGTGGGAAAGTGAAGAAGGCAAAGAACACTAAAACAAAAAGTGTTAGTTGGTCTTACTCTAAATGTGTACGTAATTTGACATTACCGAAGAGTGATGTAGCTGAAATTGAGAAGAAAGGAAAGAAGACTTGGACATTAGTATTAGTTTTTCTGATGAGGAATGTTTACCACAAAAAGGTGGCTTAATGGGTGTGGCTCTGCCGTTAACAAAAGTTTCTTGGTTTCTGCACAATGGAGCTGTTAGCCTGGGAGAAGGCCCTCAATGTTGGTATTTCGCACTCAAACATGGGATCTAGGGTGATTTGTGCCTGTTGCCCCACCCTGGTTATCATCTAAATCTATTTGCTCTCAATATGAGAGGATTGACGAGGAGAGGGCCCTTTGGAAGTATGTTGTGGGGGTATTGAAGCCTACCTCTTTGTTGGTAGCAAATGGCTATAAACAAACGCATAAACCGGCAATGAAGAGGAAGCTGAGGTTTTTGCTTATTCAAATGGTTTGGGTCACTCTAAAGTTCACTCAGTGGTGCTAACTGACTTTGGGATCAACCTGTTCATATATAAATGTATGGCGAAACCTCAGTAATGGCAGCTTGTTCTAGTAATATGTGGACTTTCGATGTAAACGGGGTGTGGTATATGTATGAAAGGCTGTCACGTGGGTAACTGGGAGGATGCCAATAAAGTGGGTACTGCACCCACTTTCAGCATATTGGAAGGTGCGAGGGGTCCCGAGTTGCCCCCCCCCCTATCAGAACCCTGATTTTAAAGGCAATATTCCCCCTGCGTTGGGGATGATAAAGCTTCACGCATTTTATATACAATTTTGATTGAAAGTATTTTTGAGAATAGGTGTCTCTCCCTGAACAGATTCACAATTTTGCTGCTATTTTCAGAGTTTTTTAAATTTGAGTGCAATTACCAGAAAAGGCATTGAAAGACTTAAATATATATATATCAGGAACATACGAATGTGTCACTTGAATCCAGGGTTGTCGATCAACTTACATTGAGACAAATAGTGTTTGTTTTATTTTGCTACACCTTATGAAGATGACCCTAGTTGGAATAAAATGGCATGTTATAATGAAACAGTTCCAGATGAGAGGTAAACCTTGGAGGTTTCAATGGGAGTGGCAACTAATAAATAAGGAAGTGTTCATTTTGAGGGAGGAGATATGCCAATGGTCTGAAATGAGCAAGACTGGTCTTGCATAGCACATCTTTATCCAACCATAGGAGCTCAGAGGTGGCCTCTAATGGACTTTAGTAATTAATCCTCTTATGGAACACGAGAGGTCACTCAAGTTTATTCTTAAACTCTGAACTGGGGGCCATACTACAAAAAATGTGAAATCTTATGCTTCCACGGGATATGGATGACAGAGCGTCCTGCTTGGAATGGTTATACTGTATGTTTTCAAGCATCCAGAAAGGGTTGTTGGGGGTGACCCATCGGGGGACTGCTCTCTGTGTTCAGAACCGATTGTTTTTATTAAAAAACATGTTAAGCAGCACAATATTTTTCAAGGAATGTTAAAAGTGGAATTTTGCCAAAAAACACATGGTTCCATTATTTATTTTTTTCATAGGTAAAATTTATTGTCAGAAAGGTATCTGCCTTGCATAGGCGATCATTGCCACTCTTACTGACCTAGTTATGAAGTGGAATTGTTGGGACATTGGTGGACATGTTGTTGTCCTGGGTGACTTGAATTCGACATGCCCTAAAGAAGAGGAAGTGGAGTCTCATCCGTCTTTCTGGATCGCATCTCCCCCTTGCCAAAATGTAGTAACGATGCACAATGGCTAAATGGCCTTAGACGTTTGGGACTGGAGATGCGAAATGATGCTACAGAACGGTATTATTTAGGACAACCAACACGGTATAGGGCATCTGATTCTTCAGCTGAAGCAGGAAGGGGTGCTTTTCCAAAGTATACCTACCTCTAACTACCTCACATGGGTGCATTTTAGCCCCCCTGGATTTTTAATGTATATGTCTCGGATGTGGGAGAATACTAGGATCAGGCATCTTTTGCCCCACCCAGAATAGGGTTGTTGAGCATTAAATGGTTGGCTTAGGCCGACAACTTCATTTTATTAGATTGCACCAGTATCTGACGTCTGTAACATTTGACTGCCTTTGTGCATTATACCTCTCTTAAGGGTTTAGAAATGAATGTTTAAAAAACAAAAATGATTTCATTCACAAATACAAAAAGATATGTAAATAAGAGGTGGACTGTAAATAAGGTTGTTTTAGCGAAGGATAGGTTATCCTATTTCGGGGAACTCGGATAAATCTTAAATTATGAATTACCTTTGGAAAATATCAGAGGGCATAATATCTCAAATGAAATATATAAAAAGTTACTATTGTAAGTTTACAAATGAATTGTTGGTACGTTTTTTGTTTGGAAAACTGAACCAAAGCTTATGTATGATGTGGAACTCCAGTCAGAATGGGTTATGGATTCCCTAGGAGCCTTGGAAAGTATAATTTGGTGGAGGTTCCTAGGCATTGCCAAGGAGATTTCCCCACTGTGGCTATTGGGTTTGAGCTCAGGCTTAACTCCCTGAAGGTAATTGGCCAGTGGAGAATATTGGCATTATACCAGAAAATTCTATGTCCCTCGCTAAATACATTACATGAAGACCTCAGACATTTATTTGAAAAGGAGACTGTGACAGTGTTAATAGGTTTTATGATGGGATGTGCTAGAATCCTGGCTAATTATAACCTGAACAGAAAGGATATGATATCGGATCCCATCAGGGTAAAATAAATGGTTTATTATATTGATTGATATGGAACGATTTAAAGTTTTCATGGGTATGTTAGTTTGAAAGATATGGCTGGGGTACATAAGATGCTTGGGGATCTGGCCCCCTACCTTCAACATTTCCCATGTCCAAAGGTCAGGTGGGAGTTTATTCAGTTTCAGTGTAATCTTCTCCCAACGGGAGAGGTGTTGTTGAGACGTAGGGGGCTTTCAGAAGTGGAGGCGAATTGTAGATTTTGCAAGGATGGTAAAACCTTGGAGACCCCTTAAGCATCTCTTTGCCTTTTGCTCTTCCCTGAGGTGCCGGAGATCTATGGACTTAAAAAATGATTTGCACAAGAGGCCACCATGGACTGTGAAGTGTTTTGGCTTAAGTGTTTAAGTGGTTAGCCAGCATCTATTGCAGTGGTGCATTTCTTAAACGGCTTGCATGTGGAGGATAGGGAGTCTGGACACTAATGTCTGTGACCTGGACTGCATGGTGGTTGATTGGATTGCAGTATTGGGCATTTCCACTTCAGATTTGAGATCCATTCTCTTTTGCGGTTGTTTTAGGCTTGGGACTTTTTATCTTGGCCCTTATGTGTATTATCTGGAATGTACTGAATCAATTATTGGGATGGAGACGCTTTCCTCCTATTTAACTAAGTTACTTTTGTGTTTGTTATATATTACTAATGTATTACTGTGTTTTTATTGTGTTTTTATCTATTCTTGTGTGCAGTGCTCCAGAGAAGATTTTGAGGTGGGAGTATTTTACTCTCTATTTTTAAACTTTGAGAGTAAATGTGATTTTAAGAGTAAAAATGACTTTTCTCCTTCGCAAGAGAGTAAAATGTATGCGACATCCAGCCGACTTGTGAAAAAACAGTATGGAAATTATTACTATGCAGCAGCTTTCTGCATTGTGACAGAATACACCTTTCATTATTTCTGTCCATTTGCTCTCCCTTGTATATATTTAAATGTTGAAATCGCAAAAATCTAGCCAATTATATAGTAAAGCATACATGAATTTGTATTGTGTGTATTGAGATTCGATAGCAGAATTGTCTTTTGATGTTAAATGAAAGTTCTAATTGCCTGGAGCTATTACTACATAATGGTATGTTAATGTTATGATACAACAGTGCAGAGAGGCAAGGACTCCATCTAATCTAGTTGGCAAATGGTTATTTATATAGCTCTTTTGGCAAAGCGCTGTATATGGAACATATTTATCACAATTACCACCAAACCAAAGTTGGTACTCCTTTATCGACCTCGAAAGGATGAAAGGCTGAGTTGGACTTGCCGGGATTCGAATCCACAACCCACATATCACGCAGAGATTGCAGCAACGAGTGCTCAACCGGCTGAGCTATCTTATTGGCTAACATCCTTCATAGGTTGGTTAACTGAGTATCGACTGAGGTATAATGTTCACAGTACCTAGATGTATGACGAACCATTTAGGCTACATAAAGTTAATACCTATCTGGATTATCACAGGGACAGGTTTTGCTGAGTTTCTATTTCAATGACCAATTACCAATGTAACTTTCTTTTGTTTGTTTTTGAACAGCGCTCGGCCTTTTTGTTCTTGATAAGATTGTTCATTTTAGAGGTCCTCTAGAGTCCCTGGGATTGAAAGCCCATCAAAGACAGTGACATGCTTACTTTTTACTTTTACTAGTATACAGAAGCTGCTAAAAGGCACTCCAAATGTAAGACCATAGCTTTGAAAGATGCCCTAGGGATTCTCCAGTATCAGTGGAAGGGGCTAGAAACGGTGCTAGCAAATTTGGCAGTCCATAAACACAGAAAAGGCTATAGCCGTCTTTATCTGGCACTTCAAGCGGTACCTCCACCGAAAGAAACGGCAGAAGATATCCTTGAGTCATATAACGCAGCTGTATTGAAACCAATACCTGATTGGGCATGCAATCAAACCCAGACAACTGCATCTGCTCCACAAGGTGGACTGCTTCAATTTCAGAGCCCAGGTTCATCACTCAGTGAACCACCTGCACCTATACAATCACTGGGAGGATCTGTTTTGTGATTGCTTTTAGCTATTGATATTTTGTGTAATCGATAGCCAATTGCCAATCTATTTGGTTACTCATTAATGTCAAACACAGCTTTGAATTTCAAAGGGTTTGTTAATAAACAACTTCCAGCTGGCACTGCAGCGTACCCTTTAAGACAGTTTACCAGAACAGGTAATACAACAGTGCCTGTGCATGCAACACAAGCTCCACTGTTTTAATCAATATTTTCCACAGATTTCAGGAAGAAATTGCAAGGCATCATAGATTGTTAAAATCCTTTTTGTGCTGATAGTAACCAGTTACGAGTTAACATGCCTCCTAATACATTTGATTAATGAAACAGAGAAGTAATGGTCGTCAAAAGAACCCCTGAGATAATTTGAATTTACTGATGGATTAGTCGTACCGTTAGGACTGCCCCAAAAAGACAGATTGGACAAAGGTAAATTCATACAAACAGAATAAGGTCGAGAATCCAGCAAATTATCTTAAAAGATTTGAACTATGGTTTGATAAGTATGCGTTTTATCCCAAATGCAACTGTGCAGCGAGCTGTGATCTCTGCATTTGTAATGGGACTGCAACCAAAATGCCCAGATGCAATTAAAGAAGAACTTAATGAATGGGAAGGCAAGAATTTGAGGTGTAGTTGACTGCAACATTTTCATGAAAACATAGCAAGACCAAAATACTACCAAGTCCAGGCTGATGACATTACAAATTCAGTAGCTTCAACGTTCGCATGGAAGGGCGAAGCACTAGGCAGGACCCAACTCCCGGGGAAGAGGAAGAGGAAGAGGAATCCCTGTCAGTGCAGGACAGGGTGGCGAATAGATGTCCAATCCATATAATGATCAGTGTGTAATTATTGTAAAGAATTTGGACACTGCAAATGTGCATGTCTGAATCGGCATGCTCAACAGAATGCTCGACTGATGAAGTGTCGCCCTCCTTCTCAGTCGTTTTCACCAACTCCACTGCCTGCTCTGTTTAATAAACAGTAGGATAGCCAAGGAGCTAGTAATATTGTTGCACTTCTGATTCCGCTTGATCCTTATGCATATTGTGACATTAGTGGGAAAAGTGTTTCTTCTTTAGTTGATACTGAAGTGTCGCCCTAGACTTCAGATGAAGTGATATATGCTGTGGATATTGGAGGTTGAGCAATGCCTCACCTGGTCACCTGACCTATGACTGTTTGGGTCCTGTTGCTGAAAATCATGCTTTTCTGTTGAGCCCTTCTATGACGATGAATCTTGTAGCACTTGATCAGCCATGTAAAATAGGGCGCATTGTTATTGTCTGCTTGTCAGGGGAGCTCAGTGGAACCACACGAACATCCGTCATTTACTACAGTCAAAGCTGCTTTAATCCTGATAGAAGAGTTCATCCGGGCTTGTGGAACTGTAATGGGACGTGGTGCTGCGGTCCCCGACGCCCGGGTCACTCCGGCAGGGAGATCTGCCCTTGTGGACCGTGCAACACTGACTCCCGATCGGATGACCCTGTCTGAGTCGTGCTTGTTGTGAGGAGGGCGGGGAAGACCGCGGCTGTGACCTCCTTGAGCCGCTTGGTGAGAGCAGCTTTGTGGTCACGCTGCCCACCCCCCACTGACATTGGGCACAGGACTCTAGGTGATGCAGGCTTAATGCACCTATTACTGCTTCATCCTCAGGATTGTCTGACCCCAACGCTGCAATATGCTGACAATGTTGCTCGAAGCGCTCCACTCTGGATTGAAAATGATGCAGAAAGACTGAAGATATGACGTTTCTTCCATGACGGTGCAGTGTGTCAGGCGCCATCTTAAATCTTTGAGGCTGTCAGCATAGGAGAAGATCCTCCCCCGGCCCCCCCCCCCCTGTGTCCCAGTCTGATGCTAATAGCCGATGGTGAGCACAGTCATCATCATTGTAGCTGTGGGAATATGTTGGAGGTTTGGTGACACAGCACCCAGGCAGGGGGGGTGTCGTGGGCAGTGAGGTTGGGATTGGTGGGCACATTGGGTTGCTCTTAACACTGATGCAGCGGGTGGTACAGTATCGCACCAGAGTTGCTGCGAGCCCCTGCGGCCATACTCCTCCTTTCAGCAATCCACAAGGAGAGCAGTGCTTCAACCCGCCTGTGTACATATGGCTTCATGGAGTGGCCTACTGCGCGGCACCCCTGTATCATGCCCACTGCTCTAGATCTGTGCACAACACTATTTTATTGCATGAATTTTGATAGGCCAAAGGTGTGAGGTGGGTGGTCCAGAGGTATCCAGTTCTTTGATGTGCCAGCGAGCTTCATGTGTATCCAGAGTTTGTTGTCAGCGAGCGCTGCTGGGCGCACTTGCGCTTTTGATTGTTCAGTGGTGGAGGGAAGAGCTTCACTCGCCAACGCAGGGGGAGGCAGTAGGATCGGCTCTCACTGCACTTACCTGCTGCCAATACTGACACAGTACGTCCCTCGCTACGGTTAAACCGCTCCTCTCTATCCAGCTTACTAACGGGGGGAAAATGCATAATTGCTAGCTGCGTACACCGGAGCCATGTATCCCCGCTCCACCTGCATATCAAGAGACTTCCTTGCCTGTAGTACTATGTGTTTGTACATCATATGCCTGCTGATTCCCTGCAATCCTTTCACCCCTCCACCATTCTGTTCAAAAGGACAAGCTTTTTAGAAGTCTGTAAGCATGCTGTGAGGGATCGTCAGTAAGACTCATAAACATCTGTGATGACTTTAATATGGTGGTGTTAGGCTGTGGGTGAGCTCCCCCCTGCCAAGTTGCCATAACAATGCAATCACAAGAAGTGCCATAACAATGCAATTCATCAGATGTTCCTTGTGGCTGTTGATTTAAGTTCGCTTTCCAAGTATTCTGGAGAAGGTTTTATCCCACCTGTGTTGCCTCCTCCTTTCACTGCTGGAGCAGGCAACACCCCTTTTGGCGACCTCTGACATTGTGCACCCGATTCATCTGCACTTGTCTTGCTGCTAGGCCACCTCGTGAGATTGTGCACTTTATCCATCTCACCCTCCACCCCCTCCATCTTTCTGCCCTCCTTCCATGGTGCACTCCATCTCCCCTATCACCTTTCGAAGTCTGGAAGGAAAAGGATTAAAAAAGATCTCCTGGTCTCCAACCCAGGCCTGCTCATCACTGCCCCTACCCCAATGCTTCTTCCAGGCGGACTGTCACAGACCTCCTCTTTTTCACTCCCTCTCCGGACCTATTGACTCCCCACATGGTCTCTGTCTTCTCCCCTTTCTCTTAGTCGCCCATCAATGCTGGTTACAGATGGGAAGTACTTTTTGATGCTTCTCATCCTTTAGGTTCATAATTAATGTCTTATCATAATGGCACTGTAGTGGGCCAGGGCTCTCAGCCCAACCTCCTCCTCCTCCTCCTCCCTTAATAGACGCCTTCCGTCTCTCATCAACTGCCTCCCTTCTCCAGCCACTCCTCTGTTGCCACCCCTCTTGCCCCTTCACCACCAACAGGTGTACCACATCCCTGTATACCTCCTCGGAAGATCTTTAAAGGTGGCAACCAGCTTCACTTAGCTACCCCCAACTCGCGCTCTGCTGTTCAACACTCCTCCAATATCTGTCTCCTTCTTGAAGACTTTGACTTTCTCGCTCTCACTGAGACATGGTTCACTGCCAGCTCTCACTGCTTTTGACACTCTCCTCCCTGAGGGCTACAAGATCCTCTCCAAGCCCAGGCCTAACCGGTCTGGAGGCAGAGTGGCCTTTATCTTCCCTGAATGAGTCCCTGTTACTATCATTACCACTTAGACCTACTCTTCCCTCGAATGCCTTGTCTGCAGGCTTGGTGTCTCGCCTACCCTCTTATTGACTCTTGCCACCATCTTCAGCACCCCTGGTCCGGTCTCCATCATCTTCCCAGAGTGGTATGACCTCACCTCTTCTCGCCTCCACCTCCAAGCTGCTACTCTTGAGACTTCAGTATTTACCTTGATGCGCCTGACTCTGCCACTGGACTCTTCTGCAGCCTTTGTGACTCTTTCCCTTAACATTCTTTCCTCTGGTCCGATGCACTCAGCCAGTCATACCTTTGATGCACTCATCTCAGCAGACATTCCCATCCCCATTCCTCTCACTACACCTCTCTTCTGTCTTTTCAGCCCCTTGGCTAAGCCTCTGCCGCCACTGCCAGTCTCCTCCATCATCCGACCTATGAAGCGACTGTCAGTTGTTGCTTTTGCCACCACTTTCATTCCCCCACTCCTGCCATGGACTCGCACTGACTCTGCCCTTGCTTATCTTCACTGCTCTAATCACCAACACACTGGACATCCTTGCCCCTGTCATGAGGATCTGCTTGAAGCCTGCCTCCAAGTGCAACACCTGGTTTGACTCTGACCTAGCCTCTTTGAAACGTAAGCACACAGTTGCTGAGCGGAAGTGGCGGTCATCAGACACATCCTCTGACAGACTGGGCTGCCGCCTGCTTCAAAGACAGAACACACACTCCATCTGCTCGAAGAAGAGGGTCCATATCCAAGCCTGCATCTCTGGGGCCACTAACAACATGGGCAAACTTAAATTCTGCTATGAACTCTCCAATCCTACTGCTGTCTCCACTGCCATCCCTGACCTTTTGGACCAAAACTGAGGACATCCTGTCCTCTGCTCCCCTCCCTCATTCCTCCACAGCTCACCCCTTTCCTCCTACTCTCCTCTTTCTCGCCCATTGCACCGAATGAGGTCTTTAGACAAGTCCTCCCTATGAAAGTCCTATGAAAGTCGCCTCCTACAGGTGCTTCCCTGCTCCTCCAGAACTATCAAGGACAACATTGCCTTCCTTGCACCAGCCTTGGGTGATTTCTGAAATTGCTCATTTGCCACTAGCATCAGCGGTTGTGTGGTCATGCGTTCAGGAGCAGTCGCCGTCTTAGTTACATCAAGTGTATCTGCTGTCTCAATTCTGGCAGATGCAACCTGTCGGGAGACGCATCTAATTGCCCCCGTTAGTGTGTTTAAATACTCTTTGAATTTCATCACCTAACACCGCTGCTGCCCTATGTGCGTCTGAAGTTCTTCTTACAGGAGATATGGGGTGTGCATGCGCTGACCAATGACCACCTCGTCAGGTGACAAATGGTGGTCTTTGCTGGGCTTTGTGCGTAAACTAAAGAGGGCCAGGGGCAAACAATGTACCCAGTTTCAAGTTTGGACAATTTACTTTTAAGGAGCTCGTTGATCCTCTCCACAAAGCTGTTGGCCTGTGGGTGGTAAACCGAACACATCCAATGCGTAATGCCAAGTAGTGCTGTAATGTGCTGAAATGGTGCCTTGAAAAAAATGTGTGCCGTTGTCTGACCTTAGAACCTCACACACACTCCATCAAGGGAAAATCTTGGGTACCAGAAATCTAGCAGCACATTTGGCATCCGGATGTGCACAAGGCCCTGCTTTCACCCACCTTGAGAAAGGGCAAACCACGACTATGAGATACCTGGAGCCATTGCAACGCTCTCCCCATGTCGGCGTAATCTATGGGTAATTCACGGAACGGCCCAGTAGGGTGTGGCAATATGCCCCACAACGTCTGTAGTGTCATCCCTGTGCTAAAACCTTGACATGTGGTGCAATGAACAACCATTTCTGTGATGCTCTCCTGGATGTTCGGTACGAACCAGTCCTCCTGTATATCTGCTGCGATGTGCTGCTTCAAACTGTGGGATGGATAGTGTAACGGTTCAAATGCTACTGCTAGCAGCTCCTGGAGTATTGCTGTCTTCCCTAAGCTCTCTTGCCTCCACAATAGATCTGTTCGGGATTGCTTGCATCCACTTCATAGCCACAATTCCTTCTCACTTTCTGGTGCACTTCCCTGTAACCAATTATTATTATTGGTTCTGCTAACTATAGGACCCTAGATTATTTGGCCCATTGTGATTGGGTTGGCACTAATGCCATGCATACTTTTCCACTTTGCTTAGCAGCACGCAGAATGGTCCGCCAGGTGCAGAGTGCCCCTCAGTTACTCGGCCTTCCTCCAATTATTTTTACAATCAATCATAACTTTAGTGGCCATGTGTCAATTGGTTCACTGTGGTTGGCCTCGAGACTGCATCTTCTGTCTGGAAAAAGTTCTGATATCTTTGTCTGGCCCAGTGCCATGCGTAGTTGTGAACTCTTGCTTCTTCGTGCTCGGCTGGTCACGTGGTTCAGACACCGTGAATTTGCATCAATTTGTGTATTTGATTTTCATTTCACCCACCACCTGCTTTCAGTTTCTTATCTCAACCTTTCAGAGGCAGGATATTCTGTTCTTAGTTTCAATTAAATGTAGCTACTGTTTGTCTTCTCTATTGATAATGACCTTGGCTCTCCTGGCACGAGTTGCCTCTGCTGAGTTTCGTTTCAGTCTCCGCTTCTTGATTTTTCTAAATGTGAATCTTTTTCTCGTGTTGTCATGCCTGCGCCATGGGCGCACACATTGGCAACCATCATGGACTATTTGTTATTCATTTATCTTCAGAATACTCTTGGAACAACCCCTATTCACACTTTGGTAATTTATTCCCATTTGCATGACTTTGGTGCCTTCTTATATAACTCAACTAACTACATGTACCACAATGCACCATGCTACAGCTATCAATTCCTGGCCATTCCCATTTGTCAGCATTGGAACCACAATCCCCAGAAGCCCTAGGGATCAGTGCTGCTTCCACCATCTCAGGACCAGAGAGGGAGGAGGCAGATTGTATTCAGGTGTGCTGCTCCAGGTGCTGCCAATTAGCCTGCCTCAGTACAGGGCAGGGTGGTATTTAAGCAGCTGCCCGCAGGAGCTCAGTCTCTTGCATCAAGAGTCCTCCCAGCCCCTTTTTGCCTTTTGTCTCAATTGTATGCTGTTCCTGCTGCTGCATTTTCCTGATTTTGTTCCAGTGCTCTTTCTGGGCTTCCTGCCTTGCAGCCAGCTACACCCTGCTGCCTACAGCCTAGCCTTTTGGGCTTCCTGCCTCATAGACCTTCTCCTCTGGGCTTCCTGCCTTGCAGCCAGCTACACCCTGCTGCCTACAGCCCTAGTCTTTTGGGCTCCCTGCCTCACAGCCCTGCTCCACTGGGCTTCCGGCCTTGCAGCCTGCTACACCCTGCTGCCTACAGCCCTAGCCTTTTGGGCTCCCTGCCTCACAGCCCTGCTCCGCTGGGCTTCCTGCCTTGCAGCCTGCTACACCCTGCCGCCTACAGCCCTAGCCTTTTGGGCTCCCTGCCTCACAGCCCTGCTCCTCTGGGCTTCCTGCCTTGCAGCCTGCTACACCCTGCTGCCTACAGCCCTAGCCTTTTGGGCTCCCTGCCTCACAGCCCTGCTCCTCTGGGCTTTCTGCCTTGCAGCCTGTTACACTCGGCTGCCTACAGCCATAGCCTTCCAGGCTCCCTGCCTCGCTGCTCTACTCCTCTGAACCTGCTCCTTGCTACTCTGCTCTGCTGGGCTCCCTGCCTTGCAGCCTGCTACTCTCTTCTGCTTTCAGCCCTGACCCTCTGGTCTATCTGCCTCTACGCCTTGTTCCTTTGGGTTCACTCCTTGCTGCCCTACTCCTCTGGGCTCTCTGTCTGCTGCCTACTACAGCTCTCAGTCCTGCTCCTCTGGACTCTGCCTTGCAGCCTACTACAGTCCTCTGCAATCCACTACAGTTTTTCTGTACCTTGTACCATTCGGTACTGCAGCCCTGCTTCCTTGTTTGCAGCCCCTCTCTTTCCTGGCTGCTGCTCCCTTGCTCTCTTTCTTGTTTGCAACCCCTTGTTCTTGATCCCTGTCCTTCTCTTCCTTGACTCCTCTGTCCTCCCCTTTAGTTTACCCATTTCTATTGTACTGTTTCTTCCTTCATTCCCTTCTGCTAGATTTCTCTTAGACTTCCTTGTCCCTGGTTATTTCTGTTCTTGTCTCTCTTGTGTTTTATGTTGATCCTTTGTACAGAGCTTGACTGTTGGTTTCCAGCAGTCTGGTGAGGTTAGTGCAGCTGGTCCTGGGTACAAAAGACCAATACTGACCATCGGTTGTCTTAATGCTTCCTCAGTAACTACTAACCATGATAACTCTAAGGTCAGTCTTCCTATTGCAACACCCACATTTTCTGCTACACCAGATTCTGAAGCTGTAGAACAGGCTAATGGAACATACCTGTTACAAGAACAACTCTACGCCTTAAAAGACAAACCGAAGACCTCTATGATGAATGTGTCTATTTCCATAGTAAGAATCTAGCCAAGGGACATAATTTACCAGACCATCTGGCACTATTCCCAACCCCAGACATTCTGTCTTTAGAGATTGGCATGATAAGGCCTGGAAGGGTAATACAGAAAAGGATACAGACTTATACAGAGCAGATGGAAGACCTGAACTTGGCATATGCATACCTTCTAAAGTTTGACTTAGCTCATTCACTTACTAGCCACAGAAACTCAGGCTGTTGCTCAGATAGTGAAGAATTAACTCCTTTGGTGGGCCAAATCACTCACACTGCCTTTACAACACAAATCAAGTGTAATCATCTGGCTGGAGATCCTGCTGAGTCAAAGGATTGTCCCGTTCTTACCCTTGATGGCGGTCCTTTACTCACTTACAGCCTCTAAAGAAGTGAGCAAGTCAGAGAGGTACTCTGCTTCTATGGACTTTTGTGCACCAGACCATGTGTCAGATCCTGAACTATACCCAGTACCTGTCTGGAATCCAGCTTTGCCAATAGTCAATATCCCAGACCCATCTATCCACCGGAGCACACAAGACTTTGAAGGCCAGCCATCAGAAAGCCTACCCTTCCCTGATCCTCTGTCAGCCATGCTACCTGTTACAGAATCTGCAAGCCCAATCTCTGCTGCTCCTCCTGCTAGTACTCCTAAATCTGCTACTGAAGCAGCATCTCAAATCACTCTTACTGCAGCTGAAGCACCCCCTTCCTCTCTGCCTGCAAGAACAATACCTGTTGCAACACCAGTTAACAGCTCTCCTATTAAGGCTATAGCTCCGGTTGTTCCTGCTGGTTCCTCTGCAGCACCAAAACTACCAGACTGTACTCCTTCAGTCTCAGTTGCGTTCCTGCCCGCTGGTACTCTTGTGGCACCTATACTCCCAGCTGCTACAGCACCTGAACTTCCGATTGCCATTCATGATCTCCCGGCTGCTGTGGCTTCTGAACTCCCTGCTACTCAGGGTGTCCCTGCAACATTTGTGACTCCTGAAGTCCCTGCTGCAAATCTTAATGTTGCTATTGCTGCTTCTGAATATTTGGAAGACCCTCCTAGAGCAACCTATTCAGCTCTATCTCTGGTTCCACCTTTCAGCACTGTACCGTTGTCAGCCTTAAGGAAAACCACTACTTTCAAATAAATATATGCCATGGAGCCTGCAGCAGATCTTCACAGTCTCTCAGTTCATGAACGCACTGTTGGGTTTTGGGCCCTTAAGACTTGGTCCTTTCTGACTTCTACCTCAAAGGTTCGAAACATTGGTATTGTCTCCTCCCTTCAAGACTCTCACCTTGCAGCTTTAAACAGTTTTTGGAGCTTCATGATGTGCCTTTTTGGTATAAGACTTTTTCACGGTGTGGCAGGTCTTGGTCTTGCTCTTCTTGTTGGTCAGTCTTCTGGGAGCCTGGAGAGGGGCATACTGTCATGCCTGCACCATGGGCGCACACATTGGCAACCATCATGGACTATTTGTTATTCATTTATCTTCAGAATACTCTTGGAACAACCCCTATTCACACTTTGGTACTTAATTCCCATTTGCGTGACTTTGGTGCCTTCTGTATAATTCAACTAACGACATGTACCACAATGCACCTTGCTACAGCTATCAATTCCTGGCAATTTCCATTTGTCAGCATTGGAACCACAATCCCCAGAAGCCCTAGGGATCAGTGCTGCTTCCACCATATCAGAACCAGAGAGGGAGGAGGCAGATTGTATTCAGGTGTGCTGCTCCAGGTGCTGCCAATTAGCCTGCCTCAGTACAGGGCAGGGCGGTATTTAAGCAGCTGCCAGCAGGAGCTCAGTCTCTTGCATCAAGAGTTCTCCCAGCCCCTTTTTGCCTTTTGTCTCGAAATTGTATGCTGTTCCTGCTGCTGCATTTTCCTGCTTTTATTCCAGTGCTCTTTCTGGGCTTCCTGCCTTGCAGCCTGCTACACCCTGCTGCCTACAGCCTAGCCTTTTGGGCTTCCTGCCTCACAGACCTGCTCCTCTGGGCTCCCTGCCTTGCAGCCTGCTACACCCTGCTGCCTACAGCCCTAGCCTTTTGGGCTCCCTGCCTCACAGACTTGCTCCTCTGGGCTTCCTGCCTTGCAGCCTGCTACACTCGGCTGCCTACAGCCATAGCCTTCCGGGCTCCCTGCCTCGCTGCTCTGCTCCTCTGAACTGGCTCCTTGCTACTCTGCTCTGCTGGGCTCCCTGCCTTGCAGCCTGCTACTCTCTTCTGCTTTCAGCCCTGACCCTCTGGTCTGTCTGCCTCTACGCCTTGTTCCTTTGGGTTCACTCCTTGCTGCCTTACTCCTCTGGGCTCTCTGTCTGCTGCCTACTACAGCTCTCAGTCCTGCTCCTCAGAACTCTCTGCCTTGCAGCCTACTACAGTCCTCTGCAATCCACTACAGTTTTTGTTTACCTTGTACCATTCGGTACTGCAGCCCTGCTTCCTTGTTTGCAGCCCCCCTCTTTCCTGGCTGCTGCTCCCTTGCTCTCTTCCTTGTTTGCAACCCCTTGTTCTTGATCCCTGTCCTTCTCTTCCTTGACTCCTCTGTCCTCCCCTTTAGTTTACCCATTTCTATCGTACTGTTTCTTCCTTCATTCCCTTCTGCTAGATTTCTCTTAGACTTCCTTGTCCCTGGTTATTTCTGTTCTTGTCTCTTGTGTTTTATGTTGATCCTTTGTACAGAGCTTGACTGTTGGTTTCCGGCAGGCAACCTCTGCCCTTTCCCTTGTCGCGTTTTCTGTTTAACAGACACCCACAGCTGTTGTTCCCAGCCATGAGCAGACAGAGTGGGCCTCTGTAATAGTAATCCGTGCAGAAGGCTGGAGTTTCCAAAGGTCCGTAGAACACTCTGTAGAACACTCTTTTTCCATATCTGCATACACCCCAAGAGGGAATCCAGTTTGTTTGTATCTTTGTATTTCCTGCTCTTTTCTGTTCACCTTACATCAGCAGAGCCACCCAAACCCTACCTGGGAGCCCTGTGCCACTCTTGACAGAGTGCCATCCTTGACACATGTGGCCTTTAGTAACCCTTGGTTGATTCAGCTTCGTGCCAAGTGGAAATGCACCTATAATAATGTGCTTCGTTTGAGGTAGATTATACTAAGCATAGCAAGCCACACGGTTTTCTTAGCTTTCTTGTGGTTCCAATCATATGTACATGCGTGAACTGGTTGAATATCTTTATCATGCTTACAGCATAAGTTTCATATATGTGGCATCATCCTCCCGTCTTAGGCTCACAATGCCCTATGTTCATGGCGTTTCATCTCTTCACATCATTCTCTGGTCATTGTTTCTTCTATTTGCGAGTCAGTTTGGATTCTTGTGATGTCACCATTCGTCTTCCATTAAGACCTTTTTGGTTTCTTCATGGACTGTGCTTAGACGATCTTCGTTTTGTTTAATTTGTTGATATGGTTTTCTCAATGGGTACCTTACTGTCCATGGTTTTCTTGGTATGGGTACTTAAATAGTACCCATACCAAGAAATACCATAGTAGTGTTCTTCTAATAAGTACTGGGCAGAGCCCTACCGCGGCTCTCTGCTGGTTTATTTGCTCATACATCACATATCTCGTTGTGAACGTTCCTGGTACTTCAAAATGGGCGATTGGAGTGCAGGCTTTATTTGGGACCTCCTCTACACTATTTAAGGGAGTGCTTTAACACTAAAATGATAGCTACATTTTTCCTTCACTACTACTTTTACCAATCTCACAAGCAATGTTTCCTTGCAAGGACTCAAAAAGAAAATATAAAACTGCTATTGTACCTAGTATCCTATATGCTCAAGAAACCCACATGGCCTATAAACTACATTGCCTTGACAAACTGGAGGGAAGGTTATAGTACCCTATTTTAGGGCTGCTCAAAGTGTCCCAATACAGGCGGTTTGTCGTGCGAGCTATGGTTCAATAGAACATGAGTGTGCTACAAATAACTTTATTAAAATCATAGGAACAATCTATACAGAGCATGTTAGGAGAGCTTCTCAAAAGTGGTACAAATAAGGTTGTAAAACAGTTAATTAAATCTTGCACTGATTTTCATGCAGTAATTAATTGGAAACCTAAGTGGATCCTAGATACACATCTACTTTGTTACAAGAGGAAGGAAAAAGTCTGGAACTGCGGCTGGTGCTACCTTCTTGATTTGGCTGGACAAAAATCATACATTGACTACATTAATCGGTCGTTTCCAGTGGCTCTTCTGCAGAAATACATAAGAATATACTGATGCCAAAATGCACATAAATTTTTGATGTTACTACGGTTTAACGTCCTATTTTCCCGGCCCATTACGGGCGCCTGGAAAGGGCTAAACTCTTGACTCAATGACCTTACTTTTTCAAGTTTTATATAAGGCTATTTGGTAATTATACACACAATACTGGTTACATACCCTCCAACAGTTTTGGTCCTATTGTAAGTCAGGTGTGCTCTTCAATGTCTCTACTACGCTATTTTAACTAAGTTAACGTCACTGGAAGCTTCATGAGATGTTGGTTGTTTATTTATCATTTGATAATAGTACGATGTTACCGTTACTTCACGTCATTTTTATTATTCCTCTAATTATATGAATTTCTCTGTAATGCATCAACAGTATTTTACTATGTGATTGTATACATTTTGAAATGTTTACTTTTTAGTGAATGTACACATGTATGTAACCATGATAATACGAGTGTGTTATTGAATTAAACTGCGTGAAAGGTTATAAATTAACCAAAGTATACAATAAAAAAATATAAAGTTGTGAACTTTGATTGGAGGTTCTTGGAGTTCAGTATGGCACGACGTCCCTTTCTTTTCTCACTCTAATATGCATTTGTGTCCATTTACCTTTCTTGTAGTGGGGCATCACTGTGGTTATGGGAGTGTGTGGTTAACTATCAGTATAGCCAACTAGCAGGGTGGCAATGTACGAGTGCAGTAAACGGTCAGTGTGGCGAGTTATCAGTCCCCTAAACTATCAGTGTGATAAAAAATTATTGATGTGGGCACAATACCAGTCTGGCAAATCAGTGTGTTAGATTGTACCTTGTGATCAGATAATCTTTTGGTAAAAGGTGTCCCAAGGGCAAAGTACCACAATGGCAGAGCATAGGTGGTCAAAACGTCAGCATTTGCAGAATATTAGTTTGGCGTGGTAATCAGAATTATCACGGAGGAAAAACTAGTGTAGCAGACTAGCAACATGGTCAGCCAACCTGCGTGTGAGACAATATCACAATGGCAGAGTATAACAATGGCTAAAACATTTAGTAATTGCAGAGTATATGTTTGGCAGAGTAGTCAAATGTGGGAAAACTATTGGCGTAGCAAGTTACCAGGGTGGATGGCTAACCTGTTGGAAAAAAATATCATAAACCACATAATATCCCAATGGCAGAATACTACAATGGCTGAACATAGGTATTTCCAGAATGTATACATCAATGTGGAAAAACGTTCAGTGTGACAAACTAGCGGTTTTGTCAGCTAACCTGCTGGGAAAAAATATCACAACTGTAAAGTATCACAATGGCAGAGTGTTATATTGGCTGAACGTCAATATTTACAGAAGGGTAGTGTGAGAGAGGCATGGTATCAAGAGATGACACTGACAAGGTTGATGTAATTTTCAACAATAAACGTTTATTAAGCTTCAGGGTGGTCGAGCGCCTAGCTTGCCCTATTTCTAATTTGGGATTTCCCTCAACTGATGCAACTAAGGAAAGTTCAAGTCAGTTAGTCCAAAACAAAAGTCAGTCTGTGTCAAAACTTATGCTTGCCCTCGCGTCTGTAGTGCAGGGTTATTCAGAATTAACACAGTGTTAAAAAATAAAGTCTAAAGCGGTTTCTGGCTCCCTTCAAGTTCAGGATAATTTTCCCAAAGTTGTTGGTCTCAAAGTTACTCCACCAGGACTTGGATTTCCCTTTCAAAGCACAGTATACAACGTTCAACTGGGTTCACACTGTTCCAATAGGAGTTTGAGGTTCCCTTCCCCAGGTTGAAAATACTGGTTTACAGGCTTTAATTAGGAGCTTGGATTCCCTTCTCTACGCTTTCACAGGTTTCTTTAGAGTTAGTTGGGGCGCCCTGGTTTTGGCACAGTTGATAGACTGCACGGTCCACCCATTACAGGTCACACAACCAGTGGCCCTCGCCCAAGCTCTGTATCTTCTTGGTCAATCTTTTACTTGGTCGGCTTTTACTGCCAGCCTGTTTACTTTTCCATCCAACGTTTTAGCTCGCCAGTTCGATATTTTCCTCACACTTTACTGCTCCCTTCAGCAGCCTTTGGTTTTTACCAAGTTGCCATTTTGTACATTTTTCATTGCTCCCTTCGGCGGCTCACTTGCAGCTTTCACAATCTCTTATCCTTCTTTAATCTGAGACGTTCGAGAAGGTGCCGACTGCATCCGACCACTACGATACAATGTATCTTGCCAGCTTTCAGACGTGCACCGGGTCTCTTGCATTCTCTGAGACTCCCCGGTTGCGTTGCTGGTTTCTCCTGCTTCTTCACACACACACGGCTTCTCTGGGACTGAGGTCAGGGTCTCACCACCTGCCCCTCACACACTCATGGGCTGGCTTCCCCACCCAGGGGAACAAGCACTTGCAGAACCAAGCGAGAAGGGCCGCTACTGCATATGGCTTCCTTCCTCCAACCTGACCTGTTCCCTGGAGACGCGGCTCCCTCGCCACGGTTCCGCAGAGCGCGCTGCTCTGCAACCTTCTAGCATTCTTGTGTTGCACTCTTGTCTGGTTCCCAGTGGTCAGTCTATCAAGGGGATTCAGGTGCGACACCTTTAGCTGGTTTGCCTGACTCCACTTGAGCCAATTAGTGTGCCATGCCTGACCTTCAGTTCTGTAGTTTTCAAGATCCCTCTTCTTCGTCCCAGTACTATAGTGGTGTTTCCTATGGGAGTCATGCATTATTCTTTGAGGCTTCCTCCTCATCTCAGTAATTGGTGTAAAGTCAGAGGGGGTGTTTGGATATGGATGACAATATCCTGCAGGCTGAGGGAGGGTAAGGTATGTCATAGTCAGAAAAGGGGGATACCATGTCTTGTCCTTTGGCACTCCCTCCCCAATTCCCAAGGACCCTCTACTCAGGTGATCCTCCCTTGCTAGTCCACACCCAGGGTTGGTATTCAAAAGCGATGGCCCCGCCCTGGCCACCTGAACAGAAGATCCCTGGGGAGTAGTTGTGAGAGTGCCTTCAGGTTTCTCACAGTAGTCAAAACTATCAATGTGGGAAAATTATCAGCTAACATGATGGGACATTATAACAATGTCTGAGTATTGCAATGGCTAAACTGTCAGACATGTTCAGTGTATTAATTTGGCAGAGTAATCAGAGATTTGTATTGTGAAATATTGCATCTGTACAGTATCAGCAGTGATAATTGGTGTCCCATGCCTGAGTGCAGCTGCAGATGGAAGTCAGGGTGTGTTGCAGGGCTATGGTGTCAGGCTAACAGGAAGTCCTCCTTTTCCCTTCGCCGGCTGCCCAGGAAGTCTACCTCACAGGTGGTGTTCCGGGTAACGTGCCCCTCCGTTTGGCCAATAAGTCGTCAATTAAGGCTGGCAATGAGTGGGAGGAGAGGTGGGTATGTAGAGCTACAAAGGGGCCGAGGGTGAGCATGTATTAGACTTCTGATGAGAAACTAAAAGTGCTTTATTCCCTGGAAGTGGTGCACAGTGGTGTATGACTGCTTCCTGGGCACTGGGCTGTCTGCTCGAGGAGTGGGATTCTCCACTCTCTCTCAGATCTGGCCGGGGCTCCGGGGCACGTGACCCTCCGTTTAGCCAATAAAGCTGTGGCCAGGTCGTGCAATGGGTTGGAGGAGCTAGGGGGCTGTAGAGTGAGGAGCGGGTACAGGGAGAGAGTGGATTGTGCTTCTGATGAACGACTAAAAGGGCCCCCCCCCGGAGTCTACTCTCAGTGCATAGTGGTGCATGGATACTTACTGAGTGCTGCGTCGTCAGCTCGAGGGGTGGGATACCCCACTCTTCCTCGGTCGGGTCTACCCAGCGCTCCAGATCACATGACCCTCCTTTTGGTCAATAAGGCTAGAGTGAGGGCAGCAATGGGGGGGGGTGGAGAGGTGGGGCTGTGGGCCTACGAGGGGCCTTAGGGGGAGAGCGGTTGGCACTTTTGATGAGCAACTAAAAGTGCTTTTTTTCCCCTGGGAGTCTACTCTCGGTGCACAGTGGTGCATGACTGCTTTCTGGGCTCTGGGTGGTCGACTACAAACATTTCACCTTCTCACAAGCAATATTAGCTACATCATTGGAGTCAGTTCTACATACATTGAACAGTGTTCTGTGTGTAAAGATGTAAAGAAGTAAAAACAGCAGCAAATAAATAATGAAGCTAGAATAGTAAATGTAGATAAACTCCCTTTAAACAACTACTCTCAAGAGCCTTACATTCCGGGTTGTGTATCCAATGTAGAATGCCATTAAAATAAACTATTAACATAACAAATAATGTTAATATTATTGTTATTGTGTTGTAGGAACAATTGAGTTAAACTCCAGTCATTCATTAATAATTACACTCCTAATCACGTTTCAGTTTCTGGAACTAGCTAACTACAATACAAATGCAATTCTCTACAATAAAGGGAAGTCAACAAACCGTTCTCACTATTTTGTGGTATTAATGCAGTGTTGAGACCATAACTATTGTAGCAAATACCCCTGCACGGGGGCATTCAAGGTCAGTACCTGCCCCCCAACCTCAGCCTAGGCAGGCCTGAGTGAAGAGAGGGACTCAACGAGGACTCGGGGCTGTTACCAACCCTGTACACCGCGAACAAGGGGGTGATAGCTATTCACATCCCATGGCTCCAACCGGGGTGCTAATGGTCTTATTATTATTTTGCTAATGGGCTCTGCGCATATGTTGCGCAAGCCCAATCTTGAGTACAATAATAAAACAGGATGACCATGGTCATAGTATGGCAGTGGCTTAGGATGGGACGGCCGCTGGAACTGAAGCAGAAAGCTCCGGTCCTGCAGGTAAGTGGGCAGGGGAAACGGGGTGGGGGGATGGTGCAGTGTGTCTTATGGGGTTGGAGGGCATGGGGAGGCATCAGGGAGGGGCTCTCCGTTGCCTCCCCACATTCAAGATTGCAGCACCCATGCAAGGGCCTCGGGTGGCTGGAAAAACAAGTGCTTACACTGGCAGTTCACAACCACGTTTTCAGCCACCAGATTGACGACTGAGCGCCCTTCCCCGGTTGCAAATAAAGAATGACTAGCATGGCACTTAAATAATGCCTCCACGACATTGCTAAAAGGGCCATTTGGTCTTAGTTAAGAACAAACTGAAATGTTATTCAAAAATAAGTAAATGGATGTTTTAAAGTTCCAGATTATTAAAACATGACAATAAGCCCAACAATGATAATGGTAAACATTAGTGTGCACCATAACGCATGCATGTTGTAGCTCATCCATTGTTCGCTGTAACATCTAAATAGTGATCTTTCAATGATATAGTGCAATTAAAATCGTTTTAACGGAAATCAACAAACATCAAAATGAGTGTGCAGCAAAATGCCTGTTCACTTAAAAATAATTTACAATTACACCAGCTCATAGTGTGCATACATTTGGTTATATAGTATTTCTTACTAAATTCAGTACAATTAAGGTCAATCTCATCTAGTATAATGCACAATATGAGTGTGGAGCATAATGTATATATGGTACAGCTGGCAAGATGTGCACTGTAATGTCAACATGATATGGCCTTTTGGCTAAATGAAATCAAAGTAAAATAATCGGTATCTGTGACTATACAAGGGAACAGAAATCCTACTTGGTACAGTTTAAAAATGATGCACTGCAATAGTCTACATCTACAATAAAATTACATAAAAACTATCCTTATCTATAATAATAGAAAATGCTTTCCCACAGATATCAATCACGCTACACTGATATAGTTGAATGCTTACATCGCGTCAGAACACATTACTCAGCCTAAAATAGTTTCTTACATTCACATTGTAAAAAAATAATGTTTTCTTAAGGGCAAAGCTGAGGAAGACAATTGGATTAAGACGATGAACAATCTTGCAATCATTCAGGGATTTCCAAGATATTTGCAGGACAGCTTTCATTGTGATAGGATCTATGTGATTACTGCACCCCATTTACTGCGACCCTAGAAAATACCGACTTTCTTTTTTATTTTGACCCCCTTTTCACCCAATATATATGCAGGGGGAGACCCCCCACCCACCACTTCATCCATTATACACTATATCCATCCCCCACATCTATCTACGGTGAAAAGGAGGTTGAAATAATCAAAAGTTGACATTTTAGGGGGTCGCAGTAAACGGGGCAAAGTAATTGTATAATCCCTTATGATCAACACCCAAGGCACCATATACTTTTGGAAACCTCCAACATTAAAGTCAAACCTACCATTAAACAGAAAAAAACATTAAAATAAACATTACAAAAAATGAAAACAGTTAAACCAACATTGGATAATCTTAACTCACCTTAGAAAAATGTAGCAAAAAAAGAGATCAGAACACATCACAGTGCCGTGTCTATTACATTAACTGAAAACCTACACTTATGATCACCTTAGGCTGTCTGATGAGAAAGATCTATGTGACTTTCAAGGCTAATGCATTATTTCATCTCCTCATATTTTCAGTTAGTCCAATAAATGGTATTATTTTGTGAATGTATTAAATGACCTTAAAATATACACCCATAATGATGTTACAGCACATAAGCTCAGAACATACAACCACTATAACACCTTCTGTTAAGTGACATGCAAAATACACCTAAAATCAAATGCTACATTATAAAACCTCAAAACATACATTTATAATTATTACATATCAAAAGAAACAATATTTACACTTTATACTACACGACCTCAACATATAAAACCATAATCACACCATATACTACATAACTTCAAAATACTACTGCCACCAAACCTTACATTAAATAACAACATGAAATAGACTCACAATCAGCCTTCTATTAAATAACTTCACACCATAAACCCATAAGGTGACCTTATATTGAATAACCACAAACTTCCCCTGGCACTCTGGTGTGTATGTGAGGGGGTTAGTAGGGTATAGCCGGAATAGGTAAAGTGAGAGTTGTGATGTCCTGTTGATAGCTTCCGTTCGGTTTGCACCGTTCACTGAGCTTAGCTGTGAGTTTTTAGGTTGGTGCGATTCCCATGTTCTGTTGTGCAAGGCTATGTGCTGTTTATATGTTGTAGTGTGGTGAAGTGCATGCAGATTGCTGTGCAGAGATGTATTTGTGAGTTTCTGTAGGAGAAGTGTGTGTGGAAAATTGAGGCTTTAGAGTTGGGTTAGCTATTTTTTTTTCGGACTGTCCTGTGTGTTGGATATTGTGTGGCAGCCTAGTCAGCAGGCACTTTGTGGGTTGGTGGTTTTCCTATGCAGAATTCTGGTGGTATGTGGACATGAGTGGTAGTGGCGGGCGCCCCCCTCCTTGGGTAGAGATGATAAAGTTAGGGGTTTATGGGTCCACTCGGGCCTTCTTGTGGGGGGTGGCTACCTACCGTGGTTTCCCCCTGTAGAATTCTAGCCGTATGTGCACGAGTGGTTGGATTATACATTTTATAAACACATCTACACATAACAAATAATCCAAAATGAGGATGAGTTAAGGTATCACAAATGTTGGTTTAATTGGTTTTCTTTTATGCTATGTTTACTGTTAATGTGTCTTTCTGTTAAATAGCAGTCATAACCGTAAGGTCGGAATTTCCAACATTTTCAGACTTGACATTTTTCTAGATAGCAGCCTTAATTTTTTCATTTTTTTCGAGTAGGAGATAGATTTGTTTCTTCAGCTCCTCTTCATTTGCCTGCTTATCTTGTTTTCAAGAAAATATCACTGATACTTAATCTGGTTTTACTTGTTTGAGCAATGCTATGGCATAATTTGGATAAGGTCTGATCCAATTAATGCTTGCGCTCCCGTAATGAAGGGGGCTGGCACGGGTCCGGCCCCCTTCATTACCGGAGCATGTATTACGAGGTTCCCTTTGCGGGACCCGGATCAGACGTCTGGTAAAACCAGACGTCTTTTCCGGGTCCCGCGAGGGGAAGAGGGAGGTAACAATGGGACACTTGTAATGTGCCCGTTGTTACCTCCCTCCCCATTCCCATTGAGCCCTATGGGGGCTCGAATGGGGAATGGTTCCTGCAAGGAGGACTTACCGAGTCCTCCTATGTCGGAATGACCCAGTAAGTCCCCTTTGCAGGAAACCGGTAAAGGAGCCCAGTTTGGAGGCAGCCATGGAGCTAATCGCTCCATGGCTACCTCAAACTCGTAATGAGGCCAGTAGTATTCTAGTCAACATATGGGTTTGTCTGATAGTCGTTGCTCCGTTCTATGGTCGAACACACAGTATTTGGACTATTTTTTTCTCTCCTTCTTTCCACTTAATTTCTCTATACATTTATATTCATGTTTGGTCACTGTGCCCCTCATTGCTGTATGGGATTTTACCAGATATGTCCAGAACCTGTGTTGCTTCTTATTTTTCTATCCGTCCTTTCATCTGCTAACATTGTGTTGTGATAAAACTGCTGTCTTTTTTTTCCTTTTTATTCTTTTTTTTTTCATAAAATACTTTTTGTTTTATAGGTACAAACAAAACACAACCAAAATACATAATTCACCCTTAGTCATTATGGTTAAACACACATGTATACATTTCTTCCCGGCATCTGGCCTGTCTATGCGTACATTATGCAGTTATCATGAGTTTGTTTCGATCACTTATCTAAGTTCATTACTTAGCATTCAGTGTTTTATGGCTCTTCTTTATCAGCCTTCAGTTGTCCTGCCATCTTTGCCATATCTTGGTCGCTTTCTCTGGGCATCCCCTCGTAGTATACACTCTCATTTCCATTGGCACACATCCATCTACATCCGTTACCCATTTTTGGAACCTGGGTGGTGTGGGTGAGCCCCATAATTGAGCAATGTTCCTTTTGGCAAGACTTGTGGTTGTTGCGAACATGAGTTTTTCAAATCTTGATAGTTCTATCTCCGCATCTATCCCCATTATTAGGAGTTTGGGATCCATTGGAATTTCGTGGCCAAGTACTGTTGATAGTCTATCGCAGCATTGTTGCCAAAAGTCTTGTATCTGCGAACATTCCCATAAAGTGTGAAAGAAGGTTCCTCTCTGGTGATGGCATCTTAGACAGTTGGGGTCCGTCGCCCTCCCCCATTGGTACAGGTCTTCCCTGGGGTAGTATATCCTATGTAGAATTTTTAGCTGAATCAGCCTAATTCTGGCTGAGATTGCTGATTCTCAGGGGTACATAAGAGCCACTGTCCAGTCTTCTGGTTGTATTTGACCCACGTCTCTTTCCCATTTCTCTTTGAGCCTTGTGAGCTCCTTTGTGGCAAACAAATTGATGGCGTTATACATTGTGGATGTTACTTTGTGTTCGATTCGATCCATCACAATGTTTCTCTCAATCGGGGTGCATTCTGGCACATTTGGGATGTCTATTTCGTTTGCCGTGAGTGCATGTCTCATCTGCAGGTAGTGGAAGTGTTCTGTGATGGGGAGATCAAATTCATCTCTCAGGACTTGAAAGGTCTTAATTTCTCCATCCCGTATCATGTCTTCCAGTGTCTCTATCCCCATCTCCTCCCAGGTTACCCACTTGGGAATATGTTTAAGTTCTGGAAGATTTTTATTATGCCACAGGGGTTGTTTTAATGTGACTTTCCCTTCCCATCCCAGGTGTTTATGTGTGTCTGTCCATATCTGTGTTCTTTGAGCAGTCATTGTAGGTGTAACTTGTCTTGTTGTCTTTTGATTGAGGCTTTCTAGCGGGGTGATCCCATGGTCCGCCTGGGTGTCTACTCCATTATGTGGTAGCATTGGATCGACATGTAGTATGTCATTCACCACTGACATTTGGGCTGCCCAGTAATACGTTTGCAGGTGTGGGAGACCGATTCCCCCTTCCCGTATCGAGCGGTGTAGTGTTTTTAGCGCTATTCGGGGATGCCCTCCTCCTCATAGCAGTGTCCTAAGTGGTTCTTCTATTTTGCGAAATTCTATTTTAGGTATGTATAGTGGTGCGTTCTGCAAGACGTATAGGAATCGGGGGAGGGCCAACATCTTGAATAGGGCAGCTCTCCCTAGCAGGGTGAGCGGAAGGTTCATCCAGTGTCTTACGTCATTTACGAACCTATCCCTCACTGGATGCAGATTTTTCTCTATGTAATGTGTTAGGTCTGTGGTGATTTGTATCCCTAGGTATTGGAACTGCTCTTTCTCCGCCTTAAATAGGCAAGTATCTAAGGTTGCTGCATCCAGTCCCTTAATCGGAAACAGCAGGGATTTGTCATAGTTTACTTTTAACCCACTGAAGTTTCCATAAGTGTTTAGTATATTCATAACGATGGGACAGGAGGCCACTGGGTCACTTAGGTAGATGAGGAGGTCATCTGCATATAAGGATACCTTGTCCTCCCAGTTTTGTGCCCAGTGGAACCCCTTCCAATTTGGGGAGTCCCTTAGCATTATTGCTAGTGGTTCTATTGCGAGTGCAAATAACATCGCAGAGAGGGGACATCCCTGTCTAGTACCCTTCCCAAGTGCTATGGTGCGTGAGGACCAGCCATTCACTCTAATTTCTGCCTTCGGTGCAATTTATAAGAGTTTAACCCAGTTTGTGAAGTGCTCTCCAAATCCCATTCTGTCCATAATGAGCCATAGGGCCTCCCAGTGGATCGAATCAAAGGCCTTCTCAAAATCGATAGTGAGCAAGGCAAGTGGGTCCTGTAGGGTGGGGGATTTTTCAATGGCATCGTAGAGTCTATGAATATTCATCCGTGTGGATCTTTGTGGCATAAAGCCGCATTGGTCCGGATGGACCAAGGAAGTTATTACTTTCTGCAATCTGTTGGCCAGTATTTTTGCCAGAATTTTGGCTTCAGTGTTAATTAGAGGATTGGTCGGTACGAGCTGCATGCATCTGGGGGTTTGCCCTCCTTATGTATCACTACTATGTTAGCTTTCCTTAGGTCCGGTGGTAGTATGCCTTTCTCTTTCGCCTGTAGGAACATTTTGAGCATGTGTGGTGCCACTTCTTCTGTGCCGATTTTTTTCCATGTTTCCACTGGTAGGCCGTTAGGCCCCAGGGTTTTCCCATTTTGTAGTTGGGAGATGGCAGTCGTTAATTCCTCCTCTGTTATTTCAGCCTAAAGATTCATCTTCTGGGTTTCGTTTAATGCTGGTATGGTCATTGAGTCCAACATGTTGGGATCTAGTGGGTTCGTCGGTGGGGCATATAGCTTTTCATAGTAGGTTACAAAGGCCTCTGCGATGCCAGCGTCTGTTGAGGCCCATTCAGTGTCCGTGATTTTTATTCGATGTACCTGTGGGTGGCTCTCCTCTCTCTTTTCTAACCATGCTAGCATTTTGCTGGCTTTGTCTCCTGTTTCATATATTTTTGCACGCATAGTTCTGTGTGCTTGTTTCGCGCATGTTAGCGCAACATTGTGTAGCTTCTTTTGTGCCCCTTGTAGGGCTAAATTGTCTTCCTCCGCACCGGAGCTTATAAAGTTCTCCTCTGCTCGCTTCACCTCCACTTCTGCTTCTGTTACTTCTCGTTGGTGTGCTTTTTTGTGTGCTGTAGTCCAGCTCAGAATTTCACCCCTTAGGGTCGCCTTGTATGCTTCCCATACTATTTCAGAATCATCCACGGAATCTTGATTTAATTCAAAGTACATTTTAGTTGCTTCTTGAATTTTCTCTGTAAGTTCCGGGAATCCTAGATAGAATGCATTCTGTCGCCATTTCGGTGGAGGACGGGGTCTTTCTGTCTCGAGCATCATCGTGAGTGGGGAGTGATCCGATATTCCTCGAGGCTGCAGAGTTGCCTCAGTTACTTTATGCACGTTCTCTCCAGGGAGGAGAAAGTAGTCTATCCTGGACATCGATCCGTGTGCACCCGAGTGGGAAGAGAATTGTCTCTCTTCTGGATGAAGGTCCCTCCATGCGTCTTTCAGGCCCAGTGCTGATGCAAAGTTCGCCAGCTTGGTTGGCAGTGTCGGATTTCTTTCCCTTTGATGTGTGCGGTCCTTAACAGTGCTCATCACTTCATTGAAGTCTCCGCCCACCACCAGTATATCCGCTGGATTGTTTGTTATTATGGGCATGATTTCCTCCATTAGAGGGGCCATTAGTGCTGGGGGTGAGTAGATTGCCATTGTCGCTATGGTTTGGTTCCATAGTGTGCCTTGCACGAACACAAATCTGCCCCCCGGGTCTTGAATTATTTTTGTTACATCTATCAGAGTCCTTTTATGTATCAGGATTAACACTCCCCTCGAGCCCATGGAGAAACCCGCGTGGACTGCTGTTTTATATTTCGTTCTCTTGAAGAATTGGCAGTTCGTGCCCGCCAGGTGTGTTTCGGTCAGCATCACTATATCCGGATCGTGTCGATTTATATATTGTGTTACTAGTCTTCTCTTTATACTGTTTCCCAGACCATTCACATTCCATGTCATGAAGGCAAGTTTTTTCTCCCTATGTGCGTCTGTAGCCATTATTCACTGAGTTTCTTGATGTATGCAGATGATTGACATTTGTGATCTTCATATACTTCGTGTACGGAGTGGCCTTGATAGGCCAGGCGTCATTTGAATACCTGTGTGACTCTCGATTCCCCCTCCCCATACTCCTTCCCCAACTGAAGCATCTGTCACCCATTAAACAGAACATTTAACTTATCTAACTATTTTTCTAGTGCTTAGGTCCCTGTAGCTCAAGAGTACCTCCGTATGCACTTCCTGCTGTGGGGGTTCGTGCCGTGTTGGTCTTCGGGCCGCCAGCTTTATTGCCAGGTGCTGCTTGTGTTGGGCAGATTACGTTTCATGCTTGTCATGTGTTTTGCCATTTTACATCTTCTGCTGCAGTTATTCATCACCTCTTTGGGGCATCGCTTCCTGTTCTTGGTATTCTAGTCTATCCGGTGGTTCATTCCGGCGTGGCCTGTTCCTTCTCGTTTCTTGTCTTCTGTGTGGGTTGCATTCCCCCTTCAGATTCTTTTCGGCCCAGGTCCATGCCTCTTTGGGATCAGTAAAATGTATTGTGGTGCCATTATGATATATCTTCAATTGTGCAGGGAACAGGAGGTCATATTTTTCATTTACTGTCTGAAGTCGCCTTTTGAGGGGGTCAAAGGATTGTCTCATCTTTTGCACTTCCCTAATGAAATCTGGAAAGAAGCCGATCCTGGAGCCATTGTATGTTATCTCTCTCTTTGTCCTGGCCATCTGCAGCACCGCGTCTCGATCTCTGTAGTTAAGGATCTTCGCTACAACAGTTCTCGGCTGCTTACCAGGGATCGGGTTGCCTGTTGGGACTCGATGTGCCCTTTCTATTGAGAATAATGTCGAGGGTGTCTTGGGTGCAAACAGATCGACAAGCCATTTTTCAAGGAAGAGTTCCATGCTCTCTCCTTCAGTTTTTTCGGGCAGTCCAAGAATGCGGATGTTATTTCTTCTTGACCTGCCCTCTCCCTCCTCCACCCTGCTCTCCAGTATCTTAATGCGTTCTAGCGCTCTGTTCATTTGTTGGCCCATGCCTCTCAGCTCATCTTCCGCAACCGATATGCGAGTTTCGGCCTCTCCAGTGCGGGATGATAGTTTCTGAAGGTCATGCCGCAGCAGGGAAACTTCTGTTGAAATGCCATCCATTTTAACTTCCATGGATGCCCGTGAGTTGGCAATGGCGGTCATCACATCCCTTAGGGAGAGGGTTTCTTCCGGATTCTGCCTATCTTCCGGGCCATTTGGTTCTGTTGGTAGCGGCAGGGTGGAAGTTGTGAATTGCTCCATAGTGCTCTGGTTGCCCACTTTTTTTGTCGTTAGTTTATCCTTACCCATTATGGCAACTGTTTGCCTGTTTATTGTTGCGTGGGATGTAATCTTTAGCGTGCCTTTCCTGTTTTATTAAGTTGTGCTTACAATGCTGATATTCTTTGCAGGAGATTGTTATCTCTGATGGGTGGTGCACTATGTGACTACCTGTATGCTGTGTTTTGAAGCCGCGGCACCAGCGGGTGTCTTCGGTTGTTGTGCTGGTTATGGATTCCCAGCTCCCTTCTTCCCCTGTGTTGTGATCACATGTGTAGCTTGGAAATGTCGGTCACACTGAGCGTGGGGCCTACTCCCTTCCCGTTAGGCCAGTTCCTGAGTCTATTCAGCTTCCCTCGTCTCGGTCTTTGGATTCCGCCTCTCTCAGGGCGCCGTTTGTATTCAATTAGTATATTGGTTGCCTTCTATTTCAGGATTTCTGCTCCCTTTGCCGTTCTGGCAGTCTATTTTCGTGTGTTTAGGTTGCTCTAAGTGCAGGGTTATGCCTCCACCGCCCCCTCTCCTTACCGGCGTGGCCTACAGGTTTCTTGTGGGCACTCAACGGTGGATCTTCCCAGGCCAGGAGTCAGTGGCGCTGTGTCGCCGCTCACCCGCTTTCAGGGCTGCAGCTTCTTGGGTATCTCTCTGCTCCTGGTCTCCTGTTCTAGCCGGTTGGGGCCCGTATGTTCAGGAAGGCAGACGGTGGGGGCCAGGTTCCAGATCTCTCTCTCGCCCGGTCTGCGATCTATCCTCAGTGACCAGCTCGGGCACTCCGCTTTCCCCTCACCTCGCCGGTCACCGCCGCTGTGAATTGTTGTTACAACGAGCGCTCGATGACAAATGGAGTGCTCGCAAATGTCTGTTATCGACCAGAGCAGATGGCCCGCGTCCGGTGTACCTCCAGGAGTCGCCCCAATCTTCCGGAGTCTCTCCTCAAACGTGTCGCGAGGAGCCAGACGTGCCCCCGTGCTGAGCTGCCGGTCCTCTGGTCGGGCACTGGTGCTTGTTCCCGCCTAGCAATGGCAGAGCGCGAGGCAGAGGACCCACCCCTGCCACACGTCACCCCCCTCTTCAGGAGCAGCGCAAGGCGCAGCGGGAAGGACAGCACCACACCTTTCACGCCACCACAGCGTCCGCTTCCCCGCGGCGCCGTCCGTCCCCAGAGGCGACGGGTTGGGCGGCAGCCTCTCCTTCTCAGCGCCCGGCGGCCATCTTGGATATGCTTCGGCGCTGGTTCCCTTATCTTCTTTAGCGATTTTCTCTGCTTCTAACCGCCGATTCACCTCCAGAGTCGCGCAGGTTATGGCAGTAGCTGTGTTCTTCGATTCAATTCGAGTGTACGCTGGTTTCTTTTCGATTTTCTCCAGGATTTTGCAGGATTCTGCTGGCGGCCCGGGAGCTTGCAGAGATCACGTCTCCATGCTGAGCCCGTTGGCCACGCCCCCCATTCCTTTTTATTCTTATTGCGTGGATTTATTTTCACTTTGAAGTTCAGTCGTTCTTCTCTTCACTTCCATAGGCATTGTGGCTCAACATTTTTTTCAAATTGCTTTGCTTATATGTTACAGTGGTTCCATATATGAATGCATAAACACACTGGGGCCTCATTACGAGTGTGGAGGTAGCCATGCTGTTTTTAGCGGCATGGCTTCCCCCAAACCCGGGTCCGGATCCCGAAAAATGGGATTTACCAGGCCATTCTGACATTTGCGGGCCTGGTAAATCTCATTTTCGGGACCCGGACCAGATACGTCCCATTCCCATTTGAGCCCCCACAGGGCTCAATAGGAATGGGGAGGATGCTAACAACGGACCCGTTAAGGACAGGTCCATTGCTAGCATTCTGGTCTGCTCGCGGGTGCCGATATGCATGCCTGGCCAGGTGGCATAACGCCACCCGCAAGCAAACTCATAATGTGGCGGCCCGGTATGAACGGCGCTAGTACCTTACCGGCACTGTTCATGCCGCGGCCGCCAGGGTCCTAATGAGGCCCACTCTGTAGTGAGAACGTGCTTTGAGGCGCAAAACGTGTTGTGTGTGTAATAACTCTGCTACCTTGCTGAATGCTGTGTGTGGTTTAACTTTTCATGTTAACTTTATTTACGGTGTACCCATACATTCGAAGTACACTCAGGTGGTTAAGACCCAACCGATACCAGCAATCCTGACATTATTCCTTCTTAGCAACCCCTCTAAATCTGCATTGTTGGCTTTGTGAAGGCATCATGAAGGAGACGCAGACAACCAAATTGAAGTTTGGGAAACAAACTTTAATTCAACATAAAAAGGGTTGGGGAAAAAAGGCCTGACTTGCCCTATGCTAAGGTGGGATTTCCCTAACTAACAAAATGTAGGGATGTCGGCGTCAAACTAGAAAGTGTTCACCTCCAAGTTCAGAGCTTCTTCCAGCTCTGGGCTGGAAAAGGAATTCTCTCTTCCCCAAGATTCAAGATAGTTTCCCTTATAATTCACAATAACTGTTCACAGCCTCTTCCAGCTACTGGCTTGCAACAGGGGTTCCCTTCCCCAAGCTTCAAGATCGTCGCAAGGCAAAAAGGGGTTCCCTTCGCCAAGTTCTTTCAGTGTCTTCAATTTTCAATTACCTGGGATACGTCCAAGCTCCTCTGTTTACTGTGCATAAGGTTCACAAAATAAGTTATTTTCACTTGAAACACAAAACTTCCAATATCTTTGATTGCCAGTTTCTTGTAACATTAAGCTTCCTTTTTTATTCAATAACCATGTGTCCTCTGTCTAGGTGCAGTTCTTTTACTGCACAGCCCACCCTTTGCAGGTCCCGCAACCGATATACATTATTTGGTGCTCTTCATCAGTTCCTTTAAGCACATAATGCCACTGCTTCCATTCTATAGGGGAGCCTGGTTCACTCGCCTGCCAGGTTAAAGGATTTTGCTTATCCCAATTTCTCATGTGGTTTCTCCATAAGTGTCTGGCTACCTTTCATTTGTTAAGGTTTTCCTTCACTCACCAGATTTGTATCAATATTCATTTTTAACTTTCTCTCAAGCTGGTTACTGTTTTGCGTTACAATTCATTTGTTGCTTTGGACCAAGTTTTTTCTTAAAGTTCAATGTCTTTCAAACACATTCATCACATCAACTTTCTTCCTTATCGAGTTTTCAATCTTTCAGGTCAGTATTTAAAATTACTTAAATTTCAACAGTTCATACAGGCTCGACCGCCCCCTCGCCGTGCCCGGGCCCCCATCTCTAGGCAGACTCACCGGATTATGCATACGGCGGTTCTGCGAGTCTCCTGCCTGCCAAGGTTCAACTTCTCTGTGCGGTGTCTTAGCACCTGCGGGCTACTGGCATTCGCCGCTTTGCTTCTTTCACCGGCAGGCTGTCAGCGGGTCAGGCACTTCCTCACGGGTCCTCTGACTCTCGTCTGATTCAGTCCAGAAGTTCAGCCAGGACTTCCGTCTCGCACTGTATCCTCCTTGCTCTGCCTCAACTCTGCACTCCCCGGTACTCCTGCAAACCTCTGCGCACGCCACATATTGTGGCTCTGGCTCTCCCAGCTGGCTTCATCCACTCTGACTCCTCCTTCACGGGTCCTGGGGATTTTAAAGTCCCCGCCAGACTGATTGGTCTTCTCACAACTAGACCGCTCATTGTCTTTGTGGAAGTCCCTTTTCCATGTTGTTGTTCGTGTTGTCCTTTTCCCCGTCCCAGTACCAAAATTGTGTGTGTGTGTGTATAAATGTCAATTCAAAAATAGGGACATGATTGGTAACATCCTATAAAGGCCTGGAGGATATTTGATTCCCTATGAAAGGGAATTGGGGGATACAGCGTCTCATCCAAGGGTGCCTCATCCCCACTCCACAAGTATCCTCCACCCTGTTGATCCTCCTTCGCATATCCACCGCCAATGTCTTGATCCAAAAGCAATGCCCTTTCCTTAGCCCCCTGGGAGGAGGATATATTGGGGAAAGAGGTGAGGATGCCCTCAGATTCCTCACAGCTTCTACTTGTTTGACCTCACCTTTGGAGTACTTGACAGTCTTTTACATTTGTGACGCTACATTATTTAAACTCCAATTCCTTGTTTAACCCTACATAGCATCTATGTTAGCTGGTCAAGCCTTTGCTTTTAACTGTCTGGAATCTAGTTTGAACAGCATACATTCTATTACCAGCTTTAACCTCCTCCCACCCCCACTTATACTTATATCAGATCCACATCATTACTGATGGGAACATCATTCAGGGCCCAGATGACATATTGCTTTTGATTTGAGAATGCACCATGATTTGTATCTCTGGTGACTACAGCCATCTATAGTTAGTCCTTCTCAAAGTCCTCTTTTTTGGTGTTTATAGTAAGATACGGCATCAAAGCAATTCACCCAATGATATGCTTCATTGACTCTTTCAGTGCTAGGTCTTCAATACTTGGAAATTAGGACATATGTAGGTCCTAGGAGTGGCTATCCAAACCTTGTAGCATGATCAGTTTATCCTGCTCCATTATTTTAAAAACACTGGTGTAGCTATTTTAATGAACAGCGCCTTGGATGCCATTTCCCTTTGTTTTCCCGAAACCACGTTGTAAGTATTCATGCCCATGTGGGCCCAATTGCATCCTTTAGCACTGATTTAAAAAAATCGTAGTTTCAGTTTACTTTAATCCCTCAGCTTTTGAAAGGTAGTCTTCACACACAGCTTCCATCTCATTCGACTCTCCCGCGATCAAAGCTCAGTTTTAACTTGCTTTAAGTAAATGTATTCCTCTGTTATTTAATTGTTTGTTGGTGGAGACTGCCTTCTCCTTGGACTTCGGAAACAATAATCCTTTCCCATTATGCAGATCCCATACATGCGGTGGGCACGCTCGCATCAATCGACCCCTACAACACACGCTTTGGGCCCTGTGTCCAGATGCCATGAATGCAGCAGAGATTCCTAAGAACCATCTAAAATCAATGCTAATTTGGTATTCAGGGTTGTACCACTCTTTGAATTTACATGTAGTGTCACTCCCTCTGTGGCGTGTATAGGCCCCCAGGTCTCACGCGGGGATGAAATCAGAGTCTTCATTGAAAAAACAATCCACACAGTGTGCGAACAATGATGTGACCATGTCCTATCCCAGGAACTGTAAGCCTGGGTCCGAAGCCTGGATCCGGTGAGGGTCTGGCTTTGGAAATGTGATGAGGCAGAAATATGCTGAGGTGGGATAATGGCCTATTCATTATTTTATGTGCTTGTCCGTTTGTTAAAATACACATTTGTAATTGTAGTATCTGACTAATCCCTTATGTCCTAAAGGGGAGTGAAAAGGTTAATCATTACCACTAACAGAAACGTAATCTCACTTTAACAGATGTCTTGGTTGCCTTTCTTTGTGGTTGTCTGGTGAATAGTTTCTATAATGACTTAAGTGACAGGTGTCATTTTACAGAAAAGAGTTGAAATGTGAACATTGCACCAACTTTCAAAGTGTTGCTATGAAAGCAAGGTTGTTTGTTATAATAAATACACATGCAGACACATTTGAGATTTCAAACATTTAATTGTTTACACTGTTTCCTTATTTTACATGAATATTTGCCATTGTAAACCAATGCCTTGAGTTTCCACTAAGTTTTTATTTTTCGTGTCTTGTATGAGAACTCGACTCTGTCAGACTTCTTTCAATACTGTTTGTGACAAGGAAGAGATCATCTGAGTGGATGGTGCACAGTTTAAGCTGCATTCTATTGTACAGTACTACTTCATTTTGTTGCTAAACATACTTACATTCACTGAGTTTTGCAAAAAGCAGAAATCTATATACATTGTACAAAAATGAAAATAATTTAAGAAATGCTTGGAATGTATGGATTTTACTGGTTCACAATGGTAGCGTTGTAAGATGTCTGATATTCAGATTGTAGTGCCTCGCCAAGCGATTTTCTGTACTTCAATATCGCTTTCCAGATTCTGCAAAGAACTCCACCTCTAAAACAAAATTAACAAAAAGATGTTATAAATAATGGATCTTCTATAAAGTCAATTTATACTGCACTAAATATCGCCTTGTACACAATTCCTGTACAAAATGCCCTGTCCAAAAAAGGTTCTCATTATTTTCTAATGACGTTCAACATTAACAAGACTAGTTTTTAACCCTATTCCATGAGGGTCTATCTTTACATTTCCACTTCTGAATTGACCCTAAATGTCAGAAGGAGCATTTTTAAAAGGGGCCTGGTGCCAAATCTGACCCCTCCAAAAAAGGATTCTATAATATACAAATGCTCAACAATTAGACGTCCTGTCCCTTCAGACCCAGAGCCAAAATGGGCCAGAGACATTAAAGGAGAGTGCACCTTGTCGAGAAAAGGGATGGGGAACAGGAAGGACCTCTCTGCAGCAATTGTGGGGACATCCAAATCTTGGCTGAGGGACAGAAGGGCAAGCGGTACAGAAGGGTAAAATAATGTTTTCATAGATGAGGAATACGTGGCCGGGCACAATCCATTTGAAGAACAAGTTACTTAAAAACTGGTCTGATGGTGAATAAAAAGATAATACGTATGAAAGAGACCTGAGAGCACCTGTGTTGGTTTGTGGCTTACTGGAATGTGTCTTCTGGCAAGCCATGGAAATGCAGAAAGGTGACCTTTTCGAAATTCCAAAGCATCTACTGTTAATTTGTATATCTGTCTGAGTAAGACTGGTGTGTCTTATTAAAGTGTGACCCGGGTGCTGTTCAGTGCAGCGCTTCAGGGGACTCCTACTCTTCTTGTATCTGAAAATGGTGCCCTTGGTCTGTTTTCCCTGCTGTGCGGCTCTCCCTTACTCTTTCTTCTTCTTTCTCCCTTCCTACCCTCGCCACTTGATTTCTGCCAGGTGTGATCCTTTGTCTTTTTGTGTTGTATTTTTATGAGTGGCAGGCTGACTTGGGATGTATGTTACTGACAGAGCTATTAGCTTAGTGAACACATTTTGAAGTGGTTAGCTGATACGGTACAGGACCCCCGTTGCATGCCACTTTATGACTTCAGAAACCTTTACAACTTCTGTTGTTCACGCTGTATACTACTTGTTTCCTCTTTACAATGGTCAATAAAATAGATTTATAACAAAGACATTTTGGGGGAAGGGGACAGCGACTGTCCACCTGGAATATGTCTTTTTTTTAATACCCTTTTCACTGTGTCCCTAATCAAGGTCTAATTCACGCTCAGATCCTGTATGTTTTCACCGTCACCTTCATGATTTTCCTTTTAACCTGCTCCACCCACTCCATTCTTCTTCTCTCTGTCTTCTTCATCCCCTTCCATTTCTCATCTTCTCCTTATTATAGGAAGTTTTTGCACCAGTAGATTTCATCGAGGTAGAAATCATTGCATTGTTTACAACGAATTTTGCCGCAAATATATCTGTGGGGTGGGTTTGGGTGAATAATTAATGTAGGGGGCTTAAGGGATTGAGATGGTCTGCGTGGGGTCTCCCCTGCATATATTTGCAGGAAAATCTTCCAGTAGAACAAAAAAAATTAAATGATTTCTACTTCGATGAAAATAATTCTAAGAAATCACATGGAACCTTCTCATTGACCACTTTGAAGTGCCCTGGCAGTGGCATCAGTCGGAGCCCTGCCAGATACCCTGGCAGTAGAAGAAAAAATACTGAGTTAACAGGCACAATTCTGGACACATTGCAAGACATACTGTACTGGACACGCTTGAGCCCACTGCAAATGTTATCAGTGATAAGGACTGGCCAGGCCAGGCCTAGTTGAATTGTGTTTACATCTCTTTCTTGCACTGTCTGAGCAAACCTTCTCCATGGAGGGGGCTGTAATAGACAGCGTTTCCAGTCGGAGAGTACATGTTCCCAAACGACCCCCACTTTCGCCCCCCCCCCGAGCCATCTGACCGTCTACATTCCAGATCGAACCCTGTTCAATGAGCTCTGAGGGAGAGGAATATAGCTCAGCTAGTCAAAGTGGTTGTTCTGGGCAACTGTGTGTGTGCAGCAGTTTGGCGTTGAAATCTTAGCTGTTCATTCTTCTGAGGTTGACACTTTGAAGCCTTTAAAATAGATTATAGGAACAGTTTTTATTTAAGCACTAATGGGGAAAGCAAAGCTACAATCATACGCTTTTTGCATAGCCCGTTTTTGTACGGGTTAAAAAAATATATTTGGCAAGTTATGTTATCACACTTTATGTAACATTGCAAGTCAGCTCTATAAAACCGACCCTTATTTTAGTTCTTGAAATCAAAATATTCCCAACTAATTGATTTTGCTGCACAAATAGAGATGCTAAAGAATGTGGACAAGTGGCTAAATAGCCTTGGCTCAACTCCCTGCTTCAACACTTAACCAAATAGTGTTAATGAGCAACTAATTTGCTCTCACTGTGCCTTGCCTTTCAAAAGAGGGAAGGGAGAAAGGATGCTGGAAGGACTGGGGTGCAGCGAGCAGTGACATCAGTGACCACATGGGGCGAAGGCAGGCAGGGAACAGGAGTGCTGATTAATACAAAAGGAGCTGCAGGCATGCAGGAAGAATGTTCATGGTGGACTGACTTTCCAGAAAGAGGAATATTAGGCAACTACCAGCTAACAGTGCCTGGAATTCCATAGTACTGATTGGCTGCGCCAGTAGAAAGTTCTGAAAAGGATGCCAATGTATTTTACATTACTGTGTCTTTAAACTGCTGGGCTATTCTGCATGCTCGTCCTCAGCACTAAGATGTTAAAAAAATTGGATCAACAACATGCAAGTCAGTCTTGATTTAGCTCCAAAGAGAGTAGTCAAGCCCAATCTGCATGCATCTTTAGTAATGGCAAAAACAAGCAGAATCAATATGGACTGTAAAGCAGCTCATAAGCACTTCCAATGGTCATGAAGTGTCCGCACAAGGATTTCCATTGTATTTCATGACTCAGTCCCCGGGGATCCCTTATTCAGGTGGCCAGGGAAGGGTCAAGCTATTGGATCCTGACCCTTGGGGTGGTCAAGAGAGGGAGGATCACCTGGCTAGGGGGTGCTCGAGGAGTGGGGAACAGACACCGGAAGGTGAGACATGCTATCCCCCATTTCCTGACAGTTATTTACCTCATATTCCCTCTACCTTTATGGGATACTACAACTCCCATAAATCCCCTCTTTTCCTAATCTGCCCAACTACTGAGACAAAGTATAGGAAGACTGAGACTAGGAAGTAGCATTTACTGGTCTTGTCCCACTAATATGGTCAGGCACTCAGTCACAATCACACACACTTGAAATTCGTGGACTGATTTTCAAATTATAAAAGGCGGAGCACAGAAATGACAGGGAGGAAGTCAGGGGCCAAGAAGGAAGGAAAGCTGGATGGCGAGACGGAGCAGCAGCTGAGAGAATGGCCAGGGAGAACAGGAGGCCGAGGCACTGACAGGCTTCGAGTTGAGGCAGGAGAAAACGTGGCGAGGGAGCCGTTTCTCCAAGAAGCTGGAAGAGTTCATAGAAAGTAGCTGAGAGGCCAGCTAGTCCCTTTACTCCATGCACCAGCAAGCTGCTCATTTTCTAGCCTGGGCCGTGAGGCCACCCAGGAGTGTCTGAAGGGCATGTGGGCAGTACCCTGACCTCAATGAGTTGAAAACTGAAGGACACGCGAAAGCAATCGCAACCAGTGAGTTCAAAGAAAGGGAGAGCCCGGTTTGTGATACATGTGAATGTGAAAGCTACAGTGTTACACGCAAGGCTATGCATTGAAGGGTAAAGACACTGAATTGAAAGCTTGAAAGTATTTAGCTGGCGAGGGAGTCAATGAGAAACAAAGTAACGGAGCAGTGCTGTGTGAGAAGTAATGTTGTTGAACGCTCTGTAAAAGATACAAGACTAGTGAATAATGAAAGTGAAATGTGTTGAAAGCCATTCAAGGGAAGAGCATGAGGGAACGAGAGCGTGCAGAGATTCGAGAGGCTAATGTGAAAGCAAATGGACATTTTTGTGACATGAGGAACAGAGTGGCCGTGGGCCCGTCCTGATGAACTATATGCTTTTGTGAAAAGAGGAACACAGTGGTCAAGGACCCGTTCTGTGAAACCAAGTGCAAGAGGCACGCATGATAAGAAAGCAACCCTATTTTCAGAGTGGTCATGCACAGGGCTGAAAATACTGCGCGGGTGCAAAGGTCTCTGGCAAGGTGATAATAAGGCCCTTGCTGTCAGAGTGACCACTCCGACCTTGTGGTTGCAAAGGTCTCTGACAGGTGAACATTGTGAAAGAGAAATACAAATGTTGGAAGGGAGTTTTCCCTGAGCTCTGAGAAGGGGAGCTGTTTGAAGCCGGGTGAGGGAAGCCTGAAAGAATCCCTTGAAGAGAATTGTGTTGCATATTGAACTGACATTGAAATAGGCAAGGAAAGACTAACAGATTTATGGGAGATCTGTGAACTGTGCAAACTACCCACCTTGAAGGAACTTTGTAAGAACCCTGTTGAACTGAACTTGGGGAAGGGAATGGTGAGCCACTTTCATTACCATTCTGACATTCTTTTAATACACTCTTTAGGTTCATCTATTTTCCAACACTTAGTTATTGTGAAACATGAGGGCAGGTATAGCTTTATGACACAGACTGTTACCTTTTCTTGACTGACTGACTTGGACCATTTTATTTTACTTTGATGGTCGAGACTATTATAGAATTAGGGCCAGTTAGGAAGTCTCCAACACCAGTTAGACCTAATCAAGGTGTTGAAACTTGTACCTTTTGTGTCTGTGTCCTTACTTGTGGTACCATGCCTGCCTCACACCACCCACCAGATATGTTAAGCTAATTATGCTGCGTTCCAGTCATATATTCATTCATACCAAAATATCAACTCAACCTTGCAATAATCAACAGTTTATTCACTATCAAAAGAAAACAATAAGAAACATTGTATCTGACCTGTGTAAATAATACTGATTTAAAGGAAGGCAAAAAAACAGTAGTATGATGGTGGTCTCCACTATAAATATAAAAAATAGAAAATGTGAAAAATAGCTTCATCTTTTTGCATCACTGGTGTGCGTTATCCTATTAGAAGCTTGTTAAGATGGATTTCTGAACTTGGACCTGGAGGGGCAGAGGTTCAGAAGGCCAGCCTAGTTTCTTGGAACAGGGTAACCTCTGGACAAGCCAGACCAATCAGGGTAGCGATGGCGGTGGTTAAGACTAAGTCTCAAGAGGGGTGAGGGTGACGGAAAGACTTCAATGAGCACACAAAGCAAGGACACTTACAAATTACTCCAGACAGGTGTTATATTAAAAATATAGACACATTTATTACAAGCCCTTTGTAACATCGACCATAGCAAAGAATCCCAATAATACTAAAGTAAACCAACACATCACAATCAATACAATGGGCCTCATTACGACCCTGGCGGTCCGGAAATAACGGTGGCGGTAAACCCGCCGCCACCGTTGTTTCCGGACCGCCTGATCCCGACCCCTGCAGGCGGGAGGTGATGTTCCCGCCAGGTCTGACCTGGCGGGTTTAACACCTCCCGCATGCAGGCGGACGAGGAAACACCGGCAGCATTACAAGATGCTGCCGGTGTTTCCATGATCCCGATTCCCATTGAGTCCCATAGGACTCAATGGGAATGGGGATTTACACTATTCCGCCTCTGTGATTCCTGGAAAACCGGGGTTGTAATGCCCCGGTAATTCCGGGAATCACGGAGGCGAAATGGTAATACGAGTCCGGCGGTAACCAGGCGGTTTTACCGCCGGACTCGTAATGAGGCCCAATATATATACAAGACCGCGGGGTCTAAGGAGTTAGGAGCACGTATTATGTAGACCACCTAGATGGGGAGGAAAACAGGCAGTGCAAGTAATTATTAGACCCAGTTCGACATCCGAAATACACTTAACTAGGACGAAGTCCGAGCCCTACAAAGAGAGGAGCCTTATGCTCAAAAGTACCTGCATGCGCTAGTGCCAATGGACAAAGGAGGGCCTCTTCAAGGATATCAGGATAGTTCAGGAAGGTGAATTAAGCGATGCAGAACAAGTCCCCACTACTCAAGCAAGGCCTCCACTGGTGGGCAGAGGCAGGGTGAGAGTGCAGGATGGTGTCGCTATTTTGCAACAGCGGTAGAAAAGAAACGGGCTCCTGCGCGAGGGGCCACCGGTTCGGGTATGGACTACTCACCGGTCCCCGACTCAGGCAGACCCAGACTTCTCCAGTTCAGTTCACTTTGCTGGCAGGTTCAGCTGCGATGATCAGGACGTCTCGACACCGTGTAGATTCTGCATAGCGGGATGCAGGGTAGAGGGTGTCCCAAATGCAGCAGACGTGCACAGGTTGTTACCACAGCAGGGCAACAAGGCAACCACGTTTACTCTGTTCCGGGTGCACTCGTCTCACTTCAGACCTGGGAATGCCAAGTGTACGAATTCGGTGTGAGGGTGCCGTGGACGTAGAGCAAGCAGTAGACCAAGTTTCAAGGGCTTCCCCGAAATGGCGGCGGTGACCGAGCAAAGCGTCCTGCGTAAGCTGGTCAGCCCACTGGTTGGCCCAGGGACACTTCCTAAGAGGCTTACCTGCAAGGTTTGATGAAGGTGCCGGGAATAGTTGATCCCACTATTCCAAAGGGCCAAAGCAGCTTCGCAGACCTTCTAGGACGATCAGATGCAGAGGGGTCTCACAGGACGATAGCAGTTCAGGGTGCCAAACTTTCAGCGGGTCACCAGCGGTTCCCCGACTCAGCTTCTTGTTGCAGGAAACTTGGCTCCTTATCCCTTGTTCGGTGTGAACTCAGGAGATCGACCTGGTAGTGGTGTTTTCAGCCTCCTCTTATCCAAAGTTCCCTTTGCGCCAAAACGGAGAGGGCCCAATGGGAGATCTGCTCACAAACACTCACACCATACGTGGACCTATCACGGACCACAGTGGTCCCAGGCATTCAGGACACTCTAGACTCTCTGGCACCCAGGATGTGTATTGGATTAGACATCCCAGCCCACATCCCGGAGGCACACACAAGGCATGCAGAAGCCCGCGAAAGCGTTGTGTTTCGCGGGAAAGTGCATGACCAAATAAGGACTGCCCCAGGTCGGCTCGACCTGGGGGAAGGTGAAGGGGCAAGACGGTCAGCGGACAGGACAAAGAACCTCGTGGCATGGCCATTTTGGGAGCCAGGCCACCTATTTGTGCCAAACGCGGTAAGCGCGGATACATGGCAAAAAAGGGTTCAAAACACAAGAGAAACGATAGCTGCCACCAGTCCCGTCCGTGACACACTTGCACATTTCATAATAAGTCCAGCGAGAGTTTCTAGGGCCTTTGGAATGACTAGAGACCCAAGAGCGCGGTAATGTAAGCTACGGTGCACTCTTGTATCATGTTGCACAAAAGCTGCAACATGAGGAAAGGACTATGGGAAATGAAGTCTCCCAGTACTGACTGTCTTAAGGGCATTTCAGTTTCCCCATAAGAATTGAGCGAAAGCCCAGAGGAGTGCGGCCTAAGGCTGCGCTTCTCTAGCAAAGTCTAGATCAGGGTGTAAAACAAGTGCAAAACGTTTGGGGTTGCCACATGGAGGAAAAATTACATACAATTATTAAATCTTTCCTAACACTCGCCCCTCCCAGACTAAGGACAGGGGGAACTAATCTTCCCCTGGATGAGTTTCTTGTTCAGGTCGGTTAAACTTTCTGGACAACCCATCAGCATTGCTATGTTGGACACCTGGCCTATGCTCAATAGTGAAGTCAAAGCCTTGCAGATTTATGGACCACCTAAGCAACTTTGGATTCTCTCCCTTCATGTTCATTAGCCACTTTAAGGGCTTATGGTCAGTTTGCACAGTGAAGTGGGTCCCATAGAGGTAGGGCCTCAGCTTCCGAAGGGCCCACACAACAGAGAAACATTCTTTCTCTACTGTAGACCATCTGAGCTCTCTGTCCTTAAGCTGACAACTAATGAAACCAATAGGGTGTTCCTTACCCATCTCATCTACTTGTGATAGTACAGCTCCTATCCCAGTGTCAGAGGCATCTGTCTGCACAATAAAAGGTCTTTCGTAATCAGGGGCCCTGAGAACAAGGGCCTGGCACAAGGAGTATTTTAAGCCATTGAAGGCCTTCTCACACTCTTTAGTCAAAGTTACCTTCTTGGGTTTCTTCGGAGTGGTGAGAGCAGTCAGAGGGGCAGCTATGGTGCCATAGTCTGCCATGAAATTTCTGTAATACCCCGTGAGTCCTAAGAAGGCTCTCGCTTGGGTCTGTGTAGTGGGGGTAGGCCAGTATTGTAATGCTTGTACTTTACTGGGTAGAGGCTGTATCCACCCTCCACCTACTTCATGTCCAAGGGAAACCACTGAGCCTTGTCCAATCTGGCATTTATGGTCAAGTGGGCTTTCTGAAGAGCCTGTAACACAATCCCAAGGTGTTTCATATGATCTTCCCAGGTGGCACTGAAAACTGCTATATCATCCAGATATGCAAGACAGAATTCATCCAACCCATTCAACACATGATTCACAGGCCTCTGGAAAATGGCAGGTGCATTCTTCAACCCAAAAGGCATTACCCCGAACTGGTAAAGACCTTCGGGAGTTGAGAATGCTGTCTTCTCCTTGGCATGTTCTGTGAGGGCTACTTGCCAATAGCCTGCAGTGAGGTCAAACGTGCTGAGGTACTTGGAGGCACCCAAGGTATCCACCTGCTCATCTGTTTGAGACTAAGGGTGTGCGTCTGTCTTGGTGACAGCGTTCAGAGCCCTGTAATCCATGCAGAACCTCAATTCAGAAGTGCCTGCTTTTGGAATCAAAACCACAGGGCTGGACCAAGGACTACTAGAGGGTTCAATCACCCCAAGATCTAACATTTTGTTGACCTCCGTCTTAATGTAAGACAGTACTTTGTCTGACATCCTGTATCCCCTACATTTGGTAGCTACACTGTCTCCTGTGTCTATATTATGTTTCACCAAGGTGTCAAACCACCAGGGGACTGTCAAACCATGGGGGAAAATTGCCTAAGCAAACTTTTCACCTCAGTCTGCTGATCAGAAGTCAGGTGAGGGGCCACTCGGACACCCTCAAAGGAGCTATCTGAAGGACTGCTTTGAAACAGGTCAGGGAGCAGTTCAGACTCCTCTTCCTCAACATCGGAAGCCAATAGCAGTGCTGCGAATTCGACTCTTGGGATGAAAGCCTTCAGCCTATTTACGTGGAACACTTTTGGAGCCTGTCCAGGCCTTCCAAGGTCCACTAAATAGTTTACCTCGCCCAGGGGCTCCACCACTGTGTAAGGGCCTGACCATTTATCCTGTAAAGCTCTAGGCCTTATGGGATTCATGATCAGGACTTGCTGACCAGGTGTGAAGTTGATGAGGGAAGCTTTCTGGTCATACCAATGTTTCACCAGGGCTTGTCCTGCCTTCAAATTGTCACTAGCCAGACCCATCAGGAGTACCAGCCTTTTTCTGAGCCCTAACACATAGTCTACTACGTTGGTAGTAATAGGGGGAGTGGGCATCTCCCATCCCTCCTTGACTATGGCTAAAGGTCCCCGCACCGGGTGACCAAACAGAAGTTCGAAGGGGCTGAAGCCAACACCCTCCTGTGGTACCTCTCGGTAGGCAAACAGTAAGCATGGTAAATGAAGATCCCATTTTCTTCTCTGAGGTTTTTCCAAAGCCCCAATCATACTTTTTAACGTTCTGTTAAACCGTTCCACCAGATCATTGGTCTGGGGGTGGTATGCGGAAGAGAACTTGTAGGTGACCCCACATTCTTTCCACATAGCCTGCATATACTTCGACATGAAGTTGCTGCCTCTGTCAGACACAACTTCTTTAGGGAAGCCAACCCTAGTAAAGATGAGCTTTTGCGACTGACTTGGCAGTCACAGTTTTCAATGGGATGGCCTCAGGATATCTGGTGGCACGGTCGACCAATACCAGGATAAACCTATTGCCTGAGGATGTTTGGGGGTCAAGGGGACCAACAATTTCGATCCCTACTCTCTCGAATGATACTCCCACAACTGGGAGTGGTACCAATGGAGCTTGAATTGTTGAACCACTCTTACCAGATAACTGGCAGGAGGCACAACTCCTGCAGTGACTTTCTACTTGCACCCCCATCTTGGGCCAGTAGAAGTGCATGGATAACCTTTTCTTGGTCCTCTTAATACCAAGGTGACCAGCAAGGGGTACTTTGTGAGCCAGCTGCAGGAGGAAGGGTCTAACAGCATGGGGAACCACCAACCTCCTATGGTCTCCTTCTGTAGAATCTGTGGCTCACTATACAGGAGTCCACCTTCCCAATAAATCCAATGCTTCCCAGGAGGTTCACCCTCAAGCTGGGAACAGGCCTGTCTCCTTAGGCCTTCCAGAGATAGGCACTCACGTTGGCCTTTACTGAATTCTTCCCTGTCAGGACCACCTTCTACTAACAGATCGTTTAGTTCAGGATGGTCGTTGGGGTCAAACACTTCAGGCATCACCACCTCCTCGTCAGGTCCGGGTGATTGACAAACTACCTCCACCGCACTGGTAGGTGAGTTAGGGGGAATATTCTCTTTCCCTCTTCTTGGTTTCTTGACTTCTTTAGCCTTGGGCTTCCCCTTTGGCTGGGGTACAGCATTGGTCTTGGCCAGTGCTGCCCTTGTTTGAGACCTTGTGCAGGGTCTGTCAGCAGTATCTCCCACAAGCCCTAAAGCTCTGAGATCATTGCCCAACAAGACCTTTCCTGGGACACTCCTCTGAATGCTCACTGGAATCCAGACTGCTGTACCATTGATAGTAAGATTCACAGGTATTACTGGGAACATGGGAGGTGGGACGGCAGCCAACTTAGTGGGCATCAGAGTAGCTCTGGCAACTTCCTCTGAGTCTACCAAGGTAGAATCCACTACAGTGCGGCTGCACCCACTATCCCTAAGAGCTGGAGTATCTACTCCATTGATCAGCACACTGTCTTTAAAGTATTGCTTGGTGTTATCTGGAATCCTAGCATAACCCCCTGTGACTATAGGCTCCCAGGAACCCAGGGAAACTAAACCTACCTCAGCTTCTATCCCACTGGGGAAGGAGTCTGAGGAGAAGGTTGCTCCGGTAATCTCTTCTTCCTCATAGGAGGAGAAGGCCAGATTAGCAGAGTGGACCCCCAAGGTTTTGACCTTACATCTGGGATCCCCCTTCACGTGGTCAGTTGCTCCACAAGCAAAACAAGATCCATTGGGTCTGTTTACATAGGGAGGCTTATTATAACCAGAGTTCTGTTTCGGAGGCTGACCTCCACTACCCTGTGAGTTCTCTTGTGTCTTACCCTTATTTTTCTTTTTGTGCCCCTTTTGGGAAGAAGATTTATCAGTTTCTCCACCCTCCTTATCTTTTGACTTTTTCCCTTCCTCCTGCTTACCAGGATGAGTCTTGTCGTTATGGGACACTCGATGTGACACCCATAAATCTGCTGCAATGGCAAAGTTCTTAGGATCTATGTCCTTTGAATTTGCCAAATGCTGCTTAAGATCAGGGGAAGAAGATGCAAAAATATGTTCCAGCATGACAAGACTTATCATACCTTCAAAGGTAGAAACTTTATAACCTTCGGCCCAGCCAGTCAAGTTTTTTAAGGATTCAGTTACAGAAGATACCCAAGTAGCACCTTCTTTTTTCTTACATTCTCTGAATCTTTTTAAGTATTGGGCAGGAGTTTTTCCAAACTTTAAAAGGAGAGTCTGCTTCAACATAGCAAAATCTGCTCTCTCAGCCTTCGACATTTCCATAATGGCACTGCAGCCAGAATGGGGCAGTCTGCTAAGTAACCAGGCAATTTTATCAGCATTGTCAACTTGTTGAACTTCACATGCATACTCAAATGTATTCAGCCAGTCCATAATGTCCTTCTTTTCCTCATACACACTGAGCAGATCTTTTGGAAACCTTGGATGAGAGGAGGCCCCAGACCCATGTCCAGGACCCTTGGATACATTGGCAACTTGGAGCTTGGCCAGTTCCAACTGGTGATCCATGTCTCTCTGCCTGTTCGATTTTTAGTTTGGCCATATTGAAATCAAGCTCCTTCTGCCGAAACAGCAGCTCTTGCTTCTTGAATTCAAGTATGGCCTCCCCATCAGCACTGGCAGAGGAAACGTTGGACATTTCATCCGCCCTGTCCTCATGGTTGCTGTGGACCAGTGCAGTGGCAGAACTGTCAGTTCTACCAGTGAGAGCAGCCCCACCTCCTTCTGCACTGTCCCCTGAAGCTATAGCGCTAAACTGAGCTTCTTGCCACACCATGATTCTTTGGATCATTTCCATTTTTGTGCCTTGCGAGGAGACACCTCTTTCAGCACACATCTTTTTCAATGTTTCGGATTTAGAAGCATTTAAAGTTAACAAGGTACTTGTTTCCATACTGTTAGATAGGACTATTGCCTTTAAAAAGTTATACTACGACAATTCACTACGTGTCCTGTTAGGAATAACTTGAAATGCCTTCGCTCGTGCGCAACACTGGATACCTTCTGTCGTATCCCACCGCTGTACACCAATTTGTTAAAATGGATTTCTGAACTCGGACCTGGAGGGGCAGAGGTTCAGAAGGCCAGCCTAGTTTCTTTGAACAGGGTAACCTCTGGACAAGCCAGACCAATCAGGGTAGCGATGGCGGCGGTCAAGACTAAGACTCAAGAGGGGTGAGGGTGACGGAAAGACCTCAATGAGCACACAAAGCAAGGACACTTACAAATTACTCCAGACAGGTGTTATATTAAAAATATAGACACATTTATTACAAGGCCTTTGTAACATGGACCATAGCAAAGAATCACAATACTAAAGTAAACCAACACATCACAATCAATACAATTTATATACAAGACCGCGGGTCTAAGGAGTTAGGAGCATGTAATATGTAGACCACCTAGATGGGGAGGAAAACAGGCAATGCAAGTAATCATTAGACCCAGTTCAACATCTGAAATACACCTAACTAGGAGGAAGTCCGAGCCCTACGAAGAGAGGAGCCTTATGCTCAAAAGTACCTGCACGCGCTGGTGCCAATGGACAAAGGAGGGCGTCTTCAAGATTATCACGCAGTTCAGGAAGGTGAATGAAGCGATGCAGAACAAGTCCCCACTACTCAAGCAAGGCCTCCACTGGTGGGCAGAGGCAGGGTGAGAGTGCGGGATGGAGTCGCTATTTTGCAACAGCGGTAGAAAAGAAACAGGCTCCTGCACGAGGAGCCACCGGTTGGGGTATGGACTACTCACCGGTTCTCGACGCAGGCAGACCCACAATTCTCCAGTTCAGTTCACCCTGCTGGCAGGTTCAGCTGCGATGATCAGGACGTCTCGACACCGTGTAGATTCTGCGTAGCAGGATGCAGGGTAGAGGGTGTCCCAAATGCAGCGGACGTGCACAGGTTGTTACCACAGCAGGACAACATGGCAACCGCGTTTACTCTGGTCCGGGCGCACTTCAGACCTGGGAATGCCAAGTGTACGAATTTGGTGTGAGGGTGCCGTGGACGCAGAGCAAGCTGTAGACCAAGTTTCGAGGGCTTCCCCGAAACGGCGGCGGTGACAGAGCAAAGCGTCCTGCGTAAGATGGTCAGCCCACTGGTTGAACCCTCCGAAGAGGCTTACTTGCAGGGTTTGATGAAGGTGCCGGGAATAGTTGATCCCACTATTCCAAAGGGTCGGAGCGCCTTCGCAGACCTTCTAGGATGATCATATGCAGAGGGGTCTCGCAGGACGACAGCAGTTCAGGGTGCCAAACCTTCAGCGGGTCACCAGCGGTTCCTCGACTCAGCTTCTTGTTGCAGGATACTTGGCTCCTTATCCCTTGTTCGGTGTAAACTCAGGAGATCGACCTGGTAGTGGTGTTTTCAGCCTCCTCTTATCCAAAGTTCCCTTCGCGCCAAAACGGATATGGCCCAATGGGAGATCTGCTCACAAACACTCACACCATAGGTGGACCTATCACGGACCACAGTGGTCCCAGGCATTCAGGACACTCTAGACTCTCTGGCACCCAGGATGTGTATTGGGACCAGACATCCCAACCCACATCCCGGAGGCACACACAAGGCATGCAGAAGCCTGCGAAAGCATTGTGTTTTGCGGGAAAGTGCATGACCAAATAAGGACTGCCCCGGGTCGGCTCGACCTGGGGGAAGGTGAAGGGGCAAGACGGTCAGCGGACAGGACAAAGAACCTCGTGGCATGGCCATTTTTGTGAGCCAGGCCACCTATTCATGCCAAATGCGGTAAGCGCGGATAAATGGCAAAAAAGGGTTCAAAACACAAGAAAACGATAGCTGCCACCAGTCCCGTCCGTGACACACTTGCACATTTCATAATAAGTCCAGCGAGAGTTTCTAGGGCCTTTGGAATGACTAGAGACCCAAGAGCGCGGTAATGTAATTTATGGTGCACTCTTGTTTCATGTTGCACAAAAGCTGCAACATGAGGAAAGGACTAAGGGAAACAAAGTCTCCCAGTACTGACTGTTTTACGGGCATGTCAGTTTCCCCATAAGAATTGAGCGAAAGCCCAGAGGAGTGCGGCGGAAGGCTGCGCTTCTCGGGCAAAGTCTAGATCAGGGTGTAAAACAACAGCAAAAAGTTTGCGGGTTGCCACATGAAGGGAAAATTACATACAATTATGAAATCTTTCCTAACAAAGCTCTTCACTGGTGTTGAGGCAAGTTTGGTGAAGATTCCACCTAGATTTTGACAGAGAACAACAGGAAGAAGGTACTATATTGGTATTGTAAAAAAGGCTGTATCTAAACGATTTCATGAACAAAAAGTTCTAAAAATGCTACCACCAAAGGTTCGAACACCAAAAGTTTGAACCTTTGGTGGTCGCATTGCAGGTAAGTAAAACAAAAGAAAAGACTGCGGGGGTGTACCCCGCAACACCCCACTCACTATACTGTGCTAATACTTCCCTCCTCTCGTTGAAAAGGCTAGATCCCCTTTTATTGCAGTTACCAGATACTGGATAATAAATGATACATAAGGAATAGCATTATGAACGTGCACAGGAGATTATATTATGTTATTTATTTATTTGAGTGAGTATTCATTTTTAAGATTGATTAATGGCTAGAATAGAATTCGCAGGACTTTTATACATATTTGTAACATCTTTTACTTTGGGGTAAGCAGTTTACAAGAAGCAATCGTTCTGAATGGCCTGTTAAAAGTATTAATACATTATTTCTTAGTACAAAAAATGTGAGAAATAAAAAAAATGGGAAGGCTCCAATATCTCATAATAGGTCTTATTTTGAAAACAGTACACATTCGCCCAAATATCCATGCAAGCATGCGAGAGAACACACACTAGATCTGAAGTTTTGAGCAAGTTTTGAACAATATGAAATAGGGCATCTGACTTAAAGGCAATACATCAAAAATGGGGAATGCTTATCAGTGAAACAGATAGAAGAGAGACAGGTGCACAATATGAACAGAAGTTTACAGTAAATGTGAAAGAGATCATGTATCTCATTGCAGGTGGGATTATCCCGTTGAATTGGAGTTGCTTCGAACTGAACAAGAGGACATCCACAGTATGGTAAGGTACCAGTGTATTGCCCACTTACATATGGAAAATATGAGAATATCGATGAGTTAATGCCATGATTTGACATAGAACTAAAAGATGCTGATTTGAAATGACATCCATAGTATGTACACAGTAGGGAAAGGCACCAGTGGGTTGGCCATTTGCATATGAAAAATATGAGACTATAGATGGGTTGATTACATAATTTGACATCGAACTAATAGATGTTTTTATTTTGACCCCCTTTTCACCCGATATATATGGAGGGGGAAACCCTCCCGCACCACCCCTTCATCCATTATACACTATATCTATCCCATATATATATATATATGTATATATATATATATGGAAAAGGGGGTTGAAATAAAAATAAGTTGACATTTTAGGGGGTTGAAGTAAACGGGGCAAAGTAATTGTATAATCCCTTGTGATCAACACCCAAGGCACCATATCTTTTTGGAAACCTATGTACTGTCAAATATGAAAAGTAACCAAGAATAACATATACAAATGGAGTTTTCAAAACAATAGAAAACAGTGGAAATGTAGTTACATTTCCTATTTATAAAAACGTACAATCTATAAATGTTGTAATTTCCAACATTAAAGTCAAACCTACCATTAAACAGAAAAAAACATTAAAATAAACATTACAAAAAATGAAAACAACAGTTAAACTAACAGTGGATAATCTTAACTCACCTTAAAAAGAGGTATCAACAAAAAAACCATCAGAACACATCTCAGTGCCGTGTTTATTACATTAACTGGAAACCTACACTTATGATCACCTTAGGCTGTCTGATGAGAAAGATCTATGTGACTTTGAAGGCTAATGCATTATTTCATCTCCTCATATTTTCAGTTAGTCCAATAAATGGTATTATTTTGCGAATGTATTTTATGACCTTAAAATATACACCCATAACGAAGTTACAGCACACAAGCTCACAACATACAACCACAATAACACCTTCTGTTGAGTCACATGAAAAATACACCTAAAATCACATGCTACATTATAAAACCTCAAAACATACATTTATAATTACATATCAAAAGAAACAATATTTACACTTTATACTAAACGACCTCAACATATAAAACCATAATCACACCATATACTACATAACTTCAAAATACTACTGCCACCAAACCTTACATTAAATAACAACATAAAATAGACACACAATCAGCCTTCTATTAATACCTTCACACCATACACCCATAAGGTGACCTTATATTGAATAACCACAAACTTCCCCTGGCACTCTGGTGTGTATTTGAGAGGGTTAGTAGGATATAGCGGGAATAGGTAAAGTGAGAGTTGTGATGTCCTGTTGATAGTTTCAGTTCGGTTTGCACCGTTCACTGAGCTTAGGTGTGATTTTCAGGTTGGTGCAATTCCCATGTTCTGTTGTGCAAGGTTATGTGCTGTTTATATGTTGTTGTAGTGTGGTGAAATGCATGCAGATTGCTGTGCAGAGATGTAGTTGTGAGTTTCTGTAGAAGTGTGTGTGAAAAAATGAGGTTTTAGAGTTGGTTTTTCTAGATGGCAGCCTTAACTTTTTTCATTTTTTTCCAGTAGGATATAGATGTGTTTCTTCACCTCCTCTTCATTTGGCTGCTTTGCTTGTTGTCAAGAAAATATCACTGATATTTAATCTGGTTTTACTTGCTTGGGCAATGCTATGACATAATTTGGATAATGTCTGATCCAATTAATGCAGTGTTCTCATAGTCACTATGGGCCTCATTACGAGGCTTGCGCTCCCCTAATGAAGGGGCCCAGTCAGGGACCGGCCCCCTTCATTACGGGAGCACGTATTATGAGGTTCCCTTTGCGGGACCCGGATCAGATGTCTGGTGAAACCAGATGTCTTTTCCGGGTCCCACGAGGGGAAGAGGGAGGCAACAACGGGACACTTGTAATGTGCCCGTTGTTACCTCCCTCCCCATTCCCATTGAGCCCCATGGGGGCTCAAATGGGAATGGAGAATGGTTCCTGCAAGGAGGACTTATCGGGTCCTCGTATGTCGGAATGACCCGGTAAGTCCCTATTGCAGGAACCCGATAAAGGAGCCTGGTTTGGAGGCAGCCATGGAGCTAATAGCTCCAAACTCGTAATGAGGCCCTATGAGTAGTATTCTAGTCAACATATAGGTTTGTCTGATAGTCTTGTTGCTCCGTTCTATGGTCGAACACACAATATTTTGACTATTTGTTCTTTCCTTCTTTCCACTTAATTTCTCTATGCATTTATATTCATGTTGGCCACTGTGCCCCTCATTGCTGTATGGGATTTTACCAGATATGTCCAGCAGCTGTGTTGCTTATTATTTTTCTATCCGTCCTTTCATCTGCTAACATTGTGTTGTGATAAAACTGTTGTCTGTTTTTCCTTTGTATTCTTATTGCGTGGATTTATTTTCACTTTGGAGTTCAGTCGTTCTTCTCTTCACTTCCATAGGCATTGTGGCTCAACATTATTTTCAAATTGCTTTGCTTATATGTTACAGTGGTTCCATATGTGAATGTATACACACACTGTATACTGAGAACGTGATTTGAGGTGCAACACGTGTTGTTGTGTGTGTAATAACTACGCCACCTTGCTGAATGCTGTGTTTGGTTTAACTTTTCATGTTAACTTTATTTAGGGTGTACCCATACATTCGAAGTACACTCAAGTGGCTAGGACCCTACCGATACCAGCAATCCTGACATTATTCCTTCTTAGCAACCCCTCTAAATCTGCATTGTTGGCTTTGTTAAGGCATCGTGAAGGAGACACAGACTTTAATTCAACGTAAAAAGGGTTGGGGGGGGGGGGAGGCCTGTCTTGCCCTATGCTAAAGTGGGATTTCCCCAACAAACTGAAACTAAGGATATTCTGTGTCAGGAAGTCCCAAAGTAAATGCTTGTCTGTGTCCAAAACATATACTTGCCCTCACATCTACTTGTACATAAAGTGTAGGGATGTCAGCGTCAAACTGGAAAGTGTTCACCTCCAAGTTCAGAGCTTCTTCCAGCTCTGGGTTGGAAAAGGAATTATCTCTTCCCCAAGATTCAAGATAGTTTTCCTTATAAGTCACAATAACTGTTCACAGCCTCTTCCAGCTCCTGGCTTGCAACAGGGTTCCCTTCTTCAGGCTTCAAGACGGTCGCAATTCAAAAAGCGGCTCCGTTCCCCAAGCTTTCAAGTTCTTTCAGTGTCTTCAAAATTCAGTTACCTGTGATAAATCCCGGCTCCTCTGTTTACTGATCATAAGGTTCACAATATGAAAGTTATTTTCACTTGAAACACAAATCTTCCAATATCTTTGATTGCCAGTTTCTTGTAACACAAAACTTCCTTTTATATTCAATAGCCATGTGTCCTCGGTCTAGGCGCAGTTGTTTTACTGCACGGCCCACCCATTGCAGTTCATGCAACCGATACACATTATTTGGGGCTCTTCATCAGTTCCTTTAAGCGCATGATGCCACTGCTTCCATTCTACAGTGGAGCCTGATTCACTCGCCTGCCAGGTGAAAAGATTTCTCTTATCCCAATTTCTCATGTGGTTTCTCCATAAGGGTTTGGCTACCTTTCATCTGTTAAGGCTTTCCTTCACCCACCAGATTTGTATCAATATTCGTTTTTTACTTTTTCTCAAGCTGGTCACTGTTTTGCATTATGATTCATTTGTTGCTTTGGGCCAAGTTTATTCTTAAAGTTCAATGTCTTTCAAACACATTCATCACATCAACTTTCTTCCTTATCGAGTTTTAAATCTTTCAGGTTGGTATTAAAAATTACTTAAAGTTCAACAATTCATACAGGCTCGCCGTTCCCAGGCCCTCATCTCTAGGCAGACTCACCGGATTATGTGTACGGCGGTTCTACGAGTCTCCCGCCTGCCACGTTTCAACTTCTCTGTGCGGCATCTAGCATCTGTGGTTTATTGGCATTCGCTGGCTTCGCTTCTTTCACAGGCAGGCTATCAGCGGGTCAGGCACTTCCTCGCGGGTCCTCTGGCTCTCATCTGATTCACTCCAGAAGTTCAGCCTGGACCTCTGCCTCACACTGTATCCTCCTTTCTCTGCCTCAACTCTGCACTCCCCTGTATTCCTGCAAACCTCTGGCCTCTGCGCACGCCACCGATTGTGGCTCCGGCTCTCCCAGCTGTCTTCAGCCACTCTGACTCCTCCTTCGTGGGTCCTGGGAATTTTAAAGTCATACGGCTACCACGGTTCCCCTTGCAACATTTAAAAGCAGATGCCCCTGAAACTGACATTCCCAATAGCACGAGGCGGGAAAAGGGCCTCTAGCCGCACAACTAAGGCTGCTACCTTTACAGATTGTGGACGTTTGCCATATGATGAACCTTCATTTCCAAGATCCCAATTCGGAATCTAACTTAGAGTCTGATAAAGAATGTGACACCAAGAAAAGAACAAATGGCTAAATAGGGAAACTGCACAACGAATCCCAGAGGAAATAAGGAGGTCACTCCAGGATGATGTCCAACCCATCTTTAATCCACACTGAATCCTCATCAGAATACCATCACCATAATATCGCCATCAGGCACCAATGAGAGATCACTTTGAAGGAATTAGAAGAATATTACGAACAATGGATACATGCTATAGCACTTTTTCTGCTCCTGAAGAAGGGAACTAGAGTCCCGAAACACGTTAAGGTATACGAAACATATATGTAATGGTCAATATACACTGAATATTGCACTAACTTTTTGTTTGGAACTGGACAATTGAATAATTTGTTTTTCATTTGTTGATTTGTGAATAAGAATGATGTACATGAATACATTCTTTGTAAAGAAAGCTTTTGACAAGTATATATGAGATAATGAACTAAACACCTGGTCTAAAGGTAATTCACTCTCACCTAAGGAATACAAGCGGTGTGTCCACTTACTACTCTACTCTCTACTCTTTATCCTAAAAATGTAGGGGCTAGACACCCTGTAAGACAATCGCTTATTGTTTGTCCTTTGACAATACACCTGAGTGTGAAGGGGACGCGAGTGTTCCACAGCCTGTGGACACTGTTTTTTCTTGTTCTCATGACATTCACAACCTAGTGTCAGGGTTGTGTTCCTCTCCTCTGCACCTCACTATCATTCTAGACATCATAGTAAGATACCTATATAATTATAGGTGTGCACCAGTGTCACTGTTCTTTCTCTTGATTTTAAAGTTCCCCGCCAGACTGATTGGTCTTCTCACAAATAGGCCGCTCACTGTCTTTGTGGAAGTCCCTTTTCGATGTTGTTGTTCGTCTTGTCCTTTTGCCCGTCCCAGTACCCAAGTGGTGTTTGGTACTCTTCTTTGTCCCAGTACCAAAAGAGTGTGTGTGTGTGTGCATGTGTGTTTGTCAGGATTGGTAACACCCTATAAAGGCCTGGGGGATATTTGATTACCTATGAAAGGGAATTGGGGGATACCACGTCTCATCCAAGGGTGCCAAATCCCCACTCCCTGAGAATTCTCCACCCAGTTGATCCTCCTTCGCATATCCACTGCCAAGGTCTTGATCCAAAAGTGATGCCCTTTCCTTAGCCCCCTGGGAGAAGGATATATTGAGGAAAGAGGTGAGGACGCCCTCAAGTGTCCTCACATCTTCTACTTGTTTGACCTCATCTTTGGAGTACTTGACAGTCTTTTACATTTGTGACGCTACATTATTTAAACTCCAATTCCTTGTTTAACCCTACATTGCATCTACGTTGGCTGGTCAAGCCTTTGTTTTTAACTGTCTGGAATCCAGTTTCAACAGCATACATTCTATTACCAGCTTTAACCTCCTCCCACCCCCACTTCCACTCATATCAGATCCACATCATTACTGATGGGAACATCCCTCAGGGCCCAGATGACATATTGCTTTTGATTTGAGAATGCACCATGATTTCTATCTCTGGTGACTACAGCCATCTATCTTTAGTCCTTCTCAAAGTCCTCTATTTTGGTGTTTTTAGAAAGATACGGCATCAAAGCAATTCACCCAATGATATGCATCATTGACTCTTTCAGTGTAAGGACTTCAATACTTCCCTATGGAAATTAGGACATATGTTGGATCTAGGAGTGGCTATCCAAACCTTGTAGCATGATAAGTTTATCCCGCTCCATTATTTTAAAAACACTGGTGTAGCTATTTTAATGAACAGCGCCTTCGATGCCATTTCCCTTTATTTTCCCGAAACCACTTTGTAAGTATTCATGCCCATGTGGGCCCAAATGCATCCTTTAGCACTGATTTAAAAAAAAGTGTAGTTTCAGTTACTTTAATCCCTCAGCTTTTGAAAGGTAGTCTTCACACACAGCTTCCATCTCATTCGACTCTCCCTCGATCAAAGCTCAGGTTTAACTTGCTTTAAGTAAATGTTTTGCTCTGTTATTTAATTGTATGTTGGTGAAGACTGCCTTCTCCTTGAACTTCGGAAACACTAACGCTTGCCCATTGTGCAGATACCATACATGCGGTGGGCACCCTCGCATCCCTCGACCCTTACAACACACGCTTGTGCCCTGTGTCCAGATGCCATGAATGCAGCAGAGATTCCTACAAACCATCTAAAATCCATGCTAATTTGGTATTCAGGGTTGTACCACTCTTTGAATTTACATATAGTGTGACTCACTCTGTGGCGTGTATAGGCCCCCAGGTCTCACGAGGGGATGAAATCAGAGTCTTCATTGAAAAAACAATCCACACATTGTGCAAACAATGATGTGACCATGTCCTATCCCAGGAACTGTAAGCCTGGGTCCGAAGCCTGGATCCGGTGAGGGTCTGGCTTTGGAAATGTGATGAGGCAGAAATATGCTGAGGTGGGATAATGGCCTATTCATTATTTTATGTGCTTGTCCGTTTGTTAAAATGCACATTTGTAATTTTATTATTGGTAGTATCTGACTAATCCCTTAATTATTTGTCCTAAAGGGGAGTGAAAAGGTTAATCATTACCACTAACAGAAATGTAACTTCACTTAAACAGATGTCTTGGTTGCCTTTCTTTGTGGTTGTCTGGTCAACAGTTTCTATAATGACTTAAGTGACAGGTGTCATTTTACAGAAAAGAGTTGAAATGTGAACATTACTCCAACTTTCAAAGTTTTGCTATGCAAGCAAGGTTGTCTGTTACAAAAAATACACATGCAGCCAAATATGAGATTTCAAACATTTAATTGTTTACAATGTTTCCATATTTTACATGAATATTTGCCATTGTAAACCAATGCCTTGAGTTTCCACTAAGTTTTTCTCTTCATGTTTTGTATGAGAACTGGACACTGTCAGACTTCTTTCAATACTGTTTGTGACAAGGAAGAGATCATCTGAGTGGATGGTGCACAGTTTAAGCTGCATTCTATTGTACAGTACTACTTCATTTTGTTGCTAAAAATACTTACATTCACTGAGTTTTGCAAAAAAGCAAAAATCTATATACATTGTACAAAAATTAAAATAATTTAGGAAATGCTTTTAATGTATGGATTTTACTGGTTCACAATGGTAGCGTCGTAAGATGTCTGATATTCAGATTGCAGTGCCTCGCCAAGCAATTTTCTATATTTCAATATCGCTTTCCAGATTCTGCAAAGAACTCCACCTCTAAAACAAAATTAACAAAAAGATGACATAAATAATGGATCTTCTAAAAAATCCATTTATGCTGCACTAAATATCGCCTTGTACACAATTCCTGTACAAAATCCCCTGTCCAAAAAAGGTTCTCATTATTTTCTAATGTCCATCAACACTAACAAGGCTCGTTTTTAACCCTATTCCATGAGGGTCTATCTTTACATTTCCACTTCTGAATTTACCCTAAATGTCAGAAGGAGCATTTGTAAAAGGAGCCAGCTGCCAAATCTGATCCCTCCAAAAAATGTATTCTATAATATACAAACTCTCAACAATTAGTGAGACATCCTGTCCCTTCAGACCTGTAGGATGGTTACCTCTCTGAAACTCTGATGAGTGTAGGATCCCAGTGCCAAAATGGGACAGAGAAATTAAAGGAGAGTGCACCTTGTGAGAAAAGGGATGGGAAACAGGAAGGATCTCTCTGCAGCAATTGTGGGGACATCCAAAGCTTGGCTGAAGGACAGAAGGCCAAGCGGTGCGGAGGGGTAAAATAATGTCTATCATAGATGAGAAATATGTGGCAGAACACAATACATTCGAAGAACAAGTTACTTTCCAACTGGTTTGATGGTGAATAAAAAGATACTAAATATGGAAGAGCCCTGAGAGCACCTGCGTTGGTTTGTGGCTTACTGGAATGTGTCTTTTGGCAAGCCATGGAAAGGCAGAAAGGTGACCTTTTGGAAATCCCAAGGCATCTACTGTTAATTTGTAGATCTGTATGAGTAAGACTGGCGTGCCTTGTTAAAGTGTGACCCCGGTGCTGTTCAGTGTCGTGCTTCAGGGGACTCCTACTCTTCTTGTATGTGGAAGCGGTGCTCTTGGTCTGTTTTCCCTGCTCTGCAGCTCTCCCTTACTCTTTCTTCTTCTTTCTCCCTTCCTAACCTCGCCACTTGATTTCTGCCAGGTGTGATCCTTTGTCTTTTTGTGTTGTATTTTTATGAGTGGCGGGCTGACTTAGGATGTACGTTACTGATGGAGCTATTGACTCTTAGTGAACACGTTTTGAAATTGCTAGCTGATAAGGTACAGGACCCCTGTTGCAGAACCTTTAAACCTTTTGTTCTTCATGCTGTATACTACTTGTTTCCTCTTTACAATTGTCAATAAAATAGATTTATAACAAAGACATTTTGGGGGAAGGGGACAGCGACTGTCCACCTGGAATCTGTCTTTGCTTAATAACCCTTCTCACTGTGTCCCTAATCAAGTTCTAATTCATTCTCAGATTGTGTATATTTTCACCGTCATGATTTCCACCCACTCCATTCTTCTTCTCTCTGTCTTCTTCATCCCCTTCCATTTCTCGTCTTCTCCTTAGTATAGGGAGTTTTTGCACCAGTAGATTTACTCGAGGTAGAAATCATTGCGTTGTTTACAATGGATTTTTCCGGAAATATATCTGTGGGGTGGGTTTGGGTGAATAATTAATGTAGGGGGCTTAAAGGATTGAGATGGTCTGCGTGGGGTCTCCCCTGCATATATTTGCAGGAAAATCTTCCAGTAGAACAAAAAACATTAAATGATTTCTACTTTGATGAAAATAATTCTAAGAAATCACATGGAACCTTATTCTCCTTGACTACTTTGAAGTGCCCTGGCAGTGGCAGCAGTGGGAGCCCTGGAAGATACCCTGGCATTAGAAGAAAAACTACTGAGTTAACAAGCACACTTCTGGACACATTGCAACACATACTGTACTGGACACCCTTGAGCCCACTGCAAATGCTATCAGTGACAAGGACTGTCCAGGCCAGGCCTAGTTGCATTGTTTTTACATCTCCTTCTTGCACTGTCTGAGCAAACCTTCTCCATGGAGGGGGCTGTAATAGACAGCGTTTCCAGTAGGAGAGTACATGTTCTCAAATGGCCCCCACTATCGCCCCCCCCAGCCCTCTGACAGTCTACATTCCAGATCGAACCTTGTCCATGCAGCTCTGAGGGAGTGGAATATAGCTCAGCTAGTCAAAGTGGTTGTTCTGGGCAACTTTGTGTGCACAGCAGTTTGGCGTTGGAATCTTAGCTGTTCATTCTTCTGAGGTTGACACTTTGAAGCCTTTAAAGTAGATTATAGGAACAGTTTTTATTAAAGCACTAATGGGGAAAACAAAGCTACAATCATACGCTTTTTGCATAGCCTGTTTTTGTACGGGTTTAAAAAATATATTTGACAAGTTATTTTATCACACTTCAGTTCTTGAAATCAAAATATTCCCAACTAATTGTATTTTGTTGCACAAATAGAGATGCTAAAGAATGTGGACAAGTGGCTAAATAGCCTTGGCTCAACTCCCTGCTTCAACACTTAACCAAATAGTGTTAATGAGCAGCTAATTTGCTCTCACTGTGCCTTGCCTTTCAAAAGAGGGAAGGGAGAAAGGATGCTGGAAGGACTGGGGTGTGGCCAGCAGGGACATCAGTGGCCGCATGGGGCGAAGGCAGGGAACAGTTCTGCTTAATTGAAAAGGAGCTGCAGGCATGCAGTTAGAATGTTCATGGTGGACTGACTTTGCAGAAAGAGGAATATTAGGCAACTACCAGCTAACAGTGTCTGGAATTCCACAGTCCTGATTGGCGCCAGTAGAAAGTTCTGAAAAGGATGCCAGTGTTTTTAGATTACTGTGGGCCTCATTACGACCCAGGCGCTAATGGGTTAACGGCGCCGTAAAAGGCTGCGGCGCTGTTAACCTATTAGCGCCTAATTACGAGGTCCCTTTGCAGGACCCGACCTTAACGGCTGGTGTAGACCAGCCGTTAAAGTAGGGACCCGCAAAGAGACCTTGGTGCTAATTACGGTGCCGCAATTTGCGGCACCATACTTAGCGCCTTCCCCATTCCCATTGAGCCCTATAGGGCAAAAATGGGAATGGGGAAGGGCCATGGAGGAAGGGGGAATTACCGCCCCGCCAACCTTGTAATGGGGTGGTAATTCCCCCTTTCTCCATGGCGGAGTCGGTAACTTACCGGCATGGACCATGGTGCTAACAGCACCATGGTCTTCCGCCAGGGTCGTAATGAAGCCCTGTGTCTTTAAACTGCTGGGCTATTATGTATGCTCATCCTCAGCACTAAGATGTTAAAAAAATGGGATCAACAACATGCAAGTCAGTCTTGATTTAGGTCCAAAGAGAGTAGTCAAGCCCAATCTGCATGCATCTTTAGTAATGGCAAAAACAAGCAGAATCAATATGGACTGGAAAACAGCTCATAATCACTCCCAATGGTCATGAAGTGTCCGCACAAGGATTTCCATTGTGTTTCATGACTCAGCCCCCGGGTATCCCTTATTCAGGTGGTCAGGGAAGGGCCATCGCTATTGGATCCTGACCCTTGGGGTGGACAAGAGAGGGAGGATCACCTGGCTAGGGGGTGCTTGAGGAGTGGGGAGGAGACACCGGAAGGTGAGACATGCTATCCCCCATTTCCTGAGAGTTATTTACCTCATATTCCCTCTACCTTTATGGGATACTACAACTCCCATAAGTGACCTCTTTTCCTAATCAGCCCAACTATCGAGACATAGAAGAGGAAGACTGAGACTAGGAAGATTACCACTAGTAGCATGTACTGGCCTTGTCCCACTAATAAGTCCAGGCATGGTCAGGCACTCAGTCACAATCACACACACACCTGAAACTCATGGACTGTTTTTCATATTATAAAAGATGAAGCACGGAAAGACACAGGGAGGAAGACAGGGGCCAAGAAGGAAGGAAAGCTGGATGGCGAGACGGGGGAGCAGCTGAGAGAAATCTGCTGAGAACCAGGCCAGGTAGAACGAGGTGCTGACAGGCTGCGAGTTGAGGCAGGAGAAAGCGTGGCGAAGGAGCCGTTTCTCCAAGAAGCCAGAAGAGTTCATAGAAGGGAGCCAAGAGGCCGGCTAGGCCCTTTACTCCATGCACCAGCAAGCTGCTCATTTTCTAGCCTGGGCCGTGAGGCCGCCCATGAGTGTCTGAAGGGCATGTGGGCAATACCCCGACCTTGATGAGTTGAAAACTGAGGGCCGCACAAAAGCAATCGCAACCGGTGAGTTCAAAGAAAGGGAGAGCCCGGTTTGTGATACATGTGAATGTGAAAGCTGCAGTGTTACATGCAAGGCTATGCATTGAAGGATAAAGACACTGAATTGAAAGCTTGAAAGTATTTAGCTGGTGAGGGAGTCAATGAGAAACAAATTAACAGAGCAGTGCTGTGTGAGAAGGCACGTTGTTGAACGCTCCGTAAAAGATACAAGAACAGTGAATAATGAAAGTGAAATGTGTTGAAAGCCATTCAAGAGAAAAGCGTAAGGGAAAGAGAGCGTGCAGAGATCCGAGAGGCTAATGTGAAAGTGAGTGGACATTTTTGTGAAATGAGGAACAGAGTGGCCGTGGGCCCGTCCTGATGAACTATATGCTTTTGTAAAAAGAGGAACGCGGTAGCCAAGCAACTGTTCTGTGAAACCTCGGATGGGAACAGATAATGAGCACCGGGGCCGAATGTGTTTTTTAGTTTGTAATATATATAGCACGGACCTCATTCCAAGGGGCAGAGGAGCACCTTACGTAGTCAATTTTATGGTAGAATGAACAACTCAAACATGAGGCGCTTAACATACAATGATTGGGTGGGCGGAGTCTAGGTGAGATCAGATTACAGGAACTAGAATTCTTAAGGAATGGAGCAAGAGCATGTAATTAGAGCAGTGTTAGACAGCACATTTGTTTTGTTTGCATTGCATATATTTACATGTTTAGTGCCAGATAACCATGCAAATGGCAGCGGTGCAGGATATAAATCCCTGCGACATAACCTAGCATTAAGTGATGGAACCAGAACCACACAACGTTGGTCATATGCCCGAGCCAAGCAAGGGACCCAGGTTACAACATTAACAAGCCACTAGAACACATTTCTGTTTCCTACCTACTCTTCTGACATATTTTGAAATGCGGGCTCAATAAAATAAAAAAATAAAAAAAGAAACTTGCTTCCAGAAATGTCAGTCTACTGATTATTTTGTGTTGTCTATATATGTGTTTTAAGTAAGGATTTTTTCAAACAGCGTTGGACATTACTAGTGATGTCTCTACATTGACAACTTCACATTTCAGGCACTTGCTTATATGCTAATGCGTCCCTCCTCTTGTTGAAAAGGCTAGATCCCCTTTTATTGAAGTTACAAGATAATAAATAATACATAAGGAATAGCATTATGAACGTGCACAGAAGATTTGATTTGTTAATTTAGTGAGTATTCATTTTTAAGATGGACTAATGGCTAGAATAGAATTCGCAGGACTTTTGTACATATTTGTAACTTCTTTTACTTTGGGGTAAGCAGATTATAAGAAGCAATAGTTCTGAATGGCCTGTTAAAAGTATTAATACATTATTTCTTAGTTCAGAAAAATGGGAGAAATAAAAAATGGGAAGGCTCCAATATCTCGATAAAGGTCCTATCTTGAAAACAGTGCACATTAGCCCAAATATCCATCCAAGCACGCGTGAGAACACGCGCTAGGTTTGTAGTTTTGAACAATATGAAATAGGGCATATGACTTAAAGGCAATAAATCAAAAAATGGGGGATGCTTATCAGTGAAACAGATAGAAGAGAGACAGGTGCACAATATGAACAGAAGTTTACAGTAAATGTGAAAGAGATCATGTATCTCATTGCAGGTGGGATTATCCCATTGAATTGAAGTTGCTTCGAACTGAACAAGAGGACATCCACAGTATGGTAAGGTACCAGTGTATTGCCCACTTACATATGAAAAATATGAGAATATAGATGAGTTAATGCCATGATTTGACATAGAACTAATAGATGCTGATTTGAAATGACATCCATAGTATGTACACAGTAGGGAAAGGCACCAGTGGGTTGTTCATTTGTATATGAAAAATGTGAGAATATAGATGGGTTGATTACATGATTTGACATCGAATAGATGCTGTTTTGAAACATTTACAAGTGGAAGTGCTGAATAAAATATCTCGGAAAGTATATGTAAAATGGTTGAACCTTCTTACCCTTTAATTCGTTGAGTACACATATTGTTTTCACTCTATCAACTATATGATTACGTATAGAGGTAATATTGCAGGATTTGTCAGCCGCTATGATATATCATCATTTAAAAACCTTTAATTTATATGGTGTGTTTTTTAGTCTATGTACCAAACCCTAAGACCCTTATTCATCAAGCATTTTGCCAATGGGGTTTTGCCATTATAACACGCTTCTGTGAATCAGGCCCTATATCTCCTCCCTTTCACCACTCCTTGATCTCTGTCATAAATTTAATGTACATAGATGTGGAAGTAAATTGGTAAAAACACAAATCATGCCCAGATTTGAAAAAGGCACAGGATGCCGAAACACGTGAAATCAAGAAGGGCTATCCAGAGTTGTGGAATTAAACTTTGTTAAAATCAATCAAACAAATAATATTAAAAAAAGAAAGTGATTTCTAAACCAAACGTGGCGCAGGCTCTTTTTGAGAGTTCATATATTTATGTCTTAAAAGGGTGCCACGATAATAACAGACACTAAAAAGAGAAGGATTAAAAGCGTTGAAATAATCATAAATGCTTGCATTGCTCGGGCCAGCTTCCAGAGGTCACAGTGGGGATGGAATTGCTAGGCCAGATGCCCTCTGCACTAGAATTTAAGCAACACAAGACATGCTCCAGCCTTGCTGAGCATCATCAATGAGGTGCATTTTGCTTAACAAGACACAGCTAGCAAGGGGCCCATGTCTGGGCACACCTTCTTCTACTTCAGGGGATTCAAAATACACACCCAAAAGTAATGATTGTATAGTTTTCCATGTATTTATTTATTGTTTATTTATATAGCAGTTATACACAGGTAAAGTGCTTCAAAGCGTTCCAAGGCAGGAAGGTAACAAGGGAATACAGTAATCATTCTTGGGCCTTGAAGATTCTGAATGATCTAAACAGAAAAAACAGCATACTATGCCTGATGACATTTCTCCTAGTGCAAGTGCATTAAGTGGCACAGTTGAGCCCAAGCTTGGGAGGAGAGCTGGAAATATGGTGGGGGTGGGGGTTGGGGGGAGCAGGACAGACAAACTAACTGGTCCTAGTACATTTAGGTAATGGAAACGTACAGACAGAGGAGCAGAGACGCGGGGGGAGTGGGGGAACTGGGGGGGAAGACAAGAGTCCGGTCAAGCAGGACCCTGGGTTAAGTGCAGAGAGGTTGCCCCACTCAAGGAGCGTAAGATGAAATTGCAGTAATGTTGAACAAAGTGCAGCAGGCCCAGAGGCAAGTGCAAAAGACTGGTGGTGAGCCTGGGAACTGTAGGCTCTGGGGGTGAACCAGGCAACCAGTCAGCAAAAACTGAACAGAGTTAGGGAGGAGAAGGAGGGTGGAGAGAAAAGACAGCAGGTTAGCAGGGGAGAGAGAGAGAGAAGGAGGAAGAGAAAAGGAAGGTCTTGAGGAGTTTCTGGAATTTAAGGTGCTCTGGCTCAAGGCGGAGGCAGGCAGGGAGGCTGGTCCAGAGGGAAGCACCTGCAGAGGATAAAGATCTACCCCCAAATCTATGTTTGTAAAAGAAGCTCACTCGCAGAGAGTTGGAGGAGGATGAGCGAAAGACTCTAGAGGGAGAGTATTTAGGACGAGAACATTGTAGATAGTGTGGGCCCTGGCCCCAGAAAGCCAGAAAGCCTTGAGGATAATGAAGAGGGTCTTGAACTTAATCCGTGCAGCCACGAGGAGCCAGTGGAGGGATTTCAGTCCCCAGAAGGGGACCGCCCATAGGCAAATCAGTCTTGTTCCTTCAACCAATGGGAGCAGTCTGGCTTGAGCTTTTAAACAACCCCACCTTTCCTTCACGAGAATAGAAGGAACTCCAGACATGTTTCAGCCTTGTTAGGCATAGCTTCAGGGAAACGTGCTTGCCTTGCAAGCAAGACAACATGGATCAACACAGGTTCGATCTCCGGTTCCGCGCTTAGACACCTCTGTGTTAAGCTTGTTTTAAATAACCTATCATATATATAACCTATCATAGCAGTTCAAGCCGGGCTACCTCTTTTGGGATGGAGCCAGTCTGATTTACATATAGGCTTTCCCATTTTGCAACAGCTGAGCAGGATGAAAAATTATGCCTTGGAGGCTTGCCCCCAACACTACCACCATTGATGATTGATTCCAAACCTTTCCCCCACTGCTTTTTTGTTTAACATAATAATACACAATGCCAAACACGAATGATTGTACGTTTATTTCACATGAAAAGCAGACTAAAACGGGGGACCTATTTATGGGGTTCAGAACTCTGTGTCAAGGGATCCTTGGGGGAATCCTTATTTCTGGAGCCAAAGAACAATAGGAATAATTAGATGGAAGATGTCATCTATTGACAAAATTATCAACTGATGACCCAGAGACCTTAGTTTCGTATTTCCTCTTCTGCACATGGCCACATTATTTGAATTAGGCAACATTACTTTATCTCTCTGATCACCAGTTCCCTTAAATATAAAATATCAGTGAGCACAGCAAAGGGGCAACTTCCAGCAGTGAATGCTAAGAAAATATGGGTAAAAATAGAACATTTACATAGTTCCAATAATATGAAAATGTATCTACTCAGAGAGCAGGAAGGAAGGTAAAAAGAAGTACCTACACTACAGCAATGAGGTGAATGGGACCACGCCTGTGAGGGGCAAGGGAAATATTCTTAACACTATAGCAATAAGGTGAATGGTGCCATGCCTAGGAGGCAGCAAGGAACAGATTCTCAACACTACAGAAATGAGGTGAATGGGACCGTGCCTGGCAGGGGTCAAAGAAAAGATTCTCAACACTACAGAAATGAGGCAAATGGGACTGTGCCTGGGAGGCAGCAAGGGAAAGATTCTCAACACTACAGAAATGAGGTGGATGGGACCATGCCTGGGAGGGAGCAAGGGGAATATTCTCAACACTGCAGAAATGAGGCAAATGGGACTATGCCTGGAAAGGGGTAAGGGAAATATTCTCAACACTACAGAAATTAGGTGAATGGGACCACGCCTGGGAGGGGGCAAGGGAAAGATTCTCAACACTACAGAAATGAGGCGAATGGGACCACACCTGTGAAGGGGCAAGGGAAAGATTCTCAACACTCCAGAAATGGGGTGAATGGGACCACGAATTAGGAAAGGGTCAAGGGAAAGATTCTCAGCACTACAGAAATGGGGTGAATTGGACTACGAATAAGGAAAGTGGCAAGTGGAAGACCTGCTCTACAACCTCGATTGTAACCTTCCTTCTGTCCTCATACTGATCAATATTTCTTTGCTTTCAATACGGTCAACCATGCCATCCTGCTCAACCGTCTCCGTGATAACCTTGGTATCACTGACCAGGCCCTGGCCTGGCAGACCTCCTTTCTAACTAATCAACCCTCCCAAGTCCAACTGGGGTCCTTCCTCTGCTCTATCTCTCTCTACCTGTGGGGTTCCCCAGGGGTCAAATCTTTCTCCCTGGCTGTTCAACGAATACTTGGCACCTCTTGCCCACCGCACAGCAGCCCACTGTTCCAACTTAACAGTGCTATGAGGATGACACTCAGCTCTCGTTCAGGCTGCCCTCAGCTGCCTCTACTCTTTCTCTCATTCCAGACTGTCTTTCCGCAATTCAGGAGTGGAGTGCTGCCAATGATCTCTGCCTTAATGCCAATAAGACTGTCCCCATTCACCTCATTGCTGTAGTGTTGAGAATCTTTCCCTTGCCCCTCACAGGCGTGCTCCCATTTGCCTCATTTCTGTGGTGTTTACAATTTTTCCCTTGATGCCTCCCTGGAATGGTCCCATTCACCTCATTGCTGTAGTGTATGTACTTCTTTTTACCTTCCTTCCTGCTCTCCGAGTAGATAAATCCTCCTAATTGGAACACCAGTTCCCTCCTTTCCTCTCACTCTCTGGCCGGCCACCCTGGGCCCTCTTCCTTCTCCTGCCTGTGAGGCTTAGAACCTCAGGGTCATCTTCTACTCCACACTATCCTTCTCTCCTCACATCTCTGACGTCTCTAAAAAGTCAAACTACCAGCTGCACCTCCTCCGAGATATTCTTCCCTTCCCCACCTTCCCCCAGAAGCTCACTGTCTCCAGAGCTCTGGTTCTGTCTAGGCTATACTACTGCAACAACCTCTTTCTAAATCTTCCTGCCTCTACTCTCCATCCTCTACAACCTATCCATAACAGCACTGCAAGTCTTTTCCTTGGTCTCAAGTCCAGGGATCATATCTCTCCAGCTCTGAAATCCCTTCACCGGCTACCAGTGGCAGCAAGTTCAAGACCGTTTGCATTGTCCACAAGGCTTTCTCAGGTCTGGGACCACACTTCCTCCAACTCTCTCTTCCTAAATATCTGCCTTCTCAAGCTCTCCGCTCTTCCACATCCAACTCTTTGAGGGTCAGTTGCTTTTCCAAGCAAAGATTTGGGCGCAGATCTCTTTCTTCAGCTCGGGCCTCCCTCTGGAAGAGCCTCTCTGCCTCTCTGAAACTTGAGCAGAACCATCTCTGGTTCCGGAAGCAACTCAAGACCTTTCTCTTTGCTTCTGCCTTCTCTCTTCCTCTCCCTTGCTGATCACTGGCCTGTTCCATGCAATGGTCACCTGGTCATCCACTGAATTCGAGCCCAGGTCCCTGCCTGTCCAGCTGCAATCCTGCACTGTCTTTTGGCTCCCCTGCACTTGCGTTCTGTATCTGTAACCCTACAGTCCCCTCTCCTGCACTTATTTGCCACCCGCTGGCTGCACTCTTGTTCAACACTACAGAAATGAGGCAAATGGGATCACACCTGTGAGGGGGCAACGGAAAGGTTCTCAACACTACAGATATGAGGTGATTGGGGCAACGCCTGGGAGGGGGCAAGGGAAAGGTTCTCAACACTAAAGAAATTAGGCGAAAGGGAAAATGCCTGGGAGGGGGCAAGAGACATTAGGAGAATGGGACCACGCCTGGTAAGGGGCAAGGGTAAGATTCTCAACACTACAGAAAAGAGGTGAATGGGGCCACGGCTGGTAAGGGTCAAGGGAAAGATTGTCAACACTACAGAACTGAGGAGAATGCGACAACACCTGGGGGGGGGGGCAGTGGAAAGATTCTCAACACTACAGAAATGAGGCAAATGGGACCATGAATGGAAGGGGCAAGGGAAGGATTCTCAACACTGCAGAAATGAATCAACTGGTATCATGCCTGGGAGGGGCCAAGGGAAATATTCTCAACCCTACAGAAATTAGGTGAATGGGACCACGCCTGGGAGGGGGCAAGGGAATGATTATCAACACTAGAGAAATCAGGTGAATGGGACCACGTCTGGGAGGGGAAGATTCTGTACACTACAACAATGAGGCAAATGGGCCCTCGCCTGGGAGGGGTCAAGGAAAAGATTCTCAACACTACAGATATGAGGCGAATGGGACTTCACCTGTGAAGGGGCAAGAGAAAGATTCTCAACACTACAGAAATTAGGTGAAGGGGACCACGCCTGGTAAGGGGCAAGGGAAAGATTCTCAACACTACAGAAATTAGGTGAAGGGGACCACGCCTGGTAAGGGGCAAGGGAAAGATTCTAAACACTACAGAAATTAGGTGAAGGGGACCATGCCTGTAAAGGGCAAGGGAAACATTCTCAACACTACAGAATTGAGGCTATTGGGACCACGCCTGGGAGGGGGCAAAGGAAAGATTCTCAACACTACAGAAATTAGGTGAAGGGGACCATGCCTGGAAGGGGCAAGGGAAAGATTCTTAACACTACAGAATTGAGGCAAATGGGACCACACCTTGGAGGGGGGGCAAGGGAAAGAGTCTCATAACTACAGAAATAAGGCAAATGGGACCACGCCTGTGAGGGGGAAAGGGAAAGATTCTCAACACTACAGAAATAAGGTGAATGGGACCACGGCTGGTAAGGGTCAAGGGAAAGGTTCTCAACATACAGAAATGAGGCAAATGAAACCACACCTGGAAGGGGCAAGGGAAAGATTCTCAACATACAGAAATTAGGTGAATGGGACCATGCCTGGAAGGGGCAAGGGAAAGATTCTTAACACTACAGAATTGAGGCTATTGGGACCACGCCTGGGAGGGGCAAAGGAAAGATTCTCAACACTACAGAAATTAGGTGAAGGGGACCATGCCTGGAAGGGGCAAGGGAAAGATTCTTAACACTACAGAATTGAGGCAAATGGGACCACACCTTGGAGGGGGGGCAAGGGAAAGAGTCTCATAACTACAGAAATAAGGCAAATGGGACCACGCCTGTGAGGGGGAAAGGGAAAGATTCTCAACACTACAGAAATAAGGCAAATGGGACCACGCCTGTGAGGGGGAAAGGGAAAGGTTCTCAACATACAGAAATGAGGCAAATGAAACCACACCTGGAAGGGGCAAGGGAAAGATTCTCAACATACAGAAATTAGGTGAATGGGACCATGCCTGGAAGGGGCAAGGGAAAGATTCTTAACACTACAGAATTGAGGCGAATGGGACCACACCTGGGTGGGGGCAAGGGAAAGATTTTCAACACTACAGAAATGAGGAGAATGGGAACACACCTTGGAGGGGGGGCAAGGGAAAGAGTCTCATAACTACAGAAATAAGGCAAATGGGACCACGCCTGTGAGGGGGAAAGGGAAAGATTCTCAACACTACAGAAATTAGGTGAATAGGACCATGTCTGGGAAGGGTCAAGGGAAACATTCTCAACACAACAGAAATTAGGTGAATGGGCCCACGCCTGGAAGGTGCAAGGTAAAGATTATAAACAATACAGAAATAAGGCAAATGGGACCACGCCTGGAAGGGGCAAGGGAAAGACTCTCAACACTACTGAAATGAGGTGAATGGGACCACGTCTGGGAACACTAACAGGGCCTTTCTGTATTGTAATGCTCTGATGCGGAATGGTGCTACACAATTGGGGGTAGCCCAAGTACTACCAAGATGAAAGCACTGCCTGGACCACCACCACCGCTATAGCAATAGATGATAATATTGATCTCTCCATAACCTGCTACTGCCGATACCAAAATACTGCCAGTAAAAACACTTACGCCCTTGTGATTGATTTGGCAGGAAGGGGGTTCAATGGATGAAAGCGTGTTGAAACACAAAACCCTCCATGCTGTGTTCGGAACCCAGCAGTGCTGCATCATGCTGTACAGGTGGTGGTAGCGAAGGTGGGGTGTTTTACCAGTGCATTTCTAAGTCTGCCATCCTTATTCGAGCAGAGGCCATTGCCCGAGTTGAATTCACTTCTAAGCGAGATAGACAGGTGCAGTCTTATTATGCACAATAAGGTGATAGTCTCTGTAATGGGGGAGGAAATTGGTAGTTACCCCGGGGAAGGATATCCCCCTGGTTGTGAAGTTTCATAATGAAAATATTGAAAGGAGTACATAAATAAAACTAAGGGAAACGTCAACACGGGGTAGAGAATATATGTAATATATGAAGAATTATCAGCACAGAAAGGGCATTCAGTTTGTTTACAAAGACGTTGTGTTAAGCTGTCTTTGTGAACATTATCAGTGGCACAGCCACTGTGTTGTTGATAGACCTGCGTCTTTATGTGGCTGGGGTGTAGGAGCACAACTAATGTGTGCTGGCCAGACATGTGGGATGACCACATATGGTCTCCCAGTGCACATCAATGAAGTCACACTTCCCCAGCAATATATGACTGGACACGTGTCATGCTATCTTGAAGTAATGGTCCACCAGCCCCCTCACCACCTCCGCATATACGCAAACTGCTGCAGCATTTGGGTCATGCAGGACAGATGTAAGCCATGGCTGATGTCAACATGTAGGACACTGCAGATAGCAATGTTGTGCAAAACACAGGCTATTATCGTTTTGCTCACAGCACATAGGGTGTATTGGATCATCTATGTGTGGTCCATGAGCCTGATCAGAACTGTTATCATCATCATCATCATCGTTAAGCCATAAACGTTTTTTACATCAAATACAATCCATCAACTATAAGATGAATATAATACATCACAATTAATTTTGCCAAAAATAATCGAGCAAATTAAAAGCAGCATTGGGATGGGCGTGGTCTAACTGAGGCCCAGTTATATCACACAGATAGCAAAAACGGCTCAGAACGGAGCAAAGAAAATGTCCAACTAGTGTCAGTGCACCATGTGCCTTGGAGTTCTGGGCCAAAAAACAGCGCCTGGTCGCCCGTTCCCCCGTTCCCCAATGGTACAGCAGAGAGCACAGACCACTGTGGTATATTTTCACATGACAAGGCACTGAGTTTTATTGCACTATTTGTCGGCCAATGGCATCTCATATTGAAGTTCAACAAGAACTTTACCATTCCCAAGTCTCTAAGATCAATTCTGATAGAATCGAGGACTTTTCCTCCCTGTCGACAAAACATGGTGCAACTCACAGTTTGCTCCTGGGCAATGAATAATGAATAAACAACCCCTCCCTACCCGGATCCAGTGAATGTTCTTACCGGATTCATGGTAGTTTGAAGCTAATTTGGGGACCCTTTGAAGATATATTGACACCCCCCTCCCCCCGGGGTTATTGTTGGCCTACTGTTTTTAGTGATTAAAGTGGAAGGGGCTTGGCCCAGCCTAATTGTTGCCTTATCTAATATGACATTTGCCCTTGGTGCCCTAGCTACCTTGGGGCCAAGTGACTGCAAACGTTGGGTGGGGGGGAGGGTGGGGCTAGGGCGGCAAAGGTTCTGGCTATGGGGCAATCCTCAGGATCTATTTTAGGCACTGCCCTGTCACCCACTGATACCGTTGTGAGATAGGTGCTTACTTCAATCCCATTAATATATCCCCTCCTGCCCTGGGTGGCACTGACAATGTTGGAGCTAGTTTCAGGCAGCGAAAAACCAACTTCCCCGATTTTGTCTGGGGGCCTCTTTTCATCCCTTTGGCCGAACGATTGTGCCCCCTTGCACACACCCCTTTCCAACCCGTTCAATCAGAGAGAAGACTTGATTTTTCAGTATCAGGATTTCTGTTAGCACCATGCCACACTGACAAACATTGGTAACTGGGCCTCCCTCATCAGGCTGATTTAGCGCAGAGTTTGTCGCTTGCTCGAAAGGGGAGAATGGGCTAGAAATTCTGTTGTCTGACAGAATGTCACTAGTGACCCCCGTTGGTGCAGCCACCATCTCCTCTTCCACATTTCCCCTGTCCTCAGTCTCGGGGGGTTAGTCCTCCAGGCAATAGCCCTTTGGACACCCCCTGAGGACAGATCGTTGGCTTAATTAGCTAGGTGCTGCTTGGGGCTCATCAGATATGCCCGTCTTTAGTTGATTTATACTTTCCTCCTTGCAAGGTTCAACATTTTCAGTGGGAATCAAATTGCAGCAACACTCCAGTAGTCTCCCCTGCATCCATTCTAGGGGGGAGGAGGGGTGCCCGCAATAGTTAACTGCAGCACGGACCACATGCCTTAGTTAGAAAAATGGGGTCCATGCTCACTGGGGCACTAGGTGATCCCAGACACTGAGTAATTTCGCTAATAAGGGAGTAGGCTTTTCCCGAAGTCATTGAAGGGTTTGCTGAGCTAGTCTTTATGATACATGCTCTGGGTAATAAGTCCGCTGCTGAAATGTTCCTTTTACCATCAGGATTTTAGGTTGTAGAATGGGAACAAACACAGATGCAGAGTTCGCTGGCAAATCGTGAACATCAGAGGTGGGCATGGCCGATGGATTCACCAGCTGATCTTTCCAAACAGGATATCAGATGCACTTGGATTCCCAGTGAAACTGAAAGTGGCATATACAAGGTAGGAATTTAAATGTGTTCAAGTAAGTGCAGACGGGTTATTTGCGGATGAAATGGAGACTGGAAATGCTTGGAATGCTGATGCCCAACTCTTGCCTGTGATGCTCTGTCTTTATAGGGGACATGGTCCCCTTGACTGGCGCTGGATGTATTTGGAGTACTCCCTTGGGGGAACTGGCAGGGCAGCTGGCAGTAAGAGTGACACTTGAACAGGTGAGTTTGCTGTTCAATTTCTTCTGTCCTCCTCTGCCCGCTTTTATCTCCCCTTTTGGGTTCCCTGTGGTTTCCTTATATCTGTTATATTTTAGGGTACAAAAGTTAAATTTCACAAATATAATTAGTAACTTTGTTTGAGCATAAAGTTCTCTTAAACAAAATAATTTGCATTTACTGAGGACTTGTGATGATGTGGTGGTCTGGACAGAGCGTAAGAGGGTTGTGATGGGAGGGTTGGTTTTATGAAGTTATTTAACTTGATTTATTTTTGCTCTATCTTTAGTTCTCATTTCTCTCCCAAAAATGTTGTTTAAAATATGAATTACAAAAATAATAACAATGTACACTCATAATAGTGCCTCTATATGTTCAGCTGCGATAAGGGGAGGAGTGAGGAGAAGAGTGGTGGAAGATAGAAAGGAAAGACAGCATGGGAGTTGCTAGGTCTGGAAAAGACCCGGGGCTAAGCTGATGTCAGAACTGTTGGGACTGGGGGCTAGCTAGTCTTTTGGCTGTAGCTCCTGAGATTCTATCCGGGGCTACAACCAAAAGATCAGGGGCTATACCCTCCTAGGCCCCCCCCTAGCAACGCCCCTGAAAGACAGTCATCTCTTTGCTAGTTCTGCATTTCATATTTACAGTCGCCCAGGGGTCTATCCTTTGGAGACTTCTAGTGCATAAGTGTGACTCAATTCATATTTGTTTAGTGCAGTACCCTAAGTGTTAGCAGTAGATTCCACACCTTTTCCGCTTCCAGTTTTATTTCTCAGAGGGCCTTCTATTGAGCCTTAATCCTTTCCAGGCCAGACCCTCTTATGTGCATCATTTAATTTCACGTTGATGCGTTAACTGTTGTGGGTCTCCCACTTTGTTTGCATCACAGCAATACTACTTAGGCCCAACAGCTCCAACTTGACTGCACTCTTTCTGACAACTCACTTGCTACCCCACATAACCCTCAAACCCACACTCAAGGCAACTCTCTTTATGTAATATTGCTATGTTCAACGCTGTTCTACTCTACGCTTCCACAATTGATCCCCTGAGCCCTACACCACTTTCCCAACCCCTTCTCTCATCTATCACCAAATGTAAATTCAAGTCTGACTCCAAGGTCCCTACCTCGACAAAGTAAACATTTTGCTCCAAGCCTTCTCCCCTCTACTTACTCACTCCATTAGGCTCACCGTTAGCAAAATCAGTTCTGCACTGCCTCCTCACCCCCCTTCGGTCATCACTATCCTGTCTGCTGTTTCACCCCCTCCTGCCCATGTCCTGAAACATGGATCTCCCAGCCATCCAACTACTGAGAACAATACTTTGCTGCTTAACCCACTGACACAGACAGATCCCCCACACTTCGTACTGCCTTTATGGACTCTCTACGGACCCTTACGACAGCTCCCAACATTGTAAAATCCTACTAGTAGACTTTTCTTGTTTTCTCCCTCACTCACATCCAATCCATGCCTCTTCGGGCTATGCTTTTCCCTCTTACCCCAAGAAAAGCTCAATGTACTCCTCTCCCTCCACTGAAGACTTGGGGTCTTACTTCTCCACTAAAATCCCTCAAATATGGGACAATGAGTCTACCCTTCCTCATTCTCCCTTCACCTCATCTCTGCCAGACTCTCCTCTCAATTTCCCATCTTCCATACTACCCCCTCTGAATTTCTACCCATCCTTCACTCTGCCAACCCATTCAGCACTTCAATGGACCCTTTTTCCACCACACATTGTTAAGGAACTTGCACCTGTCACCTCCTCTCGCCTCACCTATCTTTCTCAACTGGTATCTTCCCAGCCTGTTACAAAAGAACCAAGTTGTCCCTCTCCCAAAGAAACCAAGTGCTGACACCAAAAGACTAATTTCTCAGACCTGTGTCTTTCCTTCTCTACCACTCTAAAATCCTTAAACGGGTTGTCTTCAACAATACAGTCAACTATCTTTTGGTACACTCACCTGATGACCCAATCTAATCTGGATTCAGGGCATACGTTCTTCCAAGACTGTGCCCACCCACATCAACAATTCTCTTGCCACTGCCCAAAACGTTCACTTCTCTTCCATTCTCATCCTTTCAGATTTTATTATTTTTCTTTAATTTCTTTATTGTATTTTATAACAGCATAAAACTACAATGCAACAAACATCATAGCATCAAAACATAACAAACTAATGGCACTTCTTACAGGGAGTCTTTCTCAGTTACGATAATCATGGCACTTGCTCTTCTTAGTATAGTCAATTCACGGGTATTCCTCGTCCAGCTGCAAGTGCAATCGCCCAACCCTGTGGGTGCAAGGACCACACCCTCAGCAGGTTAGACGCCTTCAGTAGAGCTTCCAACCTGGTCCGCCGGGTTCAGGCCCACACTTTCCAATCCCACTGGTCCTCAGTGTCAGTGTCGTCCCTGGCTCCCAGCATTTCCTGTAGAAGAGTGTTCCAAGCCAACAGCTTGTCGCTACTTTCCCTCAACCCTCTTTGTATCGCACTGGTCCATACTACTGTTTCTGCCAATACCCAACGATTGAAGTTGGCCCACCAAGCTTCTATCCTGGGCCCGGTGTCTGTCTTTCACGCCATAGCGATCTGGCGCTTTGCCAGGATACACATCAAGTCCTTCATCTTGGCTATGTGCGTACTTTGTGCACCACCCCTGGGGAATAGTCCCAGCAGGTAGCTTTCTGGCATCCATTGCTGCATTTGCACTCCGCCCATCGCCGCCCTTGCGTTAATACCTTCCCAAAAGGTTTGTATTATCGGGCACCCCCAAAACATGTGGAGCATGTCTGCATTTTCTGTGGCACATCTTGGGCAGATGTGACTATCTTTGTTCCCCATTTCCGAAAGTTTCTGTTGGTGAGGTGCACTCTGTGGGTGACGTAAAGCTGTGTCTGCTTAAATCTCGCACTTCTCAAGACCGTTTTTGTGTATCTTAGAACCCTTGACCATTAGTGATCTGTGAAGGCCTTCTGGAGTTCGGATTCCCATTGGTTCCGCACCTGTAGTTTCTTGGCGTTCGCAGTTCCCATGAGCTGCTCATATAGCCTTGATGTCGTGTGTCCTCCTTCGGAGATGTCGTTCCACTTATCTAAGTCCTCCTGTAGTTCCCCGACCCCTGAGAGGTCCGGCCACCTCCTCTTAATGGTTTGGACCATACTGTGGTAGAGCATGAGTTGCCCTTTATGTATTCCGTTATCTACTGTGAGGGTGTTGAAGTCCACCATTTCCTCTCTTGCCATAGGTCTCCCACCTGTGCCACTCCTTTAGCATCCCAGTGTGTCCTGTAAGTGGCTAGAGCATCTGGTCTGGCGGCCACTAGTCCCGCTAGGGGGATCTGCAGGGAGCAGGGGTCTTGAGTTCTCCCAGCCTCCACGCACTTTTTCATAACGTTAGCCCCAGTTTCCCATCCAGATGATTTCACGTAAGTAGCAGTACAGCAGTGCTGGCTGAAATAGCAGTGAATCTACAGATTCTTCATCCCCCAACCATCAGACCACAAATTGGAGCTGCCTCGCTAGGTAATATCTTTCGTAGTCCGGCACGTTGATTCCCCTGGACAGGTAGTCCCTTTGCAGTGCATGTAAGGCTATTCTGTTCCGCCCTCCTCCCCACAGGAATTCTCTCACTATTCTATTCAATTTCTTTAAAAATGTCCTCAGGATATTGCAGGGTATGTTCGTAAAGTAATATAACAGCTGGGGTAGAACCATCATTTTTAGTAAGGCTGCTCTTCCTATCATCCCCAACGCCAATGTGCTCCAAAACTCCATGGTGTTTGTGTGATATATGTCGACGCCCAAATAGCGGAAGGTGCGTGGTGCCCATGTAAGACCCAGGTGTGGCAAGTGGTCAATGGGAAGTAATCTAAGTTCTGCTAGGGGATACAAGATGGATTTTGCTTTGTTAACGGAGATACCTGATAGTTTGGCATAGGCGTCTATCGCCTCCAGTAGGTCTGGGAGGTTGTTGCGGGGGTTCGTGACAAACAAGAGCATATCGTCAGCGTATAGTGACAAGAGATGTGTGACATTGTCTATGCATATCCCCATATTTGCATATGTAGCTTGCAGGAAGACATCCAGGGGCTCCAGCGCCAATATATAAAACATTGGGGATAACGAGCAGCCCTGCTTCGTGCCCCTGTATATTCTCCATGCTTCTGAAATATGTCTCCCTGTCTTAATCCTGGCTCTAGGGTCTTTATTCCCTAGGGTCTTTATACAGCAGCCTTATCCATCCGAGAAAGCACTCGCCCATACCATAGTGGGTCAGGAACCTGAGAAGACAATTCCAGTTTATGGAGTCGAAGGCCTTAACAGCGTCTAAAGATGCTATTGCGTACTTGCCCTGCACTTTACTGGTATGATCTACAACATGGTGTAGCCTCCGCATATTCCACGAGGTGTTACGCCCCAGGAAATATCCTGTTTGATCCGGGTGCACTAGCATGTGTACAATTCTTTTGAGCCTACTGGTAAGAACCACCGTTAGGATTTTGAAGTCCTGATTTATTAATGAGATGGGTCTATAAGAGCCAGAATCTAGGGGGGGTTTGCCCGGTTTTAAGATGGGCAGTATTAAGGATTTGTGCATGCTATCTGGCAGGTGGCCAGTTTCAAACGCCTCCTGATATACCTCCAGTAATTTGGTAGCTAGAGTCGTCTTATACGCCTTGTAGAACTCTCTGGGTAGCCCATCGGGTCTCGGGGTCTTGGACGTTGGGAGGCTGTCTATGATCGCCTCCACTTCCTCTACTGTTAAGGGGCCCTCCAGCATCTGTGCATGTCAGCGTCCAGCTTAGGGAGGCCAGTCCGGTCTAATGCATCTGCAATATCTGAACTATGTGCTTCGCAAGCGCTAGAGTATAGATTCTCGTAGAATTCTGAAAAGACTTGGTTTATACCCTCTTGGGTCCTCACTTCTTCCCCATCTTTATTATTAATCGCGTTGATCAGGACTTTCTTAACCTCCTGTTTGGTTAGCCAGGCAGGAGCCTCCCCGATTTATCCCCTTCAGCATGTAGTCTATGTGTATATTTTGCATAGTTTAAATTCCCCAGTTTCTCCCAGGTTGCTTTCCTGATGGATACCAATTCAGGTGGTTCCTCCACCCACCGGCCTGCCTGTGATTCCATCCTCTCTATTTCTCATTTAATGTCCGCAAGTTCTGTCATGACCCTCCCTTTGAGTCCCACGGTCTTCCCAATTGCTGCGCCTCTGACTACTAACTTAAAGGTATCCCACACCTTTGCCGATCTATCAACGCTGCCAGTGTTGAGGTGGAAGTATTCATCTCTTGTGTCCTGTAGATGCCCCTGGACCACCCCTTCTTACAGGGTCTCTGCTCTAAGCCTCCATGTCGTTATAGGAGCCCTCCTGTGTGTGTACGCCCATGTTGCCATCACCGGGGTGTGATCTGAGAGTTTTCTTGCTCTGTGGTGCACGTTAGTAAATTCCCCTAGTATCTCGCTACCTGTAAAAAGATAGTATATTCGTGTAAACGTACCATGCGGGGTGCTGTAATAGGTGTATCCCTCTGCGTCTGGATGCAGATTCCTCCAGATGTCCTCCAGCTTCAGTTGCTCCAAAATTCTCCGGAGTGCTTTCGCCGGTGGAGCCGGCTTGTGGTGTTTATCGTCTGAAAGGTCTAGGAGCGGGTCCAAAGCACAGTTGAAATCACCTGCCCAAATGAGTGCTGCGTACCTGTATAGGGATAGCCGTGGTGCCAGCTTCTGGAAGAATGTTGATGCATCCTGGTTCGGGGCATATGTGTTGACCAAGCACACCTCCTTATCTTGCAGCATCCCACGTGCCTTCTTTGTCCTGTTCCTGGGTTAGCAGATGGAATGAGACTCCCGGAGCTATCCACGTTAGGACCCCTATGGCAAAGGTGGAGTGGGTCAAGCTAAACATTTGTCCACCCCACTTGGTCGCTATCTTAGATTGCTTGTGTTTTGTCAAGTGGGTTTCTTGCAGCAATGCTATTTAAACCCTTGATGTATTGAGCCAGGTATGCACCCGCAGCCTCTTGACATATGCATTTAGCCCTTGGACATTCCAGGTCGCTATCGTGAAATCTTCTGAGTTCTTATTACATTGTCCTGTGTGGGCCCGTCCATTCCCATGGGCTTCCAGCTGGTCTCCTGCCTTTGTCTCTGCCGCTTGTCTTTATGATGGGCATCGTGCTTGCCATGTTAATTGGTCCCCAAATGTCCCTATTCACTTCATGTCTCATGGGTCCAGTGTTTTGCTCCCGGTTGGGTAGTGTAATGCACAGTGCTGGCCTTCTTACCATTGTGGTCCTTCTTTAGTTTGCGCCGCTGTTGCATCTTGGTCGTATAAAAAGCCCTCCCCTTTTTGTTCATTGTGCTGAACAAAAAACGTGAACTGTGAATGAACGCCCAGCCACCCTCCCCGTGCTGAGGCACTGCTGCTTCTCTTGCGCTGCCCCCCCTAAGTGGGGCAGGCCCGCCGCAGCGTGATGCCTTAAAACTAGCATCTGAACTTGTTAAACTCAATGGGGTTCCGTGTCCTGTCATCTTCTGCGGCAGAACTAAAGTTTGCTGCTCCTTTATTTATATTACTGCTAGCCTACATCACATCAATGGCGTCTTAATGTTATTTTCCGGTGTTCGGTTCGCACATGTTACCACTGGGGAGGATTCTCGTTATTATTAGCATTTCTGGCTCTCTGTTGGGGGATGCCCTGTTGATCCATCCATGCGTGGGCCTCCTTCGTTGTGTCAAAGAAGTACGATCTGCCTTCCTGTATCACCTTCAGCTTGGCAGGGTATAGCAGCATGTAATGTATGTATGCTACCCTAAAACGTTCTTTGGTCGGGCCGAAGCGCGCCCGCTGTCTCTGGATCAGAACTGTGCAGTCCGGGTAGATAGTTATTCTGGAGGAGTTCCTGGTTATCACCACTCCCCCCCACTTCGTTTGAAAATGATAATATTTTCTCCCCATCTTTAAAGTTCATGATCTTGGTGATCATTGATCTTAGGGGGGCTCCCAGGAGGTCAGGGCCCTGTGGGCTCTCTCCGCCGCGAAACCTTGGGATAGGACCCCTGCCCCAATCTCCTGCAGCAGCAGATTTTCGACACAGTTCATGGGGTCCTTGGCTTCTGGCAGTCCAACAATCCAAACGTTATTTCTCTGAGCCCTTCCTTCTGCATCCTCTGCCCTGTGTTCAAGGATTTTGACCCTTTGCAATACGTCTGACATTTGGGACTGGGTGGTGGCTATATCGGTGGTGTTCTTCTGTACTTGCTGTTCCACCATGCTCACTCGGTCTGCCAGGGTCCTGACATCTTGTCGGAGGAGGCCCATATCCACCATCACCGAATCCAACTTGTTTTCAAGGGACGCCTTCAAGGGCGCTATAGCCTCCAGTATGGGGCCATCTCCTCTGCTTTCTTCATGCTGTTCAGAGGTGCTTGCAGCCATGTTTGCATCCGACACGGTAGGTTGGCTTTTGTTCGATTCTTGGCAAAGGATTCCATGCTGGTGCCTCTAGCACCTTTTGATATGTTGAGTCTCGTGGCGTTTTGCCCGCCTCAGTGGTTCCTCAGTGCCAGGAGCGTGATCCTCTAGCCCTGGCAATGTTATCTCTTGATTGTGTGGCGGTATCCTCTTTTCTGAGTTATACAGCGTCCTGCAGGAATTCGTAGCATGAGTTTCCGGCGGTTAATTGTGATTGAGGAGGGGGGGTCTCACACCCTCTGATTTCTAGTGGGCCCTGGGGTCCGGTTCTTACATCGTCACACGGTTTTCCTACTGCACCCTGAGGTCTTCTGGGGATTCACTCTGCACGTTGCATGCTAGTCATGGCTTAATGTCCCCCGTAGCAGATGTTCTCCACCAGAGTGGGGCATTCGTCCCTTTCGCATTGGTTGCACCTCCTGAATTTATCTGGCGCCCTCGTGTTATACCTCCTACCTCTCCTGTACAGGTCGGAGAGTTTAGCGCTGTTCCAGCGGTCCACTCTCGGCCTCTCCCAATGGATAGATCTGCGCTGTGTTGGCTCATGGAAATAGACTTGATACTTTTCCATGTGCCGGGGCTGCATGCGTTGTCGCTGTCGTGGTATAGGCATGGATTGTGGTCTCCCGCGTATCAGCTTTTTGTCGTGTAAGCGGATTTGCAATCTTCCCACGTGCTGGGGCTGCTGCCGCTGTCGTGGCATGGGCATGGATTGTGGTCTCCCATGTATCAGCTTTATAATGCACACGTTTTGCTCACATCCACTATTGTCTGGGGACAGGTGTCTTTTCCCTGTCTTGACTGGCCCCCTGGTGGCCCTGTGACATGTGCCCCGACCACTCAATGAGTTGTGTTAGTGTTTCCCTCACTGTGTGGGTTACTCTCTCCTCTCAACCCCTTATTACGGTGGGGATGAGCACTTGTCCGGACTGCACTGGTATGCCATAGGGCGCCCTGCGGGCAGGTGTCAGTATCTGGCACTGCCGTATTATGTCCCTGCCATGTCTGAGCGGGCCGAGGGGTACTGTATAGTCTTAGCGGTGTGTCCTCTGCTCAACCCCATGGATCCAGACCGATATCCAAATTGGCGTTCTCACCAGCGTTCTATAGGAGTGGGCTGCTGCCTTCCTCTTCACGGTATGTCCCCGGATTGCACCGAATGCTGAGTTCTCCCACTTGGCGGGCCTCGGCCTTTCCCTTACTTCCCCCTCTGCCAAAGTCCTGCTCACCTACGTGTGAGCCCGCGCGGGTCCGGCCGGTCCTTGTTTTACTCGTTGCCACTGCGGTCCAGGTGGACGGCTCTCCTTGCCACCTCGCGTAGAGGTAGCGGATATAGGCTTCACTGTGGCACAGGCAGGTGGGCCCGAAACCTCTTGGTCCTGCCGGTGTGCTTGGTGAACCGACTGGGGCATCCGCTCTCGCTGCATGCTGTGGGGAGTGGGCACCATCCCAGCCATGCGCGGCGCTGCCCAGAGGGGCCCTGCTCTGCTTCCACCCCGGGGGCGGGGGAGATGCCGTTGTTCGCCACCCGGGCACTCCAGTCAGGTGATGCCGCCAAGGCGCTCCGATCTGGTGATGCTCCCAACAGGGGGGATGGGTTTGTGGGCTCCTGGGGCTCCCCGCCTCTCCAGGATGCGGGGTGGCACCCGAGGAGCTGTCCTTGCTGGTGGGGGGGGGGGGTTGTCTGCTACTCTGGTGCTGTTATGTCACCTCTCTAGCTCTGGCCCCACTTTCAGCATCACAGTGACCAGTGTGCTGCCACAGCCAGGCTCCCTCCAGTTATCCTGCGCCCCCCACGTCCTCCGGGCGGGCCTGGTCCTCCTCAGTTCCTGGAGTCCTGTCTTTGCTCCCCCACTTCCAGCACTCTATATGAGCACCGCCTGTGGTGTGGCTGCCCCCACCAGTCAGATCTCAACGTCCGTTGTCTTGCCTGGCCGTCCTGAGCGCCTACGCAACACGGGTCTCCTCAGCGAGCCGCACTGCCTTCGCCTGCCATTTTGGTTCTGGTGACGGGGATCTTCTCCATACTTTTGTGCTTGTTCTCACTGCTGATTTGCCACAAACTTTCCCCAGTGATGCAGGGGGCCTTCAGACACCTTTTCGTTGTGTTTTCACAGCGTCAATATAGCAAATAAAGCCAGCCTGTCGGATTTGCATTCAGGATCATGCGGAGCTCTGAAGCCCTGCTCTCTACCGCATGGCCACCCAGCCACGCCATCCTTTCAGACTTTTGCGCTCCCTGGCTCTGTGGGTCACCCCTCGCTACTTCAAGGTCTTTCCCTCCTTGGCTTCAAGGAACCCTACTCAAATGGGCGTTCTCCTATCTCTGACTGCTCATCCTTCATTTCGTGGGACTCCAGCACCTTCTTCCCGACACCCCTTCCCGTAGGTGTTCCTCATGGATCAATCCTCAGCCCACTCCTTTTCACTCTTTATACCCCCTCCGTTGGCAAGCTCATTTTCTCCTTGGGCTTTAACCATCATCACTTTGCTGATCATACCGAAATATTATTTTCTTCACCACTGCAATCACCGAACATATAACCAACTGCCTAACCACCAATTCCGACAGAATAGCCCTATCTTGCTTCATGTTAAAGCCCTCAAAGACAGAAGCCATCTTTCTCCCTGCCTCCAATTCCAATCACACTCTCCCCCATCTATCTCTTTTACCCTGACTTCCTCACTGTCTCGTCCATGATAGTGACCTGAAAAACACCACCAGTTCATCAAGGACACCACCAACGCACCCAGGCTAAACCCAACCTCTTCTCTTTTGCTCCCCTCAACACAGTCCTCAACTTGGTGACACACACGCTTTTCAGCCTACCCATATTCTCCCCTACCGCTACCAACTGTCATCACGCAGGATGGCTCACATGAAAAATTGCTCACTCTTTAAAATCCTGTTACTCATCGATAAATCCATCAATGGTCTTGTTCCCTCATTACCATTCTCTGAATGCATCTCTCTGTACTCTTGCTCTCAAACTCTCCGCTCCTTGTCACTTCACACCCTATCAGTCTCCCCCTCCTCCTGTGCTCCTCCCACTTTTGTTCCTTCTGCCTACTTGCCCCCTTCACTCCACCTGCTAGCAATGAAGGGAGCCTCCAAGACTCCTCAGTCTCTCCTTTCCCGACCAACTGACAAACCCATCTCTCCTGCCTTCTTCCCTCAGGACTACTCTATGTAATTTGTAAATATTTAAATAATGGCCTAAGGTTCCAAAATTTGAAAATATTATGTCATCAGGTCCCGGTCCCTGTCCCTTGTATATGTATCTACTGTTACCCCTTCAGCATCTGATATATGTCATTCAATCCAACAAAGCGTTTATATAAAAAGCACCTCACCCTAGGACTGCCTCTGCTCTCTCTTATTCCCTGATGTGTAAGTTATTTCGTTTTGAAATGACACACTGTTTTGATAAAATACAAATTCAGGCACAGCTTAATGTTTATTTCTTGAATTTGTCCATAGACCACTCTTGGGTAATCATGGGGTGGGGTGTGTTTTGATGAAAACCAATTGTTTTTAATATCAACTCCTTTCTTGTCCATTTTGAATCGGTCTCTGGCAGTCAATGTCTTCTGTAATCATATCATTACCGTTGCTGTCTGTGAAGCGGCTTTGCTTCGTTCATAGTTTTTCTGCTCATTCTAATCATCACTTTTTTTGTTTTTATAAGGGTATAGGGTTAATTTGCTGTTCTGGGTATTGATGTGGGCGTTGTGAATTTCTGTAAATCTCCTTTGTCCCAAAATTAAGCTTTGAGAATCTGAGTTGATTTGTACCAGGTGGTCATTCCGTTGCCAAGCCAATGACCAATCACAGAAGAATTATTATTATTATTATTATTATTATTAAGGCTGCACACTCTAGTGTTATCATGAAAGACAAAGATGCACAGCAAAGCAGCTGTGATCCTGGTCTCCTGTCGTGGCTGGGATCATTGTCAAGTTTATATTATGGATTTCAACATAGATTATACATTTGTGACCGACTTCTTGAACACATTTAAAATGCCCCCAATGGTATCTATGGAAGAATTCTAGTTACATCTGATGAATTTTCTTTATAGGTTCTTAAAACGCGATTTTTCTACTTCTCATACTTTGATGAAGGGGTGATAGGAAGACAGATAAAACGATTAGGGTAACACAAGTGCTCGTGTGTAATCTGCAGGAAGGATGAAAGGATGGAACGAGAAGAAGAGACCTTTAAATGCACCCTCATCTGAGCAATTTATTTTGACATTTTCCCACGCTGTTTTGAGACCTGCATATTGCTTTTAATATATAATGGGAAGAAACCAATGCAAAGTTTCATATGAAGATGGAATGGGCTCTGCAACATACCGTAGTTTCATGTGCTGCAGGTCTTCTTTGGTGACGTCATGGAGAACATTGTAGAGTGAGTAATCCTCTTCGAGAAACTGGAAGACAACGTTTTAACAGTGAGAGTAGTCTAACCATGACATACCATGCTGTCCTTAGGCAACAACCAGTGACTGGGACCGACCGTACAGGCATTATTGTACATGTGTTATTGAGCCGCTGAAAGAGGCAGCCCAGGATACTGGGAGTCATACGTCGCTGTGACGCACAATGGCGGAGTGCTTCCCACCCTTCTTTCACAGAGATACTCTATGCACCTCCTCCTCTGCTCAGGGGTGGACTGGGAACCAAAAGAGGCCCTGGAAATAATGTTCAAAGTGGCCCCATATTGCACATTTTCAGCCAGCCCAACCCTTTTCCTATGGGAACATTTGGAAATACCACACAAAAGCGGCCCAGGGTGCAGAGGCCTACAGGGAAATCTCCAGAGTTCCCTATAGGCCAGTCCACCCCTGCCTCTGCTCCCAGGGCTGCTTCCTCCACCCTCACCAGGTCTCTTGGGATTCAAAGGAAGCCCAGGTCAGAGGGGCGTTTGCAGAATCCGGTCCCGCAGCAAACGGGGCACAGTGGATACATGTTACATTCATTTGAGAACGGCAGGGGAGAGAAGTAGAGGCAAGGGCTGCAAGAGAGCTAGTATTATCTTTTCTGTTTCTATTTTCTGTTCAGAGGTAGAAAGCCACACTGGGGGTAGGAGCTGCCTCTGGACGCCAGGTATTACTGTATTGATTGGGGGTCTGTAGACGGCGGGCAGCGGCTGCACATCAGTGGTCTCATTTTAGAACGCTTGCACTAGGACAAATATCCTGGAAAATTGCACTTGCTGCTGTCCAAATATGTATATGTTCAATGCATTGTTGACCCAGGTCTGTGTTTGCCCTAATGCAAATATTGCCCTGCTGCAAACATACATGTAAAAAATGTGTTTATGCACTAGGGCAATAGTTTGCCCTGGTGCTGGTAACATGCACAATTGCACTTTCACCAGTGCAAAGTTTCTGTAAGGCGCCCCGAAGTATTTTTATTTATTTATTTACGTCTGTAGGAGGGACCCACTTGGGAGGAAAGAGAAAAGATGTATCTTGTGCAGGGCAGAAGTGGGGAGGTATATTTTAGACATAGTGCTCCTGCAGCCCCCCAAAGAACCTCTTTTACTTCCTGTCAGTAGGAATAGTTCAGAAGAGAGGATGAAGCAGAGTGAGGTCCATATATAGCGTGAAAGCGTGAATGGCTTTCTTCTCATACACCACTAGCAGGGCTCCTTAGAGGAGTATGGTGCTAACGGAAAACACAGGCAGCATTGCGAATATTTCCCGTTTCTACTGGCTATACCTATGAGTATTGAGGGATTCACCTCAAGCAGTAAATACCTCATGATTATGGGTGTAAATCCCTCCTAAAAATAAGAGGAACTTCCCTACAGCACCACGAAGCCCAAGGGCTGCTTTGTGCGCTTTATGAATGCAAAAAATTTAATATAATTTTACATCTCCGCCAAATAAATGTGGTAAATAAATGGGTTGCCCCCCTGCAGAGCAAAACATTTTGTCATGCAAGTGAAGGAAATTGCATGTGACGCCCCTTTGCTTTTGGGACAAGATGATGCAGGGGAGTAGCAGAGGAGGAGAACATGTGACCGTCTCTCTTGCTCACAGTCTCATTCCTTTTATGGATGGAGATACACAATGTGCAGAGGTATCCTTCTGTAGATATCTTCTGAATGGGACAGCAGCGCTGTGCACCGCTTGTGCCCCATATAAATCTCCATCCCTCAAATAGGGATTGAAATTCAGCTTTGGGTTTTTAATAAAAACGTTCATGGTTTGTTTCCTAAATACTGCATGAAGTGTTTCAGAAATACCCCTTTCTCAGCATGAATTTACCATCATAGAGGTATTAAAGTCACAAAAGTACTTTTTACTTAGAATTCCACATGCAGTAATGATAATTACTGCATGAGATATTCCTGGCAGTAATACCTCCAAACTCCTAATATGCGTCACCGTGTCCCCACCTCAGAAGGTTCGAGTCTGCTGGTGAGCGCTCAAGGTGTTTTTTTGTGTAGAGCACACTTGGTACCACTCTTTGGAACAGAGACCCACAATGGATGGCAAAGGTCTCACAGATCTGTTTATTAAACTTAAAAAAAAGGTTTACGCTATTCATTACAAATCGCAGACCCTTAGCTTTCGGGAATATGAAACGTTACCTGCTCAACGGTGTCTGGGTCAGCTCCTAATTGCCTCAGCCACTCTAAAAGCTCCTCATTGGCTGGTTGCCGTTGGGGCAAATTAGCTGTGGAAGGCTTCAGAAAATCTATGAAAATAAAAGGTTAGTAACTTTAGCAAAAAGAATGATGTTTTATAGTAGTAAATTCCACGCTGGGAAAAGGCACTATACAAATGACAATTACATTACATCACAATACTTCTTCCGAAAGAGCCTTCTAAAAAAGTGTCAACACAGGCACCACCCCTGTTAAAGAAGTGGTCAAATCAATGTTTGAATTATTGAATGAAATAGACCAGACACTAGTATTGCATCTAGATAGGGTAACCGAAGTGAGGTGGACCCCCACATGACGAAACACCCAGAACTCCATGTAATGGAAACAGGCCCTTTATTTCATCTTGTTTCTTATTTATATCGTCATCTTCAACTCTTAAATTGATAAACTTGTGTTCAAATTTCAACTTGTTCCATGCACACACTCCAAACACATAGGAGGTAAACCAGTTATTCAGGGTTCGAAATGGCCAGAAGCTGGGAGCTGGTTATAGCCAAGGGGAGCCTGGCTAGCTTGAATCCGACAGCTACCAGGAGCTACTTCTGACTCCTGGGGCAAGTGGTGCCATACAAGCCTAGCTATGAGATATTAACTGTGCATTTTTGCGGATGTATAGAGGACGATAAAGAACACACTTAAGGGACATTTAGAGCATATTGGATAACATGAAATGGACAAAAGGTTAGAGTTTGCATCTTGCACCAAGTTAGATTTGCTGCACAGTCTGTACTAGCTCCTGGTTCCCCACAGGTAGCTCCTTCCTAACTGGTTATGCCGGGTACCCAGGAGCTGCTTTTTTCTCCTGGTCAACAAATCTCAATTTCGATCCCTGGTTATTCCTCAACACGTTTGGATCCAAATTTGGATCATCATTATGAGGAAATTGAGCTAACAAATAATAAAATAGACCTATTACTAGAATACAAGACTTTTAAAACATAAGAAATCAGAAGCTAATTGACAACATTTATGAGTTAGGTATTTTCATTTTTGCGGTTCTCATCTCGTAATCCCCTCTCCCTGTCTTCCCATCCCCACGTCCTGGTTCCCTCTCCCCCTCCAGCCGCCTTCCCACCCGAAGTGCTGATTGGGCTGCCTTAGCCTAGTAGCAATCCTCATGAGGGTCTCATCTCAATGGACGTAGCTCCGTGAGCATTTACCCACATGCCCATCGGTACGGTCAATTCATTGTTTTGTTGCTGTGCTTCCATCCCTCCTTTAAATTGCTTTAGTGTCCCTTTTCCCTTTGTATTTTGATTTTCACAGTTTTTGGCATATAATCCCCTCTCTCTGCCTCCCCAGACCCACTTTCCGATTCCTTCTCCCCCCTTGCCCACACGCAAGCCCAGCAGAAATGCTCAAAAGGGTATAGTCTTCATGGACGTAGCTCTGTGAGCATTTACCATCTGCCCATTGGTAAGGTCCATTCCTCTTTTATTTCTTTTTGCTGTGCTCCCACCCTGCCTTTAAATTGCTCTAGTTTCCCTTTTCCCTTTGTATTTTGAGTTTTGCTTTTCTCAGCATGTAATCCCATCTCCCTGCTTCCCCAGCCCCACTTCTTGGTTCCCGCTCCCTCTCCGCCCCCCCAAGTGCTGATTGGGCTGCAAGACCCACGTGAGCTGACCACTCAGGACAGCCACTGCCCCGGCAGCCCTCGGCTAAGAGCCCCAAGGCAAAGGGCAGCTCCCGAAGAAGCAGCTCTAGTCTGTGTTTGCCGTGTTCTCCTGTGAAGCCTGCCGTAATCAACCAGCAGCAACTGATAAGGTAAGTGTGGTCTGGGCAGGGAGTACAGCCATTACTGTACTCCAATAAAGCCCCACCACTCGTATTACCTACTAGAACTTAGATCATTTCTGTCAGTCCATCATATCTTGCATTTAGCCAATCTGTGGTATTGAGCCATATCTCGCATTTAACACATATGTGTTAGTCAGCCATATCTCCCATTTAGCCCATCTCTGTTAGTGAGCCATATCTCGCATTTAGCCCATCTGTGTTGGTGTGCAGTATCTATCATTTGGGCCATATGTGCGAGGGAGCCATCTCTCACCCCTGGAGGAACCCATGTGGGTGGTAATTGCTGCACACCAGAATATATGACACGGGAAGGGATATGGGCTGCATTTGGTCAGAACAGCGGGGATAGGAAAGGTACTGCCACTAACTAACCCTACTAAAAACCCACCCTTCTGTATACACCTTCTCAAACTCTGAACTAAACACACCCATACCTCTACAGCACAACAAACCACACACACTTCGCAACATCACAACACAACAAAACAAACCACACATAGTGTAACCCAACACCACATGGTTGCTACCAGCTGAAAAACACACCTACGCTCAGTGGACAGTGTCACAGAACTGAAGCTGCCAACAGCGCATCACAGCTCTCTTGCTCTTTTTCTCCGCTCAGTCCTACTAACTTACCCGCCTCCCTCCTTGAGATATACAGATCCGCCGAGTACCAAGAGACCACGCTGGTGGCAACAGAGCGTAGTATAAGAACTTTTAACATAACATACTTTTTTCCTACGAACACCACATTCTACTTGTGCAGGTTGCCAACATTGGAAAAAAACAAATTGAATCAACACAGTCAAACTCCCAGTCTTTTTCTAGATACATTACATTGGATGTTCAAATGTAGATCGCTCAAATGGAAATGTTTGGTACCTGTAGTATGTTGCTTCAAATCAAGTCCTCTTGCTATACACATTGAAGGCAACAAGAGCCCATGAAAGGTTATTCAACCCACCCAACACTCATGGTTTTTTGTTTAAAGCAATTTTTTTGACAACTTGGTTAGGCTGTAAAAACTCTGGCTCAACCGATCCATAAGAAAAAACAGCACCTAACAAAGTCTTCTTGTTTACGAGGGGTGGTGCCCATGTTGTTACTTTTTAGATTGTTTCTTTCAGGACACATTTAACAACGGGCAAACAAAGAATATAATAAGAATGTCTTTCAACGAGATTTCAAATTTAACAGAAAAACAAACCAAAACATTGAGTTTTTCAGAGGAGCAGGCCAATGGAATTTTGCATCTAATTAAAGAAACACCACAGGGCAGGTGTAAGGAGGACCTGAGCAAGAAATTAAAGTCTCTTGAATTTGTAATATGCAAGAAGATTAACAGGAAAATCCACACAATCACATTGCGTCGTTACTGTACAGCACAACAAATTCCACGTGGCTTACGTATCACTCACAGAACAACTTTATGTTTTGAAAACAAAGAATTTGTAAGAAAACAGGGGAATATTTTGAATTGTTGCTTCTTGGATTTCATACTACTTACAATACAGGAATAATCTAATTTGTTGGAACCGGTAAGTAAGGAAATAGAGTATATTAAAGTTGAATTGCTACAAACGTATAAAAAGATTGGACATGGTCTTCCAAGAAATCGATTCAAAATTGGAACAGACAAGAAAGGGATTGAATCTAAAAAATTGAGAAAGTCTAAGAGGAATACTTTTGACCATAAAAATAATTAAGTGTGTACTGTGAGAAACTAGAGGCTGTCTCACCCGCTAGTCCCCAAGGATCTCTCTCTCTGGTGGCCAGGGATGGCCATCGCCTTTGGATCCAGACCCTGGGGATGGACCGGTGCAACCTGGGTGAGGGGTCTTGGCGGAGTGGGGTGAGGCAGATGATGGTGAGATGCAGTATTCCCCCCCTTTTTGTTCATCTACCCCATCCTATTTTATAGGATTTTCCGAAGTCCCTAATTCCCCCTTTTTTCACAAACACTGGGCCGAGGAAGAGGATGACTGAGAGCAACCAGACTAACTCTCTCACATCGTACTGGACATGTCCCGTTAAACAGGTCAGGCAAAGTGTGGCACTTTACACTAAGTGCATGCACCTGATACCAGTTAGCTCCCCTCACATGAATAAAAGGAAACACCTAAAGACACATTCTGAGCAAGGAGGAACACAAGCATGAGCTGAACTTCCAGGACGAGGGCACACCTACTGGAGCAGACCAACGGACAAAGGGACAATGACAGTGCCAAAAACCCCAAGTGTTCCTTACTGGAGGGCGTTGCCTATGACAGACCATGAAAGACACGTGGAGAAGGTCAGATCCCAAAAGTGAAGATTGCATTGTGTTCCAAGGGTGCCAGTGACCCTCGCGGGTAAACAGAAGAGTTGGGGAGGCGAGGCCAAGCCTGTGGTACTAATCTTGACTCACAAATTGAAAATAGTGAAACAAGAAAGAAGCGCACACAGCTGGTGGTTTGGCAAGCAACCTGAGAGACCGGTGTCTGTTAAAGCAAATGAAGAAGCAACATTATATCACACACGTGTGGATGAGACGCATGAGAAAGGAAGGCCTGTGAATTAACTTTGAAGTAAAAGGCAGCTGTGTGATCAGCGATACTAAGTAACAGAGTGGTCCGGCAAAAGGAAGTAGCCCATTCAAAAGTCTGAGTGAAAGATACATTGTTTTTAAGTTATGAAACAAACAGACAACAAAAGCAAGTTAGGTGAAAATAACCGTGAACTTTGAGTCAAAGTGGTCCTATAGTGGTCTGGTAAAAGCGCCACACACATTCAAAAGTCTTCGAAAGGGGTCCGAGCCCCATTGATGGAGAACTGAAATACAGTAAACTTGGATAAGGGAGCCCCCCCCTGCAAGTCTATGTTAAGTATGAGCCTGGCAGAGGGGGATGTTATGATTAGCTCTGCCTGCAAGAGAGTGGAATGTTGAGATGGAAGGCAGAGCGCAGAATGTTTACCCATGAGTGAGTGTTCCAGGGTGGCCAGTTGAAAGATGTAAGCCCTGAGAGAGGATGCCGGTGGGTGTCCTATTTTCCCCATGACTTATCTGACATAAGAACTGTAACTAATAAGCCCAAACTAAGTAAAGAACTTACAGTTAACAAGAAGTTGTCAGAGTCATTTGTAACCGGACCCAGAACTTAACATTGGCGACGAGGATGATGCTGATTTTGCTGAGGGGACAGCAGCACCAAGGAAGGACACCCACCGGCACCCCCACGAGAAGAAATCCTCTCTCAGGTAAGGGCGCTGATTGGCATTGAGGCGCTGCAGGCGAGGCACAGTGAGGGCAAGCGTGACATAGAGAGGCGCTACAGAGGCAGTGGAGGCAGCAGAGTCCTAGACAAGTGTCATGTAATGTCCAATTGTGAAGAGCTGCAGTTGTCAGGGGCCCTGTGCAGCTCTACAGACGCCCTGCATGAACTGTAAGAAGGAGCGCTTTGTCATCATTCTGCCCTATCAGCCTATAAAGTGTCACAGAGACAGTGGGTCTGAGAGGACCAGTGGCTAACAACAAGTGGCATTTATGTCATATACCACACCTACCAGCATGATTATATGACTGGTGAGGTGAGACTGTAGCCGGCCTGTGGGGAGATCGCTTTTCAGGCGAGTTTTAGGTGGCCCTGAAAGAACAAGTGGGCGGTTGTCAGCACAGTTCGTTGGTTCAGAGAGCTCTGCTTCCCTCAGCTTCCCAGTCCGACTGATGACGTCGGGTGGAATGCTGGAGGAGTTTGTGATGGTGCTGGCATTGATTGGCTGCGAGTTTAGCTGCTGTTCTGGAGCGTAGGAAAGGAGAACACAGCAACGTGAAACACAGAGGTCCGATCACTTGCAACGTTGGGCAGCCTTGTTTTTTTTTCTCTGCGAGGTGCGCAGAATTAAGTAAACAACATGAGAACGACTGCCGTATAATAAGAAAGGGAGCCAGACATTGAAGTGGTTTCTCTCTGTGCTGTTTGAGGAGAGAGCAGAGCCAATGGCAATTTTAAAGAAGGATGTTGCATTTCAGTTTGATGTTCGGCATTTTTATGGGACTTTTGAGCAATGAATCATTTGGCTGCGCAATAAGGAAAACATGTTGGGAGTGGCTGCATTTCACTGACAGCAGTGATTTATGCAGGCAGAGAGGGCCGTGCGCCCCACACCAGGTACTTTTATATAACGCTAGTGCCAGCATTGAGCAGGGGGAATGCCATTGAACTGCCGAGATCTAATAGTTTAGAGGTTTTCCATCACACAGTTTTGAACACGTTTTTTTTTAACAGCTTTTCATTAATTTTGAAATGGAAGTGGAAGTGATAAGAACTCATCAGATGAAATGTGTTTTCATGTAATGATGTATAAGTTCATGTAATGTATTGTGATTGCATTACTCATGTCAGAAACAACATTTACAAAGCGCAGCTGTGATGTGAGGCCTGTCTGAGTTACAGTAATGGAATGAAAGAATTTGCTGAGTACTGGTGTGCGCTGGGTTCGTATGTGCAAGCGCTATGACCTTTGTTGAGATATGGTGTGAGAGTTTTAAGTGGATGTCGTGGCCTCTGTAGATAGGGAAATGCAGTGGAAGTTTTATTTTTTGGAACACCAGGAAATGTTGTGTAGTTTTGTTTTCTTAGAACATCCCAATTGCACAATTGTGGTTAATGTTTTTTTTTTACAGGTAACATCACTAAGGACTTTGTAGCCAAATATGATGAACTCAATTGATGTTTGTACACTTGTTGTTCAAATATTTTGTGCGCAAATTGCCAAGTGTGTGATGTGACTCTGTGAGAGAGTGGAGGTGTGCAAATGGAAGGAGGGATGAGACTCCCGACACTTTTGGTGTCAAATCTTTGGGGGATTGTTATTCCCGACACTGGTTGTGTCAAATCTTTGGGGGGTGTAGAATCCCGTCACTGGTGGTGTCAAATTCTTGGGGGATGGAGAATCCCGACACTGGTGGTGTCAAATTCTTGGGGGATGGAAAATCCCGACACTGGTGGTGTCAAATCTTTGGGGGATGGAGAATCCCGACACTGGTGGTGTCAAATCTTTGGGGGATGGAGAATCCCGACACTGGTGGTGTCAAATTTTTGGGGGATGTAGATTCCCGACACTAGTGGTGTCAAATCTTTGGGGGATGGAGAATCCCGACACTGTTGGTGTCAAATATTGTGGGGGATGGAGAATCCCGACACTAGAGGTGTCAAATGATGGTAGGGATTTAGATTCCTGGCATTAGTGGTGCAAAAGTTTGAGTAATGCTATCATAGCTTTAGGCTGCGTGGGGGGTTAAGAACCCTGAATTGTGTTTTTTTTGTGCACATTTGGTTGATGGGGGATGGAGGAAGATGGTTGTGAGTGCAGTATGTTTGTTTTGGATGATAGTTGGATTGTGGGCTGGTTCCCTGGTGTCGAATTTCATGGTAGGCCAGCTATGAAATAGTTGTTTGTCCTGGTGGGAGTGTAGCTATGTGTTAGCTAGTATATGGTTCAGTGAAGGGAGAGCTTTTGCTCGGAGCGTTAGCTTGGCAGTAGTGGTTTTGGAAGGTCAGTTAATTATTTTATTATTTATGCTCTTTGAGCCTTCCCCTCTTCTGATATTTCCCACTAGTTACATCTTGGTATTTGATGCGGTTGGTTGTCCCTATAGGGGGAAGATGTGGTATGATTAGCTCTGCCTGCAAGAGAGTGGAATGTTGAGATGGAAGGCAGAGCGCAGAATGTTTACCCATGAGTGAGTGTTCCAGGGTGGCCAGTTGAAAGATGTAAGCCCTGAGAGAGGATGCCGGTGGGTGTCCTATTTTCCCCATGACTTATCTGACATAAGAACTGTAACTAATAAGCCCAAACTAAGTAAAGAACTTACAGTTAACAAGAAGTTGTCAGTCATTTGTAACCGGACCCAGAACTTAACAGGGGACCTTCGTGAACTGTCTGCTGTAAGGTCTGAGTCCGGCAGAGGGGGACCTTTGTGAACTTTGCGTTAGAAATACAATTTTGGAAAGTCAAGAAAAAGACTTTAACGTGGAAGGCCAGGCGGCCATCAATCCATTGTTTGGAACTGCTTAGAGTGTTAGAAACTGAGCCAGAGTGTGTCATCCTGTCTACAGGGACAGCCTTAGTCCACGAGGTGTAACGTGAGGAGGAGAGCTGGTTCAAATACCTTTATTCTTTTGAACAATGATTTTTCCTTTTGCATACATTTCTCCTTTTACACTTTTTGTATAAGAGATAAGGGAGGCATTAGGTAGCATAGGCCATTTTGATTTGACTGACGCCACTATGACTGTTTTGTTTATCGTGTGATGATCGAGACTACTCCCATCTTAGTTATAGGGCAAATTAGGAGTTTCTCCAGTCCCAACATTTTCAAAAAAGGTTTTACAAATTGTATCCATTGTGTCAGTGTCATACTTGTTATACCACGCCTTCCCGACAATACATGGAGATTGAAATCTGTAAATGAAGAGGATTATTAAAATAGTTCATCAGATAACTCAGGTGGTGACATGAAAGAGAATCAGGATTCAAATATCAGTGACGTGAGACCAGTACCAGGTACATCGGGATTGTCAAAACAAATTCAGAAGAATGTGTTTTTAGAGCAAAGACAAGATAGAGCAGGAGGGCGAGAGCCCAGAAATGTATGCAGGGTACAGATGAAGCGCAATGGATGAGAAAAACATGGTCATAAATATTTAATCTACACTGCTTAATGATAAGATTACTGTTCTTAATATAGGCCTGAATTGTGTTCCAATGTATTCAACAAATTCTTTTGAATTTAAAACCAAGGGTTTCCAACTAATATGCAAGTTTATTCGCAAGACTTTCTTTAATGCATTACCAGAGATTTAAGTACAGGGTGAGGAGAAATATATGCCGTTTAAGAAGAGGAGCAGCTGTATTCCCCTGCTACTAAACCTTTGGTGGATCACTTCTATAAACCAGTGATAAAGGATATATGGAGTTTGAGTTTTAAACCTCCTCACACTATACAATTGTCACAAAAAATGAGTTCACGTTATTGCATAAACTATATGCGGATGACTACATTATCAAACCAGCTGATAAAGGTGGCTTGATTGTCATCATGGATAATCTGAGTTACGACACAGAACGCATGCAGTCATTAGAGGTTAAGTACCAAAGAGTTTTTGATGGCACACCATACTTTGACACTCAATTCTATATATTTTTAAAGATTCAAAGGAATATACAAAATCCACCTAGGCGCCCGATTGTGGCAGCAACAGATGGAATACTTCAACCACTCAGAGTTTTTTTTTTGTTTCCTACAGCCTATATAGTACAATCACTGAATGAAGATGTGAAAGAGACCATGCATTGTTTACAGATTATACAAAACACCAATGATGAAGCTTTTCACAAGGCCGAAGCACCAGGAAAGACTGGTGAGCTATAAAGCATGCCTACGGATGCGGGGCACGCTCATTTCTGGAACTCCTGAAGAGAAAAAAAGTCCACCGCCTCCCGACTGAGGGTCGTGTAGCACTGCAGTTCAGGTACACCTGCAGCAGGCTTCTCTTCCAGAAGAGACACTTTAAAGAAAGTTTCCTCGACCAAAGTTATACTTATTGAAAACTAAAAAGTGACTCCTTTTTTTTTCTTCTATGCATACCGGTGTTGCCTATGGCTGGGAGGGGCTCTTTAGGTCACTGTTCTTGTGTAGAATATGTTTAGTGTACCTTACGCCACAGTTCAGCCACCTCAACATATTAATTCCCCTTTGGTCTCGCAAGCTTTGTCAATCCGTAGCGGTGTGCTTCTGTGGTAATACAGGAGCATCTGTCCCACCTGATCGTTGATCGTTTCAGCTCCATTGCTGACAGTGTTATTTTAGGAGGTTTTTGTAGGCCAAGCGATCAAATACATGAGGAGTTAAAATGCTTTCCTCCCATTCTGGTTAAGAGCTGCGCTGATGACACAATGCTAGATTTAATTCCCCTGTTCCTGCAACCCTGCAATTTACCCTAAAGAATCAAAGAGGCAGTAATCCACTCTTACTTGGATATTCACCCTTCATCCATTCCCAGTATAGGTTAGTGCAATCCTGTCCAGGACTTCGAGTAATAGCTCTGCTCTTAAATGAAGTGTTGCAAGGCTGTTTTATCCCTATGTGTCCACATAAGGGTTTGGTCTTATTGTTTTCAGCACCCTGGTTGCATTGCCTGTGACTAGGTAGCTAGAAAGGTGTCCTGTTCTTCCTCTAGACTGCATTAAAGCAGACACTACTTTCTACTAAAGCCTTTAAAGTATTCCCCAGATGGAAGCAGGGAAGTGTTAATCAGAGAAAATACGCCCATGTCCCGTGCAGCAGTAGTCTGGATTGTCAATTGGGAAACAGAGAGAGGGAGCAAGGCTTCCGAGGCCTAGGTTAACGCTGACCCATTTGCTTGCTGAATGCCCCGGGAGGGTATGTAACCCAGCCTTTCCCACCTGCTTTAACTTTGACTCTGTCACTTAGTAGTAGAATCTAAAATAGGTTGCCACACACATCTTCGTACCTTAGTGACTGTCAGCTCTAAGGAAAACCAAAGGAACCAACAAGAACAATACTATTGTGAGGCAACTAGGGCAAGGTAGGTAACCCGGGCAGGGATCGCCTCAGTCTGCCAACATCAGAAGATTAAAAAAAGAAACCTTTCTCCTATCGGAAGTGGTGCTCCGAAGCCCTACTGGACTGTTTGACATTTTGCTCATCCTATAAAACAATATATTTCTAGGAGAAGAGAAGTATACAGTAGTGCGCCAGCTCACCTCTGCATGAAAGAAATATCCAGAAGGGAAAAAGATCAAGAGGAAGGAAGCAAGCCCCCGTGGTTCCAGCTTCCCGCAGTCACCTACCTGCTTATTTTAATTTGGGGTGCTCCGTTGTGAAATTAGGTTGACTGCCAAGAGATAACCATAACGGTTATAGGTCAGAATCTGCTTAATATATAAAGAACGCAGCATAAAAAGGGGTACTAAAATCATAGGACCTGGTTTTAAAAAAGCATTTAGTTGGAAAACCTTGTGTAAATCAGGCCTATAGCATTAAAGCGGAGACAATGGAGTTAGTTCATTGATATACTATGCTGGGGAATGGCTTTAAAAAAAGAGAGACATTGGTGCATGCGGGGAGCAATCTAAGGCCCCAAACTGAAGGTCCCTTTCACATAAAAAGCAGGATTGTTCAACACTGACACAAAAACTGCTTTGGCAGTGACAGGTAGGACTTTTTCACATGCTCTTTCAGTTTTCACTTGCAGCAACACATGGAAAGGAAGCATCATTTTAATACACAAAGTAAGAAGGAATTAAAAGGTCTGTTTCACATGGAAAAAATGGATATTTAAACACTGACAAAATGGCTTTGCATGTGTGTTTGCAGTTTAAATGTGAAAAAGGTACCCCTGCTAACATAAAAATGTCAGGGGCCAACAGCAGAGAAGAGTTCAGGGACACCATTGTGTTCCTAGTGTCGTAAATGTCATTTTGCATGGGGCAGCATTAATCCTTTCACCCCCAGGACTGCAAAGCGCTAGTCCCTTTAACCCCCTAAACTACATGGAAATGAGAAAACAGGACCAATCCGAACTAAGGTAACATTTTTTCTAACTTTTTGCACAGTGTAGGACATTCCTTTTGATCATCAACCAAACTATGCCAATCATTTTTAAGGAGGAGGGCAATGCACAGAGTTGTAGTTGCAGAATACTTAAAGTAATCACCCAAGGGATCAGGGAAAATAATATATAAGGAAAGAAGGCCCTGATCCCTGCTAATGTAAGCTATCTAAAATGGTATAGACAAAAAAAAGATAACCTACAATAAAAGAGAATGGCGAGCAGACAGAATAGATACCTAGTGGGGGAGATGCAGAAAATAGTGTAACGCTGTTCAAAGACAGGCGTGGTTACCTACTGCAGCAGCTAGTTGATGCAGTCTTTATGGTCTGAAATAGTTGCAGTACTAACACAGGTGGCAGGGAGCATTGCATTCTGGTAGCAGTGGAGTGCCTTCTCCAGGTCTTAGTCTGATTCATTGATATGTTCCATTGGCTTCTGGAGCTGAGGCAGGCTCTGCACTTGCAGCAGGCCCTGCACCAAACAGTGGATAATGTTGAGTACTGTGAGTGCTGGGGTTGGGTACAGAGAAGTGGTGGCTGATGGTGTGTTTTATTTAGAGAGGCGTACATATTGCCTTTGAATATACAAAGTGACAGAGGCTTGGGGTTTCTCTCCCCTACAATTATTTTTAAATAATAGGTTAAAATTGTGCATTTATCAGAAACTTTCTGTACAAAATTGGGTAAAAAGACACACAGTTTACAATCAGGTTTGTGGGGTAACACATTGAAAAAAATCCAAGAAATGCCAAGTCACCAACAGTGCACAAGGGGGTTTTCCAATATGTTGTCATGATGCATTTGCCCACAATATATGCCAGTATTTTTTCAGAGTTAAAAAACATGTTTATGCTGGTGGTGCCCGTACATATTAATGCTGACTGTACTAATGTATGAATGTATGCCAGTATTCCTACATACGAACATACTCATTGTTGCTTTGTCCTTATTGCAAAAAATGTTACTCTAAGAAAACATGTGCATTCTGGCTTTGTCAATATATGTTACTATTACCAGACAATAACATAATCCTATTTGCTTTGCCCATAATGTCCGTAGAAATTCCATACCACTATAAGAAAACATGCCTATATTGGATGCACCAATGTAGGCCAGTATGGCCACATAAGACCACTCATGGTGGCTTTGCCTAAAATGCCAGAAAAACGTCATTCCACTGTAAGAAAACTTGTCCATTCTGGCTGCACATTGGCTTTGCCATAATGCCAGTACAAAATACAATTTCCCTGTAAGAAAACATGTCCATACTAACTGCACCAATGTTGACCTATATTGCATATAAAGTTAACTCATTTTTGCATTGTTTACTGGCATCATGGGCAAAGACGCCATACAAAGTATTCTTACGTGGCCATATTGGTCTACTTTGTTGCAGCCAGTATGGACATGATTTCTTACTGTGTCATTACATTTTCTTTTGCTGGCATTACGGGAAAAGCTGTGTCACAATGAAAAACATGTCCATACTGGCTACACCAAAGAAGGCCAGTATGGCCACACAAGAACACCCATGTAGGCTACGCCTATAATGTCAGTAAAAAATAAAAGGCCATGCTACTGTAACAAAACAAATCCATACTGGCTGCACGACATGGTGTAGTATGCCCATGTTAGAACACTCCCCATGTTGGCTGTGCCATAATGCCAGTAAAAAAAGCCATGCCACAGTAATATAAGAAGTCGTACTGTCTGCACTTATGTACCCTCACACTTACGAATGAATGACACCTGGCCTAGTAGGATCGCTGTCTTTGTCTTCCCTTTGTTCCCCCTCCCTTGCCTTGTCGCGCCTTGAAACACTTGTGTATAGGCGCATTATAAATGTCTTATCATATCATATCATGCTGGCTTTGCTCATAATGCCAGTAAAACAAGTCACACTAGTGTAACAAAACACATTTATGCTACCTGCACCAATGTACACTCTTTACCCCTATTTAAGACACTCATTATGTTGGGTCTGTTCATAGTGACCGTATAAATGCTATGACCACTGTAAAAATAAAACATGTCCATAATGGTTGCACAAATGTAATACTCACCCTGCTGCACCCCGTTGTTGGCTTAGGTATGCCAGAGGTCTGGGGGTTACTACGAGCATGCCCATTCAGCTCCCAGGGCCCAACAACCCTCCCCCAGCAACAAACAGAGGACTCAGCCAAAGGTAAGTTAGAACTGTCGTTTATTAGATAAACTGGCAGGAATCATACAGGACATTTGAAAATTCCCAGAATCACGCTCCCGAGCCAGTGTCGGACCATTTTGTTGTCCCCTTGCGTCACAAAATGGGCACCTATCAGTCCTTCTGATTGGGTGATTGGAGTGGTATCCCTTATAGATTGCTCCTGTAGATGTCTTGTTATTGGCCCTTACATGTCAGGTGGCTGGTCTGCCTCTTCCCCAAGAAACTATCTATTACATTGTTGCAGGGTCGCAGGATTACAATTGGCCCTTGCCCTCTGCCATCCACCCCTAGATTTCTACTCCCTGATTGTCTGGAACTGGTCTCCCCAGGCCTGGGACCCAGCTCTGTTTGCAGCACTCTGTGCACCTCTTCAAGGTGATGAGAATGACTATGTGTTCCCAATGTATCTGTTAGCAGTTCCACTTTTGCCTGTGAGAGTGCCCTCAACGTTGCAATGGTGTTAACGATTCCATGTTTCGCTTCATGCTTGTGTTGCTGAGAACCACTCGTCTTCCCACCGCTGGTGAATAACCATTGTCTAGCTCGACTGCATCACGTGGTTAAGGACCACAAAATCAAGCTCTTCTGGTCTGCAATTTATGAGGATTTATTCTGTTTTTCTGCAGATGGCCCGTTGTCGTTTTAGGTTTAGAATGTCGTGCTTGTCTCTGACCTTGGCTGTAAGCCTTGGCCTGCTGTTCTGTGCAGCCTGGTTCTGCTTTCCCTCATCTCTCGTCCTGCGGCCTTATGTGATTCTCATTATACTTATACTATGATTTCTACATCTCAATACCATGCTATGTTCCCTATAGGTTAATCGTATTTGGTCTTTCCAGGCTCTTTACATGATCCTGTAGGTCCATAGGGTCAGTTGCCATAAGCATCTGCCAGCTTGGACTGCATCTCTTCATTGCCTTGCGGTCAGCGTTTTTTCACTTGGCTAATGAGAAAAATAATAAACGCTTTTGACAGCATGTATATGTATCTGTCCTCTACAGAACTGTGTAAGCATGTTCTTCATGTGTTCTTGTGTATGTTTATGTAACTTGGTGCATGGCTGGGAGCATACTTCGTGACTAACGTTGCTATGTCGTGGTGTCACTAATGACGTCAGCACATTGGTTTCTCAGCATTAGTCAACATCATCCATCGGGGCATTTGGGTCCATGACTAGTGTTGGAGTACCTGTATCCATAAAGACATTGGGCCTCATTGCAAGTTTACCGGTCCGGTAGTAACGGCACCGGTAAGCTAACGGTGCTGTTACTACCGGACTGGCAAACTAAGAGTTCTGCTCGCGGGTGCCTTTCTGTCCGCCAGGTCTGACCTGGCGGGCGTACCGGCACCCGCGAGCAGAGCATGTTGGATGCACCGGCTCCATTCACGAATGGTGCCGGTGCACCCGACCTCCCCATTCCCATTGAGCCCCATGGGGCTCAATGGGAATGGGGAGTAATTATTACCAGCACCCGGGTGCCGGTAAAAAAACGACTCCGGCAGCAGCCGTGCATCGTAATGAGGCCTCTTGATTGGATAAGCTTTGAATGGCTGTCTAAGAGAATATCTCTCTGCATATGTAGATGTCACTGGCCCTCCTGGGGGCTGTCCGAATAGCAAGTGGCTTTGTGCGTTTTTGCCTCTTTGGGCCATCATGTTCATGGGGGTGAGGAGGGGCATTCTAGGGACCCTCTCTTTACCGTGGAAGAATATTAACGTTGGTTTGGCCCATGATGCCAGTAAAAAATGTATGCGACTGTAAGAACACATGTACATGCTGGCTCACGCTGCACCAACGTAGCTCACCAACCAGACACTCGTTCCCTGCCCCCCACACACAAACACATTCAAAAATGCACCCACACATTTAGACGGCACACCTATACTACACATACAGACTGCCCTTCACTCCACACACATTCACACATGCACCTACACATACACAGAAACCTGCATGTACACATCTACACATACATACACAGACAATAAGGGAATTTGTCTAACCTGTTCCAGCTCCAGACTCCAAACCCCACTTTACATGCTGTCACAATGGCCCTGCAGCACCCGCGCACCATGAAAACAGGAAGCATGGACAGCTTCCTGGCTCACGTTATGCGCCATGGAGCATCACAATCTCCCCGCCCCTGGCTCTCTGAAGATATGGAATGGACTGTCTATGCAAGTGGGCGGCCACTACTGCTAGGACCTTTGTAAACACTGTGGGGGCTGATACAATGCCGAATGGTAGCACTTTGAATTGGTAGTGCTTGTAGGTATTTTTTGTGCACTGTCAATAATCCCCTTGTTTAGTAGCGGACTTACTTCCTGCAACGGAGTCATCCTGAATTTTTGAGGTTTGACATAAATGTTTGCAGGGTGCTGGTCCAGCACTGGGCGCATGGTCAGATCTTTCTTTGGCACAAGGAAGTACACTGAAGAAATACCTTGATCTTCCTCCAGAGTTGGCACCAGCTCTATCGCTCCTTTTTCTAGTAGAGATTTGATCTTTTCTTGTAGGACATATTTCTTGCACAGGGCAGTTGGGGGTGTGGAGTTACCAGGAACTCTATGGAGTATCCTTTTGCCACTGTGTTGAGTACCCAGCGATCCAACGTTATTCCCTCCCATTGTTGGGTGAAGAGTCTTTTGCGACCCACCGTCTAGGGATGCATGGGAGGGAATCTGAACCGGCCCGTCATTTGGTTGCAGGGGCTGCTGCGCCCCTAGAGGCTGCAACCGTGCTCCCCCTTTTCCTTGACGAAACCCCTTTTGCTGGTGGGATTGGCAGGAGGTAGATTGAAACTGAGGACTCTAAAAAGAGGAGCCAGATGCTCCGGATCCTGGTTGATTATACCCGTTGAAGCCTTGGGTACGAAAAGTACATCTTGTGTTAAAGACTCCTCTTTGTACATATGGCTTGTTTGTGATTTGCCCTAGTGTCGTTATGGTTTTGTGATCCTTTTTGGTTATTTCTAATAGGCCATCAACAGCCTTTTCGAAAAGGACTGCCTCTTCCATAGGCATATTGGTTAAAGCTGCCTGCATCTCTTGAGAAGCGTACCTTCTGCGATAACTCTTACAGAGGTGTCAGCTGAGTCCAGGACACTCTTAAGGATATTTTGTGACGCTTGCTTTCCTTCTACAGACACTTTAAGTAAGTGCGACTTTGCCGGTTCGGGCACAGAATCTATGCTTTTGATTACTTCATCTCACTGGGAACTGTTGTATCATTGTTCGCAATCCTGGTCATATAGGTGCCAGAAGGGGTAATGCACTTGCCTAATCTGTAAAGGCATTTCCACTCCTTGTTAGGTGGCCTTCTGAGGCAGAGAGTGGAACACCAGCTCTCTTCCTGGTAGTGGTGACCACAAGGGAATCTTGTTTCACATGTCCCCTGATGTATAGGGGATCGGATGGTGAAGGGTTGAAGATTTTTTCCACCCTTGGGTTCACTGCTCTAATGATTGAAGGAGTGGGAAGGGATGGGGCAATCCTCTTTTTGATGGACAAGAGCAGGGGATAAGCTTAGCTGATGGGGCTTTTCCTTTTGAAAATGCCCTCAACAAAATCAGAACCTTCAGGGGATGCTTCCTCTATTTGTATATTGAAGTAATGATCAGCTTTTTTTAAGCAGGTCATTGTACAGTAGCTGGTCGGCAATTGGAGCAGTATAACCACTATAAGGAAGGCATGGTATCAAACAGTAAGACAGACACAAGTGAACATAGTTCAAGGGTGTTTATTGACCTTCAGTTGGGTTTGAAAAACGCCTATCTAATCCTAAATCTAAAGATGGGAGCAAGCTACGACCATCAAATAATAATAACGCAGTCCTAGTCGAGTCTGTTAAAATAAAAGGTCCTATACTAGTAAACCTATTGCCAATCCTTACTTCTAAATACAAATAGTGTGGGAAACAATGTTATGCAAAAGAAAAGTGTTCAAGAAATATGTCAGGATATTTAAGCCATTGGCTTCCCTTCCCCATGTTTTCAGCACAGGACAAGGCAGCACACTAGCGCTTAGCGCACTCTCTGGCTTCTCTAGCACGAGGATGCATTTCAAAACCTAAACATCAGGGCCTTCTGTGCCAAGTCTCTTTGCCATTCAAAGTCTCTTATTTCAGAGAGTCTGATGCAACACGACAAACATTAAAGTTCCATTCTTCTTAGAATTTCACATATGCAACTTCTCGGGTGATTTACTGTTCACCCCGGGTCCCCCTCCGCCCGCCGGACTCAGACCCACTTTAACACAAAAACTTCAATTGGTCCCCCTCCGACGGGCTTATACCAAATGTATCTACTTTGCAGGACCACTTCGATTCACAATTACTCGTTCTCCTCATGATATAACCTTTATCTCACCTCAATTGAGCACCCACGCGGTGCCGGACCACTCTGTCAAAGGTATTGTATCATGCTTTTAAAGTTCAATCACTCATCAGCAGTTCAACTTTACTTGTGTCTCTTATCACATGCGTTTTAACAAAAGTTTGTTCCAGCGCTCACCATACAGTGTTGCTGCTTGCAACCTTGGCTTCAACACAGACCAGTCTTGTATCGGTCTCCCCAACTCACTGGCTGTTTTGGTTCACTGATGCTTCTGTGTACTTGGAGCCAAGGACAGTACCACGGCGGCTGACACTTCTCTCCGCCTTGATTATTGATGCGGGAGGGCCCCAGGTATCTCCGGCACACAATGTAGGATTCTTCAGCATGGTTTCCTGGTCTTACGCTTTCTATTCTGAATTTAAACGGAGTACGTTCCATGGTGGAAAGAGAAAAGTAGGGCTGCAAGACAAGAGCAGTATAAGCAGGGAATGGAGGTAGGCATTGTCTATATAGAAAGGATCCGTCTGCCCACTCTCTCTACTGCTAGGCCGAAGCCAGGTGTAGGCCGAAGCCCATTACCAGGACGATCACCTTTTTCGGTCTTTGAAGGTCTGTCGAGCGTTAAGTAAGAATAAAGAGATATTAACTCCAAAGTTGGTACGGGACTCCGCGATAAACACAACTAACCACGGTGGTGGGAAAAAATTCTCTGATGGACCTCGATACGTGAGGGATCATGGGTACAGTGGAAACCACACTTGGGATAGTATTACAGACACGCCCTGTCAATGTCCCTTTTTGAACTTCAAAACTTCATGTGCAATACTCCACAGCTACCACTAGATGTCGGCCTATGCAAAGCATGTGAGTTTAAGCAGATGCACAAGCCTCGGAAATATATGTTATGTTATTGAGATTCTGATGCAATAACCAATCAAAATGTGCATTCCCGAGCAGTGTTTTATGTGCTCTAATCAATGCCAGTTCCGTAATGATTAAAACATGTCCACTTGCATACCTCAGGAGCAGCTACAATATTGATGATTTTTTCATAACAGAAACATGGCTGACTAGGTATTTTGTGCGGCAGTCTTTTCATCTTTAGTGCACAATGAATATGCCAAAATTTTAGATGAATGAATAGACCAATGGGGAAACGTTTTAGCAAATGTTTACAGAAAACATCCTAGGTCCATTCTCTGTCCCTCTTAGTCTGAGCTACTAAATATAGAATCTCTTTTATGCATCTTCGAGGCAAATAGCCATATAACCAATAGAATACTTCTTTGTTATTGCTGTCCAAACTCCAAGATCTGATGCAAACTCTTCCTACTTTCTCCAAGTTTCTTTCAGCCTGGAGTTGAACAAATCAGCCCTTACAATTTTAATCTTTGGCTAGCTTGTCCATGTAAACCTGAAAGTGGCAGATTCTTAAACCTGATAGCCTCCTGTGATATTTCACTTTAGACTTCCTCTGCTGCTCCTAATAAAGTGCACTACATGAACATGATCCTTCTTAGAAGTCTGAACGTAAAGCTTAGAAAAGTCCTTGCAGTTTCATGATCCAACCATTAAGTCTTTCTTTATTCTACATGGGTGGAATCTCGCTCCTTTGAACCCTCCACTAGTCTAGATAAACATTCTAATGACCCTAGGAAATTGATGTCAAGCAAGTTAAAAGATCTATTTGGCAACTTAAACATCTTCCATAATTGCTGCACCCTCTGTGGAACCTATTTCACCAACTTATGCTCTGCTCTAGTGAGAGCTACAGGTTTAGTAGCTCCTCTTAAGAAGCCTACATTTGTATGTTATGATAGGGTATGGTATGGTTTTAGGCTGTGTATATAGCGCAACAACCATCTTAGGAAAGGTATCTAGACACAGTGGTACAGCTGCAGATTATTCTGAACTCAAAGGTTTTATTTCAGGAACAGAACTATTTTCAACTTGAGGATGAGATCATGACCCTGGTTTGCTCCTGAGTTGCTTCAAATTAAATGCAATTGAAAAATATTTGAAACAAAACAGAGGAAATCTTTGACTATAGCCAATAAAGCTATTGCTTACATTTCCCATAAACAAGGCATTCCTGTGGCAAAAAGTATTTCTGGCAGCCAAAATCTCTCATTCATTAAATAGCTCCAGGACACTGTCCTAAACTAACCAAGATTTGTAGGCACCCCTATGTGCTACAGGAAAGGATCACGCCCTCCTGGGACTGATGCAACACTTGTAATTTGTTCTTTATTGAAAGAATTAAGGATATACAGCTGCTTTTGGCTACAGATTCTTCTGTTAGTTCTCTCTGTAAGATTAATTCCAGCCACAGAAACACAACACAATGTTCAAGGTTCACTATGGTGTCTAATGAAAACACTCCCTGCCCCTTAATCTTTGCACTACTTCTTGCATCACTCAATCCGCAGGACCACGCTTATGCTGATGATGGACAGATCTGGCTACACGTCAATTGCACACAGGATGAATTTAAATCAATATCCACAAGACTTGATAAAGTCCTTATGTGGATGTCTGAATTCAATTGACTATGTCCCCTCTTGCAGGTGGCAAGCAGAGACTGTGCCCATCTACAAAAAAGGTGATAACCAATTACTACAGGTGCATTAGTTCGATATACGGGCTATCCAAGGTTTATCGGAAACTGCTTCTCTGCTATCTGGAGACCTGGGTGGAAGAAAAAAAGTATCATCTCGGATCTACAAGCAGGCTTCAAAAGGGGGTCTGGCACAATTGAGCAAACATTTAATCTATTTTCTATTTTAAGCAAGTATGTGTTTTTAAAAAATCAACCCTTTTCTTGGTCTTCGTTGATATTAAATTTGCATTTGATTCTATGGACAGACATGTTCCATGGAATATTTTATATGATCTTCAAATCTCAGAAGAAGTTTTAATTGCCCTAAGAAAACTTTATGAAAATAACTCTGCCTCAGGAAGATGTGGCTCGGGAGGAGAAAGAACAAGATACTTTCCAATTGAAAAAGGAGTGTGTTAGTGCTACATCCTCGCCCCTCTCCTATTTTTAATTTATGCCAATGATTTAATTTTACGAATTTTAAATATAAACTCAGATGCCCCCACCATTACAAAACGTAAACTGGGATCCAAATGTATGCATATGACACAGTTTTAATCTCAAAGACCAAGATATTAATTTTAAAACAATTATCTGTATTAACAGATTTCTGCAATGAAAGAAAACCTTTAATAAATGTCATGATGCCTACCCCCGGGCATCGGGATCGAGTCCATCAGCCCCGGGAGCAGGTATCCAGATACTTATTAAAACCCCAACAGCCCTGGCTAGGGGCTGTTTGGATTCAGTCCTGGCGCCTTAGGCGCCAGGCTCATCATAGAAATCAGTCCTGGCGCCTTAGGCGCCAGGCTCATTGACTTTACTTACCTTATGCAGACCATGCTGCAAATGAGTCCAAGCCAACATGGGGCCTGGATGGGACTATTTTATTACAGAGACTATTTTTCACTCGGGTGTGGTTCTGTGGAACTTCTTACCTGGGACTACTTTGCAGGCTATTTAAACCACGCCCGAACAGCAGCCCATGCTTCGTGTTATTCTGCATCCAGCAACGTAACGCTCACCGTGTCTGCAAGTCAGCATCCAGTCTTTTGCCACGCCCGCCTCGAATCCGGAGCTCCTAGACAAAAGGAAAAGAAAGGAGAAGAGGTTAGATCACAGACATTATTTGATTCCTTACCTGATTCCGGACCTAGCACAGCTCCGAGCCTGGAAAGGACATTATTTCAGCAGGCGTCGCTTCACCAGCAGCAACGCCACGTTATACTCACCAGTCCACCGCATCTTTCGGCTCGGCGCTGTCTCCATCATTTTCTTTGTCGAAACCCAGCACCTGGGGGGAAAACAAAAGGAATAACAAGGTGAGTCGAGAAAGACAATCTCTTGCCACCATAGGCTTACCTGCTTTACCACTGGAGGTATTATCCTTTAATTCGCCGCATCTTCCTATGCTGCACCTATAAAGGGAGAGAAAACAGCAAGTTAAACTCATGCAACTTTTACCGGACAGTGTTTGGTAATACAGACTCTTACCTGAACGCCATCAGTTGCCTCCAGGCAATATTCTTTTGGACCCAGCTGCAACCTAACGAGGGAATGGAACAAGAGTGAACATCGGACATATTGAACTCTTTGAACTTTATAGACACTGGAGTCAATATTCCTCGGGAACTCTTCCAGTACCTTCAAACCAGTGAAGTAACTGGTATCTACGCGCCCCTGCATGCCATGCAGGATGGAGAGCTCATCATTTAAAAACATAAGGTGAGGTTACCAAGAGGGGATATTGGAGGTGATTAGTGGCGAGAACGAGAACAGTTGGGGGGCCATCACTAAAGTCCTCGGGTGGCTAATTCCCTTTCTCCACTTGCAGGAGAATACTTCTACGAGTCCAGCAGACAAGATTAGGCGGGCCAGTCCAGACTGTCATCTCTGCACTACGCATCACGTTGGTGGAGACCGCAGCTGTCCGGGTCCGATCGACACCCCTTTGGGAACCAGGTGAGCGTAACAATAAATTGCTCCAAGACGGTAGTCATGGTTTGTAATTCTTCACGGAAAATTAAAACCAACATTTCCATTCAAGGCGAACAACTCCAGCAGGTTAACTTTTATGATTACTTGAGGGTTCGATTTCAGGACAATGCAAAATGGTGTTTTCAATTAGACAAAAGCAACCTCACTCAAAAGATGCACTGGTGCAATAACCACTATTAAATCATAAACTGGTTATCACCTCTGGGGCCAAGCCACATGATATGGAACTGTTCACCTTTTGGCCACTTTCCTCCATTCACAGAAAGAGTAAAGAACTTGGGTGTCCGGCCCATATTTCATTTGCCTTACTTTTAAATGTGCACGTGGGCTGACTTATCCTTTTCTCCTAGCCACTGCCATTCCTTATCAACCAATTAGACCTCTTTGCTCTTCCAGTCATCGGTTACTGATTCTGCCTCCCTCCAGGTATAAAAACCAAGGCGATATAAGATTTTCATTCCATACCCCCAGGTTGCGGAAGGCATGCCCATTAGAACCACAAAGCATCCCTAATCGCAAGACTTTTTGGAGGGCCATAAGAACTGTACTGTTTTAGTAATTGCCCATCTTTCAGTCATCCTTGATTTAGTGCCCTTGTTATAGCACCTTAAAGCAATTTAATGTGCATGTGGTGCTATACGAAACCACAAAACAAATCAAACTCAAATCAAATATGCAAATCAGTCTTGATTCTTTCACCAACTGAAGCAGTGTAGCCAGAAACTGCATGGCCATATCCCCTCTACAAAGGAACACAAGCAACCCCAGAGATGTTTCGGCTTTGCCTGGTCTCATCAGTGAGGGCCAATCTGGTTGACTATGGTGTGGCAAGCAAAGGAACCATCACTGAACATATCCTCTCTCACTTAGGGAGACAAATTAAAACCAAAAGCTCATAGTAGACTACCATTGTAATGACACATGACACTCACGATAACCTTAAATGATTAGAAACCTTATATAATACTACTCATTCCCCTCTCTCTTTTATCGTATCACAAAGAACAAAGCAGCTCTCATTTTTGTATGCTGGTGTGGAGCAAGTTGGATTATTGATTTGGACTTCACCTGGTTCTAACAAGGAAACTGATGGAACAAGCAGGGGCTACAGTTCAATACACTTTGCACAACCCCCAAAATGAACCCCAAAATGTTTTGGAGCAAAGGCCCAAAACATGAAAAGAAACTTATGTCTCACTATCAGCCCACAAGAATACAAAGATCAACAGACCAAACAGTACAACAGATTCCAGAAATGCAAGAATTTGCATACGGCTGCTGTCTACTCAAAGTCCATTACTTTGAATGTCTTTCCTGGAAACTGCAAGATGAACAAAACATTCCAATATTTAGGAAGGCACTAACATCTGAACTCTTGAAACAAGCCTTCTAGTAATACATTTAAAATAAAATCTGCAATAATTTGTCAGCTTGAAAAGGTAAGAAGAAACCCCTTTGTTTAAGGCCTCCATGCTCCTCTTTAAGCTATTGGCCCTTCAGAGACAAGCACCAGGAATGCAATCTCAAACCTCCAAGATGTTATCTTTTTATTACCACCTACGCTCAACTATCTCCCCTTTGCCTTCACCCAAGAGCAACCCATATCCAGGTGGTAAGTAACAATACCTAAATACATTTTACAGACTTAGAGAACCGGAGAACTTCTTTGGACACCTAGGAAGTACTTTTGAAAAATATTGGGTCTAGTCACCCAAGTGGATCACACCAGATGACCAGCCTTCTCCTCATTCCCTACCATATGAAGATTCCATTCTGCCTTTCCCCAGCCTCTTCACCAGTTTTAACAATTTGCCTCTCTTGTTCACTTTCGTTTGATTTTTTAGCACAGAGCAACTTGCATCCAAATAAATCTGTCGCCACACCACTACATCAACCCGGAACAGTCAGTTAGTTTCCCCCAGAAGACAGATCCACATCTTAACTTCACAACCCTTCCAGAGATCCAGCCATGCTGCAACCCATCAAAGCTCCCCATGCCCTGCCACAGTTCTTTCTAAACTGTGTTGCTGGCAGACAGCATGTAAAAAATGCACAACACAAGAAGACACATGAGAACCCTGATATGCTTCTTGTGGACTACTTCCCAAAATGGTAGGTTCGGAAAACGTAGAACAGATTTACAATTCTGCACTTCAGACGTCTCCCCATGATAGAAGGCCTTTGCAGCCCCCAGTACAACCACTAACGCTAATTAAGGGTGACTACATTATCAGTCTGAGCGGCAAAAGCATCATCATGAGGCAAGTCAAGGCAAACCCCTGGAAACATTACACACCTAAAAGTACACAAGAAAACCTGTCTCACCTGCAATGCAACCTCCAAATCAAGTGCAATCTGGGCCCATCCAGGCTTTAAAGACAATAACCAGCCAAGGGTCACCAACCTAGCAGCAGAAACATGTACCCCCCAAAACACCATGTCACAATGGGTGTCCGGTTAAAGGATCGAATACAAAAGGATCGAATGTAAAAGGTGAGAGTCAATAGGATCGAAAACAAAAGGTTCACATTTTTTTTTAAATTATATTTTTTGGAGGGTTTTCTTTCAGGTTAAAAAAAGAGGTTTTTACCACAAAAACGCCCACCCCAAAAAAAATGTAAAAAAAAAAATACATTTTTTTCGCACCTTTTTTTTTCGGTCCTTTTGATTCGATCCTTTTGATTCAATACTTTGACCTATAACCGTCACAATGAAATCACCAAGAGCAGATAAGAGGGGTGTTTTCCACATGGACAAACTGTTTACTTCTCCAAAGTACTCTTCCCCAATAAGGAGAGTCAACCTCCAGCTACCCTGGACCAAAACAACTATTACAATAGCATGACTGGTCATTCTGGCCTTACAGCAGTCTCAATCCACCCTTCGTCAGGGGTTCCCAAACTCAGTTGCAGTGTTATTACCATCAGTCTTATCAACGTAAAATTGGCAGTTAAATAATCCTTTGAAATACACATATTATTGAGGAGGAGAATGATAACATTGTAGGAATTTCTGAAATAATGTTAGCCAACAAAGCACTGACAGTCTTAGATTTACAAAGTCTTGCAGAGGAACATTTAAAGAGATATATGGGGTGGGGTGATAGTGATACACTTGGAAGACTTCACATGGACTGAAATACCCAACCCCACCTACTGTTCTTTTGAGCACCTCTCCACACAATGCTACCATAGCCCAGGTAGTCTGCCAGAACCCTGGCTAATATGGCCATGTTTCTCTTTACCTAGCACTTTCCACCCACAGACTTTCACACTAAAACAACTAAAGGGAAATGTCCATGCCTAAGTGGAAGTACCCAATAATAAAGAGATGCCTGTAGTTATCAAAAACGTATGCAAGTTAGGCTTCACCAAAAGGTTCACGAGTCTGCAGAAAGAGTTGTACAAACCTTTAACCTAGTATTCTGCTTCCTGATGAACACCATACATTTGGCAGTCCAGTCAAATTCCTGGATGGATTATTCCCTAGTCTACATGATCCTCATTGCTACCATCTTCCTGGGATTTCTCTAGAATAAGGACCACAGAGATCCTATCTCTCACAGAGATCTAAAAAAAGATCACTGCAGCCAGGTTTGGGCAATCATTTGGGGAAGTCCAAACAATACCAGCTCAGGGGTCTAGCGCAGACCAACGCATCATGACTTTACCTTTTAACACATGCAGACCAAGAGCAACATTTTCTGACAAAGCAGCCAATCAGTGGTTTAGCCCGCCATAGCAGAGATGAAAAGTCCATAATCTGTATAGTTATTGGAGGAAAAACATGATGATCACTGAAAACATGGTTGTAAAAAGCCCACATGAGATGATACCATAGTGTGATCCAGCTGGTAAAGAAGAATTATTATTAAGAATATCTCCCACACAGAAAACCAAAGTGACAAACTTTTCAGGATCTTCTGAGAACTAACAGAAACAGATATGAAACACCCATCTCAGATACCTCCAGCACTAATCAAGTATCCTTCTTCGAAACAAGAAGATATGGGACCCTATAGACAACCTGGAAAGCACCCCTTTTGCACCAAAACCAAAGTGTGCATGTAATCATTATCAGCAATGGGTACTCCCTGGATAATTCTTGTGGCTGGCAAAATCATAAAGCGAAGGCTCCCTTTAGAGCACAGGCAAGCATATTTTGTAAAGGTTCAGATCAACATCCCGGCGGGTGTTTGGTGTAGTTGACTAAAAGACCTCTTTTTTCTAGAAGCCAGTGCAACAATAATCCTGCCATTCAAAAAACACATTTGACAGGCCCTTACACATTACATTCAAAGTATATATTCTGCTGCATTAACTACTTGATTATCAGTGAAAAGATAAGGTACTAGTAACACAAAGGTAATTCTGGAGGGGAGAGTGTAGTAAAATCAAAAAGTGATTGATACAAGGCTTTGAATTGAACATTACCACCAACGTTGCTCTGCGCAACATTCCATGCCATAATTCTGTAATATGTGCATTACAGAATGGGACAAGCTATTTGCAAATGACTCTTTGTCCTGCCACCACATGTTGCAGTTCAATCTCAATTGCTAGGACATGTTCCCTCTGCACACAAGCAACCACTCTCATTTTTAGGCCTTGTGGTCTAGCAGTTTAGAAAGGGCTTCTCACATTAATGACAGGGACAAGGCTGATTTGCAAACAATGGTATGGATGGCTGGCCAGAGCAAAGCTGGTGGTTATAATTGATTCAGAGGCATTTGACTATTAGGTACAACCAGAACTCATGCAGTGGGATACAGATAGGGCGGAGATAAAATGTGAAAAGAAATACACATCCTATGGGTGTGTTTGGTCATTTAACCACCCAATGACTAGCTATGGCTATGTTACTGACTATGGCATTACCATTAACTACCTGCTCCTCACCATCAAAACGTAACCTTTCTGGAACTCTTTGAGCAAGCTCTATCACAAAGTAACACCAAGCGTGTTGCTGTATAGGGCCTGCCAGTGATCTATCTAAGCATTCTTTTGAGTGTTTAATTACTTAATTGCCTCTGTAAATGAGTTCCTGGTGTAATACAAATCTCTTAATTTGTGTCTTCAGCTAGTTGATTTTATAAGTAACATCTTTGTCAATGCCTCTACTCCTTGCACTGAAGTCCTGTCTTAAACAAGCAATCACAAAGTCAACAGTTTTGGCTTCGTATAGTTATTAGACAGACATTTGACAGGCAATGCCATCGTATGCCCAGGTTTTCCAGCTGTTTCCATCATATGGCCAGGTGGTACCCTGATTGCAGTGCCTGGCAAATGCCTATCCATGCTTAATCAAAAGCCCAAGCTGTTGGCTTTGCCAATGCATGTTGTCCTCCGGTTTTCTCCCTAAGTGAACTTGTATATGCCCATATGTGGGTACTTGCTTTATACGCCTAGGAAATCGAGCTGCACCTCACTGAGTTGGTCCAACAAGGCCTTACCTGAAAATGATAAAACTAGGATGACGTGTATGGACCAGTTTCAGAACTTCTCATGCATACTTACCAGTGGAGCTTTGACCTAAAGAGAATGTATCTTTGTCTGTGTGGAAGCCTAGTCCACTCTGCCAGAACGTTTAATTATTCTATTATTTTAGTACTGACTTGATAACCTCATACCGTTTGAGTAACTTAACAGAGTTTGCATGCAAACAGAATACATCATAGGACCAATTCATAGAAAAGTGCACATTGATCCAGCAAAGTCCCTGTGCCGAGAACGACATTGCGTGTCCAGCCACAGATACCTACCTATGTACGTCTCGGCTGCAAAGTCATGCACCCTGGCAACACTGCGTATGTTCCCCCAGAAATGTTACCAGCAGCCTGACAACATGTGCACCATTTTCTGTAACTCTGGTAATTCTCTGGTCAATCTGCGTGCGAACCCCCGTAAACCGCGGCTGCACCCGCTACTCTGCATACGCGCACCCCTAACTGCGAGTGGCACCCCAACTGCGTGCACGCACCCCTATATTCCCGATTGGGCATTACCATTGTGCAGTGATTCCTATACGATTGGGGCCTTGTGCATGTCTTCACGTGGCGGTGTGAACAGGAATTTTGCAGATGTGATGTTGCGTGGTCAGATCCATCAATGCACCTGGTTTCACGCAATACTCGGTGTGCGATTTCCTTGTGCAGCCCGTGCCTAGACACGCCCACGTTATTCCTCCTTCCTCATTCTGTGAGGAGAATGGGGAATATGCATCTTCCACTCCTATTTAAAACTCTGCGCAGGCCCGACCCACACTCTGGGTGGAGTCTCGTGCATGGTGCTCGACTGCTCGCAGAGTCGTGCTGGACCTGCGCCATGTCCCTGCAAAGTCCGGAATAGTCCTGCAATGTCGATTCCATGAATCGACTGACAGGGTAATTCATAGAATTTCGCAGAAAAGTGTCGCAAGCGGCTGGCGCAGAGTGTCCGCGTGCGATTGTCTGCGCCAGGCACGTGCGCTAAAACCGATTTCCGCGCACAGCGTATTCATGGATTTTAGGCTCCCAAACCAGCCGTGGCGCAGAGTATCGCAGCGACCCTGCAGCAGCGCCAGTAACGCCCCCAAGAACGCCTTCACGCAAGGAAAAGCCATCAAAATCGCTAAATCATCGCAAAGGGCTGCGCTAACCCTGGACCACTTTACAGGGCTGCCAAAAAAGGAACGCAAAGCGGGTAATGTTCATATCAGGGGTATGCGGGAAGTTTTACACGCGATTAGCCAGGGTACGTGTATTACAGGGGTACGCGGGAAGTTTTACACGCGATTAGCCAGGGTACGTGTATTACAGGGGTACGCGGGAAGTTTAACACGCGATTGGCCAGGGTACGTGTATTAGAGGGGTACGCGTGAAGTTTTACACGCGATTAGCCAGGGCACGTGTATTACAGGGGTACGCGGGAATTATCACACGCGATTTGGCTGGGTAGGTGTATTACAGGGGTGCATGGGAAGTTACACAAGCGATTAGGCTGGGTGGGTCCTCACAGGTGTTCCCTGTACACCCTCCACGGCCCCTGCAGGCAGCACACAAAACAGGGGACTACCCTGCACACCTGCTCATGTCCCCCTGCACCCCCACCCCCCAGCCACCAGGGGCACCCTCCACCAGGTCCCCACCCATGTCTACCACCACCCCCAGCCACCAGGGGCAGCCTCCACCAGGCCCCCACCCATGTCTACCACCACCCCCGCCCCCCAGCCACCAGGGGCAGCCTCCACCAGGCCCCCACCCATGTCCCCCTGCACCCCCACCCCCCAGCCACCAGGGGCAGCCTCCACCAGGCCCCCACTCATGTCTCCCTGCACCCCCATCCCCCAGCCACCAGGGGCAGCCTCCACCAGGCCCCCACTCATGTCTACCACCCCACCCCCACCCCCCAGCAGTGCAGGGGCACCCTCCACCAGGCCCCCACTCATGTCTCCCAGCGTGCTACGTGTATTTCAGGGGTGCGCGGGAAGTCCCACTCGCGAATAGCCTGGGCACGTGTATTTCAGGGGTGCGCGGGAAGTTCCACACGCGAATAGCCTGGGCGCATGCATTTCAGGGGTGCGCGGGAAGTTTTACACGCGACTTCAGCAGGGTACGTGTATTTCAGGTATGCGCGGGAATTCTCACACGCGATTTGGCTTGGTACGTGTATTACAGGGGTGCGTGGGAAGTTACACACGCGATTAGGCTGGGTGGGTCCTCACAGGTGTTCCCTGTACACCCTCCACGGCCCCTGCAGGCAGCCCACAAAACAGGGGACTACCCTGCACACCTGCTCATGTCACCCACCACCCCCACCCCCCACCATCCAGGGGCACCCTCCACCAGGCCCCCACTCATGCCCGACTCATGTCTCCCACCACCCCCACCCCCCAGCAGTGCAGGGGCACCCTCCACCAGGCCCCCACTCATGTCCCCTATCACCCCCACTCCCCAGCCACCAGGGGCACCCTCCACCAGGCCCCCACTCATGCCCGACTCATGTCACCCACCACCCCCACCCCCCAGCAGTGCAGGGGCACCCTCCACCAGGCCCCCACTCATGTCCCCTATCACCCCCACCCCCCAGCCACCAGGGGAAGCCTCCACCAGGCCCCCACCCATGTCCCCTATCACCCCCACCCCCCAGCCACCAGGGGAAGCCTCCACCAGGCCCCCACTCATGTCCCCTATCACCCCCACCCCCCAGCCACCAGGGGCAGCCTCCACCAGGCCCCCACCCATGTCCCCTATCACCCCCACCCCCCAGCAGTGCAGGGGCACCCTCCATCAGGCCCCCACCCATGTCCCCTATCACCCCCACCCCCCTGCCACCAGGGGCACCCTCCACCAGGCCCCCATCCATGTCTCCCACCACCCCCACCCCCCAGCAGTGCAGGGGCACCCTCCACCAGGCCCCCACTCATGTCCCCCATCACCCCCACCCCCCTGCCACCAGGGGCACCCTCCACCAGGCCCCCACCCATGTCTCCCAGCACCCCCACCCCCCAGCAGTGCAGGGGCACCCTCCACCAGGCCCCCACTCATGTCTCCCAGCGTGCTACGTGTATTTCAGGGGTGCGCGGGAAGTCCCACTCGCGAATAGCCTGGGCGCGTGTATTTCAGGGGTGCGCGGGAAGTCCCACTCGCGAATAGCCTGGGCGCGTGTATTTCAGGGGTGCGCGGGAAGTTCCACACGCGAATAGCCTGGTCGCATGCATTTCAGGGGTGCGCGGGAAGTTTTACACGCGACTTCAGCAGGGTACGTGTATTTCAGGTATGCGCGGGAATTCTCACACGCGATTTGGCTTGGTACGTGTATTACAGGGCTGCGTGGGAAGTTACACACGCGATTAGGCTGGGTGGGTCCTCACAGGTGTTCCCTGTACACCCTCCACGGCCCCTGCAGGCAGCCCACAAAACAGGGGACTACCCTGCACACCTGCTCATGTCCCCCTGCACCCCCACCCCCCAGACACCAGGGGCAGCCTCCACCAGGCCCCCACCCATGTCTACCACCACCCCCGCCCCCAGGGGCAGCCTCCACCAGGCCCCCACTCATGTCCCCTATCACCCCCACCCCCAAGCCACCAGGGGCAGCCTCCACCAGGCCCCCACTCATGTCACCCTGCACCCCCATACCCCAGCCACCAGGGGCAGCCTCCACCAGGCCCCCACTCATGTCTCCCACCACCCCCACACCCCAGCCACCAGGGGCACCCTCCACCAGGCCCCCACTCATGTCTCCCACCACCCCCACCCCCCAGCAGTGCAGGGGCAGCAGGCAGTCGGGCAGCAGCAGGTGGGAGCGTGCTCGGGCTCTGGGGGGCAGTAGTTCGGGCTTCCGGGCAGGAGCGTGGTATTCCGTGTGCGTACGCGTGGCCAGCTTGGTACGGAGTGATTTTGCACGTGAAAATCCTGCACGTCAGCGTGAAAACTGAGGAAAGGCCCTCAGCGCGTAAGCGCGTCTGTGACGTGACCCGCACAGGTGTTTCCCACACAGCACGTGATGACAGAGCACACGTGGAAAGACTGCACGTCAGAGTGTAATCGCGTGTGATTGGTGGAAATGGCCCTACACGCAGAAGTGACAAAGCGTGTAATTGGTGGAAATGGCCCTAGCGCGTACACGCCGCGTAAGTGACGCTGGACGTGTGGGCCTGTATAAAAGGTACGTGTAGAACACGTTTTCCTTGTACGTGCTTTTCGTGGAGAGCGAGTGGGTGAATTCTGTGCTTCTTGTCGTTTCACACGCGATTTACTTCACGGCGTTTCTAGTTCGTATTCCCTGTTACCTCTGACAGCTTTTTCTCTGTATTCTCCTTTACTGGTTTACCTGGGCCTGTTCCCTCAAACAGTGTTCCCTTCTACTGTTGTCCTGTCTCCTCAGACAGCGGACAAATCTTCTTTTGGCGGGGGTGTTGCCAACCAAACGTGCTCCTTTTACACGCTCGTTTACCTGGCAGACGGTGAGTCACGCACGTATCTAACATCTGTGATAACCCCGTGTGTAGCCTACCCCTTCAGAGGTCATTCTAGGCTGCGTGTGACACGCATACGTTCATTCTTGTGTTTCTGGGTGCCACAGCGTAGTGCAGGTTTTTCTTTCTGCACACGTGGTCTAGGAGGGGTTGCGTGCACGTCATCTCCCTTTTTTGGGCCTCCTGTGCATTGCGTGACCCGTCATCTTTCCCCAGGGGTTACATTCAGCCTTGCTAGAGCACTAGGGTACAATTACCATCTGGTACCCAACCCCTTTGACCCCCAATTGCCCAGGACAATAGTCTACATCCACTCCCATACGCACATTAACATCAGTGCCATGGCTGGGAGGCGAGGATTCCGTAAGGGTGGCAAAGGTGGAAGAGCCACAAGTGGTGGCCGTGGTGGATCCGGTAGGGGACGTGGTCGTAACTTGCAGGGTGAGCCTGTCCCCCCATGTGTGGAGGACCAGTCACGGGCACCCATAATCCCCCCCCTCCCCCCCTCCCATTGAGGCTGATGTGGCTGACACCATCCATGCTCAGCCCTTGTTGGACCAGCCCATTGTGGCACCAGACCTGGCTGACTCCATGGCTGACTTCCAGGTCAGCAGGGCTACGACACGTGCGCTGGTGCACGTTGATGCCATCATGCCACGTGGATCTGGGGCAGCAAGGTCATCTGCTGCACCAAGTAGGCAGGGCGGAGATGCTGCAGGGGCAGCTGCGGCTCCATCCACCCCAGCCCCCACACACCCATCCAGGACAGTGTCGGTCCTAGTCCATGCTGCTGACATTCCCCCTGACACCATCACACTAGAGCTAATGCCTGCACCAACTCCCATGCTGAGTGTGCAATCCCTCACTCCTGATACAGAGTCCACCAGGGCTCCTGCCCCTAGTGTCCAGAGTGGCGCAGGACACTCAGGATCACCACCACCTTCCAAGCGGAAGAGGAAGAGTGCTCGTCCGGCACAGGCTGATGCCCCAGACACGGCTACACAGTCCGGCCCGTCCAGGAAGCCCAGCTTCACGGATGACGAACTGAATGCACTTGTCGAGTATGTGTCCGGACATGACAACGAGATGGTCATTGTTGCAGGATCCAAGACCACACCTGCACAACGCCAGGCACACTGGCAGACCGTTGCGGACATCGTAAGTGCCCTTGGAATTGTGAGGCGCACAGCCAATGATTGCTATAAGCGCTGGAATGACCTAAAGCGCAGGGCAAAGAGTAAGCTGGCCTCAAGTCATGCCGCAACTCTAGTGACTGGAGGTGGGTCTCCAGTAGTAGACATGGAACTCACTCCACATGAGTCAGTCGCTGGGACCTACGTCACGGAGGAACAGATCCAAGGCGTGGGAGATCTGGCTGATTACGAGGCATTGTCCGGTGAGTGCACATGCATGTGTGTGTCATCCATGTGCATGGTGTGTGTGTGAGGGCTTCTGTTCGGGTGCCAGGTGAGAGTGTGTGCGCCTGAGTCGTATGGGTCAGCCATGTGCTTCATGCAATCCTTCCTGCGCAGCTGCATTTGGCCATAGCAGTATCCCTTCTGCCAACAGTAGACATCTAGCACAACTGCACGCCAGTTGCCCTTAAAGTGTCACCTTGACACAACATATTTGCTTCTTTTTCACTGTTCATTCAGTCAGTTTGTTTGCATTCCACCACTTTCACTAGGCATGTCGCTGTCCACTAGTCACATGTCTGACATGGGTATGGTAAAGTGGAGTGACTTTGTTACCTGGATATCATTTGTACACACATGTCCCTGAGCAATTTGACCATTTCAGACTGGCAGCTCCAGGTGAAAAATCTGACCTGTTAGAATTAGAAAAGCAATTACATGCGGGAACTGGACTGAATGAATAGGTGCTGCCCTCCTCTCCATCTTCACTCAATAGCAATGGTACATGCCATCTGTGTGATGGCATGTGTGTTTCACCTGCCAATCACAGGCCAATGTGTGATGCCACTGCCAGGCAGCATGCAGAAAATGTGTTCATCTTCCATCTTGGTGTCATCAGTGTGTGCCATTTGCCTGCACTTCATACGCAGTGAGGGTGCATGCATGGGAGGGTTTTAGTCATGTGGGACATGTGTCAATCAAGTACTGGTTCTCTTGCTTCTCAGCCCTCAATGTGTGCCATGGTGCTAATGCCTGTTTCCATTTCTTTGTTTTCATGTCTTTGCAGGGGAAGACGCACCTGATACTGCTGGGGTTGTGGAGATGGTGCAGACCCAGGAGGTGTCCCATGGCCGACCAACCACCAGTGAGGGACGTGGTGTGGTGGTGGGGGAGAACCCACAAGTGCTGCAGGTCGTGCGCTCAAGGGGTGTCTCTGGCTGCACCTCCCCCGAGCTGTACTCAGGTGTTGATTCGGATGAGACCTACGTGCCGTCGCGGGTGAGTGTTCCAGGGAGGGATTCTGTTCTGTCTCACCCACCTGCACCAGGGTCAGTACCCTCCATGGGGATGTCAGTGTTGGCAGCTACGCCTTCGGTGGTTACGGATGCAGGGTCACACTCCGCGACATCTGATCCTGTTCCTGGGCCAGCAGATCAGAGGGGGAATGCAGTCCTGCAGCCTCAGGCAGTGCCGGCACAGCAAGGCGCAGTTCGCCTTGCCCCAGACAGGTGTGGTGCCCGCCGACGTGGTGGCCGTACGCCACCCGGCAATACCGCATGGGAGCAATCCATTTACGGTATGGCTACCCAACAGGCTGCATCATCCGAGATGATGGCTCAGGCCATGGATAGGGTGGCCACTTCCATTGTCCCCCCAGAAAGGCTGATGGAGCGACTAGAGCAGGCAACCGACTCCATCTGCCAGTCACACAGGGAGGACATGTTGGGGTCCAACAGGGACAGGCGGGCGGCACTGGCGACTCTGCAGGAGGCCATCTCCATTGAGTCCCAGGGCCACAGGGAAGCCCTGAGGCAGGAGCTCCTTCACCTCAGGACGACTCTTGTTGAGCTTGAGGCTTCAACACACCAAAGGACAGAACAGCAGCTGGAGCGTCTCACCCGTACGCTCTCAGCTGAGATGCAGGCAACGAGGGCGGAGGTCCGGGCATCCCGTGAGTTGTTGCATGGGGACCTCCGCACACTCATCCTCCAGAACCAGACCTACCACACCCGCATGCTTGCAGCCATGGAGGAGCAGACTAGGGCCTTGCGTGGGCTGCCTCCCATAGTGCAACCACCTCCGGATGCAGCTGCACAGGGTGATAATAGCGACAGCAGTGATACTCCCACAATAGGGTAGCCGTGTGGGCCATGAGCCCATGGAGGTGTTTTATCTTCCCAGGATCCACGCAGGTGGGTTCTGGTGTGCATCCTGTCCTCGGACCTCCTGGGTGGCCTCCCCAACCCCCCCGGGCCCATCAATGGCCATTTTTGATTGTTTCTTATTTTTATTTTTATTTTTATTTCTTTTATTCCCAATTTATTTGGGACGATCTGTTGGCTTCGATCTGTTGGCTTCCGTGGTTCCTGTGGGCATACGCTGCATTGTGGCTGGGCACATGCAGGCTTGTAATGTATTTGGTTCAGATGCTTGGGTTTGAGTCACACACACCCCTCCTGCTTCCCGTTTCCATGGGCTTGCAAAGGGTGTGCCCAAGTGACAGTGAATTACACAGTGACGTTGGACTCCCATGAGCTGTGTGGCCAGTCTGTAGTCAATACTGTGTATACATTCATAGTGCATATTGCTGTTGTGTTGTACACTGCATGTTGCATTGATGTGTAACTCTTCTTCTGTGTCTACCTCCCAATTTGCAGGTCCCTTCCTCATGTCCACACAAGGACCTCTAGTCTGGAGATGGGGACCATGTTGGCAGCAGTGCACCTACAACTCTACATGGCGACAACACTGCACAGTTGGTAGTGGTGGGAGTGCAGGCATTTCCAGGTGGTGAGACTACTAATATGTAACATTTGTGATGTCATGTTAATGGTACTACGTGCTCAAGTATGTTGTTGGTCCGGCATTGCTGTGAGCATTTCAGGTGTTGCAGGTTTCTAATAGTGCCACTGTACATAGTGAGACTGATGTCATGTTGTGGGGATTACTTTGTTTACCTGCAATTAGCATGACATGGCACGGTGTGTCGTGTGGCGGTGCTGGGGTTGGGTTGGCTGACATGGCACTGTCCTCTTGTTGCATTTTGCAAGTGGGTATTCATTTTAGCTGCTTCAATGTGTAACTTCACAAAACTGCATTGGTGGTGTCTGTGTGGGTAGGGATGCACACATTGTGACACTTCCAGGTGAACAATCTCAGGCTGACATGGTATTCCCGGTTCATTCTCCAGACATTCAGGATCAGTGTCAGGTTGAGTCATCATTGATTGTCAGATGGAATGTGCCAGGGCAGTGTGCACTCCACAGGGGTGTGATTTCTATGTGAAGTAATTAGCCACTAGCTGTGTACGGGCTGCCTCCCCCCGTGCCCTTTCCCCTCCCATGCGCAGCGGCTGTGCATGTGGTTGGGGATGTGGGGCCACCACCATGTCCACGGCCAGGCCCCGGCGTGTTGCAACGTTGTGCAGGACACATGCTGCCACTATGATCCTGCACACTACTGGGGGAGCGTATAACAGCTGCCCGCCAGAACGGTCAAGGGAGCGAAAGCGTGACTTTAGCACTCCGAATGTGCGCTCCACTATGCCCCTGGTTGTAATGTGGGCTGTGTTATATCTTACCTGGGGTGGCGTGGTGGGGTTCCGAATTGGCGTCATCATGTGGGGGCTGAGAGGCTAGGCACTGTCCCCTGTGGAGGTGGTGATTGGTATCATTGGTGGGGTTGTGACCTTGCTCAGTATCCAACATGCATGCATGTGCAGTGGCATACATACTCACCAAGCAGCCATGTATCGCCATGCCGCCCAGCTTCTAGGTCCCGGCTTAGGGTGGACATTCGGTAAATGAAGCTGTCGTGGGTGGAGCCGGGATAGTTGGCATATACTGAGGTGATGATTCCCTTGGCATTACATGCTACCTGCACGTTGATGGAATGCCAGTGCTTGCGGTTCCTATAGATGTGCTCAGATGCCCTGGGGGGACGTAGAGCCACATGGGTGCAGTCGATGGCACCTAGCACTTTGGGGAATCGTGCCACAGCGTAAAAATCCAGGGCGGCAGCATGCCTTTCTGCAGGTGTTCTGGGCAGGTATATGTGCCTGCGGACTGATGGGCGTGCAGTCATGATGTTCAAGACCTGGTGTAGGCAGCGTGACTGGGTGGCCTGTGACACCCCACCCACTATGGCACTTGTCCGCTGAAATGATCCAGTGGCTAAGAAGTGCAGTACATTGAGGACCTTCTCCAGGGGGCTGAGTGCTTGGGAGCACAGGGTGGGTGATGTGAGGTCATCCTCCCACTCAGTCACCAGGTCCAGTATGATGTGTGGTGGAAACCTGTACCTCCCATACACCTGGTCATCAGGCATCCCGAAAAGGCTGGTTCTGGGTGTGAATATTCTGGCCCTGACTATCCTCCTCCTCCTCCTTTGGTAGCCCACTGCCACTGCTGCTAGGAACGGTATGTTCATCCTGGCGTCTGAGCTTGTTATTGTTAAAGTCCGCAAATTTATGCTTTGCGCGTGTTCTAGGCGAGCGTGTGACCCGCGCACCCCTGGAATCCAGTTACCAGTCCAATAGCGTGTGGAAATTCACACACACCACGGGATACAGCGTGTGACCCGCGCACCCCTGGAATCCAGTTCCCAGTCCAATAGCGTGTGGAAATTCACACGCACCACGGGATACAGCGTGTGACCCGCGCACCCCTGGAATCCAGTTCCCAGTCCAATAGCGTGTGGAAATTCACACGCACCACGGGATACAGCGTGTGACCCGCGCACCCCTGGAATCCAGTTCCCAGTCCAATAGCGTGTGGAAATTCACACGCACCACGGGATACAGCGTGTGACCCGCGCACCCCTGGAATCCAGTTCCCAGTCCAATAGCGTGTGGAAATTCACACGCACCACGGGATACAGCGTGTGACCCGCGCACCCCTGGAATCCAGTTCCCAGTCCAATAGCGTGTGGAAATTCACACGCACCACGGGATACAGGTTCGCTGACGTACTTGCGTGTGTAAGTGGCCGCGCACCCATTAAATACACGTACATAGGCCAATCGCGCGATGACACTCTGACGTGCAGTATTTCCACGTGTGTTCCGTCATCACGTGCTGAGTGGGGAACGCCCGTGCGGGTCACGTCAGACGCGCTTACGCGCTGAGGGACTCTGGTCCAATAGAATCGCGTATGCGTGCTGACGCGCTTACGCGCTAAGGGCCTTTCCTCGGATTTCACGCTGACGTGCAGGATTTTCACGTGCCAAATCACTCCGTATCAAGCTGGCCACCCGAAAACACACGGAACACCACGCTCCTGCCCAGAAGGCCGAGTTACTGCCCCCCAGTGCCCCGAGCAGCCTCCCACGTGCTATCTGCTGCTGCCTGCCTGCCTGCCTGCTGCCACCGTGCCCTGCCATTTGGTGCCTGCACATCAGCCATCTGCAGGGGTCCAGTTGCTGTGTCCACCCCTGCTGGAACTGAAGACTCCCAACTGGGATTACATCGCTCCACAGCCCAGCCCCAGGACCCAGTTGCCCACCCACACCTGCCTCTGGGGTTGCCATGTCGGGCACTTCCACATCTGGCACCAGTGGCAACCCCAGGCCAGAGGGGCAGAGGGGCACCAGCTTCACTGCCACCGAAGTTGGTGTCCTGGTGGAGCATGTCCTGGGGCAGTATGATGTCCTCTTTGGATCGTCCCGCGCCAGCAAGGAAGGACGGGAGAGGATCTGGGCCGACTGTGTGGTTGCCATCAACGCGGAGGGGGTGGCAACCCGCAACGTCCAGAAGATCAAGAAGCGCTGGGAGGACTTGAGGTCCAGGACCCTTGTGAAGGCCCGGCGCCTCGTGGAGGGGGGCCGGGGCCGCATGAGTTCCATCCAGAAGAGGGTCCTGGAACGTGTACGCCCAGCGCTCCACGCCCAGGTCCTTGAGAGGGAGGCCCGTCTGGAGTTGAGCGGTATGTGTCCAAGCATTACTGTGTGAGACAGGGCATGTTGCGGTGTGCTGGTTCTATGATACTTGCCTGTATGTGTGCCATGGGCCATGTATGCATGTATGTGTGCAGGGACATCATGGTAATGCATGTGCGACCAGTGATGTGTGACCCACATGGTTGTTGCATGTGTTGAAATGCGGCATGGGGAGCCCTATGCAGATTTTGGACATGAGAGCATGCCAGTCTCTGTACCTGGACATGGATGGGGGTGAAGGATGGGTGCTGATGCCAGGTACATATATGGTAGCCATGTCTGTGTGCCTGACCTGCGTGTCTGTGACTTGTGCATGCCATGGATGCATGACACATGTGTGTGACAATGCACAGATTCAGTGACGCACCCAACTTACCCTTGGTTCGCCTGTGTTCGGTGTGTTTGGGGCCAGATGGATGTGACTGAGGTGAAGTGTGTGCATGTGATATGCATGAGCCATGATGCATGTGAGTTACATATCATTGAATGTTTCTAGAGTCCATTGGACATGCATGGAAATGTCCATGGCATGCACCATGCCTGTTACTGTGTGTGTTTTGCCTGGACTGACCCATGTGTTGTGGAGGGACATGATGGAAGTGTACTTTGACAGTGGTGCTCATCTGCTATTGCTTCCTGTCTAGGGGACCATTGTACAGTAGCCTGATGCTTGTGTCCTTTGTCTCCCTCTACGCAGCGGCTAGTGAAGAAGAGGGCGGAGACGGCGCTGTGGAGCAAGGCGGCGGGGATGCCCCCACGGCTGCAGCGGAAGGGGTGGGTGAGCCCCCACAGGGGCCTGCTACGGCGGGAGACGGTGAGGAGCCATCCAGGTTGGTGGTTTGCACAGAGGAGGAGGAGGCCGACACTGGTGCACACATGGGGCCTGGTGGGAGCATCCCTGCTGGTGCAAGTGGTGCAGTCCAGGGCCAGGGGCAGGAGGCAGCACAGGTCACCGTGGAGGGGCCTGTGCATGTCACTGTCCCTGACCCTGTGAGTGCACCACCATGCACCAGCAGGGATGCCCCGTCGCAGGCCCGTCCGCAGGTAGAGGGGATGTCCATGTCACCTGACTCCCCTCCACCTGCGGACGTGGTAACCCCTGGCCGCGTGGAGAAGGTCCTGATTGGGGTCGCGATGCGCACGGCTGTGATTCGTGATGACGTGCGTGCTTCCCGGGAGGAGCACGCACGTCATCACGAAGTGCACCGTGCCGACGTGGCCCAATTGGGATCGGCCATGTTCGGGGGTTTCCTGCATGTGTTGGCCAATCTGACGGCCCTCTCCTCCTCTGTGCAGGCTATCCACCGGTCGTTCTCCTTGCCGTCTTCCGGCCCAGATGCCACCAGGGCCCCCTGTGGACCTGCCCCGACCAATGCAGCCAGCTCGGTGGGGATCCCATCCCTGCCACAGTTGGGAGTCGGAGGTCCAGCAGGGGTGGACAACACAGCAAGTGGACCCCAGCAGATGGAAGATGTGACGGCATCATCGGGCAGGGCACGTGCACGACGGCGTCGGTGATTTCCATCAGCCTGGATGCCGTCGTGCTGGCAGAGGCAGTGGCGTCGGAGGCAGCAGCGGGCTCGACGTGGGAGGCATCATGGCTCGGGGCCATCAAGATCAGAGGGGCAGGCATCGGCCGGAGGGCAGGGCAACCCTGGGATGGTGGTGTGTTCCGTGTGGGAGGAGTTTGGCCAGCGGATAGGTGCGGAGCGGCAGCGGGCGGAAGAGGAGCGGCTCGCCATGGTCAGGGCGGAGTTCTCCATGCGTCGGGCATTGAGGCGGGCTGAGTGCCTCGAGGAAGCTCGCAGGGAGTTTGAGGTGGACATGGGGTTGTCCCTGCGAGACCTCGGGGCCAGGACAGAGTCCCGCCTCCAGGACATCGACATGGAGTTCGATGATGCCCTGGCCAGCAACATCACCAAGTGAGCCGCAGGACTTGCCCGCTGCCTTTGTATATAGTTATTTAGTTAGTTAGTGCTAGGTTTCCTTTATTTATTTTTATTATTTTGGACCGCTCGGACAATGGCCACTTTTTTGTACATATATTTTACATTAGTTAGTGGTAGGTTTCATTTTTGGTGTTGGGCTCATGGACCCTGGAACATTCCTGTATATAGTTTGTTTTTTTGGGAGATACATTTTTTTAATTTCTTATTGTTTTCACCATGACGTAATGGTTTTTCATTTATTTCCTATGACATGATATTGCTTTGGACAAATTCATTTTAATTTTTTATTCCTTTGTTTTTTTGTTTATCACTTTTGTTCTCGGACATGGACCATTTATTTACTTAGCCACATCGTTGTATGTTTGAAAAGTTCACTTATTTTTGGTATTTAATACATTTTTTATATTTTCTTACACTTGTGTTATTTTCTCATTGGTTTGTTACATGTCATGATATGGGTTTTGACATTCACTTGCACCCATTGTGTATGTGTGTGTGACGGACATGTGTTCTTTTGCATACTTGGCATTGGGGTTGTGTCATGTGATTGCATTCACTATGTGGGTGGATGCAATCCTTGCCTGGGTGTTTGTGCTGGGTATGCTGGCCATTACTGCCATGATTGTGTATCGTCAGGACCTGGGGCCAGGGGGACATGTGTGGGGGCCTGCTGGCAGGTTCCCCACAGTGCTGGGGGGCGGGGGTGGTTGGAGACATGAGTGGGGGCCTGGTGGAGGCTGCCCCTGCACTGCTGGGGGGTGGGGGTGGTGGTAGACATGGGTGGGGGCCTGGTGGAGGGTGCCCCTGGTGGCAGGGGGGTGGGGGTGATGGTTGACATGAGTGGGGGCCTGGTGGAGGGTGCCCCTGCACTGCTGGGGGGTGGGGGTGGTGGTAGACATGGGTGGGGGCCTGGTGGAGGCTGCCCCTGGTGGCGGGAGGGTGGGGGTGGTGGGAGACATGGGTGGGGGCCTGGTGGAGGCTGCCCCTGCACTGCTGGGGGGTGGGGGTGATAGGGGACATGAGTGGGGGCCTGGTGGAGGGTGCCCCTGGTGGCTGGGGGGTGGGGGTGGTGGGAGACATGGGTGGGGGCCTGGTGGAGGCTGCCCCTGGTGGCTGGGGGGTGGGGGTGGTGGGAGACATGAGTGGGGGCCTGGTGGAGGGTGACCCTGCACTGCTGGGGTTTGGGGGTGGTGGGAGACATGAGTGGGGGCCTGGTGGAGGGTGCCCCTGGTGGCTGGGGGGTGGGGGTGGTGGGAGACATGGGTGGGGGCCTGGTGGAGGCTGCCCCTGGTGACTGGGGGGGTGGGGGTGCTGGGAGACATGAGTGGGGGCCTGGTGGAGGGTGACCCTGCACTGCTGGGGTTTGGGGGTGGTGGGAGACATGAGTGGGGGCCTGGTGGAGGGTGACCCTGCACTGCTGGGGTTTGGGGGTGGTGGGAGACATGAGTGGGGGCCTGGTGGAGGGTGACCCTGGTGGCTGGGGGGTGGGGGTGGTGGGAGACATGAGTGGGGGCCTGGTGGAGGGTGCCCCTGCACTGCTGGGGGGTGGGGGTGGTGGGAGACATGGATGGGGGCCTGGTGGAGGGTGCCCCTGGTGGCGGGGGGGTGGGGGTGGTGGGTGACATGAGTGGGGGCCTGGTGGAGGGTGCCCCTGGTGGTGGGGGGGTGGGGGTGGTGGGAGGCATGGGTGGGGGCCTGGTGGAGGCTGCCCCTGGTGGCGGGAGGGTGGGGGTGGTGGGAGACATGAGTGGGGGCCTGGTGGAGGGTGACCCTGCACTGCTGGGGTTTGGGGGTGGTGGGAGACATGAGTGGGGGCCTGGTGGAGGGTGACCCTGCACTGCTGGGGTTTGGGGGTGGTGGGAGACATGAGTGGGGGCTTGGTGGAGGGTGACCCTGGTGGCTGGGGGGTGGGGGTGGTGGGAGACATGAGTGGGGGCCTGGTGGAGGGTGCCCCTGCACTGCTGGGGGGTGGGGGTGGTGGGAGACATGGATGGGGGCCTGGTGGAGGGTGCCCCTGGTGGCGGGGGGGTGGGGGTGGTGGGTGACATGAGTGGGGGCCTGGTGGAGGGTGCCCCTGGTGGCGGGGGGGTGGGGGTGGTGGGAGGCATGGGTGGGGGCCTGGTGGAGGCTGCCCCTGGTGGTGGGAGGGTGGGGGTGGTGGGAGACATGAGTGGGGGCCTGGTGGAGGGTGACCCTGCACTGCTGGGGTTTGGGGGTGGTGGGAGACATGAGTGGGGGCCTGGTGGAGGGTGACCCTGCACTGCTGGGGTTTGGGGGTGGTGGGAGACATGAGTGGGGGCCTGGTGGAGGGTGACCCTGGTGGCTGGGGGGTGGGGGTGGTGGGAGACATGAGTGGGGGCCTGGTGGAGGGTGACCCTGCACTGCTGGGGTTTAGGGGTGGTGGGAGACATGAGTGGGGGCCTGGTGGAGGGTGACCCTGGTGGCTGGGAGGTGGGGGTGGTGGGAGACATGAGTGGGGGCCTGGTGGAGGGTGCCCCTGGTGGCTGGGGGGTGGGGGTGGTGGGAGACATGAGTGGGGGCCTGGTGGAGGGTGACCCTGGTGGCTGGGGGGTGGGGGTGGTGGGAGACATGAGTGGGGGCCTGGTGGAGGCTGCCCCTGCACTGCTGGGGGGTGGGGGTGATAGGGGACATGAGTGGGGGCCTGGTGGAGGGTGCCCCTGGTGGCTGGGGGGTGGGGGTGGTGGGAGACATGGGTGGGGGCCTGGTGGAGGCTGCCCCTGGTGGCTGGGGGGTGGGGGTGGTGGGAGACATGAGTGGGGGCCTGGTGGAGGGTGACCCTGCACTGCTGGGGTTTGGGGGTGGTGGGAGACATGAGTGGGGGCCTGGTGGAGGGTGCCCCTGGTGGCTGGGGGGTGGGGGTGGTGGGAGACATGGGTGGGGGCCTGGTGGAGGCTGCCCCTGGTGACTGGGGGGGTGGGGGTGCTGGGAGACATGAGTGGGGGCCTGGTGGAGGGTGACCCTGCACTGCTGGGGTTTGGGGGTGGTGGGAGACATGAGTGGGGGCCTGGTGGAGGGTGACCCTGCACTGCTGGGGTTTGGGGGTGGTGGGAGACATGAGTGGGGGCCTGGTGGAGGGTGACCCTGGTGGCTGGGGGGTGGGGGTGGTGGGAGACATGAGTGGGGGCCTGGTGGAGGGTGCCCCTGCACTGCTGGGGGGTGGGGTGGTGGGAGACATGGATGGGGGCCTGGTGGAGGGTGCCCCTGGTGGCGGGGGGGTGGGGGTGGTGGGTGACATGAGTGGGGGCCTGGTGGAGGGTGCCCCTGGTGGTGGGGGGGTGGGGGTGGTGGGAGGCATGGGTGGGGGCCTGGTGGAGGCTGCCCCTGGTGGCGGGAGGGTGGGGGTGGTGGGAGACATGAGTGGGGGCCTGGTGGAGGGTGACCCTGCACTGCTGGGGTTTGGGGGTGGTGGGAGACATGAGTGGGGGCCTGGTGGAGGGTGACCCTGCACTGCTGGGGTTTGGGGGTGGTGGGAGACATGAGTGGGGGCTTGGTGGAGGGTGACCCTGGTGGCTGGGGGGTGGGGGTGGTGGGAGACATGAGTGGGGGCCTGGTGGAGGGTGCCCCTGCACTGCTGGGGGGTGGGGGTGGTGGGAGACATGGATGGGGGCCTGGTGGAGGGTGCCCCTGGTGGCGGGGGGGTGGGGGTGGTGAGTGACATGAGTGGGGGCCTGGTGGAGGGTGCCCCTGGTGGCGGGGGGGTGGGGGTGGTGGGAGGCATGGGTGGGGGCCTGGTGGAGGCTGCCCCTGGTGGTGGGAGGGTGGGGGTGGTGGGAGACATGAGTGGGGGCCTGGTGGAGGGTGACCCTGCACTGCTGGGGTTTGGGGGTGGTGGGAGACATGAGTGGGGGCCTGGTGGAGGGTGACCCTGCACTGCTGGGGTTTGGGGGTGGTGGGAGACATGAGTGGGGGCCTGGTGGAGGGTGACCCTGGTGGCTGGGGGGTGGGGGTGGTGGGAGACATGAGTGGGGGCCTGGTGGAGGGTGACCCTGCACTGCTGGGGTTTAGGGGTGGTGGGAGACATGAGTGGGGGCCTGGTGGAGGGTGACCCTGGTGGCTGGGAGGTGGGGGTGGTGGGAGACATGAGTGGGGGCCTGGTGGAGGGTGCCCCTGGTGGCTGGGGGGTGGGGGTGGTGGGAGACATGAGTGGGGGCCTGGTGGAGGGTGACCCTGGTGGCTGGGGGGTGGGGGTGGTGGGAGACATGAGTGGGGGCCTGGTGGAGGGTGACCCTGCACTGCTGGGGTTTGGGGGTGGTGGGAGACATGAGTGGGGGCCTGGTGGAGGGTGACCCTGGTGGCTGGGGGGTGGGGGTGGTGGGAGACATGAGTGGGGGCCTGGTGGAGGGTGACCCTGCACTGCTGGGGTTTGGGGGTGGTGGGAGACATGAGTGGGGGCCTGGTGGAGGGTGACCCTGCACTGCTGGGGTTTGGGGGTGGTGGGAGACATGAGTGGGGGCCTGGTGGAGGGTGCCCCTGGTGGCTGGGGGGTGGGGGTGGTGGGAGACATGAGTGGGGGCCTGGTGGAGGGTGACCCTGCACTGCTGGGGTTTGGGGGTGGTGGGAGACATGCGTGGGGGCCTGCTGGCAGGTGCCCCACAGTGCTGGGGGGTGGGGGTGGTGGGGGACATGAGTCGGACATGGGTGGGGGCCTGCTGGCAGGTGCCCCACAGTGCTGGGGGGTGGGGGTGCAAGGGGACATGAGTTGGTGTTCATTAGTTCAAGGAGACATGTGCCTTTGCTGGGGGGCATGCCCATGGTGGGTGGGCTGCCTGCGGGACATGACCAGGAATGCAGGGTAGTCCCCTGTGGTGTGGGCTGCCTGCAGGGGCCGTGGAGGGTGTACAGGGTACACCTGGGAGGACCCACACTGTCAAATCACATGTGGAACTTCCCGCGCACCCCTGAAATACACGCGCCCCGGCTATTCGCGTGTGGAACTTCCCGCGCACCCCTGAAATACACGCGCCCAGGCTATTCGCGTGTGGAACTTCCCGCGCACCCCTGAAATACACGCGCCCAGGCTATTCGCGTGTGGAACTTCCCGCGCACCCCTGAAATACACGCGCCCAGGCTATTCGCGTGTGGAACTTCCCGCGCACCCCTGAAATACACGCGCCCCCAGGCTATTCGCGTGTGGAACTTCCCGCGCACCCCTGAAATACACGCGGCCAGGCTATTCGCGTGTGGAACTTCCCGCGCACCCCTGAAATACACGCGCCCAGGCTATTCGCGTGTGGAACTTCCCGCGCACCCCTGAAATACACGCGCCCAGGCTATTCGCGTGTGGAACTTCCCGCGCACCCCTGAAATACACGCGCCCAGGCTATTCGCGTGTGGAACTTCCCGCGCACCCCTGAAATACACGCGCCCAGGCTATTCGCGTGTGGAACTTCCCGCGCACCCCTGGAATACACGCGCCCCCAGGCTATTCGCGTGTGGAACTTCCCGCGCACCCCTGAAATACACGCGGCCAGGCTATTCGCGTGTGGAACTTCCCGCGCACCCCTGAAATACACGCGCCCAGGCTATTCGTGTGTGGAACTTCCCGCGCACCCCTGAAATACACGCGCCCAGGCTATTCGCGTGTGGAACTTCCCGCGCACCCCTGAAATACACGCGCCCAGGCTATTCGCGTGTGGAACTTCCCGCGCACCCCTGGAATACACGCGCCCCCAGGCTATTCGCGTGTGGAACTTCCCGCGCACCCCTGAAATACACGTAGCCCGCTACCCCAGGCCCGATCGCGTGAGGAACTTCACGCGAACCCCTGTAATACACGTAGCCCGCTCCCCCAGGCCCGATCGCGTGTGAAACTTCACGCGAACCCCTGAAATACACGCGCCCAGGCTATTCGCGTGTGGAACTTCCCGCGCACCCCTGGAATACACGCGCCCCCAGGCTATTCGCGTGTGGAACTTCACGCGAACCCCTGTAATACACGTAGCCCGCTACCCCAGGCCCGATCCCGTGAGGAACTTCACGCGAACCCCTGTGATGCACGTACCCTTCTGAAATCGCGTGTTAGACTTCCCGCGCACCCCGGTATACACGCACACGTATTTTTTGTCAGCGGGTGTCCGTGTTTGTGGGTACCCCTTTGCACGTCATTTTTCCTGGAGGGCCACAGTATGGGACATTCATCATGGCAGTATATAGGTGCTATTTGTTGGCGCACCTTTTGGCGCACATTTCTTACAGCCGCAGAGACGCTACCGCCTGCTTTCTTGTGGCGGTCGTGTTTGTGCCTGTGCGCTGGTTTGAGCGTGCGCTTTTTTGCCCTATTCTATTCCATGAATTTGTGTTTTAGGCGAGCGTGTGGGCGTTCCGCGCACTTGTGCCCTGTACTTCCCCCGTGACGCCCACGTTTTGGCAAGTTGTTCCCCATTCCGAGTGTTACGCCCGTGTTCCGCCTACTTTTGTTGCGTGCGCCGCGCTATGTGCGAATTCCGCTGTGGCCTGTGCGATTTTCGCTGTGACCTGGCGCACGCTGTTAGATGGCCTGTGCGCCAACGTGCGCCGCGCACTTTTTTATCGCACATCCGCTGGTTTTCTCGCGCACGGCCTTCCATGAATCGACGTGCGCTGCTTTTCGTGCGATTTTCGCAATTGCACTGCGATTTTCGCTATTCCACTGCGATTCGCACGTTTTTGCCCACTTGCGCCGCGCTAATTATTCCATGAATCGGCCCGTGAGTGTTTTGTTGCATGCAGAATGGCACTATTTTCCCCACAAAGAATTCCATGAATCAAGCCCCATGTGTATTGTGGGTTTTGTTTGGAAAGCATGATGTATGATGTAAATCATGGGTCCTGGGTGTTTAGGCAGTGCTGTAAACGAAACATGAACACCTGCAAAATAACACGTACAAAGTATAAAAGGATAAAAGGTGTACATCTTTTAAAACTAAAAAACAATATTTAAATAATATTTCGTACAGAGGGGATTTAACATTTGGACAAGTGTCAAATGCCCATGCCCCCCCCTCTCTCTCTCTCTCTCTCTCTCTCTCTCTCTCTCTCTCTCTCTCTCTCTCTCTCTCTCTCTCTTTCTCTCTCTCTTTCTCTCTCCTCTCCCCCTCCCCCTTCAAATACAAACAGCCAGACCCTTCCAGTGAGGTCTTTTCTTTTTAACGTGTCTCAGACGCAGATTTTTTACAACAGGAAGTGATTAGAGATGAGAAAAGGTAACAGGCAGTGACCATTGCTGTGGCACTTTTTCTTAAAATAATACAGGGTTTTAAAAAGCAATTTATTAAGGGGACACAGAACACGTTGTGTGAAACAATGACCTTGTCATGCATTTCATATCACTTTGTGTCTGTATGAGATTTTTTGTAAATTCTCATTCATTTCTATGCTGGAGCTTGCAGGCTTCCATTCAGAATTGGGAAAATAAAGCTACGATAATATGGGGTTAAGCAGAGTGGACAAAATGGCACTAAATGCATTTATCAACACTTTTTATGAGCTGCAGGATTTTGTATGATTTGGCAGGTGAAGATGGAGAGCAGATCAGACTTAACAAGGCCCCCTGCCAAATCCGATTGGTTTTCCACCAGCACATATTTTTACATTGGCGGGAAACCAATGGATTCCTATGGGATCCACCTGACATTTACACTTGGTAAAAGTGGGCAGATTCCAAAGGAATCCATTGTGGATGGCTCCCACAATCATTAATTGTGAAAGTGATTTACACTTTTCCAGATACATAGTGGAAAAGTGAATTCACCAGTACTTGATGGAAACAATAAAAATTAATGAATGGTCCTTTTGCAAAAAAAAGTGCAAACAAGAGTGGCCCCCTCTGTGCAATTTAGGATTCAAAACAAAATGCCCCTTACTCTTTTCATCAACACGCTTCTAGAATGATGAATACATTGTCAGGTTGTTTTATCATGTGACTTGTGTATTTTTAAAGTGTCTGTCTAAAAATTAAAGAGTTATTTTAGCTATTCAAACACATATTTGTGCTAACCTGAGCCAGGAAGATGCATGGTCATGTATCTAAATGTCAGGCTAGGCGCACATTTTCCCTTTGCCACTTAAGCAAAGTGTGTGTTCATGGCCAAATCACTTAATTTCACTATGCCTTTCCTGCTGAAATGAGGTTCCCCCAGAAGTGATTCAGTGTGCAATATAAGCTATTGCAAAAATTCTCACTCATGGTTTGATAGATGGGCTGCACAGGAATTAGGACCTGCTAAGAACACACACACATCTTTTATTGAAAATATCAGGGCACATTTATTGTTAATGTTAATAGATCTTGTACCATGCGCTGTTGTCACTTGCGTGGTCTCTTGGCACTCTGGGGTATCTGCAATGGAAGGAGGGTGGGGGATTTGAGAGGGAGAAGACAAAGAGAGCTTTGATGTGCTGTTGGCAACTTCAGTTCGTAGAATCCGGTCACTGAGCGTTGGTGCGTTTTTGGTTGGTAGCCATTTTGTGGTGTTGAGGTATGATTGTGTATGGTTTTATTTTATGTTGGGTGTTGTAGAGTGCTGTTTGTGATGTGGTGGAGGTGTGGTTGTGTTTAGTTCAGAGGTTGAGTGTGAGTATGCAGAATGGTGAGTTTTTAGTATGGTTATTTAGTAGTAACCACATTTCCAACCCAAACAATCCATCTGGGTCAACACATTTCCTACCCCCAACAATCCAAGGAACTAAATTGTGTCATTCAATAGAAAATCGAATTAAACACATCAAACAAAGAGTCATCATGGACAATTGCATATTATAACCAGTATGTAAACAGTATGTACCAGACAATGATGTACAGGGGCATGGCAGGGGAGCAAGGCACTCTCCTCCCCGTCACGTCTCAACTTGAGCGATACCCGGATGCTGGAAACCCCTTAACCAACACTGCCTCCTTCCTGATGCAGCTCTTCCAGCCCTAGCACTCGGTCCTACGTGCTAGCACTCCCTCGCACCCTCAACTCAATAAGAATGTGCTGCAAAAATTCAACCAAAAATAAAACTTTGTGCTTAAAACATAATTTAGTAAGAAACAAAATCTCCTATTCCTGGCTTCAGTATTTTGGAGGGGTGGGGGTCTATCTTTCCCAACAAGATGGAGGGACCACAAGCACCTCCTCCGGGGCCTGTTGGGAGTAGCCACAATGTTCAGCAAGGCATTGTTGAGCGAACACCATCTGAGATGTTACAAAGACTGGGGACCTCACTGCTCAGCCGTCTCTGAGGAGGAGGGAGGTATCACCCTAGATTCTCTCCAGCCAGTCCAAGAAAGGCATGATGGGGTCTGGTGGGAGTGGAGGTAAATGGGAGTTATGGTTAGGGGAGCTGTAGGAAGGTCACTGGGGCTGAAAGGTGATGGAGGATTGGATATGATAGAAAGGGGAGAGCAGATGGGAAGGGAAGATAGGTAGATTGATGTTGCAACACTATTTTCCTTGCTTCTCTTTTGCTCTGTACTGTTTTTTATAGAGGGGTGCAAATGTATTTTTCCAGATCTGGGAAGGCTTTTTTGCTGGATCACGAATCTAGGAAATCTGGATCAACCCCAGCACTTTTATTTACTCCTAGAACCACACCCAGTGGAATTTGGACCCCCCTGATCACAAACCTGGCCTACCCAGATGGAAATTCCTGGAGCAAGGCCTGACCTCAAAGAAAGTCCTGTAAAACTAAGGGTACTTTAATAAATACATCATGGCAGAGGAGATCAAACAGCAACTTCAGGTGCATGTGGTAGCATCCAACATCCCTCATGCTTGCTAGGTGGGTTTCGAACCTCTGAGGTGCACCAAACCACGCTCTGAACATCAGCAAAGACCTCATGGCATCCCTCAACACAGAGTCCCGATCATAGTTGACCTGACCGCTTTGTTTGGCACAGTGAACCAGAATAATCGTCTTTTAGTGGGTCTGGAACAATGGACTGTTTCCATAGTCTGCACTATATTGGCTACATTCCTTCCTGACAACCATCATATCAGAATTAGCATTAACACTTCATCAACAAATCATATCACCAGTTGCGTTCCCCAACCTTCTGACACCTCACTTATCCTTTCCAATATCTGTAAGTGCCTGTTTGCACATCAGTCAGCCACAACTATGCTTACAAATGTGCAGATGAAACACTGGTACAAATACTGCTGGCGTACAACCCAGACCAATCCATTGGGGTCTTGGAAGGCCTTAAGCGCATCTACTGGAACAAGGACAGCTACCCTTGTTTGAATGGCTCTGAAAATGAGGTCATGATCACTGGAGATCCAAATATGATCTAAACCATAATGAACAAAGAGTTGAAAAACCTTCTAATATGGGTTGAAGCATTCAACTGTGCTGCATACCAGTCCTCTTAATGTGCACCAACTTCCAACTCATGTTACTGAGAAAGGTCCCGCTGCTGCATACAGCAGAGGACTGGCCGGGGCTTCTTCCTGACTAGATTATTGTATTGCTGTCCATGCAGCGGTCCTAAAAAGAGATGAACTGCAAGGAATCCAAATCCGACTGAAAAACTGTGCCTGGATCTAAACCACATAACACCACATCTCATCTCTGCAGCCTTGAAATGACTTCGCCTATTATTGAAGCAAGTAATTCAATTTAAGATTGTGCGGCTTGCCTACAAAGTGGTTGAGGCATCAGGAACTGAATACCCGAGAAAGCAAGCTACCTAATATGTGTACAGCAGGCATCTCAGATTGTGCAGTGATAAACTAATTGTACTGAACAGACTAGACCTTAAGATGCACAGTGGAAACCCACAAGGTGCTAGGCTCTGAACTCTGAAACAAGCTGAATCTAGATCAGAGGGACCAAATCAGCCTGACTTCCTTCAAAAGGGCCCTAAAGACATTCCTGATTTAAAAAAGCTGCCCAAGCTAACTAATCCATTGTTGTTTTCACCTTTCTCTACAAGAAGACCAGGCACCTTTAACCTGTGTTTTGGTACAAAAAAAACCACATAACCCCAGACCAGGTGTGACAGTCCACAAAGATGTTGATATGCACAGCCGCCTTGGTCGGAGGGAGCGTATCACTTCCTGCAAGTAATCACACTTTCTGAATGCTGTCAAGTGACTGGCACGGGTAATATAGCTCAGTGGCAATGCACTTGTCTTGGAAGCAAGATAACGCAGAGCAACACAGGTTCGAATCCCGGGTCAGCGCTTAGAAACCTCTTTGTTATTAAGCATGTTATAAATAACCAATTATACAATATGGCATAATGTTGGCACAATGTAAAACTCCTCTGTAAACAGATAGACATCTGCCACCTGGAATTGAAGAATGGTAGGCTCAGGGAATGCAATATTGTGCACACATTTTTTCTGGAGGAGCAGGACACATTAAGAAATATTTGTGAATGCACTGAATGTGGGAGAGGATTTGCTCAGAATGGACAGCTTACATTCCACCAGAGAACACATACAGGAGAGAAACCTCATGTGTGCACTGAATGTGGGAGAGGGTTTGCTCAGAAAGGACAGCTTACGTTCCACCAGAGAACACATACAGGAGCGAAACCTCATGTGTGCACTGAATGTGGGAGAGGGTTTGCTCAGAATGGACCGCTTATGTACCACCAGAGAACACATACTGGTGCGAAACCTCACAAGTGCACTGAATGTGGGAAAGGGTTTGGTCGGATGGGACATCTTACTATCCACCAGAGAACACATACAGGTGAGAAACCCCATGTGTGCACTGCATGTGGGAAAGGGTTTGCTCACAAGGGATCTCTTGTAATCCACCAGAGAACACATACAGGTGAGGAACCTCATGAATGCACTGAGTGTGGGAAAGGTTTTGCTCAGATGGAAAAGCTTACTAGCCACCAGAGAACACATGCAGGTGAGCAACCTCATAACTGCACTTAATGTGGGAAAAGGTTTGCTCGGAAGGAACATCTTAATAGGCACCAGAGAATACATACAGGCGAGAAACCTCATAAGTGTACTGAATCTGGGAAAGGGTTTGCTAGGAAGGGACTTCATATTGGCCATTAGAGAACACATACAAGGGTGTAACTTCATGAGTGCACTGAATGTGGGAAAGTGTTTACTCAGAAGTGACATCTTGTTAGCCACCAGAGAAGACATATACATACACTAATAGTAGCTGATTATTAGTTAAATCACTTGTGTTTGCACCCCTTTTAGAATATTCTAAATATATTCCTTGATTTGGGAGGAAATAGAACTTGTGCAAATTTGGAAATGTGGTGCCTTTCTGTCTAAAATGAAAGTTTCATGGGTGTAATGAAATCATCGCTGTTCTCTCTGAATTCCAAGAAAAAAACAGAGGACCAAAATGTTACCAGATTGAATTGATCCCGGATAAGCTGACCTGCTGAATTTAAGCCTTACCCAAGTGTTTATAAACTGAATGAAATACTGATTAAAATAATATTGAATTTAAAAAAAAAAGAAATCTTTGTTCAACTCAAGAGGGCAGGATCAAGACTTCACTACCCGAAGCAGGGAGCCCATGCACTTCCAGATGTTGGTGGGGGTCGGCTGTCATACCCCAGACCAGGTAAGTATTTGAATTGGAAATTGTCAAAATGTTTTAAATACAAGATGGTTTAAAAAATGATTTAGCAAATAAAAGTACCTGAGGACTTTAACTTCAATTGAAGAAGGTGGAGGTCTTGATTTTTCTGTTCCAGAACTTGCCGTAAGAGGTTCTGATACGCTCTCTCTTTCTGCACAAGATCGTCCAAAAGCCTACAGTCAAAGAAGTCATGTTAAAAAAGCCAACAATAAAAACAATGGATATGCATCTAGGTCTTTCAAAGATACAGACTCTAAAGCAGCTATAAGGGTGTTGGGAATTAAAAGGAGTTGATTGGTTTCAGAGAACTGCTGTCACTAGCTGGGCTATCTTTTAGAATTGGATCTGTCTAATTTGGGAACAATGATCATATCAACGTAAGTTGGTGGTTAAGAGACAAACCAGGCTTCAAGAAAGGAGAGAGACATCAGAGTACTCTCTTGTTTCATGGCCAGTCACTCTTAAACTGGAGATGCATATTTTTGCCCTGTACTTAGTGCATACATGATCATCTCGACTCATCAAATTTTGACGTTTTACACTCTTTTTTTCCCCAAAAATGTTGTTAGCTCTTTAACATCCTTCCCTGGTGACATTACATTTCACAATATAATCGTATTTACGGCTTTAGGTTTAGTTATATACATTCCTCAAACTTTCTCTTTTAGTATGGTTTCTACATTCATTTAAATTATGTTAATAGTTTAGTATCCCTTTCATTTCGGTGCTACGAACTTCACATTCTGACGCGTAGCACAATTATGTCAATGCATTTGTGTGGTGACGTTATCACAAGTCCGTGTGGTGATCTCACTACGATGACGTACACGTAAGGGATTGCCCTGCAATTTTTCGCGTTCCATTGTCTTCACCAATTACGCATCGCTACTGTTGACTTAAATCCACATCTTATTTGGGTAAGACAACTGGTTATTCTTATTCCTTTTACTTTTATTTTTACCATAGGTCCACAATATTATTTAAAGCTACCAGGATATCTTGTAGATCCCACATTTAGGGGACACTTATTGTTTCTGTATCTTTTCAGACATGAAGGCTATAGCAGACTTTGGTGTGACGCAACTTTAATACTCTGCTCTAATAAGAGACCTTCCTGTTATATCCAAGTATGTTTAGGCTTTTCTTTACAAAAATGGTTTCTATTCAAAATATCTATAACACTGATGGTTTCTACAAGAAAGCTGGTTTAATATTTCTGATTTTTCCAAACCAGATTCTGGATTAAACCTATGATAACACTGACAAAACGTATTGCTACGTCACCCTCTTTGAGAACAAGCTGCACATTTCACTTCTGTGTGCTTACAACTATGACTCTTCTTGAGAACAAGCTGAAAATCTTACTTTTCTGTGCTTTTAATTTGGGGACACTTCAAAGAAAGTTTTTGTTTTTCAACTAAAGAAGATTGAATCACCTGTTTTTGTACACCATGTGACATTTTGTCATATCACTTTTTCAGCTTTCACCATGCTTTCATTGTTTGTCGAATGTTTTCTCTCTCCAATTCCTTTATGAAAAATGGCCTTGCTTATTGAATAAAATAGAACAGTATTGCCAATTGAGTTACACACATCAAAAATATATTGGACAAGGAAATTGGGTTAACTGGATTGCCAGTGCGCTGTAACCTAAAAGTCAACCCAGTGACAAGCTGCAGAACTAGAACAACAATGTTCTACCGATAGCATCAAATAACAGTATTACAAGATTATACTAGTTGCATGTGCTTTGCCCAAAATTCTAAAATCTTAAAGCTGTTCTTCATTCAAATATCAAACAACTGTTAATATTGGACTCATGAGATATGAGTTAAGTTTAGGATGTATTTGATATTCTGATGTTGCAGTACATTCAGCCGACACGTGTTTTGAGACAGCGTCTCTCTCTCTCTCTCTCTCTCTCTCTCTCTCTCTCTCTCTCTCTCTCTCTCTCTCTCTCTCGAGGCCTTATCAATGAGTGATGGTGCGCCCATACCAGTATACGTGCTAATTAGGTCAGATTATTACAGTTTCTCAACTATTCTCCCAAAAATTCTTCATGGTATATTTCATATTCAACTATTTGTGACACCGTATTTGCCGGTGTGGGTCAGGTCCTCAAATATGTACCCAGTATTGAAATTTTTTTTTTTTTTTTTTTTATTGCAATTTACAGTTTTTTTTTTTCAAACTTTTATTACAATGTTTTTTCCTAAAAGAGGTCTCGTCTCTTTGTGTTGTTGAATTTGTCCTTGTCATCAGTTGTCTTGCAACGTCAAAGCAAGGATAACGAAAAACATTTGTCTGATCGTGCGGTCATTAAGTTCGAAGATGGCATAACCGAGCAGTCCCCATTAAGGTCTCTTATCGGCTTCTCTAGTGAAGGTATCACACTGTCCAGCATATTTATGGCTCCACAGATTAAATGGACTGAGTTCCCACTCAGGATTCGTGTCCATAGATCTTCTTGGTTTTGCGTTAAAGGAGCAAACTGACCTATATGTAGGGATCTAATTTCCTTAAGTGATTGACATTCTATTAGTAAATGCTTTACTGTTTCAGTTTCAAGTCCACAGAGCCTGCATGAATCATCTTTGGTATTTTCCATGTGTCTCATACACAGCATATACCGTGTTTTGTATATGTTGGTTCGTAGCCGGAAAAATCGGTCTCTATGGAAACGCGATGGAAATTGGCAAAGGTATTTTGGTGGATTATCTAATTTGTTGGTTGTCGGCCCCAGATCCATTGCAGTTGTCAACCCATGGTATTTGTCTAAGTTTTGTGTCCATAACCACTGTCTCAGTTTTTTTCTTGCAATTTGTGGCCATTTTAATAGCGTCTCCATTGTGACATTTGCCGACTGCATATATATTTGAGTTCTTTGGGACCATTCTTTCAACAGATTTCTTTGATTTGTTTCCCTATGCTGAACAAATATTTTATATGCAGGTTCCACATTGTCGAGTTCCATCTTTCTTAACAGCGCCATGGATTTCCAGATGACTATGCCATGCAACGGTTCCACTGCAAGTTCGTGTCGAATTATTATCATTGAAAGGTAGTTTGGTAGTTGTAGCACACGTCGCCAAAAGATACCTTCCAATTTTGACCAGAGCTTTGAGTCGATGTTCCAGCCTGCCTCCGCACCAAACGTGATAGCTGGGATCACCTTTTGGAGATAAAATGTGCGAACTGGCGCAAACGTAAATTTTCCATATAACCTATGTATTCTTGCTCCTTGAAGTGCCAATGTGCGCATTCGCTTATCAAGTTCATTGACCCAGTTTCGTTCTCTAATTGAAGTATTTATTAAGATTCCTAAATAGCGAATCACATTGACTTCGTCTATTGGATCCTTGTTAATGTACCATTTAAATTTCTTATTTCTTGCTCCCTCTGTGTGAACAAGTTTCATGATCTTCGTCTTTTTTACATTGATCTTGAGGGCATTTGCTTCCATGTATTCTTCCAGGGCACTTAGAAGACGCTGTAGTCCGATTGGTGTTATATCAACTAGCACCAAATCATCAGCGTAGATCAGACAGCGTATTTGATGTCCATTTATTTTTGGCGAAAATGCCTGTGTGCCTGTTAGGGCTTCAGCGACATCAGCAATGTATAGCTTAAATAGAACTGCAGCCAAGGGGCAACCTTGTTTCACTCCTTTGTTTGTTGTAATTGGTTCTGAAAGATCACCATTTTCGTTGAGCCTTATTCTTATTGTGGTAGATTCATGTAAGGCTTGTATTGGATTTAACAGTGAGAGCGGGCAGTTCCATTTCTTTAATTTTGCCCAAAGCATCTCTCTGTTTATGGTGTCGAATGCCTGTTGCATGTCAATAAAGGCGAAGTACAAGTTTTCTCTCTTCCGGATAGCTTCAAGCTTTAAGATGTTCACTATCACAAGGTTATTTTCTGTGCCTACTCCTTTCGTGAAGCCTGTTTGTCTGTTATCTTCGATTTTACATTGCCGAGCCCATGCCGTTATTTTTTTTTGTAGGAACGTTGCAAATACCTTTCCTATCGTGTCTAATAGTGCAATTGGTCGATAATTAGCAGGGTCTTCTCTGTCACCCTTCTTATATATTGGGACAATTATTGCTTTCGACCATGAAGTTGGTATTTTCCTTGTTTTAGCGATCTTCTTGAACAGCTCTGAGATAAATATAGACCATTCATGCTTGTGTTGTTTTAGCATCACGTTAGTGATACGATCAGGGCCAGCTGCTCTTGAATTTTTTAAATTTGATATTACAGTTGCTATATCCTCTTCAGTTTCAATTATGTCCCAGTCCGTAGAACATGCCTCTTTTTTTTCATCTAACTCCATTGGTTGTGATGTGAGTAGTTTTTGAAAGTGCTTCAACCACTTTGATTCGGATACTCCATTTGCCATTATACCTGCATGTTTTAAGCTGCCTTGGTTTAAGATGTTCCATATGTCTCTGGTGTTATTGGTTTTAATCAGCGATAGCATTGCCTCACCTCGTTCTTGATCGCGCTGTTGATTAAATGCCTTTAACCAATTTCGGTAGACTTGTTTCCTATGTTTTATCATCTTGACTGTATTTGTGCTTCTTCCCGACTTCAGCTCTCGTAGATCTTTTCTTAATTTCTGCTTCTCTTTTCTCACAGTGCTACTCCAACTGTGAAGGTGGTCATGTTCAAGGTGATGCTGTTTTTTGTTTGTCTGATCGGTATACGGCAATAAGGCAATATAGTTTGGTGTTTCCAGGCTATCTTTATTTTGACAGTGCAAGATCGTAGTAAGATTCAGAATTTGCTTAGCTTTTATTCTCAATCTATTACGTCCAGAGTTTATTTCTAGCTCTTTACATGCCGAGCCAGTTGGCGTCTTACAGCTTGGATACCAGGACATAGTCAATAAAGAGTGATCACTGCTATTTGAGGGAATTATTGCCAGGTTGTCAATTAAATTTTTCACGTTATTAGACGTCCATATGTAGTCTAACGTTTTTTCATAGCCCATATTTCGCCAGGTGACTTGTGGCGGTATGTCTCCCTTCACGTTTCCGTTGATCATTGAACAGTCTCGAGCCTCCATAGCATCGTTCCATCTTGTTTGTCTCGAGCTTTCTTTTCGATCTCCATCTCGGGGTGCACTGATTAGTTCTTTTTCTCCATTAAACCATGCTAGGTTTAAATCTCCGCATACGATAATCCATACATTTTGATGGGACGACTGATTCAGATCTATTAGTGTAGTTATAGAATTAATAAATTTACTACTAGTGATCTTGTTTGGATTCCAGTAAACATTCAGTAGTAATAATTTTTGAACGTTGTCTTTTCCTCCACGCTTTCTTTCGAGTAGGGTCGCTTGCACATTTTGATTTGGATTAATTGATTCAATGACTTCCCAGTTCGTTCCTATTTTTATCAACGTCAGGAGACCGGAAAACGGCCGACCTGCTGTTTTTTTCTCGGCAGGATTAATCAATATTTGATATCCGTCCTTTACCGGTGGTTGTCGCATCCAAGTTTCCTGCAGACAGATGGCAAAATTGTTTGTTAGGTCCACTGGAAAGCCGTTGTACAAATGACTGAAACCCCTTGTATTCCAGGAGATAAGAGTGAACATAGTATCCAGTCCTATCGTGCCTAGTTAAAGGCGCCGTTTGACATTTGATCGTAGGTCCTCGTTAGTCTTAGTTGAAGAGTAAGTGCTCAGATAAGATCGTATTTGAGCACGCCGTTGAGTCAAGGATCTTTTTTTAGAGTCGTTTCTGTCCTCGCAATCTTCAGACTCTGGTGTTGACATCTCAAGTTGTTCGGAAGTCTCAAAGCCCAAACGTAGCAGTTCCTCTTTCGCCGTCAGTATGGTCTTTCTGACTGCTTGAGAGTTGATATGTAGCAGAACGCTGTCCGCTCGTTCTTCTGTCATGTATTCGACGATTTGTATGTCGTCAGACTTGAGGATCCTTAATATCGGGACTGAATGGAATAATCGCATTACATTGCCCCGATTCAAATTTACCTCTAGGTCATCTTCCAAGACGTTAGTTACTTTTATTTTTCCTGAGGCATCTATCCTTTGTCTTGGTCGAGATTTTGGCCTCTCCTTTCTTGTTTCATTTTGTGCTGACGTAAATTTTGGATTTAATATCGTTTTCATTTTCTCTTTTAAACTGTGAATGTCTTTCGGAATTTTGTCAGCCATTCTTGTGGCTGTTGCTTGTGGCGCTGATTTGTTATGACCTCCAAATTGTTTTACCACCTCTCTCAAATGTTTTGTAGTATCGTTCCGCTTATCCTGATGTTTTGGGGATGATGTATCCAGGATGCTCAAGCTTTCGGATGAAGAAACGTGGGTTTCGTCTTGCATTATTTCTTCATCAGAAACATTGGAGTATGTGGAAAGATTACACAATTCCTGAATGTCATCGGATAGAGGTCCATTACTTGTGTCTGAATCAATTCTTATCCGTTTTTTTGGATTTAATTTAACAGATTTACGTGTCCTTCGGACTGAATGAACTTTTACGCTTGTTTCAATATGTCTTTCCTTTTCCTTTTCCGGTGCGTCCACATTTGCTTCCTTTGAGTCCTTTATACTGGAAGACTTGTTACTCGTTATTCCTTCTGCTTTTTCTCGAACAAATAACTTTGGTTTCGAGGGTGTAGGTAAATTTCGAATAAATTTTCTTGCTATTGAAGTTTGATTTTTGCTTATCGTATGTTTTTTCTTTTCCTTGCTTTTTTTTGAGGTTCCTGTTACGGAGAGGCCCAGGGCCACAGGCTGCTTTGAGTCAGGAACTTTCCCTGATAGTATGTTCTTTGCTAGACCATGGAAGATCCCGAACGAGGCCTTTGCAGTTGAACAGCTCGGCATATCTGACAAAGTATCCGAGCCTTGTATCTTTGGAGTATCTTCATTTTTCTCTTGGTTGTGATTTGATTGCTTTTCTATTGCCATTGTAGAGAGTGTTATTGCATTTGCCTTTTGCGTTTTTAAAAGTACGTCTGCTGGATGAAAAATTTCAATGTTGGAAGTCTTTTGTGACAATTGTTTCTCTTCTTTTGATTCTGGTCCGGTAGGCATTACAAGGGACTTAGTCTCATCTTCCATCTTGACTGTCTTTAAATTTCCATGATTTAGATCCGATAGCGACTTTTTCATAAAGTCTAACAGATCGTCCATTTGTTTTCTTCCTTCATTTGTCTGTTTTTCGATTAATTCGTAAATCTTTCTAAGGCCATCATCTATTTCCATGTAATTTTTATCTTTTTGTTGTTGTTCTATTTGTACTAGAGTTTCCATTTTTGCTACTTTTTCCACCAGTTTGGCCAGACAAGCTGCATTGTTTTGTGTGACTTCATTCAAATTGTCATATAATTTTATGAAAGGAATTAAGGCCAGGGAAGTTGCAGCAAGTACATTATTATGAATCTGAATTGCTGCTGCCACCGATAGATTTGCTTTTGCTCCATAATCCTTGTCAGCCTCATCTGAAGATTTTTCTTTGGCTGATATTTTTGTGTCTGTACAGTCACAAACCAGGTTTGATGCCTGGGGCTTGGACGAGAGCGCTATAGTTTCGTTTGCGCCATAAATCGTCGGAGTGGAGCAATTTGGTGCATTTCTATCTCTTTTGTTTTGCCATTTCTTTTCCTGATCAGGTGTTTCATTTTGAGGGCTCTCAACTTTTTTACCAAGTATAAGGGTCGGTAGAGAATGTGATACCGGCCTCTCAGTGTTCAATCCAGAGTTAACTGTATTTCCTTTGTTCCACTGGCAGCGAGCTATTCTTTGTATGTTGTCTATGCTTACATCGCTTACAATTTCTGAGTCAGCACGTACCGGATTTCTGCAGCTATTTTTGGTGTCTTTCATTTTGTTCATATAGCTGTCTGATAGTTTCGTTTTAATATTTTCAAAGTCAGACTGTAATCTCATGGTAAGTCTAGCCTCTCGACCTGCTAAATCAATGCCCCTATAATTCAGGCTCTCGGTTATGTTTACTTGTGGCACCTCTATTCTCTCGCCTTCCATTTTGTTTTCTTTCCAACTCACGTGTTGTTTCAAGGTCGAATTTGAATGGCAGCTGTGTACAATAGGCAAAGTAAGTCGCAGCGGTTGTATTGTACTCGTTAATCGGGCAATATCTTCGCGATTACTACAGCCTGTGTCTTGTTGATTACTATCAAAGTTGACTCTTTTGGAATTTAGTGATGTTTGTGAAGTATCCATGTTTAGTAGTTCTATATCCGTCACATCGAATGATGAGTAAAACTTGTCTTCTCCTCCTTCAGTTCTACCTTCTTCTGATTGTAATTCTTGTACTGTTGATGTTTTTAAATTGCCACCCGATTTGCATGACATGGCCTCGTTTTCTTTCTCTTGCTTTGCTTGTATTGCAATCGGCGCCGTTGATTTTGCTTTGCTGTGAGCGTCCGTCTGACTGGACAAGTCCAGCAAGCCTGATTTCTGTGCAAAATTTATATCACTTAGATTCTTTGGTGACATAGTTCTGTCATTTTCACTGTACTTGCTTTCCGTTTTCATTTCATTTGTCCCTTGTTTGGATGTTATTTTTGTCTTTATGTTGATTGTTGTTTTGGGAGTGGAATTAATTTCTAAATTGGACATCTGAGCAATACTCGTCCGAGGCCCGTTTCCCGTTTGCCTTACTCCTGAATGTTTACATAAGGGTTCAGGCAGACAGCACGCAGCCAAATAGGCGAGCGCTGCAGGACCGTTGGAGCTTTCGGAGGTCGTGGCTAATCGGGGGGGAGGCTGTGAGGACAGCAGAGGCTGAAAAGAATGTTCCAATCTGCGCGCAGTGACATGCGCTCGACGACCTACAGCCTCGCTACACAATTGCTCACTCACCCTCTCCACTTCGTGCTCACATGCTGTATGTGTTGACAGGAAAATATCATCTGAGGCACTTTCATGTACTCCACGATCTTTCAAACAAATTGTTTTGGCACTAGGGCATGTGGTTGATGCCTGTTTGGCTTTGAGCCGTGTTTGGGGACCCATTTCCATGAGTTTTGATTGGGGTTGTAGAGCTCTTACCTTTCAGGCGTCCTGCCGCAGACTGAAACTCTGCACGAAACTCCGCGCGCGCTCCGCGCTGGATCGGAGTTTTTAAAGGCAAGTTGGGCTTATTCTCCTTAAAGCCACAGTCCACAGTTCACAAATTCGGCTCCACCAGCTCTCCCAGCGCACGCGATGAGCAAAAAAACAGTCGCAGCAGCAGCTCCTCTCGCCCCAGACACTGCCGCAGACTGAAACTCTGCACGAAACTCCGCCATATTGAAATAGATGTCCTGAAAGGAATCATCTCAAATGGCAGAAATATACCATACTAAGTATTTGGAGAACAGTTGAAAAACTGGAATAATCTGACCTAATTGGCACTTATACTGGTACAGGAACACCATCACTCATCAAAGTTCATGAAAGTTCACATTTACTCTCACTTAATTCACCTTTGCCGTTTGTTTGCCTTTGAGCTTCAAACAATGTACCTTTCACAGAGACTTTCGAATGGGCTACTCCTTTCACGGACCACTCCGTTACTTAGTATCACTGATCTCACAGCTGCCTTTTACTTCAACGTTCATTCACAGGGTGTCCGGTCAAAGGGTCGACAACAAAAGGATTGAATGCAATAGGGTCGACGCAATAGGGCCGAAAACAAAAGGATAGAATTTTTTTTTAATTATATTTTTTTTCTTGGTTTTCGTATAGGTAAAAAAACTGGTTTTTACCACAAAAACGGGGGTTGGGCAGGGGACCCCCCCCCCCAAAAAAAAGAAAAAAAAATGTACAAAAAAATTATAATTTTTTCGATCCTTTTGTTTTCGGTCCTTTTGAATCGATCCTTTGACCATTCGGTCCTTTTGAAACAATCCTTTGACCTATAACCCATTCACAGGTCTGCCTTTCTTTGTGTCTCATCCACAAGCATGCAGCCTTCACTTGTGATATAATGTTGCTACTTCATTTGCTTTAACACACACCGGTCTCTCAGGTCGCTTGCCAACTCACCGGCTGTGTGCGCTTCTTTCTTGTTTTGCGATTTCCAATTTACGAGTGAAGGCTAGTACTGCAGGCCTCGCCTCACCTCTGCAACTCTGCCGTTCACCTGGGTGGGACGTTGGTGTCCTTGAAACACAATGCAATCTTCACTTGTGACAGCTGGCCTTTTCCACATGTCTTTTGCAGCCTGTTGGAGGCCACAACCTCCAGTAGGGAAGCCTTGGGATTTTTGACCCGCTGCTCTTGTCCCTCGGTCCGTTGCTCTGCTCCAGTAGGTGTGCGTTTGTCCTGGAAGTTCTGCTCCTACTCGTTTCGCCTTGCTCACAGTGTGCCTTTAAGTGTTGCCTTTCATTTGTGCAAGGGGAGCTATTTGGTATCAGGTGTGTGCACCTAGGGTAAAGTGCCTGACTTTGCCTGACCCGATTACGGGACATGTCCAGTACAATCTGAGAGAGTTAGTCTGGTTACTCTCAGTCACCCTCTTCCTCGGCCCAGTGATTGAGTAAAAAGAGGGGGGTAGTTGAGACTTGAGAAAATCCTAAAATATAGGATGGGGTAGATGAAAAAAAGGGGGGGAATACTGTGTCTCACCATCGACTGTCTCAACCCCACTCCCCGAAACCCCCTCACCCAGGTGATCCTCCCGCACTGGTCCAGCCCCAAGTCTGGATCCAAAGGTGATGGCTGTGCCCTGGCCACCTGAGAGAGAGACTCCCGGGGACTAGGGGGTGAGACACCCTCTGGTTTCTCACATACCCTTTCCTTATGTGATGTAGCTGCATCTGTTTAACTGGGAAATCAGGAAAGGAAATCAAGGTTCCTCTGCTCTTTATCTTTTCGGTGTTCCTCAGTGAAACAGTAGGGTTGCAGGTCTAAGAACCATTCCATGACTCAAGGGTTAGAGTCTTTCCGTTGACATATCCATACTAAAGGTGAGTGGTCAGTGTTTCTCCCTAGAAGGTAGTATCTTAGATGGACAATTGCCCATTTGATGGCAAGGGCCTCCAATTCCAACACTGAGTAGTTATTATTGCGCGGGAAGAGTTTACGACTAGAGGATAGGATGGGGTGTTCTATTCCATCGTATATTTGTGATAAAACTGCTCCTAACCCTGTGGGAGAGGCATCAGTTTGTAACACAATTTCCTTCATAAAGTCTACTACTTTTAGGATGGGGTTCTGGCAGAAGGTTGGTTTTAGGTTGTTGTAACATGCTGCATCGTCCTCATCAGTCCAATGAATCTCCTGGGGTTCGGCATTCCTGAGTTTGTCTGTAAATCTGGCTGTTCTAGCTGAATAATTTGGGATAAAGCTACGATAATAAGTAATCAATCCTGGGGATGCCCTAAGGTCTCTCTTGGTCTTGGTTGTGGGGGCATCTAGGACGGCTTTCACTTTTTCTTGTTGAGGCTGGACACTGCCATTCCCTACAAAGAAGCATAGGTATTTCATGGACCGATTGAGCCACCTTACATTTGGATGAATTTGCAGTTAGGCCGTTCTCTCTGAGGGTTCTCATAATAGTAGAAAGATGGAAAAGATGGTCTTCCCAAGTTTTGCTATAAATCACTATGTCGTGAATATAGGTGAAATCGGAGTAGGGCTGTAATATCCTGTACGTGAGTCATTGGAAAGTGGCTTGGGATGCATGCAGGTCAAAAGGGAGGACTTTCAACTGGAATATCTCAGGGGCGTCTAGAAAGCTGTCTTTTCCTTATCAGGTCAATGTACTGGGACCTGCCAATATCCCTTGGTTAAATCTAGGGTTGATAGGAATGTGGCGTTCCCAAGTTTATCTATCAACTCATTGATGCGTGGCATAGGATAGGCATCGAAAGCAGAGATGGTGTTAACCTGCCTGAAGTCTATGCAAAACCTCCAAGAATGATCGGGTTTAGTTACCAACACAATAGGGGAGGACGATGGACTAGAAGAGGGCTCGATAATGTTTGCCTTCAGCATTTTTTTCACTTCCTCAACCACCATTTGTTTTCGTGCTTCTGGGAGTCTATATGGTTTCAAATGGACCACTTTTTCCTTTGGGGTTCTGATACAATGATAATTACTGTGTACTCTCCCCGGTTTCTCGCACAATACATTGGGGAATGCCATAATAAGGTTGTTCAAATCTTCTTGTTTTTGTTTAGATATTTCTTGGAGAATAAGTTCAAAGGTATTTATCTCATCAGGTACCAAACAAGACAATATCGAGGAGTTGGGGGCGGCGGAAGGATTTTCTTTCCACTCCATTAGGAGATTTACGTGATAAAGGTGGGTCTTCTGTTTTCCATCAGGTTGGGTGATTTTATAGGTACAGGTTCCTGTTTGCTCTAGCACCTAATATGGCACATGCCACTTTGAGACAAGTTTATTTTCAGAAGTGGGTAAGAGGACTAATACCTTCTGACCTACTGAAAACAATCTCAAATTCACCCTCTTGTAATAGGTGGACTTCTGTTGGGCTTGTGAACTCCATGTGAGTGTCAACTAGACAAATTAACAAGGGGGGTCCTGGGAGTCCCTCTGCCAGACATTAGTCCTGGTTACGAGAGACTTACCCAGAGTCTTTAGCTCACTATCTTTCACAGAGAAGAAATATCCGAAACATATCAGTCTTTGTCCTGCCCTGAGGCAGTCCAGCACCGAAATGCTGGGCAATTCTCCTCTGAACAAGAGTACCAACTGTCACTGTCCAGTTCATATTTGAATGATTTCCTCTTTTCTATCTCTATAAATTTGACACACAGCATTTTACACAGGGCTCAGATAAGTGGCATACCATCTGTTAAAATGGCTTTCTAAACTCTGACCTAGTGGGCAGAAGTTTAGGAGGCCACCCAGTTTAGTGGAACAGGGGAACCCTCTGGACAAGCCAATCTACGGTAGCTTGGCAGGCTGTCAAGACTAAGGAGGGGTGAGGGTGATTGGAAGCCCACAATGAGCACACACAGTAAAACTCCACAGAATACTCTTAGCCAGGTATATATCAAACGTACAGTTATTATAGGCCTTTAGAACTAAACACAGAATACACCACAGTAATAATGGACAGTTACCAGACACACTTTTACACTATGTAACATATATACAAAATGTGTTTAGCCTAATGCAGATAAGGGGGAGATCACAACCACAACTGGCAACAGAAGAGGTAAATAAAACACAATGATCACATTAGGCAGTTCTTCAAAGTCGATCCCTAGCTTATGCAGTCCAGCCCTACGAAGTGGGGAGCCCTGTGCTCAAAAGTACAGCAGTGTGTTAATAACGCGCGGTCGTGCGTAAGAGCGAAAGCGGGTCCTCTTCAGGGAGCTGTAGCAGTTCAGGAAGGGGGTTGAGGTGATGAAGACTAAAGCCCTAATATTTGAGGAGGATCTACCCTTGCAAGTAGAGAGACTTTCAGAGTTCGGCAATAGCTGTGGTGCGTGGGCTAAGCCAGCTAAATTGAGTATCTTTTCAGGGATTCTTGTGGGTAAAAACAAGTGGTTGTGCCAGGGTGCCACCGGTAAGTGATGCTAGTACTCACGACCCTCAACACAGTCCAGGCTAAACTGTGCCAGTCTAGTCCAGGTCGCTTGCAGGTTTAACCCCTGCAGTTGCACGACGCTCTAGCTCTCAGCTGCTGCGGGATGGGACGATCGTCTGTGGTGGGACAGTAGCCTTTTCTCTGCTCTCGAAGAAGAAAGGAAGGCAGTTCCAATGCAGCATGTCTCAGGGCACAGCAGGGCAGGTCTACAGGCACTTACAGTGATAGTCACCGCTCGTGGCATGGCGCACTCTCATAAATTGTGACCCAGAGGAGCTAGGACAACGTGTTTTGGCGGCAGAGGGCCCAGCACTACAAGTACGCAATTCCCAAAGTCTCGAGTCTCAACTCACAGCGCTCCTATATGATACCCGGGTTCGAGCTGGTCAGTTCACTGGATGGCCCAGGAACACTTCCAAAGAGGCTCTTTGCAAGGGTAAGCAGGAGGTGCTGAGAGTAGTTGGTCCCACTACTCCAAATGGTCGAAGTGCCCTTGCAGGCCTTCTTGGTGCAATACAAAAACAGGGGTCCGACGGGATCACATTGGGGTCAGGGTGTCAACCCTTTCAGCACGTCTCCGGCGGTTCCATGGGTCTGCTCTTTCATTTCAGGATACTTGTCTCCTTCTGTAGTTCGGTGTCAACTTCAGTTGATTGACCTGGAATGGATGCAGAGCCCCTTCTCTTATCCAAGATTTGTTTTGCGCTCAAATCTGGGATATCCAATGGAAGATCTGCTCTCCTGCATGCACACCTATCGTGGCCCACGGCAGTTCCAGTAATTCAGGCCTAGCAGATATACTGGCACCAGTAGTGTGGATTGGGACCAGACAGTCCCAACCCTCTTCCTGGGCACTAGCACGTGACATGCAGGAGCCCGCGAACGATGCGGTATTCACAGGAGGCCCAAATAAGGAATACCCGGGTCTCTCGACCTGGGGGAAGGCAATGGGACAAAATGGCCAAAGGATAGAACAAAAGACTTCATGGCACGGCCATTTTCGACACTGGCCACAGTCTTGTGCCAAACGTGGTAAATGCAAAATGGTCCGTCAAAAAGAAGCAAAAATACTTTAAAAGTAAACTGCTTCCACCAGTTCGTCATAGGCATACTTGTACACTCACAAAAAAATCCCTTGAGGGTGGCTAAGGCCATGAAACAAAAGGACCCCTATGTGCGGTACTGTAAGGTACTCTGTAAGGTATTTGGCACATAGATAAAAAGTTACCAAGAAGTGGAAACATAGTCAAAGACTAAGGGAAACATTGTTTCCCAGTACTGACAGCCTGAAAGACGTGTCAGTTTCCCCATGACAAATGAGTGGAAGCCCAGAGGAGTGCAGCTGAAGGCTGTGCTCTACTGGAAAAAGTCAGGTTAGTTAAGCCAAACAAAAGTAAATCATTTTGGGGGTCCATAAATGGAGGGAAAATTGCACCTAAGGGAAACACCAGCTTATTGTAGTCCTTGAAATCAGGCCAGTACGGAGTACAAGGTACACACGTGTCCGATGCTTTATGCCACTTGCGCTGCCCAGGTGGTGTGCTCAGGCCAGTGGCATATGCAGGACCTTCCAGGAAGAGCTCCTCTGATATAGCTACAGTACTGTCTAATGTGAAGACGGCCTAGATGATTGAAAATGCTCATTTTCATTCACGGAATTGCTAATTGCAAAGAACATTGGATTACAAGGAAAAATACTGTTGCTTAAAATACATTTGTACTTATGATATAAAATGCCATTTGGGAATGAGATCTCCATGTTTACTGCCTAAAAAATCTGTTTGCGTGCAAAATCCCAAAATAGGGGGAAAATACTGTTACCTCAAAGTCACACCTGGAGCCCTCGTTCTACCTCTTCTTTAAACACCCACTCTTAAATTCGTACACTTTCTGCCATTACTGCTTTACTTTGAGTCTAAGCAGACATTCTCAATCAGCCACTAGCAAGTGCCTTTTTTGCATGTACCTAGCACTTGTCAAAGTAAATGTCAACTCCCGACAAAAGTAGACTACACAGAAAGATCAAAAGAAGAAAGGCAAATACCTGCTTGTCTCTTGCTTGAGCTTGCTTAGCTGCAGGCCAAGCTCATGGTGATGAGACTCATGCGACGCTACGGAACTGAGAGTGGTCACTCCGGAGGGGACCACTGGCTCTTCGGTACCATTTTGTCCCACGGGTTGGTAGTCCTCATCCTCAACATCTTTCTCCACCCCTTCACACTCTGACACAGGCTCCAAGTGAGTTCGAAGCTCTAAGAAACAGGAGAGAGTAGTCAATTTGGCAGCATACTTGAATGCATTTACAAAACTACAACTCCCATGATCCTTCACTGCTTACTAAAGAATATGGGAGTGGAAGTCCAAAACATCTGGAGGGCCACGTAATGAGAGACCAAGTGACTAACGCACTCAAAATAAGATAAAGCACTGTTTGTTTTATATACTTTTCAACCATAGTGGGACGCAGTAGGATGTAGGAATAGTCTTCATTAATTAACAGAAGGAAAGATTTCACATTGAATGCCAACTGCAAGATGAAGGTACATGTTTGTCTCTGGAGAGGGCAGATTAGATTTTTTTGTCAGTTTAAAAATGCGCTATCATCGACTTGCTGGCATTACAAAGAAACCCAAATCACAGTTGCATATATCAGCATCCACCACTGAAATATTAATTTTACCATGTTCTGTTGAAATAATTCACAACCAATCAAAACATGAGAACATTATTCTCAGCTAACAGGTAAAATTACCTTCAGGTCTTCCCAAAATAGGGTTCCGCTCTGGCCTAATCTTCCCAAAATTGTCACTTTGCATTTTGTACCACCCACGTTCCAAGGTTTCCACATCCCACCCTCCTCTGGTCTGCATTTCTCTAAGAAAATTTCTACATGTTCAAATAGTCAACATTAGCTTTGCTCCTCCAAACAGAGACTGAATAATGAATACCTGCGCGCATTGCCCTATTGCTAACCTTAAGTACTGTATTTTTTAGTACCCATCTGCAAAGCAGTCTAAATACATGGGCACTACCCACATGTTCCCTTATCCTTCGAGTGCTTTCTCCACACCAAGCTGTTATCTATCTATACTTATAAAAGTCAAAATGTGTTTGTGGGTTTGTGGCTTGGCGAAGCATTGGCGTATTGGTTGTTAAGGCGTATGACAGACGAATGGACTTCAGAGGCGAAAGTGAAGGCATGGAGCATTCCAGAAGTTTCCAAATTGTGGCAGCATCAGGTGAAATTCCATTTTCCAGAGGAATTTTGTGAGATGGCCCCATTGGTTACAGAACTGATACATAAAGTGTATCAAACATATTGGCAAAGTGCAAACATCATGAGTGGCTGTGTGAATGAGCCATCCTTGCTGCTAAAAATTATTCTGTCAATGAAATTAATAATCAGATTCAGGATATGCTTCCCTGCACAGTTACTGAGTACTAAGCAATTGATACGGTGGTGGATGTCGACGAACCCGTAAACCCTCCAACAGAATTCCTCAACTCACTCGACCCCACCCCAGGAATGCTACCACATCACCTTCCACTGAAAGTTGGGTCACCCAGCATGCTGCTTTGCAATTTCCACCCACCTAGGGTGTGTAATGGCACAAGGCTGTGCATTAAAAAATTGCTGCCCAATGTAATTGAAGCAACAGTGTTCACCAGGAAGGGAAACAAAAAATGTTTTTTATAAACAATTTCAAATGGTTCTGGTTGGTAGCTCTAAGCGCACAGGGAGGACCATTCCACAGTTTACCAGCCGGGATAGAAAAAGCCTGGCCACCCACTCGAGAAAGGCAGAACCTAGGGATCACCACCAGTTAAGCATTGGCAGAGCAACAATCTCGGCGAGGGCAATAGGGGACACATTTGTTGCAAAGATACACGTCTCCCTGCTGATAAAAAGCTCAATGAGCTAAGCAGAGAGCTTTGAAATCAATATGCCTGGCCCCTGTGAGCCAGTGCAGAGAACAAATGAAGTATGAGTACCTTAGGGAGAATTTGTAGAGATTCAAGCTTCTACATTTTGCAATACCTGGAGATGATGGATCAGTCCCACAGGTTGAGCCAGGAACAAGGCATTGAAGTAATCCAGTCGGCTAAGCACACGAGCAGCCACTACTGGAGGACCAAGGGGACTAGGTAGAAAAGGAAGAACCCTCTGATGTATTCTCAGATGAAAATGGCCAGCTTTACAAACTGCACCTACCTGAGTAGTCTTGGAAAGAGTAGAAGAAAGGGCAACCCCCAGGTTTTTCACCACCATCACTGGAAGAGGAAAACTACCCAGTTTAGGGGGCCAGAATGAAGTAGTCCAAAGAGTAGAAATAGGAGGAGAACCCACCACCAAGACCTCCGTCTTATCCCCATTAAGTTTCAGCCAATTGCTGTTCATCCACTCCCCCACAGCCGTCGGGCACTGACGCAGGCACGACAACACATCAACCTGGTTAAGATCAACACAAACAAGAATTTGAGTGTCGTCGGCATAAACGTAGCACCATAGGCCAAAGGAGTGGACGAGACAGACAAGTGGCTGAATATAGATATTGAAAAGCATTGGCGACAAGGCAGTGCCCTGAGGAACCCCATAGGTTAGTGAGTGAGAAGGAGAAGAAAAAGGAGGAAGAGAAAGCGTTTGGCTCTAATCCATCAGGAACGAGGTAAACCACTCCAGGACGGACCCACAGAGGCCCGCCAGGGCCAGGCGGGTCAGCAGGATGAGTGGTCGACAGTATCGAAAGCCACTGAAAGATCCAACAAAATCAGGGTCCCACTCCCCTGCTGTCAACCAGCTTGGCCATATCATCAACCACGGATACCAGAACACTCTCCGTACCATGCCCCGGATGTAAACCCAGCTGGAAGGGCTCTAAGAGCCCAAAAGACTCAAGAAAAGAAGAGAGAAGAGGAGAGACCAGAGCTTCAATCAGCTTCATGGAAAAAAGGTAAGAGTGAGATAGGACGAAAGTTAGCAAGAAATAAAGGGTCCAGTGACGTTTTTTTCAAAAGAGGCATGGCCACAGCTTGTTTGAGCTTCCACGGGATATGTCCAGATTGACAGAACAAATGAACTGCTTGTGATACCCGCCCGGCAATGCCTAGCATGATATCTTTAAGCACATCCAGATGAACTGGGTCGGGAGGAGCTGCAGATTTCAAGTGCAACATAGTCTGTCCCACCATCTCCTCAGAAAAAATAGGGAAGTCATACCAAGTGTGAAGGATATCCATTGTAACTGGCACTGAGTAGCTGCACACAACAAGATGCTGAACCAACTTAATATTATCACGTAAGTTGTCAATTTTAGTGACAAATTAGAAAGCTAATGAATCACAGAGCGCCTGAGAAGGCGGAACTGTAGGAGTAAGGTTGATGGTAGAAGATAAAGACCTAACCACTGAGAAAAGCCAGCATTTCCCTAAGCACATATGTGCAGTGCGTAATATTGAACTTTAGGGTCCATAGTTGTTGGCACCGTCAGTATCATGCCACCCATCACGCTGCTCAGGAATCTCCATGTTGTTCTCACGTACAGTTATACGTTTCGGAATGAGTTTTGGAGAAGAACAATACATTGTGTTGTGTAGTCTTTATAAGAAAACATTTTTAAAATAATAAATCGAAGAATGTAGTGAATTATTCTTTTCACCTTCCTTATGGAGCCTTTCCGAAAAAGCGTAAAGCTACCTTAAGGTATTTATCACAAATAGTACCTATAAGAAAATATATCCTGGGCAACGCTGGGTATATCAGCTAGTGAGTCAATAAAATGGTTTTACAGTAACGGCATCAGTACATGCCAGGGAAGAACACTGTGTTTCAGAAGACACTTAAGGTCAACAAATAGGATCTCTGGAGATGTCACTCAAGGATTGAATCAGATCAGAATTGCGTATTCTTGCCTGCATTTGCACTTAATAATAGTTGTTCATTGACTGTTTCAAAGTTAGCGGTCCAAGGTGAAGCGAAGTCCGATAACAGAGGAAATGGTCAATTAACAACCATTATTGACTGAAAATAGAGTCAATAGTGCTATTATGACACAGTAACCTACTTATAGTTTATTGGTTGAAAGTAATGAGGGACTTCACAAAGGGCTCGACACATTTTTTAAAAATATATGTTTAACGGTTAATGTAAAATTAACACATTATAGATTTACAAAAACTGAAAAATTTGTTTAAAAATGCAGGTTAAAACAGTTGAGCGTTAAATACAATTTGAATGGGTATAATGTGAAAAACATGTTAACTTTTTTTCTATTCTTATAAACAGGCAGTAAGTACATGTGCCAATATTTACACTTTTAGAATGTATTATCTGGCAAACCAGTGTTCATTTTTAATATACTAGACGTGGGAGACTTTTTCTTTGATATGTGGAGAGTTTATTGAAGTTTTCAATGGAGATTATCTGCTCAGTTGTGAGGAGAGGAACATGTTTTGATCTTAGGATAGTGTTTGACGAGGCATTTTCACGAGGCCTGCTGTTATGCCTCATTGTGAACCTTCAGGGAACTGAACAAAGAACCTCCTGCAATTAGAGAGACTTAGGTTCGCCTGCACACCCTCATGAAGCAGCAATGAAATGCCATCCAGTTAGTGATTACTGTTCCAAGAAGGTGTTTAACCAAGCAGCCACTGCCTTCCACTCCATGCCCACTTCAGACCCAGTGGCCACCACACATGTAAGCACTCCTTATGCTGTTGCCTATTTGGGAGATTGGAGTATTTGAAAGGAAACAAAATTTGTGCTTTGATAGTTACCATCTGAATTGACATATATATATATATTTTTTTTTTACATTTTTCAGCATGATTTCTGCAGGAGTTGTAAGGATCCCTTAATTTCTCTTACCAGGAATAAGAATGGTGACAGCGGCCTGCACTGCACGGCGGATAATATTGTCCATGGCAAACATCCAATGAGGTCTGATTAAGTGGTTCCTTAAGACTTTATTCACCTATGGTCACAGAGAGAACGAATTAGTATTTTTGATATCTTCACGCACAGTGTAATGCCAATACAACAGAAAGGACAATGCCTGATGACCACCAAATATTCCTCACAAAAGCTCTGACTTGGTTGGATTATTTAATTTGCACACATCCATGAAAAGTACACCTTAAAGTGTCATACCGTACCTATAACAAAATGGACAGGAGACAACTGTCATCAAATGAATTTTTAAGGGACGGCATTTTGCTGCAATCTCTCCATGTATACAGTTGTCCAAATACATGCCTAGCTATTCAAGTGAATAAAAGCAGTTGCTATTGAATTAAATAAGACAATATACCAGTGCAGCTCTGTGGTACATAACACTTACAGGAGCTCAGACTGTCAAAACCATTGGGACAAATGTCCCTCAAACTTTACAATTATTTCCCAGCACACGATTAGGGAATATCTCATGACTATGAAATACACTGTAGGTTGGAACCAGGCGACTCAGCCTCCAAAGAAGACAGAATGTGTGTGTGGACAAAAGTAGATGCATGTTTGTCTTAGCTGAAATAAAGTTTCACCAATAAGGCTATTTGGAATCTACACATTACTTCACTTTTTAGAAACTTCTAAATATTCACAAAAATGCAACCAAAGTATTGTTTGTGCATTAATTAAAACAATGAGTAAAAGTATTTTTGTAACTCATTATAACAAGGCATCTGTTCAGAGTGTGGCCCATTATTTTCTTTTATCCAACCTCATGACCCGGTGGTATAATGTGCCATCTTCAGCTAGTCCTTTTTAGTTTTGGCTATTAGGTGGCACTGAAAGCGCTCCCATTAAGCCACAACTATTGCCATTAACATAAGAGCTCTAATATATGAGCTTCAAATAGGACCTGTGAATGAGGGTCTGTAATGCTTTTCAATGCAGATGACATATGAGGATGGATAGATAGGCTTTTCGTGTTGTTTGGCTATGTGTCCACCCATTTAATGCCCATTTCTAAGTTAAATCTATGTGGTTTTCCACCCATCTCAACCAAAAACCACACCCCTTTTGCACTCGTTCCCTGGTTTTGTATTGGGAATTTGGCAGCCATTTTACTTCCGAAATGGCGAACGGTATATGCTAATGTTTCTGAAACGTTATTTTACTTATTTTTTGCTTTAAGAAATATATACTAGTGCTTTGAAGTTATGTAATATGTTTTTTCATTTAATTTGTATTAAAAAGTAAACAGCTTACTAGGTTATAGATAGGTTTTGTTCCAAAATGTCTCTGAAAATGTCCATGTACTTACTTGTGCAGGCTGCATGCAAATTTCAGCAGGTCCCCATGACCTGGCTCCCATGCTGAGAAAATTGTCTGAAAGGGTGTATGTGGGTATTACCCTTTCCTTACCAAGGCAGTTTTTTCTTGGTGGATTGGTAGTCTGTCAGATCTAGCAACTAGCGCTGGGGGGCTGTAGACACCAGCTTGCCACCGACCCCCTCTGTGAAAGTGACACCCCTGGAGCTCACAGCCCGATTGCAATTCAGCGAGGATCCAAGTGCCTTCTGAAAAACAATCCGGGAATGGCAAGTGGCTGCAGCAGCGGCAAAGTTGATGGGGGTCAGGTACTAATGGTGGCATCCGATGGTGTGCCTGTGTGTGCTAATCAAAGTCAGAAAGACAATGTCAGCGGCTCTGGTGAACCTTGTCACAGGCTCGCCATGTTTAATTCATCAACATCCTCTGCCTTTCCCTTGCATTGCCGTTGTTCTGAAGCACCCTATTATGCTGGTGACCTCCTTTCTTTCATGATGAAGGTGTCAGAGCCCCCCTCTTTGCTACTGGGTGTGCACCATGAAGAAGACACACACACAGCTACTGTCAAAGTTATCTGGCAACTCTCTGGGCTTCTAAGAGCAACAGGCTGTCTCAGTGGTTAAACGAACACAAATACGTGTGCCCCTTTATATAGATCATGTAGGCTAGCTAAGTAAGGCAATGCACTGCCTGCAGAGATATATATGCTAATTTAAGGCCAATGGCCCAAATATTCAGAATTCTGAGGGTGATAAACTGAGTGCCATTGAGTTGCTAAATCGTAATTCCATAAGCATTTTTCGCTGATGTGAAATGTTTGGCTGATGGCAATATGTGACCGATGGCTGTGTTTTACCAGTCTTATTTTGCCCAGGTATAGTTCTAGGCAGGTATATTTTCTGTGGTCTATAGTTTACTTTCCCAAATTATATAATCCCAGAAAATATAACTATGTATAAATTAGCCCGGGTTATCTAAATGCAACGCTAGACCACTTATTACCAAAATTGGTGCAGACTTGGAATGTTAGCACACGCCACCATTTGGCTGCTTACAGCATCAAGTAATTGTGTGACTGACAGCAAGTGCTAAATAATAGACTAGGATAAAGTTTACACTTACCGCAAAGAGCACTCTTAGATCACTTGGCAAGATAGCTTCTTAAAACACATTCTGTGCTGCCAACGGCACATGACAAACACAAGACAGAAATATTTCCAGTTGCTATCAAAGTTCATTCTTGGGTTCAGTGCTGTCACTTTCACAACAGGTGGGAAAAAACGGCCTATCTATAGCTGGTGTCTACGAGAACACAAAGCTTTGCTTTTAAGGGTGCTCCCTGTATTTTAGTTTTGGCTATTAGGTGGCACCTTAAACTGGATCTATTGCATTAGAGCACAGATAGGAGGGCGATGGGATATGAGGAGGGACACAGAGATTGTAAATCTTGTTTGGTCTCTACCCACACATTGACTGCCCATGGACATGTTAATCCCTGTGGACATTCCTATCCACTTTTTGCCTCTCCCTGCCCAAATCGCATCCTCCTTGGATCTCTTTGTGCTGCATGTATCAAGTAGTAACATCAAACCGTGTGCCAATGACATTTCTCAGAAATCTTCTGAGAATTAATGGCATAAATGGAGCTGTATATTCACTTCTGGTGTAATAGAAATGTCTTAACCAAGTTTGCCTTCAGCCAATTCCTTTTTAAGCAGTATGTGCATCCTTCACCGAAGGTCTGTTAAAAACTAGCATTTGGCAAAGCCACCTGCTTTAGCTTTTCTATAGGTATTAGGTTGGCATTTGCCAGACATTGCTATTATGTGCCCAGGTTTTCACACCATTTTGCTGCTGCTACCATTAATAGCCAGATACTGAAATTACGGTATGCCTTGCAAATGACTATTCCATGTTTTACCGTTCCTATAGTTTTATTTTAGAAAGAAACCGCTCTGGAATGTTTTCATTTTAAAATAAAAGTGTAGAAATAAGTTGAAAAGGGCAATACGCCCCGTTAAACAGCAGGCCTGTTTGTTTCTTGCTTTTTGGGATTCAAACCTGGGACCTGCTGGAGCAGCTGCAACCTCCCATCACAGTGAGCTAGCTTTGAACTGCTGGGTTGCTGTTATGTTTTCAGTGGCATGCTTGGGACAAAGCCCATTCCTCCAGACCAATCATAGCCCTGCTACCGCAGTAATCAGAATATTTCTTTTGCATTTAAGCAACTTAATGTGAAAATACTGCAGGCACAGCTGTATGTGCAGTTAATGGGTAGAGCGGCTTTAATCTTTAGCATGCCCCTTAAGAGGTGCAAATGGTGGGTGATTAGAAAGGGGAGGGTGCGTAAAGTTTCCTGCTCTGGGGGACAATGAAACAAGGTCGTTTAAAATGCATCTTTGCATTTTTTTTCACTGTGCTTATTTCAGCCTTTACACAATGGTGGGGGTGGATTGGAGGAAAGGCAGTACCGAGGTATGGGTTTGTATTGCGCATGGGGGGCATGGCAATGGGGTTTGTAGTGTATGGGGGCTGGCCAGCAGGGAACAGAGTTCCACTACTTCTTTTCGTACACTTCAACCATTGGCAACACCTGGATTTTTATTAGGCACTGCACATAAGCATTTGCAAAAAAGGCACTTTTGTTAGGAGCGTCAGTGGGTCCTGTACATGAAGTGCAAACATGGTTTCTCAAATAAGTATTTTAATACAATTTTATATATAAAGCTTAATCCAGGATTTCTTAAAGATATATTTAAAACAAAAAGTTAGGACTCAAACCCTGTCAGTGGGTTTAGAAGACTAGAACATAGTATATAACTCTATTGCAGTTTGGGCTTTTGTGCAGGCAAGGGAAAGGCACTGCCGTACTGGTATTAACTGGATATTGATGGTAGCAGGTGCAAAATGATGCCAGTGCCTGGGCATCTAATAGCAGTGTCTGGCAAATGACAAATACTAATACACACATGCCAAAACTGTTGGCTTTGCCAATGCTTGTTTTTTAAATTACCGATCACCAATCTGCGTTTTGGACTTTGCAGGCTCTTAATGAAAAAGGTGTTTCTTTGCGGTAGATAGAGCACTCAGTCTGACCACGGATGGCAAGCATCGATTGAAAGAAGCAATATGAATCCTTCGTCGGCTCTTGTCCTTGACACATTGGGCCTCATTACAAGTCTGGCAGTAACCGTGCCGGTAAAACAGGCAGTTTGCCGCTGGACTTGTAAACAGTTACCTGCACCTAGCTTCCTGGTAACACTGGGGCATTACAAGTCCCGGTGACTGGGAGCTAGGTGCCGGTAATATTTTCTTCCCCATTCCCATAGAGTCCGGTAGGACTCTATGGGAATGGGGACCACAGAAGCACCAGCACTGGTGCTTCCGTGAAAGTCTGTGGGCAGGTGCCGGTCTGCCCGGCAAGTCAGACCTTTAGGGCGGGAGGGCACCTGCTCACCAGAATTGTACTTTGCCGGTCTGGAAACAACGGTGCCGGTAAGCTTACCGGAACCGTTGTTTCCGTACCGGCAACGTTGGAATGAGCGTCATTGACAATGGTACCATTTTGGGATGCAACGGCTACTTTTCTCAGAAGGCAAAAATGTTGTCCTCGTCTTGGCTTTGTTTCTCTGCCATTCATACTCACTGAAGTACATGTTACATGTCTTTTTAGGAGGCTCAAAAACAAAAACTTTGGCCACTAAAACACCTTAGGAAAAACACCTGTGGCGAGGTAGGAAACCTCTTCTTACCTAATCCTAAACTGGGGCCTAAAAAGCAGGGAGAAGAAAAAGAAGTTATGCACAGGGTAGCGGGTATTCAGAGAGGTGGGTTGAGGCACTTCCTGCCTGCCCCACCACCGAATACATACGCCTTATGCTAAAACAAGATCACTTTTATAGGGCTTACATATATGTCCCAAGGGCACTCAAAGAGTTCATCAGCTCACAGGGGTGTTGCTAGGTCTGGAAAAGATCTGGGGCTACGCTAATGTCGGGACTGTCGGGACTCTGGGCTAGCTAGCCTTCTGGATGTTGCCCCTGAGCATTTAGCTGGGGCTACAACCAATGGTCCTGGGGCTGTAGCCCCTTCAGCCCCCCAACTCCCTTAGCAACTCCTCTATCAACTCAAACACATGCAGTGGCATTTCAGAGAGCTGCAACAGCATTACTTGGGGCCTAGTAGTAGTTATACACTATTGGCAAAAGAGGGAGAACCCCAATCACAGATAGTGATACACAGTTGTGAAAATGGAATGCATAGCCAATATAGTTTTAAATCAACTGCTGCCCACACTTCCAGACGTTTCTATCCGACCTTGCAGCACAGCCTATATCAGAGAGTGCGTGATCGCTTGAAAAAAAAGCTTGTGCCTAAGGCAAGTTTGCAATATGTTTCAGCACTTACTGTAAGGGTAAATACTCACAAAACATGGCACCCAGAATAGCCATCGAATAGCCAAATGTACTCCCACTCATAAAAATGGCTCCCAAGAAACAATGCTGGGCAGAGCACTAAAGGCGCAACCAAACTTCATCCGCCATTTCAAATAAAAAAATTTGAATACAAGTATAGATATGGTAAAACACATAACGTGATTTAGGGCCTCATCACGAGTCTGGCGGTAACCCTTAATTGCTGCGGTAGCGCTATTACCGCTGCATTTAAGGGTCTGCCAGATCATGGCCTTGGCGGATTTCCCCCCAGCTCTGAGCTGAAAATTTGACGATTTTCGGTGCTATTACCACCGGCGGGAAATCCGCCAGCAATAATAGCGCAAATTTTCCCCATTGGGCCCAATGAGGAATTCCGAAATAGGCCCAATGGGGAATGGGCACTAACTGTTCTGCCAAACCCGTGATCCAGCACTAATAGGGCTAATCGCGCCAGCGGTAATAGCGCTGGCGTTACCGCCCAACTCGTGATGAGGCCCTTAATCTCGTATGGATATACTCGTAACTGGAGCACTGTCGCGCACACACACCTTTCTACTCGGATCAATCAAGCAACATTTTTAAATATATACTGGGGTGACGAAATTCTAGTTTTGGACAAATAGAAGTGCCGCAGAAAACAAATGTTTAATAAATACATCGGTATGTGACCTTGAAGATGTGAGTAGATGATGTGTGTAGTAGTTTACTGCAGTGATTCACACATAACATTGCCAGAGCAGTAGCAGTAGCCAGCAAAAGTCAAGGTGACCTCATGTTTGTGACAGCCGTGCAGTCCTTCTGACCTCAGTCTAAGAGATGGATCAGAAATTAATTCAGTGAAATGAGGAACAAGTTTAGGTGAGGGGCCAAGAGACATAGAGGCTCATTATAAGTTTGCCAGTCTGGAAATAATGTGCCGGTAATAACGTATACCAGCACCTTTCCGAACTATCAAACTACAAGTCTGCTGTTCAGGGATGTAATCTACCAGCAGGCCTGACCTGCCGGTAGATCAGGCCCCTAACAGCAAACAATTTGCCGTAATCAAAGGCACCGTATTAGCAGTGCCTCTGATGGCGGCATCCCCATCCCATGGAGTCCTGGGAATGTGGATTTACCGGCGTCTCTGCAGCCCTAATATAATCAGGCGGCAGCGACGGTACGGTATTCCCCCGGTATCGGCTGGAATTACCAGTGATACCAGAGGACTTACTATGAGCCCCATAGGCGTGTAAAAGTCCGCTGCACATTGTGTAATTGTTAAAATGTCTGACGGCACTCACTGCAGGATAGCCATGTGGTTACACGTTTTCTGTACTTTTAGAGCACTAAAATGCACACTGCTTGTGGTGGCTGATTCCCTGTGAGTGCTTACCGCATCCTGGAATCCAAACAAGACCAGCTGAATTTGGTTGATAGAAGTGCTGTCGAAGTCCAGGTCCACCTTGAGCTTGGAGATGGTGGAAGCCATGAGCCTGTGCTCGGGCGAGCGCATGAAGTCGCGCAGAATGTTGATGATCTGCTTGATGTGGGTGACAGAGAGTTGCAGTTCCTCAGAGCTCTGCAGGAGAGACACACACAAGATGACTGAGGCGAGCACAGATCAAGAAAGACATCCAAAGCATGCTCAGAATAAGGCCAGGCAGGTAGGCTGCACCCTACCCTTCAGAACACCCTGACGCCCACTGCCTGCTTAACGTATGATACCTCACCTAGTGCCGCACTCCTCTGCTTGCCAGCTTGGACAGTTCCCTTTAAGTAATCCTACACACCCGAATATCCGGAAGGATAGCTCAGGGGCAACGCGTTTGTCTTGGAAGCAAGGCAACACGGCGGCGCTATCCCACGCTTAGAAACCACTCGCTGGTGTTAAGTGATTTATAAATGAACAATAAAATAAATACTATATTTATGATCTTACTGATGATTTATCCACAGATTGAGCCTTTTCAAAAGTTGTCAAAGTTGCACTGGTGCAAAAGTGAAATACATGTACTTAACATTGCACACATGTGCTGTCCTACCTCTGTATCCTGCAATGCACTTTGTACATATGAAAAGAAAATCAATCTACCTTTTCATAGTACCACTTATATAGACAAACGATTCCTGCTCGCGTCTAACGTTTGCAGGCGCACTTCGGTGTACATTCACCTGAGGATATGTGACTGTTTTCTGCCTTCATGTCTGACCGTGTTGTCCTGTGGCCAGCCTAGCGAGAGCACTATTGATTGAGGCCTTAAGAGGTAGTTTATTTTATAGATTGTACTATTAGGTGGTACTTACCCCACCTTTAAGCCAAAACTATTGCATTAGAGTACAGATAGGGAGAAATGGCATATGAGGAGGGACACACAACTTGTATGCATGGCCATGCTAATCCTTACGCCCATTCCCACCCAGTTCCTACCCCTCCCCGGCCAAAACACCTCCTCATGGGAACTGTTTGAGCTCGCTTTCATGAAGCCTTACTATCAAACTTTGGAACCAAAGCGCCTGCCAGTATTTTTTTCAAAGTTGCCTTCTGAAAGTTACTGACATAACTGGAACTGAAATCCTGCTATGATGTAATAAAAAACAGGTCTGCCTTCGGCCACTCGGTTTATGTGCACTATGCATGTCCCTAAATTAAGTCCTGTTAATCACAAGCATTGCCAAAGCCAACAGTTTTGGCTTGCGTATAAGTATTTGGCATTTGCACAGCACTACTATTAGACGCCGAGGTACTCACACCATTTTGCACCTGCTACCAACAATGGGTAGTTAATACCACTAAGGCAGTGCCTGGCGAGTGCCTTTCCAATACCTACACAAAAGTCCAAACTGTTGACATTGCCAATGCTTGTCTGTGGTGTTAGATGGATGGTCACCTAGCATTGTGGCTCAGTGAACAATAGCTATGTCCCCAGATGCCACTCATACATGCCTGCTCTCCCATATTTATAAGGGGGCTACCAGAGAAATCCATGCTCTGCGTAGTCTACTCCAAGAAATGTCCTGCATCAGGCTACACATATGGAGCATAAGCCGGCTCACTTTTGTTGCCGTGTTAAAATGTCGGACATGTAATTTACAGGCAGAAACTTTAATAAAGTCAACATGGGCATTGCAATTCTACTTATATGTACATGTGTGCGAGACAAACATCCCTGTTCACAGAAAATGCAACTTCTGCCGGGCTCTTCTCACAACCCAAAACTCACACATAAAGCTTTACACCTTAAAAGGGAGATCCCACTTAAAAACATCTCATCCATGGACAAGGGTAGTTATAGTGTCCCAATGCTCTCAGTGCTGCATATTATCGCGCTCAGTGCCCACTTCAAGCTACCTCTGAGTGATGCTATTTATAGTAAATACAAGCTGGGGTACCCGGCGTTACCCGTGTCCTGATCGAGTGGTGTCTCATGTGCCCCCTGGAGGATGTTGCTCTTGTCCTCATGTCAGCAAGTCTTGCTTCAGTTTGCTCTGGCATCTCATTTGCCCTGGAGAAAGTTGCTCTTGTCCGCTGGTCGGCAAGTCTTGCTTCAGTTTGCTCTGGCATCTCATTTGGCCTGGAGAAAGTTGCTCTTGTCTTCTGGTCGGCAAGTCTTGCTTCAGTTTGCTCCGGCATCTCATTTGGCCAGGAGAAAGTTGCTCCTGTCCGCTGGTCAGCAAGTCCTGTTGCTGTTTGTTGTTGTGTTTCAGAAGCTCTTGATATTGATTTTTGCTTTCCATCAGATGGAGCTTTTCCAAGTGATGTTCGTTTTTTGTGCAGCATCTTTCAGTCACTCAATGGCTTCAGCACATTTGAGAAAATGTCCAAGAAAGATTGATTGATTGTGCTCTCTTCTTGTGAATGAACTTAAATAAACTGTAACCTTGCCATTTCCCATATTTAGAGTGACGCGATAAGAAAAATGTAAAATTCTTTTTTTTATTCCCTTTACAAATGCTTTAATAAATACTTTAGAACTATATACAGTTGTAATACATTTTAAAGGAATAAGCAACATATCGAACATTTTGCTTCAGACACTTTTCCAAAGTTTGCCTCCTTCTAGTAACTACTGTAGTGAATCGGGGTGAGCATCAGTAAATGAGGGTGTCTACTGAGTACATTTTTTGAATCCAAACATAGACTACAATCTTGCCCCAGACAAATGAGGAATCTATGCACAATTTGGTAGCAGTGGGTTCAACGGTGTGGATTTGTATAGCCGGACAAACACACACACACACATAAATACATTCAGCTTTATATATAAAGTTGGACTGCAGGTGCAAGGTCTTTAAGTCAATATATCCGTATAGACACAGCACAGCTGCATTAATCTTGAAAGGCAATTTAAAAAACATAAACTTTATATACTGAAAACAACACTCTCTATTTAGGGTCTGTTCTCCCCGTGATTATTTCAGAGGCAGGAGTGTGCCAAAAAAGTACTAGAACTGTCACTCTGGCAGGGGATGGGGTATGAGGGAGGAAGGTGCAGCACGTCTTTCAAGGGGTTGTGTGTGGGTCTGGTTGACAGCCAAGTAGGTGCATCAGGCGAAAGAAAGATGTCCTCTTTATTGTTTTTCATTAGTTTCTCTCAGTTGGTCAGTTAGAACATTTACGTAAGGCCTTGCGAAATCAATCGTCTCTGCTCGCTGGTCTTAACACTGCCGGAACCCATACTACCTGAACATTGGCTGCTTCAACAGGGGCCTGCGACTAGAAAAAAGTGCCATGAATCGAATTTGGTAATTTATAACAAAGCCTGGATCCCAAGACAGATTTGTCTTTTATCTCCTCTGGTCTGACAAAGTCTGAGGGATGAATAGTCTGTGTCCCTCACGGGAGTTCCTTACCGTAGTCCAACCAAGTAGTCACCAAGGGTACTACTATACCTGCACACTTGTCCAGGGGCATACAGGGGCAAATTCCATGTAGCAATCTAATGTTAAAACACAATTCAGTGGAATTGGCCTGGACCTTTATCAACTGTAACATCTAAACATTAAACTTGAGATATCCTGCTTTCCAAAAATCAGTAGGAAATGGGGCTTTGCCAGAGATAATTTTCTTGGTGTTAGCAGAACCTCCTCCAGCTTCTGATAGAAAAGATGAAGCCAGAAAGAGTCAATTCAGGGTGAGATGTCATTCAGGCTTTTTGAATGTACGGTGAAACAGATTTCAGTTTAGCTGTAACTGCTGGAGTATGGTAAAATTAAGAGGTGTGCATTAACTCCAAAAGGAACCAGTCTGGAATCTTGAAAATGGTTGTAAAAACTAGTGGAACTGTTAATAGTAAAAAACAAAAGTAGTCATACTCTGCTCCCGATAGCTCCTGCTCACTTCAACCACTGGATTTCTTCCATTACACAATGCACATACAGCACATTGTAATAGATAATAATGCATCAATAGTCATTCTTTCTTTTCCGATTATGACTATTAAAAAAAGGCACACATCATTTTTGCAAAGTAACTCGCATCTTAGGTGGCCAAAGAGCACTCAATTAGGAAATATAACCATATATTTCTTATTGGCATTCCCGCCCTCACCGCCCCAAATGCAATGTAGCCCATTCACATCGGTGCTGAGACAATGATGCAGCGTCAGCTGTTCATAACTGCCAGTTAGCATTGATTCTGCGACAAACGATCGACAGCATGAAGTCGATTCCATAGCAACAGCACATTTATGAATAGCTTCTATTGCACTCTCCCTTTATTTGTTCAGATATGGAAATTAACCACTTACCTATGGCATCCTACCCTGCCGCATTGCAGGCCCACAATATTATCAATTTATGCAATGATGTAGACGTCCTCTGAATTCCACATGGAATGACATGGACGTGGACATCCTTCACATTCCATGTGAAATGGGAGGACGTGGACCTACGCATCATCTACAATTGAGCAGCTGAGTGCGATGAAAAAACATCCAGCGTTGACCAGAGAGGATGACTACGAATAGTGTATTGCCACAGCTAGTGCGATGCTCTGGCAAATTGTGGTGGCATGCTTGTATCCGGCTACATCTTATAGTCTACATGATTCTGTTGGCTGAGATCCAACGATGGGTGGGTGTTGATGTGGGATCTACGCATGGAAAGGGTTGTTGGTTTTTTTTTTTTTTATTTTTAAATTCAATTTTATTAAGTTTTCAAAGTTAACATTTATCCTCATTAAGGCAACACAGAGGAACAGATACATCAAAAAATATAAAGAGGCTTTTTCATCATCATTCTGTTCCGCCTCTTGTAGTATCATCAGTCAGCGATCAGTACAACTGTGAGCGTGCACATACAGGAAATGATAATAGAAAGAAAAAGGCATAAATGAAATCCGATTATAGAACATTCTTTCAAACATTAACAATTTTCCCGTCCTCCCTCCCCTGCCCCGAGAAAGAGAGATAAGTCTTTTAGGGAATAAGGTGTTATGTTGCTGTGGTCGTCAGTAAGGGTGAAGTTTCTGTTGTGTATGGTATGTTTTAGGGGTTCGACACGTGGGAGGAGCGCCTGAGACCTTCGGGGAGTGCTTATGTAATGGAGAGGGGAAGGTGTATTCCAGGGGGGTGAGAGTCAATGTGTACTTTCCAAGAAACGTGTTTTATTTCATTCATGACGGGGGGTCGTCCGCGTCTGAAGTTGGGTCTTCGATAGACGTGTGTGCTCTCAGAAAGTCCGACCATATGAGCTCGGATTGTGTTGCTCTACCGTGGATGGATGCAGTGATTTTTTCCATGGTGCATATGTTCAGCACCACATTGATCCACTCTTGTTTGGACGGGGTCGTGGGGGATTTCCATTTGGTGGCAAGTAAAGCTCGGGCCGCGAGCAATAAATAGGGGGTCAGGCCCCGGACCTTTGTCCATTCGTCTTCAGTTTTCTCGAGGCTAAACAAGACTAAGCGCGGATCTGCAATCCTGTAAATCCCATCAATGTGCCTGATCCATCCCAGGACCTCATCCCAAAAGATCTTGATCTTGGGGCACTCCCACCACATGTGCCAGTAGTCTGCAACCTGCCCACATTCGCGCCAACAGGTGGGGGAGGAGGATTGGTACATCTTGGATAATCTATACGGATCATATTGCCAGCGATGTAAGAGTTTTATGGAGTGGAGTTTATATTGACATGATATGGAGGTACGTGACGCCATGGCACACATTTTGTCCCATTCGTCATCATCCATATCGATCTTCATATCGATCTCCCATCGCCGTTTGAGTGTGTGTGAGGATTTACCACCTGCGGTCAAAAGTAAGGTGTACATGAGGGAAATCAGATTCTTCCTGGTCGTCTTGGAGTCTAAGATTTTTTCGAAGGGGGTGAGGTCTCTACTCAATTTTTCTTTCCACTCGGATTTGGTCAATACCCCTTTAATTTGTAAATATTGGAAGGTGGAGAGGACTCCAATATCTAGAGCTTCTGTTAACTCTGGGAGGGTGATAAATGAGTCACTACGGAGGAGCTGCCCCACTCTTTCTAGTCCCGCTTCAAACCATGTCTGAAACCGCTCGACATTGGGGATATAGTTATTGATGCCCGGGGACCATAGATGGCTTAATGGGGACGGCCACGTCGTGATTCCCGTCATCTCCGAACTGTCTCGCCATATATCCCATATGGCAACAAAAAGCGGGTGGTTTCTCGTTCTCCCCAATACCCGGTTTCGCGGGGCCCATAACCATTCCCCAAGTGTTGCTGGGGTCAAGTAATGATTATCCATCGCTACCCATTGTGGTTCTTTGTGATTACGTAAATGGGGGACAAACAGACGTAGTTGAGCAGCAGCATAGTATTTCCGGAGATCAGGGAGTCCCACCCCGCCTTTGTCTTTGGGGAGCGTTAATATAGAGTAGGCTATCCTGGCCCTTTTGCCCCTCCAGAGGAATTTTAGAATTTCCCTCTTCACCTCATTAAAGTATTGATCCGGTATTTTAATTGGTAGCATTTGGAAGGGATAAAGAAACCTCGGGAGGGAGGTCATTTTGACGGCGTTGAGGCGGCCAAGCCATGAGATCGTCAGTTTATCCCACCTGGCGAGATCTGCGCGGAGCTTAGTAAGAAGTTGTGGGAAATTTGCCTCATACAGGGAATCTAACTGTTTCGTTATGTGTACCCCGAGGTATAGCATCTTGTCGTGTTCAATCGTCAAACCCAAGGAGGAGTATTTCACAGTATTCGCCTCAGCGTCGCCCTGAAGGGGGAAGAGCGTGGTTTTAGAGCGATTGATCTTGAAGCCCGATAGGCGACCGTATTCCTCCAAGAGGAGGATGGCTTGGGGGACTGATTTCTCAGGATTAACCACATGTAAAAGGATATCATCCGCATACAGGGCGAGTTTATATTCAGTGTCTCCTAGATGGATCCCCTCTATGGTTTCATCCTCTCTGATCTTGTGTGCAAGCGGTTCAAGTGACAAAGCGAATAAAATAGCTGAGAGGGGGCATCCCTGTCTAGTGCCTCGTTTTAGTCGGAACCACCTGGAGTACTCCCCGTTAACGAATACCGAGGCGATGGGAGACGAATATATCGCTTTAATTCCCCTCCTAAGGTTGGGACCTAGCCCGATATTTTGGAGGACTTCCATTAAGAAATCCCAGTTCACCCTGTCAAACGCTTTTTCAGCATCAATGGAAAGCAATGCCGGGTCAGTATTTAGGTTGTGCGAGGCGTGCACCAAGTGTAGCGTCTTGCGCATGGTATCTGCGCCTTGACGGCCGATTATAAAGCCCACCTGGTCGGGGTGAATAAGGCGGGGCATAAGGGATTCAATCCTAGCTGCGAGAACCCTGGAATATATTTTGGCATCTATATTTAATAGGGAGATGGGGCGATATGATCCACATTTCGTGGGATCTTTTCCTTCCTTCGGGATAACTGCTATGAGTGCTTTGACAAATGAGTCTGGAGGATTTCCTGTTTCTAAAATTCGATTGAATAAGTCAACTAGGAAGGGTGTAAGTTGCGGGGCAAACGTTTTGTAAAAACCTGCTGTATACCCGTCCTCCCCCGGGGATTTGCCTAATGTAAGTCGCTTAATAGCCTCTTGGATCTCCTCTCCCGTTATGGGGGCATCAAGCGTATCTGATTCGGTTCTTGTCAATTTGGGCATGGCAACGTCGTCCAAGTAGGATCGAATGTTGGAGGTCTGTGGGTCATCTTCAGGGGTGTACAGGGTCTCATAGAAATCCGCAAAGGATTCCGGAATGGTAGGTCGAAGAGTTCCCACACCCGATTCCTCCTCTAGTATCTCCTGAACCCTGCGTTCCGCCCTTTGAGCGCGGAGTCTAGCCGCTAATAGCGCGTCAGCCTTGTCCCCTTTCTCATAAAACTTTTGTTTCAAGAGGAGAAGTTTACGGGCTATTTGCTCATGTTCCAGGAGGCGTAGCTCTTCTCTTTTTTTCCTCGCCTCTAGAACTTTTTCAGGGTCAACAGTGTCCCCCTTCTTCGCATCACTTTCCAGTTGGATAATTTCTGCACGGATTCTGTTTTCAATTAGGGCCCTCTCTCTTTTTTTCTTTGCACCCTCCCGCATGAGGATTCCCCTCCACGTTGCCTTCCCAGCCTCCCAAACCCCTTGTTTCGAGATTTCCCCTGTATCATTCGTTCGGAAATATTCCTCAATTTCAGTTTCCATCTCTATTTTAAAGACAGGATCTTTCCATAGCGTCTCGTTACATCTCCATTGTCCGCATCTAACGGGCAAGGAATCCCATACTAAATCAACGGATACCATGTCGTGGTCGGACCATGAGATGGTCGCGATTTGTGAGTGTATGGCCGTGTCAAATAAGTCACTGGAGGAGTACAGGTAGTCTATCCTAGTGAACGTGTTGTGCGGGGCCGAAAAGAAGGTGTATTCTTTCTCCATCGGGTGCATGCAGCGCCACACATCAAGCAAGCCATACAAGTCCATCATTGTTTTGAATTGAGTGTGGTCCCCTCTGCCTGTCTCGCGTCTTTCCGGGTTACCAGGGTGCCAATCGAGATCTGGGTCAGCCCATATGTTAAAGTCACCGCCAATGATGACGTGACCTGTTGCCTCTAGCATTATTTTGGGGATTGTCTTGGATAGAAATCGGAGTTGTCCCACATTAGGGGAGTAAATCGTGGCAATCGAAATGGACAGCCCACCAACGGTCCCTGACACTAGAAGAGCCCGACCCTCTACATCGGACCAGGTTTTCGAGACCTTGAAATCTAGCCCCCTTCTAATGAGTATTCCCACTCCTCCTTTCCTCAGGGGTCCTGAGCCCCAAAATTCCAACCCAGTTCTTTTTCCCAGGGTCGTCCTCTCCTCCCCCCTTATGTACTTGGTCTCCTGCACAAAGAGTATATCCATGTTTGACCTCCGAAATTCTCTAGCAAGGAGTGATCTCTTAGTGGGGGAATTAAGACCTTTAACGTTAAGCGTTCCCACCCTTATGGTACCCCTATTGTATGGTTCAGCGGTCAGTGTAGCAACATTTTGAGTGCTCGTGTGGACCTGGTGATCGCTGTAACTTCAAGCCCTGGGGTTTTGATGACCGTGCCAGCATTTCCCCTTCTAAGACTTTCAAGTGTTCCCTTGGTTCTGCTCTGAGTCTCTTCCCGGTTTCCCACCCGCCACCCCCCTCCCCCCCCCAAGTTCGGTGGCGTTCGATCGAACCCAGTTGTAACCACTGGTCCGAGATCGAACCACTAGAGGAGACCGTTACTTCACGGTCCCCGTATCGCATAAACATTAGTAATATCCAATGAGCCCCCTTTATCCCCCCCCAACAGTAATCAGTGCAGTGTTATATAGGCAGAAGATTCAGAACCAATTCTAAAGCACATAATTTCGAAGTCTTCACATCAAAGATTAAGTCAATATAGGTGCGTTACACTTGTTCGGAGTCAGCTGCCTCCTTCTGACGGGCCATTTTCCCTGCGGTATTTCCTCGAGCCCTTCACCTTCCTCCGTTTCGGGCCCTGCACTTGCCATTCCTCTTGGCTTCTAGATGGTTGGCCGCGATTATCCTCGTGTCCCTGCGGGCCCAGTAGTTCGAAGATGCAAGCTTTGATTTCTTGTTCCGAGTTTAGTCTGATTCGTGTGCCCTCGTGCTCGAAGGAGAGGGAGAAGGGGTATCCCCACCTGTAGCGTGTGTCCCGACTCTTAAGCCAGATAGTAAGTGGTTTGCACATTTTCCGTAGAGCTAGAGTCAAAGACGAGAGGTCCTGGAAAATGGATATTTGGGCCCCGCAGAGGGTAATGGCACCTCCACTCCTCGCCTTCTCCAACACTCTCGTCTTGTCCTGGTAACGGTGAAACCTGGCCAACACTGATCGTGGGCCTCCAGGTGGGCCTCCAGCTCTGTGGATGCGCTCCGTTTTGGGCTCGTTTATATTATCGTCTGCGACGAGAAGCTTGATGATGTCGTGGAGAGTCGATTTCAGGTCCTCCTCCGTTTCCCCTTCTTTCTCTGGAATCCCAAAGAAGCGCAGGTTGTTTCTTCTTTCACGGTTTTCCAAGTCATCCATCTTGAGTTTAATTTCCTGTTCCCTTCGTTCCAAGTCTGTGATTCTGTTGTCTAGCTGTGTTTCGTGGATATCAATAGAGGCCTGTTTATTTTCGACTCCTTCGACCCTGCCTTCCATACTGTCCAGGCGCTGTGTGAGCTTATCAATTTTCCCTCCAATGTTGGCCCCCATGTTTCTTATTTCTGCTAATAAGTCCGCTATATCCCCCTTCGTAGCGGCAGTTTCTTTATCAATAGTGGGAGATGCAGCCATTTTGGGCCCAATGTAAGCAAAGGCAGCAAGTTTCCGTCGAGCGTTCATGCGCCTGTGGACCCGCTCCCTACACGTCGATTCATGGAGTTGCCGGAGTACTCTGAGGAGGCACTCGCCCCTGTTCCCTGTTCTTCTTTTCTTCACTTCTCGGCTGGGGCCGGGTGTGTCAGGGGGCCATACCCTCTGAGGAGCTGTTATTATTTATAGCTCTTCGGTAAATTTGAGTTGTTTCCCCGCGACTGTGTATGCAAGAAAGGCATTCAATGATTTCCGTGCCTTCCGGGTCCCGATACAGGGGAGCCGAGACTCTGGTTAGTTAGGGGGGTCTTTGCCGCATATGGGGAGTCAGCAGCGTGGGGGTCGGCGCGTTGTGGTCCCCTGGTCTTCCGCGGGGTAATGTCACTGGTGTCTCGGGGGTCCGAGGTATTGGGGTGGGAGGAGGCACACGCCCTGGGGTCAGGGGCCCTACCCTCCCGCTTGAAGTGGGCCGCACGGTTCAGTAGTGCCTCGTGGCGGGCCAAAACGTGAGCTGTGGGCAACTATAAGCCTGATCCGTGCCGTCCGCGCTGCACTGTTTGCCTGGGCGGGTCGTAATAGAAGCGGGCCGCAACACGCTCCAAGGAACGTGCAACAGGGAGCCGCGCTTAGCTCTGCGTACTAAAGGCGTGTGGGACTCACCAGCGTGGGTCTGCATTCAAGGTGGGTCGCATCCGATTCCACGAGGGGAGCGGTCGCCACTCGTCGAGGGCTCTCCCGTTCCTCGAAATCCAGGCGAGTCGTCGCTGAGGGAGCCAGGGCGGGGAGCCGGAACAGGGCTCAACGGCGTCGCTGGTCTCCGACGCAGGGGTGCCGCGTAGGAGGCCCTGAAGGGAAGTTCGGGCCGGAGCTCCTTTCTCCACCAAAAACGCTCCGATTTTCACCGGAGTTTCGTCAACTGGGTGGGGGCCAGGGTCAGCAAGCTTGGGCCGTCGATGTTTAGCAGGTTGGGGGGCCAAAAGTGGGGGCTCAGGGCACTTTTGGGGGACCGTGAGACGGAGCTCACACGAGGAAGGTCTTCATCCGTGCGCCCCCTGGTGGCCAGTGTTGTTGGGTTTTTAAATACGGTTATAGAGTGAGGTCGTGAACACAGTCTGCCACCAATGGATGGAATACTGTCAGCAGAGAGATACAAGGAGAGTGGGATCGTACAACATTTTTGGATGCTGGCCTAGCCAGACCCACTTCAGAAGATCATATACTGAGGCAAGTGCTGTACGTTATCATTTTCCATGGGAGGGCACAAGACCTGTAGACCAGTTAGCTGCATTCCATGTCATACAGTACAACATCTTATGGGGGTGGCAACAACTGGCATAGGCAGCATCGACCGACACGCTGGCTTGGTATTGATCTTTTTTGAACATGCAATGAGAAAAAACAAAGTAGGGTGAAGAGGAAGTGCCAAATGCCATCCACACTCCAGCCACCCCCTTTGTAGTACCCGGTACCTTCACGTCAAAGTATGTGACGTATGATGAACAAATAAACCAGCAAAGACCAGCGGCTGGGCTCTGCCCAGTGCCTATTAAAGTAACAGCACCTAATGAAGTACCGACACCTAAGAAAACCTGGACAGTAAAGTACCCATTGAGAAAACCATATCTACAGTCAAGACAAATGACGGTTGTCAGAATGGAATACCCGAAGAAGCCAAGAAGAAAATAAAGGAAGACGAATGGTGACGTCATAAGACATTGGACGGACACACACACACACAGATGATATAAGACCAGAGAATGCTGATGGAAAACAAAGTCAAAAGGAGATATGGAAAAATGACATCTTGAACCCAAGATGAAGAAACGTATGCCATATACACAATGAATATATTCAGTTAGTTTAAACGTGTACAGATGCAAGAAACCGCAAGAAGCAAAGAAATTGTGAAGCTTGCTTATGCTTAGTAGTAAAATAGGTTGCGGCAAGGTCCAACATATACATATATATACCTCAAAAGCACTTTATACATGAGTATAATTCCATTACGCACATGAGCAGAATTGAACAAAGGTTACTAAAGGTCTCAAGAGGAGAGTGTTGCAGCAAACAAATCAAGAATTAAAGCTGAGCAAAACTCAGCTGAAAGTAACAATGCCAAGAAGCCAAGGTCGTATCTGGTTGGAAAAGGCTGACAGTGGATACAATTAAGGAGACAAGAACAGAGTATCCTGTTCACAAAGGTTAAGATAAGTCACAGATGGAAGAGGACTGGCAGAATTAAATCAAATACATGAAAATACATGAAGAAGAGGCCGATTTCACAAGTGTCCCAGTCACGTGACAAGGCAGGCAGAAAGGGATGACACTTTTACACCTACGCATGGATCCCTGCCATACCCATACTCCTTAAAGGTTCTCAGTCCAAGAAGCAGACTCTTGGCCAAACTACAAACTAGTAATTGACACATGATCGCTGAGGTGATGATTGATTGTAACATAATTGGAGGGAAGCTGGGGTGCAGACGAACTCCCTGCACCTGGCTGGTTGTTTTGCATGCTGCTAGACGTAAGTGGAAAAGTATGAGTGGGGTTGATGCCAACCCAATCATAGTGTACCGTGTAATCTAGGGTCCTATAGAGAGTAGAGCCAATGGGAAGTCGTACGTTTAGTGACTTTCATAGTGGCCATTTTGAACGAAGGGCTTAGTTGCCCCACCTGACATTGATTATCCAACCCCCTCTCCCCGTTACCATATAGAGATATAGGGCCTCATTACGTGTCTGGCGGTAACCGAGGCAGTAAAACCAGCTGGTTACCGCCGGACTCGTATTACCATTCCGCCTCCGTGACTCCCGGAAATACCAGGGCATTACGACCCTGGTGTCCCGGGAATTCTGGAGGCGGAATTTGGTTAATCCCCATTCCCATTGAGTCCCATAGGACTCAATGGGAATGGGGAAGTGGAAACACCGGCACCATCTCGTGATGGTGCTGGTGTTTCCACGTCCGCCTCCAGGCGGGCAGTGTTAAACCCGCCAGAACATCACCTCCCACCTGCAGGAGTCGGGATCAGGCGGTCCGGAATTAACAGTGGCGGCGGGTTTACCGCCACTGTTATTTCCGGACCCCCCGACCTGTAATGAGGCCCATAGTACCTATGATAAAGTTACCTTCCTATAACCAATCACGTTGCATGTTAGGTTTTTAATGATGATGAGTTTTTGCTATAAATACTGTGTTTTTTCTAAAATTAAGTGGAGTTGGAAGAGAGAGAGAAGATCGAGCAGTTGCTGATGTTCATTGTACTCCCTGTTTTATGTACTTGTCATTAAACTGACTCCCTTTGCCAAACTATTGAGTTGTCATAGTTATTTAATGCATGAGTACGAATCTGCATCCCCATCTATCTCGAGGGTACTGCTACTCATCTTAAACGACTGTTTGGAGATCCCCAGTCAGAGGGCTGGCTGGAGACCATCCAGTTCAAGGGTGAATTTTTCTAACCACCAAAGCATTAAAACACAAAGAAAACATCTGCACTCTATGTTAATGACACCAACATGGTCTTCGCATTAACAAAGAAAGCCTCTTGATAATTATGGATGACAGCCTCCTGGACATGGAGATGTGAGTTGAACAACGTTTCCTAAGACATAACAGAAACATTGTAGTGGGATAGAAATCCCTCACTGCTAAAAGCAGCACTCCTGCACACTTAATGCAATTCTATCAATCAATCTGGCAGGGTTTAAAAATCACGCAAATTCTTAATACATACAAGTAGGAAAATACATGCTTTTAACGGGGCAAAGAATAAAAAGTAGGACCAAGCAATTATCACTATGAGTACTGCAATTTCCTATGGATCAACCTCTCGCACTAGTCTCCTCCAAAGACTGCAACCCTCAGTGGTTAAATTTAAACTGCATGAAGCCATCACTATGCATGAAACGCATCGGCCTGGTTCCTGATGAGGGCACAGTTCAGATCCGTAGCCGTGTGCCCGATCCTTAGTTGGCAATCAGGTGGGTTTTCAGCTTTCTCGGCATATGCGATCAAATTCTACACCAAGATCAAGAATTATTGGCCCCCTGTCGGTTCATGCGTATTCCCAAACGTGCCACTGACACCCGTGGGTGGTCTAAGATTGTATGTAGCAGTCTCACATAGTGAAACTTCCTATCACCATTGCAAAGCAATCCAGGACTCACTTGCGTGAAGATTGGTCCCATTGTAGGGATCCTACAGCAGCAAATTCCCAGAAGGGAGAATATTCCGGTACATGAGAGCGTTCCCCATGATATTTGGGGAAATCCCTGCAATGTGCCAGCCGGAGCTGTCTTTCCTGCCTTTCCTGGAGAAGCCCAGATTGTAGACCACCTCTGGGTGGAGCCTATGACAGGAGGAAAAGAGCTTCCCACACGGCCTTCTTAGGAGGGTGAAGTGAGACGAGCACCTCATAGTGAGTGCTCTGGCTCAGACAAGCAGCGGTTGCCCTCACACAGAGCCTGCCAAGGCATAAGGGATTGTTTTGTCTGGATCTGCACAGTTAGAAATCTAACAGAAGAAGTAGCAGAAACTGTGAGCTCCCCAGGGTCGGGCGGGGCCATAAAATGGTCTCGGGCACCAATGAAAAAATGGCTCACCGTTGCAAATGGCTATTCATTCCTTTTGTGACACTGTTTGAATAGTAACTAAGGGGGAGTTTTTCGATAAAGAGTGAAGCGTGCATTTTAAAGAATATGTATTCAGCAACACTGGTTAAAACTACTAGCTGAAAGATTGAATTAGCTTATCAAACTGGCCCAAATTGGCCAAAAAGGTTGCCCACTTTGACCCAAAAAACTGGCCACACCAACATTTTGTGTTTTTGGTTCGGGCCTGGGCCTATTGCCCTATAGGCCAGTCCGAGCCTGGAGCTCCCCCAAAGCGCAGTGATGCAGGCAAGGGATGGTGAGGTGCGGGAATCTGAAACACACACGTAAAGTGGTAGCGAGCGGTGGGGTGGGGTGGACAGACGGAATGTGTGTAGGATGGCCAAACGGAGAGGGCTCCTGCTGTGTTGTTTTACATGTTGTTCTCTTGGGGACATTTTCCTCCAAGAAATTCTATAAATTCTAGAAAGAATCTCAAATAAATAATACATCCCTTCATGGCAGATTCTTCACAGATAAGTTGAGAAGGAAAACCCGAGCGCTACCTGGTACTTTTTCAGATCCTGACATACCAGGGAAATTCGATCAGCACATTATGGCCAATATGTCACTTGCATGTAAGCTACCAAGGGGTCTTCCAAAGTCCACAGCAGTGTGCCCAGCAGTCAGAAGCACACAGGGTTGCAAAAAAGCACACATGAGCTACCCAGCATTGTACACAGGACGTGAAAACAGCTGTTCAATTATGCGACATTGCTTGACAATAACTAAAGAGAAACATGCACTATACCACATTTAAACAATCTGGTTTTTGTTTGCATCTGGGTTTATTTATTGAACAACATATTTGTTTGCATTCTAACTGACCCACAGCACAAGCTGCCACCAGATCTAGAAAAGCAGGAGTTCCACTATGGCATAAGCACCGTTTGGAAAAGGGTAGCACATTTCAAGGCATAAGGCAAAGCTGCGGCAATACGCACAGGCATGCATGAGTACCTTATTCGATCGCTTAGTTCTTCTCATAATGATGTCACACAACATGTTATATTGTGTGAACTGCTATATGTCTCCCATTGCTAGACCTTGGAGCGGTCAAGTGTTGAGTTGGCCCTTCTGGGATGTGAACCTATGACTGTGGGCTGTACCGAGATCTTTGAAAGGACTGGAGTCTCTACGGTAAGCCACTGAGCAATCGCAGTTGCCTGATGTCACCAAGATATGATATTGAATGCCCATCACAGCCCATGAATGCCTCAGTGGTTTCTTCTAACACTGAGAGTGGAAGGCATAGGATGTGGAAATGATCTTGTGGAATTCTCCGGCTTTTCTTTTAATTATACCAGTTCCTCTGTCTGGGAACGGTGCACAGGCATCTTCTGCCTACCCCGCAACATGGTCTGACCTAACGCCATCTGTACAATAGTGTGACAGCAGGACTAGTGCCCCAGCCGGCTTTATCAGCATGTCCGGCTCAGCCACATAGAACAATCACAGACACTAAATGGATTGAAGTCATTCTCTGCAGACGACAGGAACCTGACCTAAGCGGTTCCATGTAATAATGTCCCCGCACATTATTACATTGAACATGCGGGGGACACCCCTGCAACCCCCGATTTTTGTTTTTTACAAGGTGAGCAGGGGACTGCCCGCAACCCATCCCCATACATAATGTCACCATGTATAATGTCTGCCTTTGCCCCGCACCACCATGACAGCTGTTGACTCCCAACTGGGAGGATGCACAGAGCGTCCTCTTCTCTCAGCCATGCTGGCCCTGGCAGGTCTAGACATCTGATTACACAAACATTATGTCCACCACTGTCTATGCACAGAAGCAGCTAACTCCCTCCACCTACCAGTACTGAGCGGGGGCTCGACAGCAAGCCAGAGGAAAGCACCAGCCTGCTTCCAGGCCCAAGCACATATCCATAGTCAAGCGGCTCTAGGCCCAAACACATAACCATAGTCAAGCGGCTCTAGGCCCAAGCACATATCCAGAGTTAAGCGGCTCTAAGCCCAAGCACATATCCAGAGTCAACCGGCTCTAGGCCCAAGCACATATCCAGAGTCAACCGGCTCTAGGCCCAAGCACATATCCAGAGTCAACCGGCTCATTTTCTTGTCATTACCCTGGCTCAAGGAGTCCATAGAGCCCCAGCAGATGTCAAGCAAGCAGGCTTGCACCCTGTCCTAAGTGTGCCTCTGTTTGAGCACTTTCCTCAAGCCACACTGTTTTACCACAATCCCCTCGTGGATGTACAGAGCACTGCTCTTACTCGAGGGGGTGACATGCCATAATGCATTGTCATTATTTTCCTACGTTCTTCTGAAGACACCTTTGTATTTTAGGGTTGGTTTCCATATGATTGACCCTGGGCCTCATTATGAGTCACCCGGTATGGAAATAACGGTGGCGGTAAAATGGCCGCCACCGTTGTTTCCATACCGGGTGATCTCTAGTTCTTCAGGCGGAGGTGTCATTCCCGGCAGGTCTCACCTGGCGGGTTTAACACCGCCCGCCTGCAGGCGGACGTGGAAACACCGGCACCATCACGAGATGGCGCCTGTGTTTCTACTTCTCCATTCCCATTGAGTCCTGTGGGACTCAATGGGAATGGGGATCTTATCGAATTCCACCTCCGGAATTCCCGGGTCACCAGGGTCGTAATACCCCGGTAATTCCGGGAATCACGGAGGCGGAATGGTAATACGAATCCGGCAGTAACCTGCCGGAATTTCAGGCACGGTTACCGCCGGACTCGTAATGAGGCCCCCTGTCCTGGTCGGGTGGCTGGGTGGAATTGCCTACCCTGTGGCAGAGTTGCAGGCAAGAGCCGTTGTTTTTCTACTGTCTTGGCCACACACCTTTTTTTTCTCATATACATTTGAAGAATGTTGAACGTTCGATGATAGTAACACAGGGTTACTAACGGTAAAAGCGTAAATACATCATGTATAGCACGTGCCACCCATTGTTCGCCCATTAACACACAAACGATGGTGTAGCAAAAGGAGATGACAAAAATTGCAATTCAATAGAAGACAACAGTTAGGAAAGATTTTCTTTTCGCTGCTTTCCTCCCATGAGACACCCTTTCCTTTTTGCTTTATTTGAACTCTTGCCCAGACTTTTTAGAGATCAGTAAAGCCGTCTGTTTTACTGACCTTCTCTTTTTGCTCACTCTCACGGTGAAACTGATTAGTCCATAAGGCTATCAGTGTTGAAAGACTATGGGCCTCATTATGGATTGGCCGGTCTGGTATTAAAGTGCCAGTATTTCCGTGTACCGGTATTTTACCGGATCGGCCAACCACAAGTTTGCCAGTAGGGGTTCTGATCTACCGGCAGGCCTGACCTGCTGGTAATTCAGGCCCCTACCAGCGAAGAATTGCCAGAATTAGACTCCATGGAATGGGGAGTTACTGCGGTCTCAATAATACCGGAATATTAGGTGGCAGAGACAGTGGCACTGTTTGCCGTATCAGCGAACACTTAACGAGGCCCTATGTCTCTCTTTGTGAATTCCTTGTATTGTTACAATTGCACAGATCACTCTAAAGTGAAGTGAGGTTAGGATACTTTGTATCCTTATAACCTTTTCTCTAAAGGCTTTTTGGTACATTTACAATGCGCCTAGGATGAGCTGGTGACAGCAGATATTTTTCAACCATGATTTAAAATCTGTACTCATGCACTTTTGCATTTACTGCGAATGGCTCCTGAAGGTGGCTAGCACCCTAAAATAGCTGTGCCACAAGGTTTTTGCTTGTCCTTTGGCCATATTGTTCTTTGGCCTTCTGCCTGTTCTCTTGGCTCTGGAGTTGGCATATGTGGCAAGCTCTTTTCCTCAGAAAGCTGCTGCTTTCCTGGGTAAAGAGGCGATTTAGGGGGTGAGACTGTGTGTGGGGGGCTGGGACTGTCTGGTTCCAGTACACATCCTGGTGCCTGAATGTCAGTTGCTGGGCAGATGTTGTGGCCAATGGCTATCCATGATTGGATAACCACTGGTAATTTGAATGGTGCAGATCTTCCCCTTTGGAGGACCTGGGTGAGTTTCCAGTTCAGATCTTGGATAAAAGGGGGAATCCTGCAGATATTCTTCAGATCATTGTTGGCTCCAAGTCCTCTACAAAGAAAAGCAGCCCAATGAAGACCCCTGCAGCTGGCCAGCACCAACCTCAGTGAAGTCCCTGTGAAGGCCCGCTTCTCTGCCTGATATCAGGAAGGTCCTTGGCAGTGCTTCGACTCCTGAACTAGCGTGAGAAACCAGTCTCGACCCCTGCTTGAGGATCAGTGCCTTCTGAGCTTTTGGAAATGTGCCTGGTCCAACCAGTGGATTGACTTCCTGGGATACCTTGCTGCAGCCGTCGGCGTTCCGAGGGCATCCTTAAAACCTGGAGGAACTTAAACTTGTACAAGATGCCTCCTCCTGCATTTACAGCCTTCCTGCATCAACAGAGGTGTGCAGGACCTCCTTGTTTGCTTGTCACATGCTCTGCCAGTGTCTTTTCCTTTTCTTTGTTTGAGTGTTCAGCTGGAAGGTGTCTGGAACCAATTCCTAAGAATCGCGACAAACCGAAACTAGGTCCTGCATCTGAAAGTGACCTCTGCACCCGTGACCCCTGGTCCTTCCTCGAACAGACCAAGCATAAAAGACTGTGTCCTCAATGGATTCCAGAACTTCAGCAGCGGTCTCTGGAGAAATCAGAGTCGGGGGGGGGGGGATGTACATACCTGTTCCTTTCCCCCTGTTCTCTATAAGGTTACATGGGCATAAAGTCCTGTCCCTAAAGTACTCTTTTGTGACTGGTCGGTGGAAGCCTGGTCAAGGATCCCTTCCAAGGCCTACACTAGTGACTGGGATTAAGTTAGCTTACTTACCTGAACTTTACTTACCTTCTTGACTTTTGAATCATAAACACTGGCATCGTCCAAATCCTTTAATAAACCTACCTGAAAAGCATAACTTTGGAACCAATTGGGTTGGATTCATTAAATGTTAGCTGTACTGTTTTGTGGTCACTATAAAGTGTCTTTACTGAATTTCATGCATTTGAATATTTACCTGTGTTTCACTCATTATTGAATCGTATGCTTTTTTTCTTCTCCTAAGGGTGAATTTATATATCTGTTTTCTAATATAATATAATATAATATAATATAATATAATAATTTGACTAAAGGTTTTACTTGGTTAGTGTGCTTTTTAAAAGGCCTAATAAATCATTGTATATTTGTGTACTTGTCTATCTTGAATTATTGGTTTTGCTCTGTGTGGACTCATTGTAGCCCTGGGCCACTCTCACAGCCCTCCTGAGACTAAGCCTTGCAGCCCTGCTACCTTAACTTGATTGTGTTTGGCTAAATTCTCACTGTAATAGAGTGGACCCCCAAAATCCACCCACAGGGTTGATTTGGGGAATCCATCTTAACAGCAACAATGCCAGTTTATATAGATATGCCTCCTTTAAACAAACATCTTCTCCACTTCCTCCGATGAGAGCCTTTCGACATATTCCATCTTTTAGTTCTCATTTCATGTCTAGCAACATTTCCATAAACATGAGACTGATCCTGGAAAACCAACCTTTTCTGAAAACTCACAAATGAATAATTTCTGCATAATCATTTAGTAAAAGTACAATTCCCTGATTCAACAATTGCCATTTTCGGAGTAGCATGTAATACATTATATTTTCCTAACAGTTCAAGAGAGAAATGCCCTGATTTTTTAGCAAAATGTGAAGAAATGTGGAACCCCCAACCCAAGAGGTGCGTGACACAGTTCTCAAATATTGGGAGCATGCACCCTTTCCAGAGTCACAGTCTTGTATCCTTTTATTAGAGGGAAGCTGTTATAACCACTGTAATGCGGCCAATCTATTAAAGAAGGAGCCTGCAACCTTTGGCTCTCCAGATGTTTTGGACTTCAATTCCCATCAATGCTAGCTACACTAGTCAATGGTGAGGAATCATGGGTTTTGCAGTTAAAAACATCTGGTGGGGTGTTGGTTGCAAAACCCTATGCTGAAGAATATGTAGGAACTAGACACCCGCTCAGCTTCTAGATATGTATCGACCTTTGGGCCATCGTGCAGTGTTCAGACTGTCTCTTCATTGTTGATCCAAACCCCTCAGGGTAGGACTAAAATGACCAGTCGTGAGGGTCTTAGTATTTGCCCGATGGGCAATATCAGACGGTAACGCCTTTGCCTGGAGGCGTTTATTGCTATTAGTGGCTGCCGTTTCTTAACTTTAAAAAAAATGGTCACCATGGAAAAGGGAGAAGTGAACTACACATAGTCCATTCTCCCTGTCCATGGGAGCCATTACCACGGCAGGGAAGCACCAGGAACATTGAGTGATTCCAGAGTCTGTGATGGACAAGCAAGCACCAGATAAGTAGGGTAGGAGTGAGGGTGTGGGGGGAATGAGTGAGGAAGGCAGATTTGGGGGGATAGTTGTGAGAAAGGGAAGGTGGCAGTCTTCCTCTTCTAAGAAGGCTTGGAATGTGGGTTTTACCATGAGGTATCGTCCCTGTTTTAAGCTTCCTAATTGGCTGGGCGGCTAGCTGACTCCCCCATCTGACCACCCCCCATCAAAGTTGCTAATTGAGCAAATATTTAATGTTACTCCCATTCAAAAGTTACAGCTAAACCTTGAGGAGCTTGTGATTATATGGGGCATTTGAGGCTATGCAAATCACTGTGCTATCTGGGAACTGGTGCAAGTGATTTGTGAAAGTGGGGCTGTGCAATGGATGCTGGTTCCCTTGCAGTTCCCAGAGTCAGACCCATGGACCCACACCATCACTTCAATTCACAAGTCTTCAGCCTGTGTGGATCGGCCTTTGCAAATCCACAAGCATGAGCTCTGGGTGTGCAAAGGCTTACTAAAGCTTCTCCTGTATGTTAGATAATCAGACATTGAATGGCAACATCTAGCATGTATACAATATTGGAACTTTGCCTTTTGGACTAGTTAACCTGCACTTCTTGTACCCATTTCCATTGCATTCCTGTATGCAGAGGAGTATTCCAAGGAAAGGAATCATTGTAAGCATGCTGCTCTTTTAGTCCTTTGCGTTACAGCATGTTGGCTTTTTGCCTGGCGCTTTATCACCTCTGGGCTAAGGTACCTCAATATTCTAATATATACGTAGGGAATGCTGTACGTTCAGGTAGTGTTGTCTACAATACCTCCCATGACCCCCATTGGTGGGAAGGATAGCTCAGGGGCAACGTGTTTGTCCCAAACAACGCAGCACAACACAGGTTTGAATCCCGATTCCTTGCTTAGGAACCCCTCATTGGTATTAATCGTGTTATAAAAGAATAATTATAATAATTATAATTCATTATAGTTATAACAACAATTGAACCAAAACCCTGCTGGTTGTGTGGTCACCTAGCAATGATTAAACAAAGAGATTGTTGAGGTCATTCTTTGATCACTATCCAAGATTAACTAATCAGAACAAAATAACCTGCACCTTTTTAAATTCCTGGCTATTCGTAGCTATACAGAAGTCATGTTTTCTGAAATGTTTTAGTTAGGTGAAAGCGCAGAGTAGAAGAGCTGAAGAAATAGGTTAGCGGTTTGGAGACATGCCCTTATTCATTCTTAGGTTAACCCCATCATCATATTTCAGAGCACTCCAACCCATGCTAAAGGCAGATGGACTCTCATACGAGTAGGACCACACTAGCATGCGGACCGTCCCTTCTGTTGTTGACAGATAGTACCTGTGCAAGGCATTCCTGCAGGTTCGAAGTGACTTTATCCTGCTCCTCCTTCAGAATCTTATAGAGAATTGCTCTGCGCTCACTGTCTTTCCGTAGGAGGAAGAGGCCTGAGTCCCGCTCCTCCGAAGAAGCCGATGGGCTCCTTTCGTCTGACACTGAGCTCTCATCAGGAACACTGGAAGAAAGAAGACTAATGAGCAAGAAGACAGGAAGATTCCATCAAAACACCGAAGGAAATGTGCATTTTCACAGTCACTCTTAAATGTCCCTTTTAATGCATAATCAAGGGCAATCCCAAAGCACTGTGCTAACACACAGTACTGTTTGTGTATTAGCACAGTGTCATATATTTGACAAGTGTCATCTAACTTTGCATTTGATTTGTGCACAAGCTCTTTACCTGTAATGATAGTTCAATAAATGTAATTTCTGTTTCCAATATTTCCTTTAAATTTGATTCGCTGAAGTTAGTTTACAATATACAATTTTCTATACATGTTACCAGAAATGTTCCCCAGGTATGATTCAAAATGTTTTTCATGAAAGGACACAAATTAGGATTTGCGGGTCACATACTTTTGTTGCTAGCACATAGTTTCTGTCTGATTGCGTCACTGCCAATGGTAAACAAAGCTGCGGAATACAGGAGTTCCAATAGAAAATGAAATGTGGCAGTTGAAGGTACAAAAGGAGCATCAGTTCCTCCATAACCAATATCAAAAAAGCACCACTTATAAAAATTATGGAGGAAAAAAATAGATTGTGGCCATGCCAAGCTGCTTGTTAGGTACCACAATATAGAAACCATCCTTCCCCGGGACAATGGTGGCGCCGTCATCTCCTGTGCTGTTGACAAAAACCTTATAATTTGGGTGTGTGAAACTAACCTCAAGTAAAGACTAAAGGGCCTGAGTCATGGAACGTTTTCCTATGGGATTGCGCCATTATAAAACACTTCCATGAATCAGGCCCTTAGTTTAGAAGTTTTGTCATCTCTAGTGGACTCTTGGAATTTAACAAAATCTTTGTAGAAGTGGCCCTCTTTTTTGGTCAAGCAAATGATGGCCTTATCTCAGAAAGCTTGTGCAGAAAGGAACTTACAACCAGTGGCGGCTGGTGAATGTTTTAACTGGAGGGGCGTAAATATATGTCCCAGATATGCCAGAGTGACCGAGAGTAGCGAGGGAGCCTGCACCAATGAAGGGGGGTTTGGGACGGTTCTCCCCCCCTGAGAATATTTTTTAAAATAATGGGTTAAAATGGCACAATTTAGAGAACACTTTTTTTTACAAAAATTGTGTAAAAAGCCAAACAGTTTGCAATTGGTTTTGTAAGGTAACTCAGGAAAAAATCCAATAGATACAAGTCACCAACAGTGCACAGGAGCATTTCTCTAACAGATTTTCATGATGCCTTTTCGCACAATATGTGCCAGTTTAAAATATTTTCACACTGGCTGTGCCCAATACATTTCCATACTGACTGCACCATTACACCCTTGTATTCCCATATAAGAACATACTCATGTTTGCTTTGCACATAATGCCCGTAGTACTGTAAGAAAACATGTCCATGTTTGTTCTGCCAATATATGGCAGTATCCCCACGAAAGAACATACTCCAGTTGGCTTTACCATTGAAAATGCATGCCAAAGTATGAAAACATGTCCACACTGGCTGTACTAAAAGGTCAATCGAGCTACATAACACTTATCATGCTTGCTTTATCAAAGATGCCCAATACAAAATGTCATACTGCAATAAGAAATCTTTAGACTGGTTGCATAAAAGTGACGGTCTTGCTTCATAATAACACTTATCATGCTTGCTTTACCAAAGATTTTCAATACAAAATGTCATACCACAATAAGAAATAACTAGACTGGCTGCATTGAAATGCCAGTCTGGCTACATAATAGAATTTACGCTTGTTTTACCAAAGATGCCTAATACAAAATGTCATGCCATAGTAAGAATAATACCACTCTTCCTGCTTGCTTTTTCAAAGATGCCCAATACAAAATGTAATACCTCAGTAAGAAATGGCTAGACGGGTTGCATACAAAATGCCAATCTTGCTTCGTAATAACTCTTATCGTGCTTGCTTTATAAAAGATGCCCAACAGAAAGTGTTATGTCGCAGAAAGAATAATACCACTGATCATGCTTGCATTATCAAAGCTGCCCAATATTAAATGTCATACCACAATAAGAAATGGCTAGACATGCCTGCTTCATGGTGCACCAGCGCCTTGCACTCAGGCATAATCACATTAATGATGAATGGGATTATGTGTGATTGTGAGGCGCTGGGGGGGCCCCGTGGGCATATGGGTGTCAGGAGCTGTGGTCCCAGGGTACAGCCATGGAATTTGTTATGGGGGCGAATATTTCTCAGGAGATGGAGATGGTAATTACAGCTTTGACTCAGCAGGTTAACATGTGCCTCAGAGATCAGACTGGCCTCCACCTGGACCCCCAGAGTTTTTACCTTGGTTTGAACCGTTAAGATGGTATCACCAAATGTAAAACTCTGAAAGGACAGGCTCAATTTCAACCGAGTCTGTCTGGAGCCAAAAATGAGAATCTCTGTTTTATTGCCATTTCGACAAAGCCAGTTGGATGACATCCAGGGTTCTATCTGCAGGTAGATGTTAGTGAGGGCTTTGTTGTCAATCAAATGATCCCCGGTAGACTCTTAAAACAGCTAGGTGTCATCAGTATAATTGATGAAAAATACACCCAAGTCGTCCAGAACAGAATAAAGGGACCTTGTGTAAAGGTTTGACACAATGGGGGATAGACTAGCCCTGTGTGGGACTCCGCACCAGATAGGGCTTTATGGTGAAACTGCTGTACCCCACTGGATTTTGGATTATCGTCTAGATACAAAAGAGTTTAACCAGTCAACCGCTCCCTTGGAACATAATCCCAGATGACTTAAGGAGTGTAAGGGGCGTTAGTGGTCCACCAAATCGAATGCCGCTGAAAGATTCAAAAGGACCAGCAGACCCGCTCTAGCCTTATCGGTTATTCCATTCCTAGCATGTGCGATTGCTGATCTAGTAGGGCTGTCTCAGTACTATACCGAGGTCGAAAGCTGGATTGTCTATCATGCAGAATGTTGCTATTCTCCAAGAAAACTTGGAATTGCACGCAGGCAAGTTTATCTAAGATCTTAAGAAGAAACTGGCAATTTGTTATGGGTCTGAGATTACCCGGGTCCTTTGGGTATAAGTTGTTTTTTTTTAAAGCAGTGTGACCACAACAATTTTGATTCACTTGAGGATCCTGCCATCTCTAAAAGAGGCATTAGCGAATCTAGTCAGAAAGGGGGCAAACAGTTCTATGAGTTCTACGATTAACTTTGGAGGGATGATGTTTTCTGAGCATGACGTGGGGTGCATGGATGAGAGAAGCTTCTGCATATCAGGAACAGCTATAGCTGAGAAGGCAAAAGGTTTGATACCTTCTCCTCTATGTTCCGAGCACTGTTTCTCGATAGGGGTGGCCGCATTGGGCAGAGCCTCTTTAATTTTCTTCCTAGCCTTTGTTATTTTATCCGTAGGGACGATCAGAGTTAGGAGGGCCTTTGGCTTCTGCAGGAGTGTTAGAGTTTCTAACCGTTTTTTGGGGTGGTTGGAGGCCTGACTTATCTCAATGTTGTAGTATTCCTTTTTAGTTTTGATAATTGTATTTTTCTAGGTTTTGTCAGAGTCCTTCCAAGCTATTTTCTTTTCTTCCGTTTGATGTTCTCCTTTTTCATCATTTTAAGTTCGGGAATGAACAATTTTTTATGGCCTATGTTGTCTCTCACAACTTGTCGCTCACAGGGCTGTTTCATTTCATTGAGCAATTTCAAGAAACTGTCAGAAAAAGAAGAAACTAGAGTCCCCACTCTCAGTTTCACTCATTATAGTTGTTAGGTATAGGGAGATGTCCTGAGCCTTTATCCTGTTGAATTTACGGTTGATAATAACATTGGCGGTGATAGTAGGTCTAACCACATCCTCCGGTAGTTGGAAATGAAAGCCAACAATGTAGTGGTCTGACCAAATACAGAGAGAGGTTTGGTCAACGACGGTGGCAATGTTTTTATTGACCACCCAATCTAACATGTGGTTCTTGGCTGTGGTAGGGTTGGTATTTATAACTTGAAAGTTCAAGTTATTTAGAGTTCGCTCCAATTCAATAGCTACTTTGTCAGTCTCTTCCCCCCTCCAGTTGTTCAAATCACCTAAGAGAAAACTGGCTCTATTCTGCCCCTCAAGGGGGCCTTAGATCTGTGAGATTTCCACAATGAAGTCTGGTAAAGCCAGTGGAGGGCGGTTTATAAGGATGAAATTCACGCAGATATTTCGAGTTTGAGTCATTTTCACATGGAGGATCTCGCAGCCTTGACAAGCTATGGGAGAACATAGAGTCCCAATTCAGATTTTGCTATGATTGCCACTCCTCCCCCATAGCCCTGTTCTCTGTTTTTACAAAACATAGAGAAGCTGGGTGGGGCAGCCAGATTGATAGTTGGTCCGCTGGTGTTTCTAATCCAGGTCTCTGTGAGAAACAAAAGGTTGAGTTGGCTGTACAGGATTAAATCATGAATGTCTTTAGCATGACTAATTAACAATCTCGTGTTCAACAAGGCCGCTTTGAGATTGGTTCCTTTAACCCCCCTAACCTAGCTGGAATATGGTTGGGAATGGTTGCTTGTGGTGGGGACATGGAATCCGCTATATGCCTGCTCCCATCTTAGATTTAGGTTTAGGTGAGGCGTTTTTCCATCCTTCATCCATTGTTCAATAAACACACTTGAACTGTGATCACTTGTGTCTATCTTTACTTTTGCCACCATGTGTTCTTTACAGGACATAATTCAGGATTTATAAATCTATACACTGCATAGTGAAAGTCATTCATTATAAAGTGAGAGGTATCTTTCATATATTGAGATGATTACATTATATACTGACCCATGTATGCTGCACATGGAGATACATACATTGTATACTGATATGTACATAAAGCATAATATGATGCATACATTACATTTTGAACTACATTCACTGTGAATTGAGATACATACAGTTTATACAGAGGTGCACACATTCTGTATTACCCTTTGATCTTAGTGTGAGGACATGGAGGCCAGGGGTCACATGGTCAGTGGCAGGGTATCAAGGACATTGCCAGAGGTAGCAGCTGGCGCCCCTAGCTATCCCGAAGTGGTACCTATTGGTTGGGAGTACATGAATGCTTTTGTGGGCAAGGCACAGCAACTTGAATTTGATCCTGGATGCTACGAGGAGTCCGTGGAGACGGTGTTGGTGTGCAGATTCTGATTGATGCATTTTCAGCGCAATCATCAAGTGGGAGGCCACTGTTTGGGCCTTTTGGAGGTGTTGCATTTGGTAGGATGCAAGGCTTGCACACAGAGCACCGGCGCAATCCAGTCTTGAGCTGATTAAAGCTCTGACTACAATGTATTGGTTTCCCTGGGGAATTTAGGGAAACACCTTGTGCAGGGGTTTCATCTGTAAGAATGATTTTGTGACCACAGCACTGATTTGGCAATTCATGATCATATTGGAACACCATAGAAAAAAGAGGTTTCCAACAGAATATTTCATGGGGACAGATTCGCCATAGAAGCTGGGAGGAGGAGGCCACACGGTGTCAATTTGATTAAGAAGATGTGGAGGTCCCATTGCCAGACTATCGGTCTGGGATGCATTGAGCTTCAGGAATTTGCGCTCATTCAGGATTCGATATCATGAAGTTCTTTGGAGATGGCAGAGACTCAGTCCATTTTTCCAGTAAAGTGCAGGCATATCTGCATGCCAGCCGTATTAGGAATTAAAGAAAAGGAGTTTTTGTGATCTGATGATGTCCATTTTTGGTTGCTCACAGGTGTTGTTAACGTAAAGCAGAAAGGAGGGAGCCCGGAGGAATGCAACATGCTACAGCTCTAGGAGGGGTTATGAGAAGTCCTAGTCTTGGGCCCTGCTTCCAATGGAAGAGCCGGATCATTTGAGGCACTTGATGGGTTCATTGATGGTGCCGGAGCAAGCAGAAAGGATGACTAGCATAAACATGGTGAAGTTGTCAAAGTGAGCCAGCTGCAGAACCTTGTAACAAACTGAGACCGTAGTTGATTCAGTGCTGTGAAGAGACGAAATCCAGATTGCGGACGATCAAGAAGAGGTTTCTATAACAAGTTTTTAGAGTGGCGCAGATACTCCTCTTCGAATATTTTGTCCAGCCAAGGGAGGCTAGTGATGAGTTGGATGTTTTTAGGCTCTTTAGATCTAGGGAGGTTTCATTTATTGATGTGGATTATCAGCGGTTGTTTCAGGTTGATGAAATACAAAACTTGGAGACCAAGAATGTCTGCGATGGATAGCCACAATGGAAGAGGCACAAGGGTCACCAGCTGGTCTGGGTGCCTTTAGCAGATTATAGGTATAATCCAAGGTGACCAATTGGAATTCGAAGGTAGGTAAGAGGCTGCAGGTAGTTATTCTTTTTATTTTTCATTTATAACGCGCTTAATACCAGTGAGTGGTTTCTAAGTGCGGGATCAGGATTCAAACCTTTGTTGCGCCGCGTTGTCTTGCTTCCAAGACAAACGCGTTGCCCCTGAGTTATCCTTCCTCTTGGGATGGTGGGAAGGTAGTTGGACTGCTGGAGGGTTGGGAAGAGATGATAGCTTTTGTGATGTTCTCAACCTTTTGTATTTGTATTTATTTTATTTTATTTATTTTTGGGTAAAAAAAGAGTGGAGGTTGTTGCAGAGGTCCTGAGCCCCTGGCAGTGTTGATGCAGTGCAATAAGGGGAGATAAATGACTGAACAGACTTACATAGCTCTTGAGGAAGGTTGGTGGCATGTCTCACTCCTAAGGAGAAATAGTGCCTTTTTGCCAGAAAGATGATTTTGTTGTAGACAGTGCTGGCATCCCAGAGAGCTTTTTTTTAACTAGGGGTGGGCTAGACCAATGGGCCTCATCACAACCCCGGCGGTAACCCTTAAATCCGGCAGTAGCGCTATTACCGCCGGATTTAAGGGTCCGCCGAACCAGGGCCTCGGCGGATTTCAACCCAGCTCGGAGCTGGTGTGAAATCCGCCGAGAATTCGCGCTCATACCGCCGGCGGGAAATCCGCCGGCGGTATGAGCGCGAAATTTCCCCATTGAGCCCAATGGGGAGTGGGGCATTCCCGAATGGGCTCAATGGGGAATGGGGACTTCCAAGTCCGCCCAACTTGTGATCCCGCGCTATTAGCGCTGGGGGCTATGGCGGTCGCGCTAATAGCCCCCGCGCTAATACCGCCGGCGTTACCGCCGAGGTCGTGATGAGGCCCATATCTAAATTGTGGCAGTGATTTTTTCACATATTTTTTTGAGTTGTTGAACTAGTTTCTGGAGGACTATCAAGCTGAACCTTTTTTAAGGAGGAAATGAGGCCACTGTCTGGATGATGGTGAGGAAGTGAGGATTGCGTCTTTCTGCAGTCGATAAAGAACAAAGGGGGGGGTCAGATAAAAGGGCTTCAGCAAGAGTTGTTACACTTGGTTGACACCATCTTTTTTCATGATTTGAACTAGGTAGGATGAGATTCTGGCACGGGTTTGAGAGAGTGTTGGTGGGTGCAAATGAAAGGCTGAGTTGATCATGGCCCGCCAAATGACAGACATAATGGGGATTTCGGTAGTAGTTATGCCAAATTGAAGGTTGAGATTGTTGACTGTGTCAATGTTTGCGTGACAGCAGCAATGATAAGATTTCGAGGATGACAATGCCACAGATGTGGAGGAACTCCTTGAACAAGAGAATAGCGTTGTCTTCAAGCCATAGGGAAAGTCACCCACAATAAAAAGATCTGAGGTCAAGAAAGTGTTGGTGAGGATATTGGGGAAAGAATCTAAACAAATTCAGTGAGATCTGGAGGATGGTAGAAAGTGAGTACAGGTTTGATGGTTGGCTGGATGGCAAGCATCTTGCATGATGGCAAAAGCGGACGGTCTTGGTGGTAAATTTGTAAGTTGGAAATATAAGCAATTCATCATCATGAAACTTTATTTCGACTACTATCAAAGGACAAAAAACAAAACATAAATAAATATGCATAATAATACCCCATAATTCATGATACAATGTAGCAATCACTCCCCAGCCAGGGGGTGTGCATGGCCGGTCATGGACCACCCGCTGAGCCAAACCAACTCAGCAAGGGCTGCGGGCCATTACCGGCCAGTACACCCCCCCTGTCTGGGGCGTGATTGCTATTCGAACCCCAGGGTTTGACCGGGGTACAAATCGTTTTTTCCCCTCGGGAGATGGGGCTCTGTGCTATTGCGCAAATCCAATCTCCCGAGAGAAAAAAATATATAAAAATGGCCGCAGCCATTCTAAAATGGGCAGATGGAGCACTGGGACCGGAGCACAAAGCTCTGGTACATCAGGTAAGTGGGGAGCGAGGGAGGGCAGGGGTGTGGAAAGGGTATGTTTTGTTTTTGGGGGCTGAGGGGAGGGTGGGGAGGTAATAGGGAGAGGCTCCCTGTTGACTCCCCACATTACAAAAAAACCCAAAAAGATGTCCGCCACCGGGGAAGGGAGGGAGGGAGGGAGGGAGGGAGGGAGTATGGAGGTGGGAAAAGTGTCTTTTTTGTTTTGGTGGCTGGCTGGTGGGGAGGTAACAGGCAGAAGCTCACTGTTGCCTACCCACATTAAAAAATAAAACAAAAAGGAGGCGCCACCCAGGGAAGGGCCCTGGGTGGCTGGAAACAGCGGATGGTACACTGTGTATTCTTGCCTGCTGTTCCTGCCACCTGATTGGCTGAGCGCTCGTTCAACGTATCAGGACAGAATTCTATGCCAGGCGTAAATAGGGTAGGCTGCTACAGCATGTATACAATCATCTGTTGCCAACAACCTGTAATGGCAATATTTTTCACTGACTGACCCATTGCAAAATGCCCAGTCGCAACTTTAGCATAAGAGTTCTATGCGCAGGAGAATATGCTAAATCTAGAGACCGCTCGAAACGAAAAGAAGTTTTGATAATTGGAAAGCAGGCTGCTGTTACAGCAATGTAAGAGAGGTCTTTCCTGGGACCAGGCTAAAATAGTTTCTTTAACCAATGCCTGGAGCTCATGCTTATGCTATCGAGGTTGTCCCAGAATGCAGATTTGCCAATGCCAAAAATCATTGGGCCTCATTACAGGTTTGGCAGTAGCCTTGCCTTTATTAAGGGCACGGCTACCGCCAAACTCGCTACCGTCACCCGCACCTGCGAATGGGCCATTACCGGCCCATCAGGAGTTGAATGGGCTGGTAATTGCCCATTCTCGGGTGCTGGTGTGGGCAGGCTCCTGATCCCCATTCTGCCCTATAGTGCTGAAGGGGGCGGGGAGCATGGTTGCACCGGCACCGTTGATAACGGTGCAATCACGAGTTCTGCTCGCGGGTGCCGCTCTGCACGCCTGGTCTGACCAGGCGTGCAGAGTGGCACCCGCGAGCAGAACTCGTAATGTGGCGGCACGGTAACAACGGTGCTGGTAGCACTACCGGCACCGTTGTCACTGTACCGCCACATTTGTAATGAGGCCCATTCTCTCGGTATCAGGTAATATAGTCGGCGGGAAACGGCATAGGTGACATTATTTATGGGGACAATATATGGGATAAATGGGAGCAGGGGTTGCAGGGGGGACCCCCGCTCCCTTTAAAAAAAAAAAAAGGGGGTTGCGGGGGTGTCCCCCACAGGTTCCATATGATAATGTTGCTACAAAAAACAGCGCCATTCTTGCATGGCGACATTTTTGCGGGTACATTATCACATGGGACTATTCTCTCTGCATGGCTGATCCAAGGAACCTGCATTACTCTTCGCCATCGATTCGTGCGTTTCTATACACTCATGATCCTGCAAAGGTATGTCTTTCTAGCAGCTTAACTGCAATTAATGGCTCTCCAGAGAGCCGTTCTAGTTCACACTGGATGGACCTGTTTGGGGCAGACAAGGGGAGACTTAATAGATGTTTTAACCTTTTGTTTTCGCTCCTTGACAATTGCAACCAGTATAACCCCACATTTCCGAGCCATAAACGCAGGCCTGGTCAGCAATTGCTGCAGTGCTGCCTTCCCCTACAAGTCTGTTCTGGCGGGCATGTAGGCACATATGGGCTGTGCAAAGAAGACATGTAGCCCAACATGTGCACATTCCATGTGGGGATGAAAGGTCTCCAAATACATGTGTGTCAGGCACCTCGGAAGACGCCGACAGTGACGCTCGGGGGAACTACTGGCAAGCAGAAGCTTGCAGCCACTGGAACATTTAAACCCCCGGCGGGATCAACCTTTTCCTGCACACCTCCCTTTGCACTGCTTCTACCACTGCAGCAAATGCCAAGCGCAACATCACCTCCTCTTCTGCCACTATTCCAGTGATTGCAACCAACTGCCTCTGTTCCTACCCCTACCCTTGCAGCAACAAGGTACATTCGGCTACCATCCTGTAAGCCACCTGCCAAAGCACACCCAGTTCCAGCCCCATATCCACACGTCCTACATTGCTAGTTCCAGTTCCATCTGTCTGCAGGGGTTTGAAGGACCCCACCTAATGCTGTTTGTGGCCTCAGCCCCGATTACCAACAACCAGAAGCACCCTAAGGATTCCACTACATGGAGCAGAGGCCCTGAACCCAGGGGCTTCTGCACCTGCAGCCATGCGGGAGCCCTGTGACCGCCAGAAGGCAGTGGCGAGGATGGAGACGAACCAGGGAACTGCACTAGCAAAGCAGTGTAGAATATAGCCGGGGGAAATGGCAACCTAGACTAGGGTGACCAGATAAAAAATAAAAAAAACGGGACCGGCCATAGACATAGAAGTAGGACTAAAGTAAACACAAATAAAACTGTAGTAAAACTGTAGTCCTACTTCGATGCCGCTGGCCTTTGTGGGGGGATTGAGAGCGGGTGCTTACAGATACACTCCTCTCATTGGAGGAGAGCGGCCGGGGAGCGTAGAGGGGAGGAAATGGGGGCGCGAAAAGCATTCATGCCCACATTCACATGCAGGAAGAGTCGCACTGGGCCAGATTTCGGGATTCCCAAATCGGGTCCCGGCAAAAACCAGGACCGTAGCCACCCACCCTTCCAATCACGGGACAGGGTTTATAAATTTTAAAAACTCCCGGGACCCCGGGACAGAGGGCGATTTCCCGGGAAAACCGAGACGTCTGGTCACCCTAACCTACACCATTGTGTACTGGCACGTGAAGGGGGCTTCTGAAACCAACAACAGATTCTACCACATATAAAGAAGGGACTACCATACAGAATGAGGAAATGCCAGCCAATGAGAAGGTGGAGGAACCCTTAATGGATGAAATAGCCACAATTCTCTTTTCTTGCCCCTCTTTACTGGAATGCACTCCCCCTTTCTCTCTGCTCTATCTCTTCTTAGTCTCTTTTTGATTCTGCTCTCAAAGCCCATCTCCTTTAGCTTCTCTTGGTTAACTGCCAGCATGTTCACTTTTATTGCACTGTGATGTGATGATTTGTACAGCGCTTTGGCTCTAGCGCTTAATAAATACAAAATAAATACAAACACATACAAATACAATGAACAAACACAGGGAGTCAATGATTGTGGGCATTTCAATTGGCCAGATGTTTGCTGGGAAACAAACCCAGCTAATGACAAACAGCTGACAAGTAACTTTCTGGTCCATTAGGCAAGCTCATTCTTCCAAGCATAGAGAATGCTACCAGAGGGAAGGCTATGTTAGACATTGTCATTACAAAATAGACAGCTACAGATTGACAGGAGGCAGGAAACCTGGGCCCCTAATGCAGAAAGTGTGCTGGATCACAACAGGCACCTGTTTGCACTTCCCATCGACATTTCAACAAAATGGAAGGGGCTGCGTCCGGTGGGATGGCCATTTCTGTAATACCGACTGCAGAGGGGAAACGTTATGGCCGGTGCATTTAGGGTGTGGCTTCTTCTCAGCGGCCAAAGTGTTGTCTCCGTGTAAATGACTGAGCGCCATTTGCACTTGCATATACTCCCAGTGCGCACGCATGTGCAGTGGGGGGGGGGGGGGGTCGAGTGACGCACTCAGTGTCCACCACCAGTGGTTCGGCTAATATTTGGCCACATTCAATCCCCCCTGGTGGAGGAGTTGCATGTTCTGGATGTATATGTGCCAGCATCCTCCTAGAACACTCTTCTTCCCTCACTATGCGCTATCATTTGCAGTCAACTATTGGTATATTAACATGATCTTACATTTTTACAGCTACCAGACTCTGCATTCACCAATATTATTGATAGTGGTGATGTTCGTAGCATTGAGATAGCAAGAGCAGTACAAACATGTACACCTTTTGGCTCTTACTAGCGATCCATCATCAGCAGCATGTGAACCGGGGATGGATAGCCAATACAGGGAAGTGAAATGGAAAAAAAGAGCTTTCATTTTCTCTAAATGTGTCTTCACTTTGGATGATTCAATTTTTCCTGACTCTCAAGGTAAAATGTAACCCTCTGAGCCGTATATCTTTCCATCCCTTGGATTATCCAGCGTGAATGGGAGTTCAATGTTGTTAGATAATTAAACATGCAGGTTAAGCGAATGCCGGTTATTTGTTTGGCAGAGAGCCAGAAGACTGAAAAAAGGCTGAATAACAAAGCTTTCAGGTCTTTTGCAATGTTTTAGCAGCAATCCAGAACCTCAATGATTGCAGCAATATGCAATCCGGAACCTCAATGATTGCAGCAATCTGCCATCCAGAACCTCAATGATTGCAGCAACCTGCAATCCGGAACCTCAATGATAGCAGCAATCTGCCATCCAGAACCTCAATGACTGCAGCAGTCTTCAATCCAGAACCTCAATGATTGCAGCAATCTGCAATCCAGAACCTCAATGATTGCAGCAATCTTCAATCCGGAACCTCAATAATTGCAGCAATCTTCAATCCGGAACCTCAATGATTGCAGCAATCTTCAATCCAGAAACCTCAATGATTGCAGCAATCTTCAATCCAGAACCTCAATAATTGCAGCAATCTTCAATCCGGAACCTCAATGATTGCAGCCATCTGCAATCCAGAACCTCAATGATTGCAGCAATCTTCAATCCGGAACTTCAATGATTGCAGCAATCTTCAATCCAGAACCTACCTCAATGATTGCAGCAACCTGCAATCCGGAACCTCAATGATTGCAGCAACTTGCCATCCAGAACCTCAATTATTGCAGCAACCTGCAATCTGGAACCTCAATGATTGCAGCAATCTGCAATCCAGAACCTCAATGATTGCAGCAATCTTCAATCCGGAACCTCAATGATTGCAGCAATCTTCAATCCGGAACCTCAATGATTGCAACAATCTTCAATCCGGAACCTCAATGATTTGGCCTCCAAATGATGTGATCCTGCATTTCTTAAACCAAATGGTAATATGACTGCCCTGTGAGGTGCTAGTTCACTGGTGCCATATAACAAAGCTTTTACTCTATGCCCATCCCTACATATTGTGCAATCCAGAGCAGTAATGCAAGCAATGATAGATGGTTGGGTGACTATACATTATGAGTGCACTATGAGCATTCTTTGTCTGCGGCAGGCAGCTAGCTCACAGGTGCATACTGCTTTACCTTAATAAGTTTGAAATTGGCGACCTCGTGGTGGTGGGGCTTTCGGAGATGGATCTCTTTGTTTTCTCATAGAACAGCTCCTGCTTTGCATCTGAATCCGGTGAAATGGACCCATGCTCGCTGCTGCTACTGCCAATCACCTCCCCGGGCATGGGTAGTGGGAGGGACGAACTGCGGCTATAGTCTGGAAAGAAGAAATGAAATGTGTCAATCATTCAAATAAAATTATTGTTTAATAGCAATTTTCTATTTGGTTGTCTTCACAGCGACCACAGGTGTTGCCTTGTAGTTGCTACAATGACGTAGAATGTGTGTTACTCAATGTGCAAGCAGTTAATGTTAATCGGAATTGTATGTAAAAAGTCCACACATTTCCACTTGCCACCTTATTTTACATTTCATGCTTTCTAGATTTTAGTCAGCAGAAATCTGCGGGAATGCCGCCCAACTGAATTACTGTTACCGCCAGTTGGTCCGGCGTAATTACTGCCAGATTGCAAGTGGCGGTGGCAGTGTAAATCCCCATTTGCTATGAGTCCATAGGACTCTATGGGGCTTTTTTGGCAAATTTACCATGGCGGTAATTCCGCTACGGTAATTCCACCAATTTTGCAGATTTATTTTGGCGGAGAGTTGGAGGATTCACCTCCAGCACCATGCTGGAGGTACATCCTACACTCCAGGGCTGTTCTCGTGTATAGTGGAGCGGGAACATTCGGTTACTGCCAATATTTTCCCCGCTCCCCCATACTTGTAATGAAGCCCATGCCTAAGCGGAACCTTGTCCTTCTAGACGGTGCTACAGCCAGCCAACAGGCAGAGCATTTAGATGAAGTGACGTATATTTGTCAACTTGTTCAGGTAACTGTAGGAATAGATGCTTTAAAGGGCTAGTAATAGTGTTTTATTCATGGCATTGATGTTCTCAGCCAACAGTTTGGTCATAGCATTCGCTGAACAATGAGTGGTGTTGTCAGTCTTGGAGGTCTTTCTTCCAGCTATACCAGAGGCTTTTTAAGGTCATGACACGTCCTCACTCGTTTAAACAACTGACAATACACCCGAATCTGATCCACACCTTGCAAATCAAAGCAGTAGCCAGTAAACAAGCAGAACACTTAGTTATACTTACATGTTTTTGGGAAACAGTTCAAGTAACGGCAGGGACAAATCTTTTAAAGGGTTAGTTATAGGGTTTATTTATATAATTTACGCTTGTGTTCAACATTTTTATTTCAACATTTACTAGACATTGAGTAGAGTTGTCAGTCCTGGAAGTCTTTCTTCCAGCTCTATCATAGGCTATCAAACGGCATGAAACACTTGTGCAGTAGGCAAGTACTGCGGCTGTGCTAGCGGAGTGTGATAAGTGCACCAAAGGCAAGCCTGTTTGCGCAAGGATGAAGCCAGACTTTGATACGCCAAGAACTAACCTCTCCTCACAAGACAATTACTATGTGTGGGTGGAGGCCTACTCCACAAATACAGAAGCATTGCAAACGCTTTCCTGTCTGGAGATTCTCAGACAGAAGCATCTGCCAACTAACAGAATAGCCTCTCAACCTAGTATTGCTATTCTCAGGTATTTCTTACTGGACCATGTCTACAAAGCATCAAGAAACTCACCTTAAACGAGTAAACCAATTGAATTGCACGTGATTAATGCCAAGTTTGCTGTGAAAAATTGACATAACTTATGAAACAGTAACAAAGCATACAACCAAGATCAAATCAAGGTTTAAAAAAGATGAGAGACCAATAATCTGTGTCGGGTAGAGGTAGCGGAGCCAGAGAGAATTCAGGGGTAGAGCGAAGCCACAGCTGGACTTAGGGCATGACTTGGCTCCAAGACCTAAAAACAAACCGAGCCTGTAAAAACGCACACTTGTCCTGCCTCCCCAGGTTCTGTTATGTCTTATTATTTGTATGGTAAGGCATACCCTAACTACTTTAGGTATCAGAATCAATGAGGTTTGTGGAACAATTGGCTCCAGTGTTAGGAAAGATTTGCTTTATGTGCAATGTTCCCTCCTTTTCTGGACCCCCCCTCCAAACCTTTTTACTTTTGTTTGGCTAACCTAACCTGACTTTTGCCAGTGGAGCGCAGGGGAAACTGACAAGTTGCCATTTCTTGGTAACCTTTTCTCTATGTGCCAAGTACCTTATAGTACCGCAGATAGGGGTCCTTTTATTTTATGGCCCTAGACACCCTCTAAGGATTTTTTGGTGATTGTACAAGTGTGCCTAGGACGAACTGGTGGCAGCAGTTTACTTTTATATTATTTTTACTTCTTTTTTAACAAACCATATCGCCTTTCCACGTTTGACTCAAGACTGTGGCCAGTGCCGAAAATGGCTGTGCAACAAAGTCTTTTGTTCTGTCCTCTGGCCATTTTGCCCCTTTGCCTTCCCCCAGGCCTAGCCGATCCAGGAATTCCTTATTTGGGCATGCAGCCTCCCGCGAAACCTGCAACTTTCACGGGCTCCTGCATGTCACGTGTACTAGTGCCCAGGAAGAGGATTGGGACTGTTTGGTCCCAATCCATACTTCTGGTGCCAGTATGTCTGGTATGTCTGAAAGACTGGAACCACTGTGGGCCATAATTGGCCCATGCCTGGCATGAATACAAGAGAGCAGATCTTCGACTGGTTATCCCAGATTTGACCGCAAAACAAATCTTGGATAAGAGAAGGGGTTCTACATCCATTCCAGGTCGATCACCTGAAGTTCACATCGAGCTACAGAAGGAGCCAAGTATCCTGAAATGCTAAAGCAGACCAGTGGAAAAGCTGGAGACGTGCTGGAAGGTTTGGCACCATGAGCCCACTGAAGTCCCATTGGACCCCTGTTTTTGCATCGATCACTGAAGGCCTGCAAGGGCACTTCAACTCTTTGGAGTAATGGGAACAACTACTCTCGGCATCTCCTGTTTAATCTCCAATAGAACCTCGTCAGAAGTCTTCCTCGGCCATCCTGTGAACTGACCAGCTCAAACCCAGGGTATCACCTAGGATCGCTGCTGTCCCGAGTTGACACTCAAGGCTTAAGGAATGGCCAGTGTGTGGTCCTGGGTCCATTCCCGCTAAATCTCGTAGTCCTAGCTCCTCTGGGTCATGATTTAAGCGAGTAGATCATGCCGCAAGCATTTGCAGTCCCTGTGTCGCCCTGCTGCGGTGACAGTCATTGTAACAGCCTTACCTGCCTGCACCTATGTGCCCTGAGATGTGCTGCACTAGAACTGTCCTCTTTTCTTCATCGAGAGCTGAGAAAAGGCTACTGTCCCACCATGGATGATCGTCCCGTCCTGCAGCCCCTGAGAGCCGAAGCAACGTGTAACTGCAGGGGTTGAACCTACAAGCGACCTGGCCTAGACTGGCAAAGATTGGCCTGGACTGTGTCGAGGGTCGGTGAGTACTAGCATCACTTACTGGTGGGCTCCTGGTGCAACCATTGTTCTTTACGTACGAGAATCCTGAAAAAGATACTCACCTTAGCTGGGCTAGCCTGCTTTACCTAGCTATTCCCGAAATCTGAAAGTCGCTCTACCTGCAAGGGTAGAACCTCTTTGAATAGTAGGACACTGTTCTTCATCACCTCAATCCCCTTCCTGAACTGCTACAGCTCCTTGAAGAGGACCTGCTTTCTCTTATTACGCACAACCGCGTGTTTTCAACGCACCTCTGTACTTTTGAGCATAAGGCTTGCCACTTCGTAGGGCTGGACTGCTCAAGTTAGGGATCTACTCTGAAGAACTGCCTAATGCTATTTTTGTGTTAACTTACTCTTCTCTGGTTGTTATTTCCCCTTTACTGCATTAGGCGAAATGTAATTGTATATATGGTAAATAGTGAAATGCGTTTGTGGTAACTGTTTGATATCACTTTGGTATATTTGTGTTTAATTATTAAGGCCTATAATAAATGTATATGTATTTTTTATATACACTTGTCTAAGCGTATTCTGTGGAGTCTTACTGTGTGTGCTCATTGTGGGTTTCCGATTTCTCTCACCCCTTCTGTGACTTAGTCTTAACTGCTTGCCAAGCTACCGTGATTGGTCTGGCTTGTCCAGAAGGTTCCCTGTTCCAATAAACTAGGGTGGCCTCCTAAACGTCTGCCTTCCAGGTCAGAGTTTAGAAATCAATCTTAACATCCAGGACCATCTTCTGGTCCCTGGATCTGCTAGTACAAGTATCTCCCTAAGATGGGGCTTCCGCTGATTCTGGACATCAGGGGTAAGATCTTGGATGAATAGAAGGATGCAGAGCACATTCTGATGCGGAGGTTCATATCTAAACAGCATGCTCCAAGGGGCGAGGAGACGTTGATGCCGGAATTGGTGGAAGGGAACTCTATCCTTTCCAGTCTTGTAGGAAGATCATCAATGGCAACAGAGGAAGCTGCTATCCCGGACCTTGTGGACAAAAAAACAGATTCAGCATTTAAAAAAGCCCTATTCAGAGGCCTTTTTGAGCCTTAGGGTCAATACCTATGATTCATACACAGCAGAGATGGTGCTGAACAGGTTCAAGATGTTTTACAAGGCTATTGAAGAGGGGAACGATTGTGCTCCTGTTTTGGGTGAGATGAAGAAACAAATAGAACAACTTTCAGCCATCTCCTATGATGAAGTCAGAGGAGCAGCTATGGCCATGGGCCATCTCCCTAAGATGGGGCTTCCGCTGATTCTGGACATCAGGGGTAAGATCTTGGATGAATAGAAGGATGCAGAGCACATTCTGATGCGGAGGTTCATATCTAAACAGCATGCTCCAAGGGGCGAGGAGACGTTGATGCCGGAATTGGTGGAAGGGAACTCTATCCTTTCCAGTCTTGTAGGAAGATCATCAATGGCAACAGAGGAAGCTGCTATCCCGGACCTTGTGGACAAAAAAACAGATTCAGCATTTAAAAAAGCCCTATTCAGAGGCCTTTTTGAGCCTTAGGGTCAATACCTATGATTCATACACAGCAGAGATGGTGCTGAACAGGTTCAAGATGTTTTACAAGGCTATTGAAGAGGGGAACGATTGTGCTCCTGTTTTGGGTGAGATGAAGAAACAAATAGAACAACTTTCAGCCATCTCCTATGATAAAGTCAGAGGAGCAGCTATGGCCATGGGCCATCTCCCTAAGATGGGGCTTCCGCTGATTCTGGACATCAGGGGTAAGATCTTGGATGAATAGAAGGATGCAGAGCACATTCTGATGCGGAGGTTCATATCTAAACAGCATGCTCCAAGGGGCGAGGAGACGTTGATGCCGGAATTGGTGGAAGGGAACTCTATCCTTTCCAGTCTTGTAGGAAGATCATCAATGGCAACAGAGGAAGCTGCTATCCCGGACCTTGTGGACAAAAAAACAGATTCAGCATTTAAAAAAGCCCTATTCAGAGGCCTTTTTGAGCCTTAGGGTCAATACCTATGATTCATACACAGCAGAGATGGTGCTGAACAGGTTCAAGATGTTTTACAAGGCTATTGAAGAGGGGAACGATTGTGCTCCTGTTTTGGGTGAGATGAAGAAACAAATAGAACAACTTTCAGCCATCTCCTATGATGAAGTCAGAGGAGCAGCTATGGCCATGGGTTCAGCCATTTCAGTATGAAGATGTGTACATAAGGGACTGGCATGCAGATGGATCCCAGAGAGATATTGCATGGAAGCTTCTTTTTGAAGGCAGTATGCCGCGTTTGGGAACACCACATCTCAGGGGGGGGGTGATAAATGAGCTCAGATGGTGGTTGGTCGATTCCAGTATGCATAGAGCAATGAGTCTGGACCCATTAGACAGGATGATAGTTACTACAGTTACTACTGGTGCTAGCAGGTTGGGGTGTGGAGCAACTTGTCAACATTTATTGTTCGTTTAGCACCCAGTTTGCCTTCAGGGCCTAAGGCGCTTTATACATGTGTAAATAAATAAATAAATATGGTCCATTCGTCAAATTGGAAGGAAATAGCGCCCATTGGTAGAGCCCTCTATGCGTTTTCAGAGGTGCTGACCGACAGGCCTATTCTGATCAGAACAGACAATTTAGCGGTAGTGTCACACATCAATCAACGGGAAAGGGATGGGCTCCAGGTCCATGAGGTCATTGACAGTGAAGTCGGGTCACTGGGCGGAAGGTCAGCTAGCAGCCCTAGCGGTGACCCCTATCAGGTTTCTGGACTACACAGAAGCAGACCATCTCAGCAGGGGTTTTCCATGTTCCCAGGAGACGCCTCTACACCCAGACATCTGCCAGAGAATATGTGAGATCTTTTTGCCTCCCCAGAGACAGCTCAGCTGGGGACATTCTGCTCCAGAACTCCATCGCTGAGGTGTGGGTTGGATGCATTCAGTTTGGAATGGCCCAAGGGACTTTTGTATGCCTTTACCCCAATTCCTCTGATTCACAGGGTGCTAGAGAAGATCAGGTCCAGTCATGTGGACATCATTTTGGTAGTAGTATTTTGGCCGAGATGAGGGTGGGTTACGGTGCTTCTGGATTTAGCAGTGTCACCAGTGTTGAAGATTCCCTCTTGCCCCTTCCTCCCCCCTGAGGGGACAGAAAGGGAGTGCTGCAGGGGAATGCAATTCATTGGACTGTCTGGAAATTGAGAGGAGGGTGTTAATTAACCTTGGAATTTCCGATCAAATTACTTGTTCAATACACAAATGTCAGCAGCCTACTATGCTCAAATGTTACAAGAGGCACTGGGGTAACTTTAGGGTCTAGTGTGAGCAGCATTAGAGTGTGGTTCCCCCCTGTGCTGGAAACCCTACAGGATGACAGTGTCATCCTGCAGTGCTCATTGGGCGGTCATCAAATCTTTTAGAGAACATTGGGTCTCTGAGGAAAAAGAAGAGCGTCTTGCGGGAAAGCTGCTCAAACGCTGTTGTCCTCTCTTCAGGTAGGCCATTTTGAACGCGTGGAAGAAATAGATATCAAGTTCCTAACTCTACAGGCAACCCTTCTTATTGCCATTACTTTGGGGGGAGATAGAGGCTCTTCTGTGTTGCCAGCCATATCTTAAGGTCTTGACAGATGCTCAGGTGCTAGAATGGGATCCAACATTTCCTCCCAAAGTTGTGTCCAGGTTTCACAAGTCCCAAGGCGTTATTTTACCAGCCTGGCATTACTTGGAGGTTCAGAGTACTGCCTGGACGGAGTCTATGAGAAAGACGTACACTCTTGGTTACATTTGGTATGCCGGGGGCAGGTCATAAGACCTCGGTTGAGATGATCAGTAGATGGATCTTGTTGCCCATTTCCGTGTCCTACGTAAAGGCAGACATGTCTCCTCCGGAAAGGTTCAGGGTCGGTCCATCGGGGGTGGGGCGGCATCCTAGGCTCATGCTTGTGGAGACTCTCTACAGGAGCTATGCAGGGCAGCTACATAGGCTGACCTCAACACTTTCAATAAGCACTTCAAGCTTAATGTACAGCATGACGCTAGTAGGTAATTTGTTGCAGGGGTCTTGAGCTCAGGATCAACTACTGTCTTATTCTCTGAGTGCAGGGTCAATTAAGTGTGTATGTGTGTTTCAGGAACATTTTGAGTGGCTTGTGGGATTTGTTCTCATGGGCCTCTCCTAGGATGCACTGGTATAGCTCACAGGTAAGTTTTGGGACTAGTAAAAGGGACGTGGAGGTAATGCTAGGATTACTTACTGGTGATCTTCATTACTCCTAGTCCTACTCTTTCTCGTCACAGTACTGACTTCCAAGCTTGGATCTAAGTTAAAACATCAAATCCATCACTGTGAATCCCATTTTCATCGATTTTATTATTGAATTTCAACACATTTCATCAAAATAAAATGAAGGGGTAGACTCGCACAGCCCCTGCTCACTCCCCGACCTTAATTAATACCCTAACCCCAACACCCATCTATTTATTCGATGAAATATGCAAAGATTCGATGAAAAATATCCCATGTTATGGAATTCCCAGTGATTGCCTTCAATGTTATTGACCGGTACCCCCATCCGACCCTCCCGTGGTGGGTCAGCCTATGATCCTGATCAGCAGGCCCGTTTCTTGGCCCGGGCGAAGCGGGAAGTTGCCCGGGGCGCAATTGCCCCGCAAGGCGCATTTGCCCTAGGAGGTGGAATTTCACTGTTGGGGGCGATTGCCCGTGGGCGAGTAGAGGGCAGCAGGTGCTGCCTCTGCCTCTCTGACCCACATAACGTTACATGAGTAAGAGAGGCTCAGGCAGCAGATGCTGCCTCTCCCTCTCTGACCCATGTAACGTTACGTGAGGCTCTCTGAACCCGGACCACCATTTTGTTGTAGTGTTGCACCGAAATCCTTCATGATGGTTTCCGGAATCCGACACTTCAGCCGTATTGATCAGTCCTCCAGGACCATGATGTTCCATTCAGATGAAGTAAGTGTTTGCTTTATAAATAATAATAATGTTTAAAGAGAGGCGGTGGGAAGGGCTCTGCGTTGGTTTCAAAGTGTTTAGATTCCACTGTGGAGAAGACAGAACTGAATTATTTTGATGGGAATCGGCACTTTTCAGAGACCGCTGCAAACAGTTTTATATTAATGGTGCTGAAAAGGATATGAAGTTTTGGTTGTTTCTGCATTGCGTCTTGCATGCTGAGTCTTCTGAAGTGTGGGCAACTCATGAGTGAGAGCTCAACATGGAAACAGAGCTGGGAGTTTCCTAGCCTAACCCCCGAGCCTTGTCTCAATCTTGTTCCGGCCCATTTCCTACCCTGCTGGCAAATGCCCATTACATGTCGTCACAAAACCAGTGGTTGTTCCTTATTATAGGGCACACAACACAAACGCTTTTGGTGCTTAAATAATGATTGTTCGAATTAGTCAACTCAATGGTGGTCACTTCATTAGCGTCAATAGGGTAGAAGGCTGTAGTTCAAAACTGACGTATCGTTACGCACAGAACAGATCAGTAGCGAGCACTCACCCGACAAAACCATCTTCTGGCTAAAACACTGGTGCTCTAGTAGAATGGTCCTTTGGAGGGCACACTGCTGTGCCTTCAATGCTGCTTCTTCTGTGGTCGTGTTGCCAGTCAGATAGCCTTCGCTGTGATCCTACTGCTGTTCTGCGTGCCCCTCTACGGGCCCTGTTGCAGTTTAAGGTGCCACTTCAGGGGCCCTACTGCAATTCACTGCTTTTGCTCAGGTCCACTGTCACGCAAGGAACCCTATGGCTGTGCATTAATTTTAAGCACAAGTGCTGTTGGGGCGCTGGTGCAGCTCAAGATGCCCATCTCCAGCCTTGGGGACAAAGTTTCCTGGGAGTAAAATTGAACTGTGTGAAACAAAAGGGGGGGGTTGCTTGTTTTCCTAAAGTGGTGAATGTGTTGGATTGCACACACGTACATCTTGTACTGCCACAAGGACATGAAGAGATATTCTGCAAACATAACATGACATACTCTATAAATGCGGTGTGTGCAACAAGCATGAAAATTACGCACTGTTGTGCGAATTACCGTATGAGGATTTATAAAGCGCACGTATGCCCGAAGGCATCATGGCGCTGAGGGAGCCCCAGACAGTTTGATACCAAGGAAGAGCATTAGAATAGAAGAGTTTTCAGTTTACGCCGGAAGGCAAGGTGATCAGCCATCTTCCGAATCTCGAGAAGGAGGTCATTCCAAGCCCTGGCTGCCACAACTGAGAAGGCACGACCGCCAGTGCGGGTGCGCCTAAACCACGGGACAACAATCAGAGAGGCGCAATGAGAATGAATGGCGTGGGAGGGCACATATTGTACACATTTTTCCTGCAGGTACTTAGCTCCCCTACCATAGTAGGCTTGGTGAAGCAAACACATGGATTTAAACATAATCCGAGCTATCACTGGGAACCAATGGAGTTTTCTCGGCACGGGGGACATGTGCGTGTCAAAAGGTGGGGGGAGAAAAGCTCTAGCGGTGGCATTTTGGAATAGTTGCAGCCGCCTGAGAAGATACAGCTGAACCCATGATTGCTACATATGCCAGGGCCATACTCTCCCTGTAATAATAAGATGTCCCCCACAAGAAGGAGGATGGCTGTTGGGTATGTGGATCCAGTAAAGAGTTTGCATGGGATTTATGCATGTCCTTCATTTACAGTGCTGCATGTCTCTAAACTCAAACCAGGTCTGTTGATACCATTCCAACCCACCTAATGCACCAGAGGTCAGACACAATGAGGCCCACTTAAAGTCCTGGAATACTATTGATTATATGGGTCTCTTGCAGAGGAAGCTCAGATGCCTTAAGGCACAATGTCCCACTCCCATTTTCCTGCAAAGAAGATTGAAGAGATGAGGAGGACAAGAGGATGTAACAGGAGTAGGCAACAGCCGTGACGGAGATGGGTGTGATCAAAATGAGGGACTGGCAAAGTGGGAGGCGCCAGTGAACAATGTTTTTGTAATTAAAGTGATCTTCTGGGACAGTGCAAGTGCACATAACGGCCAGCACCACAGGTGTGCATCGAACATCAGCCAACAAAGCAGCACCCATCAGGCCTCAAAGAAACACATTTTCTTGTTCGTTCCAGGTACATTTTTAAATGTTATCAAAATACAGAGATTGCAGGGTCAGGAGGCAGGGTTTGGGGAAATCAAAAAGGAACAGAGGCTTGAGGCAAGGGGGGCAATGAATAATTTCGCAGCAAAGTGAAGGAGAGTGCGCTTAACATAGACAAAACATTGACATAAATCTTTAAAAAGCAAGACTAGTATGTACTGTTTGTGTACTCGGCTTTGTCTGAGGAATTACTGCAAAGTTCTTGAATCATGATGTAATAAAACCCATTTCATTTGTATAGCAATGATTAATTGACGGGTAGGAGTTACTTAACTTCGGAGTGTAAGTAGGCAGTGGCATATGTCGTGCACGGGGGGTGCACTTTTAGTGTTTTGCCCTTGGCACCAAATGGACTAGAAACTGCCCTGCTGATCAGTACATTAAAACTGGCGATTATGAGTAAGTGGAGGGGTTGAAGTAAAGAACAATATTTCCCGGTGGAGCGCATGCCAATGCTACAACTGGCAAGGGAAAGAAGCGGGAGCTTCATTGGCAGAGAAGCGTACATACTCCCATAACTACCGCCCTACTAATTTTGCTCTCTCACCCCCAACGGTGTCAAGTTGGTACAGGCCGCTCAAGGAAGTAACACTGACAGAGATGAAAGATGGGGCTGAGATATGAGGTCACATGCACCGCGTGACAAGCCTGATTGGGGGATGAGGGGAGAGGTCTGAGATTGGTGAGCTAAGCTTCATTGCCAAATGTTTATTCCATGCCCGATGCAAACAGCCGTCTGTATTGCCCGACGAAGACAGACAACAGAAGGAAAACTAGACCTTCGACAGCCCTCACCCAGGGCCGTCACAAGGGGAGTTCCGGGGGGGGTGGCAAACTGCCCCAGGCCTCCCGCTTGTGGGGGGCAGTCACCCTCTTCCTAGCAGAAAGCAGCACAGTCCACCTGTGTCCATTATTCACATGGGGGACTGTGCTGTCTGTTCTCTGCCACTGCAATGATTTTGCTGTTTGTTGCAAAGCCGTTTGGCTCCCCAACAAACAGCAAAATAATGGGAGATAGCAGGGCTCAGAAGTGAGCTCTGCTGCCTCCCATAATTCAGCTGACAACGTAGACATGCTGAATGCCAAGCGAGGACTCCTCTTCTGTCAGTCAGTTTGTTCACGTTGTTCAGCGTGACCACGCTGACTGATAGAGGAATTCTCTCCTGTCAGGCAGCATGTCTACGTGTCGCAGTGCCATGGCTGCCCGGGTTCTTTTGAAGGGTGCATGGAGGTAAGGTAAGTGTTTATTTTAAATTGAATGTGTATATATGTGTATTTAAATTAAATGAGTATGTATATGTGTATGAATGCATGCATGCATGTTGGTGTTTATGTTGGTGTCTATGCTGTGTTTGGTTTTATGTATGCATGCATGTAAGTTGTGTGACTGGTGGATGAATTCATGGGTGAAAGAGTTGAATGTCTGTGTGTGCGCCAGCCCACCCCTAATGCAGGCCACTTAATTAAGGGGTGGTGTCATGGCATCAGAGGAACACATAGGCTAACATTTTGGGGAGCTGAGAGCGGAGGGCGGGGTGTGACTAACACTTCAAATGTTGGGAGACGCACAAACTTCAGAGGCAGTGGGGGAGGGGCAAACTTACTTGTGTGGGGACATCTAACATATTTCCAAATTCGAAAGAGAATATTCTGGTTAAACCTCAATGTTAGAAGCAACTAACACTCTCCTTCATTTCTGAAACGTCACACTTCAGGACTGCTGTGAGAATGAGATTTCTCTTGTCACCACTTCCCTTCTAATCACTCCCCTGACATGCAAGTGCTAACCCCACATCACAATTTCAATTACCTAAAATGTATGCATATGAATGCAAGTGCTAAATGTGAAATGTTTTATGTTAGTAATGACAGGGCCTTTGTTAACAGTGAATCCCAGGGGCACTGTTTAATGCCTGTGTCCTGCTCCGTCTGGCCACAACTCTGTTGGTCAGCCCGGCAGGGGGTGGGTGACAGTTTTGAAAGCGGATAGTGAGTGGGGCCTGTCAAGGGTTTTGACCCATGTTGAATTATTAGACTGGGTAGATGTGGGGATGACCTGTCGCCGCCCATCATTCTATCCCAGAACAAAACTAAATCAATAGACTGGGTAAATGTGGGGTTGAGCTGTCGCCGCCCATTATTTGATCCCAGAACCAGGAGAACTGCGCAGTTTTGCACACAACAAAATGGTCGCCTGACCTGCCACCCACCAGTGTGAGCGTGCTGGGTCAGAAGCGCCATGAGTGAAATGTGGTGCCAAAGGAAAAACACCAATGCCATGTTAAGCAAGGATTAGATACTATCAAGCAAAATCCCCTTTTTGAAATGCATTAATTCAAGACAGATCCCAAAAATGGGTGCAGTACCGGCATTTTCCACAAGCCGGCGCTAGCGGTCTAAACTCTGACCGGAGAACTGCTACTTCAGAAGCTAATCAGCCTCCTGAGACAGCTGGAAACTTCAAAGCCTTTTTTGTTAAGTAACATTTTTTAAACACCTGCTGTTCCCTCAAGACAGGCTGATTCAATTAACATTGCAAGAGGCTGGGAAACCTTCTCACCTCAGAACTACACACAAGAAGGCAGGATATCACGTGGCCCTGGTGATTGAGAAGGAGGGGACTTCCTGCAGCCTGCTGAACCCAGCACAATAGGCTCTTGCAATTGAATGGGGTATGTTAATTTGGGTGTGGACTGTAAACAGAGCTCTGCCAGCAAGAAGAGACATGTGATCCTTGACTCCCAAGTTTTTGGGGGCGGACCCAAACACTGAAGTGAATTGAATTGAAGGCAAATATATGTTTTATAAAAACACTGATAACTAATTGTAACCAGATGACAGGAATGTACAATTTGGAGATCCTTAAAATGGAAATTGTACCTACAATTTGAGTCTAAACTCAATTCCGTATGATGTTCTGAGGCAAAACCCCATGAATTATGGAGATTGCAGACACAGGGTTCACGCTAGAAAAATGAAAACTTACTGGAATATGGGTAGAAAGGCTGTGTACATGCCATTTTTGGTAAACGTCCGATATTGGTAAACCAACTAAAAACGAAAATAAATTGTCATTTTTGAATGCAGGCTCTTAGGAAGATCAGAGTTGAAAAAGCATGGACCATAAGTAATCTGTAATATGAACATGTAATGTCAAACAACTGTGTATCTGGGAAATATGTGTAGTTATGAAAAATGATTTCTAAGGTAAAAGCAAAGGGGCGTTTCTTCAATAGATTGTAAATGGCTGACATCACTCTGACACACTATCCTTTCTCAAATCAGGGACCAAAGAATCCTTTGACCTATCAAATCTTGAGAGGGTTGGGCATGCAGAATTAGCCGACCCACACATTTTCAAAACACATAAAAAGAGCCACTGGAAGCCAGGTAGGGGTTTTTCAATTTCCATTTCCTTGCGGAGCACGCTGACAGACGACTTCACATCCAGAGACTCCAGACTTCAAATCCATCAATCTCCAGAGACAAGAACTTTTGCCAGAACCGGTAGCAGACCCAGAAGGCAGAATTATCCAGAGAGACCAGATCCAGACCAGATCGCTGTGCAGTGCTGAGAGCTGACCCAGATCGCTGTGCGCGGAACCAGTACCAGAGAACCGCAGCCAATCCTGACCCGATCCGTGACAAAGTCGCATTCCTGTCCAACATATAGTGTGAGTACTCAGCCAGGACTGTGCAAAACCAATCTCTTAGTTTAAAATAATCTAATTCAAACTATTTTAACCTATTGAGAACTGCATCATAGAAATCGTGTCCCTTCCTTTTGATTCAAAGCTGAAAAATTGTCATCTGTCATTCTGAGCTTTACTTTTATTTTGAGAATCTACCTTCACAAAATCGTCCGTATCTCGGGAACCGTTTGTCCCAGGAACGAAATTTAACTTTCATTCTGCAGCTAAGATTCTAAGCTTACCAACGAGCCTTATAGTGGTCCCGTAATCGCGCTCAAAACACTAGGAAAAATTGCCACGATTTGCGATTTGGCTCAATTTCTTCACTTGTCAAAATAGCAGCGTCTTGTTTTCCTTTGCTGAAATTCGTTTGCAACCTGATAATCATTCATAGAGCATTGCTAAAGTGATCCTGAACTAATGCAAAGTAGCTGTCACCCACCCTGAACCACTAGAGGAAATTAAAATCATTTTAGCATATTTTTCACTTCATTGCATACCACATTTAAAGGATTTTGCCTGTGTTTAAAATCATACCTGTTTTCCTCTAAGCTCGCTGGGGGGAACTGGAACTTTTTATTGCATTTGTGTGTATTCCTGAGAATCGTGTGTGTTACTTCCATCTCCTTACATTGCATAGGGGGGGAGTGAATTGTCAAAGAAAAAGTGATCACATTATCTTTTGCTGAAATCATATCAAGTTTATTTCTGTACTGCTTTTTATTCATCTTTGCATCTCCTTGAAACCATAAAGCATTCTCTGATACCTTATTCCCCTGTTCCTAGTCATAAGTCACCAGAACTGTGCTATTGTAGGATTACCTATAGCTGATTACTGCTCATATTCACAAGTGTGATATCAATTATTAATTTATTATAAAAGTGCGATATATATATATATATATATATATATATATTGTTTAATTCTCAAATAAACCTTTTAAATTTGCAAAACAAACTCACTTCTTGGCTCAGTGGGGTCAGGGGATTCTAAGAGAGGGGTGTTATATAAGGGTTGTCATCCAGAGTACACGAACTGGACATAAAAATATATAAATAAGGGCTTCCCTTGAGCAATCCCAGACAAGGCAATGACTAACAAAGTGGGGGCTCGTAGCCGGGGATTCTGGATTAGATCTATCACTTGTGCAGATTAATACAGTGTGCTAACTGACAGAATATATAAATTCTGTCAGATCACCACGCCGTGTTACACTGTAAAAACACCCCTCAAAAGAACGCCCTAAGGAAACGGTCTGTTTTGCAAAATAAAGTACAAACGTCTGTAAATCAGGAAGGAAATCAATCTCCAGAATGACGACCTTGGTAGATATGAAGATAGCTAGGGAGCACCTCTTACATAAACTGTTTGTGAGAGGTGAATGGTCTGAACAGGACCAAAATGTATGGTTGCAGGCGATCACAAAACAGGTCACTACAACTGGAGAGATCAGGGTCCCTTACATGTGGCCCTGAGTGAACTATATATGACTCCTAAGGCCAAAGATGAACACAATAAGATTGCCAGGATAGCGGCATATTTGTATCTATATATGGGAGCCATGCAGGACAAATGTGCTGAAGGCCAAGATCTGGCAAATAGGCAACAGATGGCGTTAGAAAAGGCCCAATCTGACCTGGTCTCTTCTGAGCAGAGGCTGCACAGAAGCCAGGAGTCAGAAAACGAGAGTAGACAATACATCATTAAAATGAAGGAGGATGTGGATATCCTGCAACAGGAAAAGGCTGACCAGGATACCAGAATTCTGGCTTTGCAGAAGGAGCCCCAAGACAGTTTGGACTCCTTACTGCAGTGCCAGAAAAAGCTGGAGCAACAGATCAATTTCAACAGGGCATGCACAGAGCAGGTAGCCACCCTGCAAATCCAACTAGACAGAGAGAAAGAGGAAAGCAATAAAATGATTTTGAAAGACCTGGATACCCAGGCAGAGTTTGATGAAGAGCGCCAGAAAGCTGGTGCCCTTCAACGGCAGAGAGACGACCTGGTGGCACAGATGCAGGCTCTTACTCAGGAAAGAGATACCTTAGGCCAGGAAGTCTGCCACTTAAAAAGGAAAATGGAAGAAAATCACCTGGCCCTCCAGGGGCTGGGTGACCTCCAAAAAGAGCATCAGAACTTGTTAGAGCACACAAGGAGGGTGGAAGATGCTCTGGCAAGAAAGGAGCAGGCCAGTAGGGATGGGACTCAGGAGGTAGCCCCCCCTGCAGCAAAGACTGGCCCAGTATTCCAGGACTAATCAGGAGGCACAGAGAGAGAATGAGGCTCTCTGTCAGCACAATGATAGGCTCCAGCAACAGGTAGCCATGCAGGAGAGACTGATAGAGTCTAGTAAGGCCTTAACTGAGGAACTGAAAGCGCAGGCTCTTGCATTGCCACAGGGAGCAGGGGCTGACAGAGATGAAGTTTGCTGGGAAAGGGAAACACCTGAGCGTAACCTCAGGAGCCCTAGTACCAGAGGCATTCATCTCTCCCAGTCCTTGGACTCTGCCACCCCCATGTCCCCTGGCGCACATGAGCACAGGACCACAGGGAGGGCAGATTACTATCCGGCCAAAGTATGGGGTTCATAGGCCGGTACCTCCCAGGAATGGAGGGGCGGGCATCCGGGTATGGGCACCTAAGCAGAGTGCAATTTAGTGGGGAACCCCAGGAGAGTAGGCCCACTAAGGGCATCCTGAAAACCTCTTCCCAGTTAGGTCAGTGGGGGGGGGGGGGGTACCCAGCAAATCCTGGTAGCAAGGAGGGATCTGAAGACTCCTCTGAGCATCACAGGACACAGGAGACCAGGTCCCCACATTCTGCCAGCCATTCCCAGGCTCGCAGAATCTGGGAAAACCTGGAAGATCAGACTAGCACTTCTGGGAGCAGTGCCTCTGAGTCAGAGGATGAGTGGACCAGGGTTACCCGAACCAAAAAGGCCAATAAGGCAAAAAGGGCCTTGCTTAAGGACCCCTTAAAGCAGATCAAGGCAATAAGGAGTGTCATCACCCCTTATCACAAGAACGGCAAGTATTCTGTTTGGGAACACTTGGAGCTTCATGAACAAATGATGGAGACTTTCCATTTGAAGGACAGCAGTAGCTCCATCCAGTACGTCAAATGGACATTCTCCCCAGAATACTCCAGTTTCTTCGCGGGGCTGGAGGACCAAAACCATTCAAGATGGTCCACATATAGGGCAGCCATCTTGAAAAAAAATTCTGTTCACCGGAATCCCCAAGAGGCTCGCAAGGCAGCCTACAATTTGCAATGTGGGGAGGATCAGGCCCCACAAGAATTCGTGCAAGAATTGAAGCGTGCCTTTGCGCAGACCACCAGAAGTGTGCGCACGGACAGCAGAGAATTCATGAACACATTTTTCCATGCACTCCCCAAATACATAATGACCCAGCTCGTGAGAGATTTTCACGAGAAAAGACCTTTAGACTGGGTCATTGAGCAAGCCACCCGCATCTACGAGGTGCAGAAATCGGTGGAAAATAAGAATCAGCCCAAAAACCCCAAAACCAACAGCACCCCTGCTGCCAAGGTGGCAGAGGTAAAGGTTGCCCCCGTTTTAGAATTGGAGATGGGGGGCCTAAAAACCTGCCTGCACAAAATAATTCTGAGCCCAGAAGGCCCTCGGGCCAGTCACAGACAGGGAGTCAAGGAGGTAGTTCCACAAATGGGGTCCCTCGCTCCCCTGACTATGTAAGTCCCCGCTACAAGGTAAACAGACCAATCCTGGGTTTTGTGTGGACTCCTCCAGCCCAGGGGGGCGGGGGTCCAGCCAAGCACCTGACCCAGGGAACTTCCCTCCTAACTTCCCACAGGAGGGAAGAAATTCCCCAAACACTAGGCAGAACTTTTTTACCAGGTATCCACCAAATTTCCAACCCCAAAACCATCCATCCTTCTTTCCCCAATTCCCTGAGCCCAGACAACCTAATCCGGGAGAGGGGAGGCCAAGGGTGGAGGGGTACCCAAATCTTCCCAACCCAGGGTATTACCAGAGAAGGGATAGCTCCCCTTCCCGGGATCAACCCAGGGGAGAAAACAGGACCCCATATCAGCCTGAGCGGGTTTCACAGTTAGAGCGCCAGGTCCAAAATATGGCACGGGATCTGGGTCACATACTGAGGGCTCAACAGAACCCTCAGATGAGCATGCCACCACAGAATGCCACAAACCCTGGGCCTGGTGCCCTGGGACGGGGGCAGCACCCCGATAACCCACCGGTTCCCAGGGAGGAGGCACAAAGGGAAGGGGGGTGTAAAGCCTTGGAGGAAGCTTCCTTCCCAACTTGTAAACAGCCCCTGGAAAACCAGGAACCGGAAACAAAATCTCCTACACCTGAAAGTCTGCCACCCAAGGAGCAGAAAGGATGTAGGAGAAACAAAGGACCCAAACAGACCCATTTTGTGGAGGAGGCACAGGTCTTCCAATTTGAGGGAGAGGGATCCCAAGAGGATCCTGGGGAAAGGATCTTCTCCTTCAGAGATGGGGGAACTCCTCCCAAGGAAAAATGGGTCCCAAGGGATTTCAATCCAGACTGGGTAGATGTGGGGATTGAGCTGTCGCCGCCCATCATTCTATCCCAGAACCAACAATACCAAAATCCCATGGGTCAAACCCATCCTGATGACTGCCTCCAAAAAGGGGGGGGGCGGCCCAGAACCCGAAACCATTTCCAGTTGCCAACTTTTTCTTTCAGATTCCCAAGGCTCTCCACAGAATTCTGCCCAAATCTCTTCTCTCGCCATGTCCAAAACCAGAAAATTAGTCCACCAGTTGTCCAAAAATGTGCATTATCTGTGCCCCCTTGAGGAGAAGGAGGGAAGATACTATGCCCCGGTACAAGTACAGGGGCAGGGTACAATTTTGGCACTGGTGGACACTGGATCCCAAGCTACCCTTCTGTCCAAAAGGGCCTTTGATGAACTAAATGCAGGAAGGGGAGAGAATTACCGTATTCCTCTCACCTCTCTTCCTGGACAACTGCAGAACTTTGACGGGAAGGAAACTCCCGTCGAGGGGACTGCAGATTTGGACATCAAAATTGGGCGACACAAGGTGAAACACCCGGTCATAGTAGTGACTCCAGGGGGCACCCCTTGTTTACTAGGGAATGACCTCCTGAGAAGGTTGTCACCCCTAATAGATTGCGTAAACAGGGTCCTCTGGACCCAGACTAGCCGACCAATAAAACTAAAACAGAGTGTCAACCATGTTAGTTTAAATGGCACGTGCCACATGGTTGAACACAAATCTGACCAAGTAGAATTTCACTTCCTGAACAACCAAAGTCCAGACGTGAAAGTAATAGCAGTAGGACAACAGACTGGTGATGGGGGGTCCTCTCTATTTCTGAAAATCAACCTTCCTTCCAGTTTAAGGTGGTATACCACACTGGAAGGAAACACTCTGAAATTCTTTACCAATCCACAATCAGACACTCCCACTCCGATAGTCCAGAAAGATGTGAAATCAGCTCAGAGCCTGGCTGATATTCAGCAAATTGGAGAGCAGTTGTTCATCCCTGTTCAGTTAAATGATGGGAAGGACTCTGTTCTCGCCCGATTGTGTGTGAACAACGGTAAGAGCTTCATCAGCGAAGCCATGTTCCGCCAACTCCAACAAGATCCAGCCATTCCCACATTCAAACTGATAGACAAATGGGAAATGGACCTGGAAGCACCCAATTCCAAACATCTCCTGCCAAGCAGGTGTATGCTCAAAATCTCCATTGGCAACAAGAGCATAGTCCATAATTGTTGGGTCGTGCGAGACGTCACTGCCGCCTTTTACTTAGGCAGTGACATTCTCAATCGCTTTGCCATTAGTTTGGACCTAATAAACTTCAAAGCTTGGTCCCGATTAGCGTATAATCGCATGGGCTTTGATGATTCAGAAAAAGCATTTAGGGCAGCTCAATTGCTACCTTATGCAGTTGAAATTCAGATTAAAGAGGAAGTCACCATCCCAGAAAGGACCCGACAATTCTCCCTGGAAGTGAAAGTTAAAAGAGGACAAAAATTGAAAAACCCTGATGCTTAAATTCATCTAAATGCTTTCCTTCAACAGCAAGGGTTAGGGGTAAACCCAACACCATTAGTCAACCTAGAACATGACACCATTCCAATAGAGGTGGATAACAACGACTTAAAGAGTATTACTCTAGCCGCAGGCACCATTATTGGAATGGCGGTTGATGACCGACATTTCTCCATTGATTTAGGAAATGAACTGTTAGGACCAATCGCCAAGGACTGTTTTGACAGTGACAGTGATGACAATACAACACCAGACAGGATCTTTACCCGGCATGGGTGGAACTTCCTGGTGTGCACTTCTAGCCCTTATGGTAAGGAAGACGTGACTTGTGACTTCAGAAGGGATGAGGTGATTTTTCAGGTCCATGAGGGCTGCCTTTCCCACCTGAAGCCTCCAGTCCAAATCAGCACTCTGACCAGGGACTTCTCCACCCAGCTGGAGGAGGCCGCTGAGATAGCAAAACCAGAAGTCTTTCCAGGCTTCAGGCAGATGGTGGAAGAGAGAGTCAACCTAGCTGATGCCTGCGTGACTCTGGAACAGAAGCACAAGTTGAAACAAGTTTTCTTGGATTTCCAAGATCTCTTTGCGGTAGACTCATATGACTGTGGTCGCACCGACATCCACACAACAACAATTCCCACGGACCCTGGAATGACTCCAGTGTTTGTGAAGCAATATCGTTTGCCTCTCGCATCCATGTAGTCCCTTACTGAAATAATTAAGAACCTTGAGTCCAGGGGAATAATCCGTCCAGTACACAGCACCTTCAATAATCCGGTGCTGGGAATATTGAAGCCAAACGACCAGTGGAGACTATGCGCTGACCTTAGGGAGCTCAACAAACTGGTCCATACTTCCTGATGGCCTTTGCCCTACATTGACCAAGGGCTGGCCCAGATTCAGGGGTCACAGGTATTCACAGCAATAGACCTGACCAATGGATACTGGACCGTGCCTGTCAGTAGGGAGGACCAATACAAACTGGCTTTTACCTTTGGGGGCCAGCAGTACACATGGACCCAGACTCCCTTCGGATACCTCAACTCCGGCAATGAATTCAACATTTTCCTACACAAGGCCATGCCTGAGCTGGGTGTGCGGAGTAACCTGGCTTCTGTAGATGATGTCCTCATCAAAAGTTCATCTGTGGAGGAACATATAGCGGAGATCCGTTATGTTCTGACACAGTTGAGGGCTGCCGGAGCCAAACTTTCCTTTCAGAAAGCACATTGGTGTAGAACCCATGTTAATTTCTTGGGGCATGAGATTACTCCTCAGGGTCTCTGTCCCCAGGAAAAGAAAGTGGAAGCACTTCAGAAACTGAAGGATCCCACAACTCTGGGGGAACTAAGGAGCCTCCTTGGACTGACTAATTACAGCAGAAAGTTCATTGAGGGCTACTCAGAGATCACCAGACCCCTGATTCATCTTTTGAAGGGGGGGTCAAGTGGAAATGGGGTCCAGAACAATCCGAGGAAGTAAGACAACTCAAAAGAAGCCTCTCACAAGCGCCTTGCCTAGCTTACCCTGTCAGAAACACGGAGTTCTTCCTGGAGACAGGGTTCTCTAATACGTGCTTGACGGCAGTATTATACCAAAAGCATGACAAGGTCAATAAAGTAATATCCTATGCGAGCAAAACTTTATCCTCTGTGGAGGAAAAATTCAACGATTGTGAAAAGGCACTCCTGGCAACGGTGTGGGCATTGAAGAATTACCACCCGTTCATCCAGGGGGAACACATCATAGTGGAGACTCCACACCAGCCTCTGCAATACCTCCAAAGTGACAGAATCCGGGCCGGAAATGTGGGTAATTCCCAAATTACTTCCTGGATTCTGTCAATGCAAGGCTTTCCTGTGGAGGTCAGATATGGCCAAAACAAGAAGAGTCCCCTCGCGCAAGGTCTGGCTGACTTGCATGATTGTGCCAGAGAAAACTGTCTCGAGGATGAAAGTCTAAAACTCAAGGACAACATGGAGGCATACATTAATTCCCCACACAAAGTCTTTGAAGAAGACAAGTGTGAGAGAATGCCCACTGTCTATGTGGATGGATGCTCTTACCATGTTGAAAACAACGGGGAAAAAGAACTGGTGGCCGGCGTAGGGAATGCGTAGGTGAATGAGTCTCCAGAACCCTCTGCTGGGTACAAAATCGGTCCCCGAAGTAGTCAAGTGGCAGAATTGATGGCTGTGTATCAAGCCATCCTCACTGCTGTCCAACATCAACTCCACGAACTGGTCATAATCACAGATTCAGAGTATGTACGGAACGGGTTCGTGGAGCACCTGGTTAATTGGAAAACCAGAGGCATGTTATGTGCTAACAACAAACCCTTGAAACATGGGAAGTTGATCCAAAATATTGATGATCTGGTCACATCGTATGGGATGACCATCTACTGGAAGAAGATCAAGGGTCATTCCAAAGTAGAGGGACGAGACAAAACTGGAAATGACTTAGCTGATCAGCTGGCCAAAACCGGGGCCATCCAAGGGGATCTAATAGAAATTGAGTCCCTGTTGGGGGAAATCCAGGTCACTTCTATCACTAGGTCCCAGACAAATGCTCACAACGATCTTTCAACTGCACAATGGAGTAAGGAGACCCCTGATGCTGATTTAATTACGGCTCAGAAGGGGGATCCAATAATTGGTAAGTTTTACCAACACATTGAGGACCCTGAGAACTTTCCCCTGACGGATACCAACTACGTGGTGAAAGAGGACCTAAGAGTGTTGATGAAATGTCCAAAAATGTTCTGAATCCAAGACGGTTTGTTGGTAAGGAAATCCCAAGCTGGCCATGATCAGTGGGTAGTTCCTACCTCATTCCGAAGCCTGATGTTAAGTCACGCCCATGATGCGGCCACCGCCGGTCATAGGAGGTTTCACACAACACTGGAAATCTTAAGAGAGGTTGCATACTGGCCACACATGGGGCAGGACCTCGACCAATACTTGAAGGAGTGTCTGGTGTGTGCACAATTTCAGCCATCATCCCTCACACACCGTGCGGCTCTCCAAAAGAGGGGGATGACACTGCCATGGTCAGATTTGCAAATCGACTTCGTAGGCCCTGTGATTCGCTCATCTAGAGGAAACAAGTACATGTTGACGGTCACATGCTTGTTTAACAAGTGGGTGGAATGTCTCCCGGCCCGAAACTGCAAGGCAGAAACAGCAGCTGCCCTGATGACTAACCACATCTTTTCCCGTTTTGGTCTACCTCAAAGGATTGAGTCAGACAGAGGTAGCCATTTCACCAGCGAGGTAATGACAAAGATGTGGGAGATATGGGGGTCAAAAGGAAGCTACATATTGCTTACCGGCCAGGTTCTTCTGGAGCAGTAGAGAGATACTGTTGTGCGAATTACCTACCGTATGTTATGTTAGCAGGATTTATAAAGCGCACGTATGTCCGAAGGCATCATGGCACTGAGGGAGCCCCAGACAGTTTGATACCAAGGAAGAACATTAGAATAGAAGAGTTTTCAGTTTACGCCGGAAGGCAAGGTGATCAGCCATCTTCCGAATCTCGAGAAGGAGGTCATTCCAAGCCCTGGCTGCCACAACTGAGAAGGCACGACCGCCAGTGCGGGTGCGCCTAAACCACGGGACAACAATCAGAGAGGCGCAATGAGAATGAATGGCGTGGGAGGGCACATATTGTACACATTTTTCCTGCAGGTACTTAGCTCCCCTACCATAGTAGGCTTGGTGAAGCAAACACATGGATTTAAACATAATCCGAGCTATCACTGGGAACCAATGGAGTTTTCTCGGCACGGGGGACATGTGCGTGTCAAAAGGTGGGGGGAGAAAAGCTCTAGCAGTGGCATTTTGGAATAGTTGCAGCCGCCTGAGAAGATACAGCTGAACCCATGATTGCTACATATGCCAGGGCCATACTCTCCCTGTAATAATAAGATGTCCCCCACAAGAAGGAGGATGGCTGTTGGGTATGTGGATCCAGTAAAGAGTTTGCATGTGATTTATGCATGTCCTTCATTTACAGTGCTGCATGTCTCTAAACTCAAACCAGGTCTGTTGATACCATTCTCAACCCACCTAATGCATCAGATGTCAGACACAATGAGGCCCACTTAAAGACCTGGAATACTATTGATTATATGGGTCTCTTGCAGAGGAAGCTCAGATGCCTTAAGGCACAATGTCCCACTCCCATTTTCCTGCAAAGAAGATTGAAGAGATGAGGAGGACAAGAGGATGTAACAGGAGTAGGCAACAGCCGTGACAGAGATGGGTGTGATCAAAATGAGGGACTGGCAAAGTGGGAGGTGCCAGTGAACAATGTTTTTGTAATTAAAGTGATCTTCTGGGACAGTGCAAGTGCACATAACGGCCAGCACCACAGGTGTGCATCGAACATCAGCCAACAAAGCAGCACCCATCAGGCCTCAAAGAAACACATTTTCTTGTTCGTTCCAGGTACATTTTTAAATGTTATCAAAATACAGAGATTGCAGGGTCAGGAGGCAGGGTTTGGGGAAATCAAAGAGTAACAGAGGCTTTGGGCAAGGGGGGCAATGAATAATTTTGCAGCAGCAAAGTGAAGGAGAGTGCGCTTAACATAGACAATACATTGACATAAATCTTTAAAAACCAAGACTAGTATGTACTGTTTGTGTACTCGGCTTTGTCTGAGGAATTACTGCAAAGTTCTTGAATCATGATGTAATAAAACCCATTTCATTTGTATAGCAATGATTAATTGACGTTGGGTAGGAGTTACTTAACTGCGGAGTGTAAGTAGGCAGTGGCACATGTCGTGCACGGGGGGTGCACTTTTAGTGTTTTGCCCTTGGCACCAAATGGACTAGAAACTGCCCTGCTGATCAGTACATTAAAACTGGCGATTATGAGTAAGGGGAGGGGTTGAAGTAAAGAACAATATTTCCCGGTGGAGCGCATGCCAATGCTACAACTGTCAAGGGAAAGAAGCGGGAGCTTCATTGGCAGAGAAGCGTACATACTCCCATAACTACCGCCCTACTAATTTTGCTCTCTCACCCCCAACGATGTCAAGTTGGTACAGGCCGCTCACGGAAGTAACACTGACGGAGATGAAAGATGGGGCTGAGATATGAGGTCACATGCACCGCGTGACAAGCCTGATTGGGGGATGAGGGGAGAGGTCTGTGATTGGTGAGCTAAGCTTCATTGCCAAATGTTTATTCCGTGCCCGATGCAACAGCCGTCTGTATTGCCCGACGAAGACAGACAACAGAAGGAAAACTAGACCTTCGACAGCCCTCACCCAGGGCTGTCACAAGCGGAGTTCCGGGGGGGGGCAAACTGCCCCAGGCCTCCCGCTTGTGGGGGGCAGTCACCCTCTTCCTAGCGGAAAGCAGCACCGTCCACCTGTGTCCATTATTCACATGGGGGACTGTGCTGTCTATTCTCTGCCACTGCAATGATTTTGCTGTTTGTTGCAAAGCCGTTTGGCTCCCCAACAAACAGCAAAATAATGGGAGATAGCAGGGCTCAGAAGTGAGCTCTGCTGCCTCCCATAATTCAGCTGACAATGTAAACATGCTGAATGCCAAGCGAGGACTCCTCTTCTGTCAGTCAGTTTGTTCACGTTGTTCAGCGTGACCACGCTGACTGATAGAGGAATTCTCTCCTGTCAGGCAGCATGTCTACGTGTCGGAGTGCCATGGCTGCCCGGATTCTTTTGAAGGGTGCATGGAGGTAAGGTTAGTGTTTATTTTAAATTGAATGTGTATATATGTGTATTTAAATTAAATGAGTATGTATATGTGTATGAATGCATGCATGCATGCATGTTGGTGTTTACGTCTGTGTCTATGCTGTGTTTGGTTTTATGTATGCATGCATATAAGTTGTGTGACTGGTGGATGAATGCATGGGTGAAAGTTTTGAATGTCTGTGTGTGCGCCAGCCCATCCCTAATGCAGGCCACTTAATTAAGGGGTCGTGTCCTGGCATCAGAGGAACACATAGGCTAACATTTTGGGGGAGCTGAGAGGGGGGGCGGGGTGTGACTAACACTTCAAATGTTGGGAGAGGCACGAACTTCAGAGGCAGTGGGGGAGGGGCAAACTTACTTGTGTGGGGACATCTAACATATTTCCAAATTCGAAAGAGAATATTCTGGTGAAACTTCAATGTTAGAAGCAACTAGCACTCTCCTTCATTTCTGAAACGTCACACTTAAGGACTGCTGTGAGAATGAGATTTCTCTTGTCACCACTTCCCTTCTAATCACTCCCTTGACATGCAAGTGCTAACCCCACATCACAATTTCAATTACCTAAAAATGTATGCATATGAATGCAAGTGCTAAATGTGAAATGTGTTATGTTAGTAATGACAGGGCCTTTGTTAACAGTGAATCCCAGGCACTGTTTAATGCCTGTGTCCTGCTCCATCTGGCCACAACTCTGTTGGTCAGCCCGGCAGGGAGTGGTTGACAGTTTTGAAAGCGGATAGTGAGTGGGGCCAATGTGGGGCCAATAAACCCATTGTGCTCTCAGTCTCCCTACTGAGGGATGGAGTCTTGGTCTTTCAGAGTTTGCAGTTGAAATGGGCCCCCAAGCAGCTGCCCCCATGCTGGCAGACTTATGACACAGAAACCTACTGATAATCTGCAGCTTTTAACCACATTGCTGCATTATTTTGACTTCATTATTGATCTAAGCACTCCACAGGTGCCTTGGCCTATTTTCCCAATCTGTAAGGTCAGGGGTGCCCCCCAAACATCACAAAGAAATGGGCCGCCACCAGCCCTGACACATCTTCAACCAGCCCTGCTCCCACAACCCTCCCAATTCCCTAAGCCCAGCTGGAAAGCTGAATAGCTATTTCACCTTCCTTTTGACCAGTAGTTCTACCTTTCACCCTAATTCAGAGTCTGTTTACTTTCATAATGCTATGCTAATGTCTGGAGAGGTGGGCTATCTAAAAGCTGATACCAGAAGTTTAGACTTTGGCTTCATCAAAGTTAGTCTGTTGATATTGCATGGATAGGCTTTTGTGCTTTGCATGTTTGATGCTGCTGCCGCTCCTAACGAGTGCTATGGGTTGGCAACACATCGAAAGACGCCTTCTGCTTCAAGGTGGGAGGGCTTCAGCCCTCTCTAGCCAGGGGCTGGCGCCTCCCATGCAGCCAGGTCGAGTCAACAAAGCCCAGCATTTCAGGAGGGGACTAGAGCCTGATCTGCTCAATGGTGTTGCACCCTGCGTGTCTTTCGCTGAAGTTCTGTTAAAAACAAACATTGTCAAAGCCAACAGTTTTGGCTTGTGCATAAGTATTAGGCATTTGGAGGATTCTAGAATGGATGGCGGCGGAGTAGCAGCTTAACTCAACTGCGCTGGACCTCTCCCTGAAGATATTTATAGAGAAACTGTAAATGAGTTCTAAGAAAAAGATTGGTGAAGCTGATAACCCTGCTTCAAAGAAACCTAAGCAGGTTCCTGGGATGGAGGAAACCCCAAGCCTTGGAGATGTTTACAAGACCATTCTTCTGGTGGCTCAATATGTTACTGAGATTAAGCTGACTATGGCTGAGCTCAATTTGAAAACCGGACAACTAGATGGCAGGGTCACAGAGCTGGAGTAATCTTCCACATCTATGAGCTCTGAGATTTATTTGAAAAAAGAAAAAGACCAACGTCTGGATTTAGAGCTGAGGATTAGAGCAAGAAATATCAGATTGGTCGGTTTGGAAGACTCTGGAGACGATGAGGACCTGCTTTCCCTGGTGTTTCAGGTTTTTAGAGACTGTTTCCATTGTGATACCATCAAGATTGAAGACATTGACAATATCTTCAGGATTGGTAAACATCTGGGGGGCAAGACTAGGCATATTTTGGTTTCTTTTATGAACTTAAGATCAAAAGAAAGCTTGATGAGAGCTGCAAGATTGATTGGAAATGCCTCCTACAAAGGTAAATCCATCTTTGTTTATCCTGACTATCCTAAGGAAGTCATACTCATGAGGAGATCATTTAAGGGAGCCAAAGACTTGGCTAAACAGCTCTCTCTGAAGTCCTTTCTCAGCAGAAATTGTGTCCTGACTATTGTGTTTCCTGATGGGGAGAAGTCTACATCTGATCCTGCTCAGGCACTGGAATGGTTGGATACATTTAAAAGGGGTCATCCTATGTCTGCGGTAGCCAGTGCATGATTTGGATGCCTTCCACCCCCCACCATGACTTAACTTTATTTTTCATTGTTTTAATTGCTTTTATTACTACATATGGATTTTCACAAGATAGCGCCGACTGGATATGGCAGTTAACGTTTTTTGAAAAGGCTTGGAATTTGGAGCATTAATTGGCGTTCAGCGTGACTTACTTCGGATTCCATTGCTACGATCCGCGCTTCGTGCTGTGTTTATAGAGCCGTGGTCTTATTAGAGGAAGGCACCTAGCGCCGTGTGTGCGCGACGTGCTGTCAGCTGACTGGACTGCGTTCAGTTACAGGAAGGGGACGGTTTCGCTCGATTAATGATGCGGTGGCCTGCGGTGAGATGCGACGACTGTTCGGAGCTGATCATCTGCTTCTATGGAACTGAGAGGTCTCAGGTGGACTGAGGGGAATGTTGGATAATGGAGCGAGCGGGATTTCATTTGAGTAACCCTCCCCTTGCTCTCATTGCCTTTGTGGGATGTCGCCTTCCTGCAGGTAGAGGGTGAAGTTGGGGTGCCTGACACCAAGGCGGGTGACATGGCGGGGCTACTGTAATGCGTGCGACATTCAGGTTGCACTAGCATAACCTATCCTGACTAATGGAGAAACATATATGTGTTACACATGCCCATACTCTATCTTGGTTGCATCCGTGGTTCCTTCTGTACTTTACCACCTAAATGCAGATGCATTGGTTATCCATCTACGGGATCGTATTAAGACATTTGACTATGTGCTTGTTTCTACCCTCAAGCCAGGACTATTGAAAGGTTCATACTAGGTGGTTCCGCATGAAACTTATGAGTGTACATACATCATGGCACATACAAACCATTTTGTTGTCTCATCCTAACTATTAAGTTAGATTGTGTGTAATCGCTGACCTGCAAGATCTGTTTCCTCTGCACATTGGAACGAACCAATATTATTATCTGTGTGCAAAATATGACATTACATGTTTTAATAATTTTTTAATGCAGGAACACTTGTCACCTTGGTCATTTAGCACACAGTTTTGGTCTCTTTTGATATGGTACTACGCATGGTTGAAATGTAAACTATATTACAACGCATATATATAAGAGTGTATTCTGTTATGAAGGCCTGCAGGCGTAAACGTTTTCTTCATGCCAGGTCATTTCATGCTGATCTTCTTGTTCACTCTGGTTATGTGGTTGATTAGTTCCCAGACATGACACCGTACACCTTGGCCTTTATTTACTCATTTCGCAGTCCTGAGTTCTATTTTTGAAGGTGACATTATGGTGGTTGCTGGGGGGTGAGTTGTTTGATTATGGCTTCTGGTTTTTGTCTGGCGCTATAATTCTCTTAACACATTTGTGTTTTGTCATTGATGGCGGGGGGTTGGGGGTACATCAATGTTAGTTTTCTGGATTTCACTTATGCACTGTTTATTTTTATAAGTAGGGTAATGATGCTTTTATGTTTTATTATTGTTACTTGGGGGAGGGGTCCTGGGAATGGTTCTGAATGTTGTACCATTTATTGTTTGGGCTGAACAGACTTCGCTGTCTTAACTATTCTTTGGGTTTGCTTTTCTTTGTTTTTTGTTCTTTTTTGTTTTTGTGTCGTTTTTACTTTTTTTAGGTTGTATTTTTGCTTTTGATGCTCCAGACCTTCAAGGTATAATGGCGACCTCTCACACGGATAGGTCTGCTAATGACCACCTCTGTGTAGTTTCTTGGAATGTAAATGGGGTCAATAACTTGTTAAAGAAAAAGAAGGTACTTCACATGTTACAGGACATGCATGCTGATATCTGTTTCTTGCAGGAGACTCATATTTTGAAGGATGAGATTTCTAAGTTGGAAAAAGAGTGGGTGGGTTCCGCTTATGGTTCCTCTTTTTCGTCAAGGTCGAGGGGAGTGGCAATTTTGTTTCGTAAGAAACTGCCTGTTAAAATTTTGAAGGAATGTGCGGATAAGGATGGTAGGATGATTGCATTGCTGGTTGAGATTCAGGGGGAGTTATTATCCCTCTGTAATGTGTATGCTCCTACTGTAGACGATGGCTCCTTCTTTAGAATGGTGGCACAGACCCTTTTGGATTTGAATAATCCTAATATTCTGCTTGGGGGTGACTTCAATACGGTAGTTGATCCTGATCTGGATAGAAGTCAGGTCAGGCGTGTGTTACGTTGTGATTATCATCATCAGGCGCTTCATTCACTTTTGGAGGAACATGATTTGAAAGATACGTGGCGTCTGGAGAACCTAGACAAGCGACAATACAGTTTCTTTTCTAGTGCGCATGGTGTGTTCTCTAGATTGGACATGATGTTTACTGGTGGGAATGTTTCGGAGAGTGTTGTCTCAAGTGGTATTGGTAATATTTTATTGGGTGATCATGCCCCTGTTGAGATGAAGTTGAGACATAAGTTTCAGTGTAAAAGAAGTTTCTCATGGAAGATGAACACGTCTATCCTGTTAGATGATGACATTTTAGAACAGATTGTTTCAGAGGCGAATTACTTCGTTATGGAGAATCGCGCGGAGGAGATCAGTGTAGAGAACACGTGGGAAGCCTTTAAATGCTGTATGCGTGGTGTCTGTTTAGGGCTGTCGTGTGGTAAACGGAAAAAGGAGGAGTGTAAGAGGCGTGATCTAGATCTACGTATTAGTGGGATCTCGAGGGATCTGATGCCTGATCCGACTAACTCTGTTTCTTTGGCAACTTTGAAGAAACTTAAAAAAGAAATGGAAGGCTTTTTGACGATGAGGGCTGAACGAGGCTTGTTCTATTCTAAATGTACATATTTTGAGAAGGGGGAGCGTTGTGACAGATGGTTGGCATACAGGTTGAAGAAAAGGATTTCGGAGTCTGCAATTACGTCTATAGTTGACAAGGATGGTAAAATTACATTTGATCCAAATAAAATTAACTTGATATTTCGTGACTTCTATGAGAATCTGTATAGCAATGAGGCGGGTATTACTGGTGAGGGTGAGAACTTCTTTGGTAATTTGCCGATGCCGAAGGTTTTGGATAACGATCGTGATCTACTTGGTGTTGAGATTACGGTGGATGAGATCAAAGGGGCGATTTCTGCGCTGAATACAGGCAAATCCCCGGGTCCTGATGGCCTCCCTTGTGAGTTTTATAGGATTCTTCCGAACTCAGCCTTGGAGCTCTTGAGAGATGTGTTTGTTTCTAGCAAACAGACTGGGACGCTGCCTGAAAGTACTAATCATGCGTCTATTTCGGTATTTTTGAAAAAAGGTAGAGATTGTAATCTCCCGGCCAGTTATCGTCCGATTAGCCTAATCAATACAGATAATAAGATTCTTGCTAAGGTCCTAGCTATGCGCCTGGTGCAATTATTGCCTACTTTGATTGGAGAGGAACAATCAGGTTTCATGAAAAATAGGCGTACATCTAGTAACATCAGGAGGTTATTGCTTACTATGGAAATGGCGGATAGGACGAACTGTGATGCCGCTGTCCTGTCGCTTGATGCAGAAAAAGCGTTCGACAGAGTTAGTTGGGATTATTTATATTCTGTACTGAGGAGGATGAATTTGGGTGAGGAGTTCATCTCTTGGGTTGCTCTTCTATATTCCAGACCGACTGCTGCAGTTAGGACTAATGGAGTAATTTCAGAACCTTTCAGTTTGGAGCGCGGCACGCGGCAAGGTTGTCCTTTCTCTCCTCTGTTGTTCATTTTGGCAATTGAGCCTATTGCTGTTAGCCTCAAACATGACCCAGATTTGCGCAGAGTGAGTTGTTGGGGTGTGACACAAAAGGCTTGGCTTTATGCGGACAACCTTTTATTGGTACTGGAGAATTTGTAAGTGTCATACCCAGTTTGATGAGGCTTTTATCTGAATTTCATGATTGTTCAGGCTATAAAATTAACCGTTTGAAATCTGAAGTGTTGCCTCTGACGAACAGATGTGATAAGACCCTGGTTACGGGGCAGGGGTTTACGTGGTGTGAGGTTCGCTTGCGTTATTTGGGGGTATGGCTGACGTATCCTCTTTCCAAGATGGTAGATGAGAATATGAGTGTGGTTATTCGAGAATGTAAATCGGAATTAGAAAGGTGGTCTTTGCTTAATCTTTCTTTGTGGGGTAAAGTTAATGCCCTGAGGATGAATACAACTCCTAAAATCAACTTTATATCTAGTATGCTTCCTCTGAAAATTAAGAGCTGTTACTGGAATGATTTGGACTGCCTAGTTCAGGAATTTTTGTGGGACAAAAAGCCACCAAGACTTAGTCTATGGAAGTTGCAGCTTCCAGTTCATTTAGGTGGACTGGGGGTACTAAATTTTCGGGCCTACCATTTGGCCTTTTCTGCTCATTCTTTTGTTCCATTTTTAACTAGTGAATTAGACAGCTGGGCAGTGGCAGAATCGAGTGCCTATGGGCCGCAGGGACCGACAGCCTTGTTGACCACAAATACCAAGATTCAGTGTGGTGATTTGTTGGCAACGTCATTTTTGCGCAATTCTTGGATTGCAGTTTTATCATGGCTTGGTCGGGATGCATTCAAGTGTAAGAGTGCCTCTATCTGGTTGAATCCTAAGATTAGGGACAATTTGAGGACAGTTTTTTGGCCTGAATGGTTTTTGATGGATATTAAACAGGTTTCTGATTTGGGGAATGATGATCGATGGTTGACTGCAGCAGAGCTGAGAGAGAGGTGGAATTTTGGAGGTTTATCGGACTCTGCATATAGACGGCTTAAGAGGGCGGTTGGTGAGGTTGACTGGTCCGACTCTTGGGATGTGTGCGCTTTGCTGACAGACTCTAGTGGGAAGTGTGGCGGTCTGGCCAGTCGGCTTTACAAGCTAATGGTGTCACATTTTCGGAGTAATGACAATTTGCGGAGTGAGAAAATAGGATCAGAGATTGATTTGGATGATTGGCAGAATATGTGTAGTAATGTATCTTTGTGCTCTCTGAATCTAGGTGAACGGTCTCGACAGATCAAGATCCTGAACCGGGTATATTGGTGCCCTGAAACATTGCATAAAAGAGGCATGTCTGACAATTCTAACTTTTGGGGGTGCGTTCAGGCAGTCGGGTCATTGGAACACATGTGGTGGGATTGTGTGAGAGTCAGAGATTTTTGGAGTGAAGTTTGTAATGTGTGTGACAGGATTGCAGGAGGTGGGCTTGTCCTTGATTTTAGGACGGTAATCCTAGGTGATGATTCCGGGTTGGGTGATGTCAGCTCAGCTCACAAGAAGTGGATTTTTCGTGCATTCCGTGGGTGGAAAGGGCGGGTGTCACCTTCCTATGAGGAGTGGATACAGGAAATGCATAACCTGTCACGGAGGGAGAAACTGATTTACAAATTGAAATGTAAATGTTCTACATATGAGAAGATCTGGAATGTGTTTAATGACTTCTTTTAGGTTATTTCTTCTTTGTTTATATTTTTTTTATTAATTCTTTTTGTGTACTTCCTGTTTTTGGTTTTTGTTAATATTGCTGTTGCTGATATGTTGTATATATTGTATATAATATAAATAAATAATTTAAAAAAAAAAGTATTAGGCATTTGCCAGGCACTGCTATAAGATGCTCAGGTACTCAAACCATTTTGCACCTGCTACCATTAACGGCCAGTTAATACCAATACAGCAGTGCCTTTCCCATGCCTACATAAAAGCCCAAACTGTTAGCATTGCCAATGCTTGTTTTGCTTTACCCTTGATGCACAGGACTATGCATTAAGGTTAAATCAAACATACTGCTTGGCTAAATTGGCCCACATTGAATTTAGGCCAATCTAGCCAGTTATAACACTTATGATGCATAGTCAGACTGGAAATACTTTCTGTGGCATGGCATTTTACTGGCTGGGAGTCTGTACATAGTAATAATGGCATATATTGGTGCAGCCTGCATGGACATACATGGGAACAACCAGCATGAATATATTTTTATACTAGCATATGTTGTGTGCAAAGGCGGCATTAAATGTATTGGAAAATGTTTCTGTGCACGGTTGGTGAGTTGCAACTATTGGATTTTTCCATGCGCTTCCGTACAAAACCAATTGCAAACTGTATGGATTTCTACTTAATTTCACAAAGAAAGTGCTGTCAAATGCATAATTTTAACCCAATGTTTCAGAAATGTTCTTGGGAGGGAGAAACCCCCTCAATCAACCCTTGTTTGGTTTGGGATCCCTCACTGTGCTCTGTTGATCCTGCATAATTGGCACAAACATTTATGCCTTCAGTTCAGAAATTCACCCGCCTCCACTGTACGTTATCTATCTGTCACCGTGTATGATGTGTGCTTTAATGCGCACACAGGGGCAGAACGCTCCTTAATGCTGGCATCACGCACTGCATGCCGTCATGCCATCCTATTTATGTTAATGCATCTGATACAAAAGTTAGTCTGGCATAAACCTTTCTTCAGTAGAGAAAACCAACTTTGCTGTAGTTTGATTGGCAGTTGTAGTAATAAACCCAGTGCAGAGTATCGTAAGGGGGCCTCACCAGATGTTTTGCCCCAGGCCTCACCACATCTTGTGACAGCCCTGCCCTCACCCGGCTCTGCCCCTCACAGCCAAGGCCACAGGGCCACTTCGATTTCTGAGTCAAACAAACCTCTCACATGTGGTATGAAGTTGGCAAATATTAGACATAGGGCCTCATTACACGGTAGGCGGTAACCATGGCGCTGTCAGCGCCATGGTTGCCGCCAGTATTTTACCGTGTCCACCTTGGTGGATGGCAGAATTACCGCCCTACTCCAAGGTGAGCGGGGGCGGTAATTCCCCATTCACCAAGGCACTTCCCCATTCCCATTTTTGCCCCCATAGGGCTCAAATGGAATGGGGAAGGCAAGAATTACGGTACCGCAAATTGCGGTACCGTAATTGCCTCCAAGGTCCCTTTGCGGGCCCGTTCCTTAACGTCTGGTAAAACCAGCCGTTGAGGTCGGGTCCCGCTGAGGCGCCTCGTAGTAAGGCGGTAGGGGATTACCGGCACCGGTGCCCTTACCGGTGCCGGTAATACCCTACCGCGTTCTGTGTAATGAGGCCCATAATGTGACAGAGCAATTTCTGAGACGAAAATATGATCAATATTATATCCACTCCTTCTTCTTCCCATAGGTTAAATACCGGTGTGATTTAGATGGTTCTCTAGAGGGACTTTCATGTTTCAAAAGATAGTGCCATGAATACTCACTCACTCACAGCGGACCGCATGCGGGCGAGCACAGACGTCGATTTGGAAAACTTTTTTCTAAGGTTGTCCACGAGATGGCGATATAGGAATACTAACGCTGTACACGTAAAACAAGCAAAAACAGACCAGCTGCACGCACTGATGTGAAAACAGTTATTTTATTTTGTTTCTTTGTTTAGCGCTTCACGGCACCGTGAGGCCATTTTTAAGCGCCGAGGAAGTAGAGGAGCGAGCTAATGGGAAGTATGGAGTGAGAGTGAAACTTTTCAGCGACGTGCTGCACTTATATTTATTGTTGTTATTGTTTGTAAGACTAGCAGACAGCTCTATAATTCATGGCTAAATTCTGACAGGTATTTCGCGCGAGGTAGTCGGGTGGGAGTACTCGTGCCACCGTTTTACTCTGCACCATGGCATTGTGCAGCACTGTGGAACTGCTTGGTGTACAGGGGTGCACTATTACGGCCTTACTCAAGCAGCACTGTGCTGTGGGAACCACCATTGCATCTACTAGCTTCAGTGCCTTAAGTAGCACTACAAAATGAGCCCCGGCTGAATAGGATACAGGCACCCCTGCCAGGAAGCCTTGTGCAGAGAGGGTGCTGATCTCTGCAAGAGGCTTCCTGGCAGGGGTGAGGGTGCTGATCTCTGCACAAGGCTTCCTGGCAGGGGTGAGGGTGCTGATCTCTGCCCTTATTTTCTATAGGCTTGCCTGAATGGGGACACCGCCTCGCCTATTCAGCCCACTAGCGTAACAGGGGCCCCGCCAGAACATTCCCTGGGAGGGGGCCCCACTTGAAAAGAAAAAAAAAGTTTTTTTTCAACAACAAAAAAAGTTTCGTTTTGAATTCACTCTGCATTAATAAAGAAATTATTTCTGTAACATAAATAATTTCTTTATGAAGGCAGAGTGACTACAAAAAGAAACTTTCTTTTTGAAGGCTGAGGGCTCCCCCCAACCCATGACATGGAAGACCCTTGGCTGGAGGGCTCCATGTCTTGGGGTGGGGGACGAGCCCTATGACTTCAAAAATAAATAGTTTATTTTTGAAGTCACTCTGCCTTCATAAAGAAATTATTTTCGTTACGGTTCGGTCCTTAACTGAATAATTTCTTAATGAAGTTAGAGTGACTTCAAAAAGAAACAATGGGGCTCATTCTGACAATGCCGGCCCGGAAACAACGGTGCTGGTAATCTTACCGGCACCGTTGTTTCCGGACCGGCATATTACAGGTCTACCTGCTGGGGCCCCTGTGCCCGACAGGTCTGACCCTGCTGGGCACAGTGGCCACGGTAAGCAGACCCGTCACGGAAGCACTGGCACCGCTAACAACGGTGCCGGTGCTTCTGTGTCCCCAATCTCATGGAGTCCTATGGGGTTCCACGGGAATGGGGATTACCAAAATTACCGGCGCCTGACTTCCCAGCCGCTGGACTTGGAAGATCCCGGTGGCACCGGGAAGTCAAGCGCTGGTAATTTTTTCCGGGTCAGGCAGCAACCCGCCGGTGGCACCGGCACGGTTACCGCCGGACCCGTAATGAGCCCCAATTTCTTTTTGAAGTAATAGGGCTCCCCTCAACCCCATGACGTGTAAGTGTATTTTGAAAGGGTGCACACTTAAATGTATAGGTGGCTGCCTGTGTGAGTGTATGGTGAAAGGGTGCACACAGTGTATGGGTTACTGGGTGTGCGTGTGTGCATGTACAGTGAAAGGGTGCACCCTTAAATGTATGGGTGTGTATATGGTGAATGGTGTGTGTGCTTGTGTACAGGGGCACAACAAAACATACATTTAGGAGGGCTAACCCTTCAAATGTTGGGAGAGGTGCCAACTTCATGGGTGGTGGGGAGGGGCAAACTTATTCGTCTGGGGGCATCTAACTTCTTTACGTGTTTTAATGGGACAATTCTAGTGCAGCTTCAATGTTACAGCCAGTTAATTCTCTCCTTTAAGTCTTCTATTTCCTTTCTACCCTTCCAATTATTCCCCTGGCATGCAGGTACTAGACCCAAAATGTGGCATTTGAATGCAGGTACTAGCAGTAAAATGCTTTACATTGGTAATTGCTGAGCCCTTATTAACAGCAAAACCCAGGTTCCGTTTAACATCTGTGTCCCGTTCTGTCCGGCAACTGTTCTGAAGGTCAGCCAGGTCGAGTCAACATAGCCCACAATATCAGTGGGGTGGGGAGTGCTGAAGCCCAGTCAACTCAATGGTGTTGCGCCACTACTTGTGTTTAATGCCTTGATTACTCCTAGCCCTATTCTTCCTCATCCCAGTACTTATGTATGAGGCAGTATTTGTGTACTCTGCCTCATACACAAGTACTGGGATGAGGTAGAGGTACATGGAGGTAATGCCTGACTTAGCTACCTGTAGTCTTCATTACTCCTAGCCCCACTCTTCCTCATCCCAGTACTTACCTATGAAGCAAGGAGCCTCATACGTAAGCTCTGGGACAAGGAAGAGGTACGTGGAGGTAATTCCTGGTTGAGGAGCTGATTTTGGAGGTTAGGGTAGGGGGGTAGGAGGGAGAGGGGATGTGTGGGGGGCAGGATTGTGCGATAAATCATAATGGTTGTCCATGTCCAGGCTAAGCAGGCATGATGTGTGGTATTAGTGGCTAGAGAGGCCTTTTGGTGAAGCCAGTCTAGTCATTCCTCAGTTTGGTATGACTTTCTTTTAACTGGGAATTTCTGATAAAGCAGTCCTGCTAAGTGTAATTATCTGGCTAGATTGGCATTTGGGTGCTGCCAGTCTAGCCATTTCTTACTGCGGCATTGTATATTTTTCTAGGCATCTGGGATAAAATCATATGATAAAAGTCATTCATAACACGCCTGTACACAAGTGTTTCTATGCGCGACAAGACAAGCAAGGGAAGATAGAGGGAGGACAAGACAACCGATCTCACTAGGCCTGTGTCATTGTGAGAATGAGGGGTGCAAGAGGAAAGGGAGGGGGGGAAGTGCAAGGAAGAGGGGAGGGGAAAACAGGGCTGCAATGCTCTGAGTAAGTGCAGCCAGGGCAGCACAGCTATGGATAGTGCAAGGTGAACAAGGGGCTGCAGGGTTACAGTTACAGACCCTAAGTGCACGGTAGGCACAGAGATAATGCAAGGGTGACCGATCAAGAAAGTGCCTGGACTCAGAGAGACTCTGAGGGTATCAAGCAACCAGTCGGTATAGTAGACAGGTAGGTCAGCAGGGGAGGGAGAGGGAGAAACCAGAGGAAAAAAGGAAAGTTTTGAGCTGCTTCCGAAACTTAAGATGGTCCGGCTCAAGTTTAAAGGTGCAGGGTGGCCATTCCAGAGGGAGGCACCAGCAGAGGAGAGAGATCTACCCCCCACTCTCTGCCTGGAGAAGCGTCTAACCCTTAGAGAGTTAGAGGTAGCTGAGCAAAGGGCTTGAGAGGGAAGGTATTTTGGAAGAGAGCATTGGATGTAGTGCGGGCCCCGGCCCCAGAAAGCCTTGTGGACAATGCAAAGGGTCTTGAACTTGATCCTTGCAGCCACCGGGAGACAGTGGAGAGATTTCAGGGCTGGAGAGATGACCCCTGGGCTTGAGGCCAAGGATAAGTCTTGCAGTCCTGTTCTGGATTAGTTGCAAATGATGGAGAGTAGAGAAAAGCAGAATGAGAAAGAGGCTGTTGCAGTAGTCCAGCCTAGAGAGAACCAAGCCTCTGGAGATAGTGAGCCTCTGGTGGAAAGTGAGAAAGGGAAGAGTCCCTTTGAGGAGGAGCATCTGGTAGTGGAACATCTTGGTGACATCTGAGATGTGAGGAGACAAAGAGAGAGTGGCATACAAGATGACACAAGGTTTTTTGCCCCGCAGGAAGGTGAAGGAAGAGGGCCCAAGGCGGACGGCCAGAGTGAGAGGGGGAAAGCTGGTGTCAGGGTCCCAATGAAAAGGATCTCTGTCTTACTGGCATTAAGGCAGAGCTCGTTGGAGGTGCACCAATACTGAATCGCAGATAGACAGTCAGGAATGAGCGAGAGAGGAGAGGAGGCTGAGGGGAGCCTGAAGGAAAACTGAGTCATTCACATAACACTGAAAGTTAGAGGAGAAGGTAGAGATCAGGTAGGCCAAAGGGGCCAAGTAGAGGTTGAAAAACCAGGGTGAGAGTATAGAGCCCTGGGGAACGCCACAGGTAGAGAGAGGCGGCAGAGAGATTGGGACCAGGTTGGACCTGGGAGGGGGGGGCGATCCAAGAGGAAGGAGGTCAGTCACTCCAGGGCCTGATCCGTGATGCCCAGGTTATCACAGAGTCGATTGATCAGGATGGGGTTGTTAATTGTGTAGAAAGCAGAGGAAATAAGGAGGGTGAGGACAGAAGGAATGCTGGAATCAAGGTTAGAGAGCAGATCTTCATGGGTGGTCAGGAGAGCAGTTTCCATTCCTCTGGCATCTCTGAAGCCAGACTGATGGTCATGGAGACAACCAACAGATTCAGTGTGGAGAGTAAGCTGGGAGATGGCAAGCTTTTACAAGAGTTTGCCCAAGAAAGGGGTGATGGAGATTGGGCAATAGTTTGCCGGGCAGGTAGGGTCAGCAGATGGCTTCTTGAGGAATGGGTGCACAAGGGAGTGCTTAAGGGGAGAGGGGAACATTCCAGTGGCTAAAGAGTGATTACAAAAATCAGCCAAGGCTGGAGCAAGGGTGTCAATATGGTCCTTGATGGTTCTGGAGGAGCAGGGAAGCACCTGTTTGGACAACACTTTCATAGATTAGACTTGTCTAGAAACCTTGTCAGGCATTGTCAGAGAGAAAGAGGAAAAAGGAGGGGGAGAGGTAGAGATGGCCAAAGGGGGCTGACAGAGGGAGAGGAAGAGGAGATAGAGGACAGGATGTCCTGAGATTTAGCAGAGAAGTGAGAGGCCAGAGCCGTACAGAGGGCCTTGGAGGGAACAGGCGAGGTAGAGACCGCAACAGGATTGACCAGTTCCTTGCAGATGGAGTTTGGCCGTGTTGGTAGAGACCGCGGAGACGCTGGCTTTATTGTGTGCTCTCTTCATGATGAGTGCTATTGCTTTGACTGGCATTTTGGTGCAACCAGTCTAGGTATGTCTAAATGTGGCCTGGCATGCTTTACTGTAATGTTATTACGTGTCTACACTGGTCTACATTGTACAGCCAGTTGGACATGTTTTCATTGTGGCATGGCATTTTTAATAGCAAAGCATTAATGTTCCTGTGCACTGTTGGTGACTTACATGTATTGGATTGGTGTTACCCTACAAAACAATTGCAAACATTGTGGCTTTATAGCCAATTTGTGTCAGAAAGTGTGCTGTACATTGCATTAAACTACATATTTATATCTTTCTCCTAGTGCAGCGTGCGGCATACCCCTTCAGCAGCACGTTTGTGTATATTGCGCAAGCATAACAATCTAGGCCGGCCCAGAGTGTGGCGCGACCCGTGATTTGTTGCCGAGTTGGGGGGGGGCCCTTGACATGACTCGCAGGAGGCCCCCCACATTTTGTGTTACGCCACTGATTCAGCCTTAATGGTGGCGCTGGCCTTCGCCAGCTGGGGAGGGGCAGCGTCACCATTAAGGCTGAAAGGGTGAGGCGGCGGCCGCTGGAAGCTGAGGCTGTTTGCCTGATGACTGTAACTCCCACGAATGGGCAGGAGCTTCAGGATATAGAAAACAAGGCCTCTGCTTCCAGCGGCCTCACGTTTTCTCCAAAATGGTGGCACGGGCATCTCTTGCTTAAAGGGATGCGAGAGCTTCATGCTTTAGAAATAAAGCCTTTTTGTGTAGTGTCCGCGGCTGCCAGGGGAAATTAGTGCGCCCCGGCAGGGCCCCATCTCAAAACGAGATTTCGGAGCTTGCTGGGGCCTCGCCCCGGAAGGCTCTGGCCCACTTAAAGCCCTGGCTAGCTTGAATTATTGTAGCAGGTGTAAAGGCGTGTGGCTATGCAGTCCTGCGCCAGCATGTCCGCACAGTGGTCCAGTACCACACATGGTTAATACGTGGCGGTGTGCTGTCTGGCACCGGCTGCCCAGCTACCTACGTGTTACTGTTTGGCCGGTTACGAATCTGTACTTCTTTGCTTTTTAAAGACTCGTGCAGCAACTGAGCTAGTCTAGTACTGCGGGTGTGTGCAGTTGGGCATCAATATTGGATGTGTGGTGCTGCACTTCCACAATCTTTAATAGGTGGCAGAGTGTGATCTGGCATCCTCACTGGACCTGCAGCCGAGAAACACTTGTGTCGGCTCCACTTGACAGAGTGCAACAGCGGGCTGTGAACCAGGGCTTCTTCAGGGCTTTGCGCCAGACTGGTTGCAGTTTTTATTAATTGCCCACACTGTAGACCTGGGATGTTTTTGTTGTTGTTGCTGCATAGAAACAGGCCTTGAACCGCACAAACATCAATTCTTGCGTTGCCAATGCTCACACAGTCCTTAGTCCCTGTGCCACGTCTCACATGATACTCAAGTGTATCTGCACATGTCGTTAGTATTCGCTCAATTGTATAATTGGGCGCCTACCTTGACTCCTGAAAGACTTGTGTGCTGTACACATTCATCCATGGACTTGGCTTCTAGCAATGATAGCGTTAAAGCAGGAGCATAGGAGGCACTATCTTCCGTGGTGGGCGGGGGAGGTGTTGAAGGGGGAGTCGGGGGATTTGCTACTGACACTTCCCACCTTAATCCACCTTAAATTGAGGCATTTATGTATGCCTTAAGGGTCCAGTAAACATGTGTTTTACTACATTTGTTGGGGTGGGGTGCGTTCTAAAGTATGGCAGTTTTATAAACACAATTCTCATCTGTTAAGTTTGAACAGAATCAAATAAAAGTGAATCGTGGGGGGGGGTCGATTTGCAAAGATCGGATGTCTGCTAATTAGCAGGGCAGTATATGGTTACCTTTTGTATGTCAATGGCTGCCTGAGCCATTTTCAACCTGTGTCTTTGGGACAATACCTGAGAAAATAAAACCCAACACGCCTCGCTGTCTGTCCTGCATCCTGCGCTTAAGTCGCCTTGCAGACAATCTACTAAGCAATGTAAGGGACCTCCGCCATATTCCCTCCAGTTCCTTGGCCCTGGATCAATGGCATTTAAGAATGTCCGCAAACGCAAAATGGAGGCACTCGATCCAAAATGGAGGCACTCGATCCAAACGATATTTATTTGGTAATCAAATCAAATTGTCAATAGGGGTGGCAGCCTGCTGGCTGATGTATTCACAAGCACTCTGTAGCTTAAGGGCATTGCTGAAGGCACGCTCAGGCAGCAATGCTGTACCATTCCGTAACAAAAAGCTAGGAAGTTGACAAGTTTCTTCCGCAACCCATCCATCTAATAACGGTATCCAGTGATTTTAACAAATACAAAATAAAGAATGAATTTTAAGCGAAACAAAAACAGCGGAAAAGTACTGATTAAAAAAATATATATGTGAGGGTGGGATAAGGGGTTAAATATGGTGGGGGAAGAGTTGGGGAGGGCTTTAAACATGGGGAAATCGAGGGGTTGGAGGGACCACCCCCCAAAAAAATGTAGATCTTTTTTTCGTTGTTTTTGTTTTGGTAAAAAATGATTATTTATTTTTGCATTTGTCAAAATCACACTGATCCCAATAAGAGGTTACTCAAGGAAGGTGTCTCTCATTTAAGTGTAGGACTGGTGTGTGGGAAAATGTTTGTGTTACTGGAGCCCAGAGTAGTGGGCGGCTTTTCCTCTGTCCACCAACAACACTGTGTGACCGAGAATAAGGGTTTTAAAATTAACAGTGGAGGTCAAACTGGCCCCTTGAATGATTTATTCTGGTTTACCAGCCAACTGAACAAAAACATGAATGGGCGTGACAGGGTAACACACGTGTTACAACAAGTGTGCAGCACCCAGAGACCCGCTGCACACTGAATGGACATGTGAAGACGATTAACTTCACGTTTAGTTTAGTTTTTGTTGAGGGTATTCAGGGAGATTTGGAATTGTATGGATTCAAGTTTATCCTTGAGAAGCTTAGTTTAACTTTATTTAAACATGGGGGTTCAGTTTGCAATCCCCACAGATCATTAAGGAAGCGCTAAGACAGGTGTAAATGTGTTATGCCTTTCTTACCACCTTCTCTAATGGATTGTGGGGTTTTCAGTTTGCTTTGAGGCAGTGTGGGGAGCAATGAATGGACAAACCGCGTCCCCGGCATGCTTCCCTAAATCTCCCTCAAAACAAGACATTAACGCTAGCATGTATCTTCCTGCAGATGCATCACTATGGAATCTGCCTGGCCTTTAGACCTGTAAAAAGGAGACTGATTCCGTTGGAATCCGTTGTAAATACCTTATGTAATTGTTGAAAACAGGAGGTATTTACACTTTTCCTCAAACCTCGTGGAAAAGTGAGGGCGCAAAGGTGATTCTGCATGTGTTTTACACTTTAGATTTATGCTACATGGTGGATAAGTTGGAAATTGCACAGAGAGGATCTTTTGCACAAAAGCGCAAACATGTGGTGCCCTCAAGTACAATTACCATGGGGGCTCATTACATGTATGGTGGTGCGAGACCAAATTGGCGTTAACAGAATTACGCCACTTTTCCCGCACCGCAATACTACGACTATTGCCCTGGAGTGGGGGATTTACCTCCAGCATCGACTGGAGGTAAATCCTCCCACTGTCTGCCAGAAAATCGGTAAAATCATAAGAATTACCGCAACAGTAATTCCACTGGTGGTAATTCTACCCGAAAAAACACCATAGAGTCCAATGGACTCTGAATAAATGGGGATTTACTCCACCACCACTTGTAGTCGGGCAGCAGTTCCGCCAGACCAAGTGACGGTAACGGTAATACGGCCCAACTCGTAATGAGGCCCACGCATGTCTTCTAAAATGAAGTGCATTAAATAATGTGTCTATTTTATACTAAAGACATATTTAGTCTGGGGGCGGGCAGGTGGGAGGTGCAGGACAGGAACTTGTTACTGATTCATGCTACCATGTGCATACTGATTGGAGAAGGGAGTGGCGAATACCTGGATACAGATTCGGGAATCCATAGCACACCAGTCAAGACCACTGGACCTTATGGTGGATTTGGTCGCAGATTAGTCAGAGAAAAATCCTATCTTGGTGTCTTCAATGCCCCCCCACCCCCCGATACTAAGTGGTTCAGTTTGCGGTCCCAAAGAGTTAAACACATTATGCGATGAGGCGAAGGTAGTGTTTTACAACTGGGACACAAACATTTCTGCCAGAGCCCTTGTATCGGTATGCAGAGGAACCCTGGTGCCAATCAGCTTCTGTGTGATGCCAGCCCGATTTCATCAGTGTGAATGCTCTGCCGAAACATGTCTGGGGATGCTTGTGGTTTCGTGCAGAAGGGATGTGGCCTAGCAGTTCGGGCTGGGCGGACCCTTTTGTGGTGGAATGAAGCCTGATTTGCGTATGGTCTTTCCCTTTTTGTAATGGTTTGGCAGGCGAAGAACGATGGTCTGGAGGGTTGCTCGTAACAATTCCAGAGGTTAAGATTAATTCCAAACCTTCCAGCCATCACCTCTTTTGTTTTGATTTGATAACTTGTAACGTGCATACCCCAGATGGGACCAGGCAAAAAATGCATCTAAGCGCAGCGCTAATCTTAATTAATTTATAGCTGCATCACAAAAGCACAAGCTGACAATGGAAAAACCAGGATCTAGGCAAACAGATGGGTCTTCAGATGGGTTTTAAGTTGCTTCCTAAAAATCGACCAAGAGTCGAGACATCAGAGCTTCAAAGGGGGCCAAAAGCAGAGAACCGTCTCTCATCCCAAGTGGTCGTTCTAACCAGTGGGACCTGCAAAAGGTGCTGATCTAAAGAGCACAGCAGTCGCTGAGGACAGTACAGCTAAATCTTTGCATTTAAATAGGCTGGTGCCATCCCATGGATACACTTGAACATCAAGCAAAGCTGAAATAGCATCTGCCATTTTGTAGAATTCAGGGCAACTGAGCAGGTTTGGGGGGAGTTGTACAATGTTGCCTGTAAGAGCTCCTTTTGTCTAACCTGCAAGTGCACTGAAGGCTTTTCGATCTATGTGCTGCATTTGTTTTGGTTGTACTTATTTGTTTACAAGGGGATTGTAAAGGGAGCAGGCTGCACCGCGATTCATGATTAAACATTGACAAATATTATCATGACGAATAAAATGCCCCCCCCCTTGCAACACACATGCAAAAATCTAAGCCTAAGTGAAAGCGGGAGACCTGCAACACAGTGAAGAAGCATGCAATCTCCCTGAAAACGAGCAAAACGCTTGTATGCGTCATGGTGAAGGCTCTGTTAACGGCATTAGCTATTTGATTTAGAAGCCAGTGCTACTCTATTCGAGGGCTGAGTTGTAGAATGTTGATGCAAGAGGTCCTTTTGTCTACCCGGCCTTTTGCATGCGCCATTTTTCCATCTACATGCTGCTTGCTTTTATTCCCATTATTTGTCTTGTAAATGTAGCAGGCTGCTTCATGATGCATGGCTAAACATTGACAAATATGTTTTGGCGGAAACAATTGACCTCAAGCCAGAATATCTGCTACAGTTGAAGCAGGAGACATACAACAGAAAGGAAAAGCATAACAACTCCTTTATAAAGAGCAAAATGGCGAGTGTTTGGGGCCTAAGGGTGGGAGCAGCACCCCGGCTATACAGGGCTCTTGCCAGGACGTGCTAGAGCTTAGTCCTTTGGTGAGGGCCGGGGCCACTGCTGGGGCATGCAGTGACTGCTGCTGCGTTAGAGGGGCAGCCTCTAACGCTGCACCCCGGCCATCCAGCCATTCGAGGCTGCACCCCGGCCATCCAGGACGCTGACTGGGGATGCGTTGGATCATGGTGATAAAAGCCTTGTCTTTGGATCAGCCATTGCGTTGCGGGAAGAGTTATAGAACGTTCTCGCTCTTTTGGTCCATCTTCTGTGTTGTGAACGCAGTATTGCTTCCACCTTCACACTTCCTTTATAGTTCTTATTTTTTTTGTAAACGGAGCAGCCTGTTTCATGATGTGTGAATAAACATTGACAAATATTTCCCTCTCTCGCTCCCTCACTGCCGCTCTTCCCCCCTCTAATCAGAGTCAGGGGTGGACTGGCCAATTGCAACTCTGGAGATTTCCCTGTAGGCCTCTGCAGCCTGGGCATCTTTTTGTGAGGTAACACATTTGATTTCCAAATGTTCTCATAGGGAAAGGGTGGCGCTTGCTGAAAATGTGTAATATGGGGCCACTTTAAAACTATTTTCAGGGCCTTTTTTGGTTCCCAGTCCAACCCTGATCAGAGCTAGAACATCTGCTAAATTTAAAGCAGTTGATTTGGAATACAGAGAAGAACAATTAAATCTCCCTGGATAGGAGTAAACGGCTTGTGGGTTCACCATTGGGGAGACTCTATTACTGGACGAATCATTTTCTAGATACCAGGAGTACTTTGGAAGAGAGAAAGTTGCAGAATACTGCTTCAAAGAGCAACTTATTTTTGGGGTTTAAGCAAATATCAATGCTCCAGGATTTAGAAGTAGGTATGGTTCCAATTATTGGCGGCAATAACCAGGCAGCTCAGACCACTGACCTTTGAAGCCTAAATCTCGGGGTGGTAAGGCGGTGCGTGTAGGAAGTAATGGGTAATGGAACCACCCCATCCAAAGACAACTCAGTCTATCCCACCACTCACTACCACCATAGCAAGTTTCTTGGGATGAAGGGGTTAGGGCAAGGCCCTGTTCACCGACTCATTGTTCTCTGCAGCTTCCATTACTGCAGTGTTTCATAGTGTTTCAAATCTAGTCACCGGACTGCCATTCCTAGAAGCACCTGCGTAGTGTAAGAAGATGTCGGCAGCTGCCTTGACTAGCACACACGTATCTCTGTAACAGGAATCTCAGCTGCAAGGGGACCACAGAGTCTCCCAATGACAACTAACCCACCAGAGCAAGAATAGGCACCCTCAGGCTCTAGCCAGACGGGCAAGACCCTGAGCAACATATCACCCCTCAGTGTTCAGCACCCACAAGACCATTTCTTTCAGATATGTCTCTCCTTGACCAAAACAGAACTTGAGCAAATGACTGTGCTGCTTTACATGCATGTTTCATTTCCCATTTGAAGTCTTTCTCATACAAATATGAATCATGTACTTTTAATAATCTTTTTTCTGTTCTTTTGTTTCACTTTGGTATGTGATTTTATTTTTCAAACTAATCACTGCGGACCTTTTTGCTAAGCCTGCTACGGAAATGTCAATGTCAATGGGATCAAGGACTTATGAAGAAGATTCACATTTTGGAATATCCCAAAAAAACAAGGCTCTACTTAGGTACTAATACAAGAGGCATCTTTATAAACTAAAGAGAATATACAATTGGAAATATGCAGGCCAGAGCAATATACATTTATATTAAGAAATAGGCAAAAAAGTAAGGAACATTTATCCTAACCTATCGCAAACTCGCTGGAGCAAGGTAGATGTTTAGAAAGAAACTTAAATCTCACCTCTTCAACTAACTACTACACTGTTTTTTTCCTCTCTGCTCTGAACCTCTGTATGAAACTAGCACCTTGATGTCTACGGGCTTTGAGTGCTGCTATAAATGACTGAATAAATAAATAAATAGATAGATGCTTGTGTCGGCGAGCTATATGACCCAAGATACTGCACAATTTTTCAGATAGTCTTCAAGTTGCCATGACTTTATGATGGCTTTAACATCTGAGGCGGTGAGAAAGGGAATTGGAGTTCTTGCAACCAGTGGGCTACTAATGTACCGTTAACAGGCTAGATGAGCCTTTGTATTATTTCCGAAGATGCAGGACTAGGATTACATTTGGAAACTCCATCATCGTTAACAAGGAGTCTGAAGATACAGTACATATTAGAAGTGAAGCTTGTGCTGACCAGTTGTCCAATCATGCACCTGTGTGCGCGCCAATGGCAGCTGTGGGTGTCATGCTGAGCCTACCAGCACCCGTAGAGCTGATCTCACTTGGTTCCGAAAACAAAACAAAGGCTGGGCCTCTGGGAAAAGCCTGCAAGGCCTACGCTGAAATCACTGACAATGCATAGCTCATGGCAGATGCTTTGAGATGCAACCGAAGTGGTGGGGATTGGGAGGAGACGGGTGGGGTTCCATCAGTGGGGCCGCCCTGAAGAGGAATCTGGAAAATGTTTCCTACATACCACTGGAATTCAAGAAATAGAAATCAAGTTAAAAAAACATGGCACTGCAATGTCAATCTAACTTGGCTGCCATACTCCTAACCACTTACAATTACAATGAGTGCTTTGTGCCCCAAGAACGCAGCATGAGATTCTACAGGGAGGGCAACTCATCTGAGTGCCCCCTGCACTACCACAATACAGAATGTATGGCTTCCTTTAAGAAGGTTTCTCGTTTCCCAATGCTCTCCTTAGGGTCTTCACAAGTAAGCCACCCCTCAAGGTTTCATGGAACACTCCCACACCTCCTGAATGTCGTTAGTTTAGATGTGTGAATTCATTATAGTTAAATGCGCGGCTCCTACCAAGACTCTGTTGGAAGCGGAGGTAGCCTGCACTGAACTGAAAATTAACGGTATGAGCAAGGTTACATAAACAAAGCTATGTGCAAGGACTGCTAACAAGCGGGTAAGCATATGCACGTTTCGATGTGCCAGGATGGAAGTCAGCCTTACAAGCAAAAATATAATTTCAAGATGGATTCCTTTAACTTAACCAGGCCGATGAAGTGATAATATGGCCTAGTCTGGAAGTAGTTTCATAATACACCATTTTCTTTTTCTAATCGGTTTACATTTCTTTAAACATTGCATTTAACATACTCATGACTCCTCATTTCAACTAAAATGTTTCCACAAAACTTTGTAAAGACCTCAGGCACCTTGCCTTGGGCGAAAATAAGCAAGAGGCCAACTATCTAATGATCAACTTTGACAGAAAAGTCGTGTTATTTGGGTGAAAAGGCATGGCTGACTTACCAAAGTTGAAAATACGGAGGGAAGAAAATCCACCGTGATGGAGCGACACTTTTAGCAGAAAATACTGCTACTATTTAACAACACAATTCAATGCCAGGTTTCGTAATAAATGTTGAACTAAAATGTAATAAACAATTTGAGGTGGTGAAATGTAATCAACAATCAGGCAGACACAATGGTCAATGCATTTCGGACCACACATGGTCCTTCTTTAGGGTGATGTCTGGCCTGCAAGAATAAGTGGAAAACTACACTTAATAAGTCATAGGGCCTCGTTACGAGGTTGGCGGAATGGGTTTAACGGCACCGGTAATGTTGCCAGTGCCGGTAAACCCATTCGCCTAATTACGGGGTTCCCTTGCAGGACCCGCTCAGAACGTCTGGTCAGACCAGACGTCCTTAGCATGTCCCGCAAGGGGACCAGGGAGCTAATAACGGGCCCGTTATTAATAGACCTGTTATTAGCTCCCACCCCATTCCCATTGAATGGGGATGGGTTTTTTCAATGAGGAATTACCAGGTCCTCCAAGGTTGGAATGGCCCGGTAATTCCTCATTGAAGGAACCCGGACCTGGAACCCGGTATGGAGGCAGCCTGGGTTATTAAGGGCATGGCTACCTCCATACTCGTAATGAGGCCCATAGTCTTGCAATTAAAACACCTAGACCAAGAGTGGTAGTGCAAGAACAGATGCTGCGACCATCTGCCTAGTGTAGTGGAAGACCATCCATCCGGCTCAGTGGCCGACCAAAGTTAACATGCATCGCTTCACTGATTCAAAGAATCACCATATTTAGAAATGCTGCATGAAGAGGCAGGCAATTATAAGTCTTTACCCGGGCTTCATAATAGGATCCCAAAGCAAATTAGAAAAATATCAGTCATGCTAACGCGTGCACTCCCCTGTGCACTGCTGTAGTCGTGAAGCCCTCACAATGATTTCCGCAGTTAAAGGAGAGTTCCGGGACTTTTTTTTTATTGTCCCTACGGGTCGGCCATGTGTTTGTAAGCATAAATCGGTAGATCGTAGGAAACTTTCCTATGGACCTTACCCGACTTTTCGCCCCTTATCGCACTCGAAATCAGCCTCCATTTTGTGATAATCCTATCATTCCGCCGCATCGACCTGGCTCACCTGCCTTTGCGGCACTAAATCAAATCCCCCGCCCCTGAGCCTGACATCAGCAGACGCGTACTGCCCATTTCAAGCACGTCTCGTGTCAACAATCGCTGCGCCTCAGCTATTGACGTGTTGCCATGGAAATGGCAGGACGCCTCTTTCCCCAATAAGTATAAACAGACCGTTTCACAACATACAGCAGCAGATTTTCGATTCCATTCCTCTCTCTGTGTTACTTTGAGTATTCTGTGACTCGTTTCAGTGCTCTGGTCAGCTACCTTCGCCGCTTGTAGCCCGTGTGAACAGATACCAGTACCACCGCTATAAATTATTTTACTATCTTTACCGCACAATGGCCACAATAATGCCGTATATGTACGAGCCCGAGTACACCGAGGAAGAACTACTGGAAAGGCAAGCACGCGAAAACGATGGGGATTCGGACGGCAGTTGGGAGGACCAGTCAACGGATGAAGAGCCTGGACCATGTCGCATGGACGGCGTCTCCACCTGGTGCACGTGCAATCGGTGCGAGCTAATGCCAACTGAGGAGGAGAACTGCTGCTGCCGTGAAAATTCCGGGTGCTTGGCCTACATTTCGGAAAGCGAGCAAAGTCAGCAGGAAGGCGAGCAAAGTCCGCAATGCATCACCGAGCTGCCAGAGTTCAGGGAAGCCTGCCTCTCACGGACAGTGTTGAGGATGATGATGGTGCTTATGCACGAACTTCGTGGCACTGTTCGTCCGCGTAATCCGAGTAACGAGTAAGTATACTCTGTTTGTGATGTCAGTGATGCCACCACTATTTCATGGTCGTCTCCCACATATAAAATTACATTTACATATCATTGGAACGCATGTAAATTGGTTCCATATAGTGCATTTTCTAGATATAATTTTTTTCTAAGAAAAATGACATGTGTTACCTGAATCGACATTGATAAGAAAGTTTGGTCAGTTTAATACAGTTTGCATCTTTTTTTTTCACAGGTGGTACAGGCTGGTGGCCTATCGTTGCTTCACTTGGTGGCTTCACGGGAGGCTCGGACACCGCGTTCGGAGAGTAATACCTGCCTGTGCGGTACTTGCCATTAGACAACATTTCCCCAGTGACAGTGGACAATACCGCGGATTTTCCCTCGATGTGCTGCAACCTCAACTTTACAATGTGTAATGTTTATTATTTATGTTTAATTAAAATCTAAAATAAAGCCCAACATATATTTTAACAATGGTTGTTTTGATTTTTTAAATGAATCTAGTGTATATTCTCCTGGGAGGGTGAGGTATTTATAAACTCACCCCCCTGCCTTCCATGTAGTAGATCCTGCAGCCATCCTCTTACATTCAGTTAGATGGCCTCTCCTTGGTGAGGCCCTGCGGCAAACGGGTCTTGTCTGCACGACCACCGCCCCGATCCACCCCCCGCCCTATCAAAGGCAGTTCGCACCGGGGTACTTGAGCTGCTGGCAAGTGGAGCTGTCAGGGAGCGATAAAGGCCAAGAGGTGCCAAAGACCATGTACACTTCAAAGTGGTCTATAGAGCATGGGTTTGTTGTTCCCATGTCTACCTCCAGACCCCGTGTCTCCTGCCAAGCATCCCCCTCACGCTGGACGGCCCCCTGCAATCCACATAAGTGTGTCTCCATTCACGAGTCTTCCTGTGTCTTGTCTGCACGACCACCGCCCCGATCCACCCCCCGCCCTATCAAAGGCAGTTCGCACCGGGGTACTTGAGCTGCTGGCAAGTGGAGCTGTCAGGGAGCGATAAAGGCCAAGAGGTGCCAAAGACCATGTACACTTCAAAGTGGTCTATAGAGCATGGGTTTGTTGTTCCCATGTCTACCTCCAGACCCCGTGTCTCCTGCCAAGCATCCCCCTCACGCTGGACGGCCCCCTGCAATCCACATAAGTGTGTCTCCATTCACGAGTCTTCCTGTGTCTTGTCTGCACGACCACCGCCCCGATCCACCCCCCGCCCTATCAAAGGCAGTTCGCACCGGGGTACTTGAGCTGCTGGCAAGTGGAGCTGTCAGGGAGCGATAAAGGCCAAGAGGTGCCAAAGACCATGTACACTTCAAAGTGGTCTATAGAGCATGGGTTTGTTGTTCCCATGTCTACCTCCAGACCCCGTGTCTCCTGCCAAGCATCCCCCTCACGCTGGACGGCCCCCTGCAATCCACATAATGCCACGACATATACACGTCATTCATTCACAAACACACCCCTGGTTCGAATTCTTTATAACCCACCTCATATTTCTAATGAGAACTTCTTTGCGCTTTGCTAGTCAACCCGTGAAGGTGCTGGTTATCTGCTCTTCGTCTCTGTGAACTTCCGTGACCACTTTGAGCAAACTCGTCAGTTTGCAACCTGTGAACTGCTCCCTGTTCTACGACAAGAAACTACTCTGATCCCTGCATCTAACTGTTTGTTCGTCAAGGTAAGTCCATGTACCATAATCATTTTGCGTCCAATTTTTTAATTTATATCTATTTGCTAGTAGTCATCAAATTGCATCCATGTTTTCTTTTCGTTCACGACAGTACATGCAAGGAACTAGTCACATGTTCTGAGTTTAGTCAAATTACTTTTTCTATTTTTTGAAAGTTATTGAAATACTTATCCGCATGTGAATAACGTGTATAGTTCCAAGAACCAAAACGGACCTTGCATTGAACCTTTTATGTGTCATTTACTGTTTTAACACATTGGTATTCATAGAGAATTGTTGATCTTTACTTTTCAGAACTTTCCATAATGCCTGCCTGTTCCATTGGCGGTTGCCCTTCGAAGACCCATAACAAATCTGAAGGTACTATAATGCATGTTTTCCCTAAGACAATAGATCAGATAAGAGGATGGGTCCGATATTGCGGATATCCAGCCTCTGAGCTAGAAAGTAGAGTCCTAGAAGTCTTTGCGGACAAGAGGGGTGATCGATACCGCATCTGCAGCAGGCACTTTAGCCCAGACATGTACTCCACATCATTGCTAATAAAGAAGAAAACACCGCGAGCGAGGCGAAAATTGCTCTCAACCGCTATTCCCACTCTATTCGTCCACATGCCTCCACTGGTGAGTCAAGTTTACGGATCTAGTTCTCGGCCTTGCGGTAGTGTGTAGCAGTAGCTAACAATAATTTCCCCATTTATGTATCCACTCAATATGAAGGCGGAAGATTCTCCATCCGTGTCGTTATTGCAGTCATCAGCCACTTCAAGCGCCTATCGGGTAATCTTACTTAGCTATTCTGACACTGACTTGTTTTAGGCATGTAAATCAATAGTTTTAATTGATCGTGTAATTATTTTACCTAATGGTACACCCTTGTACTCGTCCTCTAGTCTTTGTTTTCAGTTATAATTATTGTTATCCAAAATAATGCAAGTACTGTCTTTCAGGGAGATGCTGAGGAGTCCAACGCATTGACGACAACCGTAGATGTCACTCAGATGCTCGAGGTACGTTTCTTTCGTTTTTAGCCATTGATATGTCCTTCTGTCGTCGCCCTCCTATTTGTCTTCTTTTTTCAATATTGTGTTCATTACTAATGAAAGTCCTATGTTTCAGGGAGTCGATGGAGCATTAGTCCAAGTAGAAGGGGGAGCATGCAGTTACGGGTCGGCGCAACAGCTTGCAGAAGTGTGCACCGCAGTTACATCGTCCCTTGATGTTCTTATGCATTTCGAGGTATGGATACTGACAGTTCGATCAAGCGAAATCATATGACGTGATTACATCCGCTATACTTCCTTCTTTATTAACGCAAGTACTATGTTTCAGGGAGATGACGGAGCTTCTTCTACAAGAACATCACCCCTAGTAGTTGATGCAGATCTCTGGGTGGTGACACTTCCAACGATCGAGCAAATCGAATCATATTTACATATCCATTATTTATTTTAGACAACTGATCATTTGTGCAGGTCTATTTAGATGAGCCGTTGACGCCTGCTCAAAGTTTATGTTCTTTTTAACAAAATAGAAAAGCATACTAATGCAATTACTGTGTTTCAGGGAGTTGCTGAAGCGTCATCTTCAATAATATCATCAATGGAAGTCTATGCGGAGCCCGAGGTATGGATCTTGACAGTTCAATCTAACTAGATCAACAATGCGTGAACTATTGTCGTTTGAATGTTCTACACAATGCGTTCATTCGTGTTTTGCTATTGAGATGTACGTATGGGTATTGGTCCCCAAGTACATTTTGTGTTTTCAATATTATTATACATACTAATGAAAGTTCTATGTTTCAGGGAGTCGATGGAGCCTCAGTGAGTGATGGATGTGCTTATCATGAAAATATAGTCGTTGCAGCGCGAGAGGAAGTGGAGACATGCACACACGAGTCGGAGCAACAGCGTCCAGATGTTGAAGTTCGAGGCAAGAAAGTTTCAAAGAAAAGAAAGCAAAAGAAGGTTAGTGTCCTGTTCACTATATTATGTTGTCTTTCACTGTCAATAGTTCAATACTGTAAGTTGTGTTTAAACTGAACATCCCTTTTCTAATCTGTCCTCTAGTTGCGAGTGGGTGTAAGAACTAAATCTACACAGACAGTGAAGCGAACGAGAGATGTTGCTTGTCAAACCTTTTGGCAGGGACTTGAGACTGGAGATGCATCGTGCCAATGGGAAGAATATGAAGTGATTGACAACGGAGCTATACCACCACCAGCCATTGATAGTGAATGTCCTCCTGGTAGTTTGGATGCAGTCGGAGATCAATTCACAGAATCCACACCCGCAAAAAATAAGAGCGCGCGAAAGTTGAAGACATTGTTTTTTTCTCCCATCTCCGGACAAGGAACAGATGTTGCAATGGAAGAGAATGACGTGGACGACAATGAAACACCATCAATATCACTCAGCATAGCGGAAGACGATATCAGAGATTGTACCTTTCATGCGAGTGACATGTCCTCAACGTTACAGGCCGAACCAGCTGGGATGCAGAGTGAAAGTATAAGGAAAGAGGCCAAATTCATTGTATTCGATAGCTGTTTGATGGATATTATTATGATGATGAAATGTGGGCATTCGGTTGGTGGGGAAGTATGTGGGGAGCCATTGATTAATGTGACTCGTGCAATTCGAGGCACTAACCTTAAAATACATGCCACCTGTACACAATATCATCCGTTCGCATGGTCTGCACAACCCATGCTGGGGCAACTGCCAGCAGGCAATCTACTTTGTGCAGCGGCCGCACTTTTTAGTGGTTCAAGTTTTAAAAAGTTACAGTATTTCTTTCAGTTTGTGGGAATCCATTTCATTGCGAAAAGTCAGTTCTACAAATACCAAACCGATTATCTATTTCCAGCCATCAGCGAAGCTTGGAGAATGGAAAAAATGTCAATGGAAAGTACATTCGCGGGCAAACGCTTCAGGCTAGCCGGTGATGGACAGTGCGACAGCCCAGGATTTTCAGCCAAGTACTGCACCTACCACTTTCAGGACATGGAAAGTAAGAAAATTGTGAGTTCGGTGGTCGTGCAGGTGTCACAAAGTACATCCTCAGTGGCCATGGAGAAAGTTGGCTTTGTAGCATCATTGCAAGAACTACAATCGCGGGGAATGGTGATCGACCTGATAGCCACGGACAGACACGTTTCAATTGCCAAGACAATGAGAGAACAGTACAAAAATATAAATCACCAATTTGACGTTTGGCATCTTGCAAAATCAATCAATAAAAAATTGTCTGCTGCAGGTAAAAAAAAAGAATTGCAAGGTATTTCACAGTGGTCCAAGTCAATCAGCAACCATCTTTGGTGGAGCTCAAAAACATGTGAAGGGTCGTTGGAAATTCTACTGGAAAAATGGCGGTCAGTAATGTTGCACTGTAGCAACGTACATCGATGGTCGACAAATGAGCATTTCCACAAATGTGAACATGGCCATTTGTCCACAGAGGAGGCACGGAAGAAGAAGTGGTTGATTCCTTCATCACCCACTCACAAAGCCATTGAAAAGATTGTATTTGATAAAACTATAACAAAAGCTTTGAGGGGACTCACGGAATTCTGCCACACAGGAGATTTGGAGGTGTTCCACAATATGTGCCTCAAGTACAGGCCCAAAAGATTGCATTTTGGCATGGAAGGCATGATAAATCGGACTCTTTTAGCGGTCTTGGCACATAACCATAATGTTGGCCGTCAACAAAGTAGGACGACCGGAACTTTAGGGACGCTTCGCTACAATAAGGCCTTCACTAAAAGAAGTAAACAATGGGTGATCAAACCAGTGTTTGAGGATATGCAATATGAGTTTATTGAGAGACTTATCGTAGATGTCCTCGATAGGCACATACATGGAGTGGTGAACGAACCTATGCAGGGGACAACTGCATTGCCACCCAACATTGCCTCTGTTCCATGTCCACCTAAAGCAGAGCTCATTGAGAAATACACATCACGGTTTAAATGATTGTAATTTGATTGTCTGTTCTCTCGAGTCTCCTCATGTTGCAGGCCCATTGCAATTAAACCAAACAGTAATATAAATCATTTTTACAAAAATTATAGAATGTTTCCGTATTGCAAAAACATGGCCGACCCATAGGGACAATAAAAAAAAAGGCACGCAGACAAGATGTCCCTAAAACTAACTGCAGCTAACTAGAAATGTGTGCTCGCTCAAAGTGAAGGTCAGCTGCTTTGATGTTTTGCTCGGGTGGCGGAACGGCCCACGACCCAATATAAGGTTCTATTGTGATTTGACCTTGACAGGCCGGGACCATCCTGAAAGACTAAGAAAAGATAATGAATAAAATTTCAGAAACGAAACGATGAGCCACGTTCATTAGAAGAAGTAACGTCGGCAAAGAAGGAGTGGTGTTTCGGGTCTGCCCTACACAGAGACACAATGGAAAATGCAAATATAATGTAAGTAACTTTTGATGAGTTTATACCGCAATTTCATTACTATACAGTGGCTTTAAAGACGGGTTCAGTTGTACTTGTTCGTTCTATGTGGCATATTGTTTTCTACCGCGCACTATCTTGAGGAGAAACATCTGCTTTTACTGAAGCACCTCAAAACCTTCCTCTTTGCTTCTGCTTTCTCTCTCCCTCTCCCCTGCTACAACTGGTCCACTGTCTGCGACCTCAGTCCTGGGCCCTTCCACTCTCCACCTGCACTCCCCCCCCCCTCCATGCCTCGCCACGCCTTTAAACACTTGTGTACACCCAGTAGCGCTGTCCTCGCTATGAAATGAATAATTTTAATAAGGATCTGATGGTGAGACTAATTTCATTTTTTATGTTTTTAGGTACATCATTCACTACTGTCTGTGTCACGAGTACCAGACACCGGCGGACGGCTTCTACAGCCGCCAGTTGCTTCTCCGCGTGAACAACGTTACCACCCTGACCATTTTATGGGACGATCGCCAAGTACAAGTATGCCCTTACGCGGTACTAACGGTTAGATGCAACATACCTACCATTGTGGTGGCCTAGCGCCTCGTTGTTGGAACAGCCATGCGATTATCAGTGCGACAGAAGAGCTTATTTTTATCGTAAACCAACACCCTGTGTACTGCACACGAACATCGCTTCCCTCAAGACGAACTAATTTGGATCGAGAGCAAAGAAAAATGCAAATCGCTGAATATTCTCTAAACATTTGATGTCCAATAAACGTACTTTGCCAAATGTACAATCTTGCCGTTTGCTTTTAAACCACGGTTTCACATTCCGAATTGTGGTGCTGTATTGTGAGATGCTCTAAGACCCTGTGTACAGCAAAGGACCATCGCGTTCCTCAATACGAACTTTTTGGAACATGAGCAAATAAAAATGCAAATCGCTGAATATTCTCTAAACATTTGATGTCAAATAAATGTACTTTACCACATTTACAATCTTGCGGTTTGATTTCAAAGTACAGTTTCATATTCCGAATTGTGGTGCGCTGTATTGTGAGCTGATCTGTGTTGATTTCCGGGGTCTGTGTGGAGTCGCGTAGAAGACGCCTGGGCGCGTTTGCCTACGCAGCACAGTCACGTCACGGATAGAGGCGGGGAATATGAATGTTTTGATAAAGTCTGTTTCAGGGGCGGGGGATTTGATTTAGTGCCGCAAAGGCAGGTGAGCCAGGTCGATGCGGCGGAATGATAGGATTATCACAAAATGGAGGCTGATTTCGAGTGCGATAAGGGGCGAAAAGTCGGGTAAGGTCCATAGGAAAGTTTCCTACGATCTACCGATTTATGCTTACAAACACATGGCCGACCCGTAGGGACAATAAAAAAAAAGTCCCGGAACTCTCCTTTAAAGTAAAAACGGTTTAACTAGCAAGGGCCAAAAGTGAAAAGTGAGGACTTGTTTTTCAATTTCCTATACTTGTGAGGCCTTAACCAGCTACTCACTAAAACTGAAAAAAACATAAGACATTTGATTTACTTTGTTGGGTCTAATTAACTATATTCTACTCCTCACTATGTGGATAATGGGGATGCGTGTAAACAAATGTTTCACTGATAGTTGTATACCCTAAATCGGGTGCAGCCCAGCAAAGGTTTTATTCATTAGGCCCTCACAAGCGCACGCACGCGCGCGCATACACACGCTCAAACGTGCATGCAAAGACACACACACGTGCCCACACAGACCCACAGGCGCTACCACATTCCACACAGAAACACTTATACACGCTAAAGCAAAAGGGGAGCATTGCCTTCTTGCCTTTCAAAATATTTCTCAATTTCATTTATAACTTTATTTAATGGTAATCAAGACATTGCAAGAACTATCTTCACATCCTAACAGAAACAGGGCAGAAAGTCTGGCCTTCTTGCTCTTTTTCCAGAAGTATAGTTTCTCCATCATGAAAACTGAATATGTTTCACACTGTTACATATAATAATAATAATAATAATAATAAAACTGGGTTCAGTAAGATTTAGCAGGATTTTTCTTACTAACCTTGGGTTCTAATTATTAAGGAATTAAGCAAGTCAACAACAAATACACTAGATCACAGTTTTCTTCTAACAGAACATAGAATTGAATTAACTTGTTACATAACTTGCATCCAAAGTTTGTCTTGTAGTGATTTCCAGGGTTGTTCGCTAGCTCGGCAAGATAGAGGCTCACAGAGTTCATTCCCTCCCTCTAATCCTCTAATCCTAAAAACTGCCCGCTTTTGCTAACAGTTCTGTTGTCTTTTCCTTACCTGAAGGCTTAAAGGCAATTTTATTCTTTTTGCCCTTTATCACTTGCTTTAAAAAGGGCTCCCTCAGCAGGTCGGCCACAGTAGCGCGCTTCACGGGATCCGGCTCAAAGCAGAGTAAAATAAAGGTCCTGGCTTCTGCTGACAGCGAGTCAGGAATTTCAGGATGGATTTTAAACATCCCAACCTGGAAAGTGAGAGTCAAGGAGATGATTCTTATTCTGCTGCGCGTACATCTGTGCACCTCCAATGCAATATGATTCTACGTGAAAATATTCCCCACAAAAACACCCTGCCAATCAATAATATCAGCAAATCAATATCCCCAGGGCAAGATATTCCCAAGCAAAAATGTTGTTAATCAAAGCCAAATAGCGTTTTCAACATATCCTAGGATGGAGTTCAATTACAATTCTAACTACAGTCATGGAGATGTTTTGGTCATGGGAAATTATTACCATGATGCTACTATTGCTTGCAATACTGTTGGAGGTAATTTTGTTTTTGTGGGATGTTTCCAGTGGATACCTGAAATACTATACCATACCATAACATACAGCATCAGAACATACAGGCCTCATTACACGGTAGGCTGTAAGGGTTTACCGGTACCGGTAAGGGCACCGGTACCGGTAAACCCTTACCGCCTTACTACGAGTTCCCTTTGCGGGACCCGACCTTAACGGCTGGTTAAAGTAGGGTGCCACAAAGGGACCTCGGTGCTAATTACGGTACTGCAATTTGCGGTACCATAATTACCACCTTCCCCATTCCCATTATGCCCTATGGGGGCAAAAATGAGAATGGGGAAGGGCCTTGGTGAATGGGGACTTACCGGCCCCGCCCACCTTGGAGTAGGCCGGTAATTCCGCCATCCACCAAGGCGGACACGTTAAAATACCGGCGGCAACATGGCGCTAACAGCGCCATGGTTACCGCACAACGTGTAATGAGGCCCACAGTATCGCATTTAATATAAGACAACTATCCTCAGGGTATGTAATTCCCATCTTTGAGTGCCAACCCCGTAAAACCAACATATTACAGCAATTCTTCCTATAACAATTATGTATTTAGTAACTCAATGGGCCTCATTACGAGTTTGGCGGCAGCCATGGTGCTATTAGCAGCCATGGCTGCCGCCAAACCGGGCTCCTTTACTGGGTTCCCAGAATGGGGTATTACCGGGCCATTCCGAGTACGGAGGGCCCGGTAATTCCTCCCTCTGCGAACCCGGGCTGGGACCATCCCCATTCCCATTTGAGCCCCCATAGGGCAATGGGAATGGGAGAGGGAGCTAACAACGGTCCGATTACCACCGGCCCGTTGTTAGCTCCCTCTTCCCCTCGCGGGACCTGCTAAGGACGCCTGGCTTTACCAGGCGTCCTTACCAGGTACCGCGAGGGGACCTCATAATCAGGCGGAATGGTGTTAACGGGTCCGCACCCATTAGCGGAACCTGTTAACGCATTCCGCCAGGGTCGTAATGAGGCCCGATTTATCTCTCACTTCCTACAAGCAACCATGCTCGTGCACTATGGGACCAAGAGCAATTATCAGCCAACTCTGGAAAAAGCGGTATTGACCTTAGAAGCCAGCAAGATGGCGCAGGAGGGCGAGAAGCCACAGCCAAGGTATATGTGTAGCTAGCATCTTGCAGTTTTGCATCATGTCATACGTGTTGTGAGCCTAACATGGAGGAAACAAAAAAGTGAGCTGTTTTTACTCACTTTTCATGGAGTTGCAAACTTGGGAATTTCTGACATACACCTTTTTTTCCAGGTGCACAAGATGCCCGGGTCACCATTTCCCTTGCTTATGTGACCATTTTGGGGCACATTAACTTCTGCTCCACACCAATTCTGTCAACTTTGGCTGGCTGAGGGGCACCTCAGTGTTTCAGGTCTCTTTGCCTGAGTCCTGAAAGTTTCCTTCCCTGCTCAACAGTCCTGTGAGCAGGCCTTATAGTGGCATAGAACACTGTACAGAGCGCAGCACGGCCTCATGGTAACAGTGAAAGCAGAGCAACATAGAACGAGAGAAGGGTGCCAGTCTGTCACAGCACAGACAATGACATACATCTGGCGCTTCTTTCCCTAACTTCTGCGTTTGGTTGAGCAACCACCTCCACCTTTCACATACCCCTGCGTGTTTGTTTACACCGTACAGGCCTTGCAAGCTTGCTGCCATGATCATGAGCTCTTAAAGAGATGCAACATGGACGTTCGAGATCCGCGAAGACCCCACACGCTATCCCAAAACATAGAAATGGTCAGACTTTGCCATGGGGAGATCTCGCTGAGACTTTTACATGGATAAGCTTATATTTTCTATTGAGTGCCAGAAAGAGGCTTACAAGACAGAGCAGATCGGCTTAATGGAAAACCAAATACCCACCACCCGCTTCTTGTACCATCTTCCTCACTAGGCAGGCCCAGGGGGAGATACTAGCAAATTGTCCAATCACAAACCGTCCCCACCCATAAAATCCAGGTGCAAGCCAGCAGGCAGGCAACAAATGGAGAGCAGGAATATAGGCCCGATAAAAAGTCAAACACCACAGACTAGGGTGTGGGCTGTTTGAGGGGATGTAGAATGGCATTTGGAGAGAATTGGTGGACGGACAAAGGGATAAGTACAGAGGTTGGAGGAAGAGACCAGAGGAGCAGATGGTGGTGTGGTCGAAGCAGAGGATTTAGAGAGGAACAAGTAGTGGGAGGAGGCTAGGTGTTGAAGAGGAGTGGAGGAATATTGGAATATTGGATCCAGGGTATCTACCAGGTCTTGCCACCTTTTGTACTCCTGCACAACCTTCAGCCAGGGCATGATGTAAGTGTGGCCATCATTCTTTGATGCATATATCAGGTTTCAAGTTATAACTAAGGCTGAAAGTGATCCATTACCTTACTTATGACCTAACAATTCCAACATCTAAGACGTCTACCTCTACCCTACCTCTTGATGCTAATACACCTTACAGTAATCGTAGAAGGTTCAAATGATCCATAATGAAATCAGATACAATAATGAGGAAGGTGATCATGACTGCTCAGACTCAAATAGATATTTGTCCGTCACTTGAGACTGATATATATATATTTTGATTCCTGCTTTTGATTCTGTTAATAGCCCATTAGCAACCTGATAAAAATGCCTATGAAGCCTAAATCACATCATGCCTGGTTTGATCAAGTTTGTAGAACTGCCAAACGTGTCCTTCTTACTGCCTTTAAAGATCCACTGACCATCCAACAATTACGATGTGACGCTCGAGCCAACAACATAAAGATCATTGTAAGAGCAGAGATAACCCAAGAGTGAGAACAATGGGCCAAACTACTATCTTGTTCTAATAATGAAGATTCCAAAACATGTTGGCAAATGATTCAAAGGGGCACCAAAGATAATCTAATTGAAGAATCCACATTGCGTAATATACCTTATTCAAGCTGGCTAGCTCACTACATTAAAATGTACAACTTAACTGATAGCCTAGAATGTTCGCACCGTTCAAATTATCCCACTTTGAATACCCTTATAATCGAGCTAACAACAAAGAAAATCACCTTATACGATGACTTTTAGCTCTTTAAATGCTGCAGACGTGGATGTTGTACGAAGAGATCTTTATAAATCTTGTATACCCCTCTGAGCACCTTTGATAATTTTATGTGGGTGGATTTATTGACTAGATATTTATTCAACTTGATTCCAATTGGCCATTGTACCAGTTTTCAAAAAAGGAGAAAGACATGGCTCTATGTTCTTACGCCAACAGGAGTTTTTTCGATGGAAATATTGCAGAAAAAGTTTCATCGAAAAAAACTCCTATTGGCCAAACAACGCAATACCAAACAGCTCAGCTTGCTATCGGCTAATAGTACTAAGTGATAATCTCATTAAACTCTGGGAACTATTTATCTAAGGGAAACTGGTAAATTGTATAGCTAACAACCACGTTCTTTCTCTCACTCTGTTGGGTTTCTGAAGAGGATTAGGTGTGGTTGAGCAGTGCTTAATTTACATGTAATAGTTGATAAGTATTATAAGGCTAGAAGATCCCATATCTTTCTGGCCTTCATAGATTTCTCAACTCCTTTTCATAACATCAGTAGTACCCTTTGGTGCAAAGTCCTAATAGAGATGGCCATTCACCCAGAGACCCTAAAATTGATATCACAACTCTACACAGGTACTGTAACCTTTGTCACCCACGGTAGAAAGGATGAACGTTCTGACTTTTGTTCTACTACCAAAGGTGTGAATCAGGGGTGTGTTGTGGCTCTCTATTCTCTTTATTCAAACAGATTAGAGAAACACTTTCTTAATTGTACGTGTAAGGTCCCAGTATTGTCAGGCAGACCTATTCCCTGCCTGGCATATACTGATGACGATGTCCTACTTGGCTGGACCCCAATTGCTTTACAAAGGTATTAAATGGTTACAATGATTTTGTTAAACCGAAGAAAATGATTGTTAACAAAAAAGAAATCCCTAGTGATATTTTGAAGAAAGATTGTCAGATTGTATCTAGATGGTGTTAACCTTTCTCCAGTACCAACTTTTGATTGTCTTGGGGTTGGCGTCTCTTGAAAAGATGCTTGGAAGCCCCTAGTAGATAATGTAACCAGTAAGATAAAACAATCGAAGATAGGCATTTTACATTTTTCTGCAGCAACGGGTGGCAATGCAGTTAATCCAGCACCAAAGGTCTTCGAGGCAAAGTCCTGCTGGCAGACGTGCTTTGTTGCTTGTGTGTGAGCCCCCGCCCCCTCCCAATTTGGATTCTATTGGCAAAGATGAGCATATGTTCTAGAAGACTGTCTTGGCATTGAGGGCCGATGAGTTTCTGGACCTTGAGTTTGAGATTAAACCTATAACATCTAGACTCCATATCGCTCTCGCTACATTGTGACCCTCGACTTGGTCACATGAGGCAGCATGCTTCAAACATTTTATTATAAAGCCTCTGTTATCCCCAGAGGATGCTTTGGCCTCTCACTGGATTGTATATGTTAAGGATATTTTTTCATGAAATTGATCTATCTGAATTCTTTTTTATCATCATCTTTGTATTGTCCCAGTAAGCAGAGATTCCTCAATGCTCTCCCACGTATAATTACTCTGTTTGTTTTATCTGCACAAAGAAAATCTTCAGTTTTCAATTGGCTTTCCGCTATGATCCCCTTGCTAGAAAGATTTATTTTGAGCATGTATCAAATAATCAGACAATGGGCCTCATTACAACTCAGGCGTTAAGGGTTAACGCCGTCGTTAACCCTTAACGCCTGATTCCAATTTTAACAGCTGCTTTTAGCAGCCGTTAAAATCCATGGCGCTAAACCGCCTTGGTGCTAATTACGGCACCGTAATTTACGGTGCCGTAATTAGCGCCTTCCCCACTCCCATTATGCCCTATGGGGCAAAAATGGGAATGGGGAAGGGTAAATGGGAAATGGGGATTTACCGCCCCACTCAACTTGGAATGGGGCGGTAAATCCGCCATCCACCATGGTGTAAACGTAGTTTACACCATGGTGGTAAAGTTGGTGTACTTACCGCCTGGGTCGTAATGACCCCAAATGACTCTTATTAAAAATTAAGATTGAATCAATTGCCCATGACAGCTAATCCATCAATTCATCAAACTGTATTCATCAAGTGTTTTGCGCCTAGAAACACTTATGTACAGGCGCGTTATAAATGACTTATCTTATCATATTCTGTTTTGTATTGTGATAATTGCTCTCTGATACATGTGCATGCATTTTTTCTGTTACTGGTCTTCGCCGCCGAGCTAATCATATTTATTGTCCTTGCTCCGAAACTTGCACTTTAGACAATGTCTATCACTTTACTTGTACGTGCTGAAATTTAGTCATCCTGCAATCTGCTGGTGTCCTGACCATTTATTTCCTGCCAATGTGTATGACTCTCAGAAAAAGGATGTTGATTTGACTCACAATTTAGTCTGCTTAAACGATTACAATGACGTGTTACGCTGCTTGTCTGTTTGTTTGTTTGTTTGTTTTATTTGCTTATAGCGCGCCAAACCCAGGGGTAACTGGGCGCATTTCTTAGATACATGGTTACAGTATACAGAGTGTGAGACATTAATATACAACAGGGCAACATTGCATACATTTACAGTAGGCTATAAAAGTTAAAATATCATACAATTTACAGTATAATATACAGAATATACAGATGCACCAGTAATCTGGTGTTTGAGCAGAATTAGTTAAGTCGGGGGTCATACAGATGAGGTCCTGTCAGTGTGTAGCAGGAAGATGGTAAGAGGTATATGAGGCAGCGTGATCAGTTAGAGAGGGAGAAGATCCAAGTTTTTATTTCATTCCGAAACGAGTGGAATACTGGTTCAGTTCTAAATTCTGCAGATCGTTTTTTTCCAGATTGTGGCTGCACGCACTGGGAAGCTGGAGCCCCCGGCTTTAGTAAGTTTGAATTTAGGAATGTTTAGGCAGTGAGAGTGGTTGGCTCTAGGGGGTCTAGAAGATTCTTTTCTAGAGAACTTGTTCATGGGGTACTTGGGAGCTGAGTTGTTTAGGCACTTGTGTGTAATCATCAGCGTTCTGAAGGTTATCCTGTCTTGGATGGGAAGCCAATTGGCATTACGACAGGTTTGAGAAATATGATTGGAGCGAGGAATGTTGAGGGCTGCTCGCAGAGCATTGTTTTGCATTACTTGTAGCTTATGCATGTTTCTCTGACTGGTACCAAGGTAGTGGGTATTGCAATATTCCAGCTTGGACATTATGAGGGCTCTTGCTAGTTTGAGACAACTATCTGTGTTTAGAAAGGGTCTACAGGCATTTATTTATTTAGTAGTGTAGGCCGTGGAGGATGAGGTGGCGTTGATTTGTTTTTTGAGGGTTAGTGCCGAGTCTAGGTAAAAGCCTAAAGTCTTTGCTTCTTTGTCAACTTTGATGTGTCTGTTTGGTTTAATCATTTCATGCTACTCAGTTTTTTTGCTTTTTATATAGTTTGTGTTATAATTTCATATATGTTACAGTTTTATTAATTATATTAGCAATAAACTAATCAAGTAACACACTCTCATATGCCTTCCTCAAATCGCTCCCCATTTTGCTACTTCCCTCATCCTCCAGTCCGCCATCTGTTTATCTCATTTCTCTCTCAGTCGGTCACTGTAGGTCCTTCTCAGAAGATTAGATGATTTAGCTACTCTGTCAAATTTCTAACCCAACAACATCTTTCTGAAAGGGTTCAATACACACTTGAACCTACCAAAAAACAACCTGACTTCTGCCATTACTGGCACGTATCACTAGACCCAATAAAAAAACTGCACCCACACAACATGCAACAAAGAGACCGCCATCAACTTTCTCATGACAGTACAGCGTTAATGCCCATTCTGCTAAGGTAGACCACGCACTATTGAAATCTCACATTTCATCTACTGAACGATAGAAGAAAAAGTCAACATCATAAAGTCAAATCTTACTTTGAACATGGCAGCTTGTGGTTCTCCAAGCTCATGGAACGGAGGTTTGCCTGTGGCCATTTCAATAGTAGTACAGCCAAGGGACCATATGTCGGCTGGTGCACCATATCCTCGAGGGCCCTTATCGATAATCTCAGGTGCCATGTACTGAAGAGTGCCTGATGAAGTAGAAGGAGAAACTTGTCAACTTGAACACATAGTTGACTCCAGAAAAGCAGTTTACAGGCAGGAGATGGAAAAGGACCTAGAAATAAAACATTTAGCAAGATGTAGCCTTTCTGAGATGAATACAAAGGTGGTAACCATTTTCCAAAGGGAACCTTTCCCAGTGTTTCTTTGCGGTGCGGCCAAACTGGATCGGAGATATTCATGTTCTTTTCAAGGCCTGCATTTCTTCACATTATGCGTGTAGAGGTCGGAAAAGAAACTGGGTCTAGGTTTACAAGAGCACAATATGGACCCAGTAATCCAGTTTCATCCTCATAGTCGTTATCGGGATTGTTGATCCTTTTTTTCCTTCCAGGGAATAGCCACTTTGAAGTAATAATTTGATATGAAAGTTACTTCACCAACCTGTTAGCTGATAGAGTATTATTAAATAGGACATGCACTGTTTTTACCTCTGTATATCCATTTATATAGTTGTTTTCTAAAGCCGGTCCTTTTTTACAAGCTCAGTTTTCACAGGCTTTTTTTTAACCTCACCGTTAGAGGCTCTATTTGTTTTAAGTTAAATCGTGTCAACGTGTCCATCAAAAGCCCTAGGGTGGCTCATGTTGGCAAAACACTGCACATATGGCATTCGCAGCCTCACACCCCTAAGACAACTTAACCTGGCTGCTCCCACCTGCAATGAGGGATTTTACCAAAATATTGCATTACCAGATGAGCTCACTTTTAAAAGATTGTTTCAATTCAGGACCTGCTTTGTATTGCCCTGGCTTCCAAATGCTGGCTTCTAGACACACGCCGCAGGCTGCATCTGTGTGGCTGAATCGAATAAAGTAAAGCATTAAATTAAAGCCTTCTCAAGCATTACGTCATACACTCACTTTATTGAATGTTGTCGTCAGGTTTTTGCACGTGTTGTACTACAGTGTATTTCGGATACCCTCCCCGAGCTCAACTGTAGCTTTCGAGACTTTGCCTAGCATGAAATTCCAGAGCTGACACGCTTTCTCCAACAAATTCATGTTTTATTAGTATCTCTTTATGTTTTGTGGTGAGCATGAACGTAAATGCACTGAATTCATTGCACTTTCAAGTGTAACCCTAATATCCTGATTAATGTTCCCAGAAAAAAACAGAAGTCAAAAGAAAGTTTACATCAAAACCTTGATTAGCCTATCCACATTTAGCATTCTTACAATTCTTTGGCAATTAAAGTGGTTGTCCTTGCTCACAGATTAAACTTGGTCCGTGTGAAGGCAAGGCCAACTAATCTGAGTCATTTATGCATTTAAGCATCAACCCCCCCCCTTGCAGGCAGACTACGGTATGCAACCGGCACATCATGTTAGAGACTAACCTAACCTAGCTTCATACAACCGCCTGAACAGTGTATTAGAAGTACCTATGTGCATCGGCAAAATATATTGTACAATATTTGTGACCATGTTTTTTTCCCCGTTTTTTTCTTATTTGCCATATAATATGTTTGTGAGAAATCTACACACAATTGTAGATTATTCTGCGTTCTCTAAAATTAGTGAATGTGCTGTATTCATCTTTAAAATAGAAATCACAATTAAAATCCCCTTGTGGGTGTCATTTCGATATTGTCACTTGTACCTTTTGTGACAGTACTTTGTTTATAAGTCAGTTGAATATTATTGGTGCAATACGTGTGTTATTTAACTGCGCCTAGGGACATTACTAATTCATTACCCACAAGAGGTTTGGTCATAAGGTCACCCGCATGTATGGAAAAAGCTCGGTCTAAACAAGTCAGCATACCAAAACCTCATGTCCAATTTGTAGTCATTACAATCAAAAACTTAAATGATGGCATCAGCTTCCTGAGTAGATGGTGGATCGACTAGAAGGCATCAATGAACCTATCAGGGCCTAAAGCCTTCTCATGGGAAACACTAGTTGGACTACACAGCCCACCAAGGAACTTTTCATGAGCTGAAGGACCTTTGGCCAGGAGTACAGATGATTTGCCCTAAAAGGAGACAGTCATCCCCCACTGCAAATCATGACAGAATTGAGGCGTTGCATGCAGGAGATTGAACATGGCCCTTTGGGTTTGAAAAAACTGATTCTGGTGTAGTCACTGAACAGAATGCCTGTAAAGTCTAATTTAATAAGGAAGGAGATACAAGATGATGTCATGCGCTTGGGGAAATGACTGTCTCCTGAATGCGGCTAATTCTTCCCACTGGCTGGAAAGCACCATCATGTTCATAACTAGCTAGAACTACCTCAATACCTTTATATGCAGCAATAAGGCACACTATGTAGTCTTTTGTTTTGCTGACAGAGTGTCCGAAATGTACCTCCAATGCCAGCCTTTATAAACCAGTCTTCCAAGAATCAGGCGACATGGATTGGCTACTAGTAAAAGTGGACCCAAAGCACGACCAAAACCTGACACCTGACTTTAGAACAGAAGGTATGGTATAGTAATGTTTATTTGAAAAGCGCCTATACACAAGACAAGTGTTTCAAAGCGGTCAAGGAAGGAGGGAACAAGGGGAAAAAACAACAGTCATTCAGAGCCCTTGAATTTCTGAAAGATACAAGTCTGCACAGGCAGAGGAAGTGCATATAGTACAGTTAACATTGTAGATAACAGGAGGCACCTGCTGAGGATGAAGATCTCCCTGCAAATCTCTGCTTGGAGAACCGGCTCACTCGCAGAAGGTTGTAGGTAGATGAGCAGAGGGCTCGGGAGGGACAGTATTTAGGTAGGCAATGTTGCAGATAGGTAGGCTCTGGAGACAGTGAGCCGCTGGGGGAAGGTGAGAAAAGGAAGAGAACCCCTGAGGAGATGCAGCTGGTAGTTGGACTTTTTCAAGATGTTCAAAATGTGAGTAGAGAAGAAGAGAGTGAGTCGAAGATGACCCCAAGGTTTTTTGCCTCGCAGGTGGGTGCGGGCACAGGGCCAAGGGAGGCTGGCCAGGGTGAGAGAGGGAAAGTGGGAGCAGGAGTCCCAATGGGAACAATCTCTGTTTTACTGGCATTAAGGCAGAGGTCATTTGCAGCACACCATGACTGAATTACTGACAGACAATCAGATATGAGTGATGTAGAGGAGGTGGCTGAGGGTATCCTGAAGGAGAGTTGTGTGTCATCTACATAACACTGGAAGTTAGAGGTGAAAGTGGCAATCACACGTGCCAGGCCAGCCATGTAGACATTGAAGAACCAGAGGGATAGGTTAGAACCCCAGGGGACGCCACAGGTTGAAAGAGTGATAGTAGAGAGGAAGTACCCAAGTTCCACCTGGGATGGGTGGTTAGAAAGGAAGGAGGTTAACCATGCCAGAGCCTGACCTGTGATTCCCAGGGTGCCACAGAGATGTGCGATCAGGATGATGTGATTTACTGTGTCAAAGGCGGAGGAGAGGTCAAGAAGAATGAGGACAGAGGGGGTGTTGGTGTCAAGATTTGACAGCAGGTCTTCACGGGTGTTCAGAATAGCAGTTTCCGTTCCTATGGTGCTCTAAAGCCAGACTGATGGTCGTGGAGGCAACCAACAGATTCAGTGTGGAGGGTGAGGTGAGAGATAGCCAGCTTCTCCAGGAGTTTGCTCAGGAAAGGGGTGATAGAGATGGGGCGGTAGTTCGCCGGATTGGAGGGGTCGGCAGAGGGTTTCTTGAGCAATGGGTGCACAACTAAGTGTTTAAGAGAAGTTGTGAAAAATCCAGTGGCGAAAAAGTGATTGCAGAGATAAATCAAGGCTGGAGCGAGAGAGCCAATGTTGTCCTTAATGGTTTGGGAGGGCACAGGTCCACCTGTTTGGATGAGGCCTTCATAGACCGGACTTGTCTGGTGACCACATCATGTGTGATGGGAGTGAGAGAGCCAAGGGAGGCTCCAGAGGTGTTGGTGTATGATGTGGAGTTGGTGTGAGAGAGGAGAGGAGGCTGCTGCAGGATTGGCCAGTTCCTTACAGACTTAAATGTTTGGCCGTGTTTGATGCAGCAGAGATGCAGTCTTGAATAAAGACTCTTTTCTTGGTGTGGATGCAGAGTCGATATTGCCTTGGAAGGAGGCGGCAGGCCAGTTTGTCAGATGGTCCTCCTGACGAATTCCATTTTCGCTCAGCTGCCCTACACTTGCGTTTAAGGACAGCCAGATCAGAGCCGCACCAAGAGTTGCACTTTTTGGAAGGCTTCAGTCAGATCCTCATGACAGGGTCAAGAGTATCAAGGGTGTTAGAGATAGAGAGATTGAAGTTAGCGAGGGCTGTGCCAGGGTGGGAGTCAGCCGCAGCAGTAGGAGGCGGAGAGTAGGTGGAGGCAAAGGCAGCCGCTGTCACTCTTTTCATGGGTCTGGTGACTTTGAAGCCGAGTGGCCGTGCCGGATGTGCAGATGCAAGATAAGAGGAGAGCTTCAAGTGTGAGGAGAGAAGAGAGTGGTCCATCCAAGAGAGAGAGGCAGGGAGAGGGCTAGAGAGAGGGATGTCGGTAGAGATGAGAGCATCCAAAGTGTGTCATCCAAAGGAAGAGCCGGAAACCAAAAATCACCACTTCTCACCCCCAAACAGAAGGCACCAGTGGTACTTGATAATGTTTAGGAAGTGTTGATTTAATAAACGGGATTGAAGAATCGGCGAAGAGCACCAATCCTGCACAACTCTTACTTCAAAGATTTGTTCAGGAGTTGATGATCCCCGATGACTCCACCACCTTTTTGGCATCAAGAAATCAAGACCATCTGGAACCCCTTCTTGGAACTCTTTCCAGTGAACCCTTTATCAGCATCGCTTGTACCTCCAGTGCAATACTGCCAGGTGTAGATATGCCGAGCACTGGGTGACACGGCTTCAGGAATGCAGGAAGGAGGTAAGGTGAAAGTGGGATGCTCCAGTTATAAATGGAAAGGAATATGGGCCTTTGAGGGCCCGGAGGACCCAATGATCTGATGTTACCACTTTTCATACAAGCTGCACGGTGAAAGGACAAGATGCTGCGAAACAGGTTTTGTAGCCGTGGGAAGTTCTACTGCTGGTGATGTTGAATGATAGTCCCTGTCTTGCGTACGTCCATTTCACATAGAAAGACAATATACTGACTGCTCTGCTAGCTAAGGCCGACGCTCTTGCCAGATGACATCTCTGCAACCTTAGTGCTGAGAATAAGGTTTGGACCAGATGCTGAGAACCAGGCATTGTACTGACACTCTGCTGTCCTTACATGCTTCCCAACTGTGGGCAGCTTTAGATCCAAGCATCTTGTCTGGGCGAATTGGCAGGTTGATACGTTTTATGTGCATGCCACATGTAAAGAAAACCCAAAGGCCACACCAAAGTATGCCATCGCAGGGAAGCACTCTAAAGCGGAGACCGTAGAAACTAGTGACGAGTGAAATTTCACCACCATAGACAAAGACGACACCGCCAACACCACGGGAGGAGAGCCGAACATGAGCATTCTGAGGATCTTCTAGAAGAACTTGGGGTGACTCTGTGAAAATGGCAGAAGGCAAGCTAACTCCCTAGCTCAAATGTGGTGTACTCAACTCTTGTAAGGCTTAGCAGATTATGCTTTTACCTCTCTCTGGGGGCTCAAATGGGAATGGGGACATACCGAGTCAAGGTCCCGCGAAAGGGAATTACCGGACCCTCCAACGTCGGAATGGCCCGGTAAGTCCCCTTTTGCGGGACCCGGACCCGAGTTTGGGGGTAGCCATGCCGCTAAAAACGGCATGGCTACCTCCAAACTCGTAATGAGGCCCAATGTCTACCAAAATGTTTTGCTGTATGGGTTGCCTGATGTGTCTCTGCCACCATATCCCCCTTGATGCACGCATTGTGGAATTGCTCAGACAGACTCGTGGTTCCCAGCTACCTCGCAGAGAAACTCAGCATTTCCGGCGGACAGCGCACCACCAAAAGCCAGGACACGTGCAGACTTGAAATCCACTGCTGCAAAAAGGAAAACACCAGAAAATAAGCCTTCTCTGCCTACGCCCCAAGCCTATGGAACCTCCTCCCAGTCAGCATCAGACTCTCCCCCACGCTCCTACAATTCTGAAAAGAACTTGCAACCCACCTCTTCAGGGAGTTTGTCTTCCTCAAAACTAGGCCATCACATCACCCTCCACGACACCTGACTAGCTAGACACCGTCCGCCCCTCTTCTCCATGGCACCGGGTATAGCTGTACCCCTCCTCTGTCCCCTCTGTTTCCTACCCCCGCTGTATACATGTTCTGTTGTTACCACTGAAAAGCGCTCCGTTATGTATCTGTATTGGTGTATACCTCTGTAAAGCGCTCCATTGCTTCTTGAAGCTAGGTCTGTGCTCAATACATAGCATAATAAGGGGGAAGTTAATAGAAAAGAACAGTATCTGGCACTGCTTCCCACATCCACCACTTCCTCTTCACCCCAAAGTGTTCCGTCAAGATCCCATCCCTCATAGCCCCACAGCAGGAATTTCTGGTGAGCGGTCTAAGCTGTGACCTGAGCAGTGCCCACCAGGATGGCACCTCCCCCAGTGCAAGGCAACCAAACCAAGTCTGGGAGAAGCCATCGGGACAATGTCACCCCTCATCGCTGGGATGATCCACCATCTTCCTTAAGGTCAAAATAACAAAAACAATACAATAAATCAAACTTTAAGGATAAGTACTTTTAGATCAATCCATTTTTACCAGTAAATGTCTCAGTGCATGGGTTTACTCCAGCAAGTCGCTTGGAAGTCCCAAAGTCAGAGATTTTCACCACGCCACTGTATGTGTTCACTAGCACATTGTCTCCCTGTGAAAACAAGGAGATAGCTTTTAGTTAGGCTTATCTATTCAATTTATGTGTAGTTTGGAAATTAAAAAAGTATACAATAGGAACTTTCTCAAACTCTGAAATACTAATACACACATAGATTACAAGATGTTATTGTTCTTGGCAGAAATAAGCAAACAAGCACTTCCGATATCAGAAAATAAAAAGAAGACAGATTGATCAAGACAGGGAATACAAAAAGAGACACATTTCTTAAAATGGAGCTGAAATCCACGCCATTTTGCTAAGTGGGGAGTGAGAGAAGAAGACATTGCTAATGGGATTGCAAAGAGCAGCATTGGCTAGAGTTCTGAACGACAGCTCACTTAAACACAACAACCCACAGAATGCCAACCCCTCAAAAGCTGAGGAAACTTCCAACATTTCCAGTACAACATCTACAGATCACAAAAGGTGAAACGAAGAGTAGTGAGATGGACTGGTTGGAGGCGACTCATAGTGAGAGTGGGAGAAATGATGGACCAGTGTCGCAAGCATGGCAGAATGACGTAAAGGCCTGCAGCAGGGGCTTTGTGGCTGCTCTAGGACCCTAAAGGACAGACTCTAGAGGAAATAACACAGCTGCACCAAGATCAATAGATATGTGCGCTTGCAAACACTTTTGTTTCTCCAGTTCTGGGAACTTCTAACTGCCCTGACAGTCCTAGGTTGGGATTTGGGACCCCGCTTCATCATCTGCCCCTTACCGGGACTACGTTCCTCAGCGAGTCAAACAGTCACTCGCAGTCTCTGTGATTTTATAATGTCCCAAACTACTTTTATCATGGCTGAGGGTCTTTGTGGCGTATCCCGAGTACTTAGGTTCAGCATTGGGTCCTCTTAGATGGTGTTAGGTGGCACCACCACCTGGTACCTTTGGTTTGCCAGATGGGCATCAGGAATTAGATACTTCTGGAACAGAGAGACCCTTCCACCTCTTTCTGTCCTGTCCTGTCCTGCGGAACTGCCCCTTTCAAGTTAGAAGTAAAGAACTCCTCCTATTGTCCTGGCCTGTAGTGTTTATCTGCAAAACCTCTGGCATTGCTCTGGGTAACCCTCCAGACCATCATTCTTCACCTGCCAAACCATTATAAAAGGGGAAAGCCCATATACCAATCAGGCTTGGTCCCACCCCAAAAGGGTCAATCCAGTCCGAACTGCTAGGTCACATCCCTTCTGCACAAGACCACATGCATCCCCAGACATGTTTCGGACTTGTTGGGCCTCATCAGTGAGGAGTACCTTGGGACTCTAGGGCCATCAGGCACCAGACCCATGTCTGAACATGCCCGTCCCACTGGGGTTGACAACAGCAAAACGAAAGAGGTGATGGCTGGAAGGTTTAGAATTAACTTTACCTTTTGCATTGCTCTGGCCAGCCCCCCAGACCATCGTTCTTCACCTGCCAAGCCTTTACAAAAGGGGAAAGACCATATGCAAATCAGGCTTGGTCCCATCACCAAAGGGGCAGTCGAGCCCGAACTACTAGGTCACATCCCTTCTGCACTTGCTTATCTGGCCCATGTAAAAGTCCCTTTAAGACTGAACTATAGAGCTCCTGTCCTCGTCTCTGGTGTCTGCTTGTTCACCAGCTAAGCATCGCTGTCCTGCCCAGGTCTTAAAGAACGTGCCACCCTCTTTCCTTGTGCTTGGGAAAGGGGCATGCAGATGCACATTGCATAGCAGGGTCATTCCTGACCGGCTTATACTTCTTTTTGTAAGGTGGTACAGCAGCGCCATTGAACCACTGCTGTCCCACTTGCATTTCTGTTCCCCAAACAGGGAGACAATTGCTTTTTCCTTCTTGGCATTTCTCACAGCAGGCCCTCAAAGGGCCCATGCCTGTGAAATGCACTCCCAGAAACCACGGGGTGCAGGGAGCTTGGAGTACATTACTGTTGGGAGCGCACTACAGGCACTAATATATATGCAAGAATGCTGGCCAGCACAACTTGTGTGCTGCTGGCCGGCTCCACTGAAATGTGCTGGACACCTCTAAGAATAAGGCGACTGCGCATTTCTGAAAGAACGTAAATGAAAATGAACAACCGCTGCGCTTTCTGAATTGCGTTCGTTTTTGAGAATCTGTCCCAGTGATTAAAAATGCAAGTTACTTATATACTGGGCCTCATTACCACCCTGGCGGCAGCCGTGCCGGTTAAACCGGCGCGGCTGCCGCCAGGGTCGTATTTTTACTGGAACCCGGCAATGGGGACTCACCGGGGCCTTACAGCTCCGGTGGACCCGATAATTCCCCATTGCCGGGTGCCGGTAACAATTACTCCCCATTCCCATTTGAGTTCTATTGGACTGAATGGGACTGGGGAGGACGGATGCACCGGCACCATTCATGAATGGTGCCGGTGCATCCGTCAATATCTGCGAGCGGGTGCCGTTCCCCCGCCAGGTCAGACCTAGTGAGCAGAAAGGCACCCGCTGGCAGACTCGTAGTTTGCCGGTCCGGTAACAACGGTGCCGGTAGCTGGCAAACTTGTAATGAGGCCCACTGTGTGGCTATCCTGAAGACCTGTTGTGATTGTTACACTCTAGGACACACCTAACACCTAATCTCATGCTGGTATCCCCGCCTTCTGGGCTTGACCCAAAGTGAAAAGGCTGCCATTCCACAGAGCTCAACCCAAATCTCTAAAGTGTGTTGTGAGGAGGGATGAGGAAACCTTGGAATATCCTGCCCAGTGGGGTTACCTGCAGTCCGCAACTTGTGCCTCTGCAATAAGGCATCAGATGGCATATACTGGTGATTCTGATATTACCAAAGTGAATTATAGCACACAGACAAAGTAAGAGGCACAATGTTCAACGAGCAAAAAGTAGAAATATTTGCCAAGAAGGACAGCTAACCTTAATGTCTCTATGAACAATCTGGTTCTCGTGGAGATATTTCAGGCCCTCGAGGATTTGCTTAGTGTAGAACTTTATCGTGGGTTCTTTCATTGGTCCCCATTTTGATCTCAAGAGCACAGAAAGACTACCTAGATAAACAAAACATGTGTTCATTATTTCATTTATTCATGTTACCACGATGCATAGTTAGTACAATTCCACTGACGGAATAACTTAAGACATTGGTTAACCCTTTTTTGAAACATATTTATTTATTTATTTTGATTTTAATGAAGTGCCAACTCGCCCAAAGGCCTCAGAGCGCTACAACAAACACAACACACAAGTAAAACATTACAATAAATAACAAAGAAAACACAGGACCTGGATTGAACTAATACAGAGGTGATAAAAAAACAGGGACCGCACAATCCATTATAATTCTTAGGCTCGTGGTGGCTGACACCCTGCCCACTTTGTTGCAGCGACTCAGAAGGAGTGGGCGATTGCTGCAGCCTCAGTTGCAGCCTGAGTTCATGACAATACAGTCTGTATCATTCGCCAAGGCCCAAACCCGCAGAAGAAATCGGAGGTCCTGGGTTCTGACACAGCTCCCCCAACTTTAGACTGCAACCAAGCCAAAACTTTACTCTGAAGGGCTTCTCTGGGCTCAGTGCTTTTCTGCTTATTTACCTTTGTAATAACAATGTTTTATCGGTCCGAAAACAGACCTCTTAAATAAGGGTCCATGATCTCTGGTATTAAAGCCTTTTTGATACGTAGGTCTCTCCTTGAAGGGGGGTGGGGGGATAACACAATTATCTATAGTGGTTCTGGGTACCAGCAGATTTGGAGGATTAGGGGGTGACGCAACAGCCGAGGCAGTAGGCCCAGATGGTGGAAATTAGCCAGGGGCTGACCCTCGTGGTTTAAGGTGGCCTTTAGAAAGTACATCATTAGCAGCTATTGGGATACTAATTACCTTCGGGATGGTTTGACAACTTGTCTCCACCCTACTAGTGACTGCCTGTATTATACGGGGGTCAACCTCGGTCCATCCTATCTAACTGAGGTACTACCTTCTCAAAGGAAGTGTGGAAATCCGAAACATTCTTACATTGGTTCAAATCCCGGTCTATCCTCTCCTTAATAGCCTGCCATTTCCCGACAGCATTCACTCCCTCCTCTCCCATATGGGAGTCTGAAAGAGCCTCCAGAATGATATTATCCATACACTTTGAGGGAGATTGCATGGCCTTACTGGGAATACCCACCTCAAACCCTACTTGGGTGGTCCATTTGGGGCACCTTGAGCTGTCCTCCAAGATCATTTTGTTGTCCCATTGGAGTCCCAAATTCCTTTTTCAAGTCCTGGCTAATAGACAGAGAATCTATAAGGGGACAATATTAATTATTCATGAATTCCCTTCTCTCTTTTTGAAGCCGGTGTTTCCTTCGGCTACTTCTGGCCGGAACTTCTGACATACGACTATCGTCCATTGATGACCCGCTGGCCCATTCCTGAAAGACCTGCACTCGGGATACCACTTTAATACCATCATGTCTTGACTCCTTGATTTCTCCATGATTAGCAGGTTTGGGCGCAAGGGGACAAACATCTGCATACAATGGAGCTCATGTTGCTGAAAAGTCTAGTTTGGTGGCGGAGAGCCATTACTTTTGCACAGCAATGAAACGGCTCCCCTCCGGCTGATTTTTGGCATTTGCAGAGCAGGGCAACAGTCTGCGTTTCTTGCACACTAAACACCATTATCCATTTGGCGAGTGTTAGTGTACTACTTTATCTAGTTACTGTATCTCCTATTCCTCTTACCGTAGTTTCATTGATTCTAGTGGTTGTGTCATAACTAGTAAACCCATTATGCATTCGAACGGACAAGTGTGAGTGATTTCTCAAGAGCTAGCCTGTGCCACAGTGAGGAGCATAACGCAGTGTATTATTGTAACTCCACAAGTTTAGCTCATGGAAAGCGTGAGACATTCAGGTATGGGACTCCATTTGGAAGGTTGTCCTAAACATGAAAGTAACCAGATCCCTCTCCAGGGATCGTATTTACGATATAAATCCTTAGAGAATGGGTGCCACTAGGATCTTCCGTTTAGGATTCCATTGTTGGTTCAGGACCTTCGCAGCTTTCAGAAAGATTAGAGACCCTTTAGGTTCAGCCTGTAATCTGTCTGCGGCGGAGCATCCACTGTAGTTTCTAACCCAATGGATAGGGAGGTTTGCAAGTGTCAGACAGTGTCCTCTGCAATCCCAGGCACTGTGAAATCCTCCAGAGGCGCTGCAAACTCTACAGGACCTCAGTCATTCTATTAGGTGGTGGAAACCTAGCGCCTCAGAGAAATGCATTCTTGGTTTAAAAAAGAAACTAGACGGTAGCGACACAGTCTATAGAGTCCAAAGTGATTGCATCGGTAAATCAATGGAGGAACATAGGCTGCAGGTAACTGAAGGTTGTGAGTATGTTGCCAGATCCTCCACAGTTATATACAAATGTGAAAACAAAAACAGTTTCACTGCGCCAAATTCCAAGAAGGGTCCAAGCTTTGTTGCTTGTATTTTATTGTGCAGAGACAACAGCCTAACACGTGTTTTGAGCTCAGGGCTCTTCCTCTGAGGCTTGTGCCTTGAAATATTCCTGATTTTGACCAATTTAGTTAATTTAGTTAAAGCCTGCTGTCAAGCCACTTTGGCATCCTAAATCTCTGTTTCTACTACAAGTACAGGACCTCCATGTTCCTACCCCTCAGATGCCACACACTGCGCCCCGCAACCTCCTATTAGAATGCCAACTGGAAAGCAGTCCAATTATGGGGATTACACTCCTGAACAGAAGACAGAAAAAGTAATGAGATAAGGGAAAGGAGGTTCAGAAAGAGTGTTTAAGACTTGCATTGCTTTCTCCATGGCCAGCACTACAGTTGTGCTAAGTGATAGTTTCTCGTTCCCAAATCACGAGCAAAAGGCCCATAATTATTAATATTATAATTATAATTGTTCTTTTTTAACACACTCAATACCAGAAATTGGTTTCTAAGTGTGGCATCGGGATTGGAACCTGTGTTGTGCTGCCAAAACAGAGGCATTGTTCCTGAGCTATCACCCACCACCCCCCTGACCAATTGTGATCTGGAGCTTCCTGCTTAGGAGTGTGTCAAAGTGAACTGCTGGTGATCCAGGGCAAACCACATCTGCAATTGGTCCTAGAATCACAAACCAGCTCTGTAGAGACAGATTTAAATCCTTGCAAATTAAAGGTGACTGAGTTACATCACGAACAGATAATGGCTCTTTAATATGAATACACTCTGTAACAATATTTCTTTCTTAAGTATTAGGTACATTTCCGAGGTACATTTCTTCAACAATAATTAAAGTATGCATGTGTGTATTGTCATTACATTCACATTCAGAAGCTTCTAGTCAGGCATTCAAATAAATACAACATTTTGAAAGAGGATATCCTGCTAGAATGTTAAAGTTATTCTTCCTCTAAATTGAAAGACATTTCGGAACGACTGACTGACTACACGAAGGCCTGACTCCCTCACCCAATGCCAATGTTATCTGATTTGTAAAATAGTTGTGTGCATTAGAGACTAGCCAGTATTTGTGTCTCCATATGTATTTATATTCAAAAGTCCTAATTGCCACAGTCGTCGACATTCACTATGTTTAATTCTGGCATAGCGGTAATTCATTTACACATGGCCTACATGATCATTCCATCTCCATCAACGCTCCAAGAGAGTGCTATCGCGTTCCTGCCTTTTTGAACATTTTACAACATTTGATTTCATGATAAGACACAGATGTGCTGGTCAATATGAATATTAACACCAGGCATGATCCTACAAATGCATGGTCTATTTAAACAGATATCACAAAAACAAAAAAAGCAAAGTACTTCATTATACTAACATTGTAAAATGGCTCTTCTTAAAATTTTACAATGTTCATTTCTAATGAACTTTTCTAGTATATTTTTAAGTCACAATAAACATGTGAGCCTTGCCTTACTGAGCAAATCACATTATCAAAGCCTAAAATGACCATATCAATTATTTTCTGATAGTTATCCTTCTGATATGGACAGTATGGTACAACCTATTGTAGTATTTCGAAAATACCCCTGTGAGAAAGAGGAAGGGGACAAACAACACAGCCTGCTTTGCAGAAAATCAAAGAGCATTTTGGTAATATAAGAATGGCCACACATCTTTATATTTCAAAAAATATATCTGTGATAAAAGGGCTCTCTGTTTGAATCACTAAATATGTAGTGAACATTAAGCTTCATTCTCATTTCATTTGCAACAGCATCCGCCAAACATAAAAATGTTTGTAACCATGAACCATCTATACTAATTCAGACAGCCTCTGGACTTGGATGTCAGGATAAAATATCTACATTATTCGGTAGAGAATACAGCACCCCGGGACACTTCAGCCAGGCATATCCATACTCTAATCACCTATTTTAGCTAGATTAAATTGTCCGATGAAGTTATCACAGAGACGACACAGGAAGGTAATATTTGCTTCCACTAACAGGGTGGGGTTGTGTTAACCCTGGGATCCTTTTTTGGACCCATTTAACTTACACGTGAAAGGGTTTTGGACAAATATGATGCCAGAATGCACTTCCCCAAACTCACAGGCAACTATGTCTATATAGAAGGTGACCCGAAGATTATCAGACTTATGAAATTGACATGAACAAAGGAAGGGGATCTTCAATAAATAGGAAATAGGATCATGAATAAAACAACACAGGGGTAACCCAAAGAAATTGTTCCACGTGATGCATGGGGATAAATACACATAACCTGTTTATGTTTACTCCTGTGGAGTGTATCTCCTCAATACCTACTCCAATGATGTCTGCTCCTGATGAAAGCTCTGAAGCTTGTGTTTTGGAATTGAAACATGTCGAGAATATGTACCGTGAAATGTATATGTGTATTTGTTATATAATTTGGTCATTACATGTATTTGTACTGAGCTTGTTTTAAAAAAAAACTAGAATAATTGTTCCTGCCTGTCATGTGGATCACAAAATGAGTATTCTGCTGATGTAATGAATAAGACTCATAAGGATCTTTGATTAATTTGTGTAATTTAATGTGGACAGTGTTGCATCAAATTGGGTTGTTTTTAAATGTTTTATAAAATCATGATTGTGTATAATTAATACATGAGTATGAAGTTCCTTGAACTTAAAAAAAAGGAAGACTATATTCTGGGCAATATCAATATATTGCTTTTTTGAATGTTGTGGACTATTCAATAGCTTCCATTAGACAGGTTCATATAGATGTGATGGATAAAACGGCTGTGACACCAGTCCATCTGGTGATAATGATCCCTTTCACGTGCAGATTTGTAGATGGGTATCAGGGTTAGGATGACTGAGCTCATGCTCCATTTGCAATGCAAAGACATCCTACGAGAATTATATGGATGTACGATACACAATCAGATGACTTTGAGGGACATGATTAGATGATCTGGACACAGAGATTAATAGCTATGGCATGAATCGAACATGCAAGCCCATGCATTGCTGATTGTTATCGCCAGAATACGAACCCGAGCAACAGAGATATTTGATCTGTACCTCTCTAATTCTAAAAGGCATTCACTGAGATTGAGAGAAGATTCAAAATGTCCAAAATGCAAAAAGAAGAAGGGGCAGAGAGTATGCAATCGGATATGAATGTTGAAGAAGTCGAGCTCAGAAATGTCCCTGATACTTAAGAAAGAAAGATTATTTGGGGGATTCATATTCCTAATAAAGAACTGCACTTTTCTGTCAAGTTCAGGAGATGGCAGAACATGTTTTACAAATATCAGTTGCAATGTTTTTGCTTGGGTGGGAGAAACACAAGCGGAAATGGTCCCGGACTTAAAACCTAAGCTATTTTCCAGAGCGCCATGAATGTTTGCAAGAACAGGGATATATCCTACTGCTACCAAAGTGTGGGAGTTGATGATGTCGATATATCCAGTTTTGTTTCACAATACAAGGTATATTTTATAATCCGTAGAGAAGCCATCCTTTTCCACAGCTATATGCAGCAAACGGAAGGAAGCCACAGAAAAGGAAAGCAATACATATTCACCATCAGTTGTACTGGTGCTTAACACATTTTTCTTCTATCCCACATACATATAGATATAAAAATACTGCTACTAAATAAATGCTCTCCCCAGCTTGGTGACTGTGTGTGAGCTCCTTTCATCCTCGCTGTGTACTAATTTCATGATTTCATGTCATTCAGATTTCTTTCCTCTAAAAATATGTTCTTTCTCTATGAAGAAACGTTTTACCAATATGTTTATGAACATGAAACAAGTGAAATAAATGTGTGTGCTAGCAATGCTTTAATCCCTTTAAAACACTGGAGCAGTTTTCTTAATTTTAAGCGTTAAAATCCTGGATTTGCTTGATTAATGGAAACCAACACTGTGGAGGATCTTTGACACCAGAGACCGATCTTGCCGGGCCATCAAATAAACCCGATGCTGCAGGAAAAGGAAGGAAAGACATATTACATGCACATATCTTGACTTGTCTGCACGACAAGCTTTTTTCAGATGGGCATTTTTTAACCAACCACTTATAGACTTTTTCTGGTTCGGGCGGATGCAGAGGAAAAATGCAGAAAAGTATTCTCCGAACCTTTCCTCTGCATTCCCCCACTGCCATGCCGGTGGTGCCTGAGGAGTTGCCATGCCGTGTTGTCGCACTATTAGGGGACTACCTTGCATGCATCATTGGGAACATTATTCTGATGTCCGCATGCTAGCATGAGTTCAACACGCCATTGCAGATCAGCTCCTACACACTGCCTGTGACCAATGAAAAGCTTGGAAACCTGAGCAAATCCTACGTTCAGGTGTTTTGTGCCACATTTGACAGTAGTGACAACTTCATCCATCTCCACAATGTCTGGAGACAGATCACAATATTTAGGAATAGTAAGACAGCGGACATGCTATCGGTTGTGCTGCTCCCAGTGATTTAAGCCCGACGATATCACACCAAATGATAGAGTCATGTATAACAGCCGATAAGATAGCTCAGCGGGTTGAGCGCTCGCTATCTGCGATCTGAGCGTGATTTGCAGGTCAGGTCGCAGGTTCGAATCCGGCAAGGCCAACTCAGCCTTTCATCCTTCTGAGGTCGATAAAGGAGTACCAATTTCGGTTTGGTGATATTGTATTTAATATGTGCTCTGTAAAGCGCTTTGGATTAAGGTGCTATATAAATAACACATCATTATCATTATAACATTGAGACTTGATCATGTTCTTCCTATGCAAACAGTGGCAATGTAAAACAACTAATATAACAATTCAAATAATAAAATCACAGATTTTTCACCACTGTTAGAATTCAGATACTAAAAATACAGGTTTCCTGTTTCCACGTAAAAAAGAAAAGTGGGATCTAACGCGCCAGTGCTTACAAAAGTAGGTGAATCTCTGATAATTGCTCATTCCCAATAGGTCGTAATATCAATTTCTGGATACAGAGGACTTACTTCCACCCAAGCATTAATTTATATGGAATGCGCCGAGTTCCAAGTAATAAAGGGAAGAACGCTATTACGTCCTTTCCAATGTTTTCCCTATGAATAAATAAAGTCTGGAAAAGTCTGCAATTGCAGGGGGTATTTGGGGCTCTTTATGTATTCATCTGTAAACCAATGGGCTGGGTGGCTTGGGTTGACAGTCATTATGTGAGGTAATAAGAGGATATGATCTGAGTGGGGGCTAAGGGGGCCCTGATCACAGAAGGGCCATAGGTCTGGACCCTCTGCATCTGTTATCTACTGTACCCATACCTAATATAGATACGATGGTCAAGCACAAGGCCTGGCCTGTGGAAGAGGTGAAACAGACATTAAGGAATCTATCATAACTGCACTATGGAGTACCATTATTTATGTTACCAGTTAGACCTTGAAGTTGACTTCCAGTATCACCCTGCTTCAAACCAACACTGTTGATTCTTTTTCTTCAAAAGATCTACCTGTTGGACTGAATATCTGACATTCTTTATAAATATTGTTGGTTGCATTATATTTGATACTTTAGTCCTAATCTATTTCATATTGATCATTCTCCCAAATGCAGTATCTTTTACGCATATATGTGTTTTTCACAATTTGTTTCTCTCAATTGCTCCTTGTGGGTTAGATGCATGGATCCACAAATTTGATAATCTATTAAATAAATAAATACAAAAAATAATACCAACCAATTTCCCATGAATACGACTCTACAGACTGAGTTTGGATACTTGATGGCCTTTCCAAAAGACTGAAAATACTCTTTGAAATATGTTGGCTTGCAATAATAAGTTTCATAACCTGCTCCTGCTGGCCATGCTTCTGTTGTTCTTTTAGGTGGAACAGTACGATGTGAAAGACACAACAGGAAATATAATCTGCCATGTACTTCCTTCCATGCAGGTAGCGCTTCCCTTGAGGTATTCAGTGTTTATGGTTATCTCGGTGTACATTTTTCTTCAAATGTATTATGGACTCAACATATTGATTGTGCAGAAGCATCTTTCTCGTATGCATCTTAGGCAATAACATTGCGTCACAACACACTTGCCAACCAAATCGTCCCTTCAGTCCTAGACGCATCTGCCTCCAAGCCAATTCCCTGTTGCACCATGTGATGGGGAGATATCGGCTGTGGTAATATAAATCTGTTGGTTAAGATTAATACTAAATTGTATAAGTTATTGCTGATATCCCCTACCGCTACCCTCTCTTCAATGATGTTCTGAATTGGGTTTAGGGCTATAGACGTTGACATTGCCCACAAATCACTACTTTGTTGCATATGTTCTTTGGCTAGACTAGTTGATGATAAACATAGAGTCCTCTTGCCAGAGCTGGCAAACATGGCTGGTGTGGGAATTCTGTCTTGGTTTAAACATGTTAGGCTGAATCTCTGCTGAACCAGGCATTGTGGCCTTTGGCGTCAACCTGAGGATATCAAAAATGGTGATAAGATCAAAGTTCAAATTGAGTGCTGGAATACGGTTGAGGGGTAACAATTTCTAACCTTTTTAGATGTTGTACTGCCTATTCTATCACTTACATCTCAAAGCATTTTTGAGTCCTACTTAGATCAAATGCACCCCCATTTGTTGCGCATACTTTATTGTAAATTTCGTCTGCAAATCCTGGCAGCTCTGTCTGCACTGCGCAAATGGAAAGGCGAGCTCAGCTGACCATATATGTACACATGGCTTCAACCAAATACAGACTATGATGCATTTCTTTTGCCTATCGAACTAAGTGATAAGATAATGCTGCCTTCTCTCAGTTTTAGATATCAAAAACCTGGCATATATCCGCAGAAGGTGATCTGATATTGTACCAATGTGTTATGCATTCAGTGTACCTGGAGAGCTTCCTCTGTAGGCATAAGATGTTTACATCTCAAATAACCTTAGGTGCTTCTCATTGTATTATTCTCATTAATATTTGAATGAAGGTGTATAGTTTGCTCATGCATGCGCTGTTAATTTTATTTTGTATGCAGCCTCTCTTTTAATGTTAAAAGTTCTATTACTTTGTTATTTATACACAATCCTTTTTATGTGATTTGCTGTTGTTTTTTTCATCAGGAAATTAATTAATTGGAATGTATGTGACTTTGGTCGCACCTAAGGTATGACAAATAAAAATGGAGCAAGATGAAGTAGGCAGCTCTCATGACCTACTCATGTTGGTCATGCTTCTGTAATACTTTAGAGAGGAACCCTACGATGGGGGGCCACAGCAGGACATATACTTATGCTCAAGAGTCAGTGTTGCCTGCTCTGGGGTGCCATATTTTCTTAGAACAGCCTGTAGTGCCAGAGGAGTTTACAGTAGCAGGCCCGTCACATGGAGTCGCTGGTTATCTTGAACTGGCAGCTGTATACAATTCAACAGGCCTCCTGCAAATCCATGCCACATTTCCCGCCTTTTCATGTCTGATTCCCCACCTTGACCACATCAGCAGATCCCCAAACTGAACCTAGGGTAAAGGTCATAGTTCACCCCATGGTTGATTCTTTTCTGAGGTGCATTTAATAATGCTGTCTGGAGCAGATCCAGTTATTGACGTTCTTTAGTTGTTCATGATTTGTTCCCATGGTGAATAAAGTCAAGTTTTGGTTTGCCATGTTTCCATTGACATGGTATGAAGCAATCCCAATAAAACCATTTAAATATGAACTAAACATACCTTTATGGTGTTTGCGTCCTTTTATTTCCGTTTAGTTGTATGTGCCTTTCTATAGAATTTCTATCACTTGAAGTACTGGCGAAGACCACTCACTCCCTTGCCCCAGCCGTTAGAGTGCGTCAGCCAATCTGGGATTTCTTTAATATCTCTGAGCCCTGTCATGTTGACGTGATCACCATTTGGTATCTATTAGAGTGTTCCAGCTCTACAATATTGACATTTCATTGGGCTGACTCAGTCGCTCATTTAAGAGACTGTTCAAAGGCTTGTAAATGCTCTCTAAGATGTCCTTACAACGACAGTGTTTAATCATGTAGTAAACTGAATGAATTATCAAATGACATTCACACTGCTTTCCTTTCCCGCCCATGGGGCTCTCCTTTCCAGTGCACATACATCTAGCTATTGTTTTGCAGCTGCAACCCACAACAAGGGTAACAAGGTGACAGGAGAATTGTCTGTCATATCTCCTGCTGGATGGGCATAGAAAGGGGACATGACAGGTTGGTTCTGATCTTTGTTTTATCTTGTGAGGTTCTAAAACATCTGCTCAACTTCCGGGTTGAGATGACAATGTCTGCAATGAACTTTCAGTTCCTGCGCCTCCAGTGTTGCTTTGCAGCTGGCTGTGACACGGTTTCTGCAATGAGCGCTCAGTGTTCAGTGCTTTCAGGTTTTACGCCTAAAATGGCGACCACTTCTTGAGTTGGTGTATTCAGTTAGGACACGAGGCAGCCATCTACTGTGGCAAGGCTGGCAGTGGTGTCACTTTGGGTTTTCTGGTTCTAGTCTCAAGCAATGCCAGCCCATCGGCTGAAGCTGGACATTTCACCCGCGGGTGATTGAGTCTGCTGACCCACGGGTTTAAAGCTTCAGTGTACAGCTCCTCTTTCTTAGGCTGAAAGCTAACACGACTGGGACAGTGCTTTTCCTTTCCGCTGAGAGCGAGCATTTTTCATGTGCTGCAGCTCCCATAAAGTCTTGAATCCCTGTGTGTTTTGGTTCTGGCTTTATAATAATGGCAGTATGGTTCTGGCAGGCTTGCACACAGGCTTGGTGGTACTTTCTAGTGAACTATTTCCTGGCCTAACTTTCTCTCCTTATTTCTTGAGAGCTTTTCATCTCCAGTTGCTCTTCTGTCCTTTTCTCAGTTGAAGCCTTTCTTTCTTTGTTGCTGGGTTCTCCTTGCTTCTTGTGAGGACTTGTTGTTTATACTCTGCCCTTACTGTGGGAAACTGCTCACAAGGATTGTGATGCTTTTTTTTCTCTGTCTGAAGCAGCAGCATCACTCTTTCAGTTATGATTCTATGGACCGGCCCTACCTGTGATGTGCACTGGTCTTTTATGGTACGAAATTAACCAAACTTTGGCTGCTCAGCAGTAGTTTTCCAAAAAGCTTACGAAGGATTGTATAATTTGTGTGTGATTTCATCAACTAGTGGAAGTTTTCAGCATGTGCCATCTTTAATATGGTGGCAGCATGACCTCAATGACCAAATATTGCTGACATGCAAGGGTTCTGGAGGAAATAATGAGTGCTAGTACATATGAATTAGGAAGTTTAGAATACATGTGACACCCTGACAGATACTTGACTACTCAAGAATATAGACAGCTATTCACTTACACATTACCCGGATGTTCCCACAATGCATTTCAATGGCAATGGCGCAATCTTGGATAACAAGCTACGTTGAGGTAATCCCCCTTTCACCGCTGAACACAATGATATAATCTTCAAGCTTGGCTGAGGTGGAGAGTACGCCGTTCCCATCTGATCCTCTCATCTGGCACTGCAGAATGAAACTCAACATTTCCCATTTGTGAAAGGGTAGCTGTCATAATTCAGGTAATGGGTGTTACAAAAGGAAAGGCACAGTTAGAGGAATGCCAATTCTTCAGGAAATAAACACTCCAGTTGACCAAGTAAAGAGGTATTTACTTTTCTGGTTAGAAAATTGTAATGTTAAAGGGGAACAATTTTCCCTCCCTTGGCTATGTGAAGGATGAGCTACGCTGGTGTTGTCGGGATCACCCATCAGCACATGCTGCTCGTGATCTTGTGAGGAACTTTCACAAGCAGTAGGGATTGGAGGAACTTCATATAGTAATGTTGTCAGGATCTTGTCAGCCTGCCACCTTTGGGCCACCTCAGGGCCCTTCAGGGTCCTGACTTCAACCCATTATGCTTGTGAACTTTGAAAACTTACTTGAATCTATTTACAAACCGTCTGTCAAGACTACCATTAGGATGTAGGCCCATGATTACGTGTATCAGGGTTAGTGATAACAATAGTGTGCTGGTTGGAACCTGCCTGTATAGAACCTGTGACGTTGTTTCTCTTTGTTGTGGCAACGCCTGTGCAGGGCTGATCCTATAGTGTTCTGAGGATCAAACCAAACTGCAGTAGAAGAAGAATAGCTGCTTGGAGAAACTGCAGGAGAAACTGCTGGAGAAATGGGCAGAAGTTAACAGAACTTTGTAAGCCCTCCAACAGATTTATAAGCCCCCTCTTATTGCAGCCTCATTTGACTTGGTGCATATTTCTAATTACTTAAATATCACCGGAATTTGATTGAAAGTATTGCAACTGAACGATATATGCAGATGGCGCAATTGTGGCAATTCTGAACATCAGTGAGCTGCCTATCTGATGTATTTACTTGCTTCTCACCGGAGATAGGACATTAACCTGTATGTTAAATAGATTAATTAAGGTGTTTTTTGAAAGTTGCAGATTAAAAAGAGCACTAACTCCTAGTGAAGGTAGATTAGGAGTTCCACCTGGAGTAAGACATCCCGTTCCATGGATGAGGCATCCTACTACCCCAGTGCTGCTTTCTATAGACACAAGAAGATAAGTGTATGAGGGATATACCTAGCGCGTCCTATGATTTGAAGAATTGTTTTTATATACTTGTTACGCTCACCTGACTCCCACGGAGGCGCTGGCCAGGATCGTGCTGCTGTGACCTCTTCTAAGGTGTTGCGCGGGGCTCAGAAGATGGACTGGACCGGACTCCCAACTCCTGCTTGTCCGGCTTGCAAAAGTATCCTTCTGTAGGCGAGAATAAGGGATTAACTGTCTGCGGGGAATGCTACCAGCCTCCCCCTTTCCCCTCTCACCCTCCTCGAAACCCTTCTGTGCTTCCTGTGGCGTCTCACCTTAGGGTCTTGAAGGGCGAGCTCTCCTTCCTGCTTCTGATGCAGGGGCGCGTTGGTATCCAGTTACTTCACTGGATTCTTGGTTTTATGAGAACCAAACTTGCTTGGCTTCCAGGTAAGTTCCTTGAAAGGTTCCCCTTTTGTCCTTGCATCAATATGCTAATGTCAATGGCCCTCATTAGGACCCAGGCGGTAAGGGGTTTACGCCGGCGTAAACCATGGCGCCCCTTACCGCCTGAGTACGAGTTCCCTTAGCGCCATGGTGATTTTAACGGCTGCTTTTAGCAGGCGTTAAAATCCATGGCGCTAAGGGACCTTGTTGTTAATTACGCCACCGTAATTTACGGTGGCGTAATTAACGCCTTCCCCACTCCCATTATACCCTATGGGGCAAAAATGGGAATGGGGAAGGGTAAATGGGGATTGGGGACTTACCGCCCCGCCAAGGTCGGAATGGGGCGGTAAGTCCGCCAACCCCCATGGCGGAGTTGGCAGCTTAGCGCCATGGACCATGGTGCTAATAGCGCCATGGTCCTCCGCCAAGGTCCTAATGAGGGCCAATGTCTTTTTCCCCATAGGGGCCGGGGTACGGAATGCCGGGGAAAAGGCACCGACCCGAGATGCGAGGTGCAATCCCTGTAGAAATCAGGTAAGTCTTGATGAGCGTTTTTGGGTAATGTCTTTTCATTCGCTCATTGACGCTAAAGTCTTTTTCCCCATAGGGGCCGGGGTCCGGAAACGCCTGGATGCGGCGCGGACCCGAAATGAAGAGGGAATGACCCAACAGGTAAGTCTTAACATGGAGGTTTAGGTTTCCTCATTCCCTTCTCTCTCTCACCTTTGCTCTTGTCTTTTTCTCCCTAGACGTGGAAGCGTGGCTGCGAATCCGGGTGATCGCTGCTGAACATGGAGGCGCCCTGTGAAGGTGAGTGGAATGCGGCGCTGCGGCGGTCGATGCGATGTGCTTTTAAATTAAGTGTCTTCCTTTGCAGGATCGTCGGCGAGCTGACTCCGGAATGCGGATCTTGCAGGTAAAGTCTTTTCCTTCTCCTATTCTCTCTTTCTCTTCCTTTGTAGGTGATCAGGATGCTGGCAGGCGTGGCAGAAGTCCGAATGCAGGAGCAAACACGGTGAGCGTCCAGCTGCTAGATGCAGAACAACGCGAAGCATGTGCTGCTCTTCGGGTGTGGTTTAAATAGCCTGTAAAGTAGTTCCAGGTATTTATCCTTCCACTCAGGTATGTATTCTTCCTCAGACCACACCCGAGTGATAAAGTAGTCCAAAAGATAAAGTAGTCCCATTCAGTCCTCAAGAGGGCCTGGATGTAGCAGCACGGTCTGCTTCAAGTAAGTGCACATTAAAACACTTACACACATGTCTTGCTTTATGAGCCTGGCGCCTAAGGCGCCAGGACTGGGGTCCAGAATGAGCCTGGCGCCAAAGGCGCCAGGACTGCGTCCAAAAGGCCCCAACTTGGGCCCGCTGAGAAGTCCTTGGGGAAAATGATGTCTGCCTCTGGGGTTGCTGGGCTGGCCCTGGCTCCTTGGAGGTAGGCATCATGACAGTACCCCCCACAAGGCCCCTCCCAAGGTTGTTTCCTCCGGGGGTGTTCGGGAATCTACGGTGGAACCTTCGTATTAATCGAGGTGCGTGAATATGGTTACTAGGCTCCCACGATCTCTCATGAGGTTCATAACCCTTCCAGTCAACAAGATAGAAGAGTTTTGACTTTAACATTTTGGAGTCTAAAATGTCTTTCACTTCGAATTCTAATTCCCCATCAATTTGAATAGGATCTGGAGGCTTGGACAGTCGGGTTCCTGGTTGTACCGGTTTCAAAAGTGATGCGTGAAAAACGGGATGAATACGCATGTTGGAAGGCAAATCCAGTTTAAAGGCCACTGGGTTGATTATGGCTTTGATGGGGTAAGGCCCAATGAATCTGGGATTGAAAGTCCGTGGGCCCTTGAGAGATAAATGTCTAGTTGCTAGCCAAACCTGGTCTCCTACTTGGTAAGGAGGTGTTTTACTTTGGTGCAAATCAGCGTTTTCTTTGTACTTTTTCTTGGCTTGCTGTAAATGAGTTGTAGCTTCTTTGAAGGCTCGGGTTATTCTGGAATGCAGATGATTTACTGCGGGCATTTCCAGGGTCAGAGGTGGATCTAGGTCAGAGGTTCGAGGATGGCGACCATACAAAGTATAAAAAGGAGTTTGACCGGTTCCGGAATGCATAGAATTGTTGTATGCATATTCTGCGATCCAAAGAATGTCTTTCCAGTTGTACTCGGATTGGTGCAACATGCACCGAAGATATTGCTCGAGAGTCTGATTTGTCCTCTCGGTTTGTCCGTCGGTCTGGGGGTGGTGGCTGGTGGATAATCGCACATCTACTTGTGCTAGTTGGCAACACTTCCTCCAAAAATGGGAAATGAATTGACTTCCACAATCTGAGACTAGTACGGAAGGGAAACCATGTATTCTAACTATATTCTCCAGGAATTCCTTGGCCAGGATGGAAGCTGAAGGCAATCCTTTTAGAGGGATAAAGTGGGCCATTTTGGAGAACAGATCCACGATTACTAGGATAGTGTTGTAACCACCACACGGAGGCAGGTCCGTAATGAAGTCCATAGACAAGGTGTGCCAAGGTGCCGGTGGAATCTCCAAGGGTTGAAGTAGGCCGGCTGGCCTGTTCCTTTGACCTTTATTTTGGGCGCAAACTCCGCAAGACATCACAAAAGACTTTATGTCTTTTTTCCAAGAAGGCCACCAGAATTGGCGTTTGATCTTTTCTTCCGTTTTAGCGATACCAGGGTGTCCTTCCATTAACGATTCATAATAATGAGCAATAACTAGTTCTTGCAATTCCTTACTTGGCAGAAATAACCGCTCTTGGAAGTACGGTAAGTTATCCTTAACGGGGAAGTGGGGACCCTTTTGAGTCCATTCCAATAAGGCTGAAGGGTCAAAAAGTAGTTTGACTCGAGTTTCAACGTCCTCGATGGTTTGCAATGAAGTCAAACCTAAGATTCTTTGTTCAGGTATTATCGGCACAGGTTCTAAACACGAATTGGGTTCTTCCATGCCAATCCGGGATAAGGCGTCCGCTTTGCCATTCTTGCAGCCAGGGCGATAGGTAATTATAAAATCAAATTCTGCAAAGAATAAAGCCCATCGGAGTTGTCGTGAAGATTGGGCTTTGGCCGTCTTTAAATACTGCAAATTTCTGTGATCCGTAATTACAGTGATGGTGTGTCTTGCACCGAGGAGGTAATGACGCCAAGCCTTAAAAGCAGATCTAATGGCCAGTAACTCTTTGTCGGTAATTGCGTAATTAATTTCAGGAGCTGAGAATGTCCTGGACCAAAAGGCTACAGGGTGTAGCTGGTTAGTTTTCGGATCCCTTTGCGACAGGACAGCTCTCATGGCTAAACTGGATGCGTCAGTTTCAACAATATACGGGAGATCAGGACGCGGGTGCTTCAACACAGGTGCGGAAGTGAATTTGGTCTTTAGGTCTTGAAAGGCTTGTTCGGCCTCTGGAGTCCATTCAAAATGTTTATTCTTACGTAAAAGAGCAGTAATGGGTTGGACTATTCGTGAAAACTCCGGGATGAATCTTCGATAGAAGTTGGCAAAGCCAAGCATACTCTGAACCCCTTTCACTGAACCGGGAGATGGCCATTTGAGGATGGCGTCCACCTTTCGTGAATCCATTCGAATTCCTTTAGGAGTCAGAACAAATCCGAGGAATTCAACCTCAGTGGTATGAAAGACACACTTTTCCAGCTTGGCAAATAGTTTGTGCTGGCGCAATTTCTCTAGAACTGCTCGAACATGTTTTCGATGATCTGACTCTGAAGATGAGTACACCAGGATGTCGTTGATGTATACAATGACACAAACATCGATAAGTTCTCGCAGAACATCGTTCATGAAGAATTGAAAAGCTGCAGGCGCGTTGCACAAACCGAAGGGCATAACCTGATATTCGAAGAGCCCGTATTTGGTGCGGAAAGCTGTCTTCCACTCGTCACCTTCTTTTATTCGCACTAGGTGATAAGCTCCCCGGAGATCTAACTTGGTGTATATACGAGCATCTTTTACTTGATCAAGAAGTTCAGGGATCAGAGGCAGGGGATAACGATTCTTTATCGTTATCTGATTTAAAGCGCGGTAGTCAATACAGGTTCTAAGGTCTCCTTCTTTTTTAGGCACGAAGAACAAAGCGGAAGAGACCGGGGACTTTGATGGGCGAATAAAGCCATTGGCAAGGTACTGATCCAAATACTGACGCAAATGCTGGTTTTTAGGTTCAGTGAGAGCGTAAATCCTACTACACAGGGGTTGAGCATTGGGAACTAGATCGATCTGGCAATCGTAAGAACGATGAGGGGGTAGCGTGTTAGCCTGTTCTTTCTGAAAAACGTCCTGGTATTCAAGGTATTCTGCCAGTAGTTGAACAGTGGCGGGGGTTACTGTGGCTAAACCAATAGCTGGATTTCTAGGATAACAAGTGGGACCACAATCTGGAAAAGTTATTCTCTTTGCTCGCCAGTCTATTCGAGGATTGTGTGTTTCTAACCAAGGAATTCCGTGGATTACTTGAAATTGTGGAGCCTTGATTATATCAAACACTATTGCTTCCCGATGTCCATCCTGACTCACAAGTGTCACTTCTGTGGTGGAATGCGTTACTGGCCCAGAGGCTATTTCGGTACCATCAACCGTAGTAATGACATCCTGGTTTATTTTTGGATGCAGAGGAAGGTTCATCCTGGAGGCCAATTCGCGGTCCACGTAGTTTCCGATAGCTCCGCTGTCGACGTATGCTTTGATGGCATGCAACCGTTGGGGCTTTTTTGGATCCACGAGCACCATTGGCAAGACAAAATGCGAGGTCAGAGAGTTCGTTTCAAGCTCGGCAAGCGGACCTCTACGCTTGTCGAGCCAGGTCGTTTCCCGAAACAGGTTCCATTAAGTTGTTGTCAGAGGCACCAACCACCTTCCTAGGTCGTTTTACCGGACAATCACGAAGAAAGTGACCGGAAGCCCCGCAATAGAGGCATAGTTGCTTTTGTCGCCTTCTCTCGCGTTCCTTCTGAGTTAACGGCCCCTTAACTCCCCCTATTTGCATAGGTTCCGAAGCTTCGGTATTCCTGGGGTTTACGAGGGTTCTGATCGGTACTCGGGTTTCAAACTTGGACCGATCTGCTTTCCTATTCTGAAGTCTGTGATCCAGTTGTACCACAAAGTCAATATATTCTGCGCAGCCCTGGGGTGGATTCACTACTTGGGCCAGAATGTCTTTTAGCTCTCAGCGCAGACCCCGGTGAAATAAAGTGATCCTTTTATTTTCAGGCCATCCGGTTTCCACCACCAGTCTGTTAAAGGAGGCTATATAAGACAAAAGATCTTGACTACCTTGTCGTAGAGATAGCAGTTCGTTGTCAAGGGCCTGTCCCTGCGAGTGTCGAGCGAACAACCTTTCCATGCTGGCCTGAAAGACCTGAAAATCCTGGAGAATTGGATCGTTCTGGTTCACCAAGGGAACAGACCAATCGGCAGCACAGCCACTTAGGTACGATAACACGAAGGCCACTTTGGTCCTATCATCAGGGAAGGCTCCTGGTCTGCATATAAAATGTAAGCGACATTGGTTCATAAAAATGGCATATTTCTTTGGGTTCCCCGCAAAACGTTCAGGCGGTGCTAAAGGCATGGATCCCGGCAGATTGATCTGAACAGGGTTACTCGAACCCAACGAAGTGGAAATTCCCCCGGGACTAGGTAAAGGAATTTGTCCAGCCTGACTCTGTAGCAATCGTTTGGCCAGGTCATCAGTTTGTTCCTTGGAGAGAATGAGTTCTCTTTTGAGGGCATTAGTCTCTTGGCGAGCTGAGTGTACCTCTGCCATTAATTCCCCCAACAGCTGGGCCAGCTGGTCTGTCTCAGAAGTCTCCATAGCGCCCGGGTGGGAAATTGTGGGTAGGCTTCGCGTTCTGTTACGCTCACCTGACTCCCACGGAGGCGCTGGCCAGGATCGTGCTGCTGTGACCTCTTCTAAGGTGTTGCGCGGGGCTCAGAAGATGGACTGGACCGGACTCCCAACTCCTGCTTGTCCGGCTTGCAAAAGTATCCTTCTGTAGGCGAGAATAAGGGATTAACTGTCTGCGGGGAATGCTACCAGCCTCCCCCTTTCCCCTCTCACCCTCCTCGAAACCCTTCTGTGCTTCCCGTGGCGTCTCACCTTAGGGTCTTGAAGGGCGAGCTCTCCTTCCTGCTTCTGATGCAGGGGCGCGTTGGTATCCAGTTACTTCACTGGATTCTTGGTTTTATGAGAACCAAACTTGCTTGACTTCCAGGTAAGTTCCTTGAAAGGTTCCCCTTTTGTCCTTGCATCAATATGCTAATGTCAATGTCTTTTTCCCCATAGGGGCCGGGGTACGGAATGCCGGGGTAAAGGCACCGACCCGAGATGCGAGGTGCAATCCCTGTAGAAATCAGGTAAGTCTTGATGAGCGTTTTTGGGTAATGTCTTTTCATTCGCTCATTGACGCTCATGTCTTTTTCCCCATAGGGGCCGGGGTCCAGAAACGCCTTGATGCGGCGCGGACCCGAAATGAAGAGGGAATGACCCAACAGATAAGTCTTAACATGGAGGTTTAGGTTTCCTCATTCCCTTCTCTTTCTCACCTTTGCTCTTGTCTTTTTCTCCCTAGGCGTGGAAGCGTGGCTGCGAATCCGGGTGATCGCTGCTGAACATGGAGGCGCCCTGTGAAGGTGAGTGGAATGCGGCGCTGCGGCGGTCGTTGCGATGTGCTTTTAAATTAAGTGTCTTCCTTTGCAGGATCGTCGGCGAGCTGACTCCGGAATGCGGATCTTGCAGGTAAAGTCTTTTCCTTCTCCTATTCTCTCTTTCTCTTCCTTTGTAGGTGATCAGGATGCTGGCAGGCGTGGCAGAAGTCCGAATGCAGGAGCAAACACGGTGAGCGTCCAGCTGCTAGATGCAGAACAACGCGAAGCATGTGCTGCTCTTCGGGTGTGGTTTAAATAGCCTGTAAAGTAGTTCCAGGTATGTATCCTTCCACTCAGGTATGTATTCTTCCTCAGACCACACCCGAGTGATAAAGTAGTCCAAAAGATAAAGTAGTCCCATTCAGTCCTCAAGAGGGCCTGGATGTAGCAGCACGGTCTGCTTCAGGTAAGTGCACATTAAAACACTTACACACATGTCTTGCTTTATGAGCCTGGCGCCTAAGGCGCCAGGACTGGGGTCCAGAATGAGCCTGGCGCCAAAGGCGCCAGGACTGCGTCCAAAAGGCCCCAACTTGGGCCCGCTGAGACGTCCTTGGGGAAAATGATGTCTGCCTCTGGGGTTGCTGGGCTGGGCCTGGCTCCTTGGAGGTAGGCATCATGACAATACTTTATCAGCATAATAGTTATAATTTGTATGAGAAATATATTTTGAGTCTTACTAATTTCGGAATTTTTCTTATACACGTCTTCAGTATTGTATGCATCGAAAGTTGAATATGGAATATATTATACACTTCTATGGATTGAAATCAATTTGAAGTGAAGTGAAGCTCTGATTGATTCTATGTGGCAATCTCTTTTTAAGCTGAAACCTCATTAACGTTTGGATGGTCCTTGTATGGTGCTCATCCCAGCGTTCCCCTGCTTTCCAGGCTGAACCAACCCTTGTTTCCAGTATGCAGCCACTGTATCAGCGCCTTTGTTTTTCTTTGCTATTAAAACCCTATTTCTGTTAAGTTGGTGTAGGTTTTTCTGTCCCATCTCTGGAATAGTTTGTGATCCAAGGTGGGAATAAAATTTGTCCCAAAGCTTGCTTCTTGTCAAGCCTGTTATTGCCTAATTGTAAGGCAATTTTTTGTGTACGAAGGAAAATGCCCTTTAAAATGTACATTGAATTGCTTATGTCGCATGTTTCTTTGGAACCAAACCTCTTAGCGAACTTATTTAGGCGTTGAAACGTTCAGTTGAAAATCCTCTATTAGGTGGACCACAAACAATCTTTTAAAAAATGTAGTTTTAATATGCAAATATTGAACATTTGTATTTTGTCGCATAGAAATGACGCATGTTAGTCTGTCATGTAGCCTAGCTTTAGCATTATGTTGAGATGGAAACATCATTTGAATATAAATGTAGTACTGAGATGAAGGGGAACAATGTATAACTCGGAAATTATTCATGCTATAATGATAAGTATTTCATAAATTGATTTGTGCCAGAGAGAGGAATCTGGTGAGCAAATTTTTAAAGTGGTCACATGGGTGGAATTTAATGTTTCAGAATGTGATACATTTTAATGCCAGAAACCTCTGAGATTACATCATATTAAATGGGAGGGAAACTGGGTGTACAAGTTACTCCCATTGCCTACCCCCTTCATTAATATGCCCAATGACTACCGAGGGGAAGGTCTACTTTGATGTCCTTTTGGGAACATTTTTCAATCAAATACATTGACCAATTAGATTGAGGAAATCATACACACCACAAAAGAGTGGTGTTTCTGTTCTATACAACACACACACAAAAAGGAGGTCAGCCACTTACTCATGGGCGCTGCCACGGATCCTATGATGTTGTTCCTTCTCCCCAAGGGCGAGACCCTTTCCATGAGGTCAGAGAGGTGAGGCCGCTACCTGATAGTCCCCCTGGGGGTGGTACTCAGCGGGTGGATCTCATGGGGTGGGATTCACCATCTGGGATACAGGGAGGGCATCATGGGATAACTTGGCATAGTACACCCTCACCCACCTTTCTTCCCTCATCTTCTTTTGCTTCCTCTGATCACTTATGTTCCCCCATGTATTCATGCCATAGCAATATTACCACTAGTACTGGCCACAGGAAGATTAGGGCTGACTCCATTGAACTATTCCTTCAGTATACTGCGATAAGGAAGATCAGGACTGACTCACCTCAACTGTCAGCTCAATATACTGAGTCGAGGAAGAAGTTCTGCACCAGAAATAACTCACAAGACCATCTCATTGAGCAGTCTAGCTTTTGTGTTCTATGGAACTTAAAAAGTGAAGAAGTACTAAGAATATTGTCGTCCCTCCCCGGAGACACCATGAGCAACGCAAGCACAGCATAGATGGAAGAGGTGAACCTGCAGCTACTGACTGGGAAGAAGAGACAGCATCCCTACCTGCTTGGAAGAGGGCAGAAAACCAAAGGCCGGAAGAGACTGAGGCTCCTGATGCGGAAGAGTACTGAGGAAGATGGTACAGCAGGTAGACACAGCTGGGCTCCCAGGAAGTGCTGGGGAACCGCATACGTCAACGTGCAAACAGGAAACAAGGCAGAAGAACTGTTGGAAGATGCAAGAAGGCCCGAGACCGAGGTGACAGACAGGGAGCCCTTACAGAAGGTACGGGGTAGTCCAGGGACCTCGAGGGCACTCAAGAAACCAATGTAATGGAGTCTGGGACTCGAGAAGCCAATATAAAGGGGTTTGGGACTCGAGTAAGAGAAACACCGATACATGGGTCTGGAACCCGAGAAGCCACTGTGAAGGGGTCAAGAAGTCGAGAAAGAGAAACCAATGTGACGGCGTCTGGGACCCCTGAATAAGAAATCATAATACTAGAGTCAAGGACCCTCTGGAGGAAAGACAGTATTCCTGGATGGGAAGCATACCAGGGATCTGTGAAGAGTCAGTCAAGTATACACAGGGATCAAGGACATAACTATGTATGAGGACAATGTCCTCCAACAAGCCCTCTTCTTCGTTACAGTACTTGGTAGGGTCAAATAACAGATCTGTCCAAGTGAGTCACTGGAGGGGCTCCTCAGGGGCATCAGAAAGGACAGGGGAAGGGAGACAGTCCCCCATAATTTGTGGAACTGTGAGATGAAGCCTAAGAATGAACAGGGAAAGGTAGACATTTTCCCTATTTTGTTGATCCGCCAATTATATAGAATTGTACATGTCCAGAGGAAGGGAGTTATTCTTTTGGACCAAGACAACAGCAAACCACTTTAGTCTGTTTTCAAGTGTAAGGGATAGAAGTAGAATTTTGGCACTGGATGGTGGACTCTTTATTTCCGGACACTCTGACAGTTTTCTTAGTACTTTAGTTGAGGCAGTGATTCCCCTCTTAGAGTTAGGGAAAGGTAGAGTTTTATCTTTACTTTCTTTAAAAAATAAAAGTCTAAGCCCAAAACCATAATACCTGTGTGTCAGTCTCCTCCTTTCACACCCTTACAACACTCACTGAAGAAACTCACTCGCTGACTGATGAGGAAGAAGTAGAGAAAGGAGGATTGATAGTAATCAGAAGGAGATTAAATAGATTGCTCTCGGTTTGGACCCATTTTGGATTATCATCAGTGCCATGAAATTGAGGCCTAGAAGGATTTAAAGTCCCAGGCCTTCTTCTGTGGAAGAGAAAGCAGACAGGCTGTGGAGAAAAGCTTAACCTATCTTACTAGCTGATACACACCTGTTCCTGGAGGGGGAGAATTGAAACATTCCTTAAGAGGGGGTGTCCACCTGTCTGTGGTTTAGCCAAAAGAAATTGTGATGTGAGTATTGTCTAAAAGGGAATTAATCTTGTGGTGCGAGATCCTATAAAGGGAATTAGAGTAAATCCTGGTCTTTATTATTTGTTAGTAGTGAGGGGTGGAACTAGATACATTAATTGTGCATCCCCTGAAGTCAGGGAACATTTCAGAAAGTGTATGGGCTTCTGGAAAACATATATATAATGATAGACTAGGTCCTTGGTGTGTAGCTGGTGAGATCCTCTGACTCCTCTGTGCATTGCACAAGCACAGAAGAGCATAAGACATTGAGGAGAAAGGATAGCTGTGGGGCAATGCGTTTGTCTTGGAAGCAAGACAACGCAGTGCAATACAGGGTTGAATCCCGATCCCACGCTTAGAAACCACTCGCCGGTATTAAGTGCGTTCTAAATGAACAATAAAATAAATAAATCTCTGTGTGTGCATACCTAGGCAATTAAGTAATTAGTCACTTCCTGGGTATACCATCGAGTAGAATACTGTTGTTAAAGGTAAGTTGCTCTAGATAAAAGGGATAGGTTATTATTTGTGTCCATTCATTTCCGCTGTTCAAGATGCCCATTGAAAGGGAGAAGGGTACATTTGACACTGTACTTGAATAGAAACATCACTGAAGGGAATTTTGCCAGTATACTGCAGAACACACTTTTTTTATGATACAAGCCATTCACATACCCGAAGGTCCACTAGTTGGTTACAATTGAATTGAAACTCTGACCTGTCTATCAAGTAAGGGGGGTAGTATTTTGAAAAAAGGGCAAGTAGTGAGAAGTGTCTAGGCATGGATATTTTAACTAACTCATTTGCACAAATGAAAGATTCCTCCTGGACTGTCATGCATCCGATCCAAGGTGCCTGCGTGCGCAGGGTGAATTAAATGCATATATACCAATGGTGATGTTTGTGTTACTAAGTCTCTATTTCCATAACTGTAGCATTGAAAACTGAAGTGACTAGTCTGTAGATTATTTCTCATCATTGGCATTGGAAACAATTTGTATATCTTTAATCTGATTCCATTATTTCTGTGTTGTTAATAAATGGACATTCTGTGCAACCCTGTGTATTTTTTTGGCCTGAAAGAGGAGGGAAGCTGTGCGTATCAATTGGTATTAGGTAATAATGTCCCCATATATAATGTCCCCATACATAATGCCACCGGGAAAAGCCATTGGCAACATTATATATGGTGACATTATGTATGGGGATGGGCTGAGGGACATGTCCCTCAGTGCCACAGTGGGAGGGGATGTCCCCTGCTCTCCTTGTAAAAAAAGAAAAATTCATGAGTTGCAGGGGTGTCCCCCGCATGTTCAATGTAATAATATCTCAGCAAAAAACTGCATTTTTTTTGTCAGAAGACATTTTTGCGGGGACATTATTACATGCAACCAATCAATTCTCTTAAATTGGGGGTCTGAGATTCATAAAACAATATTTTTGAATAAAGGAGAATTGTGCGTATCTGGTTTGGGGCAGGTGGAAAATTCCCCTGAATTAGATATCGCCCAGTTAAAACATCCTACAGACTTGGAGGTCCCACCGAGATATGATTTCTGGGATTACTAGTGTCATTGCAACCTAAACCCTTTCAACCCAAACTGTACACAGCTCACAAAAGCTTTGTGTTGCACTGAATAACCGGGTATTGATCCTGCAGCCTCATAAGGAAACACTCAGGTGTGCACAGAAGTAGAAATTGTTACATAGAAAACTATTGGAGGTTTGAATTGGAGCTGGGATTGATTGACACTGCTAAAATATAAGTAAGGAAAGTGTGCATTTCTGCTTTGTGAGAATTGCTGGAGGCTGGTTGTTACATTTAAATAGCAAAATGTCAGACATAGCAGTACCGTTGGCCAAGGCGCATGCCCTTTCAAAGTTATTTTTGAACAGGGATTGGACAGCCATAGATATTAACCTTTGGAAGACAGAAATGTTAGACAGAATCGCCACAGTGGGTGGGGAAACTTAAGATGAATGTGGGCCATTAAACCAATCCTTACAGAGGCTTTATAGGACTTGCACTGTCAAAGAAGAGAACCTTAAGCTGATATCCCTCTCTGCAGACTTGTATTTTCACCTCCAAGGGCAAAGAGAGATTCAGATTAAACAGCAGCCAGAAAAAGTCTGAAGAGCTGCTGAGCGCCAGGTATTTCTGTAGAGACCAAATGCAAGAAATTGTGTGGCTTCAAGAATCACTGAAAGAAAGCCAGGTTTCCACAAGCACAAGCACAATGTAAGGGATCAAATGAAAGCGAATAAATTCAGACATGCCATGATGAAGTGCAGAATCAGATGACACAATTTTGAGTCTTTGGGACACTTAGAATCTGTGTATCGGGCCAGAAATAATCTACAAGGAAAATATAATGGCCAATCTGTACATAAAAATGCCTTTTAAACAACATTGTGACCTAAAACTCAATTTAACAAAATTAAAACAAGAAAAAAATGAATGAATTCTCTAGGAAGTTGAGTCCCAAAACGAATTTGAACAGATTAATCATAATCTAAGTGTTACAAAAAGATAGAGCGATTATTTTACACAAAAGGGTGATGATCTATCTCATCAGAAGCAGCAACTGATCCAATAACTTGCTAGGAGCAGGAAAATGAGGGTTTAAACCAAGTCTTGTCCCAAAAATTTGACACAGTGAAAGATGCAAATTTGCCCTCCATACCAGTATTTCCTAAAGTGCCCCAATGTCCGGGTCAAGTACCAATGACAAGAGGCAAACAATCCAAATAATAGTAGCCCAGAGGAAGAAGGAAGAAGAAAAAGGAGAAAGTGATGTAAATGGTGTAACATTCATTCATCGCCCATTTTATTCGCAGATTTCTTCACTGAACATGTTTTTCTGAAAAAAACCTCATCTAAAAATGTAAGGGGTGGGTAGGGGAAATAAATAAGAGGTATGGGGTGGGAGGATAGGGAATAAATAAAAGGGGACAGGCTTGGAGGAGTCCCCAAAATAAATTAATACAAATGTGATGATTTGTTTCGGCCAAAACATTTCGGCAAGAAACTCAGCAGAAAAATAAATGGCAATGAATGAACATAGAGCCAATGAGAAGAGATGCCAAACCTTAGAGGAAGCTTCTTTTCTGACCCATGCAACGACCCATGAATTAAAAAAAAAAAGGCAAGAAAATAGTAGCAACAACTCTTTCCACTGGGAAATAGCACAAAAAGAACAGAGAAAAAGAGTGAAATTCTAAAAAAAAAAGAGGAACAGAATAGCCACCCTTGAGACAGAGGAGTACACAGGAAACCCAGATAAGAAAATATTCTCTTTCAGAGATGGAGTGACACGTCCTAAAGAAAAGTGAGTAAAAATAGAAAACCCTGAATCTGAGAATGTAGAAAAAGAGATCGAGAAGTGCAAAGAAATTCCTAGATACAAAAGCCAATTGGATAAAACAGATATTATAAGGCCAGAATATTTAGAGACAGTTGAGGTACCCTCCCTCCTAAAGGATTCTGAGGATTGTCCTCTGAAAAGAGAAGACAACAAAGAGTCTGTGGAAAGGGGGATACACTTACTTCCTATCTTATTTGCAATTGCGTGTTTATTACGAAAGGTTCCCAAGCCAACTCGTGTGAACTTGACCTAAAGTAAAGTATTACAGATATGGGGGCAACCCAAGGTTTTGCATTAGAAATAAACGACATCAAGAAAATTCATGCTGAGCTGTCAAATAACTCACACTTTGTAGACTAGAGTCGTAAGAAGATAGGTTCTATGCTCCTATACTGATACAAGGTCAGTGTGATTTATCAGAGCCATAAAGATTTTCTCAAACTTCTTCTGGGAGAACTCAAACATTTTGATGGAAAGGACATTTCTTTCAATAGGATTGCAGATCTGGAATTCAAAATTGTGCAATGCCGTTTGAAACATTCAGTGATCGTTGTGGATCCATAGGGCACACCCTGTTTACTTGGGAACGATTTCCTTCGGAGGCTGTCCCCTCTGACTGATTGCGTGAACAAGGTTCTCTGGACCCAAACAAACCAACCCATCAAACTGAAGAGAAGTACCAATTATGTCAGCCTGAATGGTACTTGTCACTTGATTAAACGACAGCCCAATCAAATTGAATTTTATTTTCAAAATAATCAGGTTCCTGAAATCACCATCTTCTCAATAGTAGACCAGAGTAGTGAGGAGCTCTCATCCCATGTCCTCAGAATGAATCTCCCTACTAACAACAAATGGTTTTCCACATTCAATGGAGATACCTTGAAGTCTATATTCAAGATGACCCCAAAGAAATTCAAAGTGCTCCTAAAACAGTTCAGAAAAAACATATTTATAAATTGACCAACAGCCAGAAAAAAGGGGAACACACATTCTTCCCCATACAGATAAATGGAGGGAAAGATTCTGTGCTTGCCAGAGTCTTAAACAATGGAAAAAGCTTTGTAAGCGAAGCACTGTTTTGGTGACTCTAAAAAGATCAGACCACTATCTGCTTTAATATGACAAATAAATGGGTCGTTGGTCTGGAAACCCAAAATTCCAAATATGTACTACCTAGCAGGTGCATGTTAAAATTCCAATTGGCAATAAAACTATTAACCATAATTGGTGGATTGTTAGAAATTTCACTTCTGTGTTTTATCTGGGTAGCAATATTCTCCATCAATTTGCAATTAATTTAGATTTTGTTAATAGCAAAGTTTGGTCAAGACTGGGGGGTAACCCAATGCGGTTTGACAATGTTGAGAAAGCATTTTGATCAGCTTAATTGTTGCATTATGCTGTTGAAGTCCAAGCAAACACAGAGGTTACTATCCCAGGAAGGTGTTACAATTTATAGTACCAACCAAAGTAAAACAATCACAAACCTTGAAAAATCAAGAAGCATTCTTATGAATGCTTCCTGATTTTTCAAGGTTTGTGATTGTTTCACTCTTATGAGTCATACCCTCCAACAACAAGGATTCTCCCTCATCCAACATCACTGGTCGATCTAAAAGTCGACAACATTCAAATAGTGGTGGATACAGCGACGCTCAAAGTATTATTTTGGGCGCAAACAACTGTATTGGAATGACAGTTGATTTCCAATATTATTCTATTAACCACAAAATTAAATTTTAGGTCCAATTCCTGAAAACTCTTATGATAAGACAGACAGTATCCAACCAGAAAAGATCAACACCTGACATGCGGGACATTTCTTGGTGCATTCTTTATGCCCTTATGGTGGTAGAAGATGTTACCTGTGACTTCTTGGAAGATGAGGTTGTATTTTGATTTCATAATAACTATCTTGAATCCACTAAACCTCCCGTCCAGGTAAATACCATTAAAAGAGACCTCTCCACCCAACTTGAAGATACTTTGGAAATATCGACACCAGAGGTATTTCCGGGTTTCAAACAGATGGTCGAGGTACAGATCAGTCTGGCCGATGCCTGTGAGACCGATGACCAGCAACAACAACTGAGACAGCTATTCCTGGATTTCCAGAATATCTTTTCAGTTGACTCCTATGATTGCGGGCATAGAACTATCCATTCTACGATAATACCCACGGACCGTGAAAAGGTTCCTGTGTTGGTAAAACAATACTGGTTGCCTCTCGCGTCCATGGAATCACTCACAGAGATAAACAGAAATCTGGAATCTTCAGGCATAATTTGTAAAATCCATAGTACCTTTAACAACCCAGAACTGGTGATCCTAAAACCCAATGGACAACTGAGACTTTGTGCTGACCTGAGGAAGTTGAATAAATGGGTCCACGTGTAATGGTGGGCTCTTCCCTATATCGACCAAGGACTGGCACAGATCCAAGGGTAAAAAATGTGCTCAGTCCTTGACTTGACAGTGATTGGACAGTACCCATGAATAGGGAAGATCAGTATAAGCTTTCCTTTACCTTCGGGGGTAACAATATTCTCGTACCCATACTCCCTTCGAGTACATCAGTTCAGGAAATTATTTCAAGATTTTCCTTCACAAGGCCATACCTGATCTGAGTGAAACAGGACACTTGGCCAATGAGGACGATCGGTTGATAAAAAGTTAACCTGTCGAAGAGCATCTGGCAGAAATCAGATATGTTCTTACCCAGTTGCAAAAAGCTGGTGCAAAAATATATTTCCAGAAAGCATAATGGTGCAAAACCAGAGTGAACTTTCTAGGGCATGAAATTACAGCTGGGTGTCTCAATGCACAGCAAAAAGAATCTTGTGGCCATAATCAAATTAAAGAACTCATAACTCTGTAGGAGTTGCGAAACCTCCTTGGACTGACTATAGTTGAAAACTCATTGAGGATTATGCAGAGATCGCTCAAACATTAGTCCACGTATTGACGTCTGCGGAAAAGCTGAAGTGGGGTGAAGCACAATCTGAGTGTTACGCTCACCTGGTATCCACAGGGACGCCACCCAGCCCGGTTACTCGCTGGTATGCTTCTCAGCTTTGCCCTGATGTGGTCTGCGGGGAAGGTTCTGCCTGAAAATACAGGAGGACTGTGTTCAAGACTGACCGACCGGGGTAAGTATCCTCCCTCCACCCCCATATGATTTCAGCCCCTCTGGGGCCCTCTCCTCACCTTGTGGTAGAGTTAGGCGTGCTGTCAGTCCTGCCTTCTTTACAGGGGTGCGTTGTCTTTCATGGGCGTGTGCGGTCTAGTTACTTCACTGACACCGGCCCGTTTGATATTGTTCAGGTAGGTCTTATTGTTGTTCTTCATTTTCTTTGCTATCCTGCATGCCTTTCTTTGTTTGAAATGTCTCTTTTTTCTCCCTTAGGTATGCAACGCTTCAGCGCGGCGAACTGGCTTGGTTGAGCCCCGCTGGTAAATAATGGTGCATTAAGAGCGCTATGATGAGGTAAGTAAGCGCTATGCGCAGCGCTGCGAATTCTTGCCTTTGCTAACGTGTGTTTTCCTTCCTTGTAGGTCGCGGTGTTCTTCAGCGCGAGTGGAATGTCCGGAGTGGTGCCAGCCGTGAGGCGACCAGCCAGGTAAGCCTTTTGAGCAGTTCGTATTTTGCAATGTCTCTACTGCTTTCTTTAATGTTGCCTCTATCTTCCTCTTTCAGGTTGTTCTGTCCGGGAGGCGTGCAGATTCAAGGAAGCTGTTCTTGGGAGCTGCAAGTGGCTAAGATGAAGACTGTAGGTAAGATGCTGCTGCTAATGATGTTCCTTTTGTCTACTTGCAGGTTCTGCTTCTCCGAGGTTCGAGGGAATAGCTGGACACGGTGAGCGTCACGCTGCATGCTGCAAAGAAACGCAAACCGTTTTGTCTTCCTTCGGGTGTGGTTTAAATAGCCCCAACAAAATAGTCCAGGTAAAGTAGTCCCTAGGCTGCCACACCCAAAACACTAGACCGCATAGCTTGGTTCCTGGGAACCAAGCTATGTGGATGCCTCCATGTTGGCTGACAACACAATAAGTAGTTCCCAAGCACATGTTTCTCATGGTGTATGAGCCTGGCGCCATAGGCGCCAGGAGTGGCCCCAAGAGGGTATTGGAAAAGGATGCCAGGCTCTAGAGGCCCGAGTCCTGACTCCACCTGGCCAATGGGTTTGCCAGAGGGGGTTTTGGGCGAGGGTCGTGACACTGAGGTAGTGAAGCATTTGAAAAGAAGCTGGTCACAAGCTCCCCGTTTGGCTTAACCTGAAAAAATAAGGATTTTTTTTCGAGACTGGTTTCTCAGATTCCTCTTTGACGGTGGTGTTATATCAAAAGCACGACAAGGTAAACAAGGTAATCTCCCACGTGAGCACAACATTCAATTGTGAAAAGGTACTTCTGGCAATGGTGTGGGCACTGAAAAACGACCACCCATTTATCCAGGGGGAACACATCATAGTAGAGATGCCACACCAACCGTTACAATATCTACAGAGTGATAGAATACAGGCTGGGAATGTCTCTAATTCAAGAATCACTTCTTGGAGTCTGTCCATGCAGGGCTTTCCTGTGGAGGTCAAGTACAGCCAAAATAAGAAAAGCCCTCTAGCTCAACGATTGGCAGACTTACACGATTGTGCTGAAGAACACTGTCTTGAGGACGAAAGTCTAATCATCAATAGTAGTATGGAGGCATGCCTGCCGTCCCCGCACAACATATGAGAAGAAAACACGTGTCAGGCAATAACCACAGTTTATGTGGATGGGTGTTCCTACCATATTACAAAAGACAGGGAGAAAGAATTGATTGCTGATATTGGGAACACTTAGGTAAATGATTTTCTCGAACCCTTTGCTGGTTTCACAATAGGTCCTCGAAGTAGTCTGGTGGTAGAGCTGATGGCAAGTTATTAAGCCATCAGTGCTGCAGTAAGCCACCAACTCAAATAACTGGTGATTATCACTGATTCTGATTATGTGCAAAATGGGTTTATGGAACAGCTAATTAATTGGAAAAAACAGAGGCAAGTTTTGTGAAAATAATAAACCGTTAAAACATGATAGATTTCAGTAACGTCTAATGAAATTACCATCTATTGGAAAAATTATAAGTTACACACCGTAGTGACTAACGTACTCTTAGTCCATAGTCCCTTTTCCTCCATACGGGAGATGGAACCTTTTTCACCAGAAAAAACCTTCTTCCCCTTTAAATTTAGAGGCGTGCTGGGGCGCTTCCCAGACTCTGCCCTCCGGCGCCACACCTCAGTCCCCACTGACGCGTTGACAAAAGATTTAACATTGCCTAATGACACCAGTATTATTAGGGGGGAGGTTGGTGGGACGTATGGAGGAAAGGGGACTATGTACTAAGAGTACGTCTTACGTCCTGTCCCCTTTCCTCCATACTGTATGTGTGATTACAACTGATTGTAGCCCCAGGGTGGAGAGGAGACCCGCCTGTCCGAAAGCCACATCAGATCTAGAGCCGGCATCCAAACAGTAATGCTTGCAGAAAGCCGAGGGAGAGGCCCAAGTGGCCGCCCTGCTTATGACTTGCCAAGGGACATGGCGCTGGAATGTGATGGCGGTTGCCTTGGCCCTGACTGCATGGGCATGCATGTTGGCTGGGAGCGGCTTGTGCTGGCCCTCGTACGGTTCTTTGATGGCATAGACCATCCAGCGGGATATGGAAGCCTTAGAGGCCTGATAGCCTGGCTTCGAGCCTCCGAAAGTGACAAACAGGGCGCCCGACTTGCGGTAGCCCTTGGTCCGGTCTAAGTAGAATTTTAGGGTGAGCCAGACATCCAGGCAGTGCAGCACTCTCTGTGCTTCTTCCTTGAGATTTGGAAAGAACGTAGGAAGGACTATTTCCTTGTTCAAGTGAAATGCTGATGGAACCTTGGGTAGAAATGCTGGGTGCGTCCGCATGACTACCTTGTCCTTGTGAAAGGTGGTATATGGTTCAGAGGTGGCCAACGCCTGGATCTCGCTAACTCTGCGAGCCGAGGTAAGGCCGACTAGTAAGGCTGTCTTGATGGTGACCAGCCTGATGTCTACGGACGCCATTGGCTCGAATTGGTTTGTGCGCCAGGACGCTCAACACTATGTTAAGGTCCCACACAGGATGCAGTCTCTTGACGGGCGGGTAGAGCCTAGCTAGACTCGTCAGATGTTTCTTGACTATAGGTTTGGAGGAGGAGAAAATGCCCTCCTCCGAGTTCCTGTAAGCCCCAATGGCTGCAAGGTATGTGCGGCAGGTGTCTACCTGTATGCCCGAATGGGCGAGGTGCCCTGAAAAGGAGAGCACGTCGTCCAAATTGCAGGCCAGGGGGTCAATTCCCTTGGAGTATGCCCAGTGGCAGAATCTGGTCCATTTGCTTTTGTACTGGGCCCTGGTGGCTTTGCTCCTTGCACCCTGTATGATTTCCAAATTGTCCTGCTTAGGTACCACGCTGTGAGGGCTAGTTTCCCTGGCGCAGGGTGGATGATTCTGCCCCCCTGCTGTGCCACAAGATGTGCTAGGCCCGTCGGAAGGTGTATAGGGGGCACCTCCGAGAGGCGAAGAAGCTCCGAATACCATGGCCTGGCCGGCCACCATGGAGCTATCAGAATGATGAGGAGTCGGTGAGACTCCTTGATCTTGCAAATTACCCTGTGGATCAGAGTAGTGGGCGGAAAGGTGTAGGCTTTCATGCCGGTCCACTGGAGGTGAAATGCGTAGCCCAGAGAACTGGGGCCCTGACCTTGCCAGGATACAAACTGGGGGTACTTCTTGTTGTGCCAGGTGGCAAAGGGATCCACTTGGGGGAGACCCCACCTGTTGAAGATCTCCTGGACAACAAGGTTGTTTAGCTGCCACTCGTAATTGTCTGCTCCTAGCCTGCTGAGCCTTTCCGCTTCCAGGTTGGATTCCCCCGGGAGGTGGACCGCTGAGAGGTAAATGTCATTTCCCAGGGCCCAGTCCCACATGCTGATCGCCAGTTTGCACAGAGGAGGGGATCTGGTGCCTCCCTGCTTGTTGACATAGTACATGCTGGTTGAGTTGTCTGTCTGAACGAGGACAGCCTTGCCCTTGGGAAGAGGTAGGAATGCTCTGAGCGCTAGCCAGATGGCTCCAACCAATTGATGTGGTATTCCTGCTCCTGTCGAGTCCAGGTGCTGTGGACCAAGAGATCATCCAGGGTGGCTCCCCAGACCTCGAGCGAGGAGTCTGTGGTGATGGCGGTCTGCAGAGAGGGCGGACGCAAGAGTTTGCCCGTCCGCAGGTTGCAGTCCATGGACCACCAAGTTTTGTCCGGGTGGAGAGATGGGGGAACGGTGATGATTTCGGATTGCGAGCCCCGCTCCTGAATTCATGAAGCCGCAAAGTGCAGCTGAATCCTTCTCATCCTTAGTCTTGTGTGCAGCATGGCTAACAGGACCGCTGCGAGTAGACCCAGGAGATGTTGGTACCACCATGCCGAGTTCACTCCTCTGCTGAGGAAGTGGACGGTGGTCCTCTTGATGGCCGAGATGTTGTCCTCCGACGGAAAGACCCTCTCAGAGCATGTGTTCCAAATGAGTCCCAGGAATGTCAGAGTCTGCGTAGGTTGCCGCTGCGACTTCCTGAGGTTGAGCGAGAAGCCCAGATTGTGCAGTGTGTTCATAAGGGCCCGGGAAGAGTGGTGAACCGCTTCCGGAGATGTAGCCCTGGCGAGCCAGCCGTCGAGGTTTGGGTAGACGTGGAGGCCCTGCGCTCTGAGGAGGGCCGCCACAGCGTTCATGAGTCTGGTAAAGACCCTGGGGGCCGAGTTGAGGCCAAATGGAAGGACTTTGTATTGAAAGGGTAGTCCATGATCCTGAACCGTAGGAAAGAATGATGGGCCTGCCAAATCAGGACGTGTAGGTACGCGTCCTTCAGGTCCGGGGAGCACATCCAGTCTCCCTTGTCCAATGTCTCCGCTATAAAAGCTGGCGTAACCATCTTGAATTTTTGCAGGGGTAGTGAGAGGTTGAGGGTAGAAAGGTTCAGCACAACTCTCAGGCCCACCTAGTTCTTCTTCTGAATGGCGAAAATCCTGGAGTAAAAGCCAAAACCTTGCTGGGAGGCTGGAACCTCCTCCACTGCCTGGCTCTCTACGAGCGACCGGATTTCCGCCAAAAAAAGAGAAGTATCCGCGCATGGAATTACATGGCCGAAGCCAAACCCAGAAGCGCTGGTGAATTCGGCCCATTCCCGTCGACGCGGAAAAGGGGACTGAGGTGTGGCACCAGAGGGCAGAGTCTGGGCAGCGGCCCTGCGCGCTTCTAAATTTAAAGGGGAAGAAGGTTTTTTCTGGTGAAAAAGGTTCTGTCTCCGGTCCCTTGGAAGAGACGCCCATACATTATGGAGGAAAGGGGACGGGACATAAGAGTAATATAAAATGTCATTCCAAGACAGAGGTTCTTGATAAGACTGGAAATGACCTGGCTGATCAATTGGCCAAAATAGGAGCTCTACAGAGGGACTTCATAGATATGGAATACCTTCTGGGAGAAGTCCAGGTGACAGAAGTGACCAGATCACAAACTCTGACTGACAGTGAACTTACAGCTGCTCAGGGGAGTAGAGAGGCTCGTGATGCCGGCTTGATCACTGCTCAAAAAGAAGATCCTATTATTGGAACATTTTATAAACACTTAGAAGATCGAGTCAGATTCAGACTATAAAGGAAAGGAAGATCATCGTATTTTGGTGAAATTTCAGAATATGTTTAAGATGCAACATGAGCTGCTGGTGAGGAAACCCTGGGTATGACCAGTGGGTGGTATCTACCTCCTTCATATGTATGATGCTAAACCAGCCCATGACACAGCCACTGCTGGTGATTGGGGATTTCAAAAGACACTTGAGAAACTGCAAGAAGTTGCTTACTGGCCACACATGGGCCAGGATCTCAATACCTATTTAAAGGGATGTCTTGTGTGTGCTCAGTTCCAACCAAGTTCTCCCACACACACAGCTCCTTTACAGAAAAGAGGACTGACGTTACCAGGGTCCAATTTACAAGTAGACTTAATTTGACCAGTCACCCGTATTTACAGAGGAAACAAATACATCTTGACAGTGACATACCTCGTCACAAAGTGGATTGAGTGCCTTCATGCCCCAAATTGTAAGGCAGAGACAGCTTCCACTTTGATGATCAACTGTATCTTCTCTCGTTTCGGTCTTCCTCAAAGGATTAGATCTGACAGAGGTAGTCAATTTACCAGTGAGGTGATGACAAAGATGTGGGAAATTTTAGGAGTGAAAAGAAAACTCCACATCTCCTACCACCCATGAAAAAGCGGGGGTTGTTGGGAGATACAAACAGACAATTGTGAGTATCTTGAAAAGGTTTGTGGTCGATTCTGGACCAAGTTGGGACTTGTTCTGATGGCCATTTGATCTACACCTTCTTCTGCCACAAAGATGTGTCCATTCAAATTGATGACTGGACTAGAAATTGCATTACCTCAACATCTGCTTTACCGAACTCAGGAGCAGACGTTGGTTAGTGTCTCAACCACTCATGCATACATTGAGAACTTGAGGAAGCACCTACAGCATGCTTCTGCATATGTCCAACACAATCTGGAGATGTCTGCTGAGGGAATTAGTTCTTACTATAACCTCAAGACAACAAAACGGGAGTACGAGATACATGAAAGGGTTTATCTATACAATTTTCAAAGAAACTAAGCCAAGGAGAAGAAATGTTTACCTTCTTGGCGAGGTGATTAGAGGTCTTAGACAAGATCTTTCCTGCCGCCTATAAGATCCAAATCCCGAAGGGAGATATGGTTGAGGACAAATTGGTCCATATCAACCAACTGAAAAATTGTCACCCACGAACAGCTTTGAGAATAATTGAGGAGCCATCTGAAGTCAGAGCTGAAGAAAATGATGAGGAATAAAACCTGAAGAACAAGGAAAGGAATAAACAGGAAAATAAACAAGTAGGTAATCAGAGTGCTAGAAAATGACTGAATGAAAAAGTAGCATGTACACATTTCGTAATAGTGTGTATTTTTATTTTAAAAGAATGTGTTTTTTAATGTGTTATTAAATCAGCCTTTCTTCCACTCTCTTTAGTTCATTAAATAAATACTTATTTCCAGGAACAGTGGAATGTGAATGGTTGATTTCAAGGGAATCTCTTGAAGGAAAAGAATGGAAAGGGAAAAAGATCCATCTGCAAAAGAATTCCGAAGAGCCCAGCCCTCCCTATTTTGCTGCCACAAGGAGTAAGAGCAAGGGGGGGGGGTGGGAGTTGTAGGTAAATTTGATTCATGAGAAAAAAAGATGCAGAACAAGGTCTAATTTTAAAAGCACCATTTACGCTACGGCCTGCGCACAGGAATTTGAGAAAAACACACATGCAAGCAAAATGTATAATATTTTCATGTCCCCTAAAACCAGGGTGACCAGATTTGCAAAATAAAAAACTGTGACGGCCACAAACATAAAAGAAGGACTATCATGGTAGACCCAACTGCCCTCCTTCTTCTCCAATGTGCACGTAATTTTTCGAGGACTGAATTGCTATCCTGCAAATAAACCATGCGATTTTGATTTTTAATGTATGCATCCCTTTAACAAAGGAGCTTTTGCTCTGATTAATATTACATGCTTTCCTATCTGTTTGGTGGTCCAGGTCAGTCTGTGTGGCTAGAACTGGTAATGCGTATGGTGGTGAAAGGTTGGGGGTTCAAGCCCAGCCTGGGATGTCAGAGGAACAGAATGTAAAATGCTAATTACTCTGGGGTTTGCTTGCTTTATAATTGTTGCCCACCATCAATATTCAATCATTCCATACCACTAACATTCCCTTTATCCAAAAACAGGGATGTGGTTTTTAAATTAAAATTAAAAACATCCTCGGGACGGGGGGACAGAGGGCCTAATTTCGGGACTGTCCCGGTAAAATCAGGACATCTGGTCACCTTACCTAAAACCAAAGCTGACAAGGCCTGAGTCAACAAGAGCAGATTTTCAGCGCTGACTCAATAGAACATTACCATGTTTATAGGCTTTGTATCAAGGCAGAACTGTAACTGTAGGGCAATATATTGTGTGCGAAGGAAAAATGCCCTTTAAAATGTGCATTGAATCGATTATATCGCCTATATCTCTGGAATGAACTTCTTAGAGAACTCATTTAGGTGTTGCAATGTTCAGCTGAAAATCGTCTATTAGATGGACCAAAAACGATTTTTTCAAATGTAGTTTTAATATGCAAATTAGACACATTTGTAATTTTGTGGCATACAAATGATGCATGCCAGTGTGTCATGTAGCTTAGCGTTCGCAGTGATGAGCCTGCTATGTTGAGATGGCTAAATAATTTTTACATAAAATGTAGAAATGAGATACAGGGAAAAATCTATTACTCTGAAATTATTCCTGCTATAATTATAAGGATTGCATACATTGATTTGTTCTAGACAGAGGAATCTGATGAGCAGATTATTAAAGTAGTCACATAGGTGGAATTTAATGTGATACATTTTAATGCCAGAAAACTCAGAGATTATGTCATATTAAATGGAAGGGAAACTGGGTGTAGAAGTTATTCCCATTGACTACCCCCTTCATTAATATGCCCAATGACTACCGAGGGGAAAGACTAATGTTATGTCACTTTGGCAACATTATGCAATCATATTGTGTTCTATAAATGGTTCAAACACACACACCAAAAGCACGTCAGACACATACTCATGGACACTCATGTAAGAAACTTATTAGATCACTCACTGATTGTGGGGAAGAAGGAGAGAAAAGGGGATTGATAATAACAGAAGGATTTTAAATAGATGCCTCTCTGCTGATCCAATCTTACTGGCTGATGCCCACTTGCTCCTGAAGGGGGAGAATTGAACCAGTCCTTAATAGCTGAGCGGACTTTGGTGAGCATCAACTTCGGTGTTATGGACAGTGAGGGGGTGTTGATGGGCTTGAGGCTGATGTGGGTGAGGTTGCTGCATTGTTTAGTCCATGCCTTGGAGGAGCAGCAATGTCATTGATGTTAGCGTTGCCTGGTGATGGTGATGGTGGGGGTGGGCTGTGAGGACGGAGGGAGAAAACACATGTCAGTGATTACCTGTTGTCTGAGCAGGGGTTCAGGCTCTGGGTACTCTCGGTCTGAACAGGTCCAGACAGGAATTGACATTTTTTTGCCTAGCTTTCACTTCATGCGCCCAGGCGAGAGACGCCCTTGATCTAAGAGTTAAGAGCAGAAAGAAGAGGCAGGTCTAAGAAGGTGGGTGGGGCCTAGGCCAGGTGACCTAGATCCACTTGCACCTGCTCACCAACTGCAAAGGAAAAGAGGCTGTAGAGCTGCTTAGCTAGGGAAAAAGGGCAGCAAAACAGGAAGGCACCAACAGTTTAAAGTGATTGACAGGTGGGAGGGCTTAGGCCAGGTGACCTAGATCCACTTGCACCTGCTCATCAACTGCAAAGGAAAAGAGGGTGCAGGGGTGCTTAAGTAGGGAAAAGGGTAGCAAAACAGGAAGGCGTTAACAGTTAAGGTGATTGACAGGTGGGCAGGGACTAGGCCAGGTGACCTAGATCCACTTGCAGCTGCTCCGCAACTGCAAAGGAAAAGAGGCTGGAGGGCTGCTTAAGTAGGGGAAAAGGGTGGCAAAACAGGAAGGCACCAACAGTTTAAGGTGATTGACAGGTGGGCGGGGCTTAGGCCTGTGACGTACATCCACTTGCACCTGCTCATCAACTGCCTTATTGCCGTCTTATTGCATAGCATTACGCAATCATTCCAGGCAATAACAGGTTCATTAATTCTGCATTTTTAACCGAAACATTAGAGTTAACTCGGAAATCTCCATTCTCTACTTCTAACAAGACGCGGAAGTATTGTGAATTTTCCCATTAATAAGCTATTAAAAAAAAGTTGTGTTAGAAGTAAGTCAGAGTCAATTATTTGCTGTGAAACATCCTCAGTCTTTGTTATGGAATGTCGTGTGCTAATTTAATTGGCAGAGGTAAATTAAAATGAAAAGAACTTCTTAGACGGTAGGATTGGTGCAACTCATTTTAAGATATGTTTCATCCTGTTCCACAGAGCAGCCAAATGACACCGCTGTGTTTGGATTAACTCTAGAGCCACGAGCAGGCTACCAGGAATCACCGGAGATTAAGCACGTGAACATGAACTCAGAGGTTTAATGTTTAAGGTCATTATTCGAATATGTAACGGTAACTCAACGCTTTCATTTGCTGGATTTCATTTACTTTGGCTTAAAATATCCAATTAAGAAGGCTTACGGAACGGGTACTTATGTTTATACAAACCAAAAACAGACGCAACAAGGTTTTATGAGGTCTAATAATTTCGAACACATACACGAACAAAAAAAGAAGAACATTCCCACTGCGTCAGAGCTCCTTTGGCTTTCACGATTTAGGTGCCCAGGAGTGCTGGATTTTTTGTAATTTAAAAGATTGTAATTTACGCATGCATACATTTCACGTGATTCATTATACTGGTCACATTTGTTGATTGCGTGTACTTTTTTAGCCTCAAGACGCATGCGCAACTTACTGCCACCTCTGCAGAAGGGAACATTCCAGAAGGTGTGTGGGGAGGGGCCAAGGCTAGGCCATGGAAATGAGGGCGAACACCTAACACGACGTAACTCTAGATAGTCACCATTGCGAATGTAGCTGCATATGAACAATTCATTTCCAACTGCGTCATGATCTAGGTGCAAATGGTAAAACAAGTGTTGGGAAGTCCACCAGTTGCTGTCATGTTAGCATCATGCGTAGATGAAGTGATACCGACACAGAGAAATGATTTGAAGTTAGAACTAAAAAGGAATTGTTCCTATTATCTTCGAAAGGATGATAGGCTGGGTCAACACTGAGAAACTTGGAGCGTGTTCCCTCAGGGTGAACCCAGATTTCAGTGGTGACAACTTAAAAGGCAGCCTTTTAGCTGAAGAAGGCATGGCGGATACAATTGGTATGCTAATGAGTCCCCCACTTTTTTTTTTTTTTTAGGACTTAACCCCTGCTAACAATTATATTTCACAATTCTCCAGCGACATCCAACCGTTGGGTGCTTTGAAAGAAACACAGTTGGCTGTATCAGAGAACAAAATAAGTTTTAAAGGTGTATTGCAGAACTATTCTGAAGGGGAAACTAGTTGGTTGGGCCTCAAATGAGCTGAAATGGAAACCATCTGTGCTGGTGCAGGTTTATCAAAAGAAAACAATGGAAAAGAATGTGTGTATCCATTCTTTTGCATGTTCATATTTTGCTATGCCAATACAATTAGCTTTTTACAATTGCTCTGGCTGCCAAATTAGATTGAGGGCACGCTTATAGGTTTCCTCCTCTGCCAACAGAGCAAGAACAGACTTCAAGGTCTTACTGTAGTCACCTTGCCCACATGTTCAAGTTTCTCCAGGGGTGCACCAAGACTATAATGTTTGAGGAGTGTGGGGGAGCTAAACCTTCAAATGCTGGGAGAAGCACTAACATCAGAGACTAAGGGGAAGGGCCATTCTTACTTTCGTGGGGGCATCTAACTTCTTTACACATTCTAATGAGAATATTCTAGTGCAACTTCACTGCTACAAGCAGTCAACTCTCTCCTTCAGTCTGACACCACACACTTAAGGACTGCTGTGAAAATGAGCGGTCTCCTGCCCCCCTACTCTTCCAATCAAACCCCTGACATCCAAGTTCTATCCCCCATCACAATTTCAATTGCGTAAAGATGTATGCAGAAGAATGCAGGTGCTATCAATTAAGTGTTTTACATTTACCTCCCTCGGCATTCCCCTGCCCACCCCCCCCCCCTTCATCAACCCTGGTCACAAACCCTGGCTGTGCAATGGACCCGGACCTAACCCTGTCTCACCACATCAATAATGTATCCATATCCTTTCACTACCACCTTAGGCTTCTGAAGCGCATCTTCCCATACCTCACCTACACTAATAGACTGGACTATGCAAACTCCCGCTACCTGGGGTGCACCAGCCTACCAACTAAACAAACTCCAAAGAGTCCAAAACATGGCTGCCAGACTGCTTCTTGCACTGGGACGAAGGGATCACATCTCACCTGCTCTCCGTACCCTACACTCGCTCCCAATTGGATGAAGGGCCACTTGTAAAATCCTGTGCATAACTCACCGAGCGGTGCACAAAGCCAGCCCCAAATACCTAGAAAGAAAAGAATATGCCTTCCCTCCCAACCTGCACTGTAAGGTCAGCAGGGCCCTTCTCCTAGTGATTCCCGCCTCTAATTCAGCCAGGAGTGGAGGGTCTGCCTACTCAACCATGGCGCCAATATTGCTTCCTGACATTCGACACACCCAAGACTGCATGGTCTTCCGGAAAGCACTCAACACTTGTCTCTTTCCCTAAATCATGTAAGAGACCGCTGTGGGCCACTCGACCCTCCACCAATGGCCTGAAATGGCTGGAGCCACATCAACACGGTGAGGTAAGAACAACCTGCACACGGAAATCGGCTTTACTACTCGATTTATGTCAACACTAGGAAGCTGCTGGCTCAGCAACAATGGCCTAGCTGGTCTTGTGCAACAATAAGATGACAGTGCCAACCCAAACAACGTTACAATCTTAATCCACATGACTTTATCCAGAGGCATAATAACACTTATGCTCTTACGCTATGACTGAGCTTGCTCATTGTCCTCGTCCAAACATGAACCATGCTCTAAGACCAGGAGATATTTTTCTCTATCTACCTGGAAACTAATACCCTTGACTCCAAGCAGCTTTGCACTTCACCACGACCAAGCTTAATCATTACCTTCCTCCAACTATGCACTGTGTTATCAGTCCAGGAGATGTCAACCTCTGTTAATCTTACTTATCTGTGAATTAATGTGCATAACTACAAACCAAGAGCCCAATAGCACTTATGTTCAAGAAATCAACTGGGCCTGCTCTTGTTAACCTATGTCAATCTTATTGTGTGGAAATTGATGCCTAGAACTGGAATCCAGAGCCTAGTAGCACTTATTTTCAAACATTACGACTGGGTCAGATCATGTCATCCACTGCATATGCAAGGTGGTCTCTGATCAAATCATGTTTCCCTGATCTGCCTGGGAATTGATGCCATGTACTCCTTCACCCGGAGCGCAGTATCTATCATGCTTTGGTTGGACTAGCTCCTTTGCCTCTTGCAGATATGCACTACGCTCTCCAATCAGATCTTCCCTCTGGCCTTCTTAGCTCTCGGAAGGGGCAATGATGCGTTATAATTCCACAATTCAAACCATAAACTACGACGGGAACATACATCCACTCACTATAAACAATTTCTGGGACCTGGATAAGGGACCTACCAGCACGTACAACCAAGCTTCAGAAATGGACGGACTCTGTTGCACCTCAAGGAAATACGCTCTGAATCAGGTGAGGAATCTGGCGAGGCAAGGTGCTGCAAGTGACATTGAGGTTCTGCAGCCTGTCATCAATACTCTAACCGCACACCAGATCAGGACCACTCCAACCCCCACTGCATGTGACATTGCCAGTGATACACACCACTAACATCATGGCCTGATCTGTTGCTTGACCTCGGGTTCACCGAGTACCAGTCTTCATACCTAGGGTGTGCTTGCGTGTCCGACAGAACAGAGCTGAAGTAAATGCACACTGAGAAGGTCTCATCCTATAAGCAACGGCAGACTGAGAAAGACATAGGGTTGACCATTGTCGCTGATGCTGGATCTTGGTTCACTGGTCACCAGTCCTCAAATCTAGTTAGTACTCACAAGTCAGATAGAACAGAACTGGATGTAGCTGCACAATGAGAAGGTATCATCAAATAAACAATGGCAGACTCAACGAGACACAGGGACGACCATAGATCTGCAATGCACTTAACCCAATAAAGATTAGGAATAGGGCAACTCAACACTGATGACACTGCCAAGCAGGAAAAGACAACCTCAAGCCTGGTAATCGGAACAAGCTCCACACTAGACAGAGATATCCTCTCGGAAACCAAAGCTCCGAACCTCTAGAGTAGATACGGTCAGCACAGCAGGCACTGGAAGGTAATCAGGAATAGGGGTCTCTGACATATCCTCACAGACACGAACAGCCACCGATATACACACTCTCTGTTCTGCACCAACAAACAGGAGAATGCAGCTATACCCCTCAATCAATTTTGGCCTATCTGCATACATACCTACACACCTTCATGAAAACCTCAACAGTCTTTAGAAAGGAGCTATACCCCATAAACAAGGCGGCCTAGCTGCACTCATAATCTCATGCAAAAGCTCCACCACCACCAGAATGCAGACTCTGCGGTCAAAAGCCTTGCTGCACACATTCTACTGATCTCATACAACCACCGCACAGCGCCTAGCATTAGAATGCAGCTACACACCACGCAAACCGCACTGGCTGCACACTTACTGAGTGCCCCCAAGCACTAATTACTGCCCTACTCTCTCCACTGACCTGGGCTACAGTCTCGAGGGCATTCAACCCACAGTGATTTTAGATCATACAAACGGTATGTAAGGCGCTATACAAATGCACAATAATGTAACATTAATAATTGTCGGGCCTTTCCTTACTATGCAGCCACAGGCACTATTTATTGTCTGTGTCCTGTCCTGCCCTGCCAAGGCTCTGCAGGTCGGTCATGTCAAGTTAGCATAGCCCATAATATTTTTTGGGGGGCTTAAGCATGATCTATCTCCCAAACCCCCTCCTCCCTTCCCCCGGGCCACTGCACCACTGAGTTTCTCCGACTCAGACAGAGCTTTCAACCTACAAGTACCTGGGTCTGTCAATTGCCCACAACACAGTGTATTGTGCTAAATATGGAACTGGCAGGGTGAGAATTGCGTGGCACTAAGAGATTGGTAGCAGTGGGGTATGTCGCCATGAATCTGCATTTGTTACCACAATCTAGCAGTATTTCTGTAATCTGGCATGGCCCCTGAGAGTACCGATGGTGGTAACGGCTGAAGAAAATTGGTATCAGGTAATAAAATCGCGGCAAAAATGTCGCCGGTAAAAACAATCGCGGCAAAAATGCTGTGGTATCACCCGGTAAAGGTGTACCCCATTATACCATTTAAGGAGAGCAGGGGTTGCTCCCCTTAATTGGTGTAATGGGTCAGGGTGTTGCGGGGGTCTCCCTAGCATCCTTTACATGATTGTGGCACAAAAAACCACAGGATTTTTGCCGCCATATTTTGTAATCACGGCCATTTCTGCCGCGATTTTAGGACATGGAACCAGCAAATCCTGGGGTTTAATGAAGGCCAGACTAAAAAATATGTTTTTATGTATTAAGGAGAAGCAGCTTTGCATTACTAAAGTATATGGATCACGATATGATTTCGTATTTTGTTTACTACCGTTATAATTGTTTAGTGATAATTATGTTGTGCATAATTGTACTGTGGAGTTTGTATGTTGTATGTTTTTTGTTAATATGATAAACAAATATTCAATAAAAGCAAAATAAAACTGAAACAACAAAGGTCAGTGACTGCTATCAGCATAGAATGCCACTGAAGTGAAATGGAGACCATTCATTTGTTTCAGCAGAGAAGATGTTGGAGAAAGGTGGATGCAACATGATGAGTACAATGTTTAGCTTTCAATAGATTCAGAGCGATATATTATTAGGTTTTCATGTGCTTTGCTTTTAGCTCTTCCTTCTGAGTCTTTCAATCTATACCTCTAGTTATTGGCTTGCCATTTGCTTTAATTCTGTTTAGGTAAAGTATGACTATGACTGCTCACTGTGGATCAACTAACAGCAAATTTGATTACACAAAGGTGAACAAAGTTTAAGAGTGGTGTACTCCATACAAATGATGCTTAAGTATTCCCTTGTGAAGGCAGCTCCCAGGGTCAGCTCTACCGCTATTTGGTACCTTGGCAGAGGTTGAAATCCTGATCTTTGAGACCTGCTATCCTTCCAGTCACCTTGCAGGCTCACCTTTCAATGTAAAGCGTTGGGGGAGGATGGAGGCCATGTAGTAGTTCTGGTTGAAGCACCCTGTGAACTGTGTCTGCCACCCGGTTACTGAGTACGTGGCACATGCAGAAACAACTTATAGATCCGGAGGAGGCACCCGTAGTGTGTACAATGAAAGTCCATGCTCTTTTACCAGACAAGAAGACATCCAGGGAAAAGCCTGTAGTTCACTTGGACAGCTCATGTGAGTTTAACATAAAAGAAAATGTGCTAAAAACTCTAAATGCCCATGTCAACTTCTTAGTGTCTATATGTCCAGTTGATGTCCTTGCTGGGGATAGAAACCATTGTTAGGAAGAAAAGTGAAGAGCTGCTCACCTCCAGAGACCAAAGCCAAAACTGTGTGTTGAGCCCTCTTGAGTTGGCAGAAGCTTTCAATAGCATCCATCGTAAAACACTACCTGGCCAATCATTTTCATCACGTGAAACTTGGATAATTCTGCTCCTCTACCAACAATATCTCTTGCGGTGGACCATGCAGGTCACCTGTATATTAGTGAGGAGCAGTTTTTTTTTAATGAAACAAGAGGACAGGATCTGGCCCCTTTGAACACAACGATCTAAGCAAAAAAGATCCTGTCTCCTCTTAGTTATTCCCTTTAAAGAATTGGTAGACAAACACCCAAGCAGTGGAAGCATACCAGAATTCAAAGCTTATGTGAATGTACTAATTGAAACTTCACAATTTGAAAACAAAAATAATACATCTTTTTATTACAAATCAATTGTTCATAAAAAACAGACCGTACATGTCATTCAAATATCCTTCTAAAATTGCGAAAGTGCAGGTCATCCCCATCACAGCTCTTAAAAATCCACATAGAACCTTGTCGGAGCATCCTTGAGTACTATTCATTTTGTTACTTTCATTATACAGCTGCAGTAAACAGCACATTTTAGCTTGCCTCACTTACCTCCATTAAAGGACGAAATCCAGCCATACTTCCTCAATGCATCAAAGACTGAGATCCTACTGCTGGGGATTGGCAACCTCAATCCACACCTGTTCAAATTACTATTCTCCATGAAATTCACCTCCCCTCCTTCCAGTGGGGACATTTGGGTCATGTTCAATTCAGACCCATCCTTCAGATCTCACGTGAAAGGTGTCACTAAGAATGTCTTCCAACATCAAATTGTCGCTTTGGAGATTAAGGTTTCTACTGATCCTGTGTTACTGAATCACCAAGGTTCTTACGTGGGTCACCTTCCAAAAGAATCTGTATTGCCCAAAGGCATTACAATTTGGTTGATGTTTGGCGTGAAACAATCACACCTCACCATATCCCCTCAATGACACTACATGGATTCCTGGGCTAGCAATGAGTGGAGTGCAAAATCAGATGCATTGTACAATAATACTAGTACCTCTCTAAACCCAACTACTTAACCAAGGGGCTACTGCCTTATATACCAACCAGTCACCAAAGGTTAGCATAATTGACTCTCGCCAGATCGCAAAAGGTACACACATCACTCTCTGGTGCTCCCAATCAAGCACATTTATGCACTGGGCATGCGCAAACTGTTCTCCCCGTCTCGATTTGCACTATATGAATGAGTCTGAGTAGATAAACTAAATTATGAACTATCCCAAATCAGACAAAGAAATTAACAAGGCCAACGTTGGAGTCATCCTTTTTGCCCACAACCTGATTCTGAGGAAGTGGTAGTATGCTACTGGGGGGTATCCTTATTTTGTAATACCTAAACACAGACATATTGGATTCTGCTTTCATTAGATATAGGACCTGCAAATCTTTAATGGCTTGAAAAATACCTGCACACAATAACAATTTCAAAATTATATTAAAAAAAATAAATACAGAAATTAAAATATAGTGCTGTCATGGCATGCATGCTTAATCACTGCACATGATAACACTTTTCTGCACTAGCATGAGCAAATAAAACCATATATAAAGTAGAGAACCCCAAGCCAAAAGAAGGAGAATTTGAAATAGCATCCCCGACAAACTCCTATTCAATCAAAACATGGGGCGAAAATATATGTAGACAATGGGGCTCATTGCAGGGTTGTTGGTAAAACCCGCCGGTAGGCAGCGGGTTACTGGAAACCCTGTAACACCCTTACCACCGCCTGATATCCCAGTGCCACCGGGATATCACAAGCAGTGGCAGTAATAGTTCATCCCCATTTACATGGAGCCCCGTAGGACTCCATGGAAATGGGGTCACTGAAGCACCCACAACATTGCTAACGGTGCCGGTGCTTCAGTGCTCTCACTGCCGGTAGGGGTCTGAGGTCAAGCCTGTCGGGAGATCCGTGGCCCCTAGTGGCATTCTCATAGTATGGCGATCCATAAAGAGTGTTGGCACGTTGCTAGCGGCACCCTTATTTCTGGACAGCAGTACTTAGAATGAGGGTCAATGTCTGATAGAAATCCCACTAATCAGATTCTGTGCTAGATACTCGTAAATGGAAAGTTCTTCTCAATTGATACCTGTACGTAAGAACAATGGTGGTAAGGACCCTCTTAATTCCTTATCTGAGTAAATATTTGATCTAATACAATTACTTATAGTGTAGTGATGTACATGGGAAGCTATCGTATGGAATTGTATTGGCTAACGTAAGTTTGAGGTAACATAGGTGAGTGAGCCTTAATTAAGCTATGATTGCGGGACTGAAAAGATCAAGGTTGTCAAGAACGATGGATCATGAAGTATTAGGAAGACAACCTCCTTGTGGCTCAAAGAAACACATTTCAAGGTGCACCAAAAATCTTGGCTAGCAAGCACATAACACAACACAAACATGAAAATTCAAGAACACACCTCCCGGAACCTGTTCCATGAAGATTTTGATGTATCCATCTTCTGAGACGGAGCCCAGATACTGGACTATGTTGCGGTGCTTAAGGTATTTATGCAGAGCTATTTCTTCATGCAGCGGCTGAGAGTACCTGTTCAAAGAAAATGACAACAATTCCAGGGTCTTAACACTCATACATCTAATTACATTTCCAAATGTTTTAAATGTATTGCTTATAACTTTTTTTAGCCTTACCACACCCAAACAAACAAGAAATGTTAAAAACGAATTATTAACTTGAAAGTTTGGATGCCCTTTACTTTTTATTTATCTTCACAAGTTCGCACTCAGCAATATTGACCATCAGCATCCAAAAAAAGCATATGTCATTAATTGCCTATAGTGGATATTGTTCAAAGATACAGAGAGGATTTGTGTGTGGTAGGTTACTTCAAACTAAGCATGTTAAGCTATCTTAGTGAGCTCACGGTGAAGCACTTAAGACCTCTGAAGTGCTGTGACCCTGAGACAAGCAGAAAAGATTAATAAAGAACGAGGGAAATCCGTCTTGGCCACTTCCCCAGGTTCTAGGGTAGAGGTTGGCTTCTGGCCACAAAATAAGTTAAACAATGCTCCGTTAGCTTCCCTTTGTTCATATATTATTAGCTTTGATCGACCGATCAAAGTCTTGCTCTCAGGAGTTGGTTCGATTAAGATCCAGAAAATATGGAGTCACATTTATAAACATAATGCAGTAATTATAAGTTACTCACCGTAGTGACTAACATACTCTTAGTCCATAGACCCCTTTCCTCCATACTGCATAGGGCGTCCCTTTCAAGGGACGGGAGGTGGAATCTTTTTCACCTGAAAAAACTTGTTCCCCTTTAAATTTAGAGGTGCGTGGGGGTGCGTCGCTGGGAGCAGGTGCTGCCCTGACTCCGCCCTCCGGCACACCTCAGTCCCCCTTGACGCATTAACAATAGGTCAACATTGCCTAATGACAACAGTATTATTAGGGGGAGGATGGTGGGACGTATGGAGGAAAGGGGACTATAGACTAAGAGTATGTTAGTCACTACGGTGAGTAACTTGTAATTATTTTTACGTCCCAACCTCTTTCCTCCATAATGCATGGGTGATTACAACTGAATGTAGCCCCATGGAGGAGAGGAGACCATCCTTAAGTGAATAGGTTCCTGAGAACCGCCTGTCCGGAAGCCGCATCAGATCAAGAGCCGGCACCCAAACAGTAATGCTTGCAGAAAGCCAAGGAAGTGGCCCAAGTGGCTGCGACATGGCGCTGGAAATGCGAATGCCTTGGCCCTGACTGTGTGGGTGGGCATGTTCGCCGGAAGCGGCTTGTGCTGGCCCTCGTATGCTTCTTTAATGGCTGAGATCATTTAGCAGGATATGGAGGCCTTGGAGGCCTGATAGCCTGGTCTTGTGCTTCCGAAAGTGATAAACAGGGCTTCTAATATGTGGAAGCCCTTGTTCCTGTCAAGGTCTAATTTCAGGGCATGCCTGACATCCAGGCAGCGCAGCACTCTCTGTGCCTCATCATTAGGATCGGCAAAAAAAACATAGGAAGGACTATTTTCTCGTTCAAATGGAAAGCAGACGGCACCTTAGGCAGAAATGCTGGGTGTATCCGTAGGACTGCTTTGTCCCTTTGAAAGGTAGTATACGGTTCAGCCCCGCCTGGTTCTTTTTCTGAATGGTGAAAATCCTGACGTAAAAGCCCAAGCCTCGCTGGGAGGCTGGGACTTCCTCCACTGCCTGGCTCTCTATGAGCAACTGGATCTCTGCCAGAAGAGTTGCTGTGCCAACTTGAAGGAGTGGAGGGGAGGAGGGAGGAGAGGCTGGGATGGGTAGGTGGCACCCCGTGGATACTACAGAAAGGATCCAGGGGTCCGCGAAATTCTGGTGCCAGAAATATGCATGGAGAGCAAGCCTGCCCCCCACTGGAGACACGTGGAACCGGAGTGCATGTCATGCCTTCTTTCCCTCAGAGGCTGTTGCGGAGGAGGGGGACTGGAAAAATCCCTTACCCCCACCCATTTTTTGTTGCTGTTGCTTGCGCCGATTTGGTGTCGGCGAGCGGTCTGGCTGCCTGTACCTCCGTTCCTGGAAGCCGCTGAACCCTCCGTATGCACACCCCTTATCGGAGCACTGCTGTGACTGGGTGTACGATTTGGGCGTGGTCTTTATGAAGATGGATAAAGGCTTGGCCGTTTGTGAGCTATTTTTCTTTTTGTCCAGCTCCTCGTCTTTGGTGGAGTGGAAGAGGACCCCCCCACCTACAGCAGGTCTAATATGCGTTCCTGGACATCCGGGTTGAATTTCGTTACATGGAGCCTGGCTGTCCTTCTCATGTCCGTGGCGATACAGATGGCACGGCCAGAGGTATCAATATGGGCCAGGGTGGACTCCATGAGGTCCTGCACCACCAGCTTGGCCTCAGCCAGTCTTGCCTTGAAACGTGATTGGCTCTGCATAGGGAGTTCTGGGAGGAAGTCCGCAATTTCCCGCCATAACCTCTGATTAGCGGCAGCCAGAATGGCATCGGTGTTGGCTTGACGAAGATGCAAGGACGCGTTGGAATACAGCTTCTTCCCGTAAGCCTCCAAGATCTTCTCCTCCTTGCCTAGCAGCATCGCAGAGGAAGAGGCTAAGGATGACTGAGGCTTGGAGTATAGTGATGCTGCAGTGATCACCGAGGAGTGTGGCTGAGGATGGGCCGATAGCAAGAGTGTATCCCCCTCCATCTGCCTGTACTTGGCGACCAGGCATCGATTGACCGGCTGGGCAGAGTGGGGCTTGAGCCAACCCTTTTTGGCCAGGGAGATTACATCAGTCTGCAGTGGAATTCCCATTTTGGTAGAGGGGAGCTGCGTGAGGACTTCAGCAAGGACCCCCTGTGCCGGTTGCTCGGCCTCGGGTTGAGACAGGCCCAGGTACTCCGCCAGCCCTGTAAGACGTTGATGAAAGGCCTTGGATGACGAGAGCGTGTCAGGGTCCTCCTCCTCATCCATGTCCTCTGGGTCAGGAGTAGCGCGAGCCGGCGGCTGGGCTACCGGTACCGGAGCCAGAGGCAGTGGAGGAGGCTGGTACGGAACCGCCTGAGGAATCGACTGGGGGGCCGGAGGCAAAGGCTCTGAGGATAACCCCCATCCAAGGGGACTTCATGAGCTCGAGGAACCTCTCAAAGAACCTGTCTTCACAGGCCGTAGGAGTGGTAGGGGATGTAGATGGGGTAGCAGGAGGCTGCTGAAGCCGCTGCATACCATGCCCATACGGAGGCAGTGGGAACCTGTCCTGCGCAAATGAAGGATAGGCTGTAGACCTGGTTGAGGCCAGTCCCACCTTGACACTCCTTCCTCGGCAAACTCCTGGAATGGTGTCAGATGGGTGCTGATGTCTGGCTCGGCAGACATTTTGTCAAGCTGCCTGCCACATGCCTGCATCGTGTTGCTCTGCTCGCTGGGCCCAGCCTCCTCCAGGACTCTTGAGTGTGGATTGCGAGGCCTACCCTGTTCCTCGGGCCTATACCCGGTAGGTGGGACACCCTCGGCCCGGGGGCTGGTAGAGCTGTGTTAAGGCGCCCCCTCAGATGTATTGCTGGTACAAGGGCAGAGCCCCTCGGGTGAAGACCCGATACAAGAACCTTTCCGGTCCCTCAACATTGGCACCAGGAGGATCCGAGGATCCCTCAGCCTGTAGGCCGGTAGCTGGAGCAGCTTCGGTGGACGTGCTGATACGAGGACCTGAGTGATCCCCCTGGAAGAGCTCCCTCCACCTGACTAGTCTGTTCTTCAGAGACCTTGATGACAGGGCGTTGCAGGCTGTACAAGCTTGCCAACCGTGGTCTGGGCCAAGGCAGAGGGCGTGGGGGTCTGACGTTGGGAAGAGCCTCTCGCAGGATGGGCACCTGCTGAACCCTGTGGAAGCCGAAATGCACTGGGGAGGAGCGTGACGCCTGAGGACCAAGTACCTGAATGATAAAAAGACAAAAAAAGACAAAGAGAAGAAGTATCTGTGCGTGGAATTACATGGCCGAAAACAAACCCAGGAGCACAGGTGAATTCGGCCTGTTCCCGTTGACGCGGAAAAGGGGACTGAGGTGTGGCACCGGAGGGCGGAGTCAGGGCAGCGCATGCTCCCAGGGCCGCACCCCTGCACGCCTCTAAATTTATAGGGGAAGAAGGTTTTTTCTGGTGATAAAGGTTCAGTCTCCTGTCTCTTGGAAGGGCCACCCTATGCAGTATGGAGGAAAGGGGACAGGACGTAAGAGTACTTTAATAACATAGACATGTGCAAGTGGATTTATTGTACAGCCTAAAAAAGTACTATCGGTCTCCAGCCCAAAGGATTCAGAAATTAATTAACTGGTAGTATTAGAGTACACAGTGGGGCTTCTGCGTCCATAGGAACCAATAGGCTCAATGTTATCCGATGCAGTAAGTATATCGGCACTAAGAACAGCTCTTAGTGCTCAATGGCTGTAATGCTGGAGTGAATGAGATACGTACGTCATCCAATATTCCCTTATTAAGTGGTTTTCTGAGGGTCTCACCACAGTGTCCATATTCTTTGCAGTCTGTTGCACCATCCTTTGGCCAAAGAGAAATGTTTTTTTCAAAACAGTGAAATGAGTATGTTGGTGCTGTTGTAGTCTTATAGATCGAGTGTTTGGTGTACCTCGGCTTTAGCAAGGTTTCGGTCAGGTTCTCCTGGTACAGCTGTCTTGCAGAAACTGCCAATATCTGTGCAGCTGCTGTTTGATGTTTGGTACGAATTGGACCTCCTGGACAATGGAGGTCGAGCTACCGGATGTGGTACAGACAATATTGCAGTGATGAGTACCGGCACAGCAACACACCAGGGGGTTAGGGGGTCAAAAAGGGACAGCTTGCAGGGATGAAGGGACTGTTCACACAAGAGGTCTCACACATCTCCAATAGCAACAGCTCCTACAGCTGCTGAGGGGAACAAGGGTCCCCTGGAAATGCTCCTGCTGGGCACTATTGCTTTGTAGAGGAAGGGAAGACACCACACTATTGCGTTCTCCCAGGCTCACCCTTAACCTTGGGGCAGATTACTGTGCATTTACAATCCCGGCATGCACCTCATGGATGGCTCTTGCACAAGCTTATAGTAATCAGGCCTCTAGGGTTAAAATTACAGAGCACTTCCTCTGAATAATACTTCAGGGCTCACCCATTAACATGTATTTCACTGTCGTTTCAAGATCAATCCGAACTACACACGAGGGGGCTTCAATTCACACATTCTTTCAAAGGGTTTGTGTTAGTTGTTTCCACTCACCTGCTGTCTCTCTCAGGGATCTCTTTGATGGCTATACGGACCTGATTGCTCAGATCCCTGCCAGCATAAACGACCCCATACGTTCCTTTGCCCAGGACAACTCTGTCTCCATTCTCATCATAATCGTATTCATACTGAAAATAGAAAAAAAAGCACAACAAAGTCTGCAATGTAGTCATTTCTGCCATATAAACTATATTCTGATGGACACGTTGGTAACTGGAATTTCTAACGGCCTTTTCATATAAGAGTATATATGGAAAGCATTGCATTTCAATATCTAGAAAAAAAAAGCACCCACTTATTTGGTTTGAAGTAGATCGCCTGGGTTGGTTAAGGCCGAAAGTGGTCTGTTTTTATTATAGCACATAAATGTTTGAGTGGATAGCTCAATTAGGTAAGTGGTCACCTCTGACATGGGGGAAGCTTGAGCTTCACAAGCCAGAATTCTGGCAGGACCCACAAAGCCATTGATCTTAATGAGAAGGAGACATTGCGTACCATTAAGTTGGGTAAAGAAATCAGCTGTTTTATAGTGGGAGGTGCCTGTCACAAAGTGCTATATAAAACTGAAATTATTATGAGGTTTTTCTTTGTGTTTAATTGGCCACCACCAATGGAAACTCAAAGTTATACTTTCTATGTAAGTAGAGACACAGGAAAAATCCCAAGGAAGTAATTACACTTCTTCCAAGGTCATTTGACCACTATTGTACTTGGAGACATATCAACTTTGATAGGAAAAACCAAGCATTCCGACCCAGAACTCAAACCCTCAATGAATAGTTGGAATGGCTTTCTACACTCTCTGTGGTCAAACATGAATTTGGATGATTTTCACGCATCCGAAATGACTGAGGAAGAAATGACCAAATATTATTTGTTCGAAAATAAGATTCGGTATTTCCTCCGGCAGCCATTTCGGATAACCCGATCTCACTCAACCCCTTACTTACCCGTCTGCGGCACAGTCCATTGTTGGCCGCCGACTTGCCATCTCCCTGCGACACCTCTTCCCATTCACTTCCGTTATCGTGAAATGGAACCGCAGGTCCTTTTTAAAAAAAAAAACTTTATACAGATGGGTGCAGGGGACACCACCCCGCAGCCCCTGTTGACATTATAGTGAACAAGGGTGTGGGGGACAGCCCTGCAGCCTCCGCTCCCCTTGTTCACTATAATGCCACTGAATGGGAGATTTGGTGAAAAGTTTCATAGGGGGTCATTACGACCCAGGCGCTAATTGCGCCAACATTACCACCATGGTGTAAACTGCGTTTACACCATGGTGGATGGCGGATTTACCGCCCCATTCCAAGGTGAGTGGGGCGGTAAATCCCCATTTCCCATTTTCCCTTCCCCATTCCCAGTTTTGCCCCATAGGGCATAATGGGAGTGGGGAAGGCGCTAATTACGCCACCGTAAATTACGGTGGCGTAATTAGCATCATGGCAGGTTAGCGCCATGGATTTTAACGGCTGCTAAAAGCAGCCGTTAAAATCAGAATCAGGCGTTAAGGGTTAACGGCGGCGTTAACCCTTAACGCCTGGGTCGAAATTCGGCCAAATCTCGCATTCAGGCTTTCATTTTTGGTCTTTTTGGCTGTTTCCGTCAAACATTAGTAATGATACCAAACCAATGCAGGTTTTCCCCTCCATGACCTGCGTGGCCACCATGTGTACCTCCTTTTGGTGATCCTCTCCACTTTCCCTGCTTCTGATCGTTATCTCTACCTTATGTAACAATCTCATTCTAAAAAAAACAAATATAACGGTGCTCCTTCATTCTGATTTTGACAAGCTGAGGTTTCAGTGGAGGAGCTAGTATTTACATGCTGAAAAAAACTGTGTCAGTGAGATCATGTGTGACATAGTTACAACACCTTCAACGTTTTACCCAAGTTGGGGAAACTTCACATAGTAGCCACTGTGGCTGCTGTAACTGTAAATGGACTTTTACCCATTATCCTAAAATGGTTTGCCATACAAGATACAGTAGAACACTTCCTGCCTTTGACAAAGAAATGTTTATTACGTAGAGAAAAGCAGGTCACAGTTTCAAATAATTTGAGCACATGAAAATAGTCGTCCATGGCGGGTTATGTCCAATAGATGATCAATGCACTACCAAATGGTCAGAAAAGTCCAGCCGCTTGAATGGGATCAATGTACCGTAAGTCAGTTGGACAGGCATAGGTGACTCTTCCTGGAACCACATCTGGGAGCAGGCATACAAGGCCTCTCGTTGTATGGGGATGAAGGAGTGCGCACATAAAACTTTACTAAGATGGTACATGTCCCCGAATAAGCTGCATGAGATAAACTGATGCACGATATCTGAATGCTGGAGGGGCTGTGGGGAGAGGGGTATAATTGGGCACATGTCGTGGTGCTGCGCGATTTCTCAAGAATATTGGAAAGAATTTCTATCGCACATAAATACCTTACTGGGATACCTCTCCCCTGGAACCCTAGGGTGATCATTTTAGGAGATTCAGATGATGAGGGTGTATATACAATAATGGGGGTGCATCCGCTAAAGTGGTCATACAGCTCTTGATGGCTGCTAGATTGACGCTTGCCACCCCATGGAAACAATCTGGGGGTCCCATAAAGGTGCAATGGTGGGTTACAGTATGGACAGCGATAGCCACGGAATAAATAACTGCAATACTTAACTATTCGTACCCCGCCTTTTATGGTGCATTGTTCCCTGTGATTTAATCCCTAACTGCCCGAGAACACCTGACCCACAAACCGCAGCTGTTGAGAAATTTAGATTTACTGAAAGATGTACTTTTATAGCCGCTGAAACACTGGTCATTGTTATCTTGGTTAGTTCTGTTAACCCTTTTGAACATTGTGATATGTTGATTTCAAGAAAATGCTAAATAAAGCTTGGAAAAAAAAGAAAACGGAATTTAATGGTTTGGTAATTTTGACCCCTAATTGCACTGAAAGCCCATGTATATGTTAAGTGTGGGCTGGATGCAATGCCCACCTAAACATGGAGATTGCAAGAAGCCCTGCCACCCAACGTTAAGCTCCAGAGTTCTGAGGACAGGAGTGCCGCGACTGAGGCAGTGCATGAGGACTTCTCTGCAGAGGGTCCCCCTCATATGCATGGAAGTGCTGAAGGAGCTGCACATTTGCAAGAGGACCTCGGTTTGTGCCATCATGGTGGTAGTCATCGCTTTCTCCTTGCAAGGCCTGGGAAGCCCGGCCCCTAAAACACGGAAACCTGGAGTCAGAGGGGTCCCTAAAGGATCATAGCTCCCTCAGAGTGAGTTTTTCATGTCTGTCTCGCCAAGGGGGTTCCAATATGTGGGCATTATGGTAGCAGTAGGCACTAAATCCCCAAGAGATCTAGTCTGACATGATGCCTGGCCAGCCAGATGCCATTTGAGAGCTGTAGTTTTTAATATCTTTAGTGATAACTGATTGTTTATGTAGCTGTGTTAAATTTATAATGTACTATACATGGTGAGTGACAATTGAACACAGGGAAGTTTGGGCCTTAGAATTTCAGAAGGCGGCGTTCTACCGTACCAGCCCAAAATGTATTTTACGGACGCCTAGATATGATAGGTTATATATAACGTGCTTAATACCCAGAGGTTTCTAAGCGCGGACCCAGGGATCGAACCTGTGTTGCTCCATGTCGTTTTGCTTCCAAAGCGAGCACGTTACCCCTGAGCTATCCTCACGAGACATCAGAATATTCAACATCTTCAAAAAAAGTAAAGTGGCAGTAATTCCATTACCACCAATTTACTGCCACAGTACCATGCCCTACTATGAGTTTGGCAGTAAGGTGGAAGATATACCCCCGGCAAAAAGCCAGAGGTAAATCTTGACACCTTAATTACAAAAAGCGGCAGAATGATTGCAGCAGAATTGCAAGCAGTGGTAATTCTGCCAAAATCCCCAAAGAGTCATATGGACTCCAAAAAGGGGGAATTGCACCCCCCTACTACCACTTGAAATCCAATGGTAAACTCACAGGACCAAGTGGCGGTAACAGTAATTGGGTTTGGTGGTAATTCAGCAAATTTACTGCTGAATTACCCTCAGATTGGTAATGAGGCCCTTAAGTACTTGCCTTACATATGTGTGTGGAGGATCGGCGGTAGGTACTCTGACACCCGGCTGCAGCTCATGCAGCTCAGCTCTTCTATTTGTTTGGTTCTTTCTTTATGTTATCAGTGCAGCTGAACCCTTATGAGGGGGCTGGGGATCCCTATAGTTTGTTTTCTATGAATGTGCGCCAGGTGGACACTAAAAAAAGCTTGTACAATCTAAAAACATCTTTGTACCTTATGTATTTTCAGTTCCAGCATTGTATTGTATTTGTATATGTTTATTTAGGCAGACAGGATGTCTTTTCGAAAATAACATTTTTACATAGTCTAAATAAACCAGTCCCACGGTCACAAAGCCTTTTCAATATGTCGTGGTTAGCCAGGTGATGGGGGGCTAGACCAAACAAAGAACAAAAACCAGGGCCATTAACAAGGGGACATATGTAAATAGGGTGAATATCGAGGGTCTAGTACTATTATCTATGTTTAAGCAATGTACATGTTGGCATATTTACATTCCTTAGGGACCTAATGTCAGGTGTGCTATGGTTTTCAGTTGCAACGTTGTGGCAAAGGGGTACGAGAAGCTCCCTTGCGAACTAGGTGAATCAGGTTTTGAAGAGGTCTGTACTTGGGCTGGCTTTGATATTAGCGGGAAGGAATTATAGTAGAGGGAGCACGTAGGGAGAAAGAGTGGAATTGGGAGGCTGCACAGAGAAGCCAGGCACTGAAAGGTTGAGGTGAGCAGAGGGCCTCAGAGAAAAGGGGGAGAAAAAGGGGAAAGATTCCAGAGGAGAATTTCCACCAGACCGTCGAGAACAATCAATACCAATAGCCTCATCATACCGAGATTTAAGTTGTCTAAGGCCGGGGGCGGCAGCTTCCCAGTCAGAGCGGCACAACTCTGGAACTCCTTACCAAATCTCATAAGAGAAGAGCACCTCAAATTCAGATTTAACTATATAAACTGGCTGAAGTCCTTGGATACTTAGTTCCACACTACTGTACACAAGACTCCCTGTTGCTCCTTGCTTGTATATACACATGTATCCATTTGTCTATCATGTACGCTTTCTCATATGTATCGATTTATTTGACCTACTATTGCCATGTATATGCACCTCTGTTTTTCATACTGTGTAACCCTGTAACTTAAGCCTCGCATATTCTGTACTGTTGTGCCCTGATATCTTTGGGTCCGGTGCGCATTTTAAATGAAGAAACAAACAAACAAACAAAAGAGAGTTGCAGTCAGCATGGTATTGGGGTAGAAGGCTGTTTATAGATTTGAAGACAAGGAGTAGGAATACAAAGGGGGTGCAATTGTGCACGGAGAGGCACCCAGCATGGGGTTTGTAGGTGGGGAGAGGGGGTCATCTGGATAGGTTATGGAGGGCGTGTGATGAAGTTGAGGACTTTGTTCAGAGGGGATAAAGAGTAGATGTGGAGGTTGAGGTGTGGGCTGGAGCAGTAGTCACATTTGCTAAGTACCAGGGCAGAGACCAGAGTTTTGGCTGTGTGATGGGTGAGGCAAACCTTGCTTATATTCTGGAATTTGATCCTGGCCATGGTGGCCAAGGCCATGATAAACTGATGGAGTAAAAGAGCAATATGGTTCGGAGCCTTCGGTGATGGAGAAAGGTGGTCAGGGGGAGCAGAGGGTGCAGTGGGGTTAGCATTGTAAGCAGGGGTGGGGGGACCTCTATTTTGAGGAGATTAGCATCAGGCAGCATAGAGCTACCTTGTGTCATATAGCTGTGAGATAACTGGTGATGTATTTTGAGGTGGCCAAGGAGAAGGAGGGAAAGGATAAATCGAGTTTAGTGTCACCATCAAAGAGGTAGTATAAAACACAGAGAATTTAATGGGTTTACTCAAGGAAGAGGTAAAGAAACACTTGTGTATAGGTGCATTATATATACCATATCATATCATAAAGAGGGTGAAGGGGAGTGGTCCTAGGATTGATCTTTGTGTAATGCCTACTAGTGGGGAGCTCATGTTACACGTGATGGTGAAGGAGCAGTCAGACAGGTAGGGACAACACAGTCAAGGCTAGTTTATGTCCATGGAGACGTGGCAGGTAGGAGAGGGCTTGAAGGTGGGAAGGATGGTCCACCATGTCAAAGGCAGCAGAGAGATTGAGCAGGATGAGGAATGAGAAGAGGTGAGAGTGTTGAACGGTTCACAGAAAGTTGGAAACATGCACAAGAGCAGTTTAATTAGAGTATTTACTCTGAAATCCTGAATGGAGGGCATTACAGTTTGTGTGAGCATCAAAGGAGTTTACAATGCAACTGAAAATGAAATCCTCAAGGATTTTGGAGTGATGGAGAAAGAAAGGTCTATAGAAACAGGGGCTGTTGGGGCCAGTAGCGGGTTTCTTCAGTATGGGAATGTATAGCAGTCATGGAAGATACCTGTGGAGAGGGATAGGCTTACGAGGGCAGTGAGGTGGGAGGAGGTGATGGGTTCTAGTTCTTTAATCATCTTTGGTGTGAAGAGATCAATGGGAACACAGCAGGGGTTAGCTGAGTGGAGGATGGGTAGGTGTTCAGTGGGACGGGTGGGAGAGAAGTGGAATCGTGAGCAAGGGGCAGCATGGTAGGAGGAGGAGAGAAGGAGGTAGGGGTGGAAGAGAGGAGAGTGTGATCTTGTTGGAGAAGTGAGATACAAACTCTCCACCACAGAGTGAGGAGGATAGGGATCCGTTTTATCAAAACCATGAAATATGTGTTTTAAGCTTATCCTAAAACAACATTCTTGTAATTGATGTGATGGAAACAAGCTAGAACATTGTGGCCCACTTTCAATAATCAAGGTTGCCTTTCATATTCTGCGCCAACAAAAACAAAAGAACAGAATCTATAAAGATTCCTGATTGTTACACTCACAGCTAAAGACTGCAATATAGTCAATATGAAGATGGGAGAAAATGAAGCCGTAGTGTAAAAACATCCATATTTTTTGTTTTATCAGTGCTTTGAAAACTTGCATCATAAAATAGGCCACTGATTTCAATTCTGGAATTAAATCTTGCCTTACCTTTTCAGTATGCAACAGCCATAGCAGAACAATTAACTGTTTTCATGATCTTTCTGGGTGTGTTCTTAACGGTCCTCATTATGAGTTGGGCTGTAGCCCTTACATGCGGCAGTAACGGTATTACCACCGCATTTAAGGGCTGGCCCTATCACGATGGGTGAAAACCCCATTTAGCGCCCGGTTTTCAGCAGTATTACTATCGGTTGTACTAGCGCACGGAATTGGCTCCGAAAGTGCCGCATTGGATCCAATGGACCCAATGGAGAATGGGGATTTACCGTTAAAGCCCAACCCGTGATCCAGCGGTAATACCGCCAGACTGGTGGGCACTAACGCTATTACAGTTGCCGGGTATTACAGCCGGAATACCGCCCAACTCGTGATGAGGCCCAATATCATCTAAAAGGGACATAAGACTTATGCATTCCCTATGTTATAATTGTGACTGCAGATAAATGCATTCATGCAATCCGGATAACCTGCCCATGTTGCAGTCTGTGCTTAACACAACCGGGACCTACCGGGACTGCAGGCTTTTTCCATATATGTGTATGTTTTCTCCAAAGTATTGAGGTGAAGAAGTGGAATCTCCTAAGCTGTCCTGGTTGCCTCACCAGCAGCATGGTTTGTTACTGCTATTTCAGGTGTGGGGGGACTTCACAGAAGGTGCTGCTTGGAGAATATGGTGCTGTGCTAGATCTAAATGCAACATCGGAGAAGGACACAGATGCTAAAGAAAAACTTTGGGTCCCTAGAATAGTGTTTGGATGAGCAAACCCAAGGAAAGTACAAGGCTGCAAGGAGAACACCTCATGCATGCCTCTGCGTGGACTAGGATGCCAGCACACAAGGTGGGCTCACACCTAGACTCTCACATCCTTCCCATATCAACAGGTGGGGAAATTATGCAGAAGTTCCGGGTATCACTTATCTTCAATTCCTTGTAAGTTACATGTCAATGGCAGGATCATTACTAGCAAGTATTCTTTCCATGTTGGGTCATGCACTCTCCAGACGGTTCAATGTCATTTCATCGCGGGATGTTTTTTCGCTGGGTTTTTTACCGTGAATTTTTTAACGAAAAAACCCATCGATATTTAAAAAAAAAAAAATGTGGGCCCCCCCCAACCACCCATTCCCTTTCAGTTTTAATCTATTCCCAAACACCCACATACCATATATATATTTTTCTACCACTCCTCCCCCAAAAAAAATTCAATGGCTTTTTTCGTTAAACAATTTGTGGTAAAAAACCCAGTGAAAAAACATCCCACGATTAAAGGACGTTGTACCCTCCAGACATCGGGATAGGTGCACAGTGTGGCCTGTGTCATAGCTCACATTTCATCAGGCACAGCAAAGTGTTCAGGGACGAAGCTTGCGAGGTCCAAACAGAAAGGCATGAAACCAGGGCATGACCAAATCAAATGAAAAATGACGGCTCCACTCATTTCCCCCTTAGGCGAGAGATAGAGACCTGTCCATTGTATGTCACAAGATCGGTGTAATGCATGTCCAATGAAGGGCACTGTGCTGTAACTATTTCAGGCCGGCATTGCTAAAAAAGATGGTCCCCTATGCCCCACCGGTCAACCCTTGCCCTGTATTTGTCTCCCTCTTTCTTCAGCATTTAAGGGTCAGCAAAGGTCTGTCAGCCTATATTGCTCTGCATAACTTTGAAGTAGTGTTTGGACCTGCCCCAATGTTCAATAAGCATCTGAATGTAGCTGAGTCGGGATGGTCGACCAACAATCCTGTGCAGCCTGAGATCCTTTAGCAAAGTGTAAAAAGCTACTTCTCCAATGTCCATCCAGACCATCTTAGAAGATCTATAGAATTCTTTATCTCCATACATGCCACTGTAAATATGCAACACCTTTACTGTCAACAAACACTTGTGTATAGGCGCGCTATAAATAAAATATCATATTATATCATAACATCTGTGATCAGCTTCCCTCGCAGCTCATGCAAAATGTTGCAATGACCACATTAGGCAGTTCTTATAATATGGGATTGATTCATCGCAGAATTTGAAAGATGAAGTCCACACCTTCCCTCCCAATTTCATCAAATATCATATTGGGTTGCCAGCGGAGGTTTTACCCATCAGTTTAAGGGGTGACCATGAGACCCCAGCAGTCATTTCTCTGAGTAAACCCCTAAATCCAGCCATTTACCTACGAATTGTAATTGAGAAGTCAAATAATTTCATCAGAAAAATGGGAACCGCCTATACTTCTATCTTCAAAAGTATGGTTTAGAATACAACTCTGCAGCAATTCCATCCCCGAAACAGAGAAGGTTAATAATCCTTTAATAGCTTTAAGTATTGAAGCAGGAATGTCCACAAAGTAACCAGCGAAAGCATAACAGCAGAGCGAGTATGATCACTTCCCTAAGAGCCAGGCTCCCAAAATATTCACAATGTCAGCTCTTTACAGAAGGCGATCGAGCAGTCCACTGCTTAATCCACCTGTTCCATATTGTGATGTATGGGCCCTGATAGATATTAATACACCATAGATAGGCAAAGGTGAGGAAGACACATATCAAAGGAAATTGTAGTCCTTCATAGTCATCTAACGCAGTGCCACGTGAGAATAAATATGATGCGTTCCAATCAGGGTTAAAGTCGAGGGTACACGCTGGTGGACGGAGTCCACCCACTTTTTTCAGAGGGTGTACTCAGTCCCCCGAGCTAAATTGAAAATCTTCCTTGAATTTATTAATTAAAACTGGCCTTGGGGATCGAACCTGCAGTCATCAGGTTTTCAGGCCAGAAACTTCCCCACTACACTACATAACCAGCTGAAACATAACAAACAACTGCAGGTGAAATGTGCCATTTCGGTGCTGCATGTTCCAGGGAAAAAATGTGTATTGGTTCTTGGAGTTGAAAACATGCACACCTTTTAACGTTTTCAAAAACACTATTAGAAGAAAATATACTGTCTTGATTTTGAGTGTGTGTTGATTTTATGAAAGGCAAATGCCATTCGTCCTGTGCGATTTGTGTGGTTAAACAAAGCCAATTTAATGAAATGTGCGTATTTCACCTTGATATGCTAATTTTGAGTGACGTCACATCCCATTGTCTTTGTTCATGAGTCCCCCCATTTTTATTTTTAGTACTTGACCCGTGGTTCCAATTGGTTAGACCCTATCAAGCGCCAAAGCTCTTGATCACGTCAAGCATCTTTGGTATGCTCTGAGCCGGATCCCACAGAAATACCTACAGAACATCTGCGAATAGTCCAGAAAGCGTTCCCTTCCAGACAGCTCAATGCCCTACTACCCCTTGAGTTCCATACATACCGCATTAGCCATATACTCCATTACGCGTGCAAAGAGGAGTGGTGAAGGAGTGGTGTGCCCCTCTCTATGCACCATCCCGCCACCACTAATGACTCAGTCCTAACTCTTCTCTTCATATTCAAATACAACAACTGAATGAAATCTATATAAATTGTTCAAAAATATATGGCTTCCATCGTACTAAACAAGAATTAACATCCCAAAGAATCAAACACTTCCGCTGTGTCTAGAGAAACTATGATATAACCAGTTGTATGTCCAATGTTCCTTTTTTTGTTGTTGATCAAATCAATGTATCTCTTTTTCTTTGTTGCTATAATCTGTTTTCATAGAAAGCGGGAGAGACTCGGCGAACCCACCCCCCACTACCTCTACACACCCTCCAACCGCTCCCCACCAATATTGCCTAACAAATACATTCGAGCAAAAATGGTTCAACCAGTTTTTGTTCAATCAGTAGACCCGTTATCGGCACCCTTTAATCTCTGTAGAACATGCAGAGCTTCCTTTACATTAATAGTCATGTTTTACCAGGAATACAGCCAGTCTGCTTGTCATGTCCTCGAGCCATCATAGGAGGTTGAAGCCATTTAGTAAGCAGCTCACTTACTATTTTGGAGTCTACACTGAGAAGAAGCAGGTGTTTGTGTGACAAACATCTAAATGGGTCTTTCCCAGGTTTTCCAAGAATTGCTTTTATAGCTTCCCACATAGAGATGGGCGATTCCCCGGACCGCTGTGGCTCCTGAAATACCGCTGTCAACATCAGAACCAAAACGTCTGCGCAGTTGGTATAGAATTCCATACGCAGTCCGTCACTCGCTGGTGCCTTAAGACTCTCCAACACATTGTGTGCCTCCAATTTATTAATGTGGGAATTCTAAAGTATCTCTGACTGCGGCACTTGGCCATATACTCAGGATTGACCAATTCCACCATCTGTTTGCAGTTCACCAGTGGTGGTTGTACCTAGTAGAATTCCCTAAAAATTACATTAATAGCCTTCTATGAATGCATCAAAAAACCACACTTATCAAATCTTAAGCAGTCATAGAAGAGCTCCGATAGACTTTTCCCCAAATGTGGGCAGTTGTGTGCACCATGTATTATATTCTAAGTAGTGAACTCAAATGCCAACATTGTCCTCAAACTGTTAATCAGTCATCTCATCTACGATGACTTGAGATGGGACAGAGTTGGGCTAGAACTGAGTGATCTCCATTGCACAGGAACTGACTACTCATGACTCGGAGGAGAATGTCTCCAATTATTATTCCCATCTCATTGTTCCTCGTCTGCATACACTGTTGCTCCCTGTGAAGGCATATCGAAAAACATAGTTTTTTCCATCGCATTACATGTTTAAGTTTACCAGGCATAATCTGCTGATTTCAAACAGTTTGCTGCATTTCACAAAACGAATTCCGTAGCTTTGTGAACCATCTGGGTGTAATTCGTATGAATAGATTCTGAACAAGAGCCATAGTCAATGTGGCCCCAGGACCGTGCACATAGAATGGTCAACTCCCTATCATGATAAATAAGGATCTTTGCAATGAGGGCATGCAGAAGGGAGCTCTCTCCACAGTGATGATTGGCTGCATACAGAGATTTGAGGATCGACTTTGATGACTTCGGATGGTGGCCCTCTTCACCTTCCAGAAGGCCACCCTGATATTCTAGTGGTGGGTTCTTCCTTTGGCATCCTCTACACAATACTCCAACACCCGTGATGAAAGCTTGAGTACTTAGCAATTGGCAACGTAGCGTATTGATCATAATCTGCATGGTCCTTACTCTAGATTTTGTAGCAGTGACACTTTCCGACATCTTCTTGAGGTCTTGTCAAATTAACATGCCAACGATACCCACAGAGACTATCTTTTGTTCTAAGGCAGACCTATATTCTTGAATTGCATGCAGTATTTCATGACCTGGGATTGGAGTTGCAGGTCCCTCGGGTTCCTTCAACCTATGCAGGTAGAGCAGCCATGTATCAGCCTGGCCTGCCTTTCCACATTTGTAAACTTGCACCTGGTCAACACAGTTGCAGACCAGCCATGTAGAGCGCAGGACAAACATTTAGCAACTCCACAGGGTACCGCAGATCCACAAGCAGAAGTAGATTCCAACTAATAATTTTAGAAAATGAGAGAAATGTAGGTATTTTGGGAAAGTGGTGGCTGACTGCTGATGATACAACGCAGGGTACTGTTTACAGTATGCCTGATGTAGCCACACCTCTGCCCACAGTAGAGTTGTACAGTCCTAGGATCAGAGCGAACAACAACATTCACGCAGGTCTCATGTGCATGTCATGTGTGTCTCATGTCATCTTCCTGGATAGACCATGTATTTCTTTCTAAGAATCTCTTGTTGAATTGTTCGGACCTATGAATGGATTTCAACGGAGGGATCATGTTAAGATCTATTTCCAGATTACATATTACTCCTTGTATATTCCCTACAATGTGCATGAAACTTCAATGACTCTCCTCACTGTTGATGAGTGGAGGAGGAGTGTAAAATGGAACTATAGACTTATTGAAACAATTACCAAAATTTTAGGTAATGTCCTGCAGGGGAAGATGCTTTAAGCTATTACTCCAAACGTGGTAAAAGTGGTTACAGCCACACTGTATTTCAAATTTAGTTAAGACTTACAGACAAAGGGAAAATCCTTGTACATAAATATACACCTCATGGATATAATCAAAAGATTGCCCAAACCAAGAAACAGAAAATGACCACTACTAGACATTGGTCCAACTTCCACAGTACTGACTCTTTGACTTTTACTATAAAGAATAAAAGAGTATATCAATTGTATAGGAACCTAACTAAAAGGTTGAAAGCTGAATTAATTCTCCTTGTCTGCCAAAGAATGCTGACAGCATTAAACGGGTATAGATCGTCCAGGTTTTGGGAACTTACTAACACAATCCTAAAAAATCCACCAGAGGCCGACTTTAACATAATTCCTGAAACGACCTGCATAGACTATTATAGGGATAATTTTACCAATAAATCTACAGCTGAGCAAGTCTATACCCAAGGTAGTCATTATTGGCTTAATTGGACAGCAGTGTTCTTAATCTTAAATATACATTGTAAGTGTGCAGAAGGAGGAGACTGGCACATAGATAGCATAGTGATTGCTATTGATCTTTACTCAATAAAAAGTAAAGGGCAAACCCATCTTTCTCTACATCTATGAGGGGTGTCCTTGCCTCAAAGAAAACTGCGAATGGGTCCGTCAGGATGTCTTCGTAATGTAAAGAGTCCACCTTTCTGAATCAAAATGTCTCTATTTCTGTCCTTACACGTACAACTAAACTAAAGGTTGCACCAATGTCCTTGGTCCAGGAGAATGACCCCTCCTCCTGGACTGGATGGCACAGTTATGGCTGAAAGTTTTTCACCAAGGGGAATCATGCCCTTTCTCTGGATCACTGGTTTGATCCTCCTTACAAGTGCTACTGCCAGTGGGAATGCCTCCCTTCCCCTGGCCTTTCTCAGACTTAATTTCACCGTTTACAACACCAGTGGGAATGTCTCCCTTCCCCGGGCCTTTCTGAGTCTTAGGTTTACAGTTTACAACACCAGGGGGAATGACTCCCTTCCCCTGGCCTTTCTCAGACTTATCTCACAGTTCACAAAACCAGGGGAAATGACTCCCTTCCCCTGGCCTTTCTCAGACTTACTTACACATTTTACAACCCCAGGGGGAATGTCTTCCTTCCCCTGGCATTTCTCAGACTTAGTTTCACCGTTTACAACACTAGGGGGAATGACTCCCTTCCCCTAGTCTTTCTCGGACTTAGTTTCACATTTTACAACAACAGGGAGAATGCCTTGCTTCCCCTAGCCTTTCTCAGACGTATCTCACAGTTCACAATACCAGGGTGAACGACTCCCTTCCCCTGGCCTTTCTTAGACTTAGTTTCACCGTTTACAACACCGGTGGAATGACTCCCTTCCTCAGGCCTTTCTCAGACTTATCTCACAGTTCACAACACCAGGGGGAATGACTCCCTTCCCCTGGCCTTTCTCAGACTTATCTCACAGTTCACAAAACCAGGGGAAATGACTCCCTTCCCCTGGCCTTTCTCAGACTTAGTTACACATTTTACAACCCCAGGGGGAATGTCTTCCTTCCCCTGGCATTTCTCAGACTTAGTTTCACCGTTTACAACACTAGGGGAATGACTCCCTTCCCCTAGTCTTTCTCGGACTTAGTTTCACATTTTACAACAACAGGGAGAATGCCTCGCTTCCCCTAGCCTTTCTCAGACGTATCTCACAGTTCACAATACCAGGGTGAACGACTCCCTTCCCCTGGCCTTTCTTAGACTTAGTTTCACCGTTTACAACACCGGTGGAATGACTCCCTTCCTCAGGCCTTTCTCAGACTTATCTCACAGTTCACAATACCAGGGGGAATGTCTTCCTTCCCCAGGCATTTCTCAGACTTATCTCACAGTTTACTGGGGTCTCCCTTCCCCTGGCCTTTCTCACACTTTGTTTCACAGTTCAAAACACCAGGAGGAAGGACTCCCTTAACTTGGCCTTTTCCAAGGCTTGTTACACAGTTGGAAACACCAGGGGGAATGTCTCCCTTCTCCTGGCCTTTCTCAGAATATTTAGTATAGCAGACCTGGTTCACTCTCCTTCAAGGTATGTATGTATCTATGTGATCACTGCACCGCCGAAAATGTAAAAAATGGTGGCTACATTCACGACGAAACAGTGATCATAGTAAAAATATAAGGTCTCCAGAAAATGTTAATAAAAAGATTCTTAATTGAAATAGTAATTATATTTTATTCGTATTTTTAAGTTTTTAAGTTAAATTAAGTTTCCATGGTGTATTATGGGCAAACGGAGGTGCCTTGTTGGGGGTAGAAAGCTGCAGCGTGTATAATCTTCAGTCAAATGCCACGCTGCGTTACCCTGCACATCATTTGATGCATAACTATTTTTTATTTTAATGCGCCTGCACACATACATAAAATACATTTGTTCCCAGATGTACCGACCGTGGGAGTAATAGATTTGGAGACAAATACTGAACCTAACAAATGAAAGTAAATGATCCATTATTTTTAAGAAATGAAATATTGCATGTTAAAACTTGAATTGCAATGCTTTCTGCCCTTGAAGAATCATTATGTAGTCAGGATGTAATCACAAGTGACTGGCTGTAAAAATTCAGTGATGTGATGCCGCGTGGCAAGAAGATGCAAAGTGAAAGCGCAGGCAACGTTGACATTTCTTTTCAGCAAATAAGACACTGGGCGGCAGTCAAAAAAATGAATGGTCATTGCTGAACCGCCCAGTGTCTCCTTAAATGCATGGAATTGTCAAGACACAGCGCATTTGTTCTCCGAACTGCGTCGCATGAATGAAATGAAAGGGCATTTCTATGACACCCATTGTCAGCAAAGTGATCTGCGATGTGGCGCGGGAATGAAATGAAAAGGCATCTACATACCGCGGCATGCTTTCATCGCTTTAGTGTACTGCAAAGCTCCGCAGGAAACGAAATGTATGAATGAATTGCGACGGTCGGAATAAGTCACAATTTTGTATGGCTCTAAACCACACTAAATATGAAGTCGGAATTGTATAGGCGAAATTTTGGTGCGATACCTCAAGTACTGCAACGAATAAGATGACTTGCACTATTCTACCTTTGGAGTTGCAGGTCCCGTACCCCAGCTTTCCTCTGGTTTGTGTTCGGCAGACCTGGTTCACTCTCCTGCCAGGTATTGCCATGAAGAAGATGAGTGATATTGATCTTCTTTTGTGGGTGTGTGTCCCAGACCCAGGTTTCTCTAGGGTTTCCTTGTGGTAGACTTGGTTGCCTCCTTTGCCAAGTACTGCCACGAGGAAGATGACTGGTAATGATCTTCCCTTTCGGTTGAGGTTCCCAGACCACAGTCTCTTTGTTTCTTTGATTATTAGAGTTCTTTGATATATTACAGGAATGTACCCCTTTTCCCCTGTATTGGGTAACTTCTCCTTCGTTCACCTCCTATTGCCTCTGCCACACTTTTGTAGTCCCACCAACCATTCTGGTAACCGCTGTACCTTTAGGGTTGGATCCGGCATTTCCCGGTCGGTCTTGGGTTCGTTCCTCTCTGTGTTTGGTCTTGTGTGGCTTCTGTGGTTCTCTGGCATATTGTGGTGGCTCCGCAGTTGTTGGTCCCCTACTACAGGCTGCGCGTCTTCCTTGAACCGCGCTGTCAGTCTTCTGCTCACGCCCAGACCTCTGCTGTTCCAGCTTCTCATCCGGTTCGTCAGTGTAGGACCGTATGTGGACGCCACTCCTTCTCTGCCTGCAGCCTGGTCAACAGCCTTTTCCTCCCACACTGATCCGTGGTCCCATTTTCGGTTCCTCCAGGGAGGGATTGACAATTGGGTAAGTCCTTCCTTTGTCTTTATTCGGAAGGGCCACTGACAAAAACAATACTCTGGCTTGCATACTAATTGTTGTTGATGATGTCTTGTGGGATTGGTGGTAGAGGTAGGTTGCATGCTGGTGATGTTGATGGCATTGCATTGTTAGTCCCAGTCTCAAAGTTGGCCATACTGTGTGATAAATCCTACATCTGTGTTCAGATGGTTGTTGTTTTTGGTTGAGTACCTTCAATAACTTGAGCGTGTGGCATTTGAGGGGCCACCTTGCAGGACCATTACCTACAGATCCCGCACTGTGTGCCCATTTTGTTTGATGTGGTGAGCCACTGGTGTTTTATTGGGGTTCAGGATGGCGTAGGTTTATTCTTTCAGGCAGCTTCTGGCAAGTCTCACCAATACATTTTTTCATCGGAAGTGACACACAATATTGGACAATTTGCAGGTGTATGTTCCTTGCAGGCCTTGATAATTCTTTAAAATTCCACTAGACCTTTAGGTCATGTAACTTAGTTTAAATACTCAACTTAAGAGAAATGCTGATGAATTACAAAACATTTAGAAGCACTTTCTTGAAAAAGGGTGCATGTGACCATAAGCCTACTTCATGTTTGCCGCACCCCTGTCATTCAGTGGCCAGCCACGAACATCGAAACGTTTATTTGACATTTACTGCAAACTAAGTAAATCTCAAATTAAAGTTTCAAACATCCCTGAATTTCATTGTACTAACAAGCAAGGTCCTGTACCATGCAAATGGTACTCAACATTCATAAAATCTATTGCCTATGCAAGTTGGGTATTGCTTTGTTTGGTTCTGCAGGGTTGATATTATTGATTCGGCACACATGTGTTGACAGGTGTAGAATCTTCTTATGTTGATTGTAGGTCCTTAACAATTCTATTCAGTTGTGTGAGTTCTGGATGATAAGTGACCACAAGGGTATCATTTTGTGTAATTGCGCTTTTTATGTAAAATAGCAGGTTGTTTCTAGCCATTTTTTAATGCACAATTAACCTGTTAATTTGTCTGGCTGTTGGACCCCTATTGAAGTAGGATGTCTGGCGTCTGGTGAGCTGATCGTTCCTTGTCTTCCTGTTGGAACATATATGTTGGTACATAATAGGTTGACTGTAGACAATAGAGCATTTTGTGTGGATCGGTCTGAAATTTGTCCTGTATATGTATTTGTCCCTGCTAGTGGGTTTCTTGTATACAGCTGTTTCTATGTTGCTGTTCCTTCCAGCAGAGGTAGTGCTATCCAGGAAGCCTACGCTCTTCTTGCAGTATTCCGTGGTGGTATAAGTTATTTAGTGATTGCTGGAATTGCGTAAGAGAATCTGCACCTTCTGTCAAAATGTAGAAAATGCCATTAAGGAATCACAGATATGTTAATGGTTTCACAGATTGTTGTAGGAACTCTTGGTCAGGGTCTGCCACGAAAAAGGTTAGCATAGGCGATGCCATGTTTGTACGTATGACGATTCCGTTCTTTTGTAAGAAGTTTTTCCATTGTGTTAAAAAATTGTTCAGTGTGAGTACGAATCTTATGTGATCTGTGATGGCCCTGACTGCGGTTTCGAAAGTGCATCTTTTTTGTGTTATCATAATCTCATATGGCCGTTTGTACATCCAAGATAACACGATGGTTGAAGTTCTCATTCTTTTATTTTTTATTTTTATGCCGTAATAGTCTATGTTGGTGCTGGAAACTTATGGTACACAAGTGTCGGATCACGGTCTAAATGGCACAGAGAGCATTTCCTTGGAAGAATAAGGAACACACTGCCACTTTGTACTGTCCACATACTGAAGTAGCAGTCTAGTCTTTTTTCAAGATGGCACCGGACGTTTTTCTGGTCCGATGTTCTTCAGATCTATTTTCTTTAGGGACTGAGATCCAGCCACTGCATCGCAACACTTCAGGTAAGTTGCCCTGCACTTAAGCTTGACAATGTCTCCCTTTCTTCCTGTTTTCTCTTTTCTTTTCCTTCCTCCTTCCCGGCCCATTCTCTTTGGCCTTCTACGATTCCAGTTTCCCTTCCTGTGTTGCTTCTCAGTCCTGGATCCAAACTTCTGGAAATATCACGCCTTCTTCGCTTCTCCAATCCTATTTCATTTACTTCACTTCATGCCACAGGAGGACACCGGTACATGCTCTACAACACCATCCCACCTGTGCAGCAGACTTAATAGAGGGACTTTTTGTCCCTTTCGGGGTTTCCCAGTATGGTTGTTCTCTGATAATAAGTACAAGATGCATAGAAACTCATCTAATATACTGAAGAGGGTCACCTGTAAATGACCTACATTGGCGCACAGTAGCAGAGAAATGTGTAAATCACATTTCTGAACAAGGCGACCGGCACATTTATCTGAATCGCACAAATGAAACCAGCGCCTGCCCTGACCTTTTGTCACTTAAGGGATTCTTTGTGAATCAGGCCCAAAATGAAGTAAGTGAGGTTATAGTGCAAATCGCCTGATACAATTTCAGCAGGGTACACTTACATCGGTGTCCAGTCAATTGGTCGACAGCAAACTGGTCGACTGCAATTTGGTCGACACCATTTGGTCGAATGCCAAATGGTTGAATTTTTTTTTTTTTTTTTATATATGTGTTTTGTGGGTTTTCGTGTGGGGAAAAAAAGAAAAAAGAAAAAAGGGGGTTGGGGGGGACCCCCCCAAAAAAAACCAAAAAAAGGGTAAAAAAAAAAAAAACATTCGACCATTTGGCATTCGACCAAATGGTGTCGACCAGTTGTCCTGTCGACCAAATGTTTTCGACCAATTGACTGGTAACCACTTACATCATCACGTTAGGGATACAAATGCAGTCCATTGTGCAGAGAAGCAGTGCTAATACCCACCAAAGTTGGGGATGCAACAACTTCCAAGTGGACTCTGGACAATTAGCAATGCCCAAGTCCAGTTGGGTGCCAAAGGTCATGACTTCCAGTTCTCCATATTGGGAATCTACAGAAGGCCCTGAGCAATCAATAACATCTTGCAGAGTACACAATTATATGGCAACAGGTCTGGTCAATCAAAAGAAAATGGATGCCCATCACTTGTACAGGGCTATAGACCAAGACAACAGTCTATCAAAAACAGTACATTGCAATATCAAGCCCATTGATCAATATTGAATTCTAGAATAAGAATAACACAATACAAATTAATAATACAATATCCTAGATGTTCCAAGGCTATCAACACGTTATCACCGCTGTACTACGACAAGAACCGGCAAACAACCAGACCAGTAACACCATTATAAACCGCCATCTTGTTTGGGTATTTCTGGTCCTTTGACACCACACACAGGTCCTTCCATCACTTCCATTACACCAACATCCCACAGGAGTCTTCTGTTTCTTAATAACCTTACTGTTGTGCTTCTCAGGGGGCCATATTGATTTGGCTTTTCCCGGGCGGTATCTGTTACTTTTCCTCCTGCATCTGGGACTTTCTGTTGGTTTGGTAAGGTAACTACATTCAAGGTAGTGGGGACTTCCATTGGATTAGTGTCTCTTTAGGCGTCCTTGTGACATAGTGTTTCTATTATTTAGGCATCTCTTCTGGGACTTTTTGTTAGTTTGGTAACTACATTCAAGGTAGTGGGGACTTCCATTGGATTAGTTTCTCTTTAGGCGCCCTTGTGACATAGTGCTTCTATTATTTAGGCATCTCCTCTGGGAGCTTCTGTTGGTTTGGTAACTGCATTCAAGGTAGTGGGGACTTACATTGGATTAGTGGCTCTTTAGGCGCCCTTGTGACAGAGTGCTTCTATTATTTAGGCATCTCTTCTGGGAGCTTCTGTTGGTTTTGTAACTGCATTCAAGGTAGTGGGGACTTACATTGGATTAGTGTCTCTTTAGGCGCCCTTGTGACATAGTGTTTCTATTATTTAGGCATCTCTTCTGGGAGCTTCTGTTGGTTTGGTAACTACATTCAAGGTAGTGGGGACTTCCATTGGATTAGTTTCTCTTTAGGCACCCTTGTGACATAGTGTTTCTATTATTTAGGCATCTCTTCTGGGAGCTTCTGTTGGTTTGGTAACTGCATTCAAGGTAGTGGGGACTTACATTGGATTAGTGGTTCTTTAGGCGCCCTTGTGACAGAGTGCTTCTATTATTTTGGCACCTCTTATGGGTGCTTCTTTTCAATTAGTGTCTTTGCAGCTGTTTTGCATTACTTTGTCTACTCATGGAGTGACTTTGTTTGTTAAGCACACTCCACAGGTCAGGGTCCTTCTGCTGCTGTACCACCATGGCAGACCTAACCACAATTATGTCTTGGGAGGACAGCTCAGGGGCAACGTGCTCGCCTTGGAAGCAAGACGACATGGAGCAACACAGGTTCGATCCCCGGGTCCGTGCTTAGAAACCTCTGGGTATTAAGCTTGTTATAAATAACCTATCATATCACTGGCACCTCACATGGCTGTTTCAAAAACAGTTTGCTTCTAAGAAAAGTGGGGATCAGCTTAGCCCTGAAGAAATTCATATTGTTATGCTATAGAGAGGTATGGACCATGTTGGGTGTATGTGGTCGATTGAAAGAATTTGTTTTTATGAATGAGTGAGAAGTTATTTGCAGTTTAATTGTCGAACTTGAAAGCACTAGCATTTTAAAGAAGTTGTGGTGGTGAAGAGCTGATGATCGCTTTTAGGTAACAAAGTTACAATGTGTAGAGTTGTAGATTGGCATTGTAACGATGGAAGCTATGGTTGCTGCTAAATTAAGCAGAAATTGCTGCTAATTGTTGTGAAATTATATCACTTCTGTGTATTGTATTGTGAAATAATACATTGTGTTTTTTTATAGACTGAGATAAGGCTCGAGAAATGTGTGACCTTGGATCTGCTGGAACGACGACTTGATCGTATGGCACTTGTGCATTTGTGAGGATACTATCCTATGGAGGGATTGCATTACGAAGTCAGCAAATAAACCCTTGTGTCTCAAAGTGTTGTGGTGTTTCAAAATATGTGACACTTCCAAGCCTGCTGTCAACCTCGTGCTCGCACTTCCTGTTGTATTTAAGTCTGGAACCTCATGGGGGTATTTCCTAGGCTTGGGCCCCTCATGGGGATGGTGATGTTATGCTAGCACCTCTCTGAGGTGCCCTATGGCACTCGTGTGTAACAGCGACTTCTTTAACTTGGCACCTTAAAGAAGGGCAGTGTTGCTTTGCCATTCCTTGTTTTTTGTTGTTGTTGCCTTAGCATCTCGCACAACTCGTAAGAGTTGGACCTGACAGACAGAGGCAAATCGAAAGCCATGGAACCTTCCGGAGGCACTTCTAATGCTGACGAACCACCGGCGTGACCGGTCCTTCTGGTAACGTTATGCATCTCACGTACCCTCAGACATTAAAAATCAAATGGGCTCCGCATAACATGGTGTAACATATTTTATGAACTCCCTAAAGCGCTCCTCCATGTAACAGCGAATCAATTAAGGGAAGAAGAACCCGGATTGATGCAGTGAGGTTGGTCTTCGTGAACATGAAGTGCTGCGGGTTAACAGGATGATTAGAACGTTTACTCTGCGGTAAAACAAACACGGCTACCGTGAGGGATGCATGCTGAGTGCCTGTGGCAGCTTTAAGTGGTAGTGTGTGTACTCAGGACCCATCTCTGAAGCTAAGAGACACTAGAAAGGTTGACCATGCCACTCTAAGCAGCAGCTGCAAGACTCCATCCCACTGAAACAGATACAGGAAGCGCGTTGGGCCTTGTATCCACAACCACCTCCACTACCTCAATTACCTTAAAATAAATGGAAGCAATGGGTGCTCAGAACATTGGAAGCAGATCCTGCCCTATAGTTTACCAGGAGTAAGAACATCAGGGATCCTCTAGAGGTCAAATGCTTGCTCAGAAGGACTCGCGAAAAGTCACAGAGAATTACTTCTGTCATAGATCTATTGAAATAACATAGTTATCCTGCAGATGATGGGCAGTTCTCTGAGACTGACGATCTTTGAGGCCTATAATTTAAATTGGTCTTGCGTAGTGCCCTTCTGCTGTTTTCGCGACATTGCTGCACTATGGACCTCATTGTGAGTTTGGCAGTATTTCGACAGTAAATCTGCTGTGATACCGCCAAATTTATTACCTAGTACTGCCACTTGGTCAAGTGGATTTACAGCAGGATTACAAGTGGTGGTAGGACAGTGCCAGTCTCCATTTTTAGTGTCAATGGACTCCATGGTGATTTTGGCAGGATTACTGTCGGCTGTAATTCTGCCGATTTTGTCGGTTTTGGCACTAAGGTGGTGGATTCATTTTGCTGGAGGAAAATCCTCTACCTTACCACCAAACCTATAGTGCAGCGCTGCGGTATTACAATGCTAACGGAATTACTATCGCATTACTACCGTTCTTACTGCACCAAAGTACTTGTAATGAGGCCCAAATGGCTATGAAAGAGGCAGAGGGGATTTTAAAGAGATAGAAGCAGCGGCACATGTGAATCCTGTGGTGTTGATGATTGCAAGCCAGAAGGACCCAAGTCTTTGGTGTTGGTGTGATTCGAGGTGGGAAGTGGCTGAAAGAAACTTCAGTGTGTGTGTTTCATCCAGGAAGAGAGCTCAAGGTTTATAACTTGGAATCAGCACTGCAAAGACCTGGTAAGCAGCTGGTGCGCTGGTGGTGGTGATCACGCTAGAGAAATGAGCTTTGTTGTTAGGGTGTTGTGTTTCTAGGCAGCTGCCACTGTGTACGAGGGTTGGTTGTTGTCTGAGAAGTCTAAGGTAGAGGGACAGATGGCAATATGATCTGATTAGACAAGGGTGGATTCATGGCAAGATGAGAGGGATGATTCAGGTATGGCACTCCGGTGTTGGCGAAGTGTTTGGTAATCATCTTCGGTAGTGATGGTTCTTGCTGTTCCACTTTGATTTGAAGGTAGTGAGGAACTGACTTGACAGAGTCCAATTTCTTGTCTGGGCTCTGTTGTGCTGGGCCCTTGCACATTCACAATAGGGTCTGTCCAATTTTACTTAGAGGTGGCAAGGAGATTGACATGATAGGGTCTGATTGGGAATCAGTGGAGTATTCAGAGGGCTTGGGTGCTGTGTTTGCTTCTTTAAATGCCTAGGCAAAGTCTAGCTGCAGCATTTGGGACTCTTTGCAGCCCATTCATTAGGTAATCTGGAAGGCCAAGGTAGAGGATGTGGGTCTAGTCTTGAGCATACCCAAGCGATCACAGCCATGGTCCTGTGCGCAGTGATCAGGTGAGGCATCAAGTTGAAAAAGGCATCACCTTATGATGCTTTAACCTGCGGTTTCAGTGTGAGGACAGTGTCCATCAAGATTCCAAGGCTTCTGACCATTGTTGAAGGAACAAAGCAAGATCCAATTAGCTCATTTTGGTTTGGTAAAATGTATGTTTGCCATCATCCAAGAGTCACCATGCATGAGGCGTGTGGTAAGATCTGGTGAATCTGGCAAAGGATTGCTGTTTTAGATGGGTGGAGTATCATCAGCGTAGTTGATGTATGTGAGGCCCGGGTTTTTGATACGTCCCAGGAGAAGTGTGGGACGTCACAGACTGGATCCTTGTGGAACTCTGCATGTGCGTTTGCATTGACATCACCTGAAGAGCACCATGTTGGTTGTTTCGGTCTTGCCAGTAAGGAATTAAGTTATTTAGCCTAAAGCACTTACTTTTAATCCAATGTCCTGTAATATATAAACATGAGCGACAAGACCGGATCTGTGCGGCAGTTATGGTGGCCACATGTTTTAGGCGAGACCGAGACTGCCACAAGGTCTCCCACAAGGTTTCCCACTGGTGCGTGCCAGGTTTCCTCTTTCATGTCTGCTGGTACGTGCTTGAGGATTTGGAATGAGGAACAGGCTGCACTGGTTTCACAAATTCAGTTCTCAAGGGCCAAATCCACGCCATGTTTTTAGGATATCCACACACAATACATTGAAAGGGAGATATTTACAGATGTTGGCTATCCTAAAAACCTGTGGTGGTTGGGGCACTTAAGGCAGAGGGAGCTGGGCAAAGCAGGTGGGTGGCCAAGAAATGCCTTAAGAGGTGGTTTGGTCGGCTGGGGATGATGCATCTAAAAATGAAGGTGACTTATATGTTAGGGGGACCTAGCTAAAGAAGGGAAATACAGGATGAGGATGCAGGATTACACTAAGAATTCAACGTTCCTGTGGGGGAGGGGGTGTGAGAAACAGTATACACTGCAGAGAGCAGGTCCCAGCTTGGAGTGCAGAATGGAAGGGCAATCTAAAGACCCATAAACATATGGGATGATGAATTAATCCTCTCAAGGAGGATATTTTGCTTTCTAATTCGGAGTTTTTTAATCTGCGAAGCAATCTTATGATTTACCTTGCAGCAATAGGGAGTGCACTGGTGTGAAGTGGACGGTGAAGGAAGAGGGCGGCTACATGATACATTCGATAATGTTGAATTATGACTGACCTGATCCTGAAGTAGGTTTAGCCTCATGGCTTGAAGGCCCAATATCTTTTCCTGACTGGGAGTGGGACTTTGCACCTGAATTTTTAGGCAATGCAAGTCTTGACAAAGCAAGGGTTGATGATGATGATGATAGGTTATGTGTGACGCGCTTAATACCCAGAGGTTTCTAACCGGGGATCGAACCTGTGTTGCTGGTGTCGTCTGGCTTCCAAGGCGAGCACGTTGCCACTGAGCTATCCTCCCGAGGTTGTGGAAGAAGGACTGGGAAATAGTTAGGATAGGTGTTTTTAGCTCTTGTTTTTGACACATCATTTTGATTGCGTTGAGGACGCCTCTGTTTTCGGAGGCCAGGCTAATATTTCTGATTTACACACATTTCGCTTGGAGATGCAAGCCCTACGATACCATCGGAAAGGATGTGCAGTGAGCTGCTTCAATGGAGCCTAAGTTAGTGGAATTGGTGTGCAGCAAATCTGGCACTTCTTTGAGCATGGCGCTTGATGATGATTTGATTTGTGAAGGACATGTTACATAGATGCTTTCAACAGGTGGATACAGCACAAAAGAATTCACGACAAGGTCTTCCACAGCTGAGTTTTTCCAAGGGCAGGGAGAGAACGTGTCAGATATCTGGTTGAGATATGGGAGTTATGATTGGTTCCTTCGAGGAAGATTAAAGAACGCAATTTGAGTTGTAAACCCTGCTCGCAGTCTGTGGAGCGCTGCGCCGGAAGCTCAGGGCACAAAAGCGTGCCGTGCTGTGCCCCAGGCTTCCGGCGTCGCTCTCGGCAGATTGTGAGCAGGAGCAGGGAAGCCGGGAGTCCGGGGCCGGAGCCTGCTACAGATAAGTGGGAGAGTTGCGCGAGCAGGTGGGGGGTGGGGGAGAGGGCCGAGTTTGCAGCATAGTCGCTGGGGGTTTGGGGGAGACCTCCCCCCACAAGGAAAGGCAAGAGGGTTGCGGACAAAAGGTTGCAAACACAGGATTTCTATCCTTTGTGCTGCAATCCTTGGTGTGACCTTTTGTGCGTGGCCTACGGACATAGAACCGTAAACCCACACTTTCTACCAATCATCGAGAAGGTAGGCGCTAAGCCAAGGCAAGGGACTTGAGGGGAAGAACAAACGTAGGTAGTTGAGTAATGCCCCTTTTGATGGGCAACAGCGCAGGAAGGGATGGAGGCTGAGGCCTGTGAAAGGGGGTTACAATAGTGCACCATCGGGCCACTATAGAGAGTACCACTCAATAGGCAGTGCAGTGAGTGTTTGTAATAGGGAAACTGCAAGGCGTATCCATACTGGACTGAGATACTGAACCATCAGAGATTCTAGAAACATGGGGCCTCTTTATGTAGAGGATGCAGTGAGGAGGAGCGCGCCCACAGAAGTGAAGCACTCGAGAAGAGCTGGACTACTCATCCGCACATGGGGGAGTCGTTTCCCAATGCTCTAGTTGCTAGTGGACCTGTATGTAAGCATGTGTGAGTGTATATGTCTATGTGTGAGAGAGAGAGAGAGAGAGAGAGAGAGACTGGGAGAGAGGGGAATGAGAGGGGGCAAAAGAGGGAGTGATGGGAGCAGGTGTGTGTGAGAGAGAGAGAGAGAGAGGTTGAAACAATTGCAGTCATTGGGGGAGAAACCACTATCCCACAGTTGAAATGTTGGGGGGTGCACAAAGCTAGTTGTATGTAAGGACTGTAATCGCCTGGGGTGGGGGTCTCCCAGAATGGGGGGAACTGACCATTCTTCTGTCAAAAATCAATTTAGGCGTTGGGACCATTGGGGCTGAATATAGAACCCACCAACAGTTTATAAGTTTCAATATTATTGGACCAGAAAAAGTCAGCCCCACCCCGGCCCTCCCATCTTTGACAAGTTTTAAGTAATTTGGGTCGTTAGAATGCATTCCTCCCTCTGATCCCACACAACTGTAAACCACTCCTCCAAACCTAGTTTCGATCCCCGGGTCTGCGCTTAGAAACCTCTGGGTATTAAAGCGCGTTATAAATACGTAACTAAAACTAACAACAACAAAAAACAATGATGCAACAAAACCAAAAAAAAATCCTATAACAGCGCCTCGATGCCTGCGGGCTGTGTGAGCGCTTTAAAAAAAAAAAACGAAATACGAATATGTTTCTGATATGCCGTCCACATGGTGAACTCTATTTGGCTCGAATACGTTCCTCTTTTGTTGAGAAGCTTGTGTATTCAAACCGGAAGTTGATGTGCATCCTTCTGGCTGCTGCATGCAGCAAATATCTTCCATCTGTCATCTTTCGCTCGTTGTTGTGTAGACTTTTTCTGCATTGCTGGTTTCTCGGCCTGTATCGTCACATGCAGGGCTTCTTGGTCTAGTAATTGAAGACATGTTTCTAAATTCTGTATAATCGATGTTTTTGCTGCCCTTTCAAAAAAATATTTTCATTGGCTTCAGCAGGCCATACTTCAGATCCCATCTTTTAAGCACAGGATGAACAAACAATTCCTTTTCTCCATGATGGCCAGGCTTCAGGGAACTCTGGCGATTGATTTCCCGGTTGACCTCTGCACCATTGGGCACCATCCTATGTGTTGGTAACTATTTTATTTCCATATTTTCTTATGGGAAAGAGGCTGGGCTTGCTCAAAAACTTTTAACATTATTTCCAGGGCCTCTTTTGGAGTCCACCCCTCCATGATGATGGGCTTGAAATAATCTGCTGAAAAATGGCCGTTGCGATTGTTGTACAGCAAATGGTCGCTCTACTCTCAAATGGCAAATGAAGCATTCAACTTGCTTAGCGTATGAAGCAGGATTTCGCAATGTAATTCTACGAGCCGCCTGAATATTTTTAATTTGTATTTTAATATTTTTTTATAATGCACCTAATACCGTCCCTGAGTTGAGTTTCTAGGTGCGGATCCGGGATTCAAACCTCTGTTGCACTGCGCGGCCTTGCTTCCAAGACCAGCACGTTGCCTCTGTGCTATCCCCCGTTCACAATATCCACTGGTAGATCAAAAGTGAGATGCAACGATAATGATTTCTATAAGAGGGCTGTTAGGTCTTGTCCTTCCAGGCCTGTTGATGTTCCAAAAAGGTGGCTCTTCTGGCACCTGTTGCAGTTCACTAAACCCTTGTCAGCCACTTGCAGTTCAAGCACCTTCGACTGAGATTGTTTCATTCACTCGACTTTGTTTGACACTGTGGTCATTTGGTCTTCAACTTCTGTTTGCAATCCAGTATACAGTTTGGGCTGTTCAGTGCAGAAGTACGGTGCATGTTTCTGTCGTTATGTTATCTACTGCACTGACAACATTGATTGTCTGTCTGCTGCGTGGGTCACTTTGTGTTGATTTACACTTTTTGCTGATACCCATTTTTAAGTGAGAGTGTCGTACCTGCTTCAGCAGCGAGAGGCACCATAATGGTTATGTACGACTAGAACGTTGTCATATCAGTATCAGTGGATCAGCGTTGTCTCCAATCAGCCTGAAGCACCATCGTTGATCTGCAATTACAAATGAAGTCTCTTTCAGATTTGTATCTACCCTTTTACCTGATACTAGGTATGCAGGTATTTCCTGGTACTAGGAATCAGTCTGAAAAATATGGCGGATAAAAAAGAAGCAGATTGCAAGTATGATGATAATTAACTTTTGGGCGTGAAATGTCAGCAGATGTTAAATTAGTACCCAGCGCGGGTTATGACAAATTAAACAAATACACCGATTGGTGCGTTTGCGAGTCTTACCACATGGTAAGCCCGCACACGTTCTTGGGCGTCCTTTGCTGGCCTTCGGTTGTTGTTTTTTTTTCTTTCAGGCCACCATGGAAAGGGAGAAGTGACTATGCGTAGTCCCTTCTCCCTGTTCAATGTCGGCCATTTTTTTTGTTTACTTTTTTCATTTACTTTAATAGCCACCATGGAAGGGGAGAAGGGACTACATGTAGTCACTTCTCCCATTCCATGGCGGCCATTTTATTTGTTTCCTATGGCGCCACGGAAAGGGAAAACGGACTACGTTTCTCTGTACGCGGCAGCCATTTTTTTTTTTCAGCTGCGTAATGCAACGTGTCTCGCAACTGAAAAAAACACCATAAAAACCCTGGTCTAACGGGCCGGGGTACTAATGGCAATAAGCCCTTTGCCTGCGGAGCTATTACCACGTTCGGTAATGCCCCCGGGGCCTTCGTTAAAACACTTACTACGTGCGGGCCTGTAAATATGGGCCCCAGGGGCATTCCCTTATGCAGTGATGGGCCGCCGGTTAGGGGCTTTTTGCCTAATTAAAACCCCCTCTGAGTTATCTCAAACTCAATGGCATTTTGCCACCTGATACTGGTTGTGTCTGACACAAAATGCCATCTGTCCAAGACAAACCCAATCAGACGACTTCAATTTTGACAGACTTCACTGGTCCATACCCTGTGTGTCACATTGAATCCTCTATCGCTTTGAATACGCGCGTTCAGTAAATTCTCTGATCATGGAAATGTGTCCTCTCTTCCTCCATTCAAGCTGGGACCTTTCAAGGCTGCCTAATTAAAATGCACAAGGGCACTAACACGAGAGGGCATTTACTGTGAATCAGAAAACGCAATCTTCAAAGGTACTTATTTCTAAATCTATTAAATCCCACCTGATAGGCCGTCCCTACATTCCTAAAAATAAATCCTGATATTCTGGCCGTATACAACAATCGACTGCTCAATTTTCCTCCGCCCACGGGTCATACTTCATGCTGCCCAGGTGTCATACCCCATGCTCCATAATGCCTTTGAGGTTTCACCTCCCCCGCGTGGGCTGACCTGTAACAAATCACTTTATTTGTTTAATCATTAATACATTTAAGAGAATATTCATAATCATGGGCCTGCTTGCTTCACACGCCGGCTGGACAGAGACCCCACCAATTACCACGCAGTGCCAGGGCTATTCTGGAACTCCAAGATTCTGGACAATATTGTTTCAATATCAACCCAACAGAGCTCAATGCCAGACATCGGGCAACCACCTGGTAATCCAAACATAGTGCGCAGGACGTAAGGGTAAAGACGATCCACTACCATCATTTGCCACATGTGCAGCAACCGCCCATAAGATGGACGACTCACCCCCAACCTGATGTATTTCAGGGCAAAGTCAAGACTCCTTTGTTCTAACAAAACACCCAGGAGGAATTGCCACTGGAATCTGTCTGAGTGCAGGTATGCTGTGGGCATGCCACAAACAAATAGACCCATGCATGGCACGCAAAGTATTATGCCAAACAGTTTACCAAGAGCACACATATGCTCGAATGAATGCTTGCAGCAGAGATAATAGACAACTCATTGGCAGTGCTAAGATCTGGCTGTTGCACTGTCTGCTGAGGGAATGGCGGGATGAACCGCAATCAAGTATTTTAGTCAGGATGTTTTTGGAAAATTGTAACATGGTGACTCTTTGGTAATCCATTGCAACACCTAACAGGGTTTTCCATAGTCTGTATTCTGAAAAACACAGTATACATCATCAAAAGTGTGAGAATCACACTGGTGAGGCCAAATAAACCCTTTCACTCAATGAGCGCCCACTCATAATGGACTACAATCACGGTTTAGCTCTCCGAGCCTTACCAAAGGGATAATACCCAATTCTATTTCAGCCTGGTCTCGCCCACATCGACAACCCAGCACCAACATGCCAGGCAATTCTCCTCTGAAGAAGAGTGTGAGCTGCCATTGCCCTGTTGAGCGTGATCAGTTGAGTGTGGCTACGTTGGAGCGGTTTGCTAGGCAAGAGAGGAATGGGTCCACATCTGGATTGCCCTTACTAATCTGGGATGCCCTCCCCCCCCCAAACCTTTTGCATTTGCCAAAGGTGTGAGAACCCCTTGTGGCTGGCACCAGACTGTTACGTATATTTTTCTCCTTTGATTGTATACCGGCATGATGGGCACCATACCGCAAAACAAGTAATGTAGCCCAATGTAGCCCTGCTTGCTCTCAGCAAAAGTACTTTTGACAAATTCATCCCTTTCAAAATGATGGAACAATCACAATATGAAGAGACAGTCCTAAGGTTGACTAGGCATATTAGCATTACGCGGCGGGCAGAAGCTATTTGTGGGGTTGCGGTGTACTGTGTGAAGCTAACATCTGTGGCTAGTTTAGGGTCCATGAGGCCCTGAAAGGCACCATGCATCTGACAAGGATTCCCTCGAACAGGGGACAGGTATCAGGGAACATGTAGATCACACGATGAAATCAATGCAAACAAAGTTGGGATCCACCTACCTCCAGTGTGTCCCCGTCTGCTTCGCCTTCCAGTTCCACTGTGCTACCCACCGCGTCTGTGATAATCTCTTTGACCAGACAGCAAAACCTGGGAGAGGTAAGAAGCGGTAATCACCGTTGAGAACAAGTACTGGTCGGGTAAAGAAATAAACCCCACACTTAACTTGGTACCCACAGCAGACGGGTTTCCAGCATCTGATGATTGCATGCCATGCACGTTGCTGCCCTCATTTCCTCCAAGGGAACATAACTTCTCTGGTAGTTTAAATGCCTTTTTCATTAAATGTCAACTTCCAATCTCCTGATGCATGTACCGACAGAGTACTGGAGGTTTGTGAATGTGCCGCATTCAGGATGCCTCGGAGTGTGGCAACTCCTGAGCTGAGTGTGTGGAATAGCTTAGATGTAGGAGACCATCAACATGGATACTCAAAACATTTACTTCTAGTCTAGCTAAGATCACTCATGCACAGGTGTGCTGGTTTTAGAATCTCTGTGCCGATCAGGCTACACAATGGTGTGCTAGCATGTTGTGTTCCTTTAGGCTGTGCTCACTTGGATCTGCTTGTCGTCATGTACTCTCCCCTCCAACCTCCTGCTTGTCTAAATGGGGATGCCACCCCTTCTCTGTCAAAGCTCTTACCTTCTGGAAACGCCTCCCTGGGAACCTAAGACTGATTAACATCCTCCTTTTGTTTGGGAAACACTTAAAACATATACTTATTCAGATGTATCATACAGTCACTTTGCATTCCCATCTCAGATGTAATGCCTGATGTCCCCTTAGAGGAGAAAGTTATTGCGCTTTAAATAATCATAATATAGAAGATGTTGTCTATTTGAACCCCTTTTAAATATGAATCCATAAACTATCCCTGTGTCCCCACTTGTGCAATCCTTTCTCCAAATGTAAGTCCCGTAATCCGCACTATCCTCCAGTTTTCGTCAGTCAGTTGTTGAACCAGATTACCGACACGCCTGCCACCCCAAGGCTGTCCAATATGACCTTCTGAGTAAAGTGGTAGCCAGTGCTTTAAGTGGGAGGTCTAATAGAGGTGGGGCTCTAGTTGGGCATGTTGGTCTAAGTATGGGTGGGTGTACTTAAGCCACGCCCCCTCACCAGAGGCCCCCCCTCGCCTATGGGCGGTTGAGTGCCTGGTAAGAGCAGGAGAGCTGGGGTGCTGCACTGGCACAATTACCTTTGGTGCGCCCAGCACCTCCTTTTTGTTCCAAATCAAGGGCTCAGAACCCTGCTGGGGGGGGGGGGGGTTCGAGCCTGTGATTAAGGAACAAAAGGAGAGCCCGAGAGCACCAACGGTATGGCCCCAACTCTCCTTCTGTATCTTAATGCGGGGCCAACATCCAGCAGGCAGCCCTTTCATTCAATGAGCCGTGTGGTTAAAGGGCTGCTTGTGGGGTTCGCTGACACCCGCAGGCAACCCTTTTACCTTGCGGCTCATTGAGTGAAAGGACTGCCTGCTGGGTGTTGGCTCTTTACTCAGAAGGAGGGCTGAGTTACCTGGCCTTTTGTTTCTGACTAAAGAGTGAAACACACAGCAGGCAGGCTGGTTAGCCAAAGTGCTCCATGGTTAAAGGAGTGTCCGCAGGTGTCAACGCTTCAGATTAGAAAAAAGAAGAGGCATTGAAGTGCTGATACCTCCAGGCAGCCCTTTAACCATGCAGCGTTTTGGCTAAGCAGGCTACCTGAGGGGTTGGTGTAGCTGGGGCTAGTCGGGGATGAGTGCCAGCAGAGCTCCTATTGGGGATCGCTTTGTGGAGACTGCCGGGGCTCGAATCGCATACCTTGCCACTGTATTTATGCAAGTATAATCAACAACCACACAGTAAATCTGGCACGCTTTTTTAAAAGCTCTAAGTATAATGATATGCTAGCTTGTGACTTTTCATATCCAACATTAACCATACTATGTTGAGAGGACTAAACCAATATTTAACGACCATTTTATCGCAACAGAATACATGACATGTTTTTACTGGAACTCTCGAGCTAGGCAACGATTGCCCCTGATTTTCTTCACGACTTGAACCCTTGTTTTGGAATAGGGTGCGCGTGGCGAGGCTGCGCGAGATGTACCTGCTGCACTGGTCCTCCGTGGAAAAGTAAATTTGAAAGTCGTCGGAGTTGTCATGGACGTAAAGGAAGCAACATCGCTCATCAAACTTGGAGATGCTGTAAGATTCGACAAAATAGAAAGGTTTCATTTAAGCTACGGGCGACTGGGTTTATCGAGTTCCTGCTGCCTAACTACGTGCCCTATTGACTACAATAACAACATTATTCTGCGACTCCTCATCAGTAAGGTGGTAACTGATGGATTGATCGATAGATATTTTATTTCTATCGCGCTCGTACACAAGTGTTTCAGAGCGCGACCAGGCAAAAGGAAGGGGACAGGAGAGAACAAAAACAACGATCTCACTAGGCCCAGTGACATTGAGGAGGGAAAAAGGGGGGGAAGTGCATGGCAGGGGGGGAGAAGTGGAAAGTGCGGAACAGAGGAGAGAAAAGACTAAATAAATAATAATAAGTCAAATAAATAATTTACTAAGGCGATAAACAGTGGCAGTGCAGCCACCAAGTGGCAAAGTGCAGGGTTAGTCAGATAGGGTGTATCTGATAAGTGCAGAAGAAAAGAGAGTGGGGGGCTGTATGGGTCCAGATACAGACCACAGTGCAGGGGGTGGCCCGGAGGCAGTGCAGGAAGGGAGGCAGGGTGAGCAGGTACCTGGGCCCGAAGAACAGAGGGTGGCCAGGTGCGGAGGGAGAAAACAGATCAGCAGGGGAGAAAAGGAGCAAAGGCAGAAGCGAAGAGGAAGGTCTTGAGGTGCTTCCGGAACCGGAGATGGTTCTCCTCAAGTTTCAAGGTGGCAGGGAAGCTGTTCCAAAGAGAACACAATGGTAAAAACATGTGGTAGTTTAAATACTTCTCATTTTTAAATACCACCCAATTATACTTTAGGAGTGCGTAGATCTGATCGTTATTGGGTACACAGAGGTAGCGCATGTACCCCAAGCCGTACTTATCTCATACAATTCCACCTGATAATTAGGGAGTATTGGAAAAATGAGAGGTATTGTAAAGGTATTTTAAACACCACATGTGCTTCTCATGAATTGTTATTTTCATAAAAGCACAGTTGTGTGTGCGTGTGTGCATATATACCTACACACACACGCACACACTCAGAAACGCACATCTATGTATTTATAGGCACAAAAAAACATTAGCTGAAGGGACAACTGAAACGAGCCGGGAAATCAGGGCGTTCAGATGACAAACATATGAGCCTGGTCGCCGGCCTACCTTATTCCTCTGATGGAAGACGCTGTAAAATTCCAATCATGAATTCCTTTCTGAAAAAAAGAAACTGAGTCGATTAAGTAACATGACTAACAAGAGTTGATTCAACTGCACTATTAATAGGAAATAAGAGAAAACACCTTTCCTTAGCTTTCCCCTAGGTTGAATCCTGGTAGGGCCGATCCCTTCATCCTTCCGAGGTCGATACATTGACATGTTGAGCACTGTTACATTGGGTAGTCATACAAGCTATTATTACAGTGCTTAGAAGGGGCAAGAATTTACCATGAAGCGCTTTATAAGCACCTGATATTAATATGATTATTATCATTATGAATAATATTATGCCATCAGTCATTCCTCACAATCAGTCACTGGTTAATTTGATATGTGGGATAATGTCCCTGCTACCCTACATTATAAGGATAATGCAAATCACCGAGGAGTTTCGTGACCAAATAGAGGAATGAGGCCAAGGGGCAAGTTCCTTTATAAGGTCAAAGAACTCCAGGTGCATTTTATTCCTTATGATACTTGGCCACACACTGTCATTCCCTTTAGTACCTCATCTCTTGCTTAATATAATGTTCGAGATCTTCTGTTTGCTGATCCATACAAACAAAGTAGAATCTGTTTGGATTTAAAAAAAAGCTAAAATGCAGCTCCGAAAGTGCTGTAGTCCCTTACCGGCAACATTCATACCGTGGCCGCCTTCCTCGTAATGAGGCCCATTGTCTTATTACTGGTCAGTTGTGATGTCACAACTAGCCTGTAACAAGACATTTATTTCCAGGCTTCTATGCAGATATTGCAGGCCAGGCTGCCATCGATTATAAATGTATAAACATCTGAATCAACCTCAGAGATGGCAGAAGTGCCCTGCTGGCCTGTGTTCTCAAGAGCAGCTCTCTCCTCACACAGGGTTGAGAGGGCACCAACTGATTCTGGCCTATATATTTATGTAGGAAAGTCCATTTGGGCCAAGTCACACATTCCGCGCCACCTAGTAGCCATTGCTGGAAGTTCACCTCTCGTTCTGAACCACAACAGCAAGGCATTGTGGGTAAATAACTTACCTGATGCTGTTCCCCTCTTTCTCGACGCACTCTGATACCTTTAGTGCATTTTCAGTGTTCATTGTGAAACCAAAACACTGGAAAAGGACTAAAACGTACAGGTGAAGGCGAGCGGGAACGCAACGCTGCATCCGATAAATGAATGAATGCAGATCTTTCAATGCATTCCATGAGGTAAATATCCTTTGCAATCCCAATGAATAATTGGGTGTTTTAAAAAGTATTTAAAAAACATCTTTTTTAAAATCTTCAACCTCATTCTCATGTAGAGGCTCATATCCTGCTGTTGACATTGGACCTATCTTGAGCCTGCAGATAAACCTATGGAGTGGTGGTCGGTCCTAGAGGACATTCCCAGCCCTTCTTAGATGCAGCAGAACTAGAGGGGTGTCCTCTACACTGCAGATCCTTATCAGCGTTAGATTCCGCAGTCACAAGGCTTGCGCTGAGGAGGCCCTTCAACCAAGCCGACCTCTCTGCAAGGATGACAAGGAGTGACTAGTTTCAGTGTCCCATAGGGGGCCTTAGACAGGCATAGTTCAATTCGGGAACAGGAAGGATGGACCTCACTAGTGAAAGCCTGTGTGTGATGAGTAGGTTGACCTAAGGAACCTTATTTTAGAGGCATGCAGCCAATGCACAGCTCCCAAAGGTGGGGCCACGCGTTAGGTGTAACTAAACCTTTCCAGCTGTCTTGCACCCACCGAAGATGCCATAAAAGACACTCAGGAAGACCAAGGTGCACACTGTTGCAGGTCAATTTTAATTGTTCCCATGACAAATCTTAATCAAACATATGGAAAAATGTCATCCTGCCAAGCACCAATTGTCAACTTCGTGAATATGTTCAAAATTCAATGTGGTAACCTGTTTCCGAATACTGCATTGTCCCCCTAACCCTCTTCTCGCTCTAAAATATATGCACACCGATCCAATACTCGCACCAAAGCTCAGCACCCGGTGTCTACCAAGTTGAAGCTGCCAACAGAACACCACTCCTCTCACTATCCTACGCCCTCTTCACCTTACTAACCCATCCCACCTTCTCATTTACAGATCCTCCAGAGCGCCTGGGGACCAATTCCGTTGGTGACGGTGCGCTATATAAGTACCGTTAACATAACATAACAACATAACACATTAAGGAGGCAATTACAGTCTTTCCTAGTCTCCATGTGCCGCGCTGCAACTACACCCATACTCCTTCGGATTGTTACTGCAACCACTCACTAGCCAAGAGCCACCTGTGTGTAGAGGGCATGTGGGGAATGTGGCAACAAAGCCCAAATGCATCTGGTAAGTTTGGCAAGCTACTAACTTCAAATCCTGAGCAGGCACTGCGTATTGCAATTACTGTACTATCAATTATGTCTTTAGGGAACGGGTAGTTATAGCATGTGAGTGGGGTGCAGACCCACAATTTAGTGCCTCTGTACTATGCACTCAAAATGTGAAATGAACGAAAAGACCTAGGATCAATAGCCTCCGGTGCAGGTTGCACACTCTAACATCCATTATATGGTTGGTTTTCTCATAAATGTATCCTTTTTCTGTATTGGTTCAAATTCTTCAATTGTTCATCAAATTGATCATAAACAGTGGTTCAATTTTTTGTGTCTTGTTAAACACAAAAAAACAATGGTGCAGATGTTAGTCAGACCAATGCGTTTCGGACCATATCGGTCCTTCTTCAGGGTCGATAGTATTAATCTGAAAACAACCAATCAGTAATGTCCACAGATACATCAAGAGATCAATGGTATATTGCCAGCCGCACAAGTCAATTGTCAGCATAAGCACACAGTGTGATAATGACAAACGGCCACGGGACGAACACACAGAGATGACATGTAGGAAAAAAGAAACCATGAATGCAATATAATGTAATGCAAGCTAATCATGACGTTCTGGCGAGTATGACTCAATGTGTTGACAAAGCTCGCTAGTTCCTGCACGCCGGGGTTTGAGGACTGGTGGTGGCGTCCCCTCGGCACTGGAGCTCTCAAAGAACAGAGCCACCATCCTCAGTGCAGTGGCACAGAGCCCATGGAGGCCACACTGATGGCTCACACAGCTGACATGTGGAAGCGATAACCCTGCCCACGGATTCAGCCTTCATATTGCAGGAAGGCTGATAAGTGAGCACACGTGCATTATTTCATCGACTTTATGGGTGACCATCAGTTAGAGAGCCTGGGAAATTGTGTGGCACTGTGTTGTTGCCGCTGGCAGGCCAGTTACTTTCACTTATAATGTGGGCAGAGATATGACCGGTCTTAAATGTGCCCCATCTGGCTGTTGATCAGTCTGTCAAGAACTGACCGCAGCCACATCGGAGAAGAATGGGTTAAAAAGGGTTATTATAGGCTTCATCTGTACAAATGGGCAGATGGAGTGCGTGCATGTGCACCCACACACTCTCGCCCACTCTCTCTCTTTCTCCTAACTATTCCCACTCACCCATTCTCCTCTGCATTTTACACATAGCCTGGGAAACGTGAAACATGGCCCTGGCCTCAGCCTCTCCTAAGCAAATCACAGCGTACCTGCCCATGGCCCGCAATGCTACAATTCTTCCCTAAAACTGCTTGTTTCATTAGCTTAGCTGCAATATTGGGAAGTATGTTCAACATTAAGTTGTGATTCCGAGATCCTGGGAGACAAACAGAAATCTAAAAATTAAGGCCTGGTTGTCTGATCTTGAAAGATGAGGAATACACATTCTATGAGATCTGGCCCAGCTTCTTAACACTGTACAATCTGGACACCCCCGCAACCCCGCTCCCCGTAAATGGTGTAATGGGGTACACCTTTAACGGGTCGAACCACAGCATTTTTTGCCGCAATTCTTTGTACAGGCAACATTTTTGCCGCAATTAAAACCATGTGGAAATCAGGCTTGGTCCTAACCCAAATGATGCAGTCCAGCCCGAACTGCTAGGTCACATCTCTTCTGCACGAGAACACAAGCATCCCCAGAAATGTTTCAGCCTTGTTGGGCATCATCAGTTAGGAGTAGTTTGGGTCTCTAGGCCCGGCAGACTCTGGACCCACGTCTGGGCATACACATCCCTCTCTGGGTGACTTTAGTAAAACAAAAAGGTGATGGCTGGAAGGTTTTGAATTAATCACAACCGCGGGCACAGCTCTGGGCAACCCTCCAGACCATCGTTTTTCAGCCTGCCAACCCATTACAGAAGGGGAAAAACCATATGCAAATCAGGCTTGGTCCTAACCCAAAAGGTGCAGTCCAGCCCAAACTGCTAGGTCACATCCCTTCTGCATGAGACCACACGCATCCCCAGCCATGTTTCGGCCTTGTTGGACGTCATCAGTGAGGTGTAGCTTGGGTCTCTAGGCCCGGCAGACTCGGGACCCACGTCTGGGCATACCCGTCCCACTCGGGGTGACTTTAGCAAAACAAAAAGTGGATATTCACTCCTGCCATGGTTCCTGGCACACTACAGAAAGGCACAAGGCCAGAGGAGAGGCTGCACAATGCAGCCGACATGAAAACACGCATTCTCATCAAGCTGGTCTTTGGACTCCTCAAAGCCAGGCTCTGTTGCCCCCAGAAACCCAGTGGATCCCTGATGTATGCACCACAGAAGGTGTGCCACATTATCATTGCATGCTGCATGCTCCATAATCCGTGGATACAACATTTCACCTGATAGTGGTGCGGATGATGATGATGGTGGTGAAACCATCAGCAGGATGTCCTCAGAGCGATGTGTGGGAAGGACTGACCACGAGGCAGCGATTGGTGGAGTCATTTGTCTGAGTGCCCCAGTGAGGTCTCAAAGATAGTGCTAGCACATAAGAGGCCTTTCAGTGTGCACATAATGGTACCTCTCACATAGGTGTCCCTCCAATGGAACGTGTGCTCAGGGACAGGGAATAGCAATCAGGTAATAGGGACACATCAGCCATTATTGCTACTAATGTGTTCATGGGTTATTGATTCATTTTGTATTTATTTATTGGACATTTGTATGTCGCCTATACAGCAGTGTTTCCAGGCACTACACGATGCAGGGGGAGGCAAACAGGGGAGGATAAACAACAAATAAACTGTCCTAGTAGGCCTTGTGACATTCGGATCGAGCAAGTGCAGTAAACAAGTGCAAGAGGGAGGCACCAGGACTGAGGCAGGCTAAGTGCTAGGGGAGTCCGTAGAGGGCAAATGTGAAGGGAGACAGGGGTAAGGGAAAAGTGTGAAGACAGGGGTGGACCAGACCCAGTATGCTAGTCAGGGAAAGGTGCCCAAAGGCAAGTGCTGGGAATAGGGTACTGTGGAGGACTGGTAGGAGAAGGGCCTGACCCCTGTAAGACTCAGAAGGGACCAGGCCGCCAGTCATAACAGGAGGGGGGATTAGTAGGGGAGGTGAGAGAGAGGGAGGAGAAGAGGAAGGTCTTGAGGAACCTGCGGAACTTAAGGAGATCCGGCTCAAGTCTGAGAGGGGCAGGGAGGCCATTCCAGAGGCCGGTTCCGGCCAAGGAAAGAGATATACCCCCCACTCTCTGCTTGGAGAAACGTGTGACCTGCAGAGAGTTAGAGCTAGAGGCATGGAGAACTCTAGCAGGGAGGTATTTAGGGAGGGACATTTGGTAATAGCGCGGTCCCAGGTCCCAGAAAGCCTACTTTAGGTGTTGCACAGAGGAGTACACAGGAGTCAGATGCCTGGTGACACATAGTGTGCTCATCCCAGTGGCGTGAATGAAGCTACTATGTAGAGCAACAAGGCCTCGTCCTTTTACTTTGATCCACATATCTGCATAATGCAAGCCACCTTGGGGACAAAGCATTAATTTCCTCGGACCCCAAGTACCACTGCACCTCCAAATTTCTACTTGTTGTTTGCTGCATGTGTAATGGCAGTACACAATTGGACATGTTGTCTTGAAAAGAGCACATGCATGCATGCATATAGTAGAAGAGAACTACCTAAGACTGCACCATAAACATGCCTGGTAAAATTGATTAAAGTGAAACTGATGCATATGTTTAAATCACACCTTTCATTGTACTTGACAGATTCAAATATGTTTTGTTTGCCACCATACTCCCTCCCCCAGAAGTGAACCCCAACACTTACCCCTCCTCCACCCCATAGGTCAACACCAATACATCCCCATCCCCCAGAAATCAACAACAACACACTCCCCATCTTTTTCCCCAGACGTCAAACCTAACACACCCTGAACCACTCTGCTTGTGGCAACACTGTCATCTATAGGGTATTGGCGTATTTTTCCCTTCGCGGTGTGGGCTGCGGGCTGCAGAATGTATACGCCACCTACAGCGACGTGGAGGGCTGCCAATGATAAATGTATCTGTGGGGTTCACAGAGGTTCAAGGTGTGGGGCTCCTTGACACCACAGACTTGAATTGCTACAGGGGACACTCCACCTGCTCCAAAATGCCAGATAACTGATGCCTTTGTTCCCTCCATCCCTCTGTCGCTTGATTTGAACTGTTATAGCTTCCAAAAGGCCATAGTTTTCCCAGCCTGACGGGACACATGCTAACCCACGACTTGCCATGCAACGTTAGCACCTTTTTGATGCCATGCAGCAACTTCACGCGTTGCAACAATAGATCCATCTGACACTGGAGCTGTGTCTCTATCTACCTGAGGGAATTGATGTTGGCCTGGTGTTCTGCCTCACGGGAATCATCCAATCTGGCAGACTGACCCATCCCGGATGGCATATGAATTGGTATAGGATTTGTGGACTGTTGTAGAGAAGTGACATGGTGAAGGTCATCAGACAGGATGTGATTGATTACCTGGGGACCACACACCTGTATCGCCTTGGTCTCCATGAGTGTCATCCATACCTATGTGTGTAGGTGTCGTGCATGAGGTGGCTGTGTCCACATCCATGGGGTCCTCCGATATGTTCAAGGACACCATTTAGACATTTACACAAAACAATATTGCACTCACCATCTGAAACCTGTAGGCATATCCCAATCTCTGCGTCACTAGTTCCTGTGATGCCCGTGATGCTCTCCACAGTGGCAGCCTTTGCCTCTCAAGAGTGCGCGAATGGATGTGCCACAGAACCCCTCCAGTGGCCATGCATTCCTGCGTGTGTGTCGATAGGATGGAATGTAGCTGCCACTACAGGATGTTGTACCTATATACCATAGCTGGGCATGTATGAAAGGAGCGGTGTGGCCATCAAGTGGCCCACAACCCAGGATGCCTCCTTGGAAAAGTCCTCTGCTAATACAGTGGGCACCTGGTCCAGTGAACTTGGGTTTCCTCAAGCGTCCATCAGCCCTCTCCCTCTGTAGAAGTTCCCAAGATTCCTGGGAGAAGGTAATTTTCCCTCGATGGCATATTTTGTGGGAGATTTTCCATGGATTGTAATCCTGTGAAGGCTGTCTAATGGTGTGCTATTTGCAGGATGTCCATTGCTTCTGCTTCCGGTGTCATTATTTCCGCATGTGGTCTGGGAGCAATTCTAGAGATAGTGGGTGCAGCGTCATTTTTGCAAACAGTAATTACTGCAATCGTGTGATTGGTGGTAAATATGTATTAATGCAAAAGGGCAGAAATGACCACATGCGCTAATGCTAATTACCGCACTGTCGATTACTGGATGTTTTATCGCCAGACTCATCATCAGGCTGTATGTGTTTTAGATATTTGGAGGGGTCCCCCCAAGTTCCCCTTCCCTGACCTCCACCCTACCCCTTCTAACCGCTTTCCGCACCACCACATATATTTTGCTGAGTTTTTTTCGAAATCATTTTGTTGAAAGAAATGATTTCAAAAAATTCCTGGGGTTGAAACAACGTGATACTGTTTTAGAATACGGAGTAGAAAAATAGGTGATCGCGTTGCCACACATGTTAGCAATACATCTTATAAAGAGATATTGGAAAAAGGCCCTAAAATTTCCAGTGGCCAATAATCCAATTTTCTACTCAATCGTGCAAACCTAATAACGACACCCGGTTGGAGGTTAGTACCGTAGTCAATTGGCCGCGCTACATTATTTTGAGATTTTGTGTAAATTTGTGGTAAAAATCCGGTAGTGGTAACCCAAGGAGATATTGACCCTAACAACGCCAGCTCACCTAGAACGCCCCAAAACGAGGCACTTTCCTAAACCTTGACCTACTTTTGCTATGCTATGCAATGCTATGCTATGCAATGCTATGCTATGCTAGGCAGGTTTGCAACATGCTCATACTACCAAGGTACACCATTAAAGCATACCCCAAATAAAAGGATGAGAGAAAGGGATGGAGGATGCAGACAGCACTTGGAAGCGATAATGGCGATGACGACGAAATCCTTTGGAATAAGAGGGACCTTCACATGAAGCTTTTGATATCACGTGGTGACAGACAACCAATGCGCAAAACTGAAAATATAAAAGCGATAGGTCTCTTACCACTTCAACAGGCGACACGTGCCATAAAGAAACAGTTCCCTCATCTGCCTCCTTGTTGATTGAAACATATGCAGGCTGGTAAATCTTTGTAGGCTCCAGCACTAAAACCTAAGGAACAGGATGAAAACACACCACAGTACAATTATGCCCAGTAACAACATGTGGTACCATTAACTTTGAAGAGACAAATCGAGTGGTTAGATCTCAGCAACACATGAATAGCCATTATTTATCTGAAACATTTGGCTCCAGTGGTCACAGGATTTTCGGGTAGGCATCCCAGAGCTCTCCTGATGTTTTGGGCTACAACTCCCTTATCCCTGCACCCTTATCTACGCTGGCTATGGCCGTAACATCTGGAAGTCACCATCACTCCCTCTCCTTTTCAAACAAAATGCAAATAACTCGACTAGTTCAACATCTCTCCATGCATAACTTTTTTTAACGTTTTGTCTGAAAGTTTGTGAAGCCAACTTTGCCACATTCTTCCTATGTATATACGCTTTCAGATTTGTGTAAGGAGACTAAGTAGTTTGGCTTGCTGTTTCCTTCCTATAGAGCAGTCAACCAATCAGGTGTTTTGCCTGACCTTGACATGGCCATGTTACAAAAGCCTGGGCTGGATGAATGCTCCGGTCACTCCTTTCATAACGTTACCTACGGGTCTTCCTATGCCATGCTTGAAAAAAGTGCATATTATATAGAATAAGTATTTGGGGATTTATATAGTGCTCCATGCCACATTTCTCTAGCTTCTGAAAACTATATTTGGTGTCAATATTATTACCCACTCAAAGTACTCCATTTATCGATCTCAGCAGGATGAATTGTTCTATCAGCCAAACCCACATAATCAAATCCATAATGCACAGCAGCCCACTGTTCCCAGATGAGCGCATTGAGTTTGAGCTGTCTGCCATGCAGGCATCTTATCAGTTTTTTGGTCTCCTTTGCTCTTTCTCTCTTTCATCCCAGCTGAAGCGGAGAGTGAAGGAGTGTGACAGAATTCCATCTATGAGGGTGGAATAGCCTGAGATTTTTAAATTTGTATTAATACAAATATGCACGTAGGTTAGTCTCTGAAAGTGAGGTCTGCTATGCAGATCCCCCTCTGCCTTTCATAATGCTCCATGCTGAAATTCCTCTCCAGGCAGCTGTCTAGGAGTTTGACCACACAGCAGAAGGAAATGGCATTTGCCTTACCGCCAAGAGACGAATGGAGCACAAAGCTCCAATAGCTAGGATCTAATCTGAATATAAACCATAACTGGTTATGACATAGTGGTTTCTGGAAATCCACAATTACACTGGTCGAAACCGTTTGATGTCATGTAATTAGCTTAGTTCCTAGTGACCTCTCTGTTGGGGCATCTGTGTATTCACTGTCTGAGACTGAGCTTCTTCCAAAACACACCATTTGGCCTCTGTCCTAGCAGAAGCCTTTGTCTTGGCTGGGAAAGGATTGCCACCTTCCAGGAAGTCAGGAACAGCCCCCAGGAGGCAGAGAAAGAGCCAGTTCTTCAAAGGACATGCTCTGCCAAGCCAAAGGAAATCACACCAGGGTGGTAATTAACAGAGACTCGTTGATGTAATCAGACAGGAGAAGAGAGCAGAGTTAAAGTAGATAGATGAGAAACACCAGTCCACAGAAGGGTCCTTCCACCTTGTAATTGTGCAGAGCTCAAAAAACCTCATGTGCCCCATTACCACTTCCTGCAGACAAAGCACTCTGGGTATGACATCACCAAGAAGATGATTCTGAAACAGCAGCATGGATGGGACCCCTTACAGAAGTCTAGAAGGGAACCATTCCTCTTCTGCCTGTACAGCCCTGTCTTCAGACCCAGAGTGCTTCCTTGCATTACATGTCTGCATATTCATTATCTTCTCTTAAATGTTTGAGTTATAGTGATTTTGACTAGTGTGTTTCTATTGTTAGTTACATTAATGTACCCCATTTTAATAGCACTTTAGTTGGATGTTCTTTTACTTTGAGACCACAGCACTATTATTGTTTGGTCTACTTCGGTGCTAGGGCACATCCCTCCTGAAGAGTATGGCTTGCCCTCGGCCCATGCTACCTTAAAGAGGTAAAGGAGATATGCCACTTGGGTTGAGTGTGTTTGCCCTTTATGGCTGGTATCACTTCTGGGTTTTCTAGTAGTGTGGGGCTGAATAGGAGTTTTATTCAACACTCATCCCTGTACTTTTGCAGAGCAGTAGTTATTTTCTCACATGGAGGATCGGAGCCGCGGCGCTCTGAGGTAATGACAGCAGTTGCAGGATGCTTTTTGCATGCCTCATCGGACCGGTATTAGATCAAATAACCTTTTTCTTTTTTTCCGAAAGGAAAAAAGACATTATTAGAAAGACCACTCTATGACCGCACAGAGCGGTCTTTCTAAATCGAACTGTCAGCCCCTGTGACGCACACAAGTTCGCGCAGGGGCTGAAGAGAGGAAGAGAAGAGAGAAACAGAGGCGAGACAGTGAATCACTCAGTGACACTTACTGAAGAAACTCTCTTGCTCACTCACGGACTGGTGGAAAGAAGAATACATTACATCAGGAAGGGGACGGAATAGATTGCTTACCTTTGGACCCTTTGAAGGATTATTGGTAGAGACTGAAAGTGGCCTTCTTCAGTGGAAGAGAAAGCAGACAGGCTGTGGAAAAAAGCTGATCCTATCTAACTGGCTGATGCCCACCTGTTTCTAGAGGGGGATACATGAATCATTCCTTAAGAGGGGGTGCCCATGTGTCTGTGATTCAGCCAAAAGAAATCCTGATGTGAGTATTATCTAAAAGGGAAATAATTGTTTCAGGGTTGATCCTATCAGAGGAATTAGAGTAAATCCCAGTCCCTATAATTTGTAAGTACTGAGGGTTGGAAATATATACATTAATTGTGCATCCCAAGAAGTTAGGGAACATTTTAGAAGTGTATGTGCTTCCGAAAAAAGATATAATTTATAGATAGGTCCCATGGTATGTCTACAGTGAGATCCCCTCTCCATTTCTCTGTGTAAGGACACCTAGCACGGAAGAATTATCAGGGAGTTAAATGGAAATCTTACTGTGTGCATACCTAGAAAAAGAAGATAACTGAAGTAATTCCTGGGTATATCATCAAGCAGAATATTAATATTAATGCAGGGTTGCTCAAGATAAAAGGGGGAGGGTGATTATACACTGTCCATTTCTTTCCACTGTTCAAAGTGCCTATGGAAAGGGAGAAAGGTACATTTTAAATGGTAATTGAATAGAAACATAACTGAAGGAATGATGCCAATATACTGCTGAACATACATTTTCTTTTCTCGAAGGCCATTCACATACCCGGAGGTCCAATAGCTTGTTACAATTAAGTTGAAACTCTGATCTGTCTACTGAGAAAAGAGGGGTGGTATTTTGAATTAAGGGGAAGTAACGAGAAGCGAATAGGGAGGGATTTATTAACTAATTTGTTGTTTTGACAAATACAAGATTCCTCCTGGACTCTAATACATCCAAACTATGGTGCCTGCATGCTCAGAGGGAATTAAATGTACAGATACTTATGGTGAAGTGTGTGTTACTAAAGTTTCTATTTCCATATCTGTGGCATTGTGTGTTGATTATTTTTTACCATTTGCATTTTTTTAAAAGAAACAATTGGCCTCATTACAACCCAGGTGTTAAGGGTTTAACGGCGCCGTCGGCGCCGTTAACCCTTAACGCCTGACTACCATTTTAACGCCTGCTTTTAGCAGGCGTTAAAATGCAAGGGGCTAGCCCGCCTTGGTGCTAATTACGGCACTGTAATTTACGGTGCCGTAATTAGCACCTTCCCCACTCCCATTATGCCCTATGGGGCAAAAATGGGAATGAGGAAGGGTAAATGGGGAATGGGGATTTACCGCCCCACTCACCTTGGAATGGGGCGGTAAATCCGCCATCCACCATGGTGTAAACGGAGTTTACACCATGGTGGTAAAGTAGGGAACTTACCGCCTGGGTTGTAATGAGGTCCAATGTGTTTATCTGTAATCTGATTACATTATTTTACTGTGAAACCCTGCGTGCTTCGTGTCCCAAAAGGGGAGGGAAGCTGTGGAGAATCAATTCTATTAAAGTGGGGTCCTAGATTCATAAAAAGAACTTTATTAAATAAAGGAAATTGTGCATTCTTGGTTTCGTGGTCGGTGGAAATTCCCCTGAATTGGATAACACCCAGTTAAAATATCTCACAGCTGACAACATCTCCACTCTTGATAGATCTCATCCAGGTCGCCGTCTCAGCCAGCAATCTTCTCCTGAGATCTGTCAGCCAGTTCCCTATCTTAGAACCTTCCTTAGCTTTCCAATGCCATTGCAATCCTCCGATCCGCCAGCACAAATGCCAGATCTACACATTTTAATACGTGTCTCAAGATTTTTCGGGCCTTGTGTAGGATACATACCCGAGAGAAATACTTGAGGTAGGTACAAATAATGTGTTATATTGGAATCCTATATAGGGCCTTCCAAAACACCTGCATCACCAGCCAGTCCCAAAAGACATGCATTAACCCTGCATTCTCACACCTGCAGCAACTAAAACATTGGTTTGGAAATATTTCAGCCATCCGTGCTGGGATCAAATAAAACCTATGTAGTACATTAAACTGTGATAGTTTGAACCTGCCATTCCTCAAGACCTGTTTTGGGTACAACATCACTCTCTTCCAGTTCTCCTCATCAAATGAGATGTTTACATCCGTCTCCTAGCTATCTATAATTGAGATATGATATAATACCCAGAGGTTTCTAAGCGCGGACCCGGGGATCGAACCTGTGTTGCTCTGTGTCGTCTTGCTTCTAAGGCGAGCATGTTGCCGCTGAGCTATCCTCCCGAGACCCGAGAGATCCCTGTTACTCAATAAAACAATCATAGTCCCTTATAGCTGCGAAATTGCCCCAGATTCTTCCATCACATTATAAAGTGTGCCCAGCAGTACATTAGTCTCTGGTTCAAAAGGCAAGGATGGCAACTGCTTTCCGGCAATATGCGTCACAACGACATTTTAAAAAAATTGACACATTGACAAGTCATACCTGTCTCGTAAGCCACTAAAAGTAAGCAAGATCCCATTTTCACAAACATCCCCCAATAACGCTATCCGAATTTCCATCCTTTCTTTTCAATTTGGGCTTCACGCTGACATCCATTCCTTGCATGTGATGTGTTAACGGGATATTGGGGGCGTAAGGTTTTCTAATACCTAGCATTTTCAGCACTCGCTTCCATACAGCCAAGCCCAATTTTAGTAGCAGTTGATCTTCCAACCATTGTTCAACAATTTGCACTGTATCGCTAAAAGTTCAAAATCTGGATGTTGAATACTTCCCATTTCACAGGGCCCATGTAACATTTCAAATGCCATCTTCCTCCTAGAATTTACCCACAACAGATCTCTAACCAAACTATGTAAGAACACAAGGTGGCTGCAGGGCACCCCAAATGCCACATCGAATTTACCAAATATCAAATACCCAATAATTTGGCAAAATTGGCCGTCACTTCCAGATTATGTGCCAGGTTCACTCTAGGATTATTGATGTAAAGGAGGATATCATCTACATACAATGACACCAGATGGTAATCTCTTTCTACCCGAAAAGCTGCAGCGCAAAATTCCTGGTGGAGGTATGCAGCCAGGGGTTCCAGGGCCAACGCAAATAATATCAGTGACAAGGGCAGCCTTGTTGTGTGCCTGATCTAACAGCCCACTCCCTTGAAATATCACATCCCATCTTGACCCTAGCCACCAAGTATGTGTAGAGGAGTCAGACCCATTTAAGGAGCCCCTCCCTCAACCCAAATTTTGGCAGCACTTCGAACATCCAAACACAACCTACTGAATCAACCGCTTTAATCTCATGTAGAGGAGCTACAGCCATCTCCTCTTCTCTATCATTAGTGAAAGAAAAATGAGCTGTTTCAATCTCTGCAAATCATGGAAGGTGTTTCTCTGTGGTACAGGGCCCATCTGGTTGGGGTGTACCAGGTGGGGCATCACCCTCTGTAGACATCTGGCTAATAGGGAACTAAGCATTTTTGTATCAACATTAAGCATTGACAGAGGTCTGTATGACTCACAGAGGGACTTCAGAATTGGCACAATTAGCGCTTCTTGCATAGATTTAGGAAGACACCCATTTTCAGAGGACCATTCAGCGTGTGTAGCAGCCTTTCGGTCACTTCCGCTTCATAGACCTTATAAAACTCAGCAGGGAGTCCATCACACCCACAAGTTTGTTCTGCAGCGAGTCACGATATAGTCGCTGAGATCTCCTAGACGGTCACAGGAGATTCTAATTCTTCTACCTGAGCTACAGAAATACATGGGACTTCAATATTCTGGCGTGCAAACGCTATGTCCTCCAGCTTAACCTGCAGCTCCCTGCCGTACAACTACTAATGTTAATTTAGGATCCTGTTGCCCATTTCACAACATCTACAATCTCCATTATGTCTGTCCTAGGAAACTCACGTTTTAATAACCAGGCCAGTAACCTCCTGTGTTTATCACCCTGCTCATGCAATTTCTCAGACTATGCAGCATAGATATGCTTACCCAATCCATCCCAGGCCTTCATGAATTCCTGTCATAGAACTATTAAGCAGGGTTCAACACTCTTCCCCTCCGGAGTATCCAATTCGGTCACTTTTATCTTTTTGTCCACACACTCCAACGTCTTCAGTAGCACAGCTCTAAGGCCAGCCGAAGTAGCCATGCACTCCCCTTGCACCACTAATCTGAAGGTCTGCCAAACTACCCAATAAACTGAGGCACGCTGGTCATTCTCCACACAATACCTCTGTATCATTTTCTGGATGAATTCCTTATAAACAGTATGTAGCAGGGCTTCCACCCTGAGCCTCCACGTAGGAATCACCTGTCTGACATCTGACCATAGAAGTGTAGTAAATGAGGGTGGAATAATGCTTAATTGCAAATTGATGCAAGTGCTCCGCACTCGTAAACATTAAGTCAATTCTCATGTAAATGTTGTGGGATGGGTTTGGGGGGGCGGAATAAAAAAAGAACCAACGAGTAGTAGGGTTATGTTTCCTCCACAGTTCCTTAAGAGTGATGTCAACACCAACATTTTTAGCGTTTGCGTCACCACAGACTGTCTGAGGCTACCACTAGGATCTAGTGTACAGTTAAAATCTCCCCACCAAATCCAAGGCACAACCCTGTGGCTGCCAAAATCCCAAACGTTCTGTCAAAAACATTGCAGTGTTATTGTTGGGGCATATGTATTTAAGAGAGGCCCTAGATACTGCAGGAAATTGCTTAGAGGAGGCCATCGACTGGGTTGCATCTTTTCTCGGGCATAGAAACTCCAAAATCACTTGGGGAGGACACTCCACCACATCCAGAACTGTGGATTGTGGCGTTCCTCAGGGAGCCAGTTTCTCGCCACTGCTTTTCAATCTATATCTCTGTGGTCTCTGCTCTCTCCTTTCACAACTTGGGATTTATTTTACTAGTTTTGCAGACGACACACAACTTATATTAGAACTGTGCGGTGACCATATACTTGACAATAATAGACTCTCAGCCATCTATAATACCATTGAAAATTGGATGAAGTCACACTGGATGTGTCTAAATAGCTCCAAGACAGAGCTTATGACATTCGGATCAACCAAAGTCTTAAAAAACCTAGACCGAGCTTACTCCTCCTTTCTTATAAAGGATTCCACTATCAAAGTGTCAGACAAAGTCAAGACACTCGGGATTTACTTACAATCCTCATTAGGAGCCGAGGCTAAAACTTCGTAACTCAAGCAGAACTGCCAATACTACCAAAGGCTTCTATGCCGCATCAGGCCCCTTCTAAACACACAAAATAGTGCCACAATAGCCAGAGCCACCATCTTGTCATGGCTGGACTATGGAAATGCCCTGCTCTTGGGAGCCAGTAGTAATTGCATCAAGCAATGTCAAATAACACAAAATAACGCAGTTCGATCCATCTCAGGCAAGTCCAGACGTGAACACATAACAAATGACAAAAAAAATCTGCACTGGTTAGCAATGAAAGAGCGTATCACCTTCAAATCTTTGACACTGGGCCATCGTTGCTTAAAGAGAGCAGCCCCGGCCTATCTCAAGAAGGAATTCAAGTGGTATGAGCCAAGCCGAAGCCTAAGATCTGAAAAACAGGGACTGCTTGAGTCAGGCCACTTCAAAATAAAAACTACGGGCCTCGGTAGAGTGTTCTCCACCAAAGCCATCTCGTACTGGAATGAGCTACCCCGCCATCTTAGACTTGAAAGCAATTTCCAAATGTTCAGAAAACAACTCAAAACCTTGCTCTTTAGATAACCTCAGGACCGCCACACTAGTGCATACTCTGAAGCCCCTGTCATCCCTCCTCTTTGTTGCCGTCCTGTGAATCTTCAGTCCACGTGCCTATGTCGTGCCCTGATGCTTACGAGCTTTCGGCGCGTTATAAATATATAAATAAATATATAAATAAATATATAAATAAATAAATATGATACAGATAGGCTTTCCTTGGACACAGCCCTTTTACCACCCGGTCAACCCGAACATTGACGTCACAACAATCCAGACAAGTAACCCCCTGGAGTAAGTCAAAAACGCAGATCCAACCCCAAACCCAGCCCACCTTTTAAGTAAGGTCTCCTGCCTATGTTTATCCAAGTATGTTTCTGAAGCAGGGTAATGGAAATCTTCTTCCACCTAAGGAAATCCTACACCCTATTCCTCTTAGCATATCCATTCGGCCCCCTAACATTCTACAACAAAATCCTTAATTCAACCCCATCATCAATCAGAACATGCGCAAGACCCCCTCCCTCATCTCTCGTCACCCCAGAAATCGTGCAGTCTCTGCAGATTTGCCAAAGGCCCCTATGAGCGTGAGTACCAGCAGCACATTTTAATACCCATTGTAGTAAGACAAAGAACCTCCCACCACCAGCTCCCAGGCAAGTGCCACTATCAGACACAATTTTCTCCAAGTGAAGATCCCCAGTGGAAGGGCCAGGTTCCCCCCATTCCATGCACAGTCTCAATCTCTACAAGGGCCTACAGCATCAACGCCCCCACAGCCAGACCCACCCACCGAGCAACACAGGAGGAGAGAATCTGTTCCGTGTCCCCCCTCACCAAAGTCTGCATTGTACCACGCGTAGCATGAGCACCCGTCACCATGCGGCTGCTACCAGCTTGCGAGTCCTCTCCAACCCCATTCCAGGGACTCCCCTGCAGACACCCACATCTGCTGCGGTGACTGGCTGCCTGGTTCGCTCAGAGTTCTACGGGGCACCAGGCCCCCCGCCCAATCCACCCCCTGCTCCCAATTATCATGTGGACCCTCAACTCCTGCCCTCCCTGGCACTTACCATCCTCGCCTCTCCTTAGCACTTGCCTGGCCCCTCGCCTCCTTCACCCCCCCCCTGTCACCCTCTCTCCTCTCCACCCTGCACTTCCCGTCCTACCCTAGCACTTCACTTTTCGCACAGACTGACACTTAACCCTCTCTCCCTCACACTTCTTGTTATTGCACTTGCATGATCCAAATGTCACAACGCCTAGTCGGACCGTTATTGTTATCTTTCACCCTTATTCACCCCCCTTTTTTTGTCTTGTGGCACCTTGAAACACCATTTGCTGTATAGGTGCCTTACAAATATCCAATAAATAAATATTGTGGGTGTTGCTATTTCTCCGGTTACTGTTATTCGGTTACATGTCTTGCCTTGCACAGTATTAAGAGGGCATTATATTTGTCCTGTAGGGTATTGTGCAGTAGTCATTTTCTTTCCACACACCTCTCTGTTCACATCCTTCCTCCTGTCATTCTTTCTGGCACAGTGTGTTAAGGGGCGCTTTTCCTGCTGACACAACAATCTGGTTCCATGTGTTAAAATCGCAGCAAAAATTGCTGTGGTTACAAAATATTGCGGCAAAAAGGCAAAAATGCAGTGGTTTTGCCACCGCAAACCATGTAAAGGATGCGGGGACACCCCAGCTACCCCCGGACCCATTATACCATTTAAGGGAAGCAGGGGGCACCCCTGCAACTCCCGCGCCCCTTAAATGGTATAACGGGGTTCACCTTTACCGGGTCAAACAACAGCATTTCTGCGGCAATTTTTTGTGTGGACAACATTTTTGCCGCGATTTTATCACTGCATACCAATAATCTGAGGGCATAATCCTATCTGACAGAAATCCCTGAGGACATCTTTCCTCCTGCTAGTGTGCGCCAAGACACAGTATCCTTGGGCCATTGAGTATTATTACGAGTACTATGACACTGTTGAAAAATGGCAGAAATTGAATTATTTACATTAATTGAAACAAGCAGATATCCTTTCACCCATCTATAACCGGGAAATCCTTGCAGTATAAAGAAAATGTTATACATGGGATAGGTCACCAAATCAAATAATGATTGTAAATGTAATCATGAAAAAATCGTACACATAGTACAAAATTATCTATGTGATCACTGCGCCACCGGAAATGCAGACAAGAAAATGCAGAATACAAAAACGGTGAGGCACTGTGATCACATAGATCACTTTTGCCTGCATCCCCATACCCGCTTCCCCTTTCCCTCCCTACTTACCTTTCGGCGGCACACTTCTGTGTGTGCCGCCGACTTTCTCTATCCCTCAGCGTCAGTTTCCGGAACTGGCGCTGAAGGGTCCTTTTTTCTTTTTTTACTTTCTTGTCCCCTGCTATTCATGTAATGGAAACGGGGGACAGCCCCACAACCCCAGAGCCCTGTTACACCGAACAAGGGGAACTGGGGACATCGCCTCTCTTCCTTATTCTGTGTAATCGGATTCCGGATTTTGTTTTGCCGCCGAATATGCAGAAATCGAGTATTCAGCCTGTTTAGTCAGCATTTTGGGCCAATAAAAGACATGCAACAGTATATTTACAACATATATTGAAAAAAACATAAAAACGTAAAGCTACACAAAATATTCATAAATACTATACAATTTCTCTATGTTAAATACACAAAACAAAGACTGGGACTACAGTATAAAGGCCACCAATTTTCTTTTCGCAGTATTCCAAGTGCTCATTTTCTGATGTGGTATCTGTGATCATGAATCACCATCATTACGGGTGACACCTTCCTTTATGTAGTAGCCACCTGTGCTGAGGAGACGACGAGCTGCCCAGTACATATAACAGATAGGAAAAAAAGTTGCACGTGATATTTGCCGGTTGCTAAATATGTAAGCTCAATGTACCCAATCCATATAACCATGTGTCTATTTTTGCGCACAAAACAGTACGTCATCTCTTTTCCTAATCCAAAATCTGTAACTGTTGTTCTACCCTTTCTTAAAGTGGCCCACCATGCCGACGGCTCACCTCATCATTGACTCAAGGAAATCTGACCACAACAACCCCATCTAGAGCAAATTTCACTTGCTCCTTGTCCCGGCTAGGATCAGGCTAAAAACGGCATACTTGACCTACAAGGCAGCTACCACCGGTACAGCGGCCTACCTGATGGCCAAAACTAAAAGAACTAAAAGAAAAGTTCAACACTTGGTCATCTTGCAGTAAGACCATCACTGGACTGGAAACTAAACCGGCTCCCAAGGAGAAAACTCGGAAATAGTCCCTCTCATGCTACACTGCGGTCCGCTGGAATTCCAACCAAGTAGCAATCCAGACCGCTCCAAGTCTCCTTCATTTTAGGAAAGAACTGAAGAAGTAGCTCTTCCACCAATACTTGGTGTAAACAAGATTCTGGCTATCTTGTGCACACCCCCATTCGTATATTTTATAGTGATCATTATTACTCATTTCTTGTTGATAACCTGTTAAATTGTCACACCGAATGTTTTACTCAATGACCAGCGCTCCCATGCTAGGCTTGCACTAAAAAATAATATTATGGTAATATTAAAGGGGCATTGGTTTGCAAAAGATGATCTTCGTTGTTTAGCCTTTTATCCCAAGTATTCCGCAAACCTGCCCATTGGTTGGGAGTTTGGAGGCAAGGGGGGGGTTAAACATTCAGAGGCAGTTCATAGAGGGAATCTTCTGAAATAAAATCAGGGATCTGATACTTAAAGGGAATGTGAAAATGTAGTCAATGCAACCGGTTATTTGAACAAAGATACCCCGAAAGCCATTACAGGTAGACAAGAAATACATTTCTTTGACTTTTTGAATACAGTATTGCGTGTTAGCATCCATTGTATATGTTTATGGCAAAAACAAGAATACTAGTACATGCCTGAGCCTAATTGTAGATGATTTCACTTTTTACATATGTATCACTGAATCTTACAGGAAATCGCAGTCCACTGGTGAACTCTTTGGTTGCCTCTACGATTATATCCATCCAGAAATTCAGTCGATCCTGTCGAGGAGAGTGTTCGGTGCAGGGTTTTCGGAACCGCTGGATTAATAATAGGTTTTGAACAACTGATCTCAGATACCTGCCATGCAACAAAGGAAAGAAAACACATGCTGTAATGAAACTTTATGCAACAACAAGCTCTGTTGAGATATTCCACAGTTTCAATTTAGTTTAGCTGTATTTTCATTTCATTTCAATTGCTGTTTTAATGTTTGGCAAACCCATGCAGGGTTGTTACTAAATTCCAGAAGAATTGAGATGCCGAAGATGGTAAAATTGGAGACATTTTGTAGTTTTTTATTTCAATGCTGTATTTAAGAAATTTAAATGAAGAGATATTATTTGTTTTAGCTATTCAAACCCTTTATGGTACAAAAGGAATGTTACTTACCTGCATTGGTATCTTTCATAGACTCACATGCTGTTTGAATATTCCCCATTATCCGGCTGGGAATCCTCGGTAACATTAAAAACAGTTTACATTTAAATTTAAAAACTGGTGTCACTTTAGTGCTCTTTTATAGTCGTTTTGGGTCATATTGCCCCACAGCAAAAAGGAAAGTCCCCTTTAGCTTCACCCCTGAAGGCCATCTTCAGATTTGGCAGCGCATGCGAATGTGGCCATATGAGCCAAGAAGAGCCGTAAGCGGGGTAGGCAGGAGGGTTGCATGTGCATCTATGAAAGATACCAATGCTGGAGCACAGGAGCTACAGGTAAGTAACTTATTCCTTAACCATTATTGGATATTTCATAATTTATAATTGTTCATTTATAGCGCGCTTAATAACAGGACGGTTTCTAAGCACACGCCCGGGGTTCAAACCTGTGTTGCTATGTGTTGTCTTGCTCCAAAGACAAACATGTTGCCATGAGCTATTCTACCGGCCCTTTCATAGATTCACATGCTGTTTAAATAGATTACAAAGCAGTATTTAAAAGAAACATTAAGGGCAGAGGCAAGGCATACCTGGAGGAAACACTCACCTCACCCAAACAGATTCTGCAGCACCGCTTGGCCAACCCTGGACTCCTCCACAATACCTGTCAACACAGGAACCTCAAAGGTATGCACTAATCTCCAGATCATCAGATTCTTCAGTGGTGTTAGTATGAGTAGAAACGCTACCATGCAAGGTCTCATCCTCAGGCTCTGTATCTGAAAGATTGGCATGGAGACAATGGGCCAGTGTAGGGATGTGTGAGTGGCAGCCAGTCACAGGTGTAGGCGGAGGCACTGGGCCTGCAGGTAAATCCTGACATGGAGGAAGAGACAGAGTAGACATCCTAGACTTTAATTCTGAAACAAGGGTCAGCAATGTAGACAGTATGTCCATTGATAGATCTCAGGGCTCCCGATAGCTGGGAACCAGTCTTGGATGTGGACCTGGTGGTTTCATAGGGGAACGTGGGGGTGGCATGATGGGTGAAGGTTGTGCCACAAGTGATGGAGGGACCTCCTTGTATTTGTCCTCTGAGAACACACCTTCTAGGCCTTCAAAGTCTGAATCAATGACATGTTACAGTATCTCTTCTGGAGGAATCATGGAAGGACCTGGAACTGTGCAAGGCACATATGGGGCCATTGTAAATACTGGCTGTGTACGTCTCGAAGGGGAAACAGAACCATCCTGTGGATGAGCAAGTACTGTTGGAAAAGAAGACACAGCTGCTGCAGAGTCCTGTGCACAGGAGGCCCCTATATGGGCAGTGGTGGTTGCAGACCACGAGACATGCACCTTGGTCATAGTTGAGGTGGTGGTAGTTGTGGCAGTAGTCAGTGGAGGCTTTTGTGGTGTTGACAGGGTCTTTGATGACAAAGATGTCATCTGAGCCATGAATGTCGAATTACCTGGATATAATAGAATCCAACATGTTCGAAAAAGAAATAAACAAAAGTTCTTTCGCCAAAAATACATTTCGGTTTTCTCTCCTTAAAACATTTCGGACTATCCCCTTACCCGCTACCCCCTTACTTACCTGTGGGCGGCACACCTCCTTTTGTGCTGCCGTTTCCAGCATCCCTCTGCGACACTGGTTCCCTTTACTTGGGTGTATGAGAACCAGCGCCACAGGGTCCACTTTCTGAAGATGGCCTAGAGGAGTGGAGATAAAGGGACCCTTTCTATTGGCTATGGGGCAATATGACCCAAAACAACTCTAAAATGGCACTAAAGTAACAGGAGTTTTAACATTTAAATGTAACTGCTTTTAATGTTACAGAGGATTCCCAGCGTGACATCAGGGAACATTCAAACAGCATGTGAATCTGTGAAAAAACTAATACTGGATGAAAAAGCTTTTGATTACGGCCACTTCCGCAGTAAACATTGCTGCCTAGCTGACAATTAAGTAACCAGGTACTGAGATCAAACCTATTGTCCCCATTGTCGTAGTCCTTACTGATTGTGGATGGTGCAAGCTGTATCTAACATTGGCTGGCGTGAACAGAGATACACAAGTAATTTATGCAAAGCCATGCAAATATAATATAAAACATTACATCACAGAATGAAGAACCACGCAGCAGATAAAGAGCCCCTTACTGATGGCTTGTATTCCTTGACAGACCTATCAGGAGTTAACCATGTAGCCGTATTGCAATTATCCGAAAGTGACAATCTACAGTCCGCAATGCCTGAACAATCCTCATGAAAAAAATGCAGGCTTGTTTATGGGCTTACAAAATGGTGACACTAATCAAGTGGCCAAAAGCAACTAGAGAAGGGTTCTCTCCCTTAGCAGCTCCCAAAGGCAAGAAAGAAATCATTGCAGGATCAAAGAGCTGAAGAACATTCTATATACAATGTAAGGGCTCCAGAAACATTCATTGAATTCCAGCTTTCCAGATTTTGGGAGTTCCGAATGAATTCCAAAAGCAAAATGTCCTCATTAAGATAGATGGCAAACCAGATGCTAGGCAGAAAATATGGACCTGTTCCCTGCTCCACCATCCATGGAAATAATTGTAGGCATATTTTCTACAACAAACCCCGTCAATGTGTCAGATGGACTCAGCAGAATTAATGGCTGATAGGAACACATTATTGTAAGGTAAGAAACTGAAATGCATAACTTCTAATGGCTCAAAGGGAGCCTTCTTGAGCTGATAGACCTCAACGGTAGAAATGGAGGATTAGAAGGGGGTGCTGCTTCCATATGCTCTTCAGTAATCACAGCACATTGGGCTCAACGTGAAAGACATAAATAAGATCATAAACATAAATATGGAACATAACCATTATGTCAAGCACCAGGAAATCTCCAGTGATCAGAGTGAGATGGATGGAACACTCTGGCATCACAGTTCATGAAGGATGGTCGATCTCTGGAGTAAGCTGCTTAGGTAGAACGGGGAGGGTCCCTTAAATTGCTAGCATACTTTGTATCAGTGTGGTCACGTGTCTCAGAGAGAGTGTTTTCGAAAGTCTCTGGTTAAGAACATTTACATTGTTGATTGTTAAAGCACCAGAAGGAATACTTTGTATCGGAGTGGTCGTGTATCTCAGGAAGATGTTTTCGGAAGTCTGTGAGTGCTGAGCATTCTAATTAAAGTAAAACAAATGGATACTGAATACCGGGCTGAATGGAAATTGAAGTTTAAGCAAAACTAATGCACATTGAATACCTAACTGAAAAAAAACATTACAACTAAGCAAAGACACTACATGTTGAATTCCAAACGGAATGGAACTTTACAATTAAGCAAAAGAAAGGCATATTGAATATCAAATTGAATGAAAGCTTCAAACGTCATAAATGCATATTGAGAGCAGAATTAAAAGGATACCTGAAGTTAAACATGTAATATAAAGAAAGGAAATACAGATATATGGGCCAAGGAAATAAAGAGAACAGCAAAGATGCTCACATGAAACCAGTTTATGGAAAAGAGCGCAAGTGTGACAGAGAGTCATAAGAAGGCAAAGACATTGCGATGGTGAAGTTATAGGGCCTCATTACGACCCAGGCGGTAAGTTACCGCCTGGGCCGTGACTTTACCACCATGGCGTAAACTACGTTTACGCCATGGTGGTTGGCGGACTTACCGCCCCATTCCGACCTTGGCGGGGCGGTAAGTCCCCAATCCCCATTTACCCTTCCCCATTCCCATTCCCATTTTTGCCCCATAGGGCATAATGGGAGTGGGGAAGGCGTTAATTACGCCACCGTAAATTACGGTGGCGTAATTAACTCCATGGTCCCTTAGCGCCATGGATTTTAACACCTGCTAAAAGCAGGTGTTAAGTCCGCCATGGCGCTAAGGGACCTCGTACTCAGGCGGTAAGGGTCGGCGCTGTTTACGCTGCCGTAAAACCCTTACCGCCTGGGTCGTAATGAGGCCCATAGTCTTGGGGAAGGGAACCATGAGACTTGAGGAACTACACTTGTTGTCTTGAGGACAGAGCCTCAAGACCCTTTTGTGTTTGAACTGTGTTGTTTGGAGAACCTCAAGACCCTTTTGTGTTTGAACTGTGTTGCTTGGAACTTGGGGAAGGGAACCCCAAGGATTGTTTAGAAATGTATCACCTTGAACCTAAGAAAGGTAACTTTGAGACTTTTTGTGGAAATGTTTTATGCTTGTGGAAGGGAGCTGAAAGAAAGCTGCGAGCTGGAAGAAGCTCAGAACTTAATTTTGAACACTGTTTCTTTGGTTACTGACATCGATACATATTGTGTAGATCTAGCTGTGAGGGCAAATAAAGGTTTTGGACACAGACACACTTTTTAGTTGAACTCTTTGACTCAGACTTTCCTTAGTTTCATTTAGGTAGGGAAATCCCACCTTAGCATGGGGCAAGTTAGGCCTTTTTCCATCCTGACATTTAAGTTAATAAAGTATTTTATTTTGAACTTTGAACCTGTTGTCTGTGTCTTGCTTCATGATGCATTCACAGTACCTCATGAGAAATACCCAACTTGAGTAGGCTTCTTAAATGTGTTTCCATGTCTTTAGAACAAGTTAAGAAATTGGGACTTGGGCCAGGCTTCGAGGCACCTGAATCAAGGGAACCAGAGGCAGATGAATAGACTTGAGGCCTGTTCCCTCTGAATTTTCATTTTTGGTTTAAATCTGTCTATTTAATTGCCAACATATATACAAGAAGGATCATAACAATTACAACTCCAAAGGTTTCCCTATAACATTACCAGTGTCATAGCATATATGAACCCAATTTTACGTTATGTATTTTACCCAGATCCCTCAAATAAAGTGTTCACCATTATACCTATGCAAAGGCCCATCTTCAAGTTCTTTTAGCCCAGTGGCAGGGAACAATAGAATTGAAGACACAGTCCTGGAACTCCTTCCAGGTTTTCAGCTATGTGTCATGAGATCACACCATAGACTACATATTCTCGACTGTCTATTTGATATCTGAAATACCCCTGCACTTTCGATGAGCTTTGTTTGCATGGATTTCAGTTTGGAGTGAAGGGCCCCATGCATACTTTCCATATTGTGCAGGGACTACAAGCGCTCTCCAATAGTTGTCATCAACATGGAGTCTTCCTTAGTCAAATTACATTCGCGGGGCCCTCAACCTTCCAGCTTTTCTTCTCGTTCTCAACTATTGTGATATTGTGTGGCTGAAGAAAAGATTCTTTTCTCTTTTAACTGCATTCTCTCTAGGAAGCATGTTGTGCATCAATCAACACTTTTTGGTTTTGAGGAAAGGTGGTTGTGTACAGCACAAGGACTCAAGGGTGTTGGTGAGCCTCTGGAATACTAATTTCCAATAGTGCAGGGTTCATGCCCAAGCACCTAGCCCTGTTCAGGCTCCTCTGAGGGATACCCCATTTTGTATGCAGTGCTTTCACAGCCCTTGTTTCTGTAACGGTGTCCATGGTGCAGGGCAAGTATGAAAACTGATCATTTGCTCTTTCACCTCTGCTCTTGATCTTATTATAAATTCTCGGCTTCCAGAAATCGTGCTCACACTCTGTGGTGGCTGATGGGTGGTGCCATCTTGGAATGCCCTTGTACTAGGCCGGAGTGGGTTGCTTCAGAGCAAATTTCCCTTTGGATTAAATGAGCAATACAATTGGAATATTTTTGTTAACAACATGTAGATTTGGGGGAGGTGGACAAAAATAGGGACTACATGTACCATAATGAAATGCACATAGTAGGTTGTCCCTTCCCATGAAGGGTAGGTTGTAATGAGGACAAGCACATATAGTTCAATGGAAGGGTCGCAGAGTATATTGATCATTTTAGGAGTACTTTCCTAAGTACCGGTGGAGGCCCTCCCATGTGAACTTGGGGTCCCATCCATCTGCTCCCACTGGTTGTACCAGCGATGCAAGCTCTACCTCTCCATCTGTACTTCACCCCCTTTTGCAAATGATCTATTAAGCTATTTATCCCTACTTTACAGTAAGGAGTGTATTCATACTTTTTAAATTAAATTGCGTTGTACAGCAATAGAACATTTTCAAAAGATTGACATTCATTTGGATTAATTGATCACAGCCGCTAATGCGCATATCATTTTTAAAAAGAAAAATAGAGATTATGATTTTATCTCTAACATCTCTTTTTTTAAATAAAAAGGTAAATTATAGGGCCTCATTACGACCCAGGCGGTAACCATGGCGCTATTAGCGCCATGGTTGCCGCCGATATTTTACCGATTCTGCCATGGTGAATGGCGGAATTACCGCCCCATTCCAAGGTTGGCGGGGCGGTAATTCCCCATTCACCATTGGCCCTTCCCCATTCCCATTTTTGCCCCCATAGGGCTCAATGTAAATGGGGAAGGTGGTAGTTACGATACTTCAAATTGCGGTACCGTAATTACCTCCAAGGTCCCTTTGTGGGTCAAATCCTTAACGGCTGGTAAAACCAGCCGTTAAGGTAGGGATCCACAAAGGGACCTCGTAATTAGGCGGTAAGGGTTAACGGCGCCACCACCATTTACGGCGCCATTAACCCCTTACTGCCTGGGTCGTAATGAGGCCCATAGTGTTTTTAGTGCATAGGATTTTCACCGTGACCATCTTCCTACTTATCTAACCAAATTATCCTGTTTGAATAGCTGCAGATTTATTATTTATCTGCGTTTGAATACACTCCCTACTAAGGAACATACTGGCCGCTGGAGTAAATCAGTACGTTATGAAAGCTGTTGCTTGAGACGTCTCACCATCTCCTCACTCAATGTCATATTCTGTAGGCCTTTTATATTAAGAGTTATAGTTGTTTTGTAAACAATATTTGCTCTATCCAGGAAGAGCAATTTTGGAGCTCAATATATGGGGCTGACAGTATGATTATAACTGCCGCGGCTTATCATCTATGGAAACAAGAATTGCATCAAATTGCTTTTGTTAAAATAGACTAAGGTTAAATTGACCATTAAGACAATTTCTGTATTGTATGCCTGTTTACATTAAGGGTCTTTTATTAAGCTGTTGTACTAATTTGTAATATGTATTTATAATATGGTATATTGTCTGACAAACGTTTCTATTGTATATGTTGTCAAATTGCTATATATTCCTACAAAAGGTTTGTGTTATAACCATATGCATCAATAAAAAATTAAATTAAAAAAAGATTGATCATTACTGATGAACTGACTGACGTGAAAAAACACCAATGCACAGTTGTGAACGAATGCAAGAAATAATTAATTGATTGCTTGATGACTTAAATATGATTGCATTGAAAATGCTGCTATCTGCTTTGGTTGAAAGTGTGAAGGTTAATTTGTTTTTTTATGGTCATTTGTAGACAACTCAAGAAAGGGAATGGCATTCCTGCAACATACTGGGCCTCATTCCGAGTTTGGAGGTAATCATGGCGCTATTAGCACCATGACTACCTCCAATACCGGTACCGAGTCCGCCCTCGTTCAATGGGGACTTACCGGTCTATTCCGACCTTTGCGGGACCGGTAAGTCCCCATTGAAAAAGCCATTCACCATTCCCATTTCAGCCCCCATAGGGCTCAATGGGAAGGGGGAAGGCGCTAATAACGGTACCACAAATTGCGGTACCGTTATTAGCTCTGAAGTCCCTTAATGGGCCCTTCCATAACGCCTGGTAAAACCAGGTGTTAATGACGGGACCCGCTAAGGGACCTTGGAATAGGGCGCAAAGGGATTACGGCACCGATGTCCTTAACGGTGCCCAGTATCCCTTTGCGCCCTACTCGGAATGAGGCCCACTGTGTGCCCTCCAGTGCTGTTCGCTGTTCCCCTCCACAAAAATACTTGCTTCCCCCTCTCAGCATTGTTCTCAGTCTTTGCCTCCTGTATTGGAAGCAGAGTAAGCCCAGAGATCTGAGTCTAGGAAGGCAAGTGAAATCCTACCTATGTACTCTCACATGTACCAGGAATGGTTGCCAAATGTAATAATAAGTGGTAATTTCATCTTTCAGTGGGTAGGTTATTTCTCATTAATTAAGATTGGCCCCATCTTTTGATACCATTCACAGAGCTCCGGGATATCATGACCTTTCCATCACTGTGCACTAAGGATCCTGGCTGCTAGCACTGGTGTATGTGCGCTGTAGTGGATATATCCCGGTTACCGGTTTGGACAACAAATAAATGTCATGGTCCCTTGGAATGTGAGTTTTACTAATTTCCTCTGTTTCATACAAAATCTTTCACAATAGGGGGCTTGGTAGCTTTTGACATTTCCACCATACATTCAGGAAAGAGCTTGCTCCTCCACATCTTCTCCAGCACCAGACAGATGCCCCAAGAGCAAAGTGCCTCAACAAGTCTGGTCTACTAAATCACCTTAAAATCATTCTATACAGCCATTATTTATGATCTGTGCAATCAGAGGCTGTGTGAGCTCATCACTCTGTTTGGTCCCACTCCTTATCGGTAAGATCCATCTCCAAATCGTAATGCCATGCTTTGATCTGCATTCCCCTGCTCTACTCCTGAGGTCTATCAGGACGTTGTATATTTTGGATATTAGGATTATCATGGAAAGGCCTTGTTACCTTTGGTTTCACTTCTCTGTGATATGCCAGTGTCTAAGCTGGCAGTATATCTGCCTCTCAGTTTCTTCCTCACCAAAATCCTTTTTGGCTTCAAGAAAGGATTAAGGCCTTCATTGCTATTTCGGCAGTAATTTGTAAAATTGGTGGTAAACCCAATAATGCTACTTTAACCACTCTGCCGAATGATAGGACACAGAAAATCGGTGCTGATTCCACCAGGAGAATTACCGCCGGTGTAAAATTCTGCCAAATATGCAGTGGACTTACCTCCACCCAAAAAGTGGAGGTAAAATCATCAAGGTCATAAAATCAAGCAAATGTGTCAATAATAGCCTCCAAAAGTGTATTTAAGGCCGCACCATCCCCAAACACACTTCCAAGCAACATTCAGTCACAACAAGAAGTGAACTAGGGCATTCAAAACCTTCTGCTTTTCACTGAGCTCTAGCAGCAAGCAATGCCACTACATGGATGGAAACAGGCAGGACAAAGATGGAGGAGACATGTGCTGGGGAGGCTGCCCATACCACATTTCCGTCCGTCTTCTACGTGGCTGTGACTGATGGACAATTGGCTTCGCTGTATCGCTTGTAGAACAACACTGTAGGAGACCCGCTGAGCCTAATAGAGGGAGATCTCCAGAGCACCATACATATCAGAACTTCAATTCCACCACGCATAAGCTGGTGTCTGTCCTTCACGTCTGCGCATTCCAAAAGACTGTGGGGATGCAGCATGGCATGTCCCAGCCAACATTCTCAATAGTGCTGGCTCAAGTGTTGGACGCGCTCACGAGGCATGTTCATCGGCACTTCTTGCTGCCCACCACCGAGGCCCAGGTGCATGCAGCAAAGGCAACGTTCTATGCCATCGCCCATTTCCCTAATGTCATTGCAGCATTTGACTGCACACATGTGGCATTGGTGTCCCCCAGGCAGTGGAGCCTGCATACAGGAATCATAAAAATTACAATTCCCTGAACATCCAGATGACCTGTGTTGCGGATCTGACCATCAGCCATCTGTGCAAGATTCCCAGGTTCCACGCATGACTCCATGGTCCTGAAGAGCAGCAACCTCCCTGAACATATGGACACACACACAGAACAGCAAACCTGACTCTTGGGTAAGTATGACATCATATGATGATGCCGAACAGAGGCCCATGTGGAGAGAGACCTGAGAACATGCTGCATACTCCTGCATGTGCCTACACACATCCACTGTAACCCACCCAACCCAAGTGCAGTCCAGAGAGTCAGCCCTACATGTATTTGAGCATACAAAGGCTAGCGGCACAATAGTGAATGAAATTAGCGCTTAGTAGCAAAACAGTAATGTTCAACACTCTTCTTCGTACCTGCTGTAGGTGACACATGCTACCCTCAGGAGAGTCTACAATGAGGCCCACATAAGGACCAGGACATGCATAGAATGCACGTTTGGACTACTCAAGGGAAGGTTCAGGTGCCTCAACCAGACACGTGGGACAATAATGTTCACTCCTGAAAAAGTGGGTATGATAGTTGTTATTTGTGCTATGTTGCACAGCAAGTGCATACACCAGAATATACCCCTACCTCCAGATGAGAAAATGTGCACGTTCCGACTCAGATGGTGAAGGCAGGCCACCTCACAACAGACGTGAGGAATTGAGGAAAGGACGTATTGTCCTGCAGGACACCATTGACAACTATTTCTGAAAGCACATATAGATACCTGCCACTGTACATTTAACTGCCACTGTCTTCACATGTATCACTCTAAGGAAATGAGCACTGGATTGAATGGCTGTAGTACAAAGTGATGTATTGTACAACAGTGCACCTCACCCCCAACACCATGTCCCTTCCCACATCCTCATCCCAAACACCATGGCCCTCCCTGTGGTCTCCAGTGTGTCCCATTAATGTGTCCACTACCTCCTCCTCTTGTCCACTTTCCTTCTAGGCATGGTTGCAGCACTAGGATCGCCTTTGCAGGGTGCTTGCCACTGATCCCTCAGTTGGGGCGGCGAACACAAAACCGTCAGGTGCTGCATCGTGAGGGTGATGGCCCTGGACATTGTCCCATGTGTGGTAGACATGTGCAGAGTGAACTCCCATACCCTTTGGCTCATTAGGGTGTTGCTGGCAGTTGTGTCTGCTGCACGCTGACACAGACAGTCTAGGGCAGTTCCGACCTGCCTGGAGGCACCCAGCACCGTGTCCTGCATTGCCTCCTGGCGCTGCTTGATCTGGGGGAGCCGCTCCCACCCAGATGGGATTGAGGGTGTGTTCCTGCACTGGCCTGGGAGATGGATGGGGGCACCCCCCACAATGCCAGATGTCTAGTCTGCTTGCTCCTCGTCATCCTAAGTTTGAGAATCTGTGTCCTCGGAATGGTGCTAAAAGAGGACACGCGAGATGACAGAGGTGTGGACTGCATGTGTGATATGCCGGGCAGGGGTGATGAATCTGGGGACATCTGCCTCACAGGCGAAGCTGCAGAGGTTGAGGCAGTGGTGGCGGACTCAGGTGCCACTGTGTCAGCGGGTGCAGTGGCCTGGCCTATGACTGCATGTTGTCAGCACTTGGATGGGTGGGTTGATCTTCGGACTACTCAGCAATGGTGGGAGGTCCTGCAGCCTATGTAATGGCTGGAGTTGGTGGCACGACTGTGGCAGGCATTCCTGTGTGTGGACATCTCCCTTCCTCGGTGCAGCATATCCTGTACCCTTTTAGCGACTTCCTGGGGCAGGTGTGCCGGAGGTGCTGCTGTCTTCAGTGGGGTAGGGTGTGCTCTCATGTAGTGTTCTATGTACTATCGGGTCTCTGTTCTATCTACTATTGGATGCTACAGCCCCATGGGGGTCTTCTTCAGGCGGCAGATAGTATGATGGTTTACTGGCTTGATAGTTGTGTGTGCATATGGACAGTCGGGAATGTGTGCCTTGCTTGGACTGTGGTGCAATGTACTTCACAGTTGTTCAAGGTAATGTGTGCTCATGTAAGGCTGGCCCAATACTGCTTATGTATCCTTTTCTGCTGTACGCTGAGGGGTGCCCTGCTAGCTCTGGGGGTGTGAGTGCGACATTAGGTGGGACACAATCCTTCATTGAGGCCTTGCAACCACTGGACTGTTGCACTTGTCGTCTTTTTGAGCCACACGTCTAAAGGTTTTGATTTACTGCCATACATTACGTGTGTAGCAGCAGTTTGGCTGACGTGTCTGTATATGGGTGCTTGGCATGCTGGAAGGGGTGTTGCCGATGTGACATGGGATTGGGTGACTGTCCATCATACTTGCTTTTCCGTGGTAGTTGTATGTGTCGTACATCATGGCCTCCTCCTGCTATATGATGAGTATTTAAGGTGGTTTACACCTTCCTTGCCTCCTGAACCGGTCATCACCCATCTTCCCTTCCTAGGTAAGATTGTTGAGAAAGCCGTAGCGGCGCAACTGCAGCAACACATCAACACCAACATTCTCCTCCAAACCTACAATCCGGGTGCAGACCCACATGCAGCACAGAGACAGCAACCATACAGGTGGTCGCCGACGCCCTCAGCATCCTTGACAATGGCCACTCCTTCCTCCTGGTTCTTCTCAACCTCACTTTCGACAAAGTAGAGCACTGACACCCTACTTCAGGTGCTCACTGACAGCCTACATTGGCGCATGGGGATCAGTGACCTTGTGCTTCGCCGGTTCAAGTCCTACCTCGCCAACCACCAGCAGTTTGTTCAGATGGACTCCTCTAGATCGCCAATGCTACGCGTCACCTGTGGAGTCCCGCATGGTTTCATCCTCTCCCCAGAGATCTTCAATCTATACATGGAACCGCTAGGAGCCCTCCTGGCCACACACAACATCCACATCTACCAATATGATCATGATACACAGCTATACCTCAAGATCAACACCATCAAGGACATCCACAGGCTCAAAACCTGCCTCTAGCTGATCCAGTATTGGATGTACAGTGCATACTTGAAGCTCAACCCATCCAAGACCAAATTCCTACTCCTCATCAACAACACTGAACACCAGACATACAGACCTGGCTATCAACCATGGACCTTGTGGGCTTCAAACTTGAGCTCACCTCCTATGCCAAGTCCCTTGGGTTCCATGTCAACAAACACCTCTCCTTCAAGACACACAGAGCTAAGAAACCTCAGACAGCTTGGTATTAGCTCTCCCTCCTGCGGAACGTCAAGCCCTTCCTCCCTCTGGACAGCTTTAGATCCACCATTCAAGCACTGGTCCTATCCCACCTGGATTGAGGCAATGCCTTCCTTGAAGGCCTCCCTTGGTCCTCCCTTGTGCCCAAAGAAGTGTCCTGCATGCAGCTGCATGCTTCATCAAGGGTCTACGCAGATACGACTACATCACCCCGGCCCTCATCGACCTTCACTCCCTCTGCACACAAATCACCTACAAGTCTTGCTGCATGATCTATAAGGCAGACACCCTCAAGTCACTGAGCTACCTCACAGAGAAACTCAGCATCTCCGGAGGACAGTGCACGACCAGCAGCCAGGACACAGGCAGACTTGAAATCCGCTGCTGCAAAAAGGAAAGGACCAGAAAACAAGCCTTCTCTGCTTAAGCCCCAAGACTATGCAACCTCCTCCCCGTCAGCATCAGACTTGCCCCAATGCACCTACAATTCAGAAAATAACTCAACACCCACCTCTTCAAGGAGTCTTTCCTCTTCAACACCTAGGTCATCACGTCGCCCCTGTGCTATTGACTTGCTAGACACCATCTGTCCCTCTCTTACCAGCCACCCCGTACAGCTGTACCCCTTCTCTGTATCTGACCCCCTGAGAAGTGCTCTGTTATGCATCTGTACTGTTGCATACCTCTGTAAGGCGCTCTGTTGCTTCTCAAAGCTAGGTCTGCACTCAATAATAATAATAATAATAATAATAATAATAATAATAATAATAATAATAATAATAATAATAATAATAATAATAATGTACTGTCCTGATGTGTCACGTTGATTGATTGTGCATTGTCTGGGTTACTCTCAGCTGGATGTATGGAAGTATGTACATGTCAACATGCTAATGGTGTTGTTGCGCAATGGGCCCATTATTCACTCATGTACTCACCAGCGTCTTCCTGGCTGCTGGCTCCGCCCTCTGCCGATCCCACACCCAGCAGGTCTGCCATGTGGAGGTTGCTGCTCACCATCTCCTCCCAGGGTATTAGCTGTAGCAGGTCAACAGTCCCTCCACCAGTGGCTGCTGTCTGCTGACACTGGTTGGAGATGAGGGTGTGGACTCGGGCTTTGAGGCCATTCCACCTTTTGTACATGCCCTCACTGTCCTGTGGGACATGTCCTAAGGCCACCACTGTGTCCCGGATTTGAGCCCAGGTGGCGTTCTTCCGTTGCTGGGATGTTTTGCAGTTTTGTGACCGATACAGCTCCTCTGCATGGGCCACCACCTACTCCACAAGTAAAGTGAGCTCCTTCTCAGTGAATTTCTGCTTGCATTGCTGCAATTCGGGTACTTTCCCTTGCCTTTGCCTCCTGACACGATTTTTGTGTGGATTCTGTTTTTAAAGATGGATGCCAGAGAACTTCCCGTTCGTGTCATGACGACTTCCCGTTTGGTGGTAATTACGCAATTTACGGTGGTAACAGTAATTCTGCTAATAATTGGTGGATTTGCAGCTGGTGTACTGTTTTTTGGTGGCACTACCACTGGTGGAATTACCGCCACCGCTGATGGGTGGTGCACACACCTGCCGACACATGATTCGCCAGAAATTCTGGCAGGATGCTCAGCGGTAACGGCATTTCCGCCTGGAGGAATTACTGCTGTTCTTTCCACCAAACTCGCAATGAGGACCTTAATAATTTCTTTCCTTAGCATATGTGCTGCAAATTCACAGCCACCTTTTTAGCCAACTTTCAAAATCAGAACTCCTGTAGGCAGTGAAAAATTGTGGATTCCTATATTTTGGGGCACCAGTGCCAGAAAAGGGTCTTTAGGCGGGAGTTAAGGGCTACCTCATCCCTTGTTCTCATTATTGTAGCTGTGGTTTGGAGCTGATATCCACTAAGAGGCTCGTCTTCAGCGGTCAAAGGTAATGCATACAGAGAAGGACGCCAACCACATCATCATCTAAGTTTTTTTTAATACCGACAAGGGTAGAATTGACTCATTACCTGAAGACTCTCAGCTGTGAAGCCTCATAGTATTGCAGAATATTTGGCAGGATAAGCCTCCGTATTTGCAGAGTAGAGAAAGTATTTTGTGTGCAACTTTTGCTTCGGTATTTCCTTTCCGACATTTCTAAGCACCTTCTTAGGGATCCAGATTGGCAGAGTCTGGAATATATACAGTCATCTTGGTATTATAATGATTTTAACTGAATTTTAACTAAATATAGCTTGCCGATTCATATGATTACTAGCCTCTTTCTCCAAGCTCTCATGCCACCCCTCACAATTTAGAGAAGATCATGTATGTTAGCCTTATAAAGTCCTGATTGTTTGGGTGTTAAAATAAGGCCTAAATATTTTTGTTTGCCTTCTCCTAGTTAGCAGAGATATTTTAGCTACAGCTTCTTACCGGTACTCTGGGAGATTTATGTTAAGGATTTCCAATTTCCGATTTTCTTAGGTTTAGCTTGAACCCGGAAATCTCCAAAAGAACCAGTAATTCTTTGAAAGAAAGTAAAGACTTATCAGGTTAAATCAAAGATAGGAGTATGTCATCTGCAAATAAAATGACTTCATATGTGTTCCCTGTGTATTCAAGCCTATGTATCTCCTGGCTAGCCCTGATGAACTATGTCAGTGGTTCCACATCTAGTGCAAATAGCAGAGGTGATAAGGGGAAACCAAGCAGAGTCCCCCTTGACTTGACATGACACAATTCTCCAAAAGGTACCCATTAGCCCGTATCATAGCTGACAGGACTGAGTAGAGTGCAATGCTGAGGTCAAAAGGTCCTTGCCTATTTCCATCCTCTGTGAAATTGCTCATCCGTAACACTGCCCACTACATCCAATTAAATGCTTTCTCGGCCTCTATTGACACCAGGAGGGAGGGAGCTTCTTTTAATGTCCAATATTGATCAAGCTTGTGGTCCTTCTCACATTGTCCAAAGCCTATCTGCCTGCTTGCTATAAAACCACATTGGGCCCCCCTATTTAAGAATATTATCAGTGGCACCATCCTTTTGGCTAAGACTTTGATATATTTGTACCTCTATATTCAGCAAGGAGATGGGCATATGTGATGCACATAGTTATAGTGCCTGTCCAGTTTAGGGAGCACTGAGATTACGACTTCATCCATTGTGTCTGTTCTTCTTTTTCCTACTCCAATGTTATTAAAGAGGTCTGCGAGGGATCTAAAAGTGGTTTTAACACCATCTTATAAAAGAGTGGGATGCACCCATCAGATTCTGGGGATTTACCCAGCTTTAAGATAAACATGACTATAGTCACCTTTTCCTTGGTTATTGGTCTGTCTAATGCTGCCATCTCAACCAAGGAGGTTCTTGGTAAGCATACACCTTCTAAAAACAAGCATTGGCAGAGACAATAGTGTTGTTGCAGTTTTGGCTTTTGAATAGGCACATTATAAGGATTTGTTAGGTAATATTATCATATGCTCAGCTACTCACATCTGTTGGTGGCTATTGGCCACATATGTCCAAGCACTTGCATTATTGCCAGGGATTAACTTCAAATGTCCGGTTACTCAAACTATTGGCATGGACTTTCCTGAAATGGCCAGGTATTCACAACATTGGTGTGTGTGTGTGTGTGTGCACTGTGTTGGTGTGTGCAGTGTTTGTGGTGGCGGGGGGAGTGTGTCAATGTGGGTGTGAACAGTGGCTGTATGTTTGTGTGTGTGTGTGGGGGGTGTTTGTGTGTGTGTGTGGGCAGAATGTCTGGGGTCAGTGTGTGTGAGGCAGCATGAGTAAGAGCTATGTTTGTTGTGGAAGTGCATGTGTTGGGGAAGTATGTGGGAGCAGTGATTCTGTGTGGGGGATGCAGCGTATGTTTGTGTGTGTGGGGGCAGTGTCTTTGTGGGAGGATATGTCTGTGGGGGCACAGTGCCTGGTGTAGGGGTGGTGTGTGAGAGTTGGGGGAGTGTTTGTGGAGCAGTGTGTGTGGGGTTCAATGGTGTTTGAGGTGGTGAGCAGATTGTGAGTGAGGGAGCGGTATGTGAGTTTTGGGACAGTGTCTGAGGGGTGTAGCGTGTGGTGAAGTGTTAGTGTGTGTGGGTAGTGAATTTGTGTGTGGAGTGTGTAAGGGCGGTGTGTGCATGTGTACGGTGTGTTCATGGGTATAGTGTGCTTGAGTGTGTGGGCAGTGTGTTTGTGCATGTGTGGGGGTAAGTGTATTTGTGCGGAAAATATATTTGTGGGGTAGTGTGCATATGGGGCAGTGTGTGTGGATTTGTAGGGGAAGTGTGTGTGTGTGGGGCCATTGTTAATTTGTTTATGGAGCATGTGTGTGAGGCAGTGTTAGTGTATGTGTAGTTGTGTGTGGGCAGGCAGTCTATTGGGCAGTTTGTGTGTGTGGGAGGTGTTAGGATGTGTGGGCAATGCATGTATAATACTGGCCAATTTATGTGATGGGACAATGTGTGTGGGGGCTGTGTGTGTACAGGGCTGTGTGGGGGGGCTGGGGAAGTGTGTGTGGGGAAAGTGTGATGGGATTTGTGTGTGGGAGGTGACAGTGTGTGCTTGTGGGTACATGTACAGGAGTGACATAGTGTGCATGAGGGCGGTGGGTGTGTGGGTGCAGGGTGGGTGTGGTGGAGCAATGTAGTGGGGCAAGTATTCTTGGAACAGTGTGAGGGCGAGAGCATTGTATGTGTAGGGTCAGTGTGTGTTGTATAGGCAGTGTTTGTGTTAGTAGGCAGTGGGTGCATATGTGTGTGAGCAGTGGATGTGTGCAAGTGTGTGTGGGAATTGTGTGTGTGGGGGCAGTTTGTGTGTAGCAGAGGCGTTGCTGGGGGGGGCTAAAGGGGCTATAGCCCCTGGTCTTTTGGTTGTAGCCCCGGATAGAATCTCAGGAGCTACAACCAAAAGGCTAGCTAGCCCCCAGTCCCGACAGTTCCGACAACAGCGTCGCCCGGGTCTTTTCCAGACCTAGCAACACCCCTGGTGTGCAGGTCTGTTTTTTGTGTGTGGGAGGGGCAGTCAGTGTGTAGTGGGGCAGTGCATGTGTGGGGGCATTGTGTGGGGGAGGGCAGTGTGTGGGGCGATAGTGTGTGTGGGGGAGGGGAGTGGCAGTATGTCTGGGGAAGTGGCAGTGTGTGAGGCAGATGGTGTGTGTGGGCAGGCAGTGTGTGTGTGATTGTGGGAGGAAGTGGGTATGTGGTGGCACTATGTCTCTAGGCAGAGTGTGTGTGTTGGGGGAATGTTTGGGGGAAGTGCCTCTTGGTGCAGAGTGTGTGTGTGTGTGTGTGTGTGTGTGTGTGTAGTAGTGTGTGGGGGTGGGTCTTGTGGAGGCCATAGGGGTAGTGCATGCGGTGGGCAGCTTCTGTATGGGGAGGTGTACAGTGTTTGGACAATGCATGTGCTGGTGGTGTGGGGCAGTCAGTGTGAGTGTGGCCAGTGTGTGGGGGGAGATAGTGTGGGTGGGCAGTGTTTGGGGTGCAGTGCATGTGTGTGATGACTGTTGAGTGGGGCAGTGTGTGTGGTATCAGGGTGTGGGGTCAATGTCAGCGTGTGTGTGCATGTGCGTGTGTGTGTGGATAAAGTGTGCATGTGGCGGCAGTGTGTGTGTGTGGGCAGCATGTCTGGGGTCAGTGTGTGTGAGGCAGCATGAGTAAGGGCTATGTTTGTTGTGGAAGTGCATGTGTTGGGGAAGTATGTGGGAGCAGTGATTCTGTGTGGGGGATGCAGCGTATGTTTGTGTGTGTGGGGGCAGTGTCTTTGTGGGAGGATATGTCTGTGGGGGCACAGTGCCTGGTGTAGGGGTGGTGTGTGAGAGTTGGGGGAGTGTTTGTGGAGCAGTGTGTGTGGGGTTCAATGGTGTTTGAGGTGGTGAGCAGATTGTGAGTGAGGGAGCGGTATGTGAGTTTTGGGACAGTGTCTGAGGGGTGTAGCGTGTGGTGAAGTGTTAGTGTGTGTGGGTAGTGAATTTGTGTGCGGAGTGTGTAAGGGCGGTGTGTGCATGTGTACGGTGTGTTCATGGGTATAGTGTGCTTGAGTGTGTGGGCAGTGTGTTTGTGGATGTGTGGGGGTAAGTGTATTTGTGCGGAAAATATATTTGTGGGGTAGTGTGCATATGGGGCAGTGTGTGTGGATTTGTAGGGGAAGTGTGTGTGTGTGGGGCCATTGTTAATTTGTTTATGGAGCATTTGTGTGAGGCAGTGTTAGTGTATGTGTAGTTGTGTGTGGGCAGGCAGTCTATTGGGCAGTTTGTGTGTGTGGGAGGTGTTAGGATGTGTGGGCAATGCATGTATAATACTGGCCAATTTATGTGATGGGACAATGTGTGTGGGGGCTGTGTGTGTACAGGGCTGTGTGGGGGGGCTGGGGAAGTGTGTGTGGGGAAAGTGTGATGGGATTTGTGTGTGGGAGGTGACAGTGTGTGCTTGTGGGTACATGTACAGGAGTGACATAGTGTGCATGAGGGCAGTGGGTGTGTGGGTGCAGGGTGGGTGTGTGGGTGCAGGGTGGGTGTGGTGGAGCAATGTAGTGGGGCAAGTATTCTTGGAACAGTATGAGGGCGAGAGCATTGTATGTGTAGGGTCAGTGTGTGTTGTATAGGCAGTGTTTGTGTTAGTAGGCAGTGGGTGCATATGTGTGTGAGCAGTGGATGTGTGCAAGTGTGTGTGGGAATTGTGTGTGTGGGGGCAGTTTGTGTGTAGCAGAGGCGTTGCTGGGGGGGGCTAAAGGGGCTATAGCCCCTGGTCTTTTGGTTGTAGCCCCGGATAGAATCTCAGGAGCTACAACCAAAAGGCTAGCTAGCCCCCAGTCCCGACAGTTCCGACAACTGCGTCGCCCGGGTCTTTTCCAGACCTAGCAACACCCCTGGTGTGCAGGTCTGTTTTTTGTGTGTGGGAGGGGCAGTCAGTGTGTAGTGGGGCAGTGCATGTGTGGGGGCATTGTGTGGGGGAGGGCAGTGTGTGGGGCGATAGTGTGTGTGGGGGAGGGGAGTGGCAGTATGTCTGGGGAAGTGGCAGTGTGTGAGGCAGATGGTGTGTGTGGGCAGGCAGTGTGTGTGTGATTGTGGGAGGAAGTGGGTATGTGGTGGCACTATGTCTCTAGGCAGAGTGTGTGTGTTGGGGGAATGTTTGGGGGAAGTGCCTCTTGGTGCAGAGTGTGTGTGTGTGTGTGTGTGTGTAGTAGTGTGTGGGGGTGGGTCTTGTGGAGGCCATAGGGGTAGTGCATGCGGTGGGCAGCTTCTGTATGGGGAGGTGTACAGTGTTTGGACAATGCATGTGCTGGTGGTGTGGGGCAGTCAGTGTGAGTGTGGCCAGTGTGTGGGGGGAGATAGTGTGGGTGGGCAGTGTTTGGGGTGCAGTGCATGTGTGTGATGACTGTTGAGTGGGGCGGTGTGTGTGGTATCAGGGTGTGGGGTCAATGTCAGCGTGTGTGTGCATGTGCGTGTGTGTGTGGATAAAGTGTGCATGTGGTGGCAGTGTGTGTGTGTGGGCAGTAGGTTTGGAGCAGTATTAGTGTGTGCGCAGTGTGTGTGTGTGCAGTGTGTGTGTCTAAAGCTTCTTTGGACAGTGTATGTGGGAGGATGTCAGCACATGGGGCATTGTGTTTGTGGGTGTGTAGCAGTACATATGTGTGGGCTGATTGTCTGGGGCAGTGGCATTGCATGTCGGAGGCAGGCAGTGCTTGTGAGATGCAGTGTGCGTGTGTGTGTGTGAGTTTGTATTTCTTTACTTGTGGGGAATTGGGCATGATATCACACACAAGATGGTGGGACTTGGTTTCACTGTGGAGACCTGAACCTATGTCCCCACATGGTAATGTCTTCCAAATTATTTAAAATTACTTCAAAAACATCTGTTCCAATTTTCACAACTTTGGAAAATGTACCTTATGGGGACCTGTGTTTATTTTCATGCATTTATTTTTTCTGATCTCTGCCTCCGTAGACCATTGGCGGTACGCCAGTCATCGTCGCACACATAGTAATTTAAACACACTCCAGCAATCTGATACCCAAAGAAGTAGCAGCAAGAACCGTTTGTTTCCAACGAAAATGTGGCATGGCAATCAGTAAGGGTCTATAGATGTTGAATATAATTCCATTCTTTTATTTAAATTGAGATTAAATCAAACAAAGCAATTTAATTTGCTCTTTGTTTATTTTCAGAATGTTTATCTTTAGCCATTTGGGAGCATAGCTATAAACTAGGCAGATTTAGGGCCCCATTATAAGTTTGCCAGTCCGGAAGCAAGGGTGCCAGTAAGCTCATGAGCACCCTTGTTTCCGTGTCTGCCTGCTGAGGCCGCTGTGCCCGACATGTCTGACCCTGCCGGGCATAGCCGCCATATTAGGCAGACTGTGGCCGCTGTGCAGTAGGCAGACTGTTCACACAGAGATGAAATGTGATGTGGTTGAGGTCCCCTCATGGCAGATGTGTGATGATATTGGAATCCCCACCAGTATGGTGTATGTGATGATATTGTAGTCCCCACAGGGATGCCACTTGTTGATATTGAACTTCCTATTGAGATCAGATGTACAGTTAGAGGTCCCGAGACAGATAGTGTGTGATGATGTTAAAGTGCCAACTGAATGTAAACATATTGAGGTTCCTATTCAGAGAAGAGGCTTTGTTTCTGTGGTCCCCAAAGAAATATTGTATGAAGATACTGAAGTCTTTTGTGACTTATCCAGGAAATGTATCCTTTCTACCCAAGGGGGAGCCACCCCCTTTGTGATTTACGTAGGTGAGCCTGCTATACAAAACCCTCCATAGGGGACAGGGCAAGCCGGATCCCACTGTGGGTAACCCCCCTTTGTGGACAATGAATACCCAAGTAAGGTTTGTTTTCCACCTCCCTTTTCCTCCCATTCCCAAGTATTATTTTGTGCATGGCAGTTGAACAAGGACGCAATTCAGAAGGCTCTTTAAGAATGGAAGACTTCGTTTCTGGTCCAAAGGTGAGGCCGCCCTTTTTGGGAAAGCAGAACCAATGTAATCATTCCTTTCGTTCCCAGTAGGAACATATAGAGCATGGGACTTACATTCTGAGAGCGAAAAACAGCCAGAGAGTGAGAAACAGCTGCGTACCGCGATCGCTCGGAGGAGGGAGTCCCTTGCTCAGAGGAGGAGCGAGAATGAGAACACACGTCATCAGCGTGGTGGGGGGCAGAGAGTCGTGGAAGCCCATTTCAGTAAGAGGGATTGAGGAAATTGCGCCAGGACGCAAGACATTGTCACAGGACGTGAGAAGAATGTCCAGCGTTGTGAAAACGACCAACAGTGGTCAGGAAGGAGACCTATAATTTACACTGAGGAGAACATATCCCCAGAGACGGGATAGGTGTTCAACTGTTTGAACTTTCTAAAGAGGTCTTTTTGTCACAAGGAAAACTGAGAGACAATTCTTTCTTTTGTTTGGAACTACCAGGACTGGCCCAGTGTCATTCTCTGTGCCTTTGTTATGCCACATAGATCTCCCTGTGCCTGGCTTCTCCCCCATTGTCACTCTCCATTCCCAAATTATGCCTCAATGTAGCTGTCAGGGTCTGGGTTCTGTCTTAATGTTGCTCCCTGTGCCTAAGCTCTGACCTAGGGCCACTCTCTCTGACCATATTTTGTTAAGCTATGACTCGCTGTGCCCAAGTTGTGACCCAGTGTTGCACTCTGTGCTCCATTTTTGCCCCAATATGGCTCGTAGTGACAAGAATCTGCCCCATGTGGCCATTACTGCCACATTTCTGCCACAATGTCACCCTCTTTGCAAAACTTCTACCCCAATTTGACTCTCAGTGTGGACGTTCTGGCCCGATGTCACACTCTGTATCCATTGTCCACCTATATATAAACTCTCTGTTCTCAGGTTCAGCCACAATGCTAGTCTCAGGGCTTGGGTTTTGTCCCAATGTTGCTCTCTACGGCCAGTTTCTGCCTAAAGTTGTTTTCAGTGCCCTTACCCTTCTCCATTGTTGTTCTGTATGCCCATGTCCTGATCCATGTTGGTCTCTCTGCCTACATTCTGCTCCAGTGTGTCTCTCAGTGCCTAGGTTTTACCCCGTGTGGCCTTCACTGTCAGACTTCTGCCCCAGTGTTATTCTTCATGTACAAGCTGCACCCCAATGTGGCTCTCAGTGCTCTGGGTCTGTCTCTGTGTTACTCTCTGTGGCTCTCTGTTTCCAGTTCTGCTCCAGTGTGTCTCTCAGTGCCTAGGTTTTACCCCATGTGGCCTTCACTGTCAGACTTCTGCCCCAGTGTTATTCTTCATGTACAAACTGCGCCCCAATGTGGCTCTCAGTGCTCTGGGTCTGTCCCTGTGTTACTCTCTGTGGCTCTCTGTTTCTAGTTCTGCTCCAGTGTGTCTCTCAGTGTCTAGGTTCTACCCCATGTGGCCTTCACTGTCAGACGTCTGCCCCAGTGTTACTCTTCATGTACAAGCTGCACCCCAATGTGGCTCTCAGTGGCCCCAATGTCATTGCCTGTGTCTATTTTCAGCCCTGTTGTAACTCTCTGTGGCCTTGTTATTCCCCAAGTTGTCTCTTAGCTTCTACATTTTGTCGCATGTGGTCTTTACTTTCCATTCTCAATGTCATTCTATGGACTCAAGCGCTGCCCTAAATGCTCTCTCTGTGCCAAGTTATGCCTTAATCTGTCAGGCCCGGGTGGGTCTGGGGATCTGAGCTGCTGACTCCACAGGTCCCTCCTAAGATGTTTCCCAGTGCAGCGTAGAGTATTAACTGCTCTGATCACATTCCTCAGGGGCAGGTGGCAGAAAGGGAAATGGAATAAAATTAAAAAGAGGGCAGCACTTGCTCCCTGCTTGTTTTTCAGATATAGGGCCTGCTCTTTCAGTCAGCATGCCTAAGCTCATAGCGCAATAATCAGAGGCGGAGGGGCCAGTCTTCTGACATACTGCCGCCTCCCATTATCGTGTGCAACATTTGTTGCGCATCTGAAAGGGAGGGCTCTGCAAAACAAAACAAAAATGTGTTGTGGGAGCCGCGCGCCTGTGCAGATAAAGCACCCAGGGACTGTGCTGTCTGCACACAGGCGAGAGGGTGGTGCCTGCCTTCCCATACTGGTGGGCCCCCACTGGTGTTTACTCCACGGAGGGCCGGCCTTAGGGGCAGCAGCGCCCTAGGCGAATTGGCGCCCCCCCCCGTTCTCCCGTGTGCCCCTGGTCAACAGGGGCGTGGCCAGGAAGTGCCACTTTTTTTTTTAAACCTCCTCGCTCCGGCGAGGAGGTAATGATATGAATAGGGTGCATCAGTGCCCTGTTGTTGAATGTGCTCCGCCGCCTGGTGCATTTGGTAACAGTGAGGCGCCTGCCACGCCTTCTGCCACTATGCCAGCTCGGGGGAGCCCTTGAAAGACACCCCGGAGCTGGCGTGGTGGTGGGCTAGTGGCACCTTTTGTTGTTGAAGGTGCCCATGGCGGAGGGGCGCATTTGGTGACAATGGGGTGCTGAGCACCATATTGTCATTGAATGCACCCGTGCCCCAGAGGCGCATTTCATGCAACAGTCCGCCTGCAGCGCCTTCTCCCCCTATGCCACATTGGGGGAGCCCTTGAAGACTGCCCCGAGCTGGTGTGGCGGGGGCTAATGGCACCCTGGGGGGGAGCAGCGCCCCAGGCGGTTGCTTGGCTTGACCCCCCCTAAGGCCGGCCTGACTCCACGGCATGGAGAAGACTGGCTTGGGAGACACCCTCGAAACTCATGGGATTCAAGTTCACTTCAGGTCCCTGAATCAGACCTAATGAAGCGGGGACACCTGCCTACACCTACAGTTGAAAGGCAACATTTGGAATTGGGTGAGCCCCCTTCCGGTCCTTTTGGGCTAGCGCACGCCACTCCTGCATTGGCTATTGCGCTGCTCACTCAGGTAGGCTGCCATACAGGAAATCTTCCCGGTCCAGAGTAATACACTAAGGAAAATAATGACATACTTACATCCGCACACCTGCCCTGTTCAACGTAACCCTAAACATTTCTTACATAACCTTTTGCAACCTTCGATTGGTCAGTTCCTTTGCACCCTTTCTCTTAGTTGCCCTGATATGCCAGCCTATGTGCCCATGTTCTTACACAATGCAGCTCTGTGTCACCAATTTCTCCTCTACTAATATTATTCTCTGTCAGGAGCCGAGCCAGCCTCAACATTTTGGGTGTCTGGATGAGAGTTTTAAAACTGCTCATAAGTGGGTGCCATTAACCCATTAGGCTATCGACCCCATCTTCTTCGGAGCCCAGAGGGCGGAATTGCTATTACGCCTTCCTTTGGCCCATTAGATGCATCTTTCATCCCAAATCAGAGGTCATTTAGTTGCACAAAGAGATGCTAAACAGCAGGAGGTGTGAGACATTGAAGAACCTGAGCAGAGCAGTTAAGTTTTTGGCCACATCCTATGGCATATATTGATATCGTGTGGGCAGGTTTTTGTCCTCTGCCACTGTACATTTGATGCTGCTGCCACATTAATGCCATGTTTAAACATAAGTACTCTGCTCCCTCAGATGAGAAATTCGACAGGTTCCTGCTGTAGCCCCCTTTTCTATCAGCACGCTGGGCTGAGTGTTACGGCACAGGCTCCCTTCTGTATGCAACCTCCCAACTTGGGAGGGCTTAAGCCCTCCAAAGCCAAGGGTCTGTGCCCAAGCTCGCTCCCAATGTCATCATGCTTGCCCAAACTCTGCCGCAGGTGGCTGTCTGTGCCCGTGTTATGCCCAATATCACTCTTGTTGCCCCAGTTCTGCCTCATGTTGCTCTTGCTGTCCTCAAAATGTTCTTATTGCCCCACCACAAATCTCACCAAATGTGGACACCTCAACACACACACACACACACACACACACGTTTTTATGGGCGGGCAAAGGGGGCACTTGCCCAGGGCCCCCACCTTGGAGGGGGCCCCACAAGGCTAGCTGATCTGAAGAAGTAAGATTCCATTTTGCACCAGTCTTAAATAGCACACTTCAGGATATTGTATGAGGTGCTGCTAGCCTCTAAACCCATTGCCTTTCTGTTTTGGCAAGTGCATTCTGCCTTGATCAATTCATCAAGTATTGCTTTCTGTGTTCATTGTGGTATACATAGTTTGTGTGTTCCTTATGGCACAACTCTGTAGCATTCTTTCCTTCCTGTGGGAATTATGTTGATCATGTGCAATAGGCAATGGTGAAATGCACATTGATAAAATGAGTGCCACAATGGTTCAGAAGTTAGCTCAGTGTGTGAAGCACCCATCGCACAGATATGTGTTCATATGTAAAATTAGAATATCACATTCCAGCAAAGCTGGCTGAGCCTTTCCTATGTCTGATAAACCTGCCTGCATATGTAATTGGTTTTGCAGAACAACATCTACTATTATCAGCAATGTACCTGTACCAGATAGGGGTTTCTATAAAAACTAACATATCATCAGTATTGGTTGTTCAGATGGGGTGTTGTAAAACCGAGGCAATCGCCTCCAATGATGGCATAAACGATTAGTCCAAGAGGTGAATAAGTATCCAAATTCAAGACTATGGAACAACAGCGTTCATGTTTGTATCCTGGATTTGCCGGCAGACAATACGGTGATCCTGGTCAAATCATCTAATATATCTTACATTACTGTTCTGTGTTCTGTTAGGTTTGCCTTCTTGCATGCTGCTGGTATCGTTTAGCCCATTACTTGATCTTTCTTCTTATGTAGGTGTGATGGCCTGTCTTCAATAATGTATAAATAAAAGACTGAGACAACAAGTAGTTTGTATGGAATTCAACGAGAACCCAAATAATTTTATTAATAGTGTTTTCCTCTTCCTTTCCGAGGAAGTTTCAAAGAAAAGGATAAGTCTTTAATGCTGGATCTTGCAAACTTGGTATCAGGTTTGGCATCTCATCCGTCTCATGGTAAGTTGTCTGTCTCTTTAGTTGACCTTGACTCCCTCCCTTGAGGTCTGAGGTTACTTCCCTTATGTCGCCATACAGTTTTTAAAACAATGTCTCTTTTCCTCTTCTCTATTCAATGACCCCCCCCCCTTTTTGACTTCCTCAGCTTATTCTCTTACATTCTCTTTTCCCCAGGGTAACCTTCTCTGTTTGTTTTTCCACTTTGCACAAATTTGTCTTATAACACTTCTGATAATATAGTTTTTTTTTGCAGAGGCTAATGTTGGTAGTCCCTGTTCAGACCACACAGGCACAGAGTCTATGCAGTTTCTCTTATACGATGTATTTCGTTTCACAGGAAATGGTAAACACGCCTTTAAACTCTTCTCTTAGGTCCTGTTCATAGGGATGTTGGATTCACCATTTCATACTCTTCATCTCTCTTCATTCGACCCCATGTAGATGTCCATTAAGCAGTGTGGTTTCCCTACTTATAGTTCCCTGAAGTCTTTAACACTATCTACCCTTCAGGGTCTGACACTAATAGCAAGACATCGTCGGGTCTTCCCATATGATTTCCTGGCCTTACTTGTTTGCCGGCGTAACGGCGCCTACTGCTTCCTTCTGCAATCCGCGATCAGCTGTTTTCTTTCAGACACGGCCGTCTTCGTTCGTTCAGCTCGGGTTTTTCCCGTCACAATTATGTTTACTGCTTCTTACTTCGGCGACGTCTGCGATCAGCTGTTCCCTTCTGGGCACGGCTGTCTTCTTTTTCCTCAGCGCAGCGTTTTCCTTCGGCCAAGTAAGCGACAACGATCGCTGTGTTTACTCATCAAATCAAAACAAAAACTCGTTCAACTGCGCAACGGCGCAACTTTGTATCGATATAACTAAAGTTCAGGCGAAAGTCAACAGTGCCTTTCTTTTCCAACACTCCTCTTCAATACGCCCATGCATAACCGTCCTTTTCTCCTTCCTCTCCGCGAGACCCCGTCTCCTAGGTAACAAAAACATGACAGCCAGAGCTATTAGAGGAAAGTCCATACGCGGATCATACAAACAGGACTTCCTGGTTATACGTTCAATAGGTATCACTGTATACGTGAGTCTACCACGTTTAAAGACACCGTCACACCCCCTCTACTAAACCCTTACGTTCGGGAAGGGTTTCTGCTCTGGACAAATAATCAGCTTGTGATAGCAGCTTTCCAGGTCTATGAACAGTGTTAAAAGAGAAGGGCTGGAGAGAAAGAAACCACCGGAGAACCCTCTGGTTTGAGTCTTTATTACGTGCTAACCAGACCAAGGGAGCGTGATCAGTAATTAGCGTAAATTCTCGACCAAGTAGGTAGTATCTAAGCGCATCAATGGCCCACTTGACGGCCAGACACTCCTTCTCTATGGTCGGGTAACTTAACTCATGTGGTAACAATTTCCTACTGATGAACAGTATAGGTCTTTCCCCTTCGCCTTGATTCTGAAGAAGCACTGCTCCGAGTCCCGTTCCAGAAGCATCAGTCTGAAGAAGAAATGGAGACTTAAAGTCTGGACATTGCAATACAGCTCTTCCGGTGAGGGCCTCTTTTAGAAGATTAAAGGCTTTTCGTGCTTCCACTGTTTCCCAAATTTTCTTCTGTACCGTGGGCTTCTTCAACAGATCCGTTAGAGGAGTGGCTAAAGTAGAAAAATGCGGGATAAACCGTCTGTAATACCCCACAAATCCTAGAAAGGCCCGTACTTGTTTTGGAGTTTCGGGGAACTTCAACTGCTTTATAGCCTTCACTTTTTCCTCTTGAGGTTTAATCATTCCCTGACCCACATAGTATCCCAAATATTTAGTATGGAATGTTGCTACATGGGTCTTCTTAGGGTTTATGTGTAATCCAGCCCGTCTCAAAGTTGTAAGTATGTTTCTCAGATGAACTAGATGTTCTTGCCAGGAGTGACTATAGATAATGATGTCATCAAGATATGCCCCAACATAATTTTCATGACCTTTTATGAGATAATTCATCAACCTTTGAAATGTTGCAGGTGCTCCATGTAAGCCAAAGGGCAACACCGTAAACTGGTATAGGCCGGTAGGTGTAGCAAAGGCGGTCTTCTCCTTATCGGTCGGTAATAACGGTATCTGCCAATAGCCTTTGGTTAGATCAATGGTGGTTAAGAATTTGGCTTTCCCTAAATTATTCAATAGATCTTCTATGCGTGGCATGGGGTAAGCATCAAATTTAGAAATTTCGTTCAGTTTCCGGAAGTCCATGCAGAACCTTACACTGCCATCTGGCTTCGGTACTAGGACTACCGGCGAACTCCAGTCACTATGTGATGGCTCGATGATACCCAAATCTAACATTTCCTGAACTTCCTGGTTAATGGCTTTTATCTTTGACTCAGGTATTCGATACGGTCTGAGCCCTATTACAGATCCAGGCTTAGTATCTATACGATGGCAAGTCAGTTTGGTTCTTCCTGGTAGTGATGAAAATATCTCTGTGAACTCTTGTAATAGGGAAGACAGATCAGATTTTTGTAGGATAGACAATTCAGTGTTAATGTTTAAGCTTTCCACACCAAATCTCTCCTTAATCTGTGGGAAGTTTTCTTCTGGTGGTACTTCACTAGTAATCATAGCAACGGTTTGCACTGGAGGTATCCATTTTTTAAGTAAATTCACATGATATGTTTGACAAGACAGTCTACTACCTGGCTGCCTCACCTTATACGTTAAAGGCCCCAGTACCTCCTGAATTTCAAAAGGTCCTTTCCAGCTGGCCAACATCTTATTGTCTGAGGTGGGCATCAGCACTAGTACCTGATCCCCTGTTTTGAATGTACGTAACTGGGCCTTTTGGTTATAATAGTTTTCTTGTTTCACTTGAGCTTGAAGAAGGTTGTTTCTAGCTATAGCTTGTAGCTTCTCGATTCGATCATGTAACTGGGATGCGTATTCTGTTAAAGTCAACTCCTGATCTGGTTGTTCGTCCCAATTTTCCTTCAGAGCATCTAATAAGGTTCTTACTGATCTTCCGAACAGTAACTCGAAAGGTGAGAAACCTGTTGATGACTGGGGTGTGTTTCTTAAAGTCATTAATATCCACGGTAACATTCTGTCCCAGTCTCCGTTTCCTGGCGAAGTTGTCTTCCTTAGCATCTGTTTAATAGTTTGGTTGTAGCGCTCAACTAAGCCATCAGTCTGAGGATGGTAGACAGCTGTTTTTAGATGTTCAATTTTTAGTATATCACAGACTTGCTTCAAGATATTAGACATGAAATTCGACCCTCTGTCTGTGACGATTTCTCTTGGGATCCCCACTCGTCCAATAAATGGAATCAATACATCACATATCTGTTGTGTATTTGTAGCTTTTAAGGGAAAAGCTTCTGGGTATCGAGTGTCGTAGTCTACCACAACGAGGATGTATTTATGACCCCTTCTCGTGGGGTCTATCGGCCCGACAATATCAAGTCCAATCCGACTGAAAGGCTCTAGAACAAGTGGCATAGGTTGCAACGGTGCTTTTTTTATATTAGCTCTATTTTTCTTCTGACAGTCTTCGCAGGATTGACAAAACCTAACGACTTGTTGGTATACGCCTGGCCAGTAGAATCTATCCAAAATTTTTCTAGTAGTCTTTTCCGTTCCGAGGTGCCCTTCACCAACTTGTAAGTGAGCTACTTCTAGAACTGTTTGATAATATTTCCTTGGGACCAGAAGTTGCTTCAGTTCATCTCCACTCCTGGATTTACTCACTCGGTATAACAACCCCTTCTCTCTTATGAAACGTGGACCTTGTCCCGCAGGATCTTCTGATGCTCGCTCTCGAGCATACTGAAGTAATGGATCCAGGGCTTGAGCGGACCTAAAACTATCACCATCCTCTTCCAACCTCCAATCAACTGCTAACGGAAGCATATTCTTATTCTTCCATTCCTTTTTTTGAATTCTCTTCAATTTCTTGCTCTTAGGTTGCTTACAGGAGGGGGCGTAGATTTCTTCTTCACTGAAAGGGGCCTTTTCCCACCAGCTCTTCTCAATTGCATGTATTATCTTAGGAAATTCAGGTATGTCGGACCCAACTAGTAAGGGTTTTGGCAAAGAGGGTAGTACGGCTGCTTTCACTCCCAATTCTTCCCCTCCCAATTTGATCTGGACGTACTTTGATGGATAAGCCTTTACATCCCCATGTACACAGCGAACTGGGATCTCCCCTGAGGAATTATAACTTTCACCTACCAATTCTGACGTTACGGCAGTCTGAAGGCTTCCCGAGTCGACTAGGGCAGTTGTAGGTTTTCCATCCACCTCAGCCTCGCACGTATATAGGTACTGTGATTGCCTTCCAGGCGCTTGTTCAACGTATTCACCTTCTTTAATGGAGTCGAAGACCCCCACATCCATTGGCTCCGTTTTCGGTTTCTTTGGGCAAAATCTGGCAAGGTGGCCCCAGTCTCCGCAGTCAAAACATTGAGGTCCTCGAACGGTTGTGGTAGAAGGACGATAATTTATGGGGCCCTCACTGTTGGGTCTGGACCGTATCACTTCCCCTTCAGGCTTCCTCAGCATGGAGTGGGGCCATCTTGGTTGAGGCCCAGCTTTATTGTTGGTTGTATGTGCTTTATAGGTTGTTGTATAGGATATTATTCGTCCCTGACCTGCTTTCTGATAAGCTGAGGCCACATCTACCGCTTCCTGTAGAGACAGTCGATGATGTTGTTTGACCCATCTCTGCATAGGACCGGGAAGGGCCTCAATGAACTGCTCCAAGATCACTTTTTCTGTTATTTCATTTGTAGTGGTCAGACTAGGTTGTAACCATTTCTCCGCCAGTTCCTTTACCCTATAAAATAACTGTCTGGGGGTTTCCTCTCCAGTCAATTTGACTTCTCTAAACTTGATTTGGTACATTTCCTCATCATGTCCCATTCGTTCCAGCACCACTTTCTTCATATCTCCGTATAGGGTATCTCCTGTTGGGTTTGCGGCCTGATAGGCTGACTGCATTTCCCCGGTCATTAATGGTGCAATGTAATGGCACCATCTCTCGGCTGGCCACTGGGCGTTCCTAGCTACCCTTTCGAAGTTAACAAAAAAATGGGCTGGATCTTCCCCAGTCGCGTATTTTTGCAAGACAGATGTAGGTACTTGAGGGTTGTTTCTGGTATTAGTGACTTCTAATAATTGTGCTTGTTGCATTTGTAATGCTTGCTGAAAAGCTAGTCTGTCCGCTTGGGCCTGTTGATTCTGCATTTGCAAGGCCTGCTGTAACAGTTGTTGTCCCTCGCTTAGGGTCTTGATAAGTTCCTCCATTGCGCTCTCTCTATCCCACTTCTGACACCAAACTGTGATGGCCTGTCTTCAATAATGTATAAATAAAAGACTGAGACAACAAGTAGTTTGTATGAAATTCAACGAGAACCCAAATAATTTTATTAATAGTGTTTTCTTCTTCCTTTCCGAGGAAGTTTCAAAGAAAAGGATACGTCTTTAATGCTGGATCTTGCAAACTTGGTATCAGGTTTGGCATCTCATCCGTCTCATGGTAAGTTGTCTGTCTCTTTAGTTGACCTTGACTCCCTCCCTTGAGGTCTGAGGTTACTTCCCTTATGTCGCCATACAGTTTTTAAAACAATGTCTCTTTTCCTCTTCTCTATTCAATGATTTCCCCCCCCCCCCCTTTTTGACTTCCTCAGCTTATTCTCTTACATTCTCTTTTCCCCAGGGTAACCTTCTCTGTTTGTTTTTCCACTTTGCACAAATTTGTCTTATAACACTTCTGATAATATAGTTTTTTTTTGCAGAGGTTAATGTTGGTAGTCCCTGTTCAGACCACACAGGCACAGAGTCTATGCAGTTTCTCTTATACGATGTATTTCGTTTCACAGGAAATGGTAAACACGCCTTTAAACTCTTCTCTTAGGTCCTGTTCATAGGGATGTTGGATTCACCATTTCATACTCTTCATCTCTCTTCATTCGACCCCATGTGGATGTCCATTAAGCAGTGTGGTTTCCCTACTTATAGTTCCCTGAAGTCTTTAACACTATCTACCCTTCAGGGTCTGACACTAATAGCAAGACATCGTCGGGTCTTCCCATATGATTTCCTGGCCTTACTTGTTTGCCGGCGTAACGGCGCCTACTGCTTCCTTCTGCAATCCGCGATCAGCTGTTTTCTTTCAGACACGGCCGTCTTCGTTCGTTCAGCTCGGGTTTTTCCCGTCACAATTATGTTTACTGCTTCTTACTTCGGCGACGTCTGCGATCAGCTGTTCCCTTCTGGGCACGGCTGTCTTCTTTTTCCTCAGCGCGGCGTTTTCCTTCGGCCAAGTAAGCGACAACGATCGCTGTGTTTACTCATCAAATCAAAACAAAAACTCGTTCAACTGCGCAACGGCGCAACTTTGTATCGATATAACTAAAGTTCAGGCGAAAGTCAACAGTGCCTTTCTTTTCCAACACTCCTCTTCAATACGCCCATGCATAACCGTCCTTTTCTCCTTCCTCTCCGCGAGACCCCGTCTCCTAGGTAACAAAAACATGACAGCCAGAGCTATTAGAGGAAAGTCCATACGCGGATCATACAAACAGGACTTCCTGGTTATACGTTCAATAGGTATCACTGTATACGTGAGTCTACCACGTTTAAAGACACCGTCACAGTAGGCCATTTGGGTGGAAGGGCTGGTTGATAGAACAGAGCGGACCATATGTTGCAGGCCTCATGCAAGCATATTTTAAGGTCTGCTTGTTTGACACAAAAAACGGTTTGCTTTTTGGTAAAAGTCAAAGGTTCTTATGCACGTTTATAAATGAAAATGTTACAAAGCCATTGTTTTGGAAGCATTTAAAGTTTTAAAATACAAAAGACAAACCCAGATTAAATTTGTTAAATCACATCGATTGGTATGCTGGTTCTTATATACTTCCCTTGATGGAGAGAACGAAGCTAGAATCATTCCCATTTTGCATAACACCCTTCTATAATATTTTGCTTAAAAATGCTAATGTTTGGTAATGTGATTTGTGTACTTACCAAGTCAGTTTTTTTAATAAAATGAGATTTTCAAGTTCTTACCATGAACTAAAACGAAGTGTTCAAATGCAGAAATTGCATAGTTGGCACAAATCCCAGCTTCACCCCTTCACCCCTTACCCAAAGTGTGATCCTGGCCATCTCATGTATTCTTGGATTGCCTAACCTCTCAATATTGCCAGTCCCTAAACCTTTCAAAATTGTCAGCCCTTCCAAATGATTTCCTTCTCATGGTATGATCTTAATAAAAGCCTTATTCATGGTTTCACTGTGTTGATATTTTTATCACACAGCACAGGCATTTATTTGTTCCTTTGATAGCTAATGGCAACACAACAATATCCCACTTCTAATCTCAGTCTGTCGGATAAAGACACCTTCCTGGTAGCTTCTAATATGCCTCCACTATCCATGCTACGGTATGTGCAGCATTCTCCTTCCTTCCAATTGGTCTCCTCTATCCATGCTTGATCACTTTTGCATTCTGTGAGGCAGCTAATGTGAGTTCTCTGTCTATTATGGGTTACATGTACCTTTTACATACGGTCCTGCATTAATACTACATCTACCTTTCTGAATGTTATTGATAAAAAGTATCATGGATGGACTAGAACAGTAACCCCTTTGTAGACTGCTAATGTTGGTCTTCAAATGCTACTTGGTTATCATTCTGATTAGAGCAAGAATAAAGAGGGCAAGGAGACTTAAAGGGAGTAAACAACCTTATTATGCTGCGAGACAGCATATCAACCTATATGTTGTGAGCGCGACGGGTGGGAGGAGCGACCAGTATTCTTGATCCCTTAATTCCTTTGGTTTGGTGGAGGGGGGCCCCAAAGATATCCGTGCCCAGGGCCCCAAAAGTGTTTAAGATGACCCTGCACACACACACGCTCCCCTACACCATTACACATCTCAAACATTCTCCCAGAAACTCTCACACACTCAGGCTCTTTTCTTTTTTTTTGCATACCTGCTTCTCATCTGTTGGTCGCTATTGACCTGTTGTTTCCATGGTATAAGGTGGTCGGAGGAAGAACAACTCTTGCTTGGTCCCTTAATGATCACTTTTACTACCATCACCCCAAGCTCTCTGTGTGGCCCTGAAACCTGGATTGCTCAACACATTGCACTGCAAATATGGCTTCTTTGTACACCATTTTTGCCACCTTCTATTCCTCTCTCATCTAACAAAAAATGTCAGTGCTGTTGGTTTTACGATCAGCAAGGACACAACATAGGCCCATCTCCCCCCTCTTACTTAACTCCCCTGTATATTGAACAAATTCTTGCCCAATTCATGCTCACACTGACTGTACTATCCTCCTCATCTACCAACCACCCAGCAATCTCAATCTCTTCTTCTCCAATCTTAATCTGCTACTTGACACAGTCCCAGTGATGTCTTTGCCATCCTGATGGATGACCTCCATCTCTATAATGTCACCCAGGCCGATCAACTAAAACTGGAATTCACACTCGCTCTAACCTCTCGCTGGCCAGTCTAAATAACCTTCCTATCCATACCTAAGGTACCTCTTGGATCTCATTTTCCTATCCTCCAACCAACTCCTTTTCTCTCTCCATTGACTGTTCCCCCTCTGATCACTCACTTATTAGCTTCACCATTTCCATTCTCCCTCCAACTTCATCCTTTCTTCCTCGATTATCACCAACCAAAACTTAAAGCCTGATTCCATGGTCCCAGATCTTGATCAAGTTAAGGTCTCTCTGCGAGATCCCTCTTGGTCACTTGCCCACTCAATGGAATCTGCCTTTGGTAAACTCAATGCCACACTTGCTACCACCTCCGCAATTCACTATTTTTACAGCTCCTTCGCCCCATCCTACTTATACCCTCTACCATGGCTTTCTCCCACCATACATAAACTGAGAAAAACCATGCCCCTCAGTTACAGCACTGATACAAAGATTGTGTCTCTACTCTTCTTATGGCATTCAAAGACTCTCATTTCCCTCACTACTGGTCTTGAGGCATCCACATACTCTTACTGCATAGATCTAATAACCACTCTTTGCTCACACCTTTGCAAACTATCCAGGACCATCAATGCCATGATATGTCCCACTCAATATAGCTCTATGTCCTCCTCTCTCTCTACTGATACCTTTCCTCCTACTTCTCCAAAATCACCTCAATGTGTGACACCCACTCAACCCTTCTCTTTCTCTCTCCCCCTTCATTCCACCTCCCATCATCCATGATTTCTTCACTATTCCACTTCTCTTCCACCTCCCCTATGGAATCTATACACATCCTTCACTCTGGCAATACATCCTACACACCTATTAATCCCTTACTACCCCAAACTATTAAGGAGTTTGTACTGCCTCTCACCGGTCCTCCCTCTTTCACCTTTTTCACTCAATGGGTATCTTCCCAGCCTGCAATAAGATAGCTATACTAAAGCAATCCACTACTGACTCTAACAATCGTCATTCCACAGACACGTCTCTCTCCTACCACGCTATTCTAAAATCCTCTGGAGTTGCCTTTAACTGCATTGTCAACCACTTCGATGTGCATCCACTTCGTGACACTCTCTAATCTGTACTTTCATCAAAAGTACCCACACCTAAGTATCCAATTTGCTAATGACTTCTTACCACTTACACTTATAATTACACCCCATTCTACTTGTTATTTCTGCAGCCTTCAACACAGTGGACCTTCGCTTGCTCTTCCAAACTATTTCCTCACTTGCATTCATATATGATGGTGTCCAGTTAAAGTACCTAATACAAGAGGATCGAATGCCAAAGGGTCGGCTGGTCATATTGCTGGGCGAAAATGGGAGCTTGGTGACACCGTCCACTAGGATGTAGGGTCCGGAGCAGGTAAAGCCAGGCTGCCCAGTCTCCCTGGCCATCACCAGCCTACATAGAAAAAGTCCTCACTAACATGCAAGGGGCCCAGGACACAGGACATGTTGACCCGGAGGGAGGGAGGTACCCTGAAAGGGAAAAAAGTATAGGACAACGGCAATGGATCTCAAGTCAGAACAAAGGGAAGGCATCTGTTGGTCAAGGGAGAAGGGCACCATTTAGAGGGCAGAAAAGCAACCCCTAAGTCACTCAGTTTCAATAATCAGGTCCAGCAGAACTTTTGATCCCCACCAGGAAAAGGCCTCACTCTGTCTCTGTAAGAAGCCCACAGAACCATTAGGAAGTGATTCCACCCATCGCGAAGGATGATGCCATCATAGTCATTGAAGTTGTAGCCATTGAGACTGGTTTACCTGATGCAGCAAGTGACTAGCGATGGTGCTGGAAAACATCCTTCCGGAGCTAGTGTTGAACCCGCTCCAGTGATTGAAGAAATTGGAAGTGATTGCCATTCCCAGGAGAGCACTTTACCTGACCCCCCCTCCATTGCCCTACCAAGGTTCCTTGCCAGAGGACATTGCAAATACCCATGAACTAGAGACTACCGGCCACCCCATGATTAGACGCTCTCAAGCGTCTGTTGTCTTTTCGCGTTGTTGATTGGTAAAAATAAAAATAAAGTATTACCAAAAAAATGAAATATACATTTGCAAATCAGTCTGGTCCCACCCATTGGGGCAGTTCAGCACCGAACTGCCAGGCAATTGTCCTCTGAACAAGACTACTATCAGCCACCCCAGACACGTGTTTTGGCTTTGTTGGGCCTCCTCAGTGAGGTGAAGCATTCCTTTTGACTGAGCCATAAAACTCAATGCCAAAGTGCATCTGCACATACCCAAATTGACCTTTTACAATTGACCTTTTGCAAAATTGACCTAATTATAATGGTCCTAATTGACCTTCTGAACAATTGACCTTTATATTATTTTAGTTATTTTATATATATGTATTGGGTTGGTTTTGGATTATAAATAATATAAAGGGATTGGGTGTAGGGTTGCAAGGGTTTTTGGATTGGGTGAGGGGCTGCGGGGGGTTTCCCCCTGCATATATGTCCTAATTAGGTCAATTCTCCCGAGGTCAATTCTCCCGAGGTCAATTGTGAAAAGGTCAATTAGTATACAACCGGATTACCTAGTCTTTAGAGCATCGTGTATTCCAAATACTGCAACAGATACTAATAATGCACCGTCCAAGATCGGACCAATTTTGTCTTTTTAACCCACTGGCCACCCTAATTCAGAATTTCGTGACCCACTGGAACCAATCAGGAAATCCAGTATGGACACATAACACCACTCAGAACTTACCAGAAAAATAATCATCATGATTTTGGACCTGATCACTGATCAGAGCATAGACCAAAAGAGCACCAACCTCCTAAACCAGGATGGAATAGAGTTTGGACCATTTCGGGTCAGCCTTTCCAACCTAGCACCTTCTAAACTCCTGTGCGCAGCATGCAAACCAAGGACAAGTGGAAGATTGGAGTCAGCCCCCCATATCTTCCATACGGTATAAGACACTGACATAACACTACAGATTATCCACTGCTAGACCAATATCAAACTGGAAGGCTAATGGCTCAGTCTAACCCTACACTCTATTAACAGGAACCTTCAAGAACTTCAAACCCCCTCTCCTCGTGCCCAACTAACCGGCTCACCACTCTATCTACCAGTAACCTTATATGTTACACACAAGCCCACTTCAAATTGTATACCAGTTAAGATAAAAATGAAGAGTCCAAATCGCACACTGTTGGGTTTTACCTATTCTGGCTATGAGGCTATTTCCTGTATTGGCCAGTCACCAACTGTGATGCTCAGTGCTGCATTGACATATTTGTCTGAGTGCTGTCAAAGAGGATGCTGTGTATGTGTGAAAACATGGTTTTGGCAATGTGTTTGCAGTTTTACTTTAGGTTGTGGGAAGAGGTTCCCGGTTTTGGCAATTTATTTGCAGTTTTGCTTTAAGCTGTAGGAAGTTGTTCCCAGTTTAGGTAGTGCCTTAGTATGTGGCATGTGATGGCTCTATTGTGGGCAAGTTTTTATTTGGAGCCATTTGGTGGTAGGGTGCCAAGTTAAGTGGTGTATTGTGGTGCCAAAATGTGATTTTGGTGTTTCATGGTGCCAACGTGTTTTTGGCAAGTTTTTGAGGATTGAGTGGACCTACTGCATTTAGAATAAATGTTCAGTGATTAACTGTTAAGTAATGTTTTAATTTGCACTAATCTGACCATTTTTCCACAGGTACTTTCCAAGACGGACTCTGCAAGCATGAAATTGTGGGACTTTTGTGTGGTGCAACCTAAATTTCCATTTACCATAATTTTGTTGCTGAATTTGTGGTTTGTGTGGAGAATGCGTGTGGGTGATGGTGTGAGTGAGGGTGAGAACGGTGGTAATTTTGGTAATAGTCTTGTGTTTTTGGACCTACTGAATTTCGAAGTAATGTTCAGTCATGGTATGCCTTGCTTTAACCCAACAAGTCCTCCACAGGTACGTTCCAAGTTGGACTCTGCAAGCATGACATTTTGGGATTCTTTTATGGTGTCACTCAAATTCTATTTTTCAAGTTTTAATGCTGAATTTGTTCATTTGGTTTGTTTAGGGGAATGTGTGTGGGTGATGATGTAAGGTCAGTTGTGAGTATATGGTTGTTCAGTTGTGAACATCTTGTTGCTGGTGTGAGCATTGGTTGCTCAATGTTGAGCATAGGTTGCTCAGTTGTGAGCATTTGGTCGCTCAGGTTTGGTGCCTATAGTGGTGCCAATGGTAGTGTGGGTTGGAGGTCTGGTTTTTAATGTTGGTTCACTATTAGTGTCAATGCGATGGTATGTTGATACTGACATTTTAGTTGGTGCCAATGTTGGTGTTATGGGATACCGACATTTTGGTTGGTCCCCAAGAGGGTGTTTTGAGGACGCCCATAGTGGAGGTAAGATGTGTAGTACGCTTTAGGCTGTTAGTGGGGTTTAACCCTGTTGTTTGTGTTAGCACAACTAGCTGTTGGCGAATGATGATGCAGGGTTATAGTTGTGATGGAGTTGGTAATGGTTGTGCACGGGACTGTGGGCTGGTTCCCTTGTAGCGAGTTCCATAAAAGGCCTGTTATGGTACTGGTGATTGTTTTGGAAGTAGGTTAGCTATTTGGTAGCTACACTAAGGATTTGAGGGGAATAGCTTTATGCTTGGAGCGGTTTGCTGGATGGGTATTTAGAAGGATAGTTGTTTGAGGTCTATATATTGTTCAGTAACGACTGTGCCTTCTCTTTCTTCCTTTTATTGTATTGTTATGTAAGGGGGGAGATGTGTTGGGTTTTACCTATTCTGGCTATGAGGTTATTTCTTGTATGTGTGTGTGTTTGAGCCTGGAATGTTGGGTATGCAATGTTGTCTGACTAGAATGTGATGAGGTAGGTGCTGTGTTCCAGAAAAGAGTTGGGAACTTATGCTTGGCACAGGGGGACCAGTAGATGTGTCTCTCCTTTGGCCTTGTCTTATGTTTTACCTTACTTATCCCTGTGTAATTACCTGTAACCTAAAGAACCCAGTAAAGACTACTTATAACATTTAAGACTCCTGAACATCTGTACAACCCCAACCTTCTTAAATGTAACTCTTTCTTCTTCTCACTCTCAGCTGACGACTTTGCCACCAACTTCTTCTCTAAAGTCGCTACGATATGGGACACCGTGTCTGTCCTCCTCTGTCTCTTTCCTTCTTCATTCTCTCCACCACCCAACACTCTCACTGTTTCCTCGCTACACTATTGCACTTGCCACCGATGACCCTGGAATACATAATCAGGCAGCTTGCATAGATGATCTGCTCCTGCCACTCAGATGCTTTCTACTTTTCACTGTACCTGGTATCTTCCCAGCCTATTTGAAGAATGCCACTATCACATCAGTTTTGAAGAAACCCATCAATGACTGAACAATTCAGGGAACTATCCTCCTGTTTGCCTCATTCCTCACTATACCAAAGTTCTAGAATGTGTAGACTCTGCATCATTGACTCAAACCCTCACAATAAGGCTCGCAACTGACATATGTGATCTGTCCTCAACCAGTGACATCTGTTATCCATCATCATCCATCCTAATTGAAGGGCTGAAAAGGTTTCCACATATATGCAGGAGTGGCTAAGCGCAGCAAGGGAGCCCAACCCAACCAAAGGAGGTACGGATGGCTTCTCTCCTCGAGAACCTTTTTGAAACTAATACATTTAAACGGTGCATTTTACAGCACACTTTTTTGAAAAAAGAGGTCAAATGTCACACGGTTTGTAATTGGTTTTGTAGGGCAACTCATGAAAAGTTCCAATAGATGCGATTTACCAACAGTGCACATGCAGATTTTCCAAGCATTTTCATGATGCCTTTTATCACAGTATATATGCCAGGGCAAAACAGAAATGTCATGCTGGCCGTGACCAATCATTTCCATGCTGGCTGCACCAATATTTGCCAGCATTCCCATAGCCAAACATATTCAGGTTGGCTTTGTGCATAATGATACTATAAGAAGCCAGTATACCCGTGTAAAAACGTGATCCTGTTGGCACAGCCAGCAAAAAGACCTGCCACAAAAAGAAAACAATTCAACAATGTCTGCACCAATATAGGCCAGTCACGCCATGTAAGAGCACTCATTATACTGACTTTACCTTTGATGCCAGTAAAAAAAATGCCACTTCAGAAAATATATTCTGATTGGTTGCACCAAAGTAGGCCAGTCTAGCCACGTAATAACACCTATCATGTTTACTTTACTCTTGATTCCCATTACATCATATCAAGCCACTGTAAGAAAATATATCAAGACTGGCCTACATTGCCATGTAATAACACTTATCGTGTTTGCTTTACCTTTGATTATCAGTAACAAATGCTATTTGACAGAAGGAATGTATAACCAGACATCCGCTGCAAAAGTAGGCCGGTCTTGCTACGTAATAAACATATCATGTTTACTTTATTCTTGATGCCCATAATAACCTTTATTACATTTGCTTTATTTTTTATGCCTATTACAACATGCCATGCCAAAGTAATAACATATAGCCAGACTGGCCCACCAATGTATGCCAGTGTTGCCACATAATAATACATATCATGTTTGCTTTACCTTTGATCACCAATAAAGCATGCCATGCCACAGAGAGAAAATATATCTATTTTGACCCAAAAACATAGGTCAATCTTGCCAAATAAAAACGCTTATCGTGTTTGTTTTACTCTTTATGCCCATTGAAGCATGCTGTGCCACATTACAAACATATATCCAGACCGGCCCACCAACTTAGGCCAGTCTTGCATTTAATTACACTTTTTGTTTGCTTTACTCTTAATGGCCATTAAAACATTTGACAACACAAAGGAGATGATGGCTGGAAGGTTTAGAATGAATCTCAACCACTGGCAATTGCTCTGGGAAACCCTCCAGGTCATTGTTCTTCAGCTTGCAAAGCCATTACAAAAAGGGGAAAGACCATATGCAAATCAGGCTTGGCCAGACCCCAAAGGGGGCAGTCCAGCCCAAACTGCTTGGTCACATTCTTTCTGCACGATACCACATGTCCTGGCTGATACCCTGCAACTGCCTCCCTTCCACTGCACACGATCAGAGGCAGGCTCAATGCCAGGCACCCATTCATACACATTCATTCATTATTTTCTCTCATTCACGCACAAATTCATACATCCATTAATGCACGCACATTTGGAGGAAGTGCTTTTGTGAAGTGCTGTCGGCTGTGGAGGAGCCCGAATGCCCGTTTTCTGTGGATCCTGAACTACTATTCAAAAACTTGAGCTACGAGCCTAACCTCCGCCCCTTTTTCCCATAATCCTCATAAAGAATGAGCCGCGCGCATTTGGCGCGCGCGCATTTGGAGGAAGTGCTTTTGTGAAGTGCTGTCGGCTGTGGAGGAGCCCAAATGCCCGTTTTCTGTGGATCCTGAACTATTATTCAAAAACTTGGTAAAGACACAGAGGAAGGAGAGCCTCTCATATAAACTATTAAGCACACTATAAGTAGTGTTATTTATATAATATACCTTTTAATTTTACTTATTTACAGAACTACAAGCCTAAGCTCTGCCCCTTTTTCCCATAATCCTCATAAACAACGAGCCGCGTGCATTTGGCGCGCGCGCATTTGGAGGAAGTGCTTTTGTGAAGTGCTGTCGGCTGTCTGCTGGCTGAGGGTCTGAGGGCTATGGGCAAACGTAACGTTCATTTTTTAAGTTTCGTATCTGACTGTATACCTTTTGGGTAATTTCTTTTTTCTTTTTGTTGGTTTAATGGTGGAAGCTTTATTCCTGAACAACGTTTATTAGAGTATTTGTCTTTCCACGAATATTTGAGTATTGTTTACTGCATGTTGTGCATTTGTCTGGCAGCGCAACTAATTGATCCGTAAATGAGACAGTGTTGTCGGTGCCTAAAAGAGAGGCGATCACGCAGTGAAACTTACTTTCCTCCTTTGCAATTGACCGAATTGCATTTTGTTACCTTGTACCGAGTGTCCCTTTGCTGGTAACATCTTGTAGCAACTAGGTGGTCATTGTAGTTCACTGCAAACAAAATGGTAATTACTCTGCGCACCGGGATGCCGTCGAAAGAAGCCATCACAGTGTGTGTGCGTGAAGCCATTTGCACGCCTAAAACGTCTTCACGAACTATCAATCTCATGCGAGTCAGTAAATCTGCCTCTAGCATAAGAGCTTGTTCGGCAATGGCCGACATTAGAAAATTCTGTTCTCTAGGGGGTAAAGGCGGAAGGAGCCATGAAAATGTTAAAAACCCAAGTCTTAATGGTCCTTTAAATAATCAGGATCTAGCTTGCAGAGATACTCAGGGGAGCAACGTGGGCACTCAATCCTCCCTCCCGGATTCGTTAATTGCTGCAGGAGTCCTTAATGTAATTGACCAGCAAGAACTGGGGGGGGGTGGAACCACAAAATGAAGTGATAGAAATCCTCCCTAGCACACAAACTACTCTCGGACATAGTAACGAGGAAACAGAGCCGAATGCCCCTGCCAGTCATAGTGATAGCGATACTGGTGATGAGGTGAGAATGGTAAATACTCATAATAGAAACATGATTAGTTCACCTGAGGCAAAAAAGACCAGCAGTTCCAATCAAGTCTTAGACGATAGTGAATACAGACAAGATTTATATCAATCGCCTATGATGTTTTCCCCTACGGCTAATGCATCTTCTGTAATGTCCTGTTCTTTTGCTCAACCAACCCCTCGGCGAAATCACTCTGCTCCAAATGAAAAAACACAAGCAATACCGGGAAATTTTGTAATAGGTCTAGAAACATCATTACAAACAATGAATGCAGCTTTGTTCTCACTTACACGTCTATATGACACACTAGACACCAAAATAAATGATCAACATTCTTTATTAATTAAATTGTTGCCAAGAAATAAAGCTAATGAATCAGATTGTGTATGCTGTGAGAAACAAACTAGCAGACATAATAGTCTAGCTGCAAATTTAGAACCAAGAATTGAAGAAATAAAATCACAGGATGACGAAATACTACTAATTGATTGTACACAAAATCAACAGACTGCTTTGCAACTGGGGGCAAAAAAAAAGGAAGAAGTCTAACAGAACTTGTCAAGGAAAACATTACTATTGACCCTCATAACGATAAGTGTCAGAAAGCACTTCCATGAGTACCAACCAAGATAAAAATGAGGAGTGCAAACCAGGGCAATCATGCACTAAAAAAAAAGAAAGCCAAGTCTAAGAACTTGGAAATGGCCAGTAAGCATCCTCAGGTACAGATGAAAAACAGTGTGGCTCTAACTGCTTCTGGGGCATCAGAGAATAGTAATGCCCTAAAGTATAACATCTTTGATACGAAAAAGAAATAAACAAACACTATTGCCACAACAGCAACAAAAAAATAAAAAAAATGTTCCAACTGTTGCAAATTCTAAAATTACAGGTACAAGGCAGTTTATCCGTACCCTAACGCTACCCAAAACAGCTGCTGCTGTAGCTCGCACGGCCATTGCTAATAAATATCGAAATGTGATATTGCAAAAAGCGAGTCAAGGTCGACCAACACAAAACACGCTTGCAGAATATGAGCCCTTAGACAATTTAATCCTTTTGGTAAAACAGCAAAGGGAAGTTGCTAATGGTAATACTGTAAAGGAAAAAGTTAGAATGGTGGGTAACAGTGAACCAGAGGTCACAGCAAGCACATCACTGGATCAGCCAAATGGTCATTCTAAGAATACTGAGAGATTGCCAATGAGGGAGACATCAGAACAACCTGGTGAGGGGGATGAATGTTATGACTCAGCAAATCAGTATCAGGAAAAACCCATTTTAATGAGTGAATGGGAAACGGAAATAGAGCAATCTTTAAAAATAATTATTGCTCAGGTGAGCACGCAAGAGAATCAAATAGGAAATGCCATGAGTGGTGGAGCACAAACACCTTTGACCAACACCACAAGACAATTTAATAGTTTGTCACATGCCAAAGTAAGCTATGCAACCAAAGCGGGGTTCCGTACTGCATTGAGAGATTCTAATACAAACTGTTTAATGCTGCAGTGTCGCCCTCATGCCTTTCGCAGTTTTGATCTGAATAGACAATCCGTGATGAATATATTTGCAGAGGTTCTAGCTCTTCAATGGATATGTTCGAGTCACATAGACCAGATAGAATTCCGTCACAGAAATGACTTGTCTATGGTAAAGTTATGGATGAAATCAAGCTTTGTCAAAAATGCTGTGTGGGAGGCGAGAGATGACCTGAATGAACTGGGTTTTATTTTACTAAATCCAGCTCTTTTTGATCAACAACAGCCCCCTAACCTGAGAAATCAGAATGTTCCTAAACCAAATGTGTACTACAAAGGTCAAAATCATAACTCAAAGACAAATGTGGCAAGATTGGATGGACACATATTGGATACTAGAGAAATGAGACTGAATATCAACTAACTAGTCCAAAACCAGAAGCCTCTCTCTCTAGCCTCCTGGAATACAAGAGGCTTTAAGCATCTTACTAAATCTAAAGATAGCCAATTGATGAGTTATGATATTTTGGCTTTTCAGGAAATATGGCTTTCCATCGCTCCTGTTTGGGATAATCATGTTGTACTATTGATTCCAGCTATTGTGCCAGTCAGAGGTAGACCCATGGCAGGTTTAATGGTAGCTATAAAGTCCTCTCCCAATATGCAGATTGAGCCATGGTTTTCTCCGAATAGCTTTCTGCAATTGGTAAAGATAAAATTAAAGTCATCAGATATCGGTTTGATAAACATCTACTGGAATCACTCTGCAATATCTGATTCTGACTTCTTCGATGCCATGGATGAAGAATTAAAATTAACAATACTGGACCCGATTTGTAGTCATGTAATTATCACTGGAGATTTGAATTTAACATGTTTCCCCCAAGTGGGGAAACCTCTGACTCCGATAGCTAAAAGATGGAATGCTTTTATGGTTGAACGTCAATTCCTAATGTTAAATGGAGCAAAAAAAGGTGATATGCCACCTCAGAGTACATGGCATAGAGGTTCACATACAGCAACAATTGATTATACCTTTGTTGACAAAGATCTGTTTAATCACATAACTGAATTCCAAATTATAGTTCAGGAAATAAGTGACCATGATATTCAATCTACAAAATGGTCCTGGTTTACAGAAAATAAAACTTATGATTCATCCCTAGCTCGAAATTTAACGACAAACTCTGCGCAAAATAGGTTCCATTGGACTCCTTTATCTCTACAAATCCTAAGTGAAAATTTGAATCAATTACCGAATGGAGATGCACACTATGGCTCCAATATCTTCCCTTCCTATGTTGAAGAAATGCACATTTTTAGAATGAAGAAAAAGAAAACATAACAGAATAGATCTTAGAACTTTGCATACATTTGACCATGAGGTGGCCCTCTATAAAACTCAATATCGAGCTGATAGAAGAAAAATCATAAAGAGAAACCCTCCTGATTGCCTGTGCCAATTGAATACTCTAAAATGTAAACATAAAAACTGGATAAGAGCAAGAAAGGGTCTAATGTATCAACGAGATGCAGAGGTCATGCTGAGGAGTTTTCAAGAGAAGAATTCAGCAAAAATATGGGCGCACTTAAAATATACTCAAAGTAGAATTCAAATGGTGAATCAAATGAGTCCCATTCCCCAAGACGTGTGGGCTGTTTTATACAAATCCTTGTGTGCTGACACATTGACTACCAGGCATCAGGACACTGATGAGTGGAGTAAAATAGAGAACCTTGCCTTTGACATTGATGACATCCTACTATTTATCTCAAAACTGTCTACATCTCGCGCTCCGGGCCCCGATGGACTTTCCAATTTTATGATAAAAAAAAACCCACTGCATGGGCAATTTTAGCTACCATTTTCAATCAAATTGTGTTAACGCGGTGTATCACTGACTCCTGGAGGAAATCCATCACCATACCCATTCATAAGAAGGGGGATAATCAAAACCCTAGGAATTGTAGACCTATATCTCTTTTGGACATGCCAAGCAAAATTTTTGCTCGACTATTATTAAGAGATATGAACAAATGGTTGAATGGCACAGGAATCAGAGACACAGATCAAACTGGCTTTATGCCAGGGATGGGGACAGCAGTTAATCTTCACATATTGGAAGTCATAAAGAAACAAGAACATCAGAAAGGCCAGGTAGTTTACATGGCCTTTATTGACTTCCAGGCCGCCTTTGATTCAGTGTGCAGGAAACTTCTAATCAATAAGCTAAAGGAAGCAAAATGTCCTGATTATCTCACATTTTGGGTTAATGAATTACATTCACAAACCACAGTTCAAATTAGATTGGCCCTAGACGGTACTCTGTCAGATCCAATTGAAACTTTTTGTGGGTTAAAACAAGTGTGCATACTGGCAAGTACCTTGTTCAATTGTTTCATGTCGGCGGTGCAGCAAGAGTTTATGAACATCAAATCTGATGCTCCCTGCTTGGGACGTCATGCAGTCCCCTGGTTGTTCTATGCTGACGATCTAGTGTTGCTAGCTAAGACGCCACGGGGCCTGCAAGCTCTCTTATGTTGCTTAAGTAACTATGCCGATGCAAATCTTTTAAAAATTAACCAAGATAAGTGTAAAATCATGATACTATAGCCCAAGAAGAAAAAAGCCTCTAAAATTAGAGAGTGGCAAATCCAAAACTTTAACATAGGAATTGTCACTGAATACAAGTATCTGGGAATAACAATTAGTAATGACCAACAGGATAAACCATACTACAGTGAAATTGAAAATAAAGTTAACACTGGCATAGCCCAGTCAAATATAATACAGGCCAAATTAGGAACATTTTTCGCTATTACCAGCTATTACATTTTACAAGCAAAAAGTGACACCCATAATAACTTATGGGGCGGAAACCAGAGCGATCATCCTTGAGAGTGTTTGGCTAAGATCCAAGGTTGTTTCTGGAAGAAGGTTTGTGGCCTCCCAATGTCTATATCAATGTGTCTATTAAGGCATGAAATGGGGCTAGTATCTCTGTATGCAATATATTAATGGAAAGTTCTGTTATTGTATCGAAAATATCTGATAGCTGTGAGAGAAAATGGAATAATGTACTCAATGGGAAGACACATGTTGGAATCAATGAATCCAAATATCCTGAAATGGAGAAAATGGTTCAAAGTATTGATGGAGATGTCCGGCATTGATGACAACCTACTTATTAATAATCCCATGAGGGCGAAAATGAAACACTGGTTGTATGATTGGATAAAAACTAGAGATGCATGTATGAAACTGAGAGTGTTTAAACAACAAGCTTTTGCAACTAAAAAACTTCATGTAATTGAAAATTATCTAACTAAGTTTCCTGACCCCAAATCCAGGTATTCATATACGAGAACAAGGCTGACCATTTGCCTAACGAATCAAGTGCGATTCACGAGAAGTAATACATCCAAGGCCAGCTGTAGATTTTGTCTTGCACCATCAGCTATAGAGACACTAAAACATCTAATCTCTGAATGCCCTGCGTTACTGCGGAAAAGATGTCAAATGTTTAAACACCTATTTGAGACCTATTCCATGTTGAGCGAGGGAAGCTTTTGGAACATTTTGTATAACAGTCAGTCTGTAAAAATGAACATTGCGAGTCTTTTGTTTGTTGAATCGTTAAATTTGCTGAATCAAACTGATACCAACAATTTCAAAGTGGCATGATCCAGCAAATAACTGTTTTTAAAATGATGAGTGTTCTTATGTAATGAAATGTACTCATTAGAGATTGTATTGTCAAACTTTGTTTTTTTTAATGTAACCATTTTTTATACTGTGTAATGTTTAATTTTTTGAAAGGCTGTCTTTTACAGCTATATCAAAAATAATAAAATAAAAAACTAAAAATAATGTATCCGTTAATTCACGCACACATACACCAGACACTCTCTCATTCAATCGCACACACCTACAGATACAAACACTTGCATGAACTCATACATACATAAATCCATACATACATGCAATATATAAAGAAATCCTTCTATCCTTGCCTGCAGCCTGGCCAGGACACCACCTGCTTCAATAGTCCTGCAGCACACACAGGAACCAAGAAGCAGAGAGAGCTTCCTGGTTTCTGAGGGCATTTGTAGGGGATCCAGAACACCTCCGGATCACCACGCAAGGAGGTCTAAATGTGAAGGGAGCTGCAGGAGTACACTTTGGCATATTTAGGTCTTCAGTTACGCAGCCTGCATCCCAAATGGGCCAGGCAAGACTGGGGAAGCAAAATGTACCCAGTCTTGCACGGCCCAATGGGTATGCGCAATGGGGAACTTAAACTGTCAAAGGGAAACCACATTTCCCTTTGACAGTTAAAGCCAGACCAGGAACCCTTGAGAGGGCTTTCGCTGGGCTGGCTTTGGTCCATCTATAATGGGCAACGGTGATGGGTCAGCTCCCCATCTCCCATTATGGACGAGTCGCCCCTGAACTAGGCATCTGGTCCTTTGGAAGACAAACATTTCTAGATGACTCCAATGTGTTGTCAAAGTTGTATTTAAAACAAAAAAAAGTAATAAGCACAGAGATTTCTGAAGGTGGTGTCATCTTGCCCTGAATCACGTCATTGTCATGGTTATCATACCTAGACTGTAATCAAATGAAATAGATTTTTTTTTTCGCTATATGATAACATTTTTATGTACACATGTAGTATCTGACTGAATGTTGTCGTGTCCTGCTGGCCATTTGAGTGCTGATGCAAACCTGGTGCAAGCGGCTGACTGACAGCTCAGGAGATTGCTGAGTGTTTGTATTGTGTGTATTCTGAATGGAGCTCATGTTCCTTGGGGGCGTAACGTGAATGAAAGGCGTAAAGGCCTTGAGTACGGCTTTAACACCTTTCATTCACGTCACGCCGCATTTTCACACATTTGTATGGCAAAGAGGAGCGGAACCCAACTTGTGTTTCCGCAGCCCTCCTTCCTCTCCGTTATATAAATCCTCCTGCATTTGCAACGGCATGGATTTTCATGCTGGCGCAAATGATGGCGATCCTGATGTGGTCCGCCTGCTTTGTGCACCAGCATAAAGCCGGCAGACGGCATAGGGGTCCATTGTACATGCTCCCTACCATATGAGCATGGCAGGGAGCTTGTACAATTGAAATGAAACCCTACCTGACATGCTTGCATGTCAAGGAGGGTTTCATTTCAATTGGGAGCACTGCTTGCCATGAATATGCAACTAACACCAAAAAAAAATTACGCATCTAAAAAAAAAAACAATTCCTGTAACAGCGCCTCGATGCCCGCGGACTGTGTGAGCCCTTTAAAAATGCAAAATAAAAAATAAATTGGTGGTGTTGGTGGCTCTGGGTGGTTTCTCGATTGATAGCGGAAGGCTGTGCTACGCCAATGTGTCTTGCATCACAATGGAGGCTGTGCAACGCAACTGGGGGCTTGTTACTTGGATATGGGCAGTCCAGGTCGGTATGGACCTCCCCAAAAGGTCCATCCTAGTCCAGTTCCTTGGTGACCTGTGGTTGCCTGCCTTTCATAACCCCACGTCTTGGAGTATACATCCTCACAGCCTGATCTCTGTCCACCCGCTTGTTGATGTGCCAGTAGCAATGGTTTCTACTGAGTGTGATGCTTGCATGGCTGTAATGTGAATATGACTGCATGTTGTTTGTAATAAAAAGACATGTAGTCTCGCTGTGAATGTTGTCCTGCCCCGCTGCCTATCTATGAATGCTAAAGGAACGCTGGTGCAAGTGTGGGGCTGACACCCCAGGAGATTGATGATGAGCGCCTGTAGTGGGAGTGCTCTGAATGTGTCAGTTCGGGCCCTGAAGAGTGGTGCAGCAGGATGGCTGGTGGGGGCTCCCTCCTGAGTGTACCTTACGAGTAACTGAAGCGATACAATAAAGCTTCTTGGACTGTCTCACAGCTGGTCTGTGTCTGGACCACCATCTATACTCTTCTGGTTACTACAATATGCATTCTTTTCTGTTTCTCTTCTTTTCCAAATAAATGCTTTTGTAAAATGTGAAAAAGAGAGTCATCGTGTGATTCCTTCTGCTTCCTTTGCTTAAAGCGTGCACGTGCCCTCCAAGATAGTGCTCTGATTCAGGGCACGATGGTTTCACAAGCTTTGCGCATAGCAGATTCTCATGGTTCAAATGGCAGCTTTGAAGCATTATGTATTTCCTAAGGACAGCACTTAGACGAATATGGTAAAGCTGTTTGCTGAAAGAAGCCCAAGTGGAGGGAACCCAGCAAGCAAAAGCAAGAAGATGTCTACCATTATGTGAACATTGGAATGGAAGGAAAACAGCCTTATGAGAGAATCCAAATACCGATGGGACAAGTTATGCAGAAAATAATATGCAACCTATGTTTTCCCCATTAGATGTATAAGGGGCAGAGCGTGTCTAGTGATTCCCTCGAAAACGTAGCATCGAATGCAAAAGCATCGACAAAAAAATGCATCAAAAAAAGCATTGTTTTTAAAGGTAAAGGTTTTATTTTTATTATCATTGTTTTAAGGGGTTAAAAAAACGGGGTTTGGGATGGGGGGCCCCATTCAATTTTTTTTTTTTAAATGCATTTTTTCAATGCATTTTTTTCAATGCATTTGCATTCGATGCTTTTACATTCGATGCCATCACTCACCAGAGTACCAGTGAAAGCGGCGGTGGCTGGTGAACTGTTTAATTGGAGGGGGGGTGTATATGTTTCACACCAATATGCTGGAGAGACCAAGCGAAGCGAGGGAGCCCGAACTAACCAAGGGGGCTGCGATGCAGATGAGGAGCGGTTTTAAATAGTGGCTTAAAAGGGTTCATTTTACAGCACAATTTCAGTGAAACATTGGGTAAAAGGCCACACAGTGTGCAATTGGTTTTGTAGAGTAACATTGAAAAGATACTGCAGATACTGAGTCACTAAAAGTACACAGGGCGATTTTCCAACACATGTCCACAATGCCTTTGCCTGCAATATATGCCAGTATTCAAATCATGTTCATACTGGCTGTGCCCATGCGTGTCCGTGCTGGCTCTGCTAGTATCCACACCTAAGAAGATATGGCATTTGGCGTTGACAGTATCAAAAATGCAATGCTGCAGTATGAAAACATGTTCTGACTGCTATTACCATGTAAGAACACTCATGACGTTGTCTTTCCCCTTGATGCCCGGCGCAAAATGCCATGCCACAGAAAGAAGGCATGTAAAGGCTGGCTGTGGTAATGAAATCCCCAGCCCCACACATCAGAACACTGTCGCTGCCTTTACCCATTATTCCAGTAATATTTCTAATATGTCTGCAATCATGGGCAAATATAACTTGAGTTTTCTCCCCAGCCCCTCGCTCTCTGATCACTGATGAGTGAAAAGAAGCTGTTCTCTCGTCAGTGAACATCACACGCAGGCAACCCCCAAGCAAACATGGGCTCAGTCCTTTCAAGAGTGTATATGAATTCTTGCCTTCATTTAGATAATCCCATTGAACTCAAACATGCATACAAACTTGAGCACACATGTGCAGCCACATTCTAAATGCCCACACCAATGCAAAACACACACACACACACACACACACACACACACTCTCTCTCTCTCTCTCTCTCTCTCTCTCTCTCCCCCCATCCATCATTTCACTTACCCTTGATCAGCGGCTCCACTCCTCCTTCTTCCTTCTCTGAACCAGGTCGGGGATGGGGCCTCCACTCTGACCCCAAAATTAGTCAGAGAAAAAAGTGGAAAAGGAGTGGAGAAGAGGCCTTTGTTTCCTTGCAAAGGATGGATTTCCAGTACCTAGGTAGGGAAATACACGCTGTGGTGTCAGGGACGCCTTCCTGTTGTGTTTCATAGGAACGCAAACAAGACAGTGCAGGGAGCTCCTGCCCTGGCCCATGTGCTGCCCTGTGACAGGCAGGAGCAGGTGGGAACACCACCGTTCTTTATATTTGCACAGAATCTGAACATTTTTATATTCTTTGCAAATGCAAAGGCTGTTTGCATTATGAAATGCAAAAATGCATGTTTTTAGTTTACATTAATCAAGGGTGGAGGTACCCTAATGCCCTCTATGGGTGGACCAGCCCTGAAGGAAGGGAGAGACAAGATTATGGACAATGACAGCAGTACTAGCACTTTGTGCTTGAGACATAAGATGCGGCTTTGGCAATGGCTGCATAGTGACCTGCTTAGTCAAATAAAACAATGTTTTACCACTGAAGAAGTCCAGGCTAACCTAAGAAACTGGATATCTGGATATAGTGGTAATGGTTGACATTGGTCATGTCGGAAATAAAAAAAATAAAAAACAGAGGTTGAATGTTATAAGGGTGTGGAAAATAGGCTAATATATATAAGGCCTCTACCAAAATAAGTATTAACATAGTGTTCAAACAGGAATTGAGAACTTGACTTTTGGTTTGGTCTTTGAAAATAAACCTTTTAAATGTTGATTTAGATATGACCAATAGACATGAGTGCAGTGTGATTAGGGGTTGTATTGAAGCCACATGTACTTTGTTCGTCTTTTCAGAAAAAGCTGGCGTGATGTATTTTCAGATATAGGAATATGTATGTGAAAATAAATGTATCCATAAAACCAATTTACGTTTTTTAAAAATTACATAAATATAGTTTTTAATGATTTGTGTCCATTTTACCTCTATAAGGTGACAAGAAAAACGTTGATCAGACGGAGGACTGACTTTATGGATTTCTCCTAGGGAACATTTTTGTTAAAATAGTGCCACTATATGTACATATTCCAGGACTGGGTTCAATTACTAATCTAACTCCAGTTTTGGAATATTTGGGGAAAGTGCTGGATGGTGGTCAGGAAGTCATTAGGAATAAATATTGTTTCAAATATTGAATATTTTCAACCCATGTTCTCACTGGATGCCCACTTTCACAGCAAGTTGGTGTGCCAATAAAGGTTCTGTCTCAATGCACACTGTAAACCTAAATCCATATTTAGGCCAGCTATCCATTGTGTTAACCCTGCCAAATACCCTAATCAACCTTTCACCTCTGCTCCCTGGCGTGGATTTCTGTCAAGTCACCGTTCTTCCTTCCACAGGCTTTTAAAAACTCAATTGTTCTGTTGTGCTTTCCCTTCATTTGAAAACTGGGTTTCATGGTTTTGTTCTATTGGGTTTGCCTTTTCACAATCATTTGTTAATATGCCAATCTCCCCCACGTCAGGGGCGGACATGGCTGGTACCGGCCAATCAGCCTGAGCAAGGCAGGCCCGAGCGAAGCGAGGACTGTGGGCCGTTATCGCCCATGTCCGCTCCCCCAGAGAAGGGGCTGATAGCCATTCGCTCTGGGGTCTGAACGGTTTAATTACATTTTATAACAGAAGATAGTCTGCACGAGTATTGGATAAGGGCCTTTGTCCCTTTTCCATTTCTATAGTGGCTGCGGTCGGGAGGAGCGCAGGGACCGCAGCGTAAATCTCCGGTCCAGCAGGTAAGGGGGAAGGGAGAGAGGGGGGTGGGGAAAGGGTATGTTTTTGCAGGGGTGGGGAGAGTTTCTCTGTTGCCTCCCCACTATGAAGATTGCTGAGCACCCTTCCCCAGGTGCAAATAATAATTCTGCACATTGTTTACTTCCTGCTTTCTTCCTTTGATTTTCTTTTTGCTTTGGTTCATCTGTTTATTCATTGATCACATTCTTCAAATTTTCATTTTATTTTTTAAATACTGAACAGTTTACAATTACCCTTCATTTGTTAGGATGCCCTCTGTATATTTGATAAATAATTACATTTTAAAATTGGTCCCTCATCTTCAGCCTACCCTGAGACTAGAGTTGACAACAATTGACCTGAAAGAGGGAAACAGTGCGGCCAGGGAAAGGGGATCTTTGCTGTCAGAGACAAAGGTGGGCTTACCTAGAAACAAGTGAGCAACCAAGGCCTCCATTTAGAAGTAGCAGGGGCAAAGTGAGGGCCATTCTCACACCTTTTTAACATATAACCTTAAATGGATTCTCAAGGTGTACAGATGTATGAAATATAGTGTGATAAAGCGAGAGGTCAGGGAACATGGAGTTTGTCAGCAGACATGTCCCTGTCTCAGAAATTAGATGAATGAGTTTGTACAAAAAAGAAGCTTATCCCTGATAAGAACTGAAGGCAAAATCCAGATGTGAACGCATCCCCCATCCCCTTAGTTTTGCCAGCGCACTTGAGCCAAGAAGACAAACACGTGAATAAGTGCTTTAGGAATAGTTTATAATATAACACTATAGAAAAGTCACAACATGTAAAAGAAATGGTCAGGAAAGAATTTTGGACTTCACGTGCCTGGTTCACTTTTATTCTTTCACTTCATAAGGAAACGTGTGGGATTCCCTGGAAGAGAATAAGCTCGTGATTGCCAAAGATTAGGGAGCAAACTCACTGGCAGAATATTTTAAAACTCCCCTGAGCTTATTACAGACTGGCACACATATTTGCAAGATTCTTCTTTCAATTCATCAGACGCCCCAATTTTTCACCAAGTTGCAAATATGAACCTTGAACTGGAGAGCGGTATAAACAAAAACATGAAAAAACAGCCTTTCTACTCCAGAGGTAGACCCAATGAGACCCGAGCTTTTCATTCCATATAGGTGGGTATGTATACCCTGTGATGAGAGACGATAGTACAGTGACTGTAGACAGAGGCATTCCTTTGAAATGATGTCTGAGAAGAGTGTACATTAATTACAATATATTTAAATTGCCCCATTTCCATTCAGCAGTATAAGGCTGGCAGGGCCTCTGAGAGTAGAACACTGATGATGTCACTGTTACAGCTCTGTGATGTCACGAGGTTTAGAGAACATGGAGGCATAATAGTGTGCACATTGGAGACATCAACTACAGCAGAGGGGCACTGAGCATTCATGCGTCAGGACACATTATCCAGGCAGCCTTCTATTCAGGTTCAGACATGGCCTGATTATGTTCAATAGATTTGTAAGTGGTAGATCCTCTTTTAGTTTTTTTCTTTTGCCCCCTTCAGTCAGGGGGCACATGGTATCACCCACACTGTTGTGATGTCATGATGACATGTGGCAAGTCCCCCATTGTGACAAGTCCCTGATATAAAAGTCTGGTCACCAGGGAGTTGCAGCATTGGAGACCAGGACCTTGGCCAGGGAGGATCACCTCTGGAGCAAGCATCATAGAGGTGACCAGGACCAAGGAACTGAAGAGGGCAAGGGGTGGGGGCAAAGGGGGAAGGTAAGTTTATAAACCGAATGAACCAAATGGAACTGAACTGAACTGAATATCAACCTGAAACCCCCTTTTACCCTTACCCCAAAATCCTGCCCCCACTGAAGCCTCTCAATCCCCTAACCTAAACCTATTTCAGAATCTTCTTTCTAATCCAACATTCAATCTCCAATTCAAACATTTCAACCAATTTTAACCTCTGCCTTTCTGAATTTCGACTCTATTTCTTCCCCCTCCATTACTCCAATCCTATCCCAACACAGCCTAAATCCTTCCCTGCTCCTTTAATCCCTGCTGTCCCTGTCAGACACATCCCCCAGAACCCTTTTCCCTGCCCAGCTTTTCTCTCCTTCCATTCATCCCAATACCACTTTCCTCTCTATCTCCCATCCCCGCTAGCCAGCATCACCTTCACTCTCCCATTCCTCATGCCCTCTTCCACTCTCCCATTCACCCTCTCCTTTTACCCTCCTCATCCTGCTCCCCTCCACCACTCATGCCCGTCTAACTGCCCATCTCCTCTTAACCCCCTACTTCCAATTGGTCTCTCCCATTTCACCTCCCTCATTCAACTTCGACATGCACTCTTTCCCTCTCCCCTTTTCACTGTCACTGCTCCCCTCAACCATCTTAACTGTATTCCTTTTTTCCCAACACCCAATATTCCTCCCTCTCTGCCTCTTCTACCCTGCCCTTTACTCCACCTTCTCCCTTACCCTATCCCACTACCTGATCTGAACTCCTGTCTCTCTGTACCTACCTCACCCTCTTACCCACTAGACCGCCTTACAAACACCCCACTCTTTCTCCCCTCTCTGCCTACCCCAACTCACCCCTCACTATTACCTTCACCCAATTCTTCATCCAGACCCCTTCCTAGCCCACTCTCTGCCCCTTCCCATTTCCACACTTCCCACTTCCCCTAATCCCTCTTATTGCTCCTCCCATCCCAATATACCACCCCTCTTTCCCTCCTTTCTCCTCTTGCATCCATCCCCTTTTCCTCTTTCTGCACTGTCCTCTCCACCTGTGTGCCCTTTTGTACCTCTGTATCCTTTCCGCCCGCTCCCTTCTTACTTCCCATCAACCATCAACCCCATGTATTCTCTCCCAGTCCCCCTCTTTCCATTGCCTCCCTCTCCCCTGTTGACTATTCCCTCAATCCTCCCTTCTCTGCCTCCCTGTACCGCTCCCATTTCCCATTCCTCCTCAGCCTTGCCATTCACATCTGTCCCACTCTCTCTTCTACCCGACCTGCTAACCCCTTGTCCACTTTACCCCTTCCCCATGTCCCACAACCAATGCCCTCCTGCCGCCCCCCTGCCAACACCCCCCTTAACTCTTCCATTTACTCTAAACCTATCCTTTCAACAATCACTCTCACACCGTCCTCATCCACACTCCACTTGTACCACCCTCTTCAGCTCCCTCATCCCTCCCGTACTTCCGCCTAATCCAAATCCCCCTCTTACTCTCCCTTTTGTTCTCTCAACGCTCTCCCCATACACAGACCTGCATCCCCTCTCCTCCTCCCTACGCAATCATGCTCATCCTCAACCCATCCCAATTTCTCTACGATCCCTCTTCACAGTTCCCTCCTCCACCTCCTCTCTCATCTGACTCACTTTACCCCCCACATCTCTTAAGCCTCCTTATACCCTAGCTACATTCTCTACACAAGGCTCCTTGCACTACTCCCACCCATTTCACCTCATCCCCATCCCACTCCCCTCTCTACTCTCACTCCACTCCTATCCCCTTCCCGTTACCCTCTCTGCCCTTCTCCTGCTTCCGACCTTCCATCATTCTTTCAACTTATTTTGCCTTGGCCTCCCATATTCACCCTTTCTCTCATTCCCATCTCTCCTCTGTGAGGGTTCAGAAATGTGAGGCAGACAACTTGATGAAAGTGATTCAACAAATGCCATTTTATTAAATCAAGAAGGTTGGAAAGACGCCTCACTATCCCTACGCTGATGAGGATTTCCCTGCCGAAAAAAAATAAAGGAAAACACTTCAACAAAAGGTTTCTGTCCCTCACACTTGTATATATACCAAATCAATAAGGAATTATATGACAGTTTAACAACAACAAACAAAACAATATAGGTCACATCACAATAACTGCTTCTTCTGAAAACCTGGGTGAATTCCCCTTCCCCAGATTTAAGTAGGCCTTTTTTTAAATGTTCAAAAAGGATAAAGAAATCCTCTAGCGTAACAAAAAGGTTCCAAGTCAGTTATTTTCCTAATCCATCTTGACAATGTTCCAACTTGGATTCCAAGGATTGTTCACAATTGTTTAACAACACTTTCCTCTGTCTACTTGTAGTCAGGGTCTTGAGATAGCTTGTTGTCATCAACAATGAATAGTTTGTAACTTCATTAACCTTAAAGCTAAAGGGCCTCATTATGACTCCGGCGGTAGCCGATCCGGTAAAACCGGTAAAACTGGTACGGCTGCCGCCGGAGATATTTTTTTCCAGCACCCAGGAATGGGCAATTACCGGGGCATTCTGGCCCTGCCGGACCCGTATCGCTGGAATAAAATGCTCCCCATTCCCATTTCAGCCCCATAGGGCTCAGTGGGAATGGGGAGGTCAGATGCACCAGCACCATTCGTGAATGGTGCCGGTGCCTCTGATATGGTCTGCTCGCAGGTGTCGGTACGCTCACCAGGTCAGACCTGGTGGGCGGGAAGGTACCCGCGAGCAGACCTTGTAGTTTTCCCATCCGGTAACAATGGTACCGGAAAGCTTACTTGTACCGTTGTTACCGGACCGGCAAGCTTATAATGAGGCCCAATGTCATTGTCAGGATATTTTAGTACCACTTCAAAATCAGTACTGCTTTATCCAAAGATATCCATTAAGCACATTTCAAAACTTCATTAGTTTCAAAACCAATGTTATTGTCAAGATGTTTTGGCAACACTTCAACTTTGTCATAATTTCTAATCGCACCACAGTACTCACTATGAACGTTTACCTGGCTTACTCTCATGCCAGGTTTACCACTTCTACAACAATGGTTACCAATGGTCTCGGTCTCGTATACTCTCCTGCCAGCCAAGACAAGCCACTGCAATTCACGGTATGGGTATACTCTCTTGCCCACACAGAACCAAGTGGCCCAAAGTTTCAAGACATGGGGCCTCATCACGAGTTGGACAGTATCCCGACGGGGATACCGCCCAACTGTATTTGCGTTACTGCCCACCCGTCTGGCTGTATTACCGCCAGATCACGGGTTGGCCGGTAAATGTTACTCCTCATTCCCCATGGACCCAACAGGGAATTTGTGGCTTAATTGCCGCCGGCGGTTTTGCCACATGGTAATTGCTCTGAAAATTGCATTTTATTTTAGCATATTTACCCCCAGCTTACTGCTGGGGGTAAATGCTGCCAGATTCATGTTTGGGCGGACCCTTAAATTTGGCGCTAATAGCGTTAGCGACTTACCACCGCATTTAAGGGCTACCACCCAACTCGTGATGAGGCCCATGGTGTACTCCCTTGCCAGGTCCAACTACTGCCTCCAAGTACTTCTGTGGAAAGGGTCAACTTCAAAGGTTTTAACAATGTCTTCTGCTTCACAATTTTAGATTTAGAATTCTACTGGGGGGAAACAAGAATCACACTGGTGCTATTTATCACACCTATATGTTTGCCACACGCAAGAGAGGCTATGCGTCCTTCCTCCTGAAACTCGTGTATCAGAAGGGCAGCCCTCCTGCCAATCTTGTTCCACTTTTGTATGATTACCCAGATGCTGATTACAACTGTTCCTCTTCTTCACACTTCTTTGGCTTTGGCAATGTGGGTTTAAGACAATCTCTACATCTCGGCAATCTTCCTCATACACTTTGTTATGTTCATATATCTTCCCTTGACTTAGGCAACCCGGGGTGTTTGTCAAGTGCTTTAGTGTATTTCTCATTTGGCTTTGGCAATGATGGTTTGGGTTCCCTTCTTTATGTACTGTGTTGGTTGTTCTTATCACCCACTATATAGTAATCACCTACTTCAGATGGAATCTTTGGGATTTATCTGTCTGCTAACTGCTTTTGTTTTTAGCTTGGTATTTGTTAATGTCAGTAATCAGTTTCACATATCATACCATATCATTAGGTCGGTATTGAATAGTGAGTCTGGGTTCAAGCAACGAGTAACCACGAAGCACTCTGGGGTCACAACGCGACAGTGAACTCATCGGTGGAGTGCACGTCCATGTACTTCTCTGCTCCCATTTGGTCTCATTCTCTTCTCTGACGCGAGCCAGCAACTTCTGTACAGCCTCTCGCGTCTCAGAGCCCTTGCTTCAATCCTCCTTCAATCCTCCCTGTCCCCCTGCTGCCACTGCATGATGTATCCAACACCCATGACGTATCCAAAACCCTCCTACCTAATTTTCCTCCCTAGACAGTCTCCCTCTCCCATTTCCGTCTCCTTCCCTTTTCCAACTTTTCCAGTCTCCCCCTCTCTACATGCTAACTCACACTGTACCCCAACCACCTCTTCTTCACCCTCCCTTCCACTCTCTTTCTCCATCCATGCCTCTCTCCTCTTACTCCCATACCATAAGTCCCCTACGGACCTCTTCCTCAAACACCCTCCATTCACCTGCTTCCTCCTCACCCTCATCTCATCCCCTATACTCCATTATTACTCCGTCTCGTCCCTCAATATATTCCCCCTCTACCCCTCTATGTGACCCTGCTCCTCTCCTGCCTCTTGCCCTCCTACCCACACAATCTCCCCTTCTGTTCCCCCTTCGCTTCCTGTCCCTTCCCTTCAATCCCTCTTCCCCCCTTTGGCCCACTACATCTCCGTTCAAACCCTACTCCCCCGAGACCCCTCACCAACTGCCCTTTATGCCCCTTCTCTCCATTCCACTGCCCTGTCACCTTTCCTTCCTACTACCTCTTCCAAGCCTCCGTGTCCAGTGTCCCTTTTCCCTTTCTCCTTCAGTGTGTGCACCTGCCTCTTCTGCTATCACCCACGCCCCATTCCCCATGCCCTTCCCTCTTACCCCATATTCCCTCATGCCTCTCTCCCCTCTGAAACCATGTTATTCCTCTCTATCACCCTATTCACCAGTGATGTTTTCTCCCACATTCCCTTCACATCCCTCTCCATTACTGTCACCCCTACCTCTCTACCACCTCACCCTTGCTCTCCCCCGTTCACAACACCCACATTCTCCACTGCTCTCTTGTCACAACAGCCTTTACCCATGTTCCTATTACTCAGTTTACCCCTCCCCTCTATCTACTGTCATACATACTTACAAACTCCTCCTCTTCAATATCCCACATCCCCTAACATCTTCCCTGTTTCTCTCCTTCACCTGCTATTCATGCCGTTCTTTGCCTCTCTCCTTCCTGTCCCCCATTTCCCCTTGCCCATCCATCAACAGCCCCTCTTTCCCCATCTCCTCCCCATCTCACTCCCCTCTGCCTGATTATCACCTTTTGTCCATAGTCCCTGTGCCCATCACATTCATCACCCTCTCCATCCTTCTTCCCTCTCCCCCTGCCTCCCTCTCTCCTCTTCTCTGTCCACCCTACCCTCTTGCCAATCCTCCCACTTTCTCATACACTTTCTTCACCACACTATCTTTCATCTCCCCATCCCCACTTCCACCAACCCACTTCCCCAATCAACCTAACTTCCGCTCATCTGCAGCCTCCCCTCCCCTCCTGACCCCATCATGGCTCCCCACTCCATCAACCATCACCTCTTCACTAACTTCCTCTCCCCCTTCCACTAACACCACTACTCCTGCTCTTTCTCTGTCTCTCTTGCTCTCCTTTATTTTCTCCCTCTCTTTTCCCTATCTCTTTTCCCCTACCCCATCTCACAAACTCCCTCCCATTGTCTGATCTCCTCTCCCTTCCTACTGTCTCCTCTTGGTTTCACCCACTTACCCCATTCCCGGTCCCCTAAAGCTAATTTCCCACTCTCTCCTATCTCTTCCCTTTCACTCTCCTCTTCATTCCCCCTCCCTATCCAACCACTTCCCATTCACCTTTCATCTTCCTTTATACCTAGCTCATTGTCCTCTCCCGCTCTCCCTTCTCAATCACCCTATCTCTATCTTCACTCCACTAGCCCCTCCCCTCACCCTTATACCTCCTTCCATATTCCATTCCCCCTTCTGACTACTCTCCTTTCTCTCTACTCGTCTCCTCCATTCCCCCCCTTTTTACTATCTCCCCATCCTCATTCCCCTGCCTGCCTCTTCACCATTACTTCCCCATTTTACCTTTCTTTCCTATCACCCAAAACAACCCTCATTCCCTTCCACCCTCTTAACATGCCATTCCTCCTGCCCTCCCCTTCCTTTTGCCACTCCCTATGCCCCATACCTCTATCACTCTTCACTCCATCTTGTTCTCCCCTCCCAAACCTTTATTCCCCTTCATACCTCTTATTACCACCCCACTCACGTCCTCTCCCCATCATCCTCCACCTCTCCCCTTCAATTCTTTTTTCTCCTCTTCAGCCTATCCCCACCCCACCCATCATCCCATTTAATCCATCCTCCCTGTCACTATTTCATCTATCCCCTCCCCTTTCATGATGCCTCCCTCACCGTTGCTCCTCACTATCCCCCATCTTCTGCTTCCCTATTCCCACACTTCCACAAATTAGCTCCCTACTCTGCTCTTCCTGTTTCCCCTCTTCCACCTGTCCCCTGTTCCCATCACCATCATGTCCCTCCTGCTCCTAAATCCACCTTTCACTCTGCCTCCCACTCTCCTCTCGGCATCCCCACCACATTCCCCATCTATGCACTACCCCTCCCCTTTTCTCCTTCTAACTCCCTCTCAACTCCTTCCATCTTACCCAAACCATTTTCACCCTCACCATTTCTCCTCTCTGTCCTAAAATATCATCTCCCTCCTCAGACCTTTTCACTCTTCCTCATTCTCTGTCATCCCACCCCCCTCTGCCCAGTTCTCCATCACCCTGTCACCCTTCCCATCTTCCTTGCCTTCCTCCACTTTCTCCCATCCCGACTTCCCCTTCACCCCTCACCCCACTCACCAGCACACACCTCACCCCTCTCTATCCCCACCTTATCCCATTCCCCATTCTCCCCTTCTCCCTCTTTTTTACTTGCCCCACCTCCTGCCATTCTCTCCTTCACATCACCCTCATTCCTGCTTCCCCCTTCTTTTTGACTCCCCTCCACTTCCACATACCCTCTCTCCAAACCCACCACTCACCTTCAACCTCACACCTTCTTTAACACACTATTCTCATGCCCCTCTCCTTCCTACTATCTACTTCCTCTCCCAACTGTCTCCTTTTACAAGTCCCTCAAGTCACCCCTCACCCCATTCCCTTCCTGCGCATTCCTCTCCCCATGTCCCTTTTACTGCCCTCCATTCTCGCTCCAACTGCCTTCACCCTCTCTTTTCCTCTGCCCCCACTCCTGTCCATCCCCTCTTCTCCCCCTCATTCCCTCCGCCCTCTCACGAATACTCCCTCTCCTTTGACACACCCCTACCATAATAGGATTTTACCCTGATCTCGCTGCCACACTCTTATCCCCTGCCCCCACCTGCTACTTATTCACCCCTTTCCCCTCCCTCGTGTATTCTCTTTCTACTTTCTCACTTTCCCTTCTCTCTCTCTTTGCTACCTCATTACTGCCATTTATCCACTCATCCTTCACCCCTCCTCCTTCTAAAACCTGCGTCCTCTGAACACCCTCTCCACATCTCCCCCACCACTCTTTGCCCTCTCCCCCTCTCTGCTTCAATCTTTACCCCTCCTCTCTCACTCTCCCCATGTATCACCCCTTAACTATATTCCCTCACTCCTTTACACTCTGCCTGTCCTACCATCCTTCCTCCCCATTTATACAACACCTCCATTCTCGGGATCCCCTTTAATCCCTCCCAGTCACTGACACTCCCTTCTCCCCATCTCCCTTGAATCATACCACAACGGTCGGTTGCAGTGGGAAAGGGGCCGCTGTGCTGAATTTGTGCCAAAGTCTAGCCTGTCTGTGCCCATCAGGGCAAACGACGGGCACGACCGCAATCTCTGTGGCAGAACCATGTGGCAGACTGTACTTGATTTAGCACCATCTGTAACTAGGTACCCCCCAGGGTGGGGACTGTCTCCCGTAGTCTTTCCCTCAACTACTACACAAGGTATGTTGGGCCTTACTGCAATGTAGAGGAGGTCCCAAACACGATTCGCACCCCTACCGCCGATTTCGAGGTACCAGGAATGTTCACGCCGAAATATGTGATGTATGATGAGCAAGTAAACCAGCAGAGAGCCGCAGTGGGGCTCTGCCCAGTACCTATCAGACTGTAAGCACCTACTGAAGTACCTGCACATAAGAAACCTTGGACAGTGAGGTACCCATTGAGAAAACCATATCGACAAGTGAGACAGAATGACGTTTGTCAAAACAAAATGCCGGAAGAAGCCAAGAAAGTCCTAAAAGAAGACTAATGGTGACGTCACAATAACCCGCACTGACTCACATATAGAAGATAGGATGACCCATGAATGATAAAAAGAGACTAAAACACCATGGATAAGTGACATCCTGAGTTAAAAGCGAAATAACGATGTCAAATGTTAGAAGCTTATGCCATGAGCGTGATGAAGATATTCAGCCTGCTTACACGTGTACATATGCACGGAACCGCAAGAAGCTAAGAAAATCGCGAGGCTTGCTAAAGCTTAGTAGTAAAATAGAGTGCGGCAAGCTCCACTTATACATATCTACCTCAAGAAAAGAACTGTATATAAATATACTTCCACTATGCACAAGAGCTGAACCGACCAAAGGTTACTTAAGGTCTTACGAAGAGAGCTTTGCAGCAGGAAAATTGAGAATTAAGGACAGAGAGAAACTCAGACGAAGGCAAGTCATGCCAAGAAGCCAAGGTTGTACCAGCTGAAATAGGCGCACAATGGATACAATTAATGAAGAGAAGAACAGAATATCCTATTCTGAAAGGTCAAGATAAGCCACAGGAGGCAGATGGCTGGCAAAATTAAATCAAATACACAAATTGCATGGAGAATAAGCTGATTTCACAGCGTCCGAATCACGTGACCGAGCAAGCAGAAGGGATGAAACTTTCACACCTACGCATGGAGTTGTGCCATGTCCAGATGCCTTTGCTTTTCCAGACCAAGAAGCAGTCTCGAGGCCAAAATACAAAGAAATAATTTATACATGACCACTGAAGTGATGAGTGATTGTTGCAATAATTGGAGGGAGACTGGGGGAGTGGACGAGCTCCCTGCACTTTGCTGGCTATTCTGCACGCTGCTAGGCTGGTGGAAAAGTATGAGTGGGGTTGATGCCAACCCAATCATAGTGGACCAAGTAATCTAGGGTCCTATAGTTAATAAAACCAATGAGACATTGTACTTTTAGTGATGTCTACAGCAGCCATTTTGAAGGAAGGGCTCAGAGCCCCACCTGACACTGTTTATCCAATCCCCTCACTTCGTTACCATGTACAGATATAGTACCTATATTAAAGTTACCTTCCTATAACCAATGGAATTGCATGAAACATTTTAAGCGTTACACATCACTAATGATGAGTTTTTAGTATAAAAGATGTGTTTTTTATGAACAATGGAGACTAGAGGAGAAGAACAAAAGATAAGGGAGAAGAGAATTAAAAGACGAAGGGATTAGGAAATACGAAGAGCGAATGAACGTAGAGATGCAAAGAAACAGGAAGAAGATAAGATCAGAGAGGAAGCCAGGAAGCGCAGAGAGTTCGATGATGACATAGAACGCAAGCGAAGACAGAGAGCATGCGATCTTGAATATCTGGAAAGAGAAGTTAAAAAACCCGATCCAGTAGTAGATTGGGAAGACACAGAAGAATTCTTTCCAGAGTACGATTCAGTACCAAGCACGTCTAGGGCAAATATCGAAGATGACTTCGACACCAGAAGCATCGGAGAGAGGATCAATAGAATATATGATGAAATGGGGCTAGAACAAGTACCCCAAGGGAGAGGGGAGGACGAGCGTCTTGAGAGCACTCAGTTGTATGACACTGAGGATGCCTCCCGAAGTAGTAGAAATAGAGAGCTGTCCCTAGTCAGGCTGACACTAAACAGAAATGCGGAAGATGAGAGGACTTACACAAGTTGGGCACAGACAATATCAGATGCAGAAAGAGAGGAAAATGAGGAAAATGAAGAAGAGAGAAGATGCCGTAAAACGCTTCTCTGGAGGAAAAGGGGATAAGATGGTCAGATTCTAGCGAGTCTGCACCTAAGGCATCAGAGTCAGCCACACAGTCAGGCCGACACATAGGAGCATCTTACAGTCAGAGGGGGGTGTCTCCACCACCCTATATGAGCCAACTAAGGACATTGCCAGGACTATCACCCCTGGAGTGGATAGAAAAATGATGAGAGAGGAAAAGGAGTGCCATGTATTACAATTCCCGTTGCTCGAAAGAGGACCGAGGCCACAGTATATTCCATGGCCACACATGGATCGAGAAAATCTGAAAAACAAGCTTCCAATGTTAACATTGGGAGCCGGAAAATGGATACATGAACTGGAAAAAATGACGGGAGGGAACATGTTGGTTATAGGGGATATTAAGGGTCTTTTAATCGCCATACTTGGTGATCGAGCTGACAATGTGTGGACACGTGCAGGTTACCCTCGTGTGACTACAGTTAACACTGCACACAATGGAGCTTCATTTATCAATTGCAGAGCCACGGTATGGAAAGCATTACTATTGCTATACACGGATACGTCTGACATGGGAGCTATAATGACCTGCAAAAGGACGTAGTCAGAAGATCCTTTGCTTTACATTCAGAATTTCCAAGCCGCATGGGTGCTGGAAACGAGGTAATCTTGGGGGAAATCTATACCCGTATTTTACCACATCTTATGCCAAGGGCTGCCAGATCAGGTACAGAAGCAGCTCAAGAAATTGGTAGGAATCGAGGCCAAGCCATGGTCCGAGATACAACTGACCAGAGCTCACTATTGCAGGCTTCTGCAAGAAAAGAATCGCAAGAAAGAGACTGCACGAAAAGCTGAAGAGGCAAAATTAGTGCAGAAGAAATTGTCAAAATATGCCATTGAAAGGACAATGATAACTAGCACAGACGGATCAAACATACAGCAGGTCAATAATCAACAGCAGGTTAATCAGAGCAATACTGGGTTTTACCCCAGAGGGAGAGACTTTCGAGGAAGAGGATGGCAGAGTAATCAGGGAGGTTTGCAAGGTAATCAGGGAGGTTTTCAAAACATGCAAAGTGGCAATCAAGATATGTCAAATGGGCAAATAATCAGACCACCACCTATATGTTGGACGTGTGGGATGACAGGGCATCTTGCGCTCACATTCAGTAGTTAAGGCATGATGCAAACAGACCAAGGAATCAGAGGAGGAATGGTGACTCCACCTGTGTTTTTATAGCAGGGTGGAAATGGAGTTGCACAGAATCACACATTGCAAGAGCAAGCGTCAGGAGCACAACAAAGCTTGCAACCTCAGAACTTGATACGTTTTCCACAAAAACAGTCTCAACATTCGCCGATCCAACTGTCACAGACAACAAGTGCAGGACAGGCATTGAACTCTGGAATGAGAGCCAACACTGGTGATGGAGGAAGTCCATTCACGCATCATGGGACAAGGTTATATATGGACTAGGACAGCTCACTGGGAAACCTGATGTGTTCTATCTTATCGGTAGATGCCATTATAGGGGATAAAGAATATTTCTTCTTAGTAGACACAGGAGCAACACGTTTGTGTATATGTGAAGGCAAGTTTTCCTTGTCCGGCGATGCTATAAATACTCAGGGCTTCACAGTAGCAACAAGTCGTGTTCTTTTTGCAAAAGAACTTCCAGTCTCTATAGGAGAATGTGACATGAATGTGCCATTGCTATATTCAAGGCAGACCGCAGTAAATATTTTGGGACGAGACTTAATGACAAAGTTAATCATGACAATCTCATTCAGGGAGAAGGGCATAGTATGTTCGACTCCAGGAATGACTCCAGGAAGGCATTATTTAAACGTATGCGAAATGATTAGAGCATACGCAGGACAAACAGCTATGAGGGCTGTTCCATTGGAACCAGAAATATTCGCTTATGGAATACGCATAATAATGGCAGGGCTACCAGGCCTCGCAGACAAAACTATGAGAACCCCAGATGAGTTTCTGTTCAGGCCAAGAATACCTATGCACGAGGAAAAGGTAAAGTATTTCCCTCGGCAATACACACAGCTATAGGATGGCGTTGATTGATGGTTGTGATGATGAAGGCAGACAATGGTGCACAGTAATCGCCATTGAGGAAGCGTACAGATTGACTGACGTCACTGATGACGATCTGTTTGACGAGCAAAAAGATGTTGAGGAAACAACAGTTGAGGTAAATCTAATTTTTTGGGTGAGGATGATCAAAAGAGAAGTGCCCCAGAGAATGTTGCTGGCACAGAACCGTCCTGAATATTTGATGACGACATGGCCCAGGTGCCCGTCTCAGTGTGGACCACAAGCCCCTATGATGTAGGCTTATTGAAAGGAGTCGAAGAAGTAAGGATTAAATTGAAACCAGTAGCAATTTTGCCAAAAGGACGACAATATCCCATGTCTAGGGAAGCAAATGAAGGGATTTTCAAGACAATGGGCCTCATTAGGACCATGCTGGCCACGGAATGAACAGGGCCGGTAAGGGTCCAGCCCCATTCATTTCGGGCCGCCCTATTCCGAGGTCTGAAGCGGGTTCTGCTCTGGACGTCTGGTCTGACCAGTTATCCTTACCGGGACCCGCTAGCAGTAGAGGGTGCTAACAGGCCCGTTATCAATGGGCCTGTTGTTAGCACCCACCCCATTCCCATTGAGCCCTAGGTGGGTTGAAATGGGAATGGGGAAGTACCGGGTCCGGGTCCCACGAAAGGGATTTACCGGGCCCTCCAAGGTCGGAATGGCCCGGTAACTACCCTTTCTCTGGACCCGGACCTGGAACCCGGTATGGAGGCAGCCATACTCGTAATGAGGCCCAATTTCTGCTATGATGGAGCAGGGCATCTTAGTGACGTCAGAGTCGTCATGCAATACCGCGGTGTACCCTATCAAAAAATCAAAGGGATGGTCTTGGCGTTTAATTCAGGATTTGAGGGCAATAAATGAAATTGTTGAGGCCGAGTTCCCTCTAGTACCTAACCCGTCCACAATCCTATGTAATATACCTGTTGAGGCTCAATATTTCACGGTGATTGACTTGAAAAATGCATTTTTTTTCAATCCCATTGCAGAAAGACTCACAAGATCTGACGTCATTTACATTCAGACAGATGCGTCTGAAAAGCACAAAGTTGCCCTAGGGGTACTGTGAGTCTCCTTCGATTTTTAACAGAGTCCTGCAGATGGACTTAAGCAATGTTGCATTAGAGAGTGTTGTCTTACAATATGTGGATGACATCTTAATTTGCAGCACGACAGGGGAGAGATACAGACACGATGCTGTTCAGCTATTGACTATATTGGCTGAGAAAGGATATAAAGTTGACAAAGAAAAGTTACAATATTGTCAGCAAGAAGTGCTGTACATAGGCCAGCTGATCTTGCATGAGGGGAAAAGGGTTACCCCTGAAAGGGCTGAGGTCATATTGAACACAGCCAAGCCACACATGATATAACAGATGCAGAGTTTTTTAGGACTTTGGAATTATGTCAGGGCATGGGTCTTTGACTACAGCTCATACACTAAGCCCTTGTTAAAAGCCCTGATGAAGGCACAGGGGACGAAAGAAAAAAATGGAATGGTATAAGGATATGGAAGAAGGTTTTACTGAACTCAAAAGAGCCATTAGCATTGCACCAGTTTTAGGATTCCCAATTATGCAGAGGAATTCAACCTGTTTTCACACACGAATGGCAGCGTTATGATGGCAGTACTCACGCAGAGAACCACATTGGGGTACAAGCCCCTGGCATACTACAGTGGGAATTTGGACCCAGTGATGAGAGGTAATTTCCCTTGCAAACAAAGTTTTGCTGCCGCAGTGTTCACCATAGAGAAGGCTACAACCATTGTGATGGGATTCTCCATGACGTTGTTCGTCGAGCACGCACTATTTGCCATTCTAGAGAAACCAAAGGGCACATTGACATCTCAGAGAGCTTCTGCTCATGAAGTGATCATATCGAATACATCGATTAAGATAGTGAGATGCAAAATGGTGAACCCAGCTATGTTCATAGCAGAGCCAGTCACTGAAGGAGAGCCGATCCATGACTGTGCAAATTATGAAGAATTCTATGATGAGATTCCCAGAGTGAAAGAGAAAGCATTGGCAGAAGGCGAAATTGTCTTCGTTGACGCTTCTTCGAGAATCAATGAAAATGATGGGAAAAGATATACAGGCGCCGCTGTCATGAAGCACACGGCAAATGGAGAATTTCAAGTACTCATTAGTGCACAATTACCATCTCATTACTCAGCACAGGCTTCAGAATAATTGGCATTGATACTCGCCATTGAGATCACATAGACCAGGAAGTGACTGTGTACAGTGACTCCGCCTATGTGACATCAACAGTGCACGCAGGCTTAGCTCACTGGAAAAGGAGGGGCTACCTCCGAGCGGACGGCACTCCAGTGCAGCACGCAGCCCTATTGGATAGGCTCATTAAGGCACAAAAGCTCCCAGTGGGCATAGCGGTTATGAAATGCGCCACCCACACGAAGGGGACAGATTTTATGTCACGTGGAAATCAAGCAGCAGACACAGAAGCCAAGAGTGTGTCCACCAAAGACGAAGTCATAATGGATGTGGAAATAACTGATGTGCATGAGAGAATGATTGTTGCACGAAGTAAACCTGACAGTTATAGTAAAATGGGGCAAACCCAGTTAATGGAACTCCAAGGGGAAGCACCACAGGAGGAGAAGAACCTCTGGAAGTGGCGAGGGTGTTCTTTAAACCCCTCCAAGAGCTTGTGGCGACAAGACAGCACTGGTAAACTGGTAAACCGGTGATGCCTGTAGCCCTATTGAAGATTGCAATGGAACAATTGCATTATCCAGCACATATGACAAAAGAGAATCTAGCAGCAACGATCGCTGAAGACTGGTAGCGGAGCATGTTGCATTTTTTATGGTGAACTGTATAATCTGACAACAGCTCACGGCTGGGCACACACTAAGAGTAATTAGAGGAGTCATGCCAAGGCCTAATGGACCTTTTCAGCACTTGCATGTTGATGATGTCGATATGATTCAAGTATGTAACGGGTACAGGTACCTAATTGTTGTGGTGCGTCCATTCTCTAGATGGATAGAAGCAGGTCCATGTACACACCCAGACTCTACCTGTGCGCCAGATTTCTGGTGAGAGAGGTATTTCGCAGGTGGGGAGTATGTGAAGTCATGAGGTCAGATAATGGTCCTCACTTTGTTAATGCAGTATTTGAGCATATCAGCTTGTTTCTTGGTATAAAGCAGAAGTTCTTGTTGTCGTGTCACCCGCAAGGTAATGGGATATGTGAGAAGCTCAACGGCTTGTTAAAGGAAAGGATAGCCAAGTTGAAGCTTACTCTAAAGAAGGGATGGCTACACTACCTTCCATTGCCACTGTACGCACTCAGAAACCAGCCTGGTTCTGACCATCATCTTACGCTGCACGAAATAGCAACAGGCAGAAGGATGCACACTCCATTGACACCCCGAGCTAGAGCTAGATGTGATGCCCAGCCAACAGGAGAAATCTTAGGGTCTGAAATGCAAAATTACTTGAATTGCATGACATCTTGTCTTACTGTAATTTCAGGTCGGCTGCAGCAACGACAAAAAGGGTGCGGGGCAGCACAGAACACAGAAGGAGATACTACAACAGACCCAATTCAAGGTCTACGTCTACCACCAGTTTTTCCTGGAGACACGGTCCTGGTGAGAAACCACACGAGAAAGAAGTGCGACGAGCCAAAGTTCATCGGTCCATTCAGAGTGGAGAACGTTACTCCCTCTGCAGTAAAGCTAGAAGGAAGAAGAGCTTGGCTCTTTCTGGGTGATGTCAAACCATACATCAGAGAAGGCCCCCTGCCCGCACCCCAATGCGTAGAGACTACAGACGACGGGGAAGAACCACAGCACGTTCAGACGAGATCCATGACGTGGAAGAAGGACGCATGACCAGCAAAACAAAGATTGGGAATTCTTGTGCAAATTGTGGCTTAAAATTGGACATTTGCTCTGAGCAAAAAAGGGGATAAAGACATACAAAATACGGACACTCTGTGCATCCTAGTTGCAGGGTGAAGAAGAGAATTGCACGTATAAGCCACAACATATTCCGTTGACTTTGAACTTTGTACTGAGGCATGCTGAATCCTTGATAAGAAAAGGATATGCCAAATTTTGATCGAGGACACACAAATTGGAAGAAAATACAATATCCAGACTCGTTCCAAAAAGAAGCATTATTTGGACTCACTTATGGTGTCCCACAGCAGCGACATCACTAAAGACGTTCTGAACTATGTTGACCTAGTCTTGAGGTCGTACCCGTCATTAGTGGGAAGGCTCACTAGCATCACTGAATTTCTTCAAAACCCTGAAAAAGAAAAGACAATAAGGAGGCTGCTCACTCTGATCGCCGAGCAGTTCCTCCTGCTTCCAGAATACAGAGAGGAAAAAACAAATGTCCCAAGCAGAAGAAGAAGCGAATAGGCTTGTCAGCATACTATTCTTTCACTTAATTGAAGACTGCCCAGATCTTGTTGGGAGAAGCACTGACTTCTTGACATTTCTTCGATATCCTGCAAACACAGAACATTTGAGCATAATCCTGAACGGAATCATAATCCAGGTTGCTCTTGAAGCTCACCGAAATCACAGAATCTGCCCACAGTGCAGCAAGGACAAGACCAATGTCCCTGTCACCACTAGAGAGCAGATTGGCGAGCAATGTCTTCTTTCGCCTAATTGAGGACTTTCCAGAACTTGTGGGGAGGCCTGCCGGTGTTGACGTCCTCACGTTCATCAGAGACCCAGCAAACTCCACACAGATGAGCATGCTCCTGCATGGTATTGTGATGCAGATTGAACTTTCTAATCCTCATCAGAATTTCCGGAGGAGACTGTAAGACTTTCCGCCGAGGGACAGATTGAGAAAGTGTTGCCAGAGACTTGACTCTTGTTTATACTATCAAGGACACATGTTTTCCGGAGTGACATAGATATGAGGAGTAGATTGGGAACTCATGCATTTCGAACATGTACAGTAAAAAAGGACTTGCTGAGATTATTGCCTTAATTTACCTTTTTCGAATACAGAAAAGAGAACTGTATGCAGAGACAATAGACAATCCATTGTCCAGACAAAGGAGGACAATTTTTCCTGTACCTACAACCGACAAACAGAAGCAGCAGAATCCAGAGATATTGTTGCATAACATGTATGAAACGTTAGTCTTATTTCCTTAATTGATAGAGATGGGCAACTTAAACAGTAACGTTGTCATCCCTCAGGAGGAAAGACGTACTTATTGTTCCAGAACTAAGTGTTGCCGCCTAACCTACAAAGGCATAATGTATCTGTGCATTGTATTCATCATTGTAGTACTGTCACTGACGATTCAAACTGCATTTTATATTGGTGCACAGTGTTCCGATTCCAGTGCACCCACCTAATGATGTACGCATGACACCCACAAAAGCATCCAGACCCTTTATAGTGATTCCAGTTCCTAGAAGGTCTGACAAAGGAGTGAGTGAACTTGAAATGGATGTGATTAGCAATAACACACATTTGGTAACACGCAAATTGAAAAGCCGGAGACAGGGTCGGCAGAGCAAGCACGAGAAAAGGTTAATGAAAAATACACACGCACAAACAGTGAGTACACTTGCACCATGTCTAGTGTCAATAAATGCAGAACCACAGGCCAAAGAAAAGGAAAAGGTTTAGCTGTTTAATATGAGAAGTTCTACTGCAAGTGAAGTGAAAAGACAAATGGAAAAAGCTGAACTTTTAAAGAAACAAAAGGAGTTATAGAATAAACCAACAGAGGCAGCCATGACAAGCACATATGTTCCAGTGAAGGGGACAAGTACAAGTTCTACACTAAGCCATATACTGGACCAATAGCAGAGTGGAGATGGACATTTATAACCAAGAAAAAAGGATGCAAGAAGAGAAGGAAAAAATGGCCAGACTTTCGCCTACTCCATTAGTACAGATGAAGAGGCCTGAACCATGGATTGAGATACCTGAGAATGCTCCAATGAGAAGAAGCTACACGGATGCTATTAAGGATGTGATGATAGCAAACTACATGAAAACCTTGAGAATAAAGAGAAGTATACAAGAAGACGACAATGAACTAAACGACTACCTGGACAGCACAGCCCACTTGGGAAATAACATATGGTACCAACATATGAAAGAAGTTGGACGACAAAATTAAGAGGGGGAATGCTTTGTTTGTGCACTCCTCCCTTACAGCATGGGGAAGTCAAAGATCTTCGTAGCTGTGGGAATTGATGTCCAGACAGCACACTGTCTATCACACGTAGAAATGTGCACAACCAGAGGCCAGTTCATGGGAAGTGATGTCTCACTGAAATGGGCAACTGAAGCAACTGATCCAAATGATGATGATTATGTCCAGGACATAAAGACAAGAAACAATGGAAAAACAAAACACATTGTGGTCAGGTACGAGAAGCCTGGAGTTAAAGGAGCAAAGATCAGAAGCGAAGCAAATCACAAACTAAACATTCAAGGGAAGACGCCAGAAGAGGCTCGAAAGTGGAAAAACAGAGGCCAAATGCAAATTTGGGGAACAGTGCTTTCACCAGACGGATGGGAGAAAGGAGTAGTGATATGCAGAACATGGATGGTTTTCGGTCACTACGAGCCCACTATCAACATAGTGCGAAATGGATGCAAGCCATTATGGCCAAAACTTGCTAAACTATTGACATGGGTCGAAGACAGAGGAGGACCCTTACAGATAGTGCCATTGGAGAATCCGAAACTGTGCTTCAGAAACAATGGTACAAGAAAAATGGGAGAAAATCAGAACTGTGGACGAGTCTTTGACGCTCCAGGAATGGTACACGGTACTGCAGTGATCATGGATCATTATTGGGCATGTGGGTCCAAAGCCTATATCAGACTGCCGAGAAACTGGGGAGGTATATGCACAATAGTAAATGTCCATGTTCCAGCACTGGTGATCCCAAAAAGTGATCTGAATATTGACAGTTTCCCGAAAGCAGATGCTCACCTGAGGAAAAGGAGATCTGTGGAACTGATGAGCCGAATGAAGCAAGATAATTACTTTTCTGCCAAATCCATAGAAGCTTTTGATGCTATCCCATATGAACATAGGCTGTTCAGTCAGACTTCTTCCATGTTCACAACAATTTTCATGCCAAGAATTCAAGTTGGAGCAAATATTAAATGGTTGCAGATAACCAGATGGGAGTTACTGCAGACCATCAACAAGATCATAAAAGGATTTAATGCGATCAGAGAAGAACTGAGGGCAATTTGACTAATGACTCTACAGAACAGGTATGTCCTTGACATGATGGATGGAGGAGTTTGTGCAAAAATTGGAGAATCATGTTGCACATTTATACCATCCCACGAAGAAGAAAATGGAAAGTTAACAGAGGCTATAGGTATGTTGACAAAATTACAGAATCAGATGATCGATGAAGCTGACGAAGTTAATGACGACAGCTGGTTTGGATCACTATTTTTCTAGGTTTCACAATGGATGGCAGATGCATTCAAGTTCCTAGGAGCCCTACTAGCGATGATAATGCTCGGATTCTCTGTTATCAAGATAATAATTTCTCAGTGCCAGAAAACTGCTAAAAAGGCCATAGGGATGAAGATCATGATTGATATTGAACCAGCATGGAAGCCCAAAGACCTGACTGATGAAGAAATAAGAAACTTTGTGAAAGCGAGCATTCATGCACCAGAAGGACCCAAGTTTCGGTATCCAAGGAAACAAAGAAACTATGTGGGAAGATGAATGTATTGCAGTCCAAATGGACAATGTCAACTTATGACATGGAATAAGGACGAGCATGTGAGAACAGCAGGAAGCCTGAAGGGAGTCATAAAAATATGGACTCCAAAGAAACATTTCTTCAGACCCTCATGGGTGGACCCAGAAGATGAAGGAAAAATGGACCCAGAAGATGAAGGAAAAGTGAATACAGAGGATGCAGAAAAGATGGATACAAAAGAAGAAGTGAAAGTGGTCGATGAATCACCCAGAGGGGGGAGTGTAGAGGAGGTCCCAAACACGATTTGCACCCCTACCGCCCATTTTGAGGTACCAGGAACGTTCACTCCGAAATATGTGACATATGATGAGCAAGTAAACGAGCAGAGAGCCGCAGTGGGGCTCTGCCCAGTACCTATCAGACTGACAGCACCTATTGAAGTACCTGGACATAAGAAACCTTGGACTTATGGTCTGGTCACAATCCTAGGAAGCTGAAACAATCCATTGTTATCCCACTTTTAAAGAAACCCACCTGGACCCTTCACTTCCCTTTAACTTTTGTCCTATTTCCTTGAAGCTTTTAGAGGCCTTGATTTCGCCATTTCTTTCATCTTTTCTAGAAACCTCAGGATTCTTTGACCCCTTCCAGTCAGTACTCCGGTCGGGATGGGGCAGGGAGAGCATCCTGGTATCAGTACTGGACAACATGGCCAGGCTCGTCGACGGGGAAGGACAATTTTGCTGGACCTATCAGCGGAATTGGATACCGTGGACAACCCCCACCCTGCAGGCTTGCCTGGACCATGCCGGTTCAACTCATTCCTGACAAGAGAGGAGCCAGGTACTTTTATTTCCTCCCTTCTCCCCACTCCCTTGTTCTCTTTCCTCTTTTCTCTTTCCTCTGTCCCTCAGGGTTCTGCCTTGTCCCCTACACTTTTTGACATCTATATTCAGCCCCTTGTGCGTCACATCCACTCCTTCTGCATCATATGCTATTCATATGCCGACGACACTCAGATCTTGATCCGGTTAGATCTTAATCAGGCTGAGATGTCATCTTGCTTCTCTCGATGCCTAGCAGCCGTGGGAGACTGGATGACCCACAATTGGACAGGAGTATAGCTCTGTGGCAATGCGCAGGTTTTGGAAGCAAGACCACACTGAGCGAACACAGGTTCGAATCCTGGACCTGTGCTTGAAAAAAAAAAAGTGCGTTATAAATAACCTGCCCTTCCACAATCAAACTAGCGCCTAGATACCTATGGGTTATGTGTGCTGTAAATAAATGCAAAAATAAAATAAATAAAATAAATAAATCAATTGGCTGAAACTTAATGGAGACAAAATGGAGGTTCTGGTGGTGGGTGCCCCCCCTCGTTCCGTCACTATGGGTGTCTTCTTTTTGGGCGTCTTCACGTGAGTGTCTCCCCACCCCAGTCACGACTGTAAAAAATCTTAGGGTAGTGGTCTCTTCCATTCGTCATCAGGTCTCAGCTGTCTGTAAGGCGGGGCATTTCTATTTGAAGAGTTTGCGGAAAGTGCTTCCCCTTATACCACTTCATTTACGGCCCCAGTCATTGCAGACCTGGTTCTCAGTTGCCTGAACTACTGCAATGCGCTATACCTTGCCCAGCCTAAAGGTTTAGTCCAGTAACTGCAGCGCCTCCAAAATCTTGCAGCGCGAGTTGCTACTGGGTCCCCATATGTAGCTCATATTACTCCAGTCCTGCGGTCATTACATTGGCTACCGGTGACTCAATGCATTCACAGTGCACTCCATGGTCACAGGGGGCAAATTTGTTTGCTACCTTCCAAACTGCGAGCTTCACTCACGGTCTGCTGGCTTGCTCTCCGTACCTACTTTTCAACGTACCAGAGTGGGTGGCCGAGCCTTTTCTGTGGTTGCAGCCCAACTCTGGAACACCTTCCCACTCGCACTGAGAAATGTCACCAATCATCTAGAATTTAGACGCTCCTTGAAGACCTTTCTCTTTCAGCCCGTGGATAACATTACATAACATAACATAACATAACATAACATAACATAATACTGCATTTCTCTCTTCGTCTCCTTTTTATCTATCTCACTGTTCACTATATGTATCCCTTTACTTCCCTCTTCTGGTTCCACTACTTGCCCCGTGCCATCATTCCCCCCTCCCTACCTATGTGCCTCAATCCCATGACTTCGCCCTCCCCTCTCTCCTACCCATTCCCTATATACACACATACCACTCATATTTCTGCCTTCTTATTCATGCCCTTTCAACCCTTTCCCGCTACCGATTTCCCCCTCAGCCTGTCCCTCCCTCTGACCTCCTCTTCTCCCTCCTCATCTCCTCTCTCCTCTCCAGGACGTCCTCTGACCAAACTGTTTATCCTGCCCCCTCCCTTTGCAATCACCCCGTACCTCCCTTGACTCCCCTAACCCCACCCTTACACCTCCTTCCTTATTTATTTTCCCCTTTCTGCCTCTTCCTTATCTCTGTCTTTCTCCTGTGCTCCCCTCTACTCCAACTCCCTTGTGTCTGTCTCCCTATACCTCACCACCCACTTGCCTACTCCCCCCTTTCTTCCCTCTAACCCCCAAACCACCCTCAACCACCTGTACCCTCTTAACATATCCCCTTCTCTCCCCTTCCCACTCCCACCACCCCCATTCCTCAACTATTCCTTTACTCTTATTACACCCCCTTTCCCAAGCCTCCGGTAATAACCCTCATTCCATGCCTCATCATACTCCACCAACATGCATTCCTCACCTTTTTTCACCTCTACCGCCTTCTCGCTCCCCCTCAGGACATCCCCTCCCCCACACCCCATTTAATCATTCCTTGTCATTATCACATCTATCCCTTTCCCTCTTCCCATTCATCCTTTGCCATCCCAGTTCCCTCTGCCTGTTTGTCCTTTTGTCCATTTTCTGTTTACCCATCACACACTCATCACCCTCTCCTACCACCTCTCTCCTTCTGCCTTTCTCTCCCTTCATGCTGTCCTCCCTATCCCACTACCCATCCACCCAATTGCCACCCACCTTCCCTCGCCACACTCACTTTCATCTCCTTACCATACTACTCTTACCCATTTCCCCCATCCACCTGCCTTCATACCTTCTACAACCACCCCAAGCTCTCCCTCTTCATCCACTTTCATGACTCCCTACCCCCTCTCATTACTATCCCAATGTTCTCTCACTTGACTTATCTGTCTTGCCAGCATATCCCTTACCCCATCAAAGCTTTCTTCCCTCGCCCCTTATCTCACTATCTCACACCCATTCTCACTGCATTCTTCTTCTTTCCTTTCTCATCTGCCCATCCCAACATTTACTCCATCCCTGTTCTCCCGCCCCTCACTCTTACCCTCTTCACACTCTCACCAAACTGTATCCCCACTCAGCTTTCCTCCTTTGTTTTCCAATTCCCCTTCGCTACGCCTCTCATGCTCATCCTCCTTTACCCAGCCACCGCTCCCCTCTCCTTCCCTTTCCCTTTCACTGCTTTCCCCCTTACCCTCTCTCCACATTAACCACTTCTCCCCTTCTTCCACATCTCTGTACCCCCCGCCCACCCATACCCTCTCCCCATTCTTCACTCCCTCTCCGTTTTCCTCTGTCTTCTCTCACAGCCTTCCTCTCACCCCTCTCCCCAAATCTCTCCCACACCCTTCTTGTTTGTTCCCCCATCTCCCCTTGCCTCCCTCTCTCTCATTCTGTCCCATGTCCTCTCTCCTCCCACACTCCGTTCTAAAGTCCCCAATATACCCATCCTCCCTCTCACTCCTGGACCCACCATCTGTTTACTTTTTCCTGTGTGCCCTTTCACTCCTCTCCCCCCCCCTTAGACTCCATTTACCCATCACAAACCCATTTTACCAATGTCTATCAGCATTTCTCTCTCCTAACCATACTCTCCCCTCCCATCTCCCCATCACTCCCTCTCAACCTCCATACTCATCTGACTCCACCCGCTTCGTGTGCCTCTCATCTGGAACCCCACCCATGAAGACAGCCCCTCTCCACTCACTCTTCCAACTCCCCCTTTCATTCCCTTTCCACTGACCCTGCTCTCTCATACCCCCTCTCTCCCTCACTCGTTCCCCTTTGACACACTGCTCTATCCCTCCTATCCCTTCCCCCATCCTCCTCTTCGCTCTACTGCATCCTATCCCCTTCTCCCTCCTCTGCCCTTTTCCATCACCACTATACCCCCTCTCCATATCTTGATCCCCACCCCTTCACTCATTTAATTTCTTCCGTCTACCTCTGCACCCTCTCTTGCCTTTTTCCATCTCCCCTTCCATTCTCCCCTTGCATTGCCTCTTGACACCATCTCGATCTTCACTTTTCTCATCCGCCAATACCCCCTCATCTCCTTCCTCTGACCAGTACACTCCTTGTTCCCCTTTTATCCCATTCCCCATTCTCATCCTCTCAACTTCCCCTTCCCTTATCCCCTCTTCCTCCTCCCCTACCATCCATTGCTCAGCTCTCCTTCCCATCCCCTCATTCTTGCTTCCCCTTCTTTGTGTCCCTCTCTACTTCCCTTGCACCCTCTCCCAATGCCCACCACTAATCCCTTTCAACCTCTCACCCGAGTCTGTCCCTACGACTCTTTCCCCATGCTCCTATCTCCTTTCTACTACCTTCTACTACATTTCCTGTCTCCCTCCCCAATTCCGTAATCCTCTCCCCCTTTACCTTGACCCATCCCATCCAGCCTCACCATCAACTCTTATTTTATTACATTTTTTTATTTATTTGTTTGAATCGCATTGGCGATTTTTACAAAATGTGCAGGGATCTGGTATACGTGTGCTCATGTGACACAGAGCATCAGTCTGTTTTCCATTTTCCGGATCTCCAATAAAACAAGTCAAATCCAGACTGCGTGATAGTTCTTTAAGTAAGGTTTCAGATCTTCCGTTGTTCGGAGTCGATCAGAACATGTTGTATGATTTTCGATGTCGCTATTACCCATGAAGATTTTTCTCCAGCAATCAACTGCGTCCACCAGGTCTCTTCCTCGTAAAGAAAAGATGAGCAGAGGAGATGGTTTAGACAGAACGATCTAATGGTTCGGGTTCCAGGACTTATTGTTTCGATTTGGTTTTGATTTCCACAGAAGCAACATTTGTTTGAGTTTGAGAGACCTCTAACCGCCAGAATCTCGTTTGTCTCCAGAAGGTTGAGGCAAACTCGTAAAAAGATATTTCTTAGCAATCTACTTTGGAATTTCTTCAGAAATTCCTGGGTCTGGTTTAACTTCTTTGTATTCTCCGGCAAGTACGTTGTTAGTTTGTTCTTAGCTGCTGTTTCTAAAGTTTGTATCCAGTCAAGTTCTCCCATTTTCTTTTTTACCTTTGTAGGGTTCTGGATCAGTTCTTCTTCACAGCTTTGAATCTCCTTCAGTTTTTCTTTAAGGTCTTGTGACCGTTGAGCATTTTACAGCCGGCATGGCTTCAGCTCTGTGTGTTAGGGATGGCACTACTTTTACTCTGTAGAAATTAATTGCTGGAGTTAGCAAGTACCGGCCAAATGTTTTATCAATTGCTTTTGTTTGTGATGCTAAGTTTCTTATTTTTTCTGACAGTACACGTTGCATTGACCTTTTTTCCGTCTTTGAACTGTCAAAGGTGACACCTAGGTACTTGAATTCTTTCCCTTTTTCTATTTGGCACCCTTCCAAGTTCCAGTTTAGCTTCTCGATTTTCTTGCAGGATTTCTCTAATTACATGATTTTGGTCTTTCCCTTGTTGATCACGAGTTTGCTTGTGCAGATGTATTGCTGTAGATTGTCAAGTTGTCTCTGTAGACCAATTGCTGTTTGGTCGAGTAAAATCATGTCGTCGGCATACAAGAGGCAAGTAGTTTTTACTTATCCTACTGTCGGTGGGAATGATCTTACACTTCCTTTGGTGTTTCTGAAGTCTCCAAGGTATGCCAGAAGAAGTGTTGGTGCGAGAGGGCACCCTTGTTTTACACCTCTCGATCTAGATATCTCGGCTTATAGCGAGCCCTGCTGGCTCAAACGCACTCTCATCCTGGTATCTGTATGTAGGGCTTTTATTTAGGTCTAGAATTTCTGGATGACATTTCCAGGCTGACAATTTGTTCCTGAGTTTTCCTCGATCCACCTTATCGAATGCTTGTGTTAGATCGTTGAAGGCTATAAAGACCCTAGGGCTCCCTTCCATGATCTTACTCTTGAGGATGCTCAGCAGCATAATATTAGCCATAGTTCTGATGTTTTTCGTGAAACCTGCCTGAAAAGGGTCAGCGCAAGTGGCTTGGCTTGCCCATGCTTGAAATCGTGTTGGCAGTAGGGAGCCGAATACCTTCCCGATTACGTCAAATAGTGCAATCGGGCGGTAATTGCTGACAGTGTCCACGATGATGGAATTGTTTTAAGTTCGGCAAATCTCTTGAATACCATGCTGATGAAGGTTGCCCATTCCTCAGGATGTTGCTTGAGGTCGATGTTGGTTATCCCATCCGTGCCAGGGGCTCTCGATGAGTTCAGCTTACGAATTACCTCAGCGATGTTTTCTTTTTCACCTAGCATTACCCATGCCGTTCTTGTTGCCGCTTGATCTGCCTGGCTGTCAGTTGTTGGGAGATGAAATAAGTTCTTGAAGTGTCTCGCCCAGGTGGCTTTTCCTATGCTATTCAGGAGCACGTTGTCAGTTGTAGTTGTTGTTGTTCGCATAAGAGACCAGAATTCTCGAGGGTTATGTCCGCTTACCATCTTCAACATCTCCTCTGAGTCCTGCTGGTATAGGATCAATCGATGTCCTTTAACCCAGGACCTGTAGTTTTTTAGTAGCTTCTTTCAACATGTCAGTGGCGGTTTGGTTGTTTTGCCTTGCTGCCATTCTTTTGATTCTCCGTAGGGCATGTATTTTTTCCACCAAAGTTTTGTCGAAATTATGATTTTTTGGATAAGGTTCCTGTCTCTGATTGTTCACTTTTCTCTTGTAAACCGTAAGCAGCGGTTGATAGTTAATTTGGTCAGATTTTCAGACACCTGAAGGATCGCTGTAATTGCTAATAAGTTCTTTGATGTTGCTTGCACTCAGCTTGAGTCGATTTCCTTGGGTGTTGTTTTATATTCGAACGTGCATTTTCTGTTTTAAAACAGATAGCGACGTCCACGAAGTAATCAGAAGGTTATGGTCACTAGAGTCGGTTTTCTTGACATCAAAAGAAGATATTGAGCGACGTATGTCATGAGATACAAAGATGTGGCCAATTGTTGCAGAAGACTCTTCTCTCTCCCATGTCGGGATACGGTTTGTTTGGTCAAACATCATATCTAGGTAGAAATGTTCTCTCGAGTCCATAAGGTTGAGTAATAGGGCGCCTCTTTCTTCAGCTGCAGATGGTCTACCTTTCAAGGTCTGTGTGTATTCTCAGTTCTGACATATTGCGTTCAAATCACCACAGATGACTATTTGCATCACTTGATGGTCGACATGCGCTTCATCAATCGTTCTTTCAATCATTAGGAGATATTTCTCGTTGTCTATCACTAGCGGGTTCCAGTAGGTGTTCATTATTATCATTGGTGTGGATACCCATTTTCCTATTTGCTCAGTTTGATGTTTCCAGCTCACAAGGGTTACCAGCAGAAATATGTTCACTACCAGAATTTCTTATAAGTGTAGACCGCTGCCAGAACGTACAGCGGATATTAATCCTGAGGAAGGATGACCTTTTTCTCCTTTTTCTGCTGCGGAAAAGGCGAGATTGAATCTTTCCAGGATTGGTTTTTCGACCAGCCATGTTTTCTGGAGGCATAGTATGTCGAAAGCTCCCAGGTCTACGTCCCCAGGAAGCGTTAGGTGTTGAAAACCTCTTGTGTTCCATGAGCCTCAACACCAAAGGCTGCAAGTTTCAGTTGTCTGTGAAATTCACTTTCTGGCCTTGGTGCTGAGGGGTTACACATTGCTATCTTCTTAGATGGGAGGTGAGCGCTTTCGGGATCCAAGCCCAAAGCTCTTGTAGAGGAGCTACTTTATCCTTTTCCTGAGGGATAACAGTAGTTATTGGCAAATCTTGTGTAATTGTTCTTTTTATTTTCAACTCTTATTCATCCCCCATTCTCATCCTTTCTCTCCCCACAAGCCTTCACCCTCCCTACCTAAACTCCTCCCTCCTCTCTCTGTACTGCACCCTACTGTCCCACTCACCCCGTCTCCCTCTCCGTTCATATTCTTCTGCCCTCATACCATTCTACTGTGCTCTCTGCCCCACTCTACTGCCTCTCGTCCTCCAGTCCCTCTGCTACTTCTCCTCCTTCTCCCTGTGTGCTCTTCCTAACATTCTACTGCCTTACTTAGGCGGATCCTCTCTCTCCCCTATCTTTGTCTTCCCCATCACTCCAGTCTCGCTGATCTTCTCCTTCCTCTCACCCCTGCATCCCCATTCTCCTTCACCCTCTCCCCACATCCAGCCCCGTCACCCTTTTGCCCCCTCACACCATTCACCACTTCCCTCTATCTTCTCAACCTTAACTTATGCTTCCCCCTTATCTCTATTTACTTCCTCTTTTTACCCCTGTCCAGTCTTCCTGTCCTTTCCCCACGTGCCTTCCCTCAGCCCATTCCTCCCTTATGCTCCCGCCCTTCAATCCTTCTATTTCTTTCCTTCCCTTTCTTTGCTAACGCCCACAATCTTCATATCCTCCCCTTCACACACCCACTCTGTTTTCTCCTTCTCCTTGATCGTCTCTCTTCCTTTTCTATGCACCGTCCCCTAAATCCCTCTCCCATGCCCCCCTTTTTCCCCTCATCCTCATTCCCACCTATGTCTCTCTATCTCATACCCCCCTCTCAGCTCTCCCTCTTCCCCTTCCCTCTTTCCCTATCACCCACCAAACCTTCCATCTTCTTAGTCATAACCTTCACCCTTTATCGATATCGTATTTCCTCTTACCCTGTCCCTCTCTCCAACCTCCAGTCTCCATTCCTTTCCCCATTCTGCTCCCCACCTCGTCCCCCTCAAATGTCCTCCATCTCCCTTTCCATCTCCCCCTTTCATTCTTCACCTAACTTCTCCCTTCTTGGGCTCACCAGAAGATCCTAAGAGAATCTTTGACCAGCAACATAATTTCCGGAACGTTCACTCCCTCCATAAAAAACCCTCCAGTTTGGGAAGGATACTATAGTTGCAGGAAGATGACCACCTGGAACACTTCTCCACCTCAGAGTGTTTACTGCCCCACGTTACATCCCTTTGCATTATTATTAATGGATGAGTTTACCAACACAAACAGATTATATTAGCATTATAGAGAAGGGGGTACATACAATCCTTCTTCCTTCCTTACCCCCTTCTCTTCCTCATCAACCAAAATCACCCAACCATCTGCTTCTTAGCCTAGAACCCTACCTCAACACTCTTCTCAATTCACTCTAGCCATACTCCCACTCCACCCCTCAAATACAAACCACCATTCCATACCTTACCCTCCCACCCAACCCATTGCCTCCCCACCATCTATTACCTTACCCATCAGACTTGTTTACCTCCCCAACCGGTCCTATAAATCTCTCTAAACACTTCTGCTGCTATCTTCTTCACTCCACGCCTCCCTTTCCTTTTCTCCTACCCCCTACACTATCAGGCCTCCCAACCACATGGCACTCAGCATCCATGCCAAACTCTGTCAAATCCCACTCTTTCTCCTCTGAACTTCCCACTCTCCCCCATATGCAATGATCACTCTCCCTCATCCCTCCTTTATCACAATTCCCTATCCCTTCTTCTCACCTCTGCCCCTTTTCTCATTCTTAGTCTCCACAGTGACCTTGCACCCCTCTTCGCCTCCCCCTATATTTTCCACTCTTCTTCTTCTCTCAATACAAGACATGGTACTTTATTGGTATGATAAGTTAAACACATATTGCCAAAATCAATAAATGGTGTACATTCTCTTACATTCTCTTCAGAAGTGATCACTTTGATGTTGGTCTTTTCTCTAAACATCCATATTGCTTTGTGCACCTTGTTTTCTCTGGTTGCAAGCATAAACATGTTGCTGTTCTCTCTGATAATTCTGGTCACTGTCCAGGGATAAGAGTTGCTGTTGTCCAGTTTTAAGTGCAAAGACTTCCTTGTTTTTACCGAATTAGGGGAAATAAGTGCCCGGATGTCTTTGAATGCAGGACGGTGAAGGAGGAAGGGTCTCTCCATTTACCCTCTCTTCCCCATCTCTTCTTTTCTCATCTCCTCCTTTTGCCCCTACCCCTCTTCTGCCCTTCTCTCTCACCCCTGGTGAGTAAGGAGAGGGGAAATGGAAGTTTAGGAGTAGGGAGAGAAAAGGTGATGGGGAGAGAGGTGGCTAGGGTATCACTCTATTAGTTAAATCTTTACATTGGCAAACTTCATTGAGGGTGATGAGGGAAAGCTGTGAGAGTGACAGTCACTTTGATTTGACTGAACCTCTAGATTTGTTTTCTGTTATTTCCAGTTAAGCCTATTTTTGTCTCCTGGCTTCCTATGGCCACTTGCTTGGGGCCAGCTGAAGATGTTAGACCCATATCAAAGGGCTATTTAGCAAATGTCCAGAGAGTATGCTAACCCACAAAATGGTAACGGGAACTGCACAACAGTTCAAAAGAGGGTCTTTCTGAGTTAGGCGGTAAGGGTTAATGGGCACCGGTAAGGATGCCGGTAAACCCTTACCGCCCAATTCCGAGGTCCCTTAGCGGGAACCGCACAGGACGTGTGGTTAATTAGCACCCTCCCCATTCCCCTTTGAGCCCTATGGGGGCTCAAAGGGGAATCGGGAATGGTTTACTGAATGGGGACTTACCGGGTCCTCCAGGGTCGGAATGACCCGGAAAGTCCCCATTCAGCCAGACCGGACCCAGACCCGGTATTGGAGGCAGCGATGGTGCTAATAGCACCATGGCTGCCTCCAATCTCGGAATGACCCCCAAAATGACAGTTTTAAAGAATGAGATCAAGAAATACAAAGATGAACCAAAGCGAACTAAAATGAAACTGAATGAAAACTCAATTTCAAAAATGAAAAATGGAAACAAGTAAACATAGTTTACAAAAATATGATTAAAAATTGAGGAAAGCCAAGACTATTAAACAACTAACCCATGGTACTCTGTCCCCAAATCAAGAGAACGAAAAAGAAAAGACCTGTTTGAAAAAACCTGTGTAAAAAGGAAGACTAAGAGCACATCTAATTCTTTCCACTGAGTTCCACAACCTGAGAGCAGGCGCTGAAAAAGCCAGTGTGGAGCACTTGGGCCAGTTTGAACAGAGGATGCCCATTTTAAACATGGATTTTCTATACATTTGTCTACAACTCACTCGTGCAAGTGCATATTTATTTGAAATGAAATGTGAAAATAGAGCATTGAGATTAAGATGGAGGTGATGTGGTGGAATTGTTTGAAACCAGATACCAGCCACCGGGGACATGACTTACGGAGGTAGACAGTCTTGCGGTAGTCTCTATTTAAACCAAGAAAAAGAACTAAACATAAAATATGTGGATGTATCATGAAGCCATACAGCCCCATTTCACATTTAGTGCTGTGGGAAATGAAAGGGTAAAAGAGAGGCTTAATGCTGTTATGCCTCCATGTCCACATTTTGTCAATCTCCAGCACTACCAGAAATGTCGTCAGGCCTAGTACAATAGTCGCTTGTTTTGTTCCTCTGCTTCCCCATCCCCTTTAGGACTGAAAGCTCGAGAGAGAGAGAAAGACAAGGAACACAAAGAAAGAATGAAAAATGATGCCGACACCAGGAGCAAGGCAAAAGAAGCAGAGGTGCACATACGACACCAGGTACTGGTGCATCAAACGCAAGGCTCAAAAGAGATGCCTGCCTTCAAACCTGATCCCATGACAGTCACCCACGTGAAAGGATCCATGGTAACTGCGGCAAGCCCTAGTGGCATCATCACCAGAAACTCCTCCTTTTTTCGAAGAGAAGCAGGACAAAGAAGTGAGGTGAGTGCCCTCTTGGAGGACTGTTCAGACAGCTGCTCGGATTTAATGGATGGCGATGTGGACACTGATGGCAGCAACAGTGAAAGGGAAGGCTGCATGCACCCCGGTGACTCCAAGCCCATCAAAAATAACTATTTGAAAACCCACAAGATGGATTGAAGAAATGGGATGAATGAGGACATTCTCAGCCAAGTGGGGGAGTGTGGGGGGAGATGTAGTGTCCTATTTTTTACATGTATGCTCATGTGGAATGACCTATCCTCTGTCTATACCGAGCACACACGCGGATGTTCACGTGAGTGGGCGGGGTTACCGCCGAAACAGTTGGTTATTTGATGTGATTAAACAAGGAAGGAACTACACTCCTTGCCTCCGTATTTTCATTGTGCAGTGTTTCCTTTCACTACCCGTTGAACATAACAATGCAGATGTCAAGCAGGAAGAGGATACACAATGTAAATGTACGTGTAAAACAAATGTATACGTATGTATTCCACCTCGACTTAGCACCTGCTATATGTTAGGTGGCTTCGATAGGAATCTGCTGGCAAATGCCACCTGCAAGGCACACTTTCCAGGTGGCTTTCATGTATTCACAAAACAGAGGTCAAAGGTGAGGTGTACAGGCAGATATTTCTGGTATCACTCTTCAAGTTTTCACGCCGGTTTGTGAATGCTTAACATTGCATGCAGGATACCCAACAGCACTTCAGTGCTAACTTTGGTGGTCCACTACAGGCAATTTGGATTGAATACAAAATGGCCACCAAAATGTCCTGAATCATGGAGTTGTCATGGTGAGCCACCCACAATAATAAACAAAGGAAACCGAATAAATTAAATACGAGAAAAACATTTTGTTCACCAAATTTGAGAAAAGCATGCATTTACTGTAAAATCAAGAGAGAGAGAAAAGCTACTGTTTTGATTAGTGAATGAACGATGGAGTGTGGGAATGGGGGAAGGGAGAGGGTGGAAAGGAGGCAGGATTAAGAGGGGGACAGGAGAGGGAGGGAAGGTGGAGAGGGAAGGGAGGGAAGGGAACGAAAGAGGATGGCAGGGGAGAGGGGCGGAGGGTGAGTGGAAGTGATGGGGCAATAGGGCAGGCAGAGATGAGAGGGGGCCTGGAGCGCAGGGATGAATGATGGCATACATGGTGATGAGCGGAGAAGATGATGGGGTGAGGAACCGTTGGGTGAGGGTGAGGAGAAAGTGGAAAGAGGAAGGGAGGAGAGGCAGAGGAGGTAGAAAGGCAGAGAATGGCGGTGCATGAGGGGGTAAGATAGGATGTGGAGAAGTAGGGATGGGGAGAGGGAATAGCGGGGTCAGCGTCATGGGTGTAATTCTAGGGGGGGACACGGGTGTTTGTCCCCCCCCCAACTTTCATGGCACACCATTTTGTCCCCATTCATTTGGCTGGGGCACCTTTTCTTCAGATGTCATGTCCCCCAACATTTTCAGCAAAGTTACTCTGGTCAGTGTCAAGTGGAGAAAGGAGTGGGAAAGGGGGGAGAGGAGAAAGAAAAAAGGAGGAAGGGAGGCAAGGGCAAAGGGGTAAGAAAATAAGAATGGAAAAGGATGTGGTGTTGGATGGAGGTGTGGCGGATAAAAGGCGAGAGGAAGCAGGGAAGGCAGTAGAGAGGAGAGGAGTGAGCATGGTTAGGAGAGATTTAGATGAATTAGAAGTGGAGATGGAAACAGGGAAGAGGGTGGGGGAGGATGAGATAGAGGGGAGTGGTCAGGTGAGGTGGTGGGAGGGCGGTTGAAGTGAGGAGAGGAGCGAGACCGGTGGAATACAGGCAGGAGGGGGAGACTTGGCGTAGGTTAAAGTGAGAGATGAGAACAGGTGGAGAAAGAGGGGAGGGGGCAGGGTGAGCAACTTGGGGAGAGGGGAAGTTGGAAGGGGCTGGGGAACAAAAGAGAGGGGAAGGGCAAACATGCAAGACGGAGGGAGGGAGTGGGATTCGAGAGGATGGAGGGAGTAGGAGTAGGAGACAAGAAGGGGAAATTAAAGTACAGGGGGAGCGGAAAGGCACGCAAAGGAAGAGGGGGATACATATGGGAGGGGCCAGAAGAGGTGTGGAAGGCAAAGGGCGGGCATAGAATGGAGTAGGTAAAAGGAAGAAGGAGGAGAAAGTGGTAGAGGGGGCAGAGGGTTTGAGGAAAGGAGGGGCAAGGTGCAAGAGGAAGAAGTGGCCAAAGAGGGGAGAAGGAAGCAGGACTGGACGATGGAAAGAAAAATGGAAGGGGAAAGGTAAAAGGGGGAATGGTAGGGGTAGTGAGGGCAAGAATAAGAGACAGGAAGGAGGTGCCCGGCAGGGGGCTGAAAGGGATGAGGATGTAAGAGGGAGGGAGAGTGCGAGGAAAAAGGGAGGGGAGAGTCAGTGAATGCGGAAGTGGGGTGAGGGCAAATGGGAGGCTGGGGAAGAGCGGGGTGATGGGGAGAGGGGTCAGTAGGAAGAGCAAAACGGGGTGGGGAGCGCTGCAAGAGTTAGTACGGAAGTGGAAATGGGTGAAGAACTCGCAGAGAGTAGAATAGAGAGGAGAGGAAGTGGATGGAATGCATACATGGGTAAGAGAGGCGAGACAGTGCGAGACTGCAAGGCCGAGTAGGGGATGTGCAGGGAGGGGGATGTGTGGAAGAGTGGGGTGAGGCGAGTACGAGTGGGGAGGGGAGTGAGATAAACTAGAGGGAAGGGGAAACAGCTGCACAGGCTGCAAGTGAAAGGAGAGAAGGCTTGGGGACGCAGTGCGACGTTAAGACAGTGGATGGGGAAAAGGGGAGGCACATGGAGTAAGAGGGTTATAAGGTAGGCAGCAGGGGGAAGGAGGGAGAGGAGTAAGTGGGACCAGGAGAGTGGGGGAACGGGGCGAGAAGAGGGAAAGGTGCAAGAAGGGAGAAAGGAGATAGTGAAAAGGAGGGGGTGGGTAAGATGACGGACGGAGAAGGAGTGATGAGGACAGAGGGGGCATTGGTGAGAAACGATTATAGGGAATGAAGAGTGGTGGGCAGGGGGAGTGAAGAGGGATTGAGGGGCCAGGGTGGTGTGGATGGGAAGGAGAAGGGACAGGGGAGTGTCAAGAGGAAAAGAGGCAGGGTCTAAAGGCAGAATGGGGTGTGGTTGGATGGGGAAGGAAGTACAATTGTGAGATAGTGAAAGAGAAAAGGGAAAAAGTAATTCAATGTGGAAGTAGGATGAGGGGAAAGGAGAATGAGGAGTTGAGGGCAAGGTGGGTGGAGAGCAAACTGTGTTAATGGGGAAAGAGCGGGCAAGTGGGTACATAGCTAGGTAGGAGAGAGAGGAGAAATGAGAAGAGGTATGAATGAAAAGCGGGGAGATGCATGAGGGATGAGGCAGTTGGAGAGCAGAAGGATGGTGTGTTTGTGCATTTATATAGCGCTACGACTCAGGTATCTGAGCGCTGCTTATTTCCCACGGTGTGTGGTGCTCATTTATCGAGCGGAAGGATGAAAGGCTGAGTTTGGCCCTGCCAGGATTCAGCAGGCTGTGCACGGATGTCAAAGCGAGCGCTCTACTCGCTGTGCTATCTGACCGGCTATAAGGAAAGAATGTAATATGGTGTGGAGTAGGTAGGCAAGAGGGAGAAAGGGTGGGGTAGTGATAGAAGAGAGAGGCAAAGGGAAGAAAAGAGAGGTGAGAGAGGGGCAGAATGGGGTGAACAGGAAAGGGAAGCGATGAGAGGGTGAGTGGAACGGGTGCAGATAGGGGAGAGCTGGCAGGAGTAAAGGGGGGAAGTGGAGTGGGAAAGAGTGGAGGAAGAAAGGAGGGGGGAGTGTGAATAGGCTAGGAAGGGAATAGTATCAGGTTGTGCGATAGTGGAGAGGCAGTAAGAAAAATGCTAAGGGTGACAGTAAGGAAAGAGTGGAGACGGAAGTAGAGGCTAAGGGGAAAAAGAGATGGGGCATGGGGTGTGGAGGGATGGGAGTGAATGGGGAGAGAGAGGAAAAGAGGGGAGAAGAATTGGGGAGAAGGAAATATAAATGTTAGGAAGTTGGAGGAGTATGGAAGTGGCAGTTAGGGGCCAGAGGTAAGAAGAGGAAGAGGGAAGTAAGATAAGGTGCAGAGGGAAGAGAGGGAAAGGTATGGGGAAGTAGGTGCATGTGGCCAGGAGAGAGGAAGGTGGAGCAGGGGGAAAGGTGGAAGGGGCACGGTGGGGACAAAGGGAACTGAGTGGGACAGAGTAGAAGAAGGGTAGTCTGGCGCGTGAGATAATGGAGGGTGGATATTAAAAGGGGTCAGTAGGCAAATGGAGGAAAAGGGTGAGTGGGTAGGCAGTGGGAGAATGGGGGAAGGCGGGAGATAAGTGAGCGGGAGAGAGAGTGGGGAATGGGATGAGGGCAAATGGGGGAGGGTGCATGGGGGAGTGGGAAGTGGGTATAGTATAGGGGAAGAGATGGGAAGATGCCAGTTGGACAGGGGTGGAAGTGAGAGGGAGAGCTGAGGGTGTAGGGCGGAGAAGCTTTATGGGGGATGAAGGAGGGTGTTTGAGAGGGGAGTAGAGAGAGCTTGAGGAGTCATGGGAGATAGGATGGGCAGAGAAGGGACAAGAGGAGTGTGGAGCGGAACAGTGGGGCAGTCTGAAGGCGGAATGGGGGGTGGAGGGATGGGAAAGAATTGACAGGGGCAGAGGAGAATGGCCAAGGGGACATGGAAAATGAGGCAGGGGAGAAAGTGGGTGAAGGGGCACAGGGGCATTCTTTTAAGAAAGAGGGAAGGCGATGGGGTATCAGGTGAAGGGAGTGAGGAGGGGCTCATAAGAGAGGGGAGAGGACAACTCTGGGGAGCAGGAAAGGTAAATGTTGGAGGAATCAGGAGAAGGGGAGGGGCAGTGATGGTCAGGAGGTAAGAGGAGGGAGAGGGGGACAGGGTTGTGTCTCGGGAAGATGATCCGAGAAAGAAAAATGGAGGGGAGAGTTGCTGATGAGCAAGGAGTTGATTGGGGGGGGGAGGAGGCAGTGGGTGGCAGGGGGCTGAGAGGTTAGAAGAGGGTACATGGGAATGGAATCAGTGGAAAAGAAGGAGTGGAACAAAAGAATGAGAGGGGTGGAGGCTGGGGGAAAGGAGGAAAAGGGGTGAAGGGGTGCATACGATGAGCAGGGATTGAGATGGGTGTATGGAGAGTGGGTTGACGGGAGCTGGAATGGGTAGGGAGAAGGGCAAAGGGTAGACGAGAAGGGGAACAGAGTGGGGTAGTGATGGACAGGTTAAAAAGTGAGGTGGGGAGGAGGAGTGAGGGGCTAGTGGGGGAAAAATTGGGAAAGGGAGAGGGGAGAGTAGGTGATTGGAGGAAGGGGGGGAGAGGGTGGGGAGAGAAGAGTCAGTAATGAGGTGTGAAGGAAGGGGAGGGGCAATAAGAAGGAAAAGGGGCAGGGAGAGGGTGTAGGGTTATGTGAGGGGATGGCCAAAAGCAAGAGGGGGCAATGGGGGAGAGGTGAGGCAGGTAGTCAGCAAGGGAGGAAGGCGGTAATTGGGATACAGGAGGGTGTTTAGAAGGGGAGAGGGGAAGTGGAGAATGTGACAGGGGTGGGGAAAGGTGTGATGAGGCAAGTAGACACGTGGATAGGGAAAGGGGAGTGTGGACAGGAAGAGGGGTTTACGGGTATGGGTGGGAGGAGGAGGCAGAGGAGGGATGTTGATGCAGGGTCTTAAGGGAGCATAGGAGAAGGGGGAGTTGTGGGATGGTGATTGGTTGGTATGGGAGAGAGAGAGGGCCGTGGAGAAGGGGCGGCAGGGAACATGAGCCAGGGAGAGAGGTGGGAAGGGGAATGGGGGATGTGATAAGAAAAGGGAGAAGAGAGGCTGTGATAAGCAGTGAGGGGGTGTGGGAGAGTGAAAGGAGTGGGAAGGGGCAAGCTGTTAGGAGGTAGAGGTGTGAAGGAAGGGGTAAGAGGTATGGGTTGGAGAGGGTGGAAGGGATGGCGATGGAGGATGCAGAGGCATGGGGGTGAGCAGAAGAGGCACTGGAATGGGGTGATGGGAAAAGGGAAAGAAAGGAGAGGAGCGAGTCAAGCAGAAGGGAAAGGTGGAAGTTGGGATACGGGCTAAGAGGGAAAAGGGAAAGGGAAAGGCAGAGTGGGGGTGTGGTGATGGGGCGGGAGACCAGAGAAGGAAGAGGTAAGGATATACGAGGGAAGCACAGGGAAAAAAGGTGAAAATAAATGTGGGAGAGAGGAGACTTGTAGGATGGAGAGGTGGAAAGCAGAGGGAAGGAAAGATAATGGGAGAAGAGGGAAAGGTAAGGGTGCGAGGGGGCGGGTTAGAGGAGGATGGGGAGGGAGAGGAAGGAGGGGCATGGAAGGGACAGGTTGAAGGGAGTGGGGATGGAGATTGGGTGAGGAGAGGGGAAGGGTAGATGGGAAGAGAAGAGGGTGGAATTATATGGTGGGGGCAGGAGAGGAAAGAGACGGTAGGGACAGAGAGTGGGATGAGGGAGAAGTGGCAGGGGCACAGGGAGTGTTGCAGAAGATGGTTGGCAGAGGCATAGGGAGAGTAAATAAGGAAAGAGGAGTGAAAGAATCCAGCAGAAGGATAGGGAAGAGAGGAGAGACAGGGAAGAGGAGGGGGTGGAAGCATGAGAGAGTAGAAGAGAGGAGGAGATGGTGGGAGGGGAATGGGGAGAAGCTACAGGGGGAGGGTAGAAAAGAATGAGGAGGGTATAAGGAGGGGAACAATGGCACTGGTAAAGGGTGTAGGAGAGAGGACGGAAGGCCATAAGTGTGCCAGGGCAGAGACACAGGGCGTGGATTAACAGGAGGGCGAATAGGAGGAAAGGGGGGGTGAGTAGGGGTGGGGGTAGAGGGATGAGAGGGGACAGAGGCTGGAGGGGTAGATAAGGACCTCATAGGATAAGGGACCTGGTGGTGGGAAAGGAGAAGGGAAGCAGAATGGGTGAAGTGGAAAAGGGGCCACTGAGAAAGGCAACGCCTAAGAGAGATCAAGGGGAGGGAAATGAGGGTAAGACAAGGGCGGGGGAGAGGGAAGAGGAAATGGGGAAAAGGGGCTGGGGAGTGTAAGGGGATGGGACCGTTTGAGAGGAGGAGAACGAGGCATGGGACAAGCGGGTGCTAGGGAGACTAGGGGGAGAAGCAAGAGGTATAGGGAGCACTTGGCAGGGTAAGAGGGATGAGGGGAGGGGATGTGGGAAGATGGGTGATGCCAGAGTATGGGGAAGTGAGAGGGGAAAGATTGTGCAGGGCAGTGTATTCAAGGGTGGGGAGGGGTTATCAGAAAGGGGACAGGAGGGGAATTGGAGGGGGAACAGGGTGACGGGGAATGGGGAAGGACGTTGTGTGCAATGGGAAGATAAAATGAGTTGGAGGGAGGGAGGTGGTGACGGAGGGAGGTGGAATTAGGTTGAAGGTGTTGGAGGGTTAAGAGTAAGGAACGAGGGAGCAGAATTGGGTGGGGGCATGGTAGAGAGCGGAGGGGGGGGGGGAAGTGGAGGGTTGGGAGGGAAGTGAGTGAAAGGGTGAGAAGGTGCAGGTGGATGTAGAGATGGGGAATAGAGGGAAGAATATGGGGTGAGATTACATTGGTAAAGAGGGAGATAGGTGAGGCAGAAAGAACGGAGAGTAAGGCAGAGAGGAATCGGGTGGGGGTAGAATGTGCAAGAAACATTGAGAGGCTTTCAGAGGACATGGGGCGAGGGGAAGGTGAAATTGTAGTGAGAGTGAGCGAGGAAGGGGCAAGACTGAGGGAGGGGTGGGGTGCAGTGGTGATGGGAGCAGAGGAGGCAGGGTGAGGCAGAAGTAGGGAGCAGGTAGGGGAGAAGAGGGAACATTGCAAGAAGGAACAAGGGAAACAAAGATGAGGAGGGGCAGGGGGAAAGGACTGGCATGTGGGGAAAGTCAGAGGGGTGAGGGGAGAGGTAAAGATTGGTGGAGTGGGAGGAGGGTAGGAAAGGCAAGGTAGGATATTTGGGAGAGGAAATAGATGCAGGGAGCAAAGAGAGGCAGTGGTACAGGGCATGTGAGGGGAGAATGGGAAGGGGTGATGGGATAGGGAAGGGGAGGGTTTGGGGAAAGGGAGGAGAGAGGAGATACAGGGAGGGGGAGGTGAGGTAGAGAAAGGTAGATAGAGTGGGGAGAGGAAGCAGGGAGGATGAGGGGGAGTTGAAACAGTGAGAAGGGGCGGGGAGAGGGGGCTAGAGGGAAAGAAAGGAAGAATGAAGACAAGGAAGTGAAAGAGGGGTTAAGGGAGATTGTGGAAGGGGGGGATGAAGGAGGACAGAGACACATTGGAAGAGAGGATGAGGTGGTGTGAGATGCGAATGGGAGTAGGACTGGGCAAGTGGGAAGCAGAAAGGGGCGTTGCGAAGGGGAGAAGGGTTGAAGGTAAGAGGAAGGGGCAAGGGGAAAGTGGAAAGGCTAGGGGGGTAGGTTGGGGTAATACAAAATGGAGTATGTATGGGACAAGGGAGGGGAGGGGAAAGTGGGGGTACAGAAGAATAGAAATGAAAGGAGAGGGGGGAGAGGTGGACGACTGAAAGGATGACAGGGCAAAAGGGTGAGAAGGAGAGGTAGAACGGCGCAGAGAGGGGACCGAGGGAAGGGGGTTGAGGAGGGGATACAGGAGGGGAGTTTGAGAAAACGAGTGGGGACAAGGAGGAATGAGGGGGCCACGGGGAGTGGGATGAAAATGGGTAGAGAGAGGAGAGGTGGACTAAACAGATGACAGTATAAGAAGAGTGGGGCCGGGTTATGGGTTTGTGGTTTGGGAGATGGGGCAGAGTAGATCAGGGATGAGGGAGGGTTGGTAGGAAGTTTGAGCAAGGGAGAGACAAGAGTGGGAGAGGAGAAATGGTGTGTGGGGGCAATCGGGAGAGTAGAAAAGGGGAAGATGTGCAGAGAGAAGAGGGAATGGGTTTGAGGGAGATACAGGGTCAAAGGAAAGAGAGGGAAGAGTATCTGTAGAATGTGGAGTTAGGGAGAGGGAAGAGAGGAACGTGTGATGAAAGGGAAGAGAAGGGGCAGAAGGACACGTGGGCATGGGGTAGACAGGGGAAGGAGTGGGGTTGATCAAGCGCAATGGGGATAGGTGAAGAGCAAAACCAGGAAGAAAGAAGGAGAGGGGAAGAAGGCGAGGCGGTGTGGAGAGTATGGAAGGGAAGGCGAGAGGGTTAGGACGTGGGGGGGGGGTGAAATAGGGCTGTGAAGAAGGAATGTGGATAGGGGAGAGTTGAATGGTGGTGGGGTAGTCTGGGGAAGGGGGAGGGGAGAGCAGTGGATCGAGGAGTGCATGGGAGCGGGGGAGGATGGAAGGCAGGGAGAATGTTGAGATGAGGAAGGTGGAAGGTAGGGTGGAAGGAGAAGAGAGGGATGGGTGACGGGGACATGGAGAGGCAGGAAAGAGGGGGCTGAAGGGACAAACGATGGGGGAGAAGGGAGAGAGATGAAGAGGGGCAGAAATGGAGAGTGGTATAGGCGAGAGACGGTGTACAGGTGAAGGTGTGAGTGGGCAGGGGAGGAGAGACGGAGAGAGTTAAGAGAGGAGAGTTAGCTATGGGGGAACAGGGGGCTGAGAAGGGGAGGGGAAGGGAGTGAGTGCAAACAAAAAGGGAAGGAATACGGAGTGGTGGGGAAGGGAGAAGAAGGGGAGAGAAGGGCATGGAGTAGGAGGAATGGGAGGCAGGTGATATGTGAAGGGGAGATGTTGGCAGGAACGGAGAGATGTGGAAGGGGTAGAGGGATGAGGGGGCGGGATAGAGGGCGTGAGGTGAGAGCACAAACAAATGGTGATGAGGGGTGAGGAGTGAGGGGAAGGAGGGGAAAGAGGGGGAATTGGCAAGGGGAAGGAGAGGCAAAGACATGCGGAGAGGCTGAGAAGGGGTGAGAGTGGAGAACTAAGTAGGTGGATGCGGTGGGGGTAAGATGAGGGGCGGGGAATGGAGGAGGAAGGGAGAGAAGGGAGTGGTCAAGGCCCAGGGGGGGCAGAAGGAATGTGGACACAGTGGAGAGAGGCTCATATAGAGTGGTGGTAGGCAGAGGGAAGCGAATTAAAGAGGGAAACAGAAAAGGGGCAGAGACAGGAAGGGATGGGAATGCAAGCAGGTCGAAGGGAGGGGAACCGGAAGTGGTGTAGGGGTGGGTGAGCAGCATGGTAGGCGGATGGGGCAGAGAGGAAGGGGAAGCAGGGAGGGAACAGGATCCAGGGAAGAGGTTAGGGGATTGTGAAAGAGTGATGGTGGGAAGAGTGGGACGGGGTATATGGCTGAGAAGGTGGAGGGGCAGGTGGAGTCTTGTCATGGGGAAGGCAGAGGACAGGGAAGACGGAGAATAGAGTAGACGAGTAGGGAGTGAAGAGGGAGAAGGTACAGGGGCAAAGGGTGAGTGGATAAATGGAAAGGCAGTAGGGAGGGGAGAGCGTGTGAGTGGTAAGAGGGAGTAGGGAAGGGTGCAGGGGAGGTGAGGGGAGGCGATAGATGTGAGAAAGGAAGCCAGGAGACGGCAGGCGAGGGGTATGTGATACATCATGATGGTGTGGAAAAGTGTGAGGTGGTTGAGGGAGAGGGAGTGGATGAGAGTGAGGGGAGATGCTGTGTGGGAACAGGTGGGAGAAAAGGGGCAAAGTAAGGGAGAGATTGGCATATGGGGCATGGATATGGAGGAAAGGACCATTGGGCTGGGGTCAAGGGAGGTAATAGATAGCAGGTTAAGGGAGATTTGGGAAAGGCTAATTAGCAGAATTGGGGCGAGGAAGATGGCTGGAGGTGGGTCGGTGGGCAGGTGGGCAGAGAAAACGTAAGTGGGGTTATTGTGGGTTGAAATGGGTGTGAAGGAGGTTAGAGTAACAATGAAATAAGATCGTACAAAAAGCTGTGTTACGAAAAAGAATGAAGAAGTTTAAGAATGGCTGAAGTGCAAAAATCGGAAAGTGAAAGGTGAATTACAAAGATTCTGAAAATAATTTAGTTTACAGGATTGTGAGGGTTGAGTGTGGAGCAGGATTTCAGGGTAAGGGTCAAAGGTGATTTTCAATTTGGTATTCAGTTTGTTCATCTGTTCAGTTCTGTTAGTTTTCCCTTTGTTGGTTTATGTACTCACCTTATTTGCTCACCTTCTTTCCCTTGCCCCCCACCCTTTGCCCTATTTAGTTGTTATTCCCTGGTCAGCTCTGTGTGTTAAGGCCTTTTACTTCCCCTTGCTTCAGCAGTCATCCTCCCTGACCAAGGTCCTGATCTCCAATGCTGCAGCTCCCTCGTGACCAGCCTTTTATACTAGAGGCTTGTCACAATGAGGAATACAACTCTTGTCATTGCAACAATGTGGGTGATACCATGTGTCTATTAATTGAAGGGGAGAGAAATGAAAAAGCTTAAGGGGCTCCTCCTCTTATAAATCAATTGGACAATCATGAGGCCTTCATTGAGCCGAAGAATAAGGATGCCGGCTTATTGAGATCTTGTCTCATCATTGCCAGTTTTCCCTCTTTTCCAGAGATCTCCCCTGTTCATGCTCTAAGTCCTCGTGGCTCTAGCCTTGTGACATCACAGAGCTGCAACAGTGACATCACCAGTGTTCTACCCCGGAGTCCCTGCTTGCCTGACACTGCTGAATAGTAATGGCTCCATTACGGAAAGCACACTCTTCTCAGCTCAGATTTTATTTGAAACAAGCTCATGTATTTTCTATGCCCTTCCTTCTCTAATCATACTGGGCCAACATATTCACCTATGCCTAATGTTTTATAACTTTATTTGACAAACTATTCCCAAAGTACGTGTTCAGCTGATCGGCCAGATGGCACAAGAACATTGGAAGAACTAATCAATGACAAATTCTCATCCAGAGCTTGCCTGCAGGTTCTTGGCAAGGCCAGAGTGGACAGTTGCAAAAAGATTCAGCATCTCAAGCCTTCAACCTATCACCTGAATACACCCAAACGTGGGCAATCTCTGTTTTGGGGTTGTGAAAACTCACCCGTTTATTTGCACATAACTGGGAGAGCAATCTTCAGATGCGAGGGTGGTCTAAGGAACCGTGGACTGGTTTGTGTCCAGGCAAATGGCAGAAGAGACTTGCACCACCGAACCCAAAGGCCCGATTACATCTTACATTATTGCACGCTTTTTTCCTACATCTTTACACTTGTAGATTTATTTTCGGGTCATGTGGTGAAAGGTGTGAGAGCAACACTCACTTTGCTTTTACTCTGGCGTGTACCTCTTGAGATTTAATATATTTCCTGCCAAGTCTACACTTGACTCTGATTGCAAGTATTCATCTCAAAAAGTAAGATTTTCATTAGTATTCTGCCTCAATCCACTGTACAAAGAGGTCGCCCTTTGAGGCTTCTGTTCAGGGGCCTGTTTGTTCAAACCGTACACTATATTGGAAGACTGCCTTGAAATGGGCTTTTCACGGCTGGGTGTGGTGGTGCACCAGGATGGGACTGGCCTGCCATGCGTACACAGGCGACACATCTTTTTTTCTGTTGATGATACTTATTGCCAATTATTTTCCTATCACATCCCTAAATGGTTGAATCAAGTTTGTGCCTTCTGGACTTTTGGGCTATTCAGACATACCAAAACAATACAATGTATATCACAAATGGTTGCCAAAGAGCCAATTCTTCTTTGAGATACTGTAGGTTGGTATTTTTTAATAAGATCCTTATTTGTTAAACATTTCAGCTAAAACAAGGCTCTGTACCTAAAAGGCAGCCACTGCAAAGTTGCCAAGATGGGAGTAATATGCACATACTTCCTAGACCCCACAATCAAGTGGGGTGCTACATGAAGCACTTCACCTATTAGTATACCTACACTGATGGTGATGCAACGGTCTCATCCAAAGCCCGGAGCTGCGTGTCACAGTGGCGCAATTCCTTACATTCTTTTGTACAGAGCAGAGGATGCCGGCATTGGAAAGGTGCACTTTTATTTAAAAACAAGTCAAGAGTCTCCAAGGAGAAAGCCCCACACTGACAATGTACCTCAAGCTCCAAACATTAACCTCTCTTTCCAGAATCCCCACGTCATCTGGAGCATGACGTATGTCATGCTCCCCACATCATCTGGAACATGATCTATATCATGTTCCATATTACAACACATGCCCTTCCCAATAACAACAACATGATCAAGAACATTCATAAATATTACAACACATGCCCTTCCCAATAACAACAACATGATCAAGAACATTCATAAATATTACAACACATGCCCTTCCCAATAACAACAACATGATCAAGAACATTCATAAATATTACAACACATGCCCTTCCCAATAACAACAACATGATCAAGAACATTCATAAATATTACAACACATGCCCTTCCCAATAACAACAACATGATCAAGAACATTCATAAATATTACAACACATGCCCTTCCCAATAACAACAACATGATCAAGAACATTCATAAATATTACAACACATGCCCTTCCCAATAACAACAACATGATCAAGAACATTCATAAATATTACAACACATGCCCTTCCCAATAACAACAACATGATCAAGAACATTCATAAATATTACAACACATGCCCTTCCCAATAACAACAACATGATCAAGAACATTCATAAATATTACAACACATGCCCTTCCCAATAACTACAACATGATCAAGAACATTCATAAATATTACAACACCTGCCCTTCCCAATAACAACAACATGATCAAGAACATTCATAAATATTACAACACATGCCCTTCCCAATAACAACAACATGATCAAGAACATTCATAAATATTACAACACATGCCCTTCCCAATAACAACAACATGATCAAGAACATTCATAAATATTACAACACCTGCCCTTCCCAATAACAACAACATGATCAAGAACATTCATAAATATTACAACACATGCCCTTCCCAATAACAACAACATGATCAAGAACATTCATAAATATTACAACACATGCCCTTCCCAATAACAACAACATGATCAAGAACATTCATAAATATTACAACACATGCCCTTCCCAATAACAACAACATGATCAAGAACATTCATAAATATTACAACACATGCCCTTCCCAATAACAACAACATGATCAAGAACATTCATAAATATTACAACACATGCCCTTCCCAATAACAACAACATGATCAAGAACATTCATAAATATTACAACACATGCCCTTCCCAATAACAACAACATGATCAAGAACATTCATAAATATTACAACACATGCCCTTCCCAATAACTACAACATGATCAAGAACATTCATAAATATTACAACACCTGCCCTTCCCAATAACAACAACATGATCAAGAACATTCATAAATATTACAACACATGCCCTTCCCAATAACTACAACATGATCAAGAACATTCATAAATATTACAACACATGCCCTTCCCAATAACAACAACATGATCAAGAACATTCATAAATATTACAACACATGCCCTTCCCAATAACAACAACATGATCAAGAACATTCATAAATATTACAACACATGCCCTTCCCAATAACAACAACATGATCAAGAACATTCATAAATATTACAACACCTGCCCTTCCCAATAACAACAACATGATCAAGAACATTCATAAATATTACAACACATGCCCTTCCCAATAACTACAACATGATCAAGAACATTCATAAATATTACAACACATGCCCTTCCCAATAACAACAACATGATCAAGAACATTCATAAATATTACAACACATGCCCTTCCCAATAACAACAACATGATCAAGAACATTCATAAATATTACAACACCTGCCCTTCCCAATAACAACAACATGATCAAGAACATTCATAAATATTACAACACCTGCCCTTCCCAATAACAACAACATGATCAAGAACATTCATAAATATTACAACACATGCCCTTCCCAATAACAACAACATGATCAAGAACATTCATAAATATTACAACACATGCCCTTCCCAATAACAACAACATGATCAAGAACATTCATAAATATTACAACACATGCCCTTCCCAATAACAACAACATGATCAAGAACATTCATAAATATTACAACACATGCCCTTCCCAATAACAACAACATGATCAAGAACATTCATAAATATTACAACACATGCCCTTCCCAATAACAACAACATGATCAAGAACATTCATAAATATTACAACACATGCCCTTCCCAATAACAACAACATGATCAAGAACATTCATAAATATTACAACACATGCCCTTCCCAATAACAACAACATGATCAAGAACATTCATAAATATTACAACACCTGCCCTTCCCAATAACAACAACATGATCAAGAACATTCATAAATATTACAACACATGCCCTTCCCAATAACAACAACATGATCAAGAACATTCATAAATATTACAACACCTGCCCTTCCCAATAACAACAACATGATCAAGAACATTCATAAATATTACAACACCTGCCCTTCCCAATAACAACAACATGATCAAGAACATTCATAAATATTACAACACATGCCCTTCCCAATAACAACAACATGATCAAGAACATTCATAAATATTACAACACATGCCCTTCCCAATAACAACAACATGATCAAGAACATTCATAAATATTACAACACATGCCCTTCCCAATAACAACAACATGATCAAGAACATTCATAAATATTACAACACATGCCCTTCCCAATAACAACAACATGATCAAGAACATTCATAAATATTACAACACATGCCCTTCCCAATAACAACAACATGATCAAGAACATTCATAAATATTACAACACATGCCCTTCCCAATAACAACAACATGATCAAGAACATTCATAAATATTGTTGGTTACGTACAGATGAATTACACAAATTATCTTGTAAAATCATTTTGTTGATAACTGAATTTTCAATATGTGCGTGGACGTAAGCAATCTAGTGCACAATCCCATACCATGCTATAAACAACTACTAGAAATTACTACCATTGATAGTAAGATGACTTGGGTGCCAGTTGCTTACTCTGTACTCATTCTGCAACATAATCCTTCCATCGAATTGGAGCATGCCTTATTCTAGTGTTTTGTAACTTTCACACGCTAAATCCCATGGATAATTGTCTACTCCCAAACCATGTCTCGAACCTGTGACCTGTCCTGTGATTCCTCTAAACTGGCCTCTCTTGTTTTCTACTGACTTGCCAACTCAGGTCTCTCCTCATTCATTCGACCATCATCCTCCATGCTCACTCTACATCTGGCTATCCGACACCTATTCCATCGTCAGCCATCATCCAACATTACATGATGTGACCCACTCTGTATCACCTTGTGCAGTTTTAAATACGCGGACTCTCAGTTACTCTAAATGTCTACTGAACTTTCACTCACTGTCCAAGGCTCACCAGTTCCCCACTTGCCTGACACCTTCTGCTCATCCAGCACAATTACTCCTATTCCACCTAACCACGGTGGACACAGATCTTGCCACATATCTCTCTTCCTCATCATCATAAAAGGCTTATGTCTGGATGTTGGATGAGAGGTATTGCTGTACATGGCTACCACCTCCCACAACCCTCTTTCCAATGCCAACTGCAGGTCATCCTTAATTCATCTATTTACTCTCTCCACTAGACCATTCCCATAGGGATGATTTAATGATGTCCTTAGATTGACAATGCTGTGTTGCCAGAAAACAACGCAGTTCAGTAGATACAAACTGCACCCCATTATCGCTAATGATGTACTTGGAAAACCCTTTCCTTGCACACACTTCAGATAAAAAAATCTAATACCACTTTGGTGGTCCCCATGGAAACAATTTTAACTTCAAACCAAGCCACCTAGACGTATAATTAACTAATGCAATCAAATAGAGACACTTGTAACCTAATATCTGAAATGGGTCCATCACTTCAATCCCCACTTTCTCTCACTCTTCTAATGGGAACCCCACTGGTTGCAATGGTACAGATTCCACCCTCTTGGTTTTATCACTTTCTGCACAAGCACGGCAGTGCTTAACTGCCGCTTCCACCATGTCATCCATTCCTGCCCAACAATATAGCTCTTTCAATCTCCTTTTCTTAAACTATGGCCCAAGTTACATTGATTGGCATTCACCAAATCCTGCAGACACGCTACCCATCTGTCCATGAGGTCTTCCCCCTCTGTTGATTGTAACCTCACTGGAGATAAATGTGATAAACAATCCACTATCAAATTGTCCTTCTCTAGAACATGCTCAACCGTAAAGGTGAACTCCTGCTCTTGGCAATCCTAGGCGTTGCGATACTTAACCCTCGCGTAGAGATCAAGTGCACTAAAAGTTTATGATCGCTCCTTACCAAAAATGGAATTCCCCATAAATATCTATGGAAATATCTCGCTGCCCAGAAACAAGCGCAGGCCTTCTTTTCAATGACCAAACATTTCTTCTGACATTAAGTCAATGCTAGCTGCGTAAACACAATAGTTACTTCTTCTCGCCCCTGATGTTGGCTCAATACTACTCCTATGACTTTGTGGCTTGTATCCACAGGAAACATTGTTTCTGCTCCCACCTCAAACCTATAGAAAGTTGGAGCCGTCGCTATGGCTTCTTTAATTTCCATAAATGCATTCCGCATATGGTCTGATCATTTAAAGTCAGCACCCTTTTTCAAAACTTTCCTCAGAACTTTGCGTGAAACTCTACCAGGTCTAAGAGCGACCTCAATTATTCCTTATCTTCTGTGTCACTTCTGTGAGTGCTTCCATCAATTCTGGTTTAGGTTTCCAATCTACCCTTGTTAACATATAGCCTAAATATATGACTTTAGACACCTTGAGATTGCACTTCTCCTTTTTCACTGTCACACCTGCAATGTTTCGAACAGCCGTTGCAACAACTTTTCATGTTCACACTACTCTCATCCACACAGCAATATATCATCTTGGAAACAATATATTCCTACCTTGCCTTTAAACGAGTTCTCCATAACTCTCTGAAAAAACAGCATTAGCCAAAGCCAGCCCAAATAGCATCCTTTTGAATTGGTAAGCCCCAGATGTTTTATAAATGACATGCTGCCTCATCACGAGTTTGGCGGTAACCCTTAAATGCGGCTGTAATGCTATTACTGCTGCATTTAAGGGTCCACCAAATCATGGGCTTGGTGAATTTACCCCCAGCTCTGAGATGGGGGCAAATCTACTGTGATTTTGCCGATTTATATATATGCCGGTAATAGCGCCAGACATTCCAAATGGGGAATGGGGAATTCCCGAATGGGCCCAATGGGGAATGGGAACTTACATTCTGCCAAACCTGTGATCTGGCACTAATAGCACTGGGGGGTTTGGCGGTAACGCTAATAGCCCCGGCGGTAATACCACCGGAGTTACCGGCCAACTTGTGATGAGGCCCATGATGTGCAATGACTCAGAGTGTAACTCTATTTTAGTTATAAGTGGAAGGAAATGGCCTTTCCCATTGTTGATATTATGTTATTGGTGTTAGGTAGGGAGTACCTGTACACCGATATTGCTCTATTGACATTACACAGATACACACACAGTCGTATCTTGCTATCAGACTTCTGTTTAATCACAATAGGTGATAACCATTCACTTACTTCAATCAACTCTATGATTCCTTCTAGACATAATTTCCTTAACTCCCATTCTAATTCATCCCTCAACTAAACAGTACCTCTCTCAGGGTAATTATCAGCTAATTTCGGTGATAGATTCACTGGCCAAAATCTATGGTAAAGTCATTCTCCAGAGACTTGAGAATTAGGCTAATGATAACAATGCAATATATGTGTTTCCGTAAATATCGTGGCACAACCAAGCACGTTTTTATTTTGGCCACGTTACTTCAGAGGTTTATTTTCACCAAAGAAATCCCTTTGCATTTTGTATTTATTGATTTTGAAAATGCCTTTGACAGTGTTGATAGATCTAGCTTATGGGCCGTATTACATAAACTGGGAATTCCCCGGGATTTGATCACTGCAGTTGTTGATCTTGATGGTCTGCAATTCATCCAAAACATTAACATTTAATTTTTATCTTAATAAGGGCACAATCTATCAAGTAATGTTGTTTGAATATTTGGGAATCAGAATACACGAAAACGGCTCCTGGCACCAGCATATGGAGCGATGTAAACTATCATTTATACAAAGAATAGGCCTACTGACTGCATTTTGAACAAGATTTAAAAATAGAGCTGTTTCGCCTGTACTAGATAATTACAGGGCTCAGGCACGAGCGACAGCCCTATATGGACCTGAGCTTTGGGATAATTGTGGATGTGAACCTCTGGATCTTTTGGAAAGAAGCTTTCTCAAAAGATTGTTATTCTTAGCCAAAAACCCACCAACACTCCCATTTTAGATTGGAACTAGAGCTTTGTCTGTTTCTTTATGAAGCATAGCTAAGACCAATTCTGTTCTAGCTGTGCATTCATAGTGTGAATGAATGAATGGAATTTAGGAACATCATTTGGGATATGAGGGATTGGCTGCACCATGTAAAATCTATACTCGGTATATTGGGGTCAAAACACCTTTGGCATATTAATGCACAGCCATTCCATTGTGATATTTCTAACATAAAAAATATATCAAGTATGGTCAGTGGGCCCTTTCATGTCAAAACATCTTTTACGCATGGCACAGCAATTATCTTTCTCTGAAGGAATATAGTACTTTCAAATATTATTTAAACTGGATTAGTCACCCATATAAGCGTGTGCTATTTTTAAAATTTGGATTAAACCTGTTACCCTTGGCTTTGCGTGCATGCAAATGGAAATCGGGCCGTAGCATTAAAGGCCCCTTGTGTTTGACCGCAGTAGAATCTGAAGCACATTTATATTATTTTGTCTAGTTTATGCTCGAGCCCTGTCAAAATGGAGACTTTCCGCTCTTAAGAATTGCAGGTATAAGAGCCACCTTTGAGGCTCTGATGAAATACTTAAAACATTCAGATACACTGCCTCGGGCGATAGCTGTTGCTGACTTTTTGTTTTCATCATGGTTCTGCAGGCATAAATATGTAAAGGAATTAACCCTGTAAAGAAGGTATTCAATTAGGTTTTATTTTTATGAGTTTTTAGACTTTATTAAAATTTCTGAATCAATGTAAATGTTTTATTACTTTGTGCGGTTTCGATATATTATTATGTTGGATTAATTTTCTTTTTTTTTGTTTTACTTATTGTATTACTTTTATGTAAATTTTACCAAATAAAATGACTTACTTATTACTAATGTGTCCTTAAATACTTCAGAAAACTTCTGTACTATTTCTTCTGCAAACGTTCCTTCCGTAGAAATGCCTTGTATCTCGATTCTCCTACCCCGGGTTGAGTTCCATTTGCAAATGCCACAGATGCCTCCGCCCTAGTAAAGGATCTCTCTTCTCAGTGGAATACACCTTCCCTCTGATCCCTCTAGCACCCACACTTATGTTGCACTATACATAGCCCAAAATATGTATTGGTACTCTGCCATATGCCGAGGAGCCTATGTCGTTCTCCTGCAAACGCTCGTTCTCTCTTTGCAAGCTTGACTTATACACTGTCCGAGACGCCAGTGTATAGGGAGATCCTGAGACCACCAGCATTCAGATATGTGCATTATTCACCATAACATCAGTCACAGGTGGTCTACAAGTTCCTTCTTCATCACTTTCCAGTGCCCCAAGTACCTGAGAAAATACCCTTCCCTCTTCTAGGGATTCTGCATTGACCAAGGCCTTCAATAGTCCAGCTTCCTTCCTTCCCAATATGTATGCTCGACATACTGATGCAAAATGTCGCTCTGGTTGAACTTAGAACATGCTCCTCTCGTTTTTTGGCGATCAGATGCCATGTGCCCTACCACGCTGCACCGGGCACAGGCACGTTAAAAACGTGTGTTAACTGGTGGTCCGCCCTCACTGCCTAGAGTTTCCTTTCTCTTTTCAAAAGCCACTGCCATCATTCCGCCTCCATCTGTTTGCGCTACCATTTTGATCTCCTTCTCGCTGGTTTTGTTATTCATTTCCTTCATTTCTACAAACCAAGTGCAGTTTTTGCTTAACTCTATTCTCTTCACTATTTCCAGCACTTCCCCCAGTGTAGGGTTCTTAGCATACCTATTAGGGCCTGCCGTGAGCAAAGCCAACTTGTCCATTATATATTCATCCTCCGTGCCGGTGAGATGGAATGTTGCTATCAGTATTCTTAAGTCTGCATCTACGCTTTCCATGGGCATCTATTTGCCGCAACAGAACTTGTACCTTTCTAATACAATATATCTTCTAGTGACCATATTCTTCTTCCATTTTACGCATTGATTAGCTGAATAAAGTTTCCCTTGACGGACCATCACCTCCAACATATGCTTCATAATCCAAACCACTTCCTTGCCCAGACAGCTCATGCCGCCTTTCATATGAGAATTTGTCTCACCTGTAGCTAATAAATAGAACCCAAATAAGTTTTTCCACTCTTACCACTTTGTTGCTGGCTCACCTGGGACTCCCAGGAACTAGCCTGCATGGTTTATTCCAGGGCTCACCATTTATCTTTCTCGGGAGTACCTTCAGAAAGTCTTCATGTCGCCAAGAGTGATGTGCGATACAACAATCTCCGATATCTGGCTGCAGCCTATGCCTTGAACATGGGAAGTTCTCAAAGAATTGGCTGCTGCAGCCCACACCTCTTTCACACTTTACAGATAGGCAGTTCTTGGGTTATTGGCTGCTGCAGTGCACACCTTCCGCCTGGGCGGTTCTCGTGGAATTGCCCGCTAGCCTTACCGCTCAGCGCATCTACGTTGCCTGGCAACCTCTCTGATTTGCAGCTTGTTCTGTCTGTCTATTGTCTCTAGTTAGCACTCCCAGCTTGGAGTAAATTACAGACATCCTGCTCCTCAGTAGCAGCTGCTACTTTTTCTCTGTACATCCACTCTTTTTCACTCGATTTACCGGCTCACAGTCCATGCAGCTTACGTCATCAACGCAATGCGGCGCATGCCACCTGCCTATTCTTTTGGTCGGGGCTCCCCTCCTCCCCTCCATTCATCTGCTCGTTGCCACTGAATGGATGAGAGGATGCCGGCATCGGAAAGACACGCTTTGATTTAAATATAAGTAAACAACCTCCGGAGAGGAAGCCCTGCACTAACAATCCACCCCATTCTCTTACTGCCACCCTCCCCTTCCAGAAACCGCATGCCATGTGGAACACGACGCACGTCATGCTCCCCACTTTATCTGGAACATGAAGTATGTCATGTTCCATATTACAAAATTATTTTTTTCTGACACTGCTGAATCACAGCTACACAATTGTATATCCTTCTAGGCTCTAATACTCTACACCCCCATAGGGTGGCACGGTTCCAAGTAATAATGTCCCTGCAAACATGTCCCTTGACCAAAAAAGTCACTGTTTTTTGCAGAGACATAATTACGTTGAACATGCGGGGGACACCCCCTCAACCCCTGTTTTTTTTTTTTAAATGGGAGCAGAGGACATCCCCGCAACCCGTCCCCATACATAATGTCACCATGGTGGTCAGTCATAATGTAGAATGCAATAATGTAGAAAGTCAAAATGTCGATTTTTTTTTTTAGAAAACAATAATGTCGAAAAACAATAATGTCGAATTTTTTCTACATTTTTTAGAATTTTTTTCAAAAAAATAAATAAATATGTATATAATTAAAATGTGTTGAGTATGAGGGGTGAGAGGGTGGTGGGGGGGTGGGAGGGTGGCCGGGGGGTGTTGGGTGAGGGAGGTTGGGGGGGACCCCCCCTAGTAAATTATACTCTTCTTGTTTATTTATTTATTGATAGTGCTAATTGACATTTTTTTTTCAACATTTTTTTTTCTAAAAATTGACTATTTTCATTATATGTTTAGGTTTTCGACATTTCTTTTCTACATTATGACTATAAACCGTCACCATATATAATGTCGCCAATGGCTTTTCCCGGCGACATTATGTATGGGGACATTGTTACCTGATACCGGTGGCACATCATGATGGTCATCCACAAAAGCCCTACTCCTCTGTGGGTTAGGGTTTACCTTTTCTTCCATTGTGCCAGAGAGTTTTCTAAAGATATGACTTGTGTTGTAGGGTATACCTGTGCTGGCCCAGGCTTAAAACATCTAAAAATAAAGCATCACTGGCAGCTGATTTGTTTCCTTCAAAGTGCATGAAGATTCGGATGTGGCCATTTAATCTTAAAAATAGTAAGGGCCTCATTACGAGTATGGAGGCAGCCATGCCCTTAAAAAGGGCATGGCTGCCTCCATACCGGGTTCCAGTACCGGGTTCTGTGAATGAGGAATTACCGGGTCCATCCAACCTTGGAGGACCCGGTAATTTCTCATGCACAAAACCAATCTCCATTCCCATTTGAGCTCCCATGGGGCTCAAATGGGAATGTGGATGGAGCTAATAACGGGTCAGTTAATAATGGGCACGTTATTAGCTCCTTGATCCCCTCGCGTGACCCGGAAAGGACATCCGGTTTTACCAGACGTGAGTTCCGGGTCCAGTTTGGGAACTTCGTAATCAGGCATCCCGTAATGAACGCTGCCGGTCCCGTACCGACACCCTTCATTCTGGGTTTTGCAAGCCTCGTAATGAGGCCCTAAGTATGCCTATCACAGTCAAGCCTTGAACAAATCTGAGGACTGTTGGCCAATTGCGGCTCGCATGGTGGAAACCATTATTCACCCCAAAAAGACATGTCATAAAAAGGTTGCAAAGTTTAAATAATGATGTCTGGCTCCAATTGGCCAGCATCCTGTGCCTTCTGAAGATACAGCTTTGTGATTGGGGGGTGTGAGACCTGTATGTCAACCCTAGTTGTGCAAAACTACTGGACGTTTTGCACCAGACTTTTTCAGATCTGGGACTGACCTACTGATGTTATGATATGTTATTGGGCTTTGTATTGCTGCTATTCTGAAGGTCTTTAGGCATTCTGGTGGGATAAGAGTTGGCAATGGTTACTAGGAGCAGATCAAGCAGCACAAGATTGTTTTGCTGCTGTGTTGATGCAGCTTGTAAGCAAACAGGCTCTCTGTGTGGTTATGCGTCTAAGTTATTTTTAGCATACAGTACACAAGGATGCACCCCGGGTGTGCCCTGTGTTAGATAGAATTGCTGCATATCTGGGCAAAGCCTTCTCTGGTGCATTTGATCTTTATGGTTATGTATTTATTCTGACCTCTAGTGTCTTTGCTCTAAATGTGAGTGTGAGGGCATTGTTTGCGATGGCGTTCTGGGCCAGTGTGTGAGGTGTATGTGTGCAGTGTGTGGGTCTAAGAGAGAGAGAGCAGTGTGTGTGGGGGCAGTGGATGGGTGGTGGGGGCAGTGTCCTGCGTGTGAGTGTGGGAGCAGATAGAAATTGAACCAGCTCCCTATATCTCTGTGACCTACACAGTCCCCAGGTGTACTAAAAAGTACTCTGTCAGTACAGACAAGAGGCCCGAAAAACCCAGCTCCACAAGACTGAGTGAATAGACTAAAAAAGATAAACCAATGGGACTACACTGCCAGTGCCAGCTTACAGGTATGGGTGGTGATATGCAGGGACCTCAAAGAGGGGAGTCAATGATTGATCCCTGTGAGGTCATATGTCAGTTTCCTATTCCCGCTTGTGTCAATCCGCTGCATAGCACTGGCTTGCGGATGAGTCTTTGAGACAAGTAGCTGATTGACAACATTGTAAAAGCATCTGCAAAGGCAGGGCCTAGGTGGGCGGGGGTAGGAAGGAGAGGGAAGTCAGCTAGGCCTTAGCATGGCCATGGGCATTGATGGGCCCGGAAAATAACCAAACAACATCTGTAGGCTGTGGATCCTGCCTCACATGCCAGCTCCCTTTTTTCTGCTATTTGCACTTCAATGGTTTCAGACCCTAGTTCGCGAGGACAATACGGTAAGTGGAAACGCTCTCTTGCTAAGCGGTGCGGCGACCATGGCGCAAGGTAATTTCTCCACTCATTTTATATGATACACGTGTACTACATTTACCTGACTTCTGCGGATGGAACAATGAGCCCATTCTGTCCTAATTTTTAAACCAGGTACTTGGTAATTTGGGACTTCGTATGGGAACTCACCCCTAGACCATTTAACGTCTAAGACTTATCGTTCGCTTGTGGCAACACGCGGTCCCCGACATTGAATGGTTTTCAAGTTACTAACAGGGGCGGTGCCACAGCGAGTTCCTGAACCATTACACAGTAATCCAGTGTCATAACCCAAGAACTTTAGATGTGCTCGCCTAATGTGTCTCTTAGCAAGTACCAGTAACTTACAATATGGTACGACGTATTTTTTCTTATATGATTTAATCCAAGGAACGTTGTGAGGCGATTTATTTCTCCGGATGGTCGAATGACAAACAGACTTCAAGAAGGCTAATGTATGCACGAGATTCACAGGACATAGTTCAACCGGTGAACGACCTTTGATCTTTAAGTCACTCACATATGCAACACTATTTGCACTGTCAACAACGGAATTGGTCCTCAGGCGGATCTATAAAGGAGAAGGTGGGATGGGTTAGTAAGGTGAAGAGGGAGTAGGATAGTGAGAGGAGTGGTGTACTGAGTAACAATGTAATAATAATTTAGCATTTATATAGCACTACAAACCCTCAGGCATTTGAGCACTGCTTATTAACTCCCACAGTGTGTGGTGCTTATGTATCCACCTGGAAGGATGAAAGGCTGAGTTTGGCCCTGCCAGTGTGCGGTGCTCATTTATCCACCTGGAAGGATGAAAGGCTGAGTTTGGCCCTGCAGGGATTCGAACCTGTGTCAGCAGACTCTGCACGGATGTCAAAGCAGGCGTTCTACTCGCTGTGCTATCAGAAAGGCTGATGTAGTTCCACATTTTTTTTTTACCAGTTTCAGGCCGAAAAGTAGGTCTCTGGATTTAAGCACAGCAACTCGATACCCCAATGTGGCGAAGGTGACTATAGGTAGCCAAATGAACGGTTTCCCATAGATATTGCATGTAGACTTTCTAGGAAGGCACGTTCATGCTGCATGCTAAGTGGTGGCTATTTCTTATCATTGGAAGCACTTCTAACAATGGATCCATATGGGACCGCATGTTTTATATCCAATTCACTATTTTAGGTGCACTTACGAGAGGAGGGTCCCAACAGGAATGTTTGCTAACTGTTTGACAAATAATGCAGGGGTAACTTCTGCATGGGAGACCATTATCTACCCTGTTTCTCGACGTTTTCCTTTTATGATTGTTTTCTAAGCTTTCACAGTGTCCTGATTTAGTTTATGTGTCAGACATTGTTGTGGTTAGGTTTATCCCAACCCCTTACTAAACCAAATGTGGACATATGGCATGATATTGAATCATGTATGGTTATGCTACTCTTTTCAGACTTAGGGCCTCATCACGAGTTGGACGGTAGCGCCGGCGCTATTAGCGCTGGGCCTATTAGCGCTACCGCCAACCTCCCCGACTCTAATAGCACCGGATCACGGGTTTGGCGGAACGGCTGGTTCCATTCCCCATTGGGCCCATTCGGGAATTCCTCTTTCCCCATTGGGCCCAATGGGGAATTTTGACGCTATTACCGCCAGCGGATTTCCTGCCGGCGGTAATAGCGCCGAAAATCGGCAAATTTGCAGTGGATTTTCCCCCAGCTCAGAGCTGGGGGGAAATCAGCCAAGGCCATGATCTGGCGGACCCTTAAATGTGGCGTTAATAGCGCTACTGCTGCATTGAAGGGTTACCGCCAAACTCGTGTTGAGGCCCTTAGTCTTTTAGCCCAATGGGGGTTGTTAAGTCAAACTGACATGGTGTTGGTAGTATGACATTTTCAGTGCGATGAACAAGATGAATAAGGTTTCAACTAAGCTGGTATTACATAATACTAATTGAGTGTTTTTTCTTTTTCCATCTTTCCATTTCACTTTTTCCTTTGATTGTTCATTTGATTGTCTTCTATAATGTGTTGCCCTTTATTGTGTTCATGACATTTGTTTTTATTGATTGCTGGTGTTTGGATTATCTCTAATCCTTCCCTCTCCCTTCCATGCAATGGATTTGCTTACTTTCTCTTTGATGTTCTTTCTAGGGTATATGTAACCAGATAATTTATGGACATCTAATTAAGTGTTTTTGTAATATGTGCCTTGAAAAAGACCCCAAAACGGGTCGAAACACGTGTCAAGGTGACTATAGATCCTTTATGGACATCTAATTAAGTGTTTTTGTAATACGCAGTGCCTTGAAAAAGACCCACAAACGGGTCGAAACACGTGTTGGCAAAGGCAAAGACTATACTAATTAAAACTGAGTATTCTCACTCAATATTACATTTTGTTTAATTTTGTTCTTATTACTTAATTAAATACATGAGACAGTGCATCTTCCATGGAACAACAGCTTATTTCTTATATTCAAATAGGTTGGGGTAACCTATCGTTTTTATTGGTTTGCGGCAGTCTTTTACATGTTCGGAAAAAGAATGTTCTGGCCCGAGCGTGCATCCACCTGGTACACCACCCTCCTGTCTGTGTTTCAGCTTCATAGGTGGCTCTCGCTGCCCAATCCCCCAAAATCTAATGAAGGAATTTTTTGTCCTTTCAATATTTTGCCAGCATAGAGTGCTTTATAGAAGGCTTCGAAGATTGTACGTTTCTCACTTTTTTTTTATAAACCTTTGCCCCTATCATCATGGAGATTTGGAATCCTATTGAGTCTAATGCAAGCCTGCAATTGGAAGGACAATAATCTATTAGGTTTTTGTTATATTCGGGACTTAGTCTATGCATCATGTATTTAGCTGTATTGTTCTGTGGGGATGTTAACCCCTGGGTCTCCTGAGTCAAGTGGATTTCTCTATGAGGAATCCCTGATTATGGTCTTCATCACATCCTATTGCATGTGGATGGAAGTATCAGTGGGTCGATTAGCTCAAAAAAGTTCTGCGGCTTTGTTTTCTAACTCATGGATAAAGACTTTGTGGCTCATTGCAAGTTTGGCAGCAAAAATTGAGATAATTCTGCACGGGCAAATTCTGCTGGTGGAATTACTGCCCATTTTCTGCGACCTCTAAATCAGTGGATTGGTAAAAATGGTGGTGATTTAATTTCTCCACTTACCGCCCAACTCATAATGAGGCCCTTTGTCCTGATGCAAACCGGGGGCAAGTTTCCAGGCTCTCTGTCTAGGTTAATTGAGGGTCCAATCTTTGTCACAGTAAACAAGTGCATGATCCTAGAGGGAGATCGAGCCTACACTGGTACCTACTAGAGGCTCGTCAAGCCTTCATCCACCATAACATAGTCCAACTAAGATGTTACTGGCAACTCTCGCTGAGGCGACTAAACAGTCCATGGAACCACGGTTGAAGAAATTGCACAGCAAAAGAACCATAAATCAACCGTCCTCACCAGCTCAGAGATCGTTGGCTATAAACAGAATCATTGGGGAGGAAGAATAGCTTTGGGGAGGAAGGGTAGCTCAGGGGCAACGAGTTTGTCTTGGAAGCAAGACAACACAGCGCAACACAGGTTCGAATCTCAATCCTGCACTTGGAAACCACTCACTGGTATTAAGCGCATTATAAAAGAACAATTATAATTATAAAATAACAATTATAATGATAATGCTGACCACAGGGCTGCATCACCTGCGATTGGGGCTCAGATGTCACCCAATTAGACACCCGGGAGGGCCCCGGCTAACTGTTTTCGGGAAGCAGTAACAAATAGCTGCCTATCTCCTGGCCAGCAGCAGAGGCTTGGCTGCCTAGACACTGGCCCTCTGCCGAACTGTATGATTTTCCAGTCTGTGCCTCCACTAACATCTTTGGGCAAGAATACCAAAAAACTAAGCCCGAACCCACAGCAGGGTTCGAGAGAACAACATTTAATATTCAGTTTTAAAGGGATAACCCACTGAAACAAAAACTCATATAAAAGAACCTTCATCAAGGCTCTTTCGTAAGTCTTGGATGTAAAAGATATGTTGTGCATTACATGTTTTGTAAAGGATGTAATGTGAGGTTCTGCTTAGCAAACTAGCACCTTTGTTCGTGCATCATTATTTTTAGGGAAGTCATGATGTGAGGTTTAATATATGTGATATGCATGATACCTGGTACGAGCCGGTGGAAGGGGTATTTGAATGTGATTCAACTTCTGGCGGGCAAGAGCCGAATGCCAACAATACCCTGGTGGCCAACCACGGCCCATAATGGACTTGTCAAGATCCGAGCTAGAACAGTCACGTAGATGTGCACGAAACACAGTGCTGTACAGTCTGTCAGCCCGCGCATCTGAGAGGGTACAGGACTGTATGGCTAATGTCCCCTGTGACGAATCTAGCAAGCTCATCACTATTTCACCGGGGGACATCTCCCCTCATGTGGGCAGGGAAAGGCAGAAGCTATCTGGCTCTGACTGTGGGGTGGTTATCTGTGGGAGGACCACATGAGGGAAGACAACACTTGGGGAGGCAGAGTAAACTCGCTAGGTCAAGACAGGCATTTCACTGTTTCTTAAACCTCTTGTAACACCCACTTACCCCCCATTCCTGTATGTCCTGTATGGCATACTGTTGTTTGAGTGTAGAACTTCCAATCATGACCAATCACCAACCATGTTTTCATTCCCCTTTGCTTGATAACACTGAGACTACATCTGGCTGCTTATACACTGCCTCACGTTATGCTGCAGTGTTTGTTTTTCAAGACTATTTAATTACTAAGTCCCATCCCCACTTCCCTCATCCCCAAAATATACCCTCTACTTATTCCCTACCTAACCGCCTTCTTCAACCCTCCTCCACCTTTCCATCAGCTTTCAAACACACCACCATAATCCCTATCCTGAAGAAACCTTCTGCTAGCCCTCTTCTTGCCTCCAACTTCAGACCAATCTCCCTTCACCCCTTTATCTCAAAGCTCCTTGAGCGCTTAGCCTACTCTCAACTTTCTGCATTCGTCTCATCCCACTCCCTCCTCCCCACCTCTCAATCTGGTTTCCACCTTAAACACTCCAATGAGACTGCCCTCACCTACGTCCTCAACTCTCTCCTTACTGCTCGCTCTGCTAAGCAATCGCCAATTCTCATCCTCCTTGATCTATCAGCAGCTTTTGACACCATAGATCACTCCTTACTGCTCAGCACTCTGTCCTCCCTCGGCTTCAAAGGCTCTGTTCTCTCCTGGCTCTCCTCTTACCTCTCCAATCGATCCTTCACTGTCTCCTGGGGCGGCCGTACCCCCTCTAGCCTCCCACTGAACTATGGTGTCCCTCACGGATCCGTGCTGGGACCCTTTATTTTCTCTCTCTATACCTCCCTTCTCTCGCCAGTAATCTCCTCTTTTGGAATTTCCCACCACTTCTACGCTGATGACGCCCAACTCTTTCTTTCCTTCTCTTCCTTCACACCTGACCTCCACCACACTCTTTCCTCCTGCCTCACAGCCTAAAAAACTGGATGTCATCCCACTTTCTTTCCCTCAATACTGACAAGACTGAGGAGCTTTTCTTCCCTCCCAACACTCTCTCCCCCTCCCCCCTCCCTTCATCCACTTGAAGCAATGATGCCATTATAGCCCAGCCTCAGGCCGCCATTTTGATTATTCCAAATGCCAACTCCACTGGACCTGTCTCATCTTTTCATCTTTATTTAGTAAATTGCTATCTTACACCTCCTCTATCTCTTTTCCCTCTACATCTTATTTCCCCAGGTTCTTTTCTCTCCCACAAAGAAGCAGTGTTTGTAATCATGCATCCTTTGTCATGTTCAATAAGCAAGACAGAGTATGCTTCTCCTAAGCTTGTCAATGAGTAACATTTATTTTCCCATGACAAAGCCAACTGGATAGCAAATGTCATCTTGCATCTAACATTTACAGCTCTCACCGTTTCAGTGACTCGTTTTAAGGCCATTTGTTTCTGTAGTATCACATGTGCAAGGTCCTGGCAGAAATATAGTGCTGGGCTGTTAAATGAGGTCTCGTTCATAGCTCTAGCTGTTTTCAGTATCTGCTCTCTTGTTCTGAAGGAGTGAAATGTCATACTACTGCCTATACTTTGTATGCTGCCCAGAATGATCCTGGCTGCATGGATTTCGAGGCCCAAATATTGAAAAAGTTGTTACACCAACACTAATAGGTCACTGCCTTCAGTAACCACGATCAATCCCTTCAAGTAGACATTCTCCCTTCTATGCCAATTTTCAGACTCTTCAATGTGCACTTGTGCCATTTCACTGATTTCCTTATATTTCTTTAGAAGAGAGCCTGCCTTACTGAGATCCTCTTGCAACTCCTAAATCACTGTCTTATTAGCATCAACTCTTGGTCACCTGGTCACCATAAACGGCTGCTTTAGCTCCCCTACTACTACATAAATGACGTTACAGGATTCCTAAATCTGGGTGTTTTGATGGGGCCATATCGGCCTACATTGGTGCAGCCAATATGGACATCTTTTCTTAATATGGCATAGCATTTTTCACTGGCCTAATGGGCAAAGCCAACATGATGAGTGTTCCTATGTGACTATACTGGCCTACATCGGCACAGTTAGTATGAACATGTTTTCTAATAGTGGCATGTTCTTTGTTTACATTATGGACAAAGTCAGCAGAAGTATGCTGTAACATGGGTATATTGGCATATATTGGCAGACCCAGCATGGACATGTTTTCTTACAGTATCATCACTGGCATTATAGCCAAAGCAAACATGAGTATGCTCCTTTGTGGGAATACTGGCACACATTGGTGCAGCCAGTATGGACATGTTTTTTACACTGGCAGAATGCTGCCATATATTGTGGACAAAGGCATCATAATAATGTGTTGGGAAATGCTCCTGTGCACTGTTGGTGACTGGGCAGCTGCTGGATTCTTTTCAGGTGTTACCTTACAAAACCGATTGTAACCTTTGTGGCTTTTTAACAATTGTTCACAGAAAGCGTACTGCAAAATGCACCATTTTAACACATTATTAAAAAAAATCCATATGGGGAGAACCCCCAATAACCTCCCCTTGGTGGGGTTAGGTCCCTCACTGGGCTCGGCCGCTCCCGCATATTTGTGGGAAATGTTTGCACCCTTTCTATTTAAAAATACACCCTTCACCACTGCAGTAGTATCTGTTATAAGGAAGCCATATTTTCTCTCGGCTATTAAGTCTTATCTTTCACTTAACCATGATGAATTGTTGAAAAGTAGGAACACCAAAAAAAGAAGGCTTTATCAATTTGTTGATGGCCTTAGTGCTTGAGAAATAAGCATTGGATGGACCTACTGATTGATTGATTGATTGAGTATAGTTATTTGTGAAGCGCAGAAGTGGCTGAACGTAGCGGGCAGTGAATACTGCATCGCGGCACAGATGTTAATACAATTGTGAACAAGAACATGCTTAAGGAAAATTGTTTGTTAAAAAAAAGAAACAAGCATTGCTTTTTGTCACTTCTGTATTTGGGTTTTTTCTGTGACCCTTCATGCCTTTGGGGCTGCTTTAAGGCTCTGTCGGGGATAAGGAGAAGGGTGGGCTGGAAAGGAGACAGGGAAAGAGGGGCAAGATGAGATGTTGAGGATGGAAGAAAAATCAGGGGCTGACAATGAGAAGAAAATCGTCTGACAGTGAGTGAGAGAGTATTGAGAGAGATGGGCGAAGTGCACTCCCAATCTAAGAGATGGCGTCACCCTCTCACTCCGCCCCAATCCCTGGGAGCAGGTTTATGTGCACTCTTACCACACCGGCGGCTTGAGTTTGAAGAGCCTCTCAGCCGCCTGGACCGCCTTCCCAATGTCACTGGCCAGCATGCTGACATTGAAGAACTGTCCCACATCCCAGTAGTTGTTCATTTTCTCGAGGCTTCCTTTTCTGCCCAGCAGACTGTTCAGCCGCACACCTTTTGGTTCAAATAGAGCACATTCACATGTTAGACTGGCAATGCTTCTTAGCATGATCACGACATGCAATCTACACCACCGATAACCTATCAATAGTAACTCTGACTGTACACATGAGGACATACCAAGTCTCCAGATGGAAATGTAACTAAAAAGTGCAAGTGCGCATAGGCTGCATATTAATATAACAGTGCAGCCTCAAATGCCCCATTGATGTCATCATGTGACTGGTATGGCCACCACATGCTAAGGTATAACCTCACACGTGCAGGTGCTGGTATTAAATACCAAGTGCAACTCAACTACTAATATAAGTCATTGGGCCTCATTACGAGTCTGCCGGTCTGGGAACTACGGTACCGGTAAGCTTGCCGGTACCGTAGTTCCCAGACCGGCAGACTACGAGTTGTGTTCACGGTGCCTTTCTCGCCGCCAGGTCGGACCTGGCGGGAACACAGGCACCCGCGAGCACAACACGTCGGATGCACCGGCACCATTCACGGATGGTGCCGGTGCATCCGGCTTCCCCATTCCCATTGAGCCCTGTGGGGCTCAATGGGAATGGGGAAGAATTTTTTCCGGCGCCCTGGAATGGGTAATTACTGGGTCCGCCGGGGTTGCAATACCCCGGTAATTGCCCATTCCAGTGCAGCGGGAAAAAAAACGACTCCGACGGCAGCCGTGCCAGTATTACATTGTATGCCTGGAGCCACCTTACGCTAAGGTACAGTCCCACATGTGCAGGTGCTGTTATCATAAACCAAGTGCAGCCCGAATACAAAAATAATGCCATCCTATGCCTGGTAAATAATATTGGATACAATCATTAAATTAGCAGACTCTCTAAAACATTCACAAAGGACAATACAGCTAAACATCCACACAAAACCAACAAAAAGTCGGTTGTAATGCTTATCAGAGATGTTCGATTTATCAACAAAGCTTCTTCAGGCCATTAGGTTGACACAAATCAATTAATTTCAACAAGGGATCGTAATCCTCAGCTAAGGAACTTTGTTCAATAACCTGAACTTGCAAGATCGGAATGACATCATCAAAAGGCCAATGGTGTATGGTGCTCATATCCTTTTGTAACGTGGACTACAAATCCCTGCGTGCTGTGAGTGTGGAGAATAGGACGAGATCACGGCCAACGCATTCTGGTCCTTCACATGCATTCTTTATGACCTTAAGAGTCCCAATTGCAAGGTGAGTACATTTTTAGCCAGGATTTCCATATGCAGTAATTACTATTACCTCTCGCAGACATTTCAGTTTTCTTTAATTCAGCCTGCAGCATTTCAGAACCCTCCAAAGGTAGTTTTTGTGACCTACTCTCTAATCCATTTCCATTCTTGTTCTGACTATGTCAAGGGATTGTGTTCAGTAGTGGACCACGCCTTTATTAAATCATATAAAAGAATGCACCCAGGTGTTACTACCACATTGCAATTTGGGCGAGAAAGCAGGCATCTAAAAATGCCTGCATTTTCACGTTCTTTGGGGGTCTCTGCTGCACATGCCTGCTCCTTAAATTGAAGGGATGAGCTCGAGTATCAGATCACAGGCTCCACTCACAGCAGGCACCGCAGGGATTAACTCTGTCTGCGTTTCTACTGTCTACGTCATCTCATTAGTAGCAGAACTATTAATGAATTGGCACGCCCACCTGCATGCAAGGGATGCTTCCAAAAGCTGGCTCTCTTTCCCTGCTCTTCGCCTTGCAAAGCCACTTGTCATCGGTATCTTGTCGACCTGCCATGATTCCAGCGAATGACCTTGTCAGCCTGGGCTTGATCTCCATGTGCATCCCTCCTGATGGCTTAAGTCAAGTTCACTTGGCTTCCCGACGCATCTCATTATCCCTTTGGGGGGGTGCTTGAAAGCTGAGTGGGTTGGTGCCGGCTAATATCAGTTAACTCTATGTTATTGGTGAGTCAAAGCTTGACAGTTTGCGAGTCCTATCAACCTTTCTGTCCCCAAACTGATGGATCATTCCATTGTGTTACAACAATGAACACCGCAGCTGGGCCAAGTCCAAGTCAAACTAGCCGCCCGATGCACAAATACCGCTGCCATGCATGACACTGTCAAAGCCTTGCAAGAAAATGTAGACAGAAAACCTCACCGGAGAATGCCCGATCCTGATCCTTCCCCTGCCAGGTGCCACCCTGGTCACCCAAGATGCTGCTCATGCATCGCCCATACCAGAACTCTTCTACTGTGACCCAAATAAGTATGAACTCTGCCAATATAAAGTTATAGTCATTGCCTCACACTTGGGCCGGAGGTGATGCCTTGATCAGGGCCACCGAGTTACTCATTTCGCATGACCCCACTTTTAGAGGCTCTGCAGGATTCAGTCCCTTGTTTAAGAAAACATTTTGCAGGCACTCCTACAGTCCAAGAGCAGACATACTGATACTAACGCAGGGGGCTAGGGTGTTGCACCATCTTTTTTGCGGACCCCGCCAAGTCCCGTTCAATTATTGAAAATCCTTTGCTAATATGGCAGCCATGGTAATGGAAGGCAGGGCTCCATACAGAGCCCCTCTTCCATTACCATGGCAGCCCAGAAAAGTGAAAGGCTAAGAATCGGCGATGGCCATTCTCTTAGTGCTGCTTCACTAATCCGGCAAAGAGGTCTGTCAAGGTAGGCTGTGGAGAGGGTATATTGTTCACCATGATCCCCCTAGAAGGTGTCATTCAAATGAGTGCCCTCTGATGTAGAGAGTGTTGCAGTGACCAAGCAGTTCCCTCACCATAATAAGTTGGAATATTGCCAGGGGTTAAGAATAATGTATACAATGTTGAGTGGCTGCATTGGTTATCAGACTTGGATGTAATTTGTCTACAGGAGACTTGGTTTATTGATTCCTGCTTGAACAACAATTTCAAAGTAATGTAGAATGTTAGAATGGATTTCTAAAATCAACTCTGAGGGGAAGATTTTGGGAGGCCACCCCAGTTATGGTGAGCAGAGAGTTTCTAAGAGTTTGGCCAAAACCCAATCAAGGTATCATGGGAGAGCAGTCAAGGCTTAATCCTAGGAGTGAGTGAGAGTGGTCTAGGGACTCAGAAAGTCCACGCAGAATCACACACAATAATTTCACTTAGACAGTATGTATACAAATACAGTTATTTATTAGGCCTTTAAAAACACAGTGAGAAATGAAACTAGCAGGTAGTTGTATCACACAAAACCTTATATCACAAATATATACATTCACCATTCCATAATTCACCAGGTAAGTCTGAGAAGTAATCAGATGCAGTTAAAATGCATAGAACCAACACAATCACATTTCCCTTTCACTTAAGAAGTCCAGCCGTAAAATGCACCAGGCCTAGTGCCCAAAGGTCACAGGATCAAATACAGGTTTCTTCAGGGAATGTATTCTCTAACAGAGGCAATGGGCTTACAGTGGTGCTTTCAAACAGTTCAAAACTATTTTAAAGTGGAATAAGTATTTGTCCGAAGACAGTAAAGTTCTCCTCTCTCTTCCAGTGTCAAGGCTAGCCCAGGGGTAGGATACTTGACCTAGGTTCGACGAACAAAGGTAAGTAAAGAGGGAGTTAGGGGACAAAGGGCTGTGTACCCAATGTTATCCTACAGAGGACAGGGGTGAACAGAAACAGTTACATTTACTTAGCACCCTGACTCCCATTTTCGAACATCACATGATGGATCTTTTGGGGGTCGCTGGGGACACGGTATTCCGTTCTTTGTTTGAGTAAGGGGTGCCCGGGGGGGTTGCAGGTTTGAGTGCTTCGGGTCCAACCTCAAGATGCAGCACCAGATGATAAAGAATGCAGACTTTAGCAGTGCAGGACACTTCAGAGGACGGCTGAAGATGAGTTCCAGCGACGGTCACCACTTGCAGGTGGCAACAGGCAATCTTCCAGGAAATATCACAGAATCAGCTGCAGCTCAGCCTCCTTTGACGCTAGGATGCTGACATATAGGGAGAAGGGGACTTATGACAATGGTGACGTCTATGGTGAGGTAGGCTAGAGACATTGCTTTCTCCCTCGTGGGAGCTGGTTAGTCCACCGGGAAGTCCAATGACAATTCAGAAGGCTCTTGGGACATGTAACCTCGAGTAGGCATCAAGACTAGTTGGTCCCAATACTTCAGGGGCTAAAGCACATACAAGGGTCTTCTGAGATCTTGTAAAGGAGGAGGGATTCACTGGGTCAGTAATTGGAGAGGGTGCTGGTCCACTGCAGATGTTGTCCTCGGGTTGTCAGTGGGCTGCTCTTCGTCATAGGATTCTTGGCTCCAACGTAGATCTGAAGAGTGGCTGCAGAAGTCCTCCTCATATCCACAACTGGCGCTGAAAGCAAATCCAAGCCCACCAATGCAAAGCATCTGCCACATTCAAACAGCCAGCAGTTGTCCAATCAGGGACAACTCCCGATTTCACATCCACCCAGCAGCAGACTCTCTGGCACCATGGGATGTTGACTGGGACTAGACCGTCTCAGACACATAGGCTCACTAGCCCACAAAAGCAGTAGATTTCCCATGCAAGTGCATGACCTTATATGGGATTTCCTGACCTTAGAAGGCCAACCTACATTATAGCCAAAGAACAAGCGCAAAACCTTGTGGCACAGTCATTTTAGGGTGCTGGCCACCTTTAGTAGTCCTTCACAGCAAACACGAAAGTGCATGACTACAATAAAATACAAATTTGAAAAATATTGCTGCTACCGCCAGCTTGTCTTGGGCACATATAAAAGTGACCAAAACCCAAAAGATTACAGGTTATGTGGCTACTAAGTATCCCTATTGTGCTGCACTGTAAGCACTGTGTGCAATTACCAAAATACAAGAATTGCAAAGAGAAACAAAGTTTCTCAATACTGATAGTCTGAGGAACTAGTCTGTTTCCCCATAACAATGAGCAAAAGCTAAGGGATATGAAGTTGAAGACTTTACTTCGCTTCAAAAAGTCAGAACAGGTTAAAAAATAAGCAAAAATCACTACTGCCTCTAATTCTACAGGAAACTGTTCATATTTTGAAAGCTATAGGAAAACCAGAAGCCCTGTCTTCACCTTTTCAACCCACTGAAAAAGACTGCGATAACGTCCAAATGGCCTTTCAAAACAAAATTGCCAAAGCCAGAGACACTATAACAAAATGCAAGATCAACAACTCCCCCAACCAACCTACAAAAAAGATGAATGTCCAAAACACCATGTCCCTAAATTTCAGTTTGCACAAATCACAACAGATAACATGAAGAAAACACTCTGTAACTTAAATTGCATATCCTGCACAGAAAACATATTACCACCAAAATTGATACTAGACAATCCAGAAATATTTACTCCCTTCCTCACAAGAATGCAACACCTCCTTTAGAGATCACATTGTCCCGCAAACCATAAAAACAGTAACAGTAACGCCCTAACCCAAAAAACCTGAACTAAGTCAACAAGATCTGGAAAATTTGAGACCAATTACAAATTGCAACTTTTTATTAAAAATACTGGATAAAATCGCCACAGAACAATTCCAGGCCTATGTCGATGGAAACAACCTCCTCCATCCACAACAAATAGGATTCAGGAAAGGAGTCCGCATTGCTTGATCTGCAGACAGAAATGCTTGGCCTCCTAGACAAGGGCAAAGCAGGATTACTGATACTTTTGGACCTCTCGGCAGCTTTTCGACTTGCTCGATCACCGGAAGCTCCGAGAGGCCCTAGACACAGCGTGAAACTGCCCCCAGGAAGCCATTGATTGGGAATCCTTATTCCTGCAAGATAGACAAACCAAAATAGTCTGGGGTAATCATTCCTCAGCACCTAAATCAGTAGATTGTGGTGTCCCACAAGGAGCTAGCTTCTCCCCACTATTATTTAATCTGTATTTACGCTGCCCCATCTCGGCAATATTCTTTACAAATCGTGCCGATGATACCCAATTGGTATTTGAACTTAGCTGAGACCACACTCAAGACAACGCCAAACTTACATCCATAAATACCTCCATTGAATCATGGATGATATCTAATTGGATGTGCTTGAATGGCACTAAAACAGAGCTAATGATTTTCGGCTCACCAGGCACCAGGAAAAAACTTAGCTTAGATTACTTATCTTTTAACATCAAAGATACACCCACCAGGGTAGCAGACAAGGTTAAAACCCTAGGTATCTACTTACAGGCATCACTGGGAGCTGAAGTCCAAGTTGCTTACCTCAAAACGAGCTGCCAGTACTATCAGAAACTACTGAGAAAAATTAGACCTCTACTAAACAAACAAAGCAGCACCACAATTGCTAGGGCTATTAGTCTCTCACGGTTAGACTACGGAAATACACTGTTGCTGGGCGTCAGCAATAAATGCCTAAAACAATGTCAAGTGATCATGAACAACGCGGTTAGGACTATCTCCAGAAAAACATGGAGGGACCACATCACTGACGAAAGAAGAAATCTACACTGGCTAGCAATAAATGAACGCACTACATACAAGTCCCGAACTATGGTTCATCACTGTCTTTATGGACTGGCTCCAACATAGCTGAACAAACACTTCAAGTGGTATGAACCAAATCGTAATCTAAGATCAGCAAACAAAGGCACACTTCAAGCCATACAAACCAAAAAAGCAAATGGCTTAGGCCGAGCCTTCACGGCTAAAGCAATAACTAAATGGAATACTCTGCTTGAGACTCTCAGAACTGAACCAAACCTCAACTCCTTTAAAAAGAAATTGAAGACCTTACTCTTCAAATAAACGCATCATCTAAATACTAGATCGTCAAAACACAGGTATATATGCTGTCCCGTCGCCACTGTCTATGTCTATGTCTATATGGAATGCGCTCTGATGCCTGCGGGCTGCAGCGCTATACAAACAAATAAATAAATAAATAAAATCACATTTTGCTGCAACTGATTTCATTAATCAGAATGGTCACGTGCCTATGGTGGGTGTGACGTTTTTAAATAATTGCATACGCCTGGTGTAGTGTATCTTGAGTTTTATACTATGTGTGTGGGTGGGGGATGCAGGGCAGGGCAGCATAACAGAGTGTGTTTTGTGATAGCCTTTTCACAGTGCCGAGTTAGTGAGGGTTACAAAGAGTTGTTTCTACATCTGATATTACTCTTACCAGATTAACATGGTTTTGTACCGGCACACAGAATTATCTGTACTGCTTTACTCTGCCTACGAGTCTTGAGAAGTAACGTGCTACAATATGCTAACATAAGGAAATACATAAAATGCTCTATGCCCTGTCCTGCCCACATTATGTATATTCTAATGGTTGTTGCCTTCAAAGGCGAAACATACATTTATTTTGCAACTTCATTAATGAAAAGGAGCAACATATATTAGGAAGATAGAAGACATGCAACTAAAGCTTATCTCCCACTGCTGCCAAACTGATCTAGAAGCATCCCTTATAGCAGTCAGAATAGTCAGTGGGGCGTGCTTGGGTTCAGAATCTACATATACCTTGTTGCCCCAACCCCCCAAAAAACATTGCTACTAAATAGTGTTTGAACCCAGTTATCTTTGGGTCTTGGAGTATCGCAGGAAAGGTCCCAGGCCCAACAAGATACCAGTAGATATTTGTAAGCGAGAGATTGGTAAGTGGGGACCATAACTTACTATACTATTGGAAGCTGCACTGACCTTAGGACATGTCCAACTATTATGGTCAAAAGCAGAGATTGTTCCCTCCTCATAAAGGGGGCCAGAGAAAACCCAACCCACTCTAGGCTCAGTGTTATTAACCAGTCTGGAATCCTGGATGGAAGACTACAATATCATAATCCTCCTACAAGCAGTGTTCACACGGTAGGACCTTTATAAACATTGTTTGTAGACCTAAGATCTGCATTCGAAGGGGTCGCTTGAAAACAACTAAGGTGCTCTCTGGTGAATCAGGGTGCTCCATTAGCATTGTTGAATGCTATGATAGGGCTATACACCAATAACTCAGGTTCTGTGAGGTGGAGGCCAGGTGGAGAATTGCAGACTCATTCACGGTGCAAACGGGACGAAGGCAGGGCTGTGTATCAGCCGCTGCCAATTTATGTCTTAACATTAACACAGTGATAGATCAAATAACTCGTTTTCCTACAGAGGAACTCAGTTTCAGAGGGGATAAGACTGAGGCCCTGTTCTTCACACAATACAACACCCTTGTGTCAGAGACACCAAATGGATTATAGAGACTTGGTCGTCATTTTCATAGAGCTCAATGTCAGATGAGTGGGGTAGATATAAATTATGACGAAACAGAATGTATAATCTGCTCCTTGGGACACAAACAAGGGAAGAAGATATCCATTTCCATAAATGGTTACTGTATAGAGGAAGTCAACATGTAGGACTATTTAGGGATTATATTCACAAGTCCATGTACATGGAATAACCAGACCGGGTAAGGATTTTCTGTGTTAACACAATGCAGTGCTGAGACAGATTTTGTAAACAGAGCAGTTTTGCCTACACTAGAGGTGTATAAATCAAATCCAGCTAGACAAGCATCTATCTATGGGGGTGAATAATGGGGCAACTAGCCAGTACCTAAACTGACAAGCTATAGAGACCAGGTTTAGGGAAAGGACATTGGGTATTTTCCAAGTGGGTTCCAATCAAGGCCCTGTGGGTGGAGCTTGACGTGGTGGGCACAAAGGCTATGATTGTTCTCAAACCAGTTATTACTGAATTTGAGTAGGGCTGAACCCTCCACATTATAAAATACAGCAATGCTTTAAATGATGTCCTGAACCAAGAAGGGGCTATGTCCTTAGCATAGCTAGGACATACAAGAAACCTAACAAGGTCTTTAAAGCTCAAGGGCAGCTGGGAGGGCCTGAAAAACATGACAATGACCACAATGTCTGTGGTATAAAAGAAACTACAAAACATGGTTGGAAGATGGCTAGATACAAGACGGTCAAGTACGAGTGATTGTCAGGGATTACATAAGACGCAAGGGTGAGCTGGGTTTTGTGTCACACCTAGACATTGTTGATCCTTGGCTAGCACATACATTGTTCCTGAAGATCATACTTGTTATCTTCTGACCTGCCACATTTACAGTAAAATGGGATACCTTATCTTCACGAGTATTGTCATGTTCTGAATGGGGCTAGGAAGCATTAGGGCATTTTCTGATGCCCACAGCTCAACAATCTAAGTAGATGGAAACTGAAAACAGCTTTGACTGTGTTTGGGTTAATCCACCTTGTTCTAAATGTTGCAACATCATTTCTCCTGTCTCGCTCTTTGTGTATATGACTTGGCTATGCATGAGAAGGTGTATAGCATAATAGCCAAAAAGGTCTGGGAGCCCCTCTACCGAGAACGAACATGGTCCAATAACCTGTTCTATGCCCACTCGAGAGGGTTTACAACCACGTTTTAGCTCACTGTACCTTTCACAGAGGAGAAATATCCATTTGCATATCAGTCTGGTTCCATCCACCTGGGCAGTCAAGCACTAAAATGCTAAGCAATTCTCTTCTGAACAAGAGTAACAACAGCAACCCCAGACACATGTTTCGGCCTAGCCGGGCCTCATCACTGAGGTGAAGCTGTGCCTCTCTAAGCACAATAGGCAAGGGGTCCACATCTGGATTACCCTGGGTAATTTAGGGTGACATGCAAAGTTCCTAGAATTTTCAAAAAGGTCTCTGAGGCCCTCTACTGAAAACAAACATGGCCCATAAACCTGTTCTTTGGGAAGGTGCCCCCTCGGCAGGGTCTACAACCACGTTTTAGCTCACTGTACCTTTCATAGAGGAGAAATATTCATTTGCATATCATTCTTTGTCCCACCCACAAGGGAAGTCCAGCACCGAAATGCTAGGCAATTCTCCTCTGAACAAGAGAACCAACAGCAACCCGAGACGTGTGTTTCGGACTAGTCGAGCCTCATAAGTGAGGTAAAGCTGTGCTTCTCTAAGCACAGTGAGCAAGGGGTTCCACATGTGGATTACCCTGGGTAATTTAGGGTGACTCCCAAAGTTCCTAAAATGCCAAAAAGTTATGGGAGCCCCTTTACTGAGAACAAACACTGCCAAATAACCTATGTTATGGGAAGGTGCCTAGTGGGGAGGGTCTAAAACCACGTTTTAGCTCACTGTACCTTTCACAGAGGAGAAATGTTCTATTGCATATCAGTCTTTGTCCCACCCACAAAGGCAATCCAGCAACGAAATGTTAGACAATTTTCCTCTGAACCAGAGTACCAACAGCAACCCCAGACATGTCTTTTGGCCTAAACAGGCTTCAATCGTGAGGTGAAGCTGTGCCTCTCTAAGCGCAGTGAGCAAGGGGTCCACGTCAGGATTACCATGGGTAATTTAGGAAGACACCCAAAGTTCCTAAAAATGCCAAAAAGGTTTAGGAGCCCCTCTATTGAGAACAAACATGGTCAAATAACCTGTTCTATGGGAAGGTGCCCACTCGGGAGGATCTACAACCACGTTTTACCTCACAGTACCTTTCACAGAGGAGAAATATCCATTTGCATATCAGTCTGTGTGCCAACCACAAGGGCAGTCCAGCACCGAAATGCTAGGCAATTCTCTTCTGAACAAGAGTGCCAACAACAACCACAGACACGTGTTTGGGCCTAGTCGGGCCTCATCAGTGAAGTGAAGCTGTGCCTTTCTAAGCACAGTGAGCAGGTGGTCCACATCTGGATTACCCTGGGTAATTTAGGGTGACTCACAAAGTTTCTAAAAATGTCAAAAAGTTCTGGGAGCCCCTATACTGAGAACGAACATGGCCAAATAACCTGTTCTATGGGAAGGTGCCCACTCGGCAGGGTCTACAACCACGTGGTTTCTCACTGTACCTTTCACAGAGGAGAAATATCCATTTGCATATCAGTCTTTGTCCGACCCTCAAGGGAAGTCCAGCACCGAAATGCTATGCAATTCTCTGAACAAGAGTACCAAAAGCATCCACACAATTTATAACATGCAATGGTCACCCTTCTCCGAGAGGTTACAAAGGGGCACCCCTTATTTCTCTATCACACACTGACCTAACGTGAAGTACTTCAAACTGGCAAAAGGAAAATGTTTTCTTATCACCATGAACAAAACAGGCAGCACTGCAGGGGGCAATGGGATTCCCTCACAGTAAATAGATGGGAGTGTACGTGAGGACCACTGACCCAAGAGTACCTCCCGTTTATTTGATATGTTGGGTGCAGGAGCCAACCATCTTAGTTTGCACATGTTGGCATGTGAATGTATGTGCACTCATGTAGGCACAGGGGTGGATGGATGATCCAATGTGAGACCTGCAGCTGCGGGCAGGAATCCACCTGACGGCAGTGTGTGGAAGTGTACTATAACCTAAGATGTGGTTAGGGTGTGCCTTGGGAATGGCTCTGGATGATAAGAGAACATTAACTAAAATGTGCATACCTGACTGCTGCAGGTGTGTTATTTCAATCAGTACTGTGCCCATGCAGTAAGATAATCAATTCAGCTCGGATAATTAAATTAGAAATTACACAGTCCTACTAAATATACAAAAATAGTTGCATAGATTGATTTGGTAATAGCTTCAATTAGTTCTGGGTCTTAGTGTTTCCTGTAGACAATCGCCAGAGCTGTTTGGAATCACGGGCAACCATAGCCATGCATAAACACGTGACTGCTGTGTTCCTTCAAGATTATTAATAAAACTATCCTCTATTTTTCCCTCAAATTTTTTAATAATGCTTTCTGCGGCAGACAAAACTGGGTGCTAACTCCCCATTGCCAAAGCTAACAACCCAATAGTGTAGTGAGGGCCTTTTTAATAATGGTTGGTGGTTATTACCACCTGATATGGGCCGCCGTGGAAATCATTAACGTCATTAACACCTTGTAAAAACATTCAGGCTGCTAGTGTTTTAAAAAAATAAATAGTTGGCCACAGGACACAAAGATTTTTCTTCCCAAAGAAAGCTACAAACAAGGTGACCACCATCTTGGAAGAGCCTGGGTGCTAATTTAGAAGATGATTTGGGGTATACGGCTGCATGTTCTATGTAGCTATCGCCATTCGCCGCAGCCATCTTGCATTTACTCTTTGCCGCTCTACTTGTCCCGCCCCCAATATTTGAACAACTAAAGGTCAGTGCAATTTTGGGCATCAAATTGTAATAACTGAATGATAACTTGTTAGGATAATGCTCTCTGGCCTTCTTGATTTTGGCTGAAAACATCAAACATCAAACGGTGGTCATTTGCACTTGGGGGACAGAAAGTGGGGCTTCTTTGCCTTCAGGCTTTGACGTTTAAGCTACAGATCAACACCTAGGTAACATGATACCTACAAGACAAACTCAGTTTCAAACATATCTGACATCCAGGTATTAGCAATCATTATCATACCTATTTTCCTTAGCTCTATGGAGGTTTCAAACTGCTGTCCCGCCACGATGAGTAGAACTGCAATGTTAATTCCAGAGTACAGACTTGGCTGGAGCTCGAAGCCTTTGCGATACCTGCTCAAACAAAGAGTAATGAAAGGATTCAAGTAAGGAGAGCATCAGCAGCAGGCATGCTGAAAAATCAATATCATTGTGTACAGTTACAACTGCCAATCTGCCAAGTTTGCACCCAAAACATAGACAAAAAGGGGCTTCTCATCGCAGCGAAAGATAGACGAGTGTAATGCTGAAAGATTTTAGTGATGGTAAAAAGTTATGGGCCTCATTACGAGTCCGGCGGTAACCGAGCCGGAAAAACCGGCAGGTTACCATCGGACCCGTATTACTGGTCCGCCTCTGTGATTCCCGGAATCACCGGGGCATTATGACGCCGGTGACCCATGAATTCCGGAGGCGGAATTGTGTAAGTGCCCATTCCCATGCAGCCCCTTAGGACTCCATGGGGATGGGGACAATGAAAACACTGGTTCCGTCTATGACAGAGCCGGTGTTTCCATGTCCGGTCAGATCTGGCGGAAGTGACACCTCCCGCCTGCAGGACTCTTAATCAGCTGGTCCGGAAAGAACAGACGCAGCGGTTTTACCACCACCGTTCTTTACGGACCGACAGGGTCGTTATGAGGCCCAATGTTTAAAATGTTGTGAATAGCCAAGCCATGCTAGCCAGCCCTTCACAGACTATTAGCTTTTATGATGCAAAGACAAATTAGAGCTCATGTTCGAGTTCTGCAGTATTAGGCAGCGGCAGACCTGTTACGTTAGTCATTTTACGTGCACAGGTCCCTGCTGCGGAATATTCCTCAATTGCACAGCAGAGTGCAAAAGGGGAGGGCAAAAAGGCAGCATACAATCGTGCATGCCCCCACAAATTGATTAAGCACTGCCTGTCTTGTATGCATGGCAGGCAGCGTTTTCAATGGATTCCTATGGCGTCCGCATGCTTTTAGCTGGTGCAAAAGGCCGGTGGACTCCATAGGAGTCCCAAGCATTTGCACTGGCATGAAAATCCATGTCGACACAAATGCTGAGGTATTTGTATGGAAGAGAAGAAGTGGGTGGCACAAACGTAAGTTACGTTCCACCACTCCTCCCGGCCATACAAATACTTGAAAATGGGCCGTGCGTGGAATCTACTGCGTAAAAGCCTTGTGTAATATGTCGGATTCATGCAACGGCCTATTCACGAAGGGCCCAGCATGAGCTCAATTATGGTAAAATTGTGGTGAGGCTTGCAAAAGGGGCCTTGAAGGGTGTTCTTTTTTTTGCCAGGCCAACTGTCATTGTTGATCTCTGCTGTGTGCAGGGTGGAGATTCCCCCAGAGCAGGGGGGAACAATTTAGGGCTGGGCCGGAGGTGGCCCTTTAGGACATTAATTATGGCCCTCCAAGTCACCTGAGTTTAATGATGAAGTGTTGCCTAGCCTAAAGTCCGTTTTTGTCTTTGCGTCCTGACACTTGCAGTTTTAATTCTATTTAAAACATGATTGAAGTCCGATCATACAAATAATTAACGTGGTAATGCCATTACAAGGCATTGGCGTAAAGCGCTAGATCATTTTTAAAAATTTTAATTTAAAATGTTATAGTTTATATATAAACTTTTTAATTTCTCAGTTTTTCTAGATCCTTCCTCAATACATATTTTGTCAAGAAAAAGGAAAACAAAATAAAAAAACAAATTTCGACTTCGTGTCATAATGACCAGGGTACAACTTCATCAGACTGTATACTCTCTGTATCATTTTTCCAAGTTTAAAATATCAGCGAGAAATTGCGTGATCGTAAATATTGCTTTTGTATCTTGACTGCTCAGCGCTATATAATACAAATGAAACACAAACAAAATACAGAATACAAGGCAATGTATTACACAAGTTGCAGTTAAAAAAATACAGCAATAAATAAACATTACACTTCAAAACCCACGTTTTATTTATTTTTTAACTCAAATTCGCACACCCACCTCCCAACCTCCCGCTCATCCGCATACAGAGTCCGACCGACTGTAAGACACCTGGTACATTCCACCCTCTGGTGAAATCACTTGTGAACCTCTGCCCTAGACTAACTCATAGAAACCAACTTTTGCATTCAAAAGGAGTGCCAATTTCCACCAAAGACGTGTGAAGACTTATAAACCGACCGAGAGAACCCTAGATTGGGAAGAGACGCAAAGAGGCCTGGCCGGTGTCACGGAACAGCACTCCAGCCTGACAGGAACTGGTAGCACTGGAACTGTAAACATAGGCATGGGCCTATGGTAAGGAGAGCTATGGCTGGGCGTAGGAGGCCAGCAGCCCTCCCTTTCAAGGGTAGTTCCCAAAAATAGGTCTTTGTTGTCTTGTTATTTTCTTTTTGAGAGCTAGGGATGAGGTTACAGTATGATTTCGGACTGATGACATCATGTATGTTTAGACAACCTGTTATAGAGTAGCATTTGGATGTATAGGTTAGGGAAAGATTTTTATTGCATTTTAAACTCGTTATTTAATCCAATGAAACAATTACAATTCATAAAAGAAAACCATAAGTTAAACAATCAGAGCATAACTGAGGACAAAATATAGTAAGTATATTAAATCAAATACAGAGAAAGAAGTACAGAAAGCAAAAGAACATATAGGGCCTCATTCCGAGTATGGTGGTAGTCATGGCGCTTTTTGCGCCATGACCGCCTCCCATACCGGTACCGACTGCGACTTGCTTCAATGGGGACTTACCGGTGTAGTCCGACCTTTGCGGGACTGGTAAGTCCCCATTGAAAATGCCATTCCCCATTCCCATCTGAGCCCCCATAGGGCTCAATGGGAAAGGGGAAGGAGCTAATAACGGTACCGCAAATTGCGGTACCGTTATTAGCTCTGAAGTCCTTTAACGGGTCCCGTCCATAACGCCTGGTCAGACCAGGCGTTAAAGGAGGGACCCGCTAAGGGACCTCGTAGTAGGGCGGTGAGGGATTACCGGCACCGGTCTCCTTAACGGTGCCCGGTATCCCTTACCGCCCTACTCGGAATGATCCCATAGTCTCTGATTGCAAGTTTACTACTAATCAATTTAACATAAAAAACGGCATCTTGAGGTTAGGGAAAGATTAATCTCGTGACTTTGAAGAAAATAAAAGTCTTAAAACACTGTACCTACGTGTCAGAGTCCTGCTTCTGACCTGTCACACTACAGAGGCCTTAAACTGGCAGAAAGGAAAACATGCGTCGGTACTCACTGAAATTGATTAACAATTCGAACAACGCTAGAAATTACATTTTTGGAAGGCACACATTCTAACGAAGTATAAACTGAACATTCTCTTTTTTCTAGAAGGAGGAACTGTCACAAAAAGAGTCACAAAATGTTTTAAGTTAGAATATTGCTTGTGGAGATGTGTAACCATTAGTTCAATTCATATCATTAACAGCATTGTGTAGGAAACTAGATCATTTGACCTACTAAGGATATGAGGTTGCAAAACTGAATTGTTATTACCTTTAGGGTTATACAAGTCTTGCTTTGATGGATTCTTGAGGAATTATGTGCATTGCAGTGAGACTAACCAGCACAGAGTTAACTATTTTAGAAACAAAATTATTGGTAAAATCATTAATCAGATCCCTAAAATTAAATCTGTGAGACAGTGTATCCAATTTTGGGCTGGTGAGGATGTATTATCACAAATTCACAGCACAGTTCCTAAAATGGATGAGGGTGGAATTGCAATCCCATAATTAGATACAAATCTTTGTACAGAAGGGCCTAGAGCTCGGAATTGTAGGGTAGATGGGCAGTCGGAGGGGGTTACCCGAGACAGACAGAACTTTAGAACCTCGTAGTCTACCAGGCAATGATTACAGATGGTGGGGATAGAGACAGCTGATCCCCAGAGTAGGGATGAGGAGAGAGTGAGAGCAGGCTGTCTATGCAAATATGTAAGCCTGACCGCTAAGGTGATTCTCTGTGCCTGGAGATTCTGGAAAGGATAACTACCTCTTGGTAAGCTGGAAAATCACTACCGCAGAGTTTAGGCCAATTCACAGAATCCAATTTCAAGGCCTAAATAATCAGCACATGTTATCTGTCTCATTATGAACTCCTCAATTTTGATTTAGTGCTTTCAATAGTGGCACTAAAGAGAGCAGTTGCCATTAAGCTCTTAAAACAATAAATAATCTTGATCCTAACATGCCAGCACATTTCTTCCCAATCCCATAACTCACATTAATGCATACTCCAGCAAACAGAACAAATCCATAAATCTGGTGCATGTGCATGTGCACATTTCCTTCCGGGCCAAACAGCAAGATTGGGACCCAGAGTCGTCTCAGAATATGCGCTAGCCAGTGCTATAGGTGAACTGCGTAGAGCGGCACAGCTGCCTCAGCTCTTATTATGATCTCTCTGCGGCTTTTGATGCCGTGATCCATCGACTCCATCTTATCATCTGTGGGACAGTGCTTCAATAGATTGAGTCGTACGGAGTGGTATCCATCCAATCGCTGTCAATCCAATTACACCCTTCCGAATCAAGCTCACATTTCATGGATTGTCCTACTATGGAGCTCTTCTCTCTCCCCCCTTCTTCTTCAATCTATATGCAACTTCTGAAGCCACGCTCAAAGAATCATTTCATTTAAACTTGTGTATGTTTTCTGCCTATAAGCAAATGGCTTGGTGGTTAGACATCAATGCAAGCATCACAACACTTCAAAAGTGTATAGCTACTATTGATGAATGGATGTGCATAAATTAATGGAAGCGGAATGGCCCTGAAGGTTCTTCCATGTGGCCGGCCATCTATTCGCCGCATTGCTTGGCATTTGATCAAAACAAATCTGGTTGGGAAGATGGAGTCTGCCCTGAGTATGCTGCAGCACATATCTCCATCCTGCTTTCATCAACTGTGTTTGCTCAGGAGAGTCCTAGACTTTGTTTTATGTTCGCTAACCAGCTAATGCTTGTTACTCTCGAAAGCCTTAGACGCTACTACAGTGATGTCCTTGTCCTGGGATTCCCCAACTATGCAATCAAAAAGTTACAAAATAATCACCGTCTGACCCACTAGGGCCTTCCTGAAACCTGGTTACCGGCAGCACATTACACTAGCCCTCAGGCAACTAGGAAAATCAATAAAACGAAGATCTTTATGCAAGGCTAAGAAAACAATCGAGGAATACAAACATTAGGAATTATGTCATCATGTGGTTGCTGAAGTGAAAGCTCTCAATGCTATTCATTGTCATCTCAAGAGATTTCCTAATGTCCAGATGAGAGCCCACTTCCTTCGCTTCTGGTTAAATTTAGTTCCTAGTAAAGAGGTCTTGGGCGCTCCCGCTGGCCTCGCCAGAAGTCTTACAACTTGTTGTTTCTATGAAGTGCAAGCTGAAATTGAAACTTTGAAACATGTAATGGTGTATTGCCCAGGCCTCTCGCATCTTAGGCCATTGTATTTTGAACACTATTTAAAAGACTATCGCGTTTTGACCACCGATGATTGGTGGCAGAACTTGTTTGTGGGTAGGCAGACTGCCTTGTTGTGAGCGGCTGCCAGATTTTTAAGAGCCCTGTTCCCTAGACCTCTGATGATGAGAGTCAATAATTGATTGATTATTTGCATTGCAATTAGGTTTTATAAACTTTTGGAACTGTCGAATGAGCGACAAAGTTTACATGATGATTTTAATATTTCATTATGAAATGGCTGAAGGAATAATATGACGGCTCGGTGTAATAAGATGCAGCTATTATTAGTTGAGTTAGGAAATCATTTTATTGTATATGCGTGATTTTTTTTGGATTGTTGTTACTGTATGTGAAAGGTTCATATAGAACCAAACAAAATAAAAAAAATAAAAATCCCTAATTACAGGCCATCTTTTTCACTGTATATACGCCTAGCCCATCTACTCCATCTCAATGTCTTACATCTGCCAATGATAATCTCGTTTCACATACTGACATCAAAATTGAAGGCTTTCCTGGGGGTGAGTGCTCCTTCTCACTTAGGCAGCCAGATTTTGGGGTGCACTCTCGACCCACATTGGAGGAATGGTGGACCGACTTTACCTTGGCTGAGCAATCAAAACTTGTTTTTTCCGTGTCATAATTGGTGGCTGTGATCTATATGTGGAAATTAATAGAACAAATAAAATATGACACATGTTCTGGGTTTCCGAGAGGTACTTGAGCATTCTAGGATTATTTCTCCAGCCCACCTTTCAACATGCGAGAGTCAGGTGCCCACCAGGCTTTCGGGTATTTATTAGCTTCTCCACGCTGCCTGGTGTAGGAACACAGGTTTTCCAGTGAAGGACGCTTCCATCTTTTCTGGTGTAGAGCCAACAACCTAATAAAGGGACCTGGAAAGTCAATTTTCAAACTTCATTGAAGGAGCAATTTTTTTTTGTTCCACCTCATGTGGGGGTACGCATAAGTAGTGGAGAAGCACTCACGTATGCATGCGCGCTAATCCACCTTGAGAAGGCACACCGCATCAGGATCCGTTCAGACTCCTATGTGGGGTGCAGCTTCAGTCATGCAGTCCTGTGTGGCATGGCATATATGGAGGGGGACCTGAACTCAAAACAATATTAAAAATCGACTCTTACACACCACAATAGGCATGTGGACTCATATTTATTTATTTTAACTCCATTTAACTAGAGTATTGGAAATGTATGGATTCTATTGATATTCAAGGACAGGGCTCTGCGACCTCAGGCTCCCCAGATTTTTTGCACTACGACTCCCAATATCCATCTCCATTGACTACTCTGGCTAAGGCTGATGGGAGTCATAGTCCAAAAAAGTTGGGGAAACACAGTTTGCAAACCGCTGCTAAAGTAAATGGTATAGCATTAAGGGATGGCTGCCAATCCTGCTGCCTTCTGGGTTCTTTTAATGTACCTTCATTATTGCAAGTCCTAAATCTTCCCCGGGCGAGATGTAGGTGTTTGTTGGGCTATGGCAATACGCGGGGGATAAGGGACTTCCTTTTCATCTGCATGTCCAAGTATGGGAACTGATGTGTTTGGGGTTGTCGAGACCATATATAGTCTTAGGTATCATTTCCAGCCAACCACATAGCCAAAATACAAATTTGAGAGGAGGCAGATGAAGGAAGAGTGCATTACCATTCGATAGCACAGTCCCTGCTCTTGGTGTCCTTGCAGTCGGAATCCAGGAACATGTCCTTGTATATTCGTCCACACAGGCAGAACATATCCGGGGCGGGGTGATCACATGCCTGCAGCACTTGAAGCATCACCTGCAGGGCTTTCTCTCGGTCACCTGAGTTGTTCCTTCTGAAATACACAAAAGCAAGGGCAAAATGAGCCATGAAGAAAAAAACTGTTCTGCAACCTCCTGTTGCAGACTTTTTTTGCTCATCAGGCCCAAAATATCAGTCAAGGACTCATACATGAGAACATCAAATACGCACGTGGCTGGGGAAACCCACAGGCAGCTGTAATATTCAGAAACCACACGTTGCCGGTACATTTCAAGAGTCCCCGTGAGGTCTGTGAATCCACACTGGCCTACCACCTACTTTTAATGTTTGCATTTTTGTATTTGCACTTATTTATTCAAAATGGAAATGCTTCGCCAAGAAGCACTGTACAAAGGGTCTCTGATGCCTCGAGGAGTCCCTTTGCTGGCTGCTTTACAATCTTTCCATGATATAGTAGATATTACAAAGAGGGCGGCACGAGACAGACTTTGAATACATCTTCAGTATTTACACAAACAGATACGCAAATCAGCCACTGCAGTGTTTGGGGTCTTTCGAGTTGGTATATGACAACACTATACAACTCTGCAGTTCCCTATCCAGAAACTGTTGGAAGGTCACTCATTTTTGGGGGTAGGGCATTCCAATGATGGGAATCCAGGAGGGTGAAGCAGCGATGGTGAGAGGTAGAGCTGGGTGGGAGGGTGGCGGTTAGGCTGAGGAGAGCTTGAGTGAGTAGAGGTGCGTGGGGGTGAGTATTAGGGGACAGATTCCACCCAGTAGAAGACGGCTAGGCCATGAGTTGATTTGAACACAAGATGAATACGCAGTGTGAAGCCGGCGTGTGAAGACCATGGGAGGTTGTAACGAGTACAAGCATCAAAGGTCAATACCTTGCTAAGAAGAGCAAAGAAGGAGAGAGGCAGTACCAGGTGGAGGCAGGATACGTAATCGAGCCTACAGAGGAACATTGAGGCGACAAGTGTTTTGGTAGCATGAAAGGCAAGACAAGGACTGATTTTGCAGCTGTTTAGGAGGTTAAGACTGGTAGACGATGAATTGATGAAGTTTCAGATCGCTCTGAAAGGAAACCTCTAGAATGTGAGCCCAGGGGGTAGGGTATGTTGTAGCGTAGAGTGTCTGCCTGGAATACTGGTGTCACGTGTGATTATTGCAGGAGTTCCAGGTTCCAAAGCTGTACACTTTGTAGGCCGTTCTGGGATTGAGCGGCAAGATCCCAGCCGGAGCAACGAGGCTGGGATGAATGGATATAGAATAGGAGAGGGGATATGAGGGTGAGATTGGAGGCCAAAAGAAAGCTCTCGCATACAACACGGGCGCCATTAGTCTAGATGTCTTATCTCCTTTATTTCCGTTACCATACTAATTCCTGCTTTCCAGACCCCTACCTTTCCTCCCTCCTCCCGCCTTCCTACCAGGGCTTAAGGTCTGTCCCTCTTAAAGGGCCTCAGCCCATTCCTCTGCTACAACACCTCCCCCTTGCTTAGCAGGAAGGTTTGCAGTCTACATTTGTTCAATGAGGCGAAAGGGTTTCCGTGTGATCCGTTGTGGGCAACCTGGCGACTCATGGGTCTCCCTGTACCCTTCGGTGTCTGGTGGGTCGTTGGCTTCTTCCGCTCTCGGTTCCTCTTCTTCCATTGCTGTCTCCTCTATTGGTTCCGACTCTTCCACATATAGTTTGAGGGCGAAAGAGGCATTTTGGGTTATCTCTCCTCCATCTCCTTTCGCGTTGGCCGTGGGTCCTTTCACTTCGGCGACTATGAACGGCTCCCGGCTGTATTTTGGGTCAAACTTCCTTTGCTGTCTTTGTCCTACCAGCATGACTTCGCTGACTGGGAGCTGATGTTCCTTCGCTTTCCTCTTTCGGTCCACCCATTCCTACGCCTTCCTTTTCTTGTCCGCATCGCTTTCTCGAATTTCTGTGTCCTGTTCTGGTGTGTAGTTTTCTACTAGTGGGAGGCGGGTCAGCAGCTTTTATTTTATCATTAGCTCCAGAGGCGTCGATCCTGTTGTCCTGTGTGGTGTATTTCTGTAGCTCCTAAGCATTTGACAGATCTCTTGGTGTAGTGATGGTTGATCGGGGCTTGTGGCCATAGTGGTGTGATTTTCTGGTGGTGAAATCCTAGGTGGGTGGCAAATCTGTGAAAATCTTGTCCTTGGAACGGTGGGCCATTGTCAGTCTTTACTGTGTTTGGAATTCCCCATTCACTAAACAGCTCATCAATCACTCCCACAACGTGGTGAAATGCTCTGTACTGTGCATGTTTTATGAGTGGGAATCGTGAGTACTCATCTATTATCATGAGAAGGTGTCCTCCTTCTTCCAGTGAGCCGTAGAAATCCATGGCTACTCTTTTCCATGGTCCCTCCAGTAAGGGTACATTCTGGAGTGGACATGGGCGACTGTTCGCCGCAGTCTTTTGGCAGGGTATGCAGTGCGTCAAGGTGTCTTCCACGATGGTGTCCATGTATGGGAACCACACTTGATTTCTCAGTATTTTATTTGTGTTTGCGACCCGCCAGGAACCTTCATGGGCTATGGTCACTGGTGCTTTCCTCAGGCTCTTGGGGGCTACTAGGTGGTTTCCTTGTAGCAGTGTCCCTTGGTCGGCTGTGCCAAGTTCGTTCTGTATTTTCGCCATCCTGTGTAGATCCTTTTTGTCTACCTTCCCACTTACAAACTTTTCCGTGTTGAGGTGTTTCCACTTTTTGTGTTGGTGAGGCGTATTGCCACTTGGATTGTAGGGTTGGCTGTGCTTATGCTATCGAACTTCGCCGTCATGATGGCGGGGGAAAGTGTGTTAAGCGATAGGTATGAGATGTAGTCTTCTGCCTCTTAACTCATGGCATCCTCTATGTTTCCTTCCAGATGTCTGGCTAGGTAGTCCGCTTGATTAGTGTCACCCACAGGTTTGAGGACGATCCAGTAATCATATTCCTGGAGTCTGATGCCCCACCTTTCGATGCACGGGGGCATTTTGGTTTTTGGGTTGCCAAACAGGGAGAGTGGTGCCTGGTGGTCAGAGATGAGGGTGAGTCTTCTTCCAATGATGAAGTGATGGAACTTTTCACATGCCCATGCTGCTGCTAGGCTTTCACGTTCAGCTTGGGAAAATGCTTGTTTAGTAGGCGACAAAGCTCTGCTGGCATATGCCACGATATTGCTCTTGTGGGGTTTGTTTGGGTCTATCTGAGCAAAGCTGGCAACAACGGCGAGTTCCGTATCCCATTCTGGGTTGAAGTAGGTGAGTTGGTGGTTGTTGGCGAGTTCTTCTTTGATGGTGCGGAATGCTTCTTGGCAGTGCACGTCCCATTCGAACTGAGAGTCTTTCTTGAGAAGTCTCCAGAGGGGGTCTGTGAGTGTGGCATAGTTCGGCATGTATCGGGCACAATATCCTGCTATCCCTAGGAAGGATCATAGTTCGGCAACTCCGGTGGGGGCGTTGAGGCTGACAATGGCGCTGATTTTGTCGGGGTCGGCTGTGGTGCTCCGATCCAAAAAGATGTGCCTGAAGAAGCGTAGGCTTTGTTTGTTGATGGCATTTTTGGGCCAATTGAGGGTGAGTCAGGCCTTGTGGAGGATGTCACACATGGTTTTCAGTGCCATGTTGTGCTGTTCTTGGGAGACTCCAAAGATCAGAATGTAATCGCTGTAGTTAAGGGCATTAAGCACCGGGGATATATTTCTGAAATATTTCTGCGGTGGAAGATATCCTGAAGTTAAGCCGCTTGTAGCGGAACAGCTCTTCATGTGTTGCGAAGGTGGTAATTGGTCTGGAGGGAGGGTCAATGACCAGTTGTGGTACCCTTGGTTTAAGTCTAGTTTGGAAACCTGGGTGGCCTTGTTGAGTCTCACCTGCACATCCTCAATGTTGGGTCCTGGGTGTCTCTCTCTCTGGATTGTGGTGTTTGGGATGTGCATGTCCACGAACAGGCACAGGCTTCCGTCAGCCTTTGGTACGACTACTAGAGGGGACACCCATGGTGTGGGCCGTTTACTCTCTTGATGATATCGTTGTCGAGGAGGAGTTGTAGTTCATGCGTATCTTCGGCCTGTAGGTGGAAGCCTATTCTGCAGGGGTGCTGGCACACCGGGCAAACTCTCGGGTAAACATGGAGGGTTATGACGGTGTCTTTTAGCATGCCCACTCCTTTGAACAGTTTCGGGAAGGTGGATTTGAGTTCCTCAATGTCCAGTTCTTGGCACAATATGGCTCTCAGGATTTGGGCTTCTGGGGGTAGGCCTTGTACAACTTCTGATGGATTGTATTGGATGTCAATCAGAGCTAGGGCTCTGGCGGTCCGGTAGCTGAGGAGGCATTGCCCGGTCGTGGGGCTGTAGATGACATGAATGGTGGTGGGCACTCTTTGTCCTCTGTAAAGCAAGTCGCAACAGAATTGACCTTTGGATTGAAGTGGGTGGGATGCTCCCCACTGGGATATGCGTGTCTGGGACAGGCACAGTGGGTAGGCACTTGCTTAGCACAGTAGTTGCCCTCATTCATGACGTTGACTGTCCCCTCATGGTCTACAATGAACTGGTTGCTCAGGCCTCCTATCTGGACCACAACCTTTGGTGCGGACTTTCATCCGAGGTGTCACTGATGCGCCTGACATATTCCTTGCTGTATCTGTCGTCAGTGTTGTACTGTTCGTCCAATTGGTGGATTTCTTCATTTGGAGGCGGGTTTTCATAGGGGTCGCAGACATAGTATGGGTTGGATATGCCCTTGCATCGTATTCTTGGGTGGGTCTTTGTTCTGGAGCGTAGTTTGTAGGTGGGTTGGGTGCATAGCCATATGCATTGGAGTATCGCATTGGCGGATCAATATTGAGGTCTTTCTGCGCTTATGAATACCAGTTGGACTGGGTATGATGGGCCGTTCCTGCCTTGGAATGTCCTTGCAATGTCTCAGTCCTGGTATGATCGAGGTGTGGGCCCTCTCAGTTGGTCATGTCACTTGGTTGGGCCAAACAGCAGAGTCGGTCTGTATGCAGCCAGCATTGGGGACTTTTCCCTGCACATCACATGAAAGTGGTTTTCTTGTCTGCACCTCATACACATCTGTCCCATGGATGGGTAATAGCCCCTGTGGGGAAATTCAAATCCACACCTGTAGCATTGCTTCTCCCCTGGGGTTCGTCGGTTTGGTCTTTGGGGTTCCTGTCTGCCTGTTGGTCCGGGATAGAGGGTGTATCCTTGGGGTCCGGTGGCCAAGGTTGCAATGATGTCACTTTTCTTTGGGTTCTCCATGGCTGCCGCTTGCATGTCCACTCTTTCGTATATTCTTGCTAGATCCACTTTTTCTTGCAGTGGGAGGTTTTTCTTCAGCAAGTGTTTCCTGAACTGCAAGGAGGTGCATCCTTCGATTATTCTGTGCCTAATGGCTTCATCATCGGTAAAATTGGCAAAGTCACAGTGGGTAATCTTTTTCTGAAGTCGGAAGATACATTCTCATCGTTTTGTGTGGCAGCTGTGCACACTGATTGAATGTTTACCTCTCATAGTCTCTGTTGGGGAGGATTATTAGTTTCCTGTTGACGCCAGCAATTAGACGTTGATATGTGGATTTCTCTTGCACTGGGATCATCTTCAGGACCCCTTTGATCTCTTTCCCAGCTAGGTTAGCAAAAATGTCTGTCTTATTTGGTGAATCCTGGTCGCCTATAGCCCTCATGAAGTCCTCAAACTCCTCCATCCATTCTTCCCATCTCTGACTCTGGTCATGACGTGGTTGTAGCGTAAATGGGTTGGGGCACCGTAAGAATGTTGCTCTAGATACAGGGCTTGCCCCCATGACAACCTGGACTTCTGCTGCCGCACCTGCAGCTGCTTGTGCTCCTTCTGTGATTTTATGGGGGCTATGTCGTGTTTTACTTTAACTTGGTTTATGCCAGCACGAGTCACGCTCTCTGTGGCTGATTGGCAGTGTTCTTTTATGCTTAAAGTGCCTTGTGGTGATCCGTCATGTCTTGGGGTAGTTTCCCCTTTATCGTGGAGGTGGTGGGCCTGTTGGTGGTTTCCCTTGTGCTAGGTGGTTATTCTTTTGTTGAGTCAGTGGGGCTCCTTTAGTTGTCTCGCCGCCCAGTCAGTGCAGGCATGAGTCTTCACCTGCTCTTTCCCTCCCTGGGATGAGTAATACTTTTGCAGTCCCCTTTACACTCTCCTCCCCCTCAGAGTCTCCCTCCGCTGGTAAAGTGGTGCCTGCGCAGGTCTCCCACCTGCTCTCGCACTACGTGTTGCGTCTCTCCTGGTGGCCCATATCATACGTGCGGGGCGCGTAGTTGTGCCTGTGTGCACGAATAAGGGTTTCCCTCCTCACCTGGCTGCGCTGCTCTTGGTCTGCTGCGCGCACTGTGTGTCTCAGGGTCACTTGTGCACCGGCACTTGGCTTACCGGCATGCTGTGGGCCAGGGCCGCTCACTGCTGTGCGCTGTTCCCCTGCACTCCAAGCAGCCGTTTGTGTTTGCTGAGTCCTCCTTCCAGATATTTGGCTCAGCTTTCTCCTTCTTCAGTCCTGCCACAATGCCTCCTTGCCTGCACCTTCACCGCAGCGGCTCTCCTTGACCTCATTCACGTCACGTGAGACACTCCTCATCTGCAGTCTGCAGGGCGGGACGCCGCTCTTGGTCGCCAGTTGTTAGGCCCTCCTCAGCCCTCTCACATACGCCATGGGAGCCGTTAGTCCAGATGTCTTCTCTCCTTTATTTCGGTTACCATAGTAATTCCCGCTTCCCAGGCCCCTCCGTTTCCTCCCTCCTCCCCCCTTCCTCCCAGGGATTATGGTCCGTCCCCCCTAAAGTCACTTCCCTTTAAGAGGACCTGAGCATTAGGCAGCCTAAAACACAAAGTGAAATATGAAAACCTTTAAGCCGGGCAACAGGTGAGCATTAAATCCATGACACATATGAGTAACATCAATTGTAAATTAAGACTCTAGTGAAAAGGGTATTTGAGAATTTGCTGCAATAACACTTTCTGTACTTCTTTCTGCATGCCGATTACGCGTACTGGACCCAGAACAAACTTGGTGTAGGACAGACAGTGTATCATACACACTTAGTAATGAAGCAATACCCACAATGTTTCTGTGAAGTGCAATTACCGCTACCACAAATGTGAGGAGAATTTCAGCCCAGTTTAGCGTGTATAGTCACATCTAACAGATGTGCAAATTATCTGGTATAACATGTAGACAGCAATTCAGCATGCAGTGAAATCCTGTCCATGCAGGGTGCATGGGCAACACATTGCTTTAGAGCAAATAAAAGTGATAGCCTCCATCACAACGGTTCCTTAGACATTGGCAAAAATGCACAAATTATAATTGGCTATTTAGAACACGCTTAGTACCGAAGAGGTTTCTAAGCGCGGACCCGGGATTGAACCTATGTTGCTCTGCGTAGTGTTGCTTCCAAGACGAGCGCTGCCACTGAGCTGTACTACCCGTGCACACAGCACAAAACCCAAGGAAATGAGCTGCACCTGCCCCTTTCTATGGGCCTCATTACACGGATGGCGGAGAACCATGGCGCTATTAGCGCCATGGTTCATGCCGGTAAAATACCGGCACCGCCTTGGCGGAAAGGGGAATTACCGCCCCATTCCAATGTTGGCGGGGCGGTAATTCCCCCTTCCACCATTGCCCTTCCCCATTCCCATTTTTGCCCCATAGGGCATAATGGGAATGGGGAAGGCGCTAATTATGGTATCGCAAATTGCGGTACCGTATTTAGCTCCCTGGGTCCCTTTGCGGGTTGGTTTTTAACGCCTGCAAAAAGCAGGTGTTAAATTCCCCAACCCGCAAAGGGACCTCGTAGTAAGGCGGTAAGGATTTGCCGGTACCGGTAAAATACCGGTACCGGTAAACCCTTACCGCCATCCGTGTAATGAGGCCCTTTGTGTCTTCAACTGATGCAAAAGTGTGTATGGAGGTTCCCATGACCTTTTCAATGTAATGCCCGTGATCTGCGCGGTTACGAGAGATGCCTGTTTCACACATGGGCAATGCTGACGTTGGACCTACAGTGGAAATTGGGGTCTGTAATTGTGTAGGTTTACCTCTGCCAAGCTTAAAGTGCATAACATTGGACCTCATCACTAGTCTGGTGGTAATACCGTCTTTTTCCAAGTAATTACTGGCACTCATTTACCATTACTGCCACTCAGTTTGACAGATTTACCGCCAGATTGGTATCAATCTCTATTTTTGTAATCCATAGAACTCCCTGGGAATTCATGTGTATTGGGCCTCTTTACAAGTTTGCCGGTCCGGTAACAAAGGTGCCGGTAAACTACCAGCACTGTTGTTATTGGACTGGCAAACTACGAGTTCTACTAGCGGGTGCCTTTCCGGCTGTCAAGTCTGACATGGCAGGGGGGCCGGCACCCGCGAGCAGACCTCGACAGATGCACCGGCACCATTCATGAATGGTGCCGGTGTATCGGGCCTCCCCAGTGTATCGGGCCTCCCCATTCCCATGTCCAATGGGACTCAAATGGGAATGGGGAGTAATAATTAACGGCAACCGGCAATGGCGATGTACCGGGTCTGCCGGGGCTGTAATGCCCCGGTAAGTCCCCACTGTCAGGTGCTGGTAAATTCATGAATCCGGTATTTACCGGCACGGCTACAGCCAGGGTCATAATAACCCCATGGATTTAAGGCGAGTGGTAGCTCCACCACATTAGATCTACTGACTTTTGGAGGTAAATCAGGAGATTTACCTCCAGCTATATTCTGAAGGTAAATCCTCCCTGCTTCACCTACAAAGTCAGAATTTGATGGTACGGGAAAGCGGCGGGACACTGGAAACCATTCCATTACCATCATTTTACTGCCATTGTGCCCAACTGGGAAAGTCGGGTTGTCTCCAAGAAACTTTTTATACGGGAGAGTGACATTTCGGGGCACTAATCTCAACAGGAATGTGACGTGACCATGATGTCACAAGTTCTGGACACACTCCCATCAAGGGACTACATGTGTTCCAAATTGCAGAACAAGGATGCAGTGTTATTGACATGAACTGTAACGGGAACATAAAGAGGCTTTAACTGACCTTGCCTCCCTTCTTTGGTCCCGATTTAAAGCCGGGCCTGGGAAGGCGATTCAGCCATAGACTTAAAATGGACACCATTATCCAGAAAGGGTCAGTGATGGAAAATTCCACCAGCTGATAAAACAACAATAATTCTACTGGAGCTGCTGCAAAACTCTTTCTGACCAGCTGACGAAATATACAAGCTGTTTTCGACACTGTATAAAAGAGAGGTGATTAACTGAAGCACAGCCTTTCCCCTCCGTCCTCAATCGTCCATTCCTTGATTTGGTTCTGCACTGTGAAGGAATGAGGAACTTGCTGGCAGAGGAAAGAAAAAGCTTCATCAGAGAAGACCAGGTCCACAGAAAGAAAACCGCCTCAACCAGAAAAACACATAAGAAAGGCGACTTAAAAGAAGAAAAAGAGAAAAGAAGGCAAGTACCCAAAGGTGCAGAAAATGAGGCTCAGGCCGATCCTCATTGTCAGAAACCAAAGCACTGAGGCAGATGTTCATACCAGGCAGAAACAACTCTGAAACCAAGGAAATTCAGAAACCAGAAGCCGAACACAGAGAGCAGTAAGAAAAATAACTGTGTAAAGTGCAGTGCTCGAGCACAAGGTGCAAGTAAGTTGTTGTCATGAGTACTACGAGCCCTCAGCTCAAGGGTGCAGTTGCCACGACTGAGGACTTCAGCTCAAGGACCCTGCATGCTGGAATCCGCTGTCAAAGCAAGGCTAGACAAGCAGAACACTGCCATCTTTCAACCGGGAATCAGACGCAATTTTAAGGATTGCAGCTGAACTAAGTGACAACAGATGTTGTCCGTAGAGTTGGGCCTCATTACGAGTTTGTAGGCGTGGGAAAAAGTAAAGGTAATTCCGTTTACCTCCATTTTTCCAGCACCACCAAACTACACGTTTAGCGGTATTACCTCCTGTGGAATTACCAGTTGGTAATACTGCCGATTTCTGGTGGAAAAGTGGAGGAATTACCTCGAAGCTGGAGGTAACTCCTCCACTTTATCTCCAAAAATAGATGGTATTACATCCGGTAATTCCACCGGAGGTAATAAATACCACCCAACAATCCCAGTGGAGTCCTATGGACTCCAGACAATGGGCCTCATCACGAGCTGGACGGTATCCCACCCAACTGTATTTGCGTTACCGCTCACCTGTCCGGTGTTATTACTGCCGGATCACGGGTTGAGCTATAAACGTAATTCCCCATTCCCGATAGGGTCCATTGGATCCAATGGGAAATTTCCAGCGCAATTACCGCTGAAAACCAGCATTTTTCCAGTGCAGTAAATGCTGCCAGACTTTTGATTGGGCGGACCCTTAAATAAGGCGGTAATAGCGCTAGCGCTGAATCTAAGGGCTACCGCCCAACTCATGATTAGGTTCAATGGGGATTTATACCACTAAACCGCCACTTGTAATCCGGCAGTATTACTGCCAGAGGTAATACCTCCAGTGGTAATACCACCAGACCAAGTGTGGGTAACGGTAATACCACTTGGTGGTAACTCAGTGGTACCACCACCGAGATACCACCAAACTCGTAATGAGCCCCAACTTTCCCTGTTGAGTAATAGTAACAACAGGCTAGGAAATACTGCTACAGGAAAGACCAACATTTTAGGAAGGGAACTCCGAAAGCACAGTGAAAACAAATGTGCATAATGGAAACAGTGGGCCTCATTAGGAGCAGCACGGTAAAAACGGGGTTATTACCGGCATGGAGGAACTAGCGGGTCCGTGCTCGTATGACACCGCTGATAGCGGGTCATTACGAGTGCGCGAGCACGCACGAACCCCCATGCCGGTAATGGCCATACCGCCATGGCGCTAAAGGCCCTCCAACCCCCCGATAGCACCACGACGGGACCCGTTGATACCGCCTCCGCCTAGGAGGCACCCCTTAAAACCGACCCGGTAATAACATCATGCTAATACCGGGCTCGTAATACCGGACCCGGAAGTAACGTCATCGCGTCGGAACGTGAAATGCGCCGGCGGGCATCTTTAAAAACACAATCCTTTGCAATCCTCCCAAACCACCAGTTGTGTTCAGGAGAGACCAGTGCCAATCCCTTCAACATGTCTAAGGCTACCAGGAAATCCACCCCCCGCCTGCACAACAAGAGTTTTTCGGAGGACGAACTGAAAATGCTGGCGGACACCCTTGCTGCCCATGCAGAGGAGATCAACCAGCAGAACCTGAAAAGGGAGGTGTAGGAGGTGCAGCAGCGAAAAAGGGAGATCTGGGAGGAGGTAGCCCGCAAGGTCTCGGCAGTCGGCACCACCCCACGGACAGTGAAAGACTGTAAAAAGAGGTGGGATGACCTCCACCTCAGGGTACGGAACATCCATGCCAGCAATATGAGGGAGGCCATGGCCACAGGCGGGGGTCCCCACTCACCCGCCAAACTATCACGCTGGAAGGAGATGTGCAGTACCTTCATACAGATGGAGTCCACTGAGGGCTTTGGGGAGATGGAGACGGGTGCCGCAACATCTGGAGATGGAGGTGAGTGACCCTGCAGATCCCAGTAGGGGAAACCATGACGTAGCATAAGTGATGTTGAAGAGAGTCTACGCAAGGCAATGCATGTCCCAACACACACATAAACATATCCTTGTCCAGATGGAGGCCTTAACCCTGCCACACTGAAATGCATGCTGAGTGCCAATCCCATTACCAACACACAGCCAACACACACGGACCGTGCCCATGTAATACATCACACAAACCCCAATACAACAGCATGCCACGTGCCATGCAGCATCCCTGCATTGAGACGTCACGGCAAATGCCAAAATGCCCCCTTCATACAAGCCTGTGTGACACACCTGTAAGATATGAATGCATGATAAATGAAATTCTTTACAGCACCATATAATGCATCTTGCATGTAACACCATCACTGATGCCCTGCATCTCTTCTACCCCCCCAGGCACCAATGGAGAGGATGCCAATGAGGAAACAGCCACAAGGGCATCCACGTCCCGGCACAAGACTACTCCCACAGGCAAGACCACCTCCGGGCAAGCCTCGCAGGCCACACCGAACCCCAGGGCGAGTGCCCAGGCCATGGCCACACATGAGGGCTCCACATCAGTGCCTGACACCGTGAACACAGAGCTGGCAACACCAGTGGAAGGCGAGGCCAGTGGCACACTTTCGGCAGCAACAAGTTCGGTGGGCGAGGCAGCAGCCACTGCCCCACTGAGCGACATAGAAACTGCAGTGGAGGAGTATGTGGATGAGGATGGACTAACCCATGTGGCATGTCCACACCCCCCAAGCCCCGTATCCATCCCCCAACCCCACACTCAGCCCTCACCCACCAGCAGCAGTGCAGATCCTTTACTACACGATTCGGACCTCAGCACCCTCCCCGAGGACAGCACTGCCAATGCAGGCCCGGTCGCAGCACCCTCAACCACTGCTGCTCCCACCACCAACCTTGAGGCATGGCTAGAGAGGGTGAAGGCTAGACAGGACTCAATGTTGGACCTTCTCTGACAATATGTTGCGGATGGGGAGGACACGAGGCGTGAGATTGCCCAGGCCATAGCGGTGAACACATCAGCCATCAATGCCTCTGCATTGATGATGCGAGACAGTCTGGGGGCCGTCACGCAGGTCCTCACCTCTATTCTACTGCACATGCAGCAGCCACAACCTGCACCAGCCGTGCAAATCACCACGGCTTCCACCCCATCCACCACACCCCCATCCTACACATCCGCATCCTCTGCACCCTCCAGCCCTGTGCGTCCAACAAGACGGAGTGCGAGAAATCAAGGAGATAGTGTGGGACAACAATGGGAGTGGGTCAGATGGTGTTGGTGGTGTATGGGTGTATTAGGGGTATTTCATTGGGGGGGTTTTGGGATTTCATTGAGGGTTTTGAGATTTCATTGGGGGGCTTTGGGAGTTCATTGGGGGGTTCTGGGAGTTCATTGGGGGTATGGGGATTTCATTGGGGTATGGGGAGTTTTGGTGTTGTGGGGGGGTTGCACATTTCTGTAGTGGATATCAATACACCCGTTGTGTGAAAAATCATTCAATGCCTGGACATTGTTCATTTTGTGTGTATCCATTTAATTCATGACAGTGCACAGTGCCAAATTCCCCACATTCCCTGTGTGCATGTCCACATGGAACCAGTGTACACTGTGTCACTGACACATATCTATCGACGTCCCTGTGGGTCAGAAGTATTTGTCAATCAGTGCACTGCACGGCCATCTTGTGCATCACGTACTCGCAGGGGTGCTGCTTCTCCTCCGTCTTCATCCTCCTCATCCTTACCCAGTGCATGCAAAAATGTCAGGCGGCAGTGGTACATTTCTCCGGACGCACATGTTGTGCAACATGACACAGGCCATGGGGATCTTTGCCACCTTCTCAGGCCTATAAAGGAGTGCTCCACCAGACCTGCTTAGGCAGCGGAACTGTGCCTTCAACAGGCCAAAGGTTTGCTCAATCACAACACGGGTACTGGTATGAACCCGATTGTACTCCTCTTCATGGCTGCTCCGCCGGTTCCGCACAGGGGTAAGTAACCACGGCTTCAAGGGATATCCTCCATCACCTGCAAGCGAATTCAAATAGGTCTATGTGAGTCACCCTGAGCTGCCACCTTCAGGATTCACAGCCATGGGCGCAGCTATTTGCTGTCGACATGCACATGTCCCTGTACGTATGCACAAATATTATTTAGATGCATTCTATACTGCAATATGGTGTGGTGGCATTCTACAGATGATGCAGGGTGAATTCGTGCATGCTGATGCGGATGTACTGTGGTTGCAGGACGATGTTTTGCCTCACATTTTTGCTGTGTATACTACACTTTGCATGGTCACACTAGCCACATTGGCACAGTTGAAATCATGTTTAGTCATGCATTGTTTCACATACCCATGGTGGCCAGGTTGTGCATCTTACATGTTGTCATTGATATACGGCATAGGTCCAATGTGTGCCAGTGAAGTGTCATGTTCGGATTGGGAGATTCAGGTCAGGAGGGTTTAGCTCTGCGTGCATTCTCCACTCACTGCCCATTCCCACCCAGGTGGAGTATGCATCCCCCCCATTCCCACCCAGATGGAGTATGCACCCCCCCCATTCCCACCCAGGTGGAGTATGCATCCCAACACATCACAACCCAGATGCACTGCTATGGGCCAGTCAGACTACTCACCAAGCAGCCGGGCGCATCGTCCAGCATGTCGCTCCATGTGACGGGGTAGCGTGGAGTTACGCAGCACCATGGCATCATGTGTCGATCCGGGATATCGGGCGCAGCAATGTGTGATGATCTTGCTGGAGTCACATACCATCTGCATATTGATGGAGTGGTATTGCTTGCGATTGCAGAACACCACCTCTACGGCATGGGGTCCACCAATTCTACATGGGTGCAGTCGAGGGCGCCAACACAATTGGGCATGCCTGCCAGTGCATGGAAGCCTACTTTGGTGTCGGCTGTCTCCTGGGCAGTCTGTGGTAGGGATATGTGGGTGCTAGCATGCTTCAGGAGTGCATCCAGAACTTGGGTCAGCATGCGTGAAAATAGTGGTTGTGAAATGCCATGCAGCTGGCCCACTGTGTGCTGGTAGGTGTCTGTGGCCAGGAAGTGGAGCACAGACACCACCGTTAGTAGCGGGGGGATGGCAGTGCGTATTTCTATGAGGCTGATGATGTTGTTGTGTATCATGTCCACTATGGTGGTGATGGTGTCCCGGTCCAAACGGTACAGGGTGTGGATCTGCTCAGAGGTTAGATTGAATGGACTGGGTCTGAGGCGAGGGATTGGTGGCTGTCTACGAGGTACTACTGGCTGCACTGGTGTTAATTGTTGGCCCTGTCTCAACCTCCTTCTCCTCCTGCATCTCCTCTGTGCTGCCTGTTGCTGTGGCTGTAGTTGTTGTTGTAGTTGCTGTTGTAGTTGCTGTTGTTGCTGTAGTTGTAGCAGTATAGGCATGTCTGCCAGCCACATGATTGCAACAGCTAGTGGTATCATTTTGAAGTAGGAAGGGGTGTGGTGTGTGGGTGTACTCCTTTTATACTGGGACAGGCTCCATTGACTCCACCTGTGGTGATTGTGTGCACCTGTGGCAGTTGCCTTGATTGCAGATTGCTGTTTACGGGTGGTCTGCGATGCCTGTATGGCCGCCATCGTGCAGGCCGTAATTACCGCCTTCGGGATGCCGGTAATTGCATGCCCGCGTGAGTTGTGATGTCCTCCTATTACCGGCATCCCAGTATTTACTCCGCGAAGGGGCGCATGTACGCGCGCATGCCAGTATGAAGGGCACAGTACAGGCGGTTGCGGTATTGGCGGGTTGTCGGGTCGTAATCCCCCGGACCCGTTAATGATGTCGGTATTACCATTCCGCCTTCCTTTTTTCATTACCTCCATTCTCGTAATGAGGCCCAGTATAACCTCACCAGAATGAAAACAAAGGGGAAGTTGAGATTCCATTGGTAAACTACCAGGGGAAAATAAACATAAACAACGAGAACCATGAAAGCTGCACTGGAAAAGTGGAAACCATCACTGGAACCCCAACAGTATGATTGGAAAACAGGAAGGACCACACTAGTCCCTAATGGCTGCCAGTATATTAGTTTGGAAGATAAACCTTCTAGGTAAGACTAATCTTTTTGCTACTTTTTTCTTTGATGGGGCCGGAGACTAGGGGCTTCCAGACTAATAACGAGTACAGCGGTTGGGGAAAAAACAGTAACTCTGTTACTGCTGCATTACCACATCACTGTGCCATAGGTTCGGTGCTAAGGTGTAGGATTTTCGTCCAGCAAAATACTGGAGGTAAATATACCATCTTACCACCAAATAAACATCAACATCAGTGGAATTACCACTGCAGGTAATTCTACTGAAATCCCCATGCTGTCCTATTAGCTCTGAAGATGGGGACTTGCACACTACCACCACTAGTAATGACACAGTAAATCAACGGGATAAGTGGCAGTAATGGTAATTGATGTTGGCGGTATTTCAAGGGATTTACTGTCAAAATGCTGCCAACCTCGTAATGAGGCCCTTATTTCCTGTTCATTTCCATACTGCTGTACAGTGATGGTGTAGAGGAGCAGTTACATGCCTCTGCAGGAAATACCGCCCACCTAGCTCCTATATGTTGGAAGCCTGAGATCGTGACATGGTTGACCTCAGCAGTTGTGCCAATACCACAGCGGATATTTGAAAGAAGGTATTCAATGAGAAAACCCTATCGAACGTATTCCTGAAGAAACAACAATCTGAGGGAGGAACTCCCTGAAGGAATATGAAAAGGAGCAAAGAGAGAAGAGAAGCTAGTGACATCACAAGAAACATGTGTGACGCCCCGAGAATGCTGGCTAGAGAGAATGCATGGATCTTACAGAAACTGATGATGAAGTAAAAAATCAAGAACACTTTCATGTGCGAATAGAAGATTGCATGTGTACGAAGTGCTGCCGAAAATCAACCGTTCAATAATGGTACAGATGCTGAAACACAAGTAGACTAAGTCATCATATAAGCTAGCTATACGTAGTGAATAGACTGCAGGCAAAGCCGCCAGTGTACAGGAGCTGGACATTGGTGTCATGAATTTAGTAAGCCAGGACCCATGGAGAGAAAAGGCGAGAATTGTGTTGCAGCAAGAATAATCTGAGATCGTGGAAGCGCGTGGCAAGGCTGTCTGGCCTAGTCTCAAAACTGAAGCAGCCAAAGTCGGTTATCTATACTGGAAAGCAGTGAATGTTTGAAGGATGAATCATTCCTTGTTAAGGTGCAAAGAAAGAACACCAAGAGTGGCAAGTATTATTCATTTAAGACATTTAAATGCTGCAAAACATCGACATATTGTGGTCTCCTGTCACGTAAGCCAAGGATGGAAATAGAGTTGAGCTTGGAAGCCTAGAACAACGATAGTGAGAGTCTGCACTCCCATATATTCCCACAGACAAGGATACTTTGCATGGCCACGTTCAAAGACAATCTTCATGGCAGAAGGCATGGGTGATGAGAGATCTTGGGCTAATTGGGTGGGGAGGTAAAGTCAAGTCCACATCCTGGCACCTGGGATTGAGTTTACGTGCTGCTAAGTGAACCAAATGTTCCGACATGGCACGAGCATGCCAACCAATTGTAGTGGGCCGCATAACGAAGGGCCTTATAGTGTGAAGACCAATGATAAACTGTGTACTTAATAGTGTTAAAGATTGCATGTTTTGGTGGTAGGCATAAGTTGTCCACCTGACAATGGGCAGCCAATCACAATCCTAGTCCCTATAGATGTTTCCCTTAGCCAATCCCAACCCTTGATAAATCTTCTTTTTATTTGCCACGCAGTATTTTTTGCATATAAGGATGTTTTTATGAGAACATTGTCAAGAGCCTGAGCGAACGGCTGTTTTTGTCCGTTGTAACCTTCCTGTTTTAGATAATTTTTAATAAAACAGTATCTTTGCCATTTTCCTGAGTTGGTCTGATTATTTGGACTCAGAATTACTCTGCGATCCCATCCATTGCATGCACGTTTTTAGAGGGCCATACGCTCAGTGGACTGGTCTACCGAAAACTCTGGACATTTCCCAGTGAACCCCTACACCATAGGCCTCTTTTGTGTGGCTAACCTGGTTTTCTGCTTCTCTTCCATCTGCCAAGCTTCCAGAACCATTCTTCCATCTCTTCGTATCCACTCACATTCCCTTGAAGTAATTAATTTGTTATAAAATTCCTCACTCTTATCAAATGTTATTTGTCACTTTTTTATGTTTCACTACTTCACTACAAATGTGCTTTAAAATTCACCATTTGGAACCATTTTCCCCATTCTCTTGTGGGAGAACCCTCCTCCGCACCCCCAAACCCTACTTGGAGTAGCTGGGCTTGCTCACAGAGTATAATTTGTGTCCACTTTGACAAACATTCCCAGGGTCATTTGGTTCCCAGTCCATCCCTGCTGCGGTATCAAACACATTTCTTGATTCCCCTTGAAAATGCCTTAGTTAAGGCGCTATATGAAACAATAAATACAAATACAAATACAAAATGCTCTCACCACCAGGTACTCCTCCCAGCTAATGTATTGGCTGGCCTGTCCCTTTTATGATAAGACTGTAGTCAAAGGGAAGGAGGGTCAGAGCCTCAAAGGGGCCAGTGTGGAGATTCTAGTAGGTGCACACTGTTTTCAAAGAATACAGCTTCTGTACTTTATTGACTGTGTGATGGCCAGAAGTGGTGCGCGATAGAAGTCCCTGTAACATTAAATTGCAGATTGCAATTGTTACCACATGCATTTGCGTAGCCTATTATTCTTGGATGGGGATCTTATACTCTCACCTGAAAGGATTAGGGGGTATAACCCAATCGTTAAACTATGGCCCCTCTTCCGTTTGTCACTGGATGAGCACCAGGCCTGGGTCTTCTTTCCTAAACCAATGGAGGGACTGAAATGAAGGATAGACTATAGTCCTTAGTAGTTATTCCATGCCTGGCCTTAGGTGGTTGTAAACTTGTCAAAGAATGACAGTGATTTCACTCTGGCTGGAACTCACGTGTGTTGATTGAGCCGTGATTGCTGAGCAGCTGATGCACTTTGAGCCGCCCACCGTCAGACGGCCGGGCGAGATGCAACATGGCCAACATGGCGACTGATGGATTGAAATGCACCAGAGCCCGGCTTCTTGGCGAGGTACAACTTCGCTCAGATGCAGCTGTCACCAGATTGAGGGGTAAACGCCTCTAAAGTTTCCAAGCAAAAACAGCATACACAGAATTTCAGGTAACTCAGATCTGGTAAATGCTCCAGGAATGGCGGTCATAATACTCTACCAGATACAAAGCTAGTACCAAAAATCACACATTTCTTCACTTCCCTGTCTGAAGTTGCAACAACTATGGACTCCTCCCTTAACTCTAATCCTCTTTCCTAGTTGGTATGGGTTCCATCAGAGCTACTCTTGCTATTGTCCCACTCACCAATGTTATTACAACTGCTTCTTTCAGCGATGATGCTGTAGATATGGCCCTGTTACCACTTGATAAGTCCCTCTCTGCTGCTACCTCATCTACCTCACATGATAATACAAACATCGCTGAAAATGTAGTGAATGCAGTTGCACAGGCTAATACTGCTAACGATCTTTTCGACCACGGCACAGCCGGTGCCTGATAGATCTTCCTCTGATCATGTTTCCGGTCAGGTTGACGTGCGGTCCTCTTCAACTCTTTCCATTATCATACTGCATGCTCACAGGACATTACTTGAAAAAGATCTTGTTGTGCATCGAACTTATTCAGATTTGGCAAAGAAAAGCCGTTTAACTTCCCCACATCTACCCATCGTTAATTCCACCATCTCGGTGGACGATGATCTTGATGACACAATCGAATGAGACAACTCTACAGCTCCGAATGAAACTATCAGTATCTCATGCACCCAACTGTAGGCTCAGGATTATCTTTTGACTTTCTATGTCCAACTTTGCGGGGATTTTTAGAATACTTTGGCAGATCACACGATATTTGTAAATACCATCATCTAGCAGCTGTCTCCTCCCCGACCTCGGACCAACGTAGCACGTATTTGACCAAACTCCATCACATCATTACATAATGTTGTAGCTCTCTCTACGCCTGGTAGCTCACCTAATCGTCCGGCGTGCTTGAACGGAGAAAAGGAAGTAGAAAAACAGAATGCTACCACTGTCCGTTGCGGTCCCACCAACACTCAGATCCCCTCTGCAGACGAACAAACTGCAAATGTGGTCAGCGTGTCCCCGAGGCTTGCTAAGAATGCCTATAACACCAGGGCGATTACCTCGTCCAGTGAGAATAAGGCAGCTGGTGTCAAGCACAAACAGTGCACCAAATAACATGGTAAATCAAACCCCAGAAAAATAGAAACAACAAAAAATGAAACTTGGATTACTGACAGATTCAAAATTGATGGCACACAAATTACTCAACGGCGGCCCCAAATGGGATCAGGTATGCCGCAAGGGGGGCCTATTAATAAGTGTCAAGAACACTTATAATTTGATTGGCCTAGAAATCCCAGTGCATTCACTCCTTGCAGAGATACTTGCCTGGACTTCCTTAGACGAGCACTGACATTCTCTATTAATCATCAATGTTTATAATCCCCTGCAAACTAAACCTAATTACATACTCATTTTACTGGTTAAACATCTCTTAATGACTTAGACTGGTTGTGACATGTGTGTAGTGATGGGGGACTTCAATTCTAAGATCTCTGTGAGCTTGGCTTTGCATGACGGATTTCCCAATCCGATTCTTAAACAAAATTCCCATGATGCAGGAAGCACAGAATGGATGAAACTCTTAGGCTAATTTGGTCTCTGTATGATGAATGGACGTTGCCAAGGGGACAGCCCAGGAAACATTACCAGGGTATCTACAAATACTGCAAGCATCATTGGTTATATATTCAGCTCATGTTCATTATTCTCCCTAGAGGCTGATCTAAACTTGGTCCTTTGCGAGCGGAGTGACCACTTCCCACTGCTGGTCACTATCAGGCTATTAGAACCCTCCCAACTCTATGATAAGACGGGAGAAGTTAGTATCAACAATGGGCAGAACAAAATTAGTTGGAATGCCACTTACATGAATAGACTAAATGCCACTCTACCCTTGGTAGCTACTAGACTCTTCGGTAACGTTAATTGGAGTCAACTGTGCAGTTTATACACCGTTGCCAATGGTAGTGCTCACCCTGAACATTGGCAGACCTCTAAATACTACTACCAAAGAAAGTTTGAGTTCTCTAATCACACATTTTTAGGGACTGTTGGAGGGATATTCAGACGCAATTCCTAGCAACACTGAAATGATCACGGATATTAACTTGTGTAGTGTCAAAAAGACTGTCTTATTTGATTGGAGAGGACACAGACATAGCTATCATCAGGAAATATGCAACACCAAAAGGACGTTAAGAGGAGATCTGAGACTCATTAGCCAAACTATTAGTGGCAGCACAGACTTTCATAAGGCATTGAGGAAGAAGAAGGTTGCATACCGTAAATGGCTGAAATGTCATTGCAGCAAAAAAATTAAAAAAACAGTGGAATGCCTTGATACTGGTTGCTAGATATAACGATAGCCAGAATTTTGGGAAATTGGTTAATCTCTGTTGTCCACTCAGTGTTTATTGGAGGGAACTCTAAATCGGAATGGGAAACCTATGTTAGTGACATTATTGGTCGACATGAATAAACTGGGCCAAGAGACCTTGACATAACCGATCGGCTGACCTATGATGGAAGGTTAGACACCATCATCACGATTAATAAGTCACTTAAACACTTGAGAGCACCGGCTCCTGGCGGACTATGCAATGCCTTAATTATGCTCAACCCCTTGTGGTGGACTAAGTTGCTACAAGCATTATTTTCTGTCATTAGTTATAGTGGCACTTCCACCACTTGGTTGAATAGTATAATCCTCTCGGTACACAAAAAGGGGCCTTGTAATAATCCTACAAAATATCGTATTCAAGCTATGCAGGATGCCCCTTCTGAGATCTTTGTGCAGGTCTTATTAAAGGAGTTGGACAGTTCGGCCATTGAGAACCAACTGGGGTTCGCAAAGGCATGGGCCTACGCAAATCTACTGGCCTTAGTTTCTACTGTGGAATATTCTTGGTGGATGCTAAGTCAGGCTGTACATGTAGCCTAAATAGATTTCAGCTCTGCCTTTGATACAGTCCAACGGAATACATAATTGCATAAATTGTTCAATTGGGGCATACCCCTAGCCCTTTTGAAAATGTTCTTTTTGCTACACAGTCATACCACAGTAAAAGTAAAATTATCCTTGAATGGCTAGGTTGCTGATTCTCTGCCCACTTATGTAGGTCTCAATCAGGGGTGCATTCTCGCTCCAACTCTGTGAATTCTTTAAGTTGCTGATTTACCATCCTTGATCAACTGTAATGAAGCCTCCCCTCCCAGACTGGGCTTGTCGCAATGGCAGGGGCTTGGCTACACGGATGACCTGGTCTTGTTAGACTAAACCGTCAGAGGACAACAGCTGCAACTTGATGAGCTCGACCTGTGCTCCAAAAATAATGGACTGTCTATCAATGTGAAGGAAACAAAGGTTATGGTCTCCAAGCCCAATACACATACAGCCAGGAAAGGATATAGATCAGGGAACATCTACTAGAAACTGTCTCTACCTATGCCTCTCTGGGCGTAACTGTCGACGATAATCCGACTTGGATACCACAGATGGCCAAAACTGAGACCAAAGTATGACAACAACTTGGTGCTATTCTCCAATTTGCCCGCAATCATAGTGGTATTCCCTGGATTCAAACATACATGTTTATAAATCTAAAATCCCTTCCGTGCTATTGTATTGCGCTCAAGTATGGGGATCCAGACATGTTGACAAACTTAAGAAGCTTGATGGGATGTTTTAAAAGCTCTAACTAAATGTCCCAGTAGGGCACCTGTAGAATACATACTTGCTGAGCTTTCACAGCCAACTACAACTGCGACGTATGCTCCTATACTGGAAACTAATGAATAATGCTGGGCGCTTCCTCTTATTTCACAAGCTCACCACACCACTCTTAGTGGATTGGGTGGCTCTTGTTTGAAGTTATTGGTTGCTGAGGCCTCAAAGCATTGTCTAAAGCTTGCAATTGACCCTGCCTGTACCTCCTACTCTCGCTTTAGGCGTGCATTTAAGAGTGTTATTTATTCCCTAGATCAAGACTAAATTGGGGTCGACTTAGCAACTTCAACATATAGTTGAAGCATTTATCCACATTATTTGCTTGATTTCCCTAATAACCGGATAGCTCTAGAATATATATCTGCTTTCAATTCAATCTGGTTAACACTTTAGAAGTTATTGGAATCAGGTTGGGTCTGGATTATAACACAAGGTCATGTAGGCCCTGGAGTGGCAATATGGTAGAGACCACTAACCATCTCATGCTTGATTGTAGAAGTCTGGACATTGGACCTCATTACGAGCTTGCCGGTCCGGATACAGCGGTACCGGTAAGCTTGCCGGTACCGTTGTATCCGGACCGGTAAACTCTGAGTTGTGCTCGTGGGTGCCTTTCATTCCGCCAGGTCTCACCTGGCGGAATGAAAGGCATCCACGAGCACAGCATTTCGGGTGCACAGGCACCGTTGATAACGGTGCCTGAGCATCCGGCTTCCCCGTTCCCTTTGAGCCCTATGGGGCTCAAATGGGAAAGGGGAAGAATTTTTTCCAGCGCCCAGGAATGGTCAAATACCGGGTCCGGCAAGGCCGTAATGACCCGATAATTGCCCATTTCTGGCTGCCGGAAATAATACAACTCAGGCGGCAGCCGGCTACCGCCAGGGTTGTAATGAGGCCCATTGTCCAGAAGACAATGTTAAGGGCTGTTGGTAAAGTGTTGCCCTAACTGGACCCATGGGAAGAAATTTTCAGTAGAAATGATTTTATGCTGTTATACCACATGACTAAAATGGGGTGCTCCAATGCGCACATTTTAGATATCATGACTATTAATTGATCTGCACCTTTTAGATATATTTTCTTTTTTATTCTTTTACTTTTTCTTTTCTCAAGACTTCGGATTGCATAATTGGCTTGTATTCCCAAACTTCAGTAATTGGTGAGACTCAACAGATCAGGAGATCTATCACGAGAAATTCCCACTGCCCGGGGGGTAAAACAGGGCTGCCCCTGGCACCCGCGCCTTATATTTTATATGCAGCTGATTTCATGGACACCCAGACCTTGATCAGAACCTTTCCTCCCTCGTTAGGAGATGAGAAAATACCGAGAGTAATCTATGCAGATGACATTATTTTAATAGATCAGACGCAAGTGGGCCTGCAGAGGCAGTTGGACAATCTACTCGCTTATCTGGAAAAGAACAAATTAGAACTAAATAAATCAAAAACAAAAGTAATGTCATTTGAAAAAGGAGGAAACGCCAAAAATAACATCAAGCTGATCGCAGATGGAACACAATTGGAGAAAGTAACACATTTTAAATACTTTGGAATTATGCTGAAAAATAGCAGGGTTGAATTCCCGATGCAGGAACATCTGTACGATAAACTTAAATCTTTGATCAGTCAGTCGAAAATAGGTAACCGAAAGTTATGCCATTTTTCAGTTCTCCCCATTGTGAATCTCTACAAGGCTAAAGTCCTCCCGACGGTAATCTACGGTGTAGAAGGAATGCCTGCATTGCCACTAAACCTATAGATAAAACTTGAGGGCTACTTTTGGCGTAAAGTTTTAAACTTGCCAAAATCTATTCCTATGGTGGCAATAAGGAGAGAATTAAGCCTCAGCTCAATGAAAGTTCTTGTGGAACGAAACACCATGATGCTATTCAGAAAGGTTATAGACCCATCTGCAAAACCCATTCTGAAAATCATCAAAAAAGAAATGGAGAACGAACGAAATGGGATGTTACTTACCTGGAGGTCTCGTAACCGCCGGTTTCTTGAAAAAATTGGAAGCACGGAAGAAGAACTGATATCCAATCCTACGAAGATAAATGCAAAACTACTAGAAATGGACTGGATTGAGACAGGTGATTTAGCAAATCAGTGCAAACTGCTTGAAGATCTCCCACGGATCCCTAAAAAATGTAATGAGGTTGTACCATATTTAGAAAAATGCCCTGATCAACAAACTCGGCAACTTTCCTATGGATCAGACTGAATCTGGTGAACACAAATGAAATGTTAGCTATAAGAGGGAAAGCCGTATTAAACAAATGCAGATTCTGCACTCCCTCCACCCAAGTGGAGACGAGAAGGCACCTACTAATTGAATGTATGGGTTTGGCGAAGATAAGATCCACCTGGCTAGGCCATTTCTTCAAGGACCTTCGTGTTTACAGCGAGGACGACTGGTAGGCTCGCCTACTGAGTGGGGAAAAGACCTGCTGGGTTATAGCCTTGGTGAGCTTCTTTGGTCAACTTGGTTTGGACGAGAAAACTAGGTGGGCCGCGGAGAATACACGAGAAGCAATATGAACAATTCTGCTACCCAGAAACCTTGACCTCTCTCTGTTGAAGGATGGACTGACAGAACTTTCTTCTAGTTTTTTCTTTTCTTCTCTTTTTCTTTTGTGCACTTCATCTTCTTTTGTAAAAAATGTTTGTACAATTAAAAAAATAATAATAATAATAATAATAATTGGCTTTCAACCAGGTTTGTTTTATGGGATATTTTTGTTTACAACTGTGATATTACACCTTGATGTATTAATTGGATGCTCTATCTTCTATATGTATAAAAGTGAAAATATATGGGTTTGTGGGTGTGTGGCTTTGCGTATGTTCCCTATACAATTCCACACCGTTTTACCAATCTGCACCAAATTGTGCACAGTCACCTGTTAGGACTCTCCGGACATTACTGGCTACATGACATCTGGAAACCCCACTCCTTTCCTCGAATTCTGAAAAAGTGAAAATTAGTGAGTGTAGGTTTGTGGCTTTGCGTATGTTCCCTATATAATTCCACATCGTTTCACCAATCTGCACCAATTTTGCACAGTCACCAGTTAGGACCCTCCGGACATTAGTGGCTACATGACATTTGGACATCCCACCCCTTCCCCTTGATTTCAGCAAAAGTCAAAATGTGTTTATGGGTTTGTGGGTGTGTGGCTTGGCAAAGCGTTGTTCCTTATACAATTCCACACTGTTTCACCCATCTGCACCAAATTTTGCACAATTACCTGTACCTAAGAGGGAAAGAAAGCCCATGCAATTCAGGGTATATCAGCTAGTACTGCATAAATAAATAAGTAAATACATAAACAGTGTTTGGCAAGGTAATAGGCAGCTTGCACTTTGAGAGATTTACCAAATGAGGTATATCATGCTGTATAACCCCACAAGGTAAGGTAATACCACATGATGCAACACAGGCGTATTCCAAAGGAAATCATTAGTTTTACACCAGCATGAACATCGCATGCTGGTGTAAAACAATGTAGTTTTTGAAGGTAGAAGGCAAATGGGAGGCGGAACGTCAATCTTTACACCCCGCCCTCAAAAACAATAAAAATCCAGCAGGGTGTGAATGGAGGCGTTAAAACAGTTTTAGTGTCTTCATTTACGGTCCGGGGAACTCCACAATGGTCCCTAAATGTCTACTGAAAAGCTATTAAGCTTTGTTTGTCAGCAAGGTGCTAATGTAGTCGAAACCAGAGTAAAAAGGCAGCAAGGTGATAACAATGCTGATGGCTATTAGGCCCAAGGGAGGTGAACATTTAAGGGCACCCAGCAAAGGCAGTCTGCAAAGTGCACATTTAATGTACTGAATTAAGGAGATATTTTGCTTTGTGGTGGGACAGCCAATATGGGGGCAGCAGCTCGGGGCCCACTGAGGCCCGAGGCCCATTTCAACTGAAAAAGTAGAAAGGCCCTGATGCTGTCCCTGATCCCAATAAATTGGTGTAATTCCTTATTATCCATAGTAAGGAATCAGGGCACACAAATTTGTTCTGAACATGGTGTGGATGTTTTCTCCATATTTAGGAAAATTGTATTTGCAAAGAAAAAGTGAACAAAAAAAACAGTCTACATGATGGCGCCTATACAAACCAGTACGTAGTTTCTTAATCAACATAAAATCCACTATCAACATTATTATTGTGATTTCTAAATGTTGTAAATGCTTTTCTTTTCGGGTCTCCCAGCATATGTAATCTTAACTGCCAAGATATTTTAAGACGACGCAGAGCAACGCAGGTTGGATTCCCGGGTCCGCGCTTCGAAACCTCTGGGTATTTAGATGCGTTATAAATAACCAATTACATATATAACATATGCATATGTTTACAATTGCCATTTATCTACCGCCTGGTAATGCCACCATCCAACCTACGATCCCGCACTTAGAAACCACTCCTGCATTAATAATTATGTGATCACACACCACCCTACCCCACCCCCCGACCTTTCCCCCCGCAACCCCCAAACCCCGGTCAGGAGAAGTTTTTCTTTTTTAATGTTTATTTATTTATTTATTTTTCCATTCATGGTCTCTGATGATTTTCACATCGCTATACATAATGATTGTTTATAAACCAAATAAGAACTATACTAGCTCCTTAATTTGACAGTCTCACTCAAGTCTTATCTCTTCAATCAAATGGTGGTATGTGGCGGAACACCCGCGTATCTGGTGCCCTTTTTGCCGGCAGCAAAAACACGAACCGCGGCAGTTCCAAATACGCACAGCGTTGGTAACATCCCTGTCCACCCTTACCCTTCTCTCCAGCTCCGTCTTTTCCCCTTTCCACTACCCTCCTTTTATGGAGGGGATACATTGTAAAGGTAAATGGCACCTGTGGACCAAGTGGGCGGGAGCGGTGCTCCTATACTTTAAAAAAAAAAGTTTTACTTTTCCTATACTTTTATTTTAACAGGAAACCGTTCCAGGATGGTTTAGTTTTAAAATAAAAGTGTAGGAAGAAGTTGAAACTTGAAATACAGTGCATTGCAATGAACATCCCCTTAAACAGCAGGGGCCTGATTACAGAAACTTTGCACCGGTGCAAGTGCATCATTTGCACGGTAGCACAAGGGCAAAGTTTGTCCTATTTTTAAAAACACTGGGACACATTAAAGAATCACTGCACTTCGACAAGTGCAGTTTGGCATATTGAAAGCACCAGTGCTAAAATTGCCCTATTGCTAAAAAGAGACATTTTTGATGCATTTTTGCACCAGGGCAAAGTTTGCCCTATGCTAATACCATTCCGTAGTAGCACTAGGGCAAACTGTGCCCAGGTACAAACATGTAGTGAAAATGCATCTTTTTTGTACTAACTAGGGCAATGTTTGACCTGGTGCTTTTAATATGCCAAACGGCCCTTGTGTAGGTGCAATGGTTTTTTAATTTGTCCCACTGTTTTTAAAAATAGGGCAAACTTTGCCCTGGTGCTAATACTGTGCAAACTTTGCACTTGCACCGGTGCAAAGTTTCTGTAATCTGGCCACAGGTGTGTATGTTTGGGGGTTTGGATTGCGCGTGGTGGGGGGGCATGGAGATGGGGTTTGTTGGGAGGGGAGGCAGGCCAGTGGGGAGCATAGTTCCACTACTTCTTTTCGACCACTGACTGGCACAGAAGATCCAGTATGGATCCGAGAGGCTAAACTTCATTTAACTGTTCGCTGTTAAAATAAAAAATAGATGAAAACCCGGGCATCTCCGAACACACCTTTACTAACGAGGACAAGTTGAAAAAAAGGAATACACAGATGCTGCGCTGCGTAACAGGATAAAGAAATCTGAGCAGTTCCACGTCAGACGTTCTACGTGCGTACTTCATCATTTCTGCCCGAATAAGCCTGTATTTTCGCCTTCTCGTTTGTTTTCTGATTAATTAAACCTCACTCGCTTGATTCCGGCTGAAAGGTCGGCGCAGCGCATTTCGCAGGTGAAAGGCAAACACAGCGCCAAAGCCTAAAAGCCACTCGAAGGCCTCCAGTTAATCACGCAGGGATTTAGGCCACTTACTGATCCGTTTTGAGATCCGCTCATGATTTTCTGATCCCTGGACATCTAGGAAAAGGCTAATATTTAAAGAATTCGTGTGTTTGCTCTGTCAGCATGCCTGCTTTAGGCAGCTGCTTCCGGCAGTTTACGCTTCTCGCCCTTTGACGTGAAAAGATGAGAGACTCGTGTTAAGCCAACCGTGACTGAAAACTCTGGCTATACGCAGTTTAATTTAATGAGCGAGAAGCCCGTTTTCCTTCTAGTAATACATCACCCCTCCTGGAGTCACACAAGGGTCATCTGTAGGTTATCAAAAGAGAAATATACAGTTTATAAACACTGTGACTGATGGGTGCAGGGAGATTCCCTGCCAAGCATGTACCAGAAGCAAGGCTTCACTGTGGGAGTGCTGCCTCCTCATAGCTACCGAGTTGCCTTGCGCCATGTGCGAGTGGGGTCAAGTGGTAAAAAGTGGGGGGACTCATTAACAATCAACGGAAATCAGAATATCAAGGTGAAATGTGCACATTCCATTCATTTGGCTATGCATAACCATACAAATTACACAGGACGAATGTCATTTGTGTTGAATATTGACTGGCACGCAATAAAAACAGCAATGAAGGAAACACGGATATATTAAGACGCAGGAGCCACATAACTCATGTATTAACACTTTACTAATTAGGCGTGAACTGGCGGAAGCCCCGCCCATAACCAACACGTGGGCGGAAACCCACGAACATAACCATAGAAAGGAGACACGGCCCCTTTCCAGTATTTTAGAAAGAGGACGTTACATCTCCCCCCTTCTTAACATAGAACCTGGGAGTTCATTAGTTAATTTCTTCTATCCACCATGAGGGGTTTACGTACCACTCTTCGCGAGGGGCTGCGTACGGGTGGAGCGCCACTCACAGTGCAGTCACTGGCACTGTCCTCAGCATCTCTGTCCTCTTCTCTATATTCCAGTCCAGATCAGAAGAGTCTTCTTCTTGAGTGGTGTTGACGGTTTCCTGGTCTCGGTCACCTTCGAAAGTTCTGAAGAATGGTGAGTTCCGTGTGATGGTGCCTCGTGGGCTTGCAATGGTTATCATTGACCCTTGTATGTGAGTCACAGTCATTGGTTCAGGCTTAAAGGCAGGGACATCTTCGGCATCTTGGGTTTGTCTTACCAGCACCTGGCCTCCTATCTGGTTGTTGCTGGGTTTTGCCTTCCTTCTTGGATTGGCATATTCCTTCATCCTTGTCTTGCTCTCCTTGTCCTTTGTTCTTGATGTGTCGATATAGGTGTCAGGGAGAAAAGCATTTGGATTATGTGGCAGTGTGGTTCATGTCCACTCGTCCAAAAATTAGGGCCGAGGGACATGCCCCAGTCAAGCTGTGTGGTGTGTTCCTGTAGTCCCTTAATAGGGTACATATGGCCTGCATGAATGATCCATTGGTGATTGAGCAAACTTGGAGGGTGCGTTTGAGATTACCCATTAATCTTTCCACCGTTCTATTGGCCTGTGGCCACAGTGGTGTTATCTTGCGATGTTGAAAGCCAAGATGTTCTGTAAACATGGAAAAATTGTGTCCGCTGAAGGGTGGACCATTGTCTGATTTTTACTGTGGACAGAATCCCATAGTCTACAAATGTCTTGTCTAAGGCCGGTATTACCGCTTTGCACTGGTGGAGTGAATGAGGTGCACCTCTGGGAATCTGGACATCTCGTCGACGATCACCAGCACATACTTGCCATTGGCCAGTGGACGGAACATGTCAATAGCCACTTCGTCCCATACTTGTGCAGGCATTTCTGACATCTTGAGGGGCTGTGGAAAGGTGCATGGGGTGACTGCCTTGCACGCAATGAACTTGCCTAGTAGCTGCTCTACTTTTTCATCCATTTGGCGAAACCACATCTTGGTTTTAAGCTGTCGTTTCGTTGATACAATTCCCCTATGTCCCGAGTGTGCTAGTGCCAGCACTTGTTCTTGCGGACTTGCAGGGATGACGATTCTGTTTTCTTTGAGCAAACACCCTTCCGGGGACATAGATAGTGTGTGTTTCATGAGTCGGAAGGTGTGGAAGTGTCTCTCTTCAGTTGAAGACAAGGTTTGTCCATGATAGATTTTCACATGCCACTGGCCTGATCTCAGGCACTCTTGTATTTTGAGGAGTAGTTGGTCCTTCTTTAGAGATTCCACTACTTGAGCACTCGTGATGGATTTGGGGAGTGCATTTTTTATTAGGTAATGTATCTATTGGTTCGCTTTGACGGGCTGGCGTTCATCATGAGCTGGAAGCGGATACCCAGACAAGAAGTCCGCCGGATTGTTGTCCTTGCGCGGGTTAGTGTATGATTTTGAACAAGTATTCTTGCAGCCTAAGTCCCCACCTAGCGATGCGTGGTGGCATCTTAGATGTTGGTTTGCCATAGATTGTAGTGTGGGTCTGGTGGTCAGTGATAATGGTGAACGGGCGTACATACAGGAACAGGTGGTAGTGTTCACATGACCACACAACTGCCAGGCTTTCCTTTTCCGAATGTGAATGTGCGCACTCGGTTGCTAAGATGAGCTGCACGGAGTCGGGTGACGCACAAGTTCCTGACTGAGCTAATATCACGCCTAGTCCGACAGGGCTGGCATCAACTGTTAGTTCTGTGTTGAGATCCGGGTCATAGTACGCCATGCAGGACGCAGATGCAATCTGTTTTTTAATCTTCTGGAAGGCATCTTTGCATTCATGGGACCAAGAGAATTCTTGATCTTTCCCCGTGAGTAGCTGGAGGGGTGTGCTCACTGATGCAAAGTCTTGAATGTATCGCATACGGTAACTTGCCATTCCCAGAAATGATCGTACTGCAGACACTGTGGTGGGCGTGGGAGCCTCCACCAATGCTTGCACCTTTTCATGGTCCGGTTGTAATCCATCGTGAAAATAGGTGTCTGAAAAAGGTTAAGGTCGACTTACTGATCTCACACTTGTCAGGGTTGAGCGTGAGATGGGCATATTCGAGGGCCTGAGTGTGTCATCATGTATGTCTTGTGTGGTGCTGAAGATCAAAATATCATCGCAATAGTTCAAGCAATTAGGGATATGTTTGATGACCTGATGAATTTCGTTTTGGAATATTTTGGCTGCTGATGATACACCAAAGCTGAGTCTTTTGTATCTGAAAAGTCCCAGGTGCGTAGAGAAGGTGGTAATATATCTGGAAGACGGATGTAGCTCGAGCTGGTGATAGCCCTTGTTTCAGTCCAGCTTTGAGAATACTTTTGCACCATGTAGCAGATGCATCATGTCTGTCATCTTAGGTGCGAGATGACGTTCCCTTTCTATTGCCATGTTGGGGGCTCTCATATCTACGCAGATTCGTATGCTGTTATTGTTCTTTTTTGGGCACGGGCACGATGGGGGACACCCAGGGGGTGGGCCCTGATGCATGTTCAATTATGTCTTGTTCTAACAGAGACTGGATTAATTTTCTACGTGTCTTTGAATGTTGAGGGGATAGCCCTTGTAATGTTGCGCGAGCTGTGGTATCTGCGTATTTATGTGCAGTTATCTTTGTATTGACATGTGGCTGTCAACATGCCTCTGCATTTGAGGGGTTTATTTGACCCATTGGGTAAATTTGCACGTCAGCTTCATTTAATTCTTTCTTTCTGGCTAGAGATTTGTATGTATCTTTACTGATCACGTTTACCATGGCTCCGGTGTCGATCAGAAATTCATGGCTATGTCCATTTAACTGCAACAATAATGTCGGGCTGTATTCTGCGGCGATGCTGTTCCCTATGGCATGAACGTATCCTCTTTTTCTGTCTCCACTGTATGAAGAGGAATGTGAATCACGTCGGCGTCGTGGGGATTCCTCCAGGTATCTGACTTTCTGTCGTGGGGCCCGTTGTTGTGAGTCCTGCCTGCTTCTGTAGCGAGTGGATTGATCTCTTTTCTCTTCCCGCCATCTGTCTAAAAACGGGTAGATGTTAGCATGTGATTTGCACTGTGCACAGTCTTGATACATTTGTGGAGTGTTGAGCATTGAACTATGCCTCAGAATAGTTTCCTCCATGACGGTGCTGTCACACGTGTGTTTGCTGAGGACCACGGGACATTATATGCAATCATACGAGTCACACGTATGGTTTTGAAAATGCATGCGTTCACTTTTCATCAGTGGCGTTGCAATTGTCTATTGCAGGAGAAATTATGTCACCCACCGAAAAACACGTAGAGTGCCATACTGAGAATCGTGTTGGAATGCAGGCTGACACTGAAGCGGCAATCAGCTTCTCTGTGTGGCGGCATTCCAGAGCAGCTGGAGTCCCCGCTTCGGTGTAGATTTCAGCTGGATACATCGGGTATGGAATGAATCCTCGTCACCATTGTTGAATATTGGCTGGCACTCGATGAAAACAGCAATTAAGGAAACACGGATACAATGAGACGTAGGAGCCACGTAACTCATGTATTAACACTTAACTAATTAGGCACAAACTGGCGCTCCGGCGGAAGACCCGCCGATAACCCACACGTGGGCTGCAACGCACAAAGATAACCATAGAAAGAAGACACAGCTCCTTTCTAGCATGATTGAAATAGGATGTTACAATTTGCCTTCCATAAAATCAAGACACACCAAAAAAAACAAGAGAGGATTTTTTCTTCGACTAGTGTTATGAAAACAACAAAAGGCGTGCATGTTTTAAACTCCAAGAATCGATACCAATGTTTTCCCTGGAACATGCAGATCTTGAATGTGACATTTCATCTTTAGTTGTCTGTTCTTTTCCGTCAGCTTATATGGTGCAGTGGTGAAGTGTCTGGCTTGGAACTTTGTGACTGCGTTTAGAGTCCCGAGTTTGGCATAAGTTCAGAAAAGACAGCCAATGTTTTGCATTTTGCACACGACCTCTAGCGTCTGCCCTTTGAAAAAAGTGGATGAACACTGTCCCGTGTGCACCATAGACTGTGTGCAGTGGCGTTGCTAGGAGGGGCTGAGGGGTCTATTAGCCCCGGGTCTTTTGGTTGTAGCCCCGGATTGAAGCTCAGGGTTTACAACCAAATAGCTAGCTAACCCCGAGTCCCAACAGTCCTGACATTAGTTTAAGATGATTTTCCAGAGCTAGCAATACCCCTGCCTGTGTGCGACACTTCAAGCTAGTCCCATGTTTCTCCATCGCACCCAAACCCATACTAACAATGAAAATACAAGTCCCAGCAGGCAATGAGAAAAAATAGAACTGGCTCGTGGTGTCACGAATGGCACAGGGTAACTTGGCAGCTATGCAATCTTTTTAATGTGGCTGACCTTAAACTAGAATCGTATAGGCTGACGGGAAAAAAAGGAAGTGAAACAGGGCCATCACTAATCCAATAGTTAATTCAACACGTTCACATACTTTCCACTCCAACACCTTGAGTGCGCATTCAAGGGGAAAAGTGAGTTGTGTGCATACAGGGTGTTAGCCATCTTTTATATTTTTTTATTTTTCTCCCAGGAAGGCTTAATTCAAATACGTAGAGTATTGCTCTGTTTTTATGTACTCTGCCTTATGAGTCCTTATAACATTTAAGGCACGGGTTCACCAAAGAGGCCCCATATTATCCCAGCACGAGTACCCTCTCTATATTAGTCATGTGGCTAGGCTGGTTGGGACATGTTCACCTGTGTACAATAGTTCCACATGGTGCACTCCATGTTACCTGCCTGGGTCTTATTTCGACCCGCCACTCCCATTCCACAAAACGGAGGTTGTCTCGGTTTTGCTCAAAGACCTGACCGGTCACATGACAATCCCATGCCCCTCTTTGCAAGTGGCCACAGGATGCCTATGTTTCTGGGATAGGGTCTGTAGTCAGCCTAAATCCACTTGTGAATGCCGTTTACAGATGCCTGTGTGGTAAAAATGTGGATTCACTCATTTGTATGAGGGCCCTTCTTGTGGGCATGTCTGTGTTTGGAGGGATGGCTAGCCACGGGAAGATCACCCTTCTGTTTGAATTATGCCTGGTCAGTGATTTGTTGATGCGTTCACTCACTGCTTTCGGAGGTGCAGTAGCAGAATTACTTAACATGCTATTTTATTCGCTTGCAACAAGGAAAAATAAATATTTTTAGTACCCGGCAAGAGTCAAGCAGAATGCAACACGCATTCTGATTGGCTCTGGCCAGGTCGTTACCTGAGTCGGTAATGCCCCAACCGCTCAGGTCATATTGCTTAATTATTGAGTTGGAAGAACAAAGCAAGGTTAATAATGAAGCCATGTGTGGAAACATACATTATAATTCATGACCAATCTATTGTATAAGCCCAATAGGAAATATGTACTATAATGGAGTCACAAAATGTGGTTAATGAAGGTCAAACAATATATTACAGGATTAAGAAGAAGATGCTAACATCTTACTATCTAGTATCCTGAAGAGTGGTTCAAAATTAGGAAAAGAATTTAAAAGAGATAAGAACTGCAAGACGAAGAAGAATCGGAAGATAAAGAACATACATTGGCTTGTGAAGAAAATGTTTTGTTTCTCGACTGCCCACCTCATCAAAAAGTCCCGGTGATGTTCAAATAGGGATGAAACATGCCAGGTTCTGGATGGGAATAGCTTTGAACTGGAGTATGTCCAATGTGCAATGCCATGTGGCAAAATGTCTGCAAGTGGTGCACAATAGTACATTGTGTGGGCTGTGATTGCATGCATTAGGGGTGACTAGGAAACAAAGACTTGTGTCTTGGGCATTTCTTCAAATGGAAATATGCAGGATATATACAATTAATTGTTTGGAATCAATTGTTTGCATTTCTATATGGGAATAACATAAAACAAGATGCATAAACAACATAGCAGGAGGAACACAGAGGGCCTCATCACGACTTTGGCGGTAAACCTTAAAATTGGCGGTAACGCTATTAGCGCCGATTTTAAGGGTCCGTCGGATCACAAGTCCAAATACCGCCAGCGCCATTACAGCCGGCGCAAGTACAGCCGGCTGTACAAGCGCCGCCCATAACAGCGCCAGGAACCATTAGCGCTAAAACATCAGCAATCACAAGTCTGGCGTAGGCGCTATTAGCGCCAGAAAAGCGGCAGATAATCCGCCGAAAATACCTCCAGCAAAAAGCTTGAGGTAACAGAACACAGGCCACAGCAATAAGGGCCCAGTTGGAACCAATGGAAATCAGAGGCCTACAAAGGAGCCACCCATGCACAACACACCCTCCCCAAAACCATTACACCAGCAGGAGCAGGGAGGAGACAACAATAAGGGCCCAGGTGGAACCAATGGAAATCAGAGGCCTACAAAGGAGCCACCCATGCACAACACACCCTACCCAACACCATGCTGCCATTTGGAGCCGGGAGCCTTGATGTTGACTTCTACCTGCTGCGCCTGGAGCTACAGAGGCCAGCCAACCAGGCCAGGGCCCTGGGAGTGAAGGGGGCAGTGGGGATGAGGAGAAGGAGGAGGAGAGCAGCACCAGCAAGGCGGCCAGCCATCCCCAGGGTCAGGCCAACACCCTGGGCCCTGACTGATGGTCAGTTGGTGACAGAATATCGGCTGGACAGGGCAACCATCACCCAGTTGCTGGACACAATCCAGGGTGACATTGGCAGCCGGATAGCCACCAGCATGGCAGTACCTCCCCTAGTGAAGCTTGTGTCTGTGCTTCAATTTCTTGGGACTGGCAGCTACCAACATACCGTTGCCATGATGCATAGAATGGCCCAGTCCACATTCAGTGCCATGCTGGGACAGGTGCTTGATGCACTGTTGAATCATGTGAACGAACACATTGCATTGCCAGCCACACAGGCACAGGTGCACCAGCTGAAGGGTCAATTATATGCCATTGCCCAAGTCCCGAATGTAATAGCAGCCCTGGACTGCACACATGTGGCACTCGTACCACCCTAGGCACATGAGGCTGCCTACAGAAACCGGAAACAGTACCATACCCTCAACGTGCAGATGACATGTGGCCCTGACCTCACCTTCAGCCACTGCTGTGCCCGCTACCCAGGATCCACCCACGACTCCATGGTCCTGCGCAATAGTACCCTGCCGGCATACATGGAAAGGCACTGAGGCCAAAACACATGGCTACTGGGTGAGTACAAATGTATACCATAAAGCATGTCAATCCACAACTGTTGGTGCCTGTCACAGAATCCATTATTCCCAATAGGCAGCAGCATTACTGCAGCATTCACATTCAAGCACCTTGCACGATAAACCTTGGACATGTCCAACACAGCAGAACACACCCATGCAGGATGTGAGACATGTGGCGGCACAGTGACATATGGAAGGCCCACCACAATAAAGCCTCCTGTGTGAGTAGCACCATGGCTCCCAACACTGACACAGTACAGAAATCCCACCCTGGCCATCCGACAGTAATGAAATTCCAAACCATAAGCTGGCACATCCACAAATGCACCACACATAAGTAGGCTAAGCAATGACAATGTACATCCCACGAACACTGTCCCCAGAATGGCCAGGGTAATGCATGGAGAACAGTACAGAACAGTGATAACCAGCAAATGCAACTGTAGCCAAATGGATTTGCAATGACACATGAGGCAGCCACTTCTGTCATGCAGAAGTAGATGGAAGGGCCCCCTTATCCAGCGACAAGTGAATGAGTACTGTTACATCCAAAAACATAGGCGTACCAAGTGGAGAGTACCCCATTGATTCAATCGTGCCTGTAGGACAGCATGCTCCACAATGTTATAGGCCAAATGACAAATATGGCAAAATCACACTGATGACAGAGCTCTGTACACCCATTGGGCTTACCTTGTCCCCATACCGGCTTTCTCTCCCCTGCAGGTGATTCTGGATATCCCCAGTACACATGGCTCATGACCCCTGTGCGTCATCCACACACGGCGGCGGAGCAGGTATACAACCTTGCCCATGCCCGTATACGGATCTGCGTGGAGAGGGCATTTGGACTGCTGAAGGCACGCTTCCGGTGCCTCGACCGCACGGGAGGGGCAATGATGTATGCACCAGAAAAAGTTGGCAAAATTCTACTGACTTGTGCCATGCTGCACAACATCTGCTGTCGCAGAAATGTGCCACTGCCACCTGATGCTCATGTGCAGCCACCTGAGGATGGTAGTGAGGGCGATGAAGTGCCAGAAGGTGTTGCACATGCACAAAGGATTTGGCTGACAGAGGGGAGGTTGGCCAGACAGGTATTGATTGATGGATTCTTTTAGAAATGGGTAATGGGTAAATTGGAAATATGTCACTTCAACATTAAATTGCATTTGTAACAATCACTACTGTCCATGCATTGTGATTTTTCTAACGTGATTTATTTTCAGTACAACAAACCCCCCTCCCCCAGTGAACACCCAGCACACAATCCCTCCTCCCCCCAGTAAACACCCAGCACACAATCCCCCCTCCCCCCAGTAAACACCCTGCACACAATCCTCCCTCCCCACAGTAAACACCCAGCACACAATCCCCCAGTAAACACCCAGCACACAAATCCCCCCTCCCCCAGTAAACACCCAGCACACAATCCCCCCTGCCCCCAGTAAACACCCAGCGCACAATCCCCCAACTGTGCAGATAGGCACATGTGTTTTATCAGGGCACCAACAATGATGCCATGCACCACTAGGATGGTCGTGGGTGCTTTCCTTTTCCAGGCCCCTCTGGTGTGCGTGCCCTTAGGTGGCGCATAGACCGGTGCTTAGGAGATGGCTCGAGGGAACCCTCTGTGGGTGTGGTCGATGTCGAAGGGACTGAAGCGGCGGCCAGCATGTGCTGTCGCATGAGGTTGTTTCCCTCCCTTGTTTGCTCAGCAAGTGCTGAGACTGCCTCCGTCAACTCTCTCACTCGTTGCCTGAAGCCTGTCAGGGCAGCGGTACATTGTTCAACGACTCTGCGTGTGTGCGCATTGTCCTGCGCTATGTATTTGCATCCATGCCGTATTGATGCACTGACGGCCTTGATGTGACGACTCTGCACCTTGGCCCTTGATTCCACCCTGGCCTGTTTGGCCTTAATAATGTCGAGTCGGCCCATCAGTGCAGCCCCTGTGACGAAGGGCACCGCTGGTGTGTCATGTGCTGGCCTGCGACTAGTGCGCTGTTGGGTGGGGGGCTGCATGGGGACATTAGGCCGGCTTGGATTGGGCTGCCAGGCTCTGAGTGCCAGTCCTCTCGGCTGCCATATGATGGCGTATCCACGTCCGGCTGTGGTGTGCGGACACGATGCACAGGCAGATGTGGGCTTTGTGCAAGCTGTGTGCCTGGCCTTGGGCTCCCCTGGGGTGTGACCATCCCTTCGGCGTCACTGCTTCTTTGAGAGTGCTGTCCTCCTTCCTGATGACCATGTGGAGAGGTTCCTCCCACGTCAGGCTCTGATCCACTGCTCTGTCCCTCAGCATGGGGGCTGTGACTGGCAGGGCTGGACTGGGAACTAAAACAGGCCCTGGAAATAATTACTGGGGACCAAAAGAGGCCCTGGAAATAAAGTTCAAATGGGCCCCATATGACACATTTTCAGCAAGCCCAATGCTTTTCCTATGAGAAAAATTGGAAATACCACACAAAAGAGGCCCAGGGAGCAGAGGCCCACCGGGAAATCTCCAGAGTTCCCTATAGGCCAGTCTACCCCTGGTGACTGGTGGCTTCCCTGCGGCCATGTGGGTGCTGCTGCTGTCTGGTAGGGCTGCGTTGGGGTGTAGTGGGGTTGGCCTGGTTCGTCTCCCTTCCGTGCAGCCTCTTTTTGGGGTGGTGGTGCTGGTGGAGGGGCGGTGCCGTGGCCACTGTGATGGTGTGGCCTCCTCCCCATCATCTTCATCCCGTTGGGATCGACGTGTTCCTGTGGGGTACATAGGGTGTGGTTTGAGTTCAATGCTACATATATTTGTGTTATGCAGTTCATGCCAACAAGTGAGATTGAAGACAGTATAATTCACGCATTCTCCTTGCATTCTGTTCTGTCGCCATGTGGTGCTTGTTGTGAGTGGGTATGGAGGTAGACTGCATGGGAATGTCAGAGTGACAAGATTGCATCCGTGGTTGGGGTGCACTGCGCTCAGGGTTTTGGGGGTGTATTCATGCGCACTTCAACTCAACGTAGCTGTCCTATGGCTATAGATGTCTATCCCCTGCCCCTGTCATTCATACACTGCACGTGCAGGATCGTCTTGGCAGCACTACGGTTCAATGGATGTAGGCCTCACTTATGGGTGTATGCTGTTCCTCACACACATTTCCTTCCATTCATTCACTTGGGTTCTGCATGTGTGGTTCGTTCAGCTGCATGCATTCGGGTGTGGGACTCACCTGCAGTTGGATCGATTCCAGTGCCTGCCTCCGCTCCACCAATGCCCTCGATGATGCCAACATCTATCAGGGCACTCATTTTCTCCTCCTATGGTGTGAGTTCGGGTGGGGGTGGTGGTGGCCCTCCTCCAGAGGCTCTGCTTGCACCGCTGTGCTGTGACAGGATGCCACGGACTCGCACGCGCAGGTCGTTCAGGCACTTGCGGCAATCCTCCCCATCCCGGGGCACGCGCCCCACAGCAGTGACCCTCTGGCTGATGTTGCGCCAGATTTGTGCTCTGCGCTGGCCACTTGTTTTGCGCTGCTGCAGCTCCTCATGGTGTGTCTCCGCCTCCTCCACCAGTACAGCTAGCTCCTGAATTTAGGCTTTCTCACCCTGTCCAGGGCAGTCTTGCCCCTAGTGCGCTCCTGAGACATGTTTTGGGGTTGGATGGCGTGGATGGCTTCCTGGGACTGTGATATCCGACGGATTGTGATTTCCAAGATGGCCGCCGCTTTGTTTCCCGTTCCGGCGGTGACGTGTTTCCCGCGTGCTATGGGCGTGCGATATGGCGGTAACGCATGGTGCGCTGAATTTAAAGGTTTGCGCTATTTGCGATACCGCCATGGACCGGGACACGTGCACGATAAGTCGTCATTTGGTGGATTGTCCGCCGGGGACATTGGCGTTAGTGCTAATTACGTCCGGCGGACAATCCGCTGCATTACCGCCGAAGTCGTGATGAGGCCCAGAGTCTGAGTAGAAACCTGAGAATACCACTACATACATTTTGATCAACGACTATGGATTTATTTTTAAAGTTTTATATTTGTGATTACGCTGATGAAATCTATGAATACATAGATCTGTAAATATGTTTTATGTTATATCTAGTGAATTTCTATAAAATATATTTTTTTCTGATTTTTGTAATTTTCAATGTGTGAAAAGTTTCATGGAAGCTATTACACAAATAAATATTAAAATAAAGAAATACATTTGGGCAGCACTGGCAGCATAAACGAACAATTGTGATACTGCTGCAGAATAGAAGGGCCAGAAGATGGCAGTGATGGTAAAATGTGCTGCAAGCACTAAATGAAGAAGAAGCAGGATTCGAAAAGGGAAAACAGTCAGTGTAGCCAATACATTGGGGAGCGTGTGAGTAGACAGGAAAGATATGTTGGGCAAGCAGGAAGACTCAGAACTGGTGGTGGCACCTCAGGGGCTTATGCGGCCTTGCAAGTATGACTCTCCTCTTTGGTGGTCTCCATGACCTGGATATGCACCTTGAGATTGAATCCTGCTGGACCCGGTGCTTCTGGTGGCTTGGGCGTACGGGCTGACACATTTTGAGCCTGTTAAACGGTGGTGAGGATCGAAGCCGGGCAGGGCAGGCAGGAAATCTCAGTATCAGTGGGAGACAGCGGGGGGCCTGCGAGGATGTCTAAAGTGCAGAGCTGGCTATTTCCTTGAGCAGTCTACCTCACCTCTAGATGTGCCATGGGCCTTTGACCCTAGTGCGCTGGCAGCTTCTGCTGTTATTGAGGGCTTATGCACCTCTTTTTTAGGAGGACTGTCTCCTTTTAAGTCCTCGGAAGACTCAAAAATAAAAGAAAAGGGGGCTCATTACGAGGTTGGCGGTAACCCACCAGTGCTACCGTTGGGTTACCGCCAACCCCGTAACACCCTTACCACCGCCTGATATCCCCGTGCCACCGGGATATCACAAGTGGCGGTGGTAACGGTTACTCTGCATTTCCATGGTGTCCCATGCTAACGGTGCCCGTGCTTCAGTGAGCGGCATGTCGGCAGGGGCCTGGAAACCCGGCAGGTCAGGCCTGCCGGGGGATCCGTGGCCCCTACTGCCATTCTCGTAGTATGGCGGTCCGGAAAGGGTGCCGGTAGCAACATACCGGCATCCTTTCTGGACCACCATACTCGGAATGAGGCCCAAAGTCATCTAAAGAAGGGCTTGAGCACAGCCATACGTGGCAGGGACTTCCTCTTTACCCACTTGCATGGCTTGGAACTCCCAGATCAGCCTATTACATTTAAACTCATGGACTGATTGAGATGGGATTTGCAAATCGTTCACGTGAAATTGTGGTCACTGGAGCCCATGTTTATTAACATTGGGTTGCCCGTGTAGTGCTACGGAGGATGAGCCTGAGGACGGCTCTACCATGCTTAAACAAACAGGAACTTTTAGGGTAGTATGGGAATAGACATGTAGACTAATTCCTTCCCGCCCTCTGTACATTTATTTCCGAATAGTGTTCTACCATAGCTACTCTCTATACTTATGCTCGGTATGTCTTCTAGTAGTGCCTGAAAACAAGTCTTCTATATAGCTCATACATGATCCACTACTTTATATTCTCAAAAATGAATGGCTCAATTTTTAAGTAAATGTCAGCAAAATGTATTTGCACATTAATCAGCATTGACTAAGGGTCATAATCACTTCAAAACGTATAGAACATGTGATGCTCCAAAGAAAAATGGTGAAACATCCCTAGTTGTGAGTTTAGCCGATAAATACTTGAACTATTGAACTGATTTGAAAACGTCTAAGTACGTGAGTCATTATATACCATTCGTATTCTCTTCCTAGGGCTGCAGCTTCGAGCTCTTTCCATGTCCGCTATGTAGCTGTTCGGTGTCCTATATCTGAAAACCAACAGCACTAATTCTACAGAAACCCAGAGACATGATCTCCTGGTAATTAAAAATCGTCATCAAAATGTCGACAGTGTTTCTGCCTGTTGCATAATATTATTTTCAGTCAATATTATAGGCCTTAAACAGTGCAAATAAAACTGTTCTCCCCTGGCTGGGTTCTTTTAAGAGAGTCACTGCACAGGGAAGCATAAAGCTGTGTTTTCAGATGCACAGTTGAATCATGAAAATTAATGTTTTATCAATTGACTGATAATAGTTTTATGAGTCCTGAAGAAGGCTTATGTTATGTTTTGTTATTATGCTTCTATGCGGTGTAGTTTCAAAGCACTGAATCCTGTCTGTGACGTATTGCACCCTTCCCTTAAGAAGCCAGGCCTAAGTCTGCAGGGATAATAATGAATCTATATCATAAGTGAACGGAGGATAGCACAGGGGCAACGCGTTGGTCTTGGAAGCAAGACCACGCAGAGCAACAAGGGTTTGAATCCCGGATCCCTGCTTAGAAACCAGACTCAGGTACGGTATTAGGCATGTTATAAAAAATCAATTAATAAATAAATAAATCCTATTAGAACACCCTAGTGGTGTTTCTGGAAAGCTGATTGGTCAATCTGCAGGCTATACGCACTGATATAGCCCGCAGATTGATTACAGCCCGCAAATCGGGTGTTTGCAAAGCAAACAGCTTCAGCGTTGTATTCTGCAATGTTGAAGCAGCTTGCTTTGGTGTATATGAAAGTGTTCATATACACCACTGTTTATGAACACTTTCACATACAACAAAGTGGCGCAATCCTGAAGGTGCACTATTGTGTACTTCGAGGACGCCCAGGCCCACTTGAAAATACTGGTAAAGCCTGGGCATACTGATTTGGCGCAGTGAATCCTGCTTTTTAGCACATTCACTGCGCCAAGATCAGAATCGGGCTCTGAGGGTGTTCTAATAGCTTTATAGACCTGCAGCTTGGGCCGTACCAGGCGTTATGGTCCCTCATACCTCGTTAAAAGGCCTCGCTTCGCTCGGGCCATTAACACGGTCTTCAGAGCCCATAACGCCTGGTACGGCCCTCGCTGCAGGTCTACTTTTTTTTGTGATTCGGGCACATTTTACTCATCTGCAGTGAGTGTAACTTGTTCCCCTTTTGATTTGCCATGATTCCTGGTCCGCACGCAGGACTAATATACCACTTAATTTGCCCCACAGACCTCCATTCTTGTTAATCGAAAACCCGCTGTGAAATGACCATGGCTTTAAGCTGCCTATGGTTATTTAATTAATGGCACAGATTTAAGGTTCTAAGTGGACTATCCAATGTTTAAACATGTTCACGAAATTCAACACAATTACATAATAAGCTTAGACCAGAGCTCCAAGTTGACAGGACACATTCTGTCCTGTTTAAGCATTTTCCAGGGTACATGTAGTACAGGACTAATCACTCTAATCACATTTAAATGAACTGCTCCCTGCCGTGTCACTGCACAGGTGCCAACATAATGTGCCAATCAGTCATTCGACATTCCTGCACAGTTCCAAGTATTCGTGTGGCATCCAAATAATAGTTTCCGCTTTTTTAAAACAATTGTTTTTTTTTTTAAAGATAACAGAACATAAACAGGACATCATTTAAAACATACATTGCCAAAGCCAACAGTTGTGGCTTTTGTGTACGCATGGTATAGAGATTTGCCAGGCACCGTTATAATGGTACTATCCAGCCATAGGATGGCAACGGGTGGACAATTATGTTGGGCATGTAAGAGCAGTGCCTGGCAAATGCCTATGTAATAATACCTACATACTAATCAGAATTGTTGGCTTTGCTATTGCTTGTTTTAAACAGCATGTCAGTGCAAGGAACAGATGTAAATCAAGTGGCTGAAGGTACACTTGGAAAGACGTTTTTATTACCCCAATATAGCATTTGCAGCTGCAACTAAGCCATTCAATCTCAGGAGACTGCTTAGAAATAACACACTTAGGCCAACATTTAATGTAACTGCTTGATAGAGCTAGCTCAAAGAGATCCCAGGGGATGTTCTTTGGGCAGGGAAGGGCAGGAAGTCCATGAGAATGGCCCTGGTAATTAGCATGACTATGGGCAGTCAATGGGTGGATAAATAATCACACAATACCAACAACCTGTGTGTCCCTCCTCACGTGCACCTCCTAGTTGTACTCCAATGCAATAGTTCTGGCTTATTGGTGGCCATTAAGCACCACCTAATCGGCAAAACTATAAATGCCTCATGCACACATATTTAGTTCGATGCACTTGTTAAAGATCAAATATGCACTGCGGTGCACTTAATTACAAAATACAACTTCAATACAATTTCACACAGATATCCATCACAAAAAAATACACAACGCCACAACAATTGCAGTTTGAGCCTCAAGTATTTATTTATTTTGCATTTGTAAAGCGCTCACACAGCCCGCCCGTGGGCATTGAGGTGCTGTGACAGGAATTGTTTTGTCTTGTTTGCGTATTTATATAACGCGCTTAAACACCCAGAGATTTCTAAGCACTGGCCCGGGGATCGAATCTGTGTTGCTTCATGTCGCCTTGCTTCCAAGGCGAACACGTTGCTGCTGAGCTATCCTCCGGGGAAATATGGATCTTAAACTTCACCTAAGGAGTACTAGGAGGACCTATACTTTGGGTTAAAACATCTTAAGTGAAACGGCTAGAGCCATACTTGACAACGAATCCCTGCAATATGAATGCATTTAAAATTGCTAATTTGTAACCTCTAACCTCTCTGCAATGCGCCCAGATACCCCCGGTTCGGTGCGCTATATAAATCAATAAACAAACAAACACATGTGCGAATGACTGCTGAATGATACTCTCTGCTAAGCACTTCATGGGATTCGGCCAGTTTTAGAGCGAATACAGAAAGTACTTTGCCCATTTTGGCACTGTGCTGTCACTTTGCCATGGTTTGCTCTGCACTGGGTAGCAAGGGGGGCAAGCGCAGCTGGAGCCCAAACACCAGCAGGAGCAGGCCCTACCGGAAACCAGCGCCATCCCAGGCCATGATGGCACCCAACGCAACCCTAGACGCCATTATTGTCACATGAACCAATGGACTAACAGAAGACATCACATTTGCACAAACTGGCTGAAACAGCCGCCAGAGCAGGACCACAAACAATGATTTGGATTGCATTAACAGCTTGAGAAATGTTAATTGAGTAATGCAGGAAGATGTATAACAATAACATGTCATTTTGCCAAAGCAAAGTTTGATTTCGTTTTTCGACCTCATAGGGTCGAATACCTGAGGGGCATTGCCGGATTCGAACCTGCGACCTACAAATCACACACAGCATTCCACTGTGAGCACGCAACCAGCTGAGCTTTCCCATCTTTAAAGATGCTCTATACCAGCCCCCCTAAGACTCAAAAAAGTTTCGATGGCTCATTGGCTTGAAGCACAGGCATTAAACAAAAAACGGTGGACTACATGTTCCAGAATTCTTAGCCAAACCATATGGACACTGCTGATGTGTAACTACCAGATGTAATGTGAGCACTTACCCAGTCTGTAAGTGTTATGTTTGAGCCCACCCCCCTTGCCTCGTGCAGTGTCACGTGGTTATCACACGTGCACACACCATGTGATTGTGTTAATAAAAGGCCACACGGCTCCCCATGCGGCAGTTCCACTACCAACTCACTGACTTCTGCGTCTCTCTAATGAAAGCATGCGGGAGGGGGTCCGGCCATACCAGGCCCCATAACAATGGCGACGAGGGCTTCGAGGACCCGTGCATGGCCAGGCCATGTCAGTGTGCACGTGGGAGAGTGCCCGCCACACAGAGGCTGGGGCAGGCCTGCCGACTGGCGGTCCGGCAGCGAGGTCCTGTAGTGCACAGGCGCCCTGCTGCTGGAGTGCCCAGCACGGGTGTAATTGCACCGTCCTACCAGTCCTGACAACCGGTGGTCCGCTGGCGAGGTCCTGTGGTGTGCAGGCTTAAATTCAACACCCATTGCTTTAAGGGCCGGGGCCTGCCAGTGCCCAGCCCTGCCAGGTTCCAAAAACTGAGGCTGAGCCAGGGCCCTGCCGCGGTCCCCCCGGTCCCACCACTTCACGGCGGGTCATTGTCCCGCCACGGCTGCAGCCGCGAATGGAGATGAGCCCACCGCCATCAAGTCAGGCAGATGTGACTGACAGAAGTGCAGAGCAGTCACAGCTTCGCTGAAACTAGTTTGCCTGAAGCTGGGACTGGCTGGCACTTGTTAGCCACAGCTCAGGAAACGCATCCCACCATTAACAACCCCTTTGTCTCCACTCCCTGTTGTGCCTTTTACAGCATAAGGCTGAGGGTATGAAATCAGTTTTAGCCATGCACTGTAACTGGCACAACAGGAGTGGAGACAAAAGGGTGTTAATGTTTGACCCATTAACCCCATGGCAGAGACCGGCTTTTCGCTTTCCTAATTGCTGTTCATTCTTCAAGGCTGGAAATGTTATGCTCTGGGCCAGTGGGATGTTTTCTTCAAAGTATGAATCAGAGGGATTTTCCAGTGATTTGGGTGCCAAGTGTATCCTATTCACGTCTCCCTTCCTTCTGCTTTCTTCAACCTTCGTTTAATTGACAGTTAATTGCTGAGTTGCACTCGTGAACTACCCACCGTGCCCGTTTGAATCCAAATGTTATGTGGAAAGGTTGGAGGGTGCTTTATGCTTTGTTTACAAAGAAGCCGCTCTTATTCATTTACATTTTGAAATTAATTTTATGTGGAGTTGTTAGCACCTCGTGTAGTCTCAAAATTGCTCATCGTCTAAGGGTGCATATAGCACAAATACACGAGGTATGTGTGATGTTAGCAGATTGCCGGGGCCTTGGCGTGTCTGCTGAGGCCTCCGCCGATGCGCGGGGGCGGGCTGATTGCCTTCGCAGCGCGGGAACAGCTGCGCGTAATAAAGCACTGACTCGTTGGCTTGGTGCCTAAACCCGGACTGACGTGGCTCCGTCAGTTCCGGTGATTCCTTTATTAAACTGGTGTCACGTGCCTGCGCACGCAGGGTCACGTGACACCACAGTATGCTTGCCGCATAGCGTGCTTTGCGAAAGTCAATTCAGCGTTGGACCTTCCACAAAAGCTGATGACTTTGGATACTAGATTCTTAAGTCATCCATGACTGGCAGCTGCCTGTGGCAAAGTCCCATGGAGAAGTCTGGGTGATGGGTACTGTACTGGGGTGATTCTGGGAGGGGGGGCAGGTGCGTCCAGGCTTGGAGAGGGTACACGAGGGTTCCCCAGTCCATCACCAGCGCAAGTGCAAAGCCATGTCAGAAGGCCTGCTCTTATTGCACCAGCAGTGTTGCAGTATGCGCTTAGTTATGTAGACCACCCCTGTTCATTTTTACATGCTCTTCTTCAGGCCACGCCTTCAAGTTTTAGACCACGCCCAGCAGACAAGCCACGCCCCCAAACGAGCCCACTTAAAGCACTGGCACCCAGTGTTGCCAACTTAGTGACCCGTCGCTATATTTAGCAACAAAGTGCGGGTCCCTAGCAACTTTCTCCATAGAAAGCGACTAGCGACTAATCTGGCTACTTTCTCCCGAGTCCCATTTGTTTGACGACGTACACTTTTTTCTATATGGTTTGGAGACTTGCAAGTTTCCGAACCAATAGAAAAGGGTGTACGTCTCCAAAGCAATAGGAGTCCCCCCAATCAATGCCCCCGTCCTTGCAGCCAGGCTCCCACACAACAAGTGACGTCATGTCCTGCGGGAGGCGCGAGAATGCGGGTCCCCAATGGAACGCTGTATTATCGGGCTAGCAAGTCAACACGATTTCAAAGATCGTTCTGCAAAACTGCAGAGATATACATTCATGTATGTAGTGTATGTGTTTCAAGCTGATGGTAGCAGCAGCAGCTATTTTATCATCAATTCATTTACGCATTTTGGGGTTTAAACAAATCATTATCAATGTCAGAAAAATGCATTTAGAATTGATACCTTCCATGTGAATTACTGATAGGTCCACGTAGGGTTGCCAGTGACTCCATATAGCAGCCAAGTTTCCCACTGCATGCTGGGAATTGTAGGCCCACATCATTGGTCCTCTCTCCTACGTCCATTGCACAGCTTGCAAAGGCAATTATGCAAATCAGGCAATGATGTCATTTAGCGACTTTTAGCTACTTTTAGGACAGCCTCTAGCTACTTTCCGGACTGAGGAGTTGGCAACACTGCTGGCACCACTCTACAATGGTCGGACCCAGCCCCCACTGGCAGCCGGCTCGCCGGCAAGGACAACCTTCCACCAGCACAGGAACAGAAGGACGTCTCCCACCGGAGGAGAGAGAGAGAGAGAGAGAGAGAGAGAGCACAGCTGAGTCAGCCACAAGGCGCCGTGGCCTCATTTCAGAGGCTGCCTGTGAGTCCGGAGCATTACTGCAAGGAAGTGGAGGAGACATGCGTTTGTGGCTGCAAGAAAGAGAATGCCCTGCCGGAGACAAGGAGGGAAGCCGCTCACTCTGCAACATCGGGGGAAGCGGTGCACAAAACGGCCGTCAGCGCGGCCCCGCCATGGGAATAATACACCCCCAGAAGAGAAGGGGAGAAGAAGAGGCTCCCATCGCTGCTGTCATCGCGGCCCCCACCGCACTTATAAAAGAAGAGCGCACTGACTGCAGAAAAGTTTCCTCTCTGGAGCTGAACTACGGTCCAGAAGCCCATGGCGTACTTTTTAAAACTGTGTTCCTGCATACAGGTGGTACACTTAAAGTGACCTTAGTGAGATGGCGGCCTGAGACTGCAATCCTGTGGGCTGCCTAAATGCTTAATTTGGACTCAGTAAGATTGCACATTATTGGCATACCACCTCTCTGGACTAATAAAGTTGAATGCTGCACCTGTGCAAGTACCCAGTGCCCATTGGCCGTTTAAAAAAAAGAATTACATGCATCTGTTTCAGTGCAAGTGAACATATCATCAACCAGCAATGGTGCACTGTCAGGTGATTGGGTGCTACATCTCATTTGTGTATGGCCATTTCATTTTTAATGTAGTTGATATGGCATGGTATGTCGGAGTCCCCACTTGCCTCGTGCAGTGTCACGTGGTTAGCACACGTGCACACACCATGTGATTGTATTAATAAAAGGGCAGCACAACCACGAACTCACTGACTCCTGAGTCTCTGTAAAACATGCATGCATTGTCCCAGGAGGATAGCTCAGCAGCAACGTTATTTGCCTTGGAAGCAAGATGACTCGAAGCAACACAGGTTCGATCCCCGGTGCAGTGCTTAGAAACCTATGGGTATTTAAGCGCATTATAAATACGCAACTAAGACAACGTGTGAGCGCTTTAAAGGTGCAAAAATAAAGAAATGCAGGAGGTGGCCGGCCATAACAGTAAGCAGCAAGCAGTGGAGTGCGTTGATGCGATATAGCTACATGTTTATTTGAAGTTTGTAAGGTATTTAGCTCCACGTTATGACGAATGCCTTAGTCTAAGGGAACATCGAAACGTTGTGGGTTTTTTACTAGCAACACTTGCTGAATCGTGGGCATAAAGTCGACCCGTTACGAAAGAATCAGAATAGGAGAAAATTGATAGACATGAAAAAAATTATGGTCAATTACAATCAAATGACGAACCTATTTCTAAATTAAATATGAGTTTTTGCATTCTAGTGCAGCTGTGAAAAATAGGCGGAGAAGGTGGAAACATTTAGCGTCCATCCTTTTCGCCAGATAAGCTCAGGGAACCGTTACGTGTGTTTGCTAATCTGCCTCACCCTGACTTTATAGTGCATAGAAGTGAGCCCGGCTAGTGACTACAGTGCTCGGGGTCCAGTGCAACTAATACCTGCCCCTCTCCCCCGCACCCCAAAGGACCAACAACAGACAATAACCTCCACGCTTCAGTGATTCAAAAATACACCTGTGGAAGGGGATTGGCTGCTCTAAACCCATTTTGGTGATGAGAAAATAAAATGTGCCTTGAAGAGCCTTCCCTGTGGGCTGCAGGCAATGGACCACCTGAACAGTTTTCCTTTTCATTTTCACAGTGACTTTTGAAGAATCACATCCATTCAGAAAATGATTACCTGAGATTGGTCCGATTGTTTACCAGTAATCTTTATTACGCCTAGTCCTACTTCCTTCCTCGTCCAAGTACTTGTGAGTGAGCTTCAGGCTTGGACTGGCCTATAGGGCAAAAATGCAACTTGTATAGGCCCGTTTTCTTGGTCAAAGTGGGCCACTTTCTTTGGCCAATGTGGGGCAGTTTGATGAGTTACCTCACTATGCGGCTAGTAGTTTTGATCAGTGTTGCTGAAAAATATTCTTAAAATGCACAATTTGCATCACATTTTATCAAAACACTCGTCGTTGGGTACTATTCAAACAGTGTCACAAAAGGAATGAATTGCCATTTGCAACTGTGAGCCACTTTTTCATTAGTGCACAAGTCAATTTTATGGCCCAGTCCGACCCTGTGTAGAGTTATCTCCCACAGGAACCCCTTTTCACTGTCTATTATGTTCGTCCCAAGACCCGCCTCCTCCCTTCAGGGCATATCAATCCCTGTCACCCAACACACACCCTGTTATTACCAACTGCCTTGGTAGGCCCATTCTTCTTCTTATCAGTTGGGAGGCAGAGGCAAGGAAGTAAGTGCTGAGGCGAGCAGAACTACGAGTAATGAAGATTACTGGTAAGTAATCCCAGCATTACCTCCACGCTCCTCATCCCAGTACTTACTTGTGAGGTATACCATCTTCAGGTAATGAATGAGCCTGGAGCAGGAATCACCAGACAAAAAAGTTGATATGCACACCAAGTTTCAACACATTTGTTCGAGAGCTATAGACAACAATCCCAGTGTCCAAGCTGTGCAAATGTCTAGATTGGTCACTCCCCTAGCTTCTGCCCTAGAGGCCGACATGAATCTGGTGGGCCTTCCCTGTACCCCTGAAGGTGGCGCTGAGCCAATGGTCCCATAAGCCAGGGAGATGGTATCTCACAACCAGCAACTGATAGTGGGAACCTTGGCTTTCTTCTCTGGCGAGGACCCACCAAAAGTGACAAACAAGCTGTTGGAGGAACTGAGATTTTTACTCTTTTCCAAGTAGATCAGGACAGCGCTTCTGACATATAGTGTGCCCCATAGCACTTCTTCCAGAGAGGATGGACTGTGAACAAAGGAAGGCAGAACAATTTCTTGTGACTTCCAAAATTTCCAGACAACTTTAGGAAGGAAAGAACGTTGCCGCTGAGGAACAAGGCCTGCGGGCTAATCACTAAATACAGGGCCTCACAGGAAAGCATACAGATCTCGTCTAGTCATCTGGCTGACCTGTGGGCCACCAGAGTGACTCTTCTGAGGGTCAGGTACTTCAAATGGATGTCTTCCAGGGGCTCAAAGGAACGAGACAGCAATGCTTTGAGATGGAGGGGGAAATTCCACTGTCAAAGAGCCAATTCAGGAATGGGCCATATTCAGGAGTTTAGCAGCTAACTCCTGCAGTTCTGAATCATTATTCCCCAGGACCCTGAAAAAGCATATGGCCGCCCACTGTGTATGAAGAGTAGAAACTGACAGGCCACTGGGCCTGTGTAAAGATAGCAACCCTACGCCCGGCGTCCACATCCCTCCAGGGCTTCTCATGGGCTTTTAGGGTGGAGGACCTTTTATCATTTTGGACAGAACAGGCTACTTCAGCAGAGGGCAACAAGGGAAGGCAAGACTCTTTCTAGAGATATGAAGCTGGGGACAGGAATATGTACTCTATACATCACGAAGAGTCCCTAGTGAATTTGGCATGTAGATAACAATCATTTTGAAGAAGGAAACAACACAAATTGGTAAGACACAGTTTATGTGCAGATCAAAGTAAATGTGCATGCATAATAAAAAAACAGCAAGCCATATGGCCAAAGCTTAACACTAAGACTGACAAACTGTAGTGGAGAAGAAGATTGTGCATTGCAAAGAAACAAAGTGGGATTTATAACAGTTGCACACAAGTGTCAATGGCTAAGATCATAGCATATTGTCTACATTGATGTTAGCTATTGCATAGGCAATATCCCAAGTGAATACAAAGGTACAGGTAAAGTAGTTTAAAAGATAGGGTCTGTGCCTATATGTCAAACCGAGCGCTAGGGTTCTGGCTGTCGGGGCTATAGTGTCAAAATGGCCCCGTTTTCTTCAAGACAAGGAGCACTCCAGATATTGTCTATACAACAGCAGACAACCATGTGGACAATTTGTTATGTTGTTATGCATTGACACTTGTGTGCATCTGTTATAAATCTCACTTTGTTGTATTCCCTTTGCAATACACAATGTTCTCCACTATACTTTGTCGGTCTTGGTGTGAAGCTTCAGCGACATGGCTTGCTGTTTATTTTTTATCACACATGCACATTTACTTTGAACTGCACATAAACTGCGTCTTAACAACTTTTGTTGTTTCTTTTTTCAAAATGATTGTTATGTACATGCCATATGGACTACGCACTTCCCTTGATCTGTACTTCAGCAGACGTACCACCTAGCCTCAGCTGTTCCCTTTCAATCTCCAGGCCACCCTAGGCAGCTTCTTAAGACAGGCCCACCCCCAAGGGAAGAGTACAGGCTCCGGATTAGTGGGTAGGGGAACAATCAGAGCTACAGCTAGGATCTAGGAGGAGAAGGAACCGACTCTTCACCGTCCAGAACGCAACCACCAGAATGACCCTCTACCAAAGAATCCTTGGTCTTGTGAAGAACACTCAGAATTAGCGGAGTGGTGGGCAAGGCATAAAGCAGTCCCTCTGCCAAGACTGTTGACATTGCGTCCATTCTTCAGAACCCTGGAGGGGAGGGGGAGAAACCTGGAGCCAAACCCGAGAAATTTGGCATTCTGCATGGAGGCAAACAAGTCTATGCTCGGTGACCCCAGTGTTCTGAAAATACGCTAAATGCTTCTGTTCTCAACTCCGAATCTGCCGAGGGGAAAACCTGTCTCAGCCTGTCCACCATTGAGCTGTCCTGCTTCCTGATGTGAACAGCCAACAGTCAGGGCCGGTCTTACAACAGATTGCACCCCAGGCGGGAAGCATCGTTGGCGCCACCCCCTCCCCCGGCCTGTGATCTCATGCATGTGTCATGGGCTGAGCAGCGGGAGTGGGGACTATGAGTTAACATAATTGTCAATGCTGGCATCTGCTGAATTTCATGAACCTCAGAAAACAGCAATAAGAGGGTCAAACCCGAACAGGCCTGGTTATGTTAGTCTGCTTTTGCTCTTCATTTTTAGTAACAATGACCAGTGTGCTGCTGTGACTCAGGTCAGAGAATCAACAATGGCAGATCTACACTAATGTCATTCGTATGACCTCAAACATTTAGCCACTCTTAAAAGGTGATGAACTGGTCTTGAACAGTGTTACTCAAACCTCCAAGAACAAGCACCAGCAACATACCCACCGATAGCTGTACAAGCCCGTCTATCCCAGCATTAAAATACATGCATTTATGCAATATGTATTGCATCAAATATTTCACGGGAAGTTAAATATATTTAGGAGGGACACACGTAAACAATATCACTACTCCATGTGAGTGGTAAAGTCTACTTTAAACATATGCAGAGAGTTGACATACATGTACAATTCAACATAGCTCCCAATGTTAATGTTGGAGAGGTGGCGTTCTAAAATTATGACATTACAATGTGCACTTTACATTGAAACAGACTGCAGTGCATTACCGCGGCAGAGAAATGGCAGTTCGAGTATTGGGGTTTGTTTTGCTCATGCTCGTCAACTCTCAAAATTCTTAAATGTTTCCTTCGCGATCACTCATTTTAGCTCCCAACAGCACCATGAAATTGTAAAATCGCAAAGAAAAAAGATGTCTACCATCCCAACATAAAAAAAAAATCAATCAAATTCTTAAAGGGTGGAAGGCAACCTTTTCTTGGGACTCATTAAGTTTACTTTTTGCAAATTACTAGTCGCGTGCTGCTTGAATAACAGAGGCCCTTGCACATTGTGCAGCGTATAGACGAATTTCATTTTAAGGGACTTGGAGTACTGCGGGTATCAGGGGAAGCATCTCCAGTGTACCCCAAGAGTAGTGCGCTTTGCTGTCCAACCGCACCCCCCAGCCTTGCAGCCCTGCACTTTTTCACATTATCCATTATGGTAAAGAACATTGTCCCGAGCTTGGGATTGAAATGGACTATGCAGATGGAGCTGCCTCCCCAGGGTGTGTTTAGCTGCTGGTGTATCAAATGCAGAAATGGGTGGCATCAAGAGCCCCACGCTCTGAAACATCTTTTGCGCACTGGTTGGTCACACGACAGAAAGTGTGAGCAGGTGACTCCCCAATACTTGAAATATTCTTTAGGGACCTGGCTTTGATTAATGTGGCGTTAGCTAGTCATGGCCAATTCCCAGCGTTTGTGTTAAAGGAGATCGGAAGCTGCACTGTGCGGGGTATTTTAAAGGCCATGAATTGATGCTACAGCATGCAACCCCCAGTGGAACAAAGAAAGTGAAGCATGCATCCTGCAAGTCTGGGTATTTGCATTATACGGAAGACGGGCCAACCGTCCACGGCGACGGTTTCTACTGTAGTTGCTGAGTCGCTTTCCCAAGCCAGCTGCTGTGCAGACTTGGCTCAGCTTTTGGTCCAGCGCCTGCATACATCCTTCACACCATCATTCACAAGGTGCGTTTGTGTAGGTGTTTATCTCGTTACACTAGCGTGATTGCTATTCCAAACAAAAAAAGCACAACGACAAAGAAGAATACAAGACAAGTCTGAGCGAACAGTGAAATGTATGAAACTCTTGCACTAAAATAAAGTCAGCAGTGCATGCCCAGGAAAGAGGGAACGACGAACAATATGCTTGGGAGCGGGAACTAGGGGGGGTGTAGTAACCCCCAAACCGGCCCAAGTGTGGTACCAGCCCCCAGGGCCTCGCCCTCGAAGTGATTTTGGCCCGGCAATGGGCCGAATGGCCGACGGGAGGACCAATCCAACCCCACTGGAACTTGCAACTGTCTAAGATCTGCTGACGGTGACACTCTACCCAGGTCTTCCGAGAACTGGCCTTTTGATCTCCTGAGGAGAGTCCACCACCAGTGCTCGCTTCCTTTTTCATGACTACTTGAGCCTTGACAAAAGTGTCTAGCTTTGTGGCCTCCAGAGGCCGTTCTTGGTTAGCCCAGTCATCTCCGCAATACCATTTTAAAATAAATAAAACACCTATGCAGCAATGGGCCTCACCTGCGAGGACGGGAGCAGGAGGAAAGAAGTGTGCTTGCCTTGGCAGGCTGTAGTTACTGCCAGATTTCCTGAAACAAGGCCCAATCAGCGAGGGCAGGATGCGGCAACTGTTTGTATTTGCTGATTCTGCTGCTGCTTGGCAGTGTGTGCGTGTGATGGGAATATCTTCAGGATTTAGTGACCCAATTGCTCCTCTTTTCTGTAATGGCCGGGGCCGACAACACCAGCCAGCCCCAATCGATCCACACTTCAGTGTCAGTGCGTGCCGATAGCCTGGAGGAAGGCACACTACACGTGTGCCCATGGGCCTGGGTGGCGCCAGCGGCGCCGGCGCCACCCGGGGCTGGGTGAAGGTAATAAAGCAACACATGTTGCTTATTTATTTGCCAATTGCCCTGCCCTGCCTGAGGGCCGAGGCCAGGCCCGTTTCTTGGCCCAGGGCGCATTAGCCCCAGGGGGCGCAATTGCCCTGGTCCTTGGAGCCTATGGAGGGGATGGAATTCCCCAGTTTGTGGGGCGGCGCATTGACGTGGGGAAAGTTCTGCAGGTCAGGTACTACCTGACATTACAGAAGTCTGAGCCTCCCTCTGACCACTTACGCGCCGCTTGGGGTGGGGGGCATAAGCACACCAATAACACTTTAGGTCCCCCTGCAGCTAAAACCAGCCCCTTCCATCACAATGCCGCAGGAAACTGCTAATGGTGGCCCATTAGTCACTAAATGGTTTTGTGCTGGCATTGAGATGGGAGGCGAGATGCAGTGGGCTGTGGGGAGTGGGTGTGCCTTTGCAGCAATGCACCGTGGGCCCCGACAGGGTACAAACGGAGACCCGTTTGGGCCCATGGTGCGACCCTGCAAGCCCAGAAAATGGCGAAAATAATAGTTTAAAGCAGCGCTATTTCTTTCATGCTACGCTTTTCCAAACTATATATCAATTACACTTTAAACCACTTCCACTTCCATGGCACTGGTGATGAGTTACTTCACTATGCGGATAATAGTTTTGACCAGTGTTGCTGAGTAAATATTCTTTTAGCCACGAACCGGTTTATTTATTTATTCATGCAATGTTTGTCGGGTACATGGAGACGGATAATTTATTTATTTATTTATGCAATGTTTGTCGTATACCTGTATCCGACACACATTGCATAAATAAATAAATATGCAGGTACCCGACAAACATTGCATGAATAAATAAATAATCCTGGTCCATGTATCCTTACAACTGTCAAGACTTTACTGTATCAAAGCATACACTTGATTCCCATTCAAAGAATGTTAAAGTGATTGTTTATTGGGTTCAGGTATCACCTTGTCATTGCCCTTTTGGCTTAGGTTGCCTCCAAACCCCCTTCAGCATCTTCTGTTCTTTATTGGCTGTATATACTGCATCATGTGCCATATTCATGGTCTCCTGGTGTGCTCAGTCCTCATTATCTGCAGCCTAAGTGGGACTGGGGCACAAAATTGTCTTGGGCACCAGTGAAAAAGTAGCCCACCGTTGCAAATGGCAATTCATTCCTTTGTGACGGACTGTTTGACTTTGGGTAGGAGTTCCTTAATGGTGTAGTTTGGGAATGGCCCGCAGGGTGCGGTGGGAGGGGTGCGCGGGGTGCGGTGGGAGTGGTGCGCGGGGTGCGGTGGGAGTGGCGCATGGGATGGTGTGCAGGGGGGGCGCATTCCTAGTGTTTCGCCCTGGCACCAAATGGACTAGAAACTGCCCTGGCCGAGGCCACTGCCTGCAGCAGTGCCAGTGCTAGAATACACGTGTAACACGTTAGTTTCCTAACATTATAAAAATGAACAGGCACATTCATTTTTATAATGTTAGGAAACGAACGTGTTACACATGTATTCTAGCCCTGGCACTGTGGACTGCTGGTGCAGCGCCCCCTAGAGGCTGACTGACGTCAGGCAGCCGCCTGAGCTGCCTGACGCAAAGACCGGCCCTGCCAACAGTGCCAGGAGGCTTGATTCTGCCCAGCAACTCAGTTATGGTGCAAGCATGCCCAGGTATTAGGTACACATATGCTACTATGGTGTTGTTGTCTGTCTTAAGGAGGATCGACTTCCCACTGTGAAGTGGTGCAAATGCTGATCGGGCCCTGCAGGCTGCTGCCAATTCCCTCCAATCGGAGGAGCAGGCCACCCCCTGTTCTGACCACAGTTCCTTGTGTAATTGACCCTGTACCACTGACGCATAGCCTGTCTTGCTGGCATCAGTGGTAACACTGTCCTGAAGTGATTGCTGTAAAGGCAATCCCTTCAGGAGGTTGGGCATCTGAAACCACCACTGTAGCTCTTGACAAAGAGATCATACAACTGTGATCTGAGCGTCGAAATCCACGGACCGCTCCTTCTACAATTTGTGGCGGTGGATCAAGAGTGGGTCTCAGGTGCAGGTTGGTCCAGGGTAAAAGAAAGATGCAGGAGGCCTGTAACGGTTTGGGTCAGTAATGAGCACTTGGTACTCAAGGTTTATTTCTTACATGAGTCAGGACGGCCACAATTACATCATTGCAGACTCTCCCCTCTTCAAATGTCCTGGGCCTGAGGCCCCTGTCAATATCTCTTTTTATCTAGGCTGTTCTGTTCTCGGGCTTCCCTTCAATAGCCCCAGGCATACTCCATTGTCTCTTCTTCCTCTCCTTCTTCTTGCTGTTATGGCAAGAAGCATATATCATCTTCTGTTAGGTTGTCCCTCCCCTTTTATCCCCCTTCCCTTTTGTCTGATAGGGTCATTCTTTAACCATTTTCTCTCCAGCTGGTTCGCTCCCTCTCTGTGGCTGCTAGGATTACTGTCCACCAATCAACAGGCAGGCATTCCTTTCCTTCCTGGTTCTCCGCAAAGCCCCTCCAGTCTTCTTGCAAGAGGATGCTGCCATGCTTATTTCCCTCCATCTGAGGGAAACCTCGAACCTCAGCTCTTGGTAAGGGCTGTTTTGGGGAAGGTTGTTTTATTCCATGGGTCGGACTGGTGGCATCTGTTTTCTCATCAGCGCAATTTTCTGATGGGCACAGAAATGAGATACTGTGCCTAAATTCTCCTGTGCCAGTCATGGTATCTAAAGTGTTTGAATAACTTGAGCATGCTGGGCCTAGAGACCCAAGCTGCTCCTCACTGATGACGCCCAACAAGGCCGAAACATGTCTGGGGATGCTTGTGGGTCTTGTGCAGAAGGGACGTGACCTAGCAGTTCAGGCTGCACTGCCCCTTTAGGGGTGGGGCGATGCCTGATTTGCATTTCTTTCCCCTTCTGTAATGTCTTGGCAGGCTGAAAAACTATGGGTTAGAGGGTTGCCCAGAGCAGTGCCTGTGGTTATGATTTATTCAAAACCTTCCAGCCATCAACCTTTGGTTTTGCTTCAGTCACCCGAGTGGGACGGGTATGCCCAGAGCTGGGTCCCGAACCTGCTGGTCCTAGAGACCTATGCTACTCCTCACTGATGAGGCCCAACAAGACCGAAACATGTCTGGGGATGCTTGTGGTCTTGTGCAGAAGGAATGTGACCAAGCAGTTCCGGCTGGACTGCCCCTTTAGGAGTGGGACCATGCCTGATTTGCATATGGATTTTCCCCTTTTGTAATGGATTGGCAGGCTGAAAAACTATGGGCTGGAGGGTTGCCCAGAGCAGTGCTTGTGGTTATGATTTATTCAAAACCTTCCAGCCATCAACCTTTGGTTTTGCTTTAGTCACCCGAGTGGGACGGGTATGCCCAGAGCTGTGTCCCGAACCTGCTGGTCCTAGAGACCTATGCTACTCCTCACTGATGAGGCCCAACAAGGCCGAAACATGTCTGGGGATGCTTGGGGTCTCGTGCAGAAGGGATGTGACCAAGCAGTTCCGGCAAGACTGCCCCTTTTGAGGTGGGACCATGCCTGATTTGCATATGGTTTTTTCCTTTCTGTAATGGCTTGGCAGGCTGCAAAACGATGGTCTGGAGGGTTGCCCAGAGCTATGCCCGTGGTTATGATTTATTAAAAACCTTCCAGCCATCAACCTTTTGTTTAGCTTAAAGGAGATTGAGCTCAATTTCATGTGTTCCAAAATTATTATTTTAAACACATAAAGCATATACAAACCTGGTATCCAGTAATAACAGAGAATATCATTACAGAGAATACTATAACAGAGAAACACAAACAGAGAAAAGAAAATCAAACATTTTTAAAAATAGATATGGGGTGGGGTAAGGAGGTGAAACGGGTGAGAATGGAGTTGGGGTTGGTTTAAGCACATAGAGAAACGGGATTTCGGGGGATGCCAAAAACAATCGAACCAAACAAACCTATCTTGAAATATTATTTTGAATACTTTCAGCCTTATTTTATGATAAATGGTAATTGCATGCAGGGGACCACCAACCAACATGTGCGCATACGTGCTGTGGGGTTCCCTGCTGGCAATTCTAAACATTCACAAGGCGGAGGTTCAAAGGAAAGACTACGAATAAGGCTTTGCAGGCGACATGAATTAAAGGGTTCCTATGACGTCTGCCTGGTGGTCTTGAGCAGATGCTAAACCAAGGCGGATGCCATAGGAGCCCATGAATTTTACGCCGCCATGAAAATCTCATGCAGGTGTAAAATGAAGCACACTGACAAGACAGCGATGGTGCGCACAGCAGAGATCTTACCTCCGCTCCATAGCCCTCCTCCACCCTGTCAGTGCTGGAAAAAGGAGCGGAGCAGTACACCCAGGCATAAAAGTGCAAGGCCTTGCCATTTAAAATGACCATGTTAAAGTCATCATTGTGTCCACTTCAAATGTTTGGTGGCTGTACACTCCAGCCGTCATTTTATAATAAGTGTCAATTGCATGCGGTGGGGGGGAGGGGATGTGCCCAGCATGCAATTTTCAACTTTTGCACAGTGGAGTTGAAAAGGAAGGAGTGAAAGCAGGCCAAATCACCCTTATGTTTTCCTTTTACGCTCCATCTTGCAAAAACGTCAATTCTGCTTGCAAGTTACACTTTGCCAACGGCATTTACAATGGATTCTTTTAGCACCTGCCTACTTTCAGCAGATGTTAAATGGAGTCGGATTCCACAGGAATCCCTTCGTTTTAATCCTCCAAGAAAATCTCCTGCAATGATAAAACGAATAGTACTTTGAAACTGTCAGAGGAAACCACGGCAGAGACGTGAACTCCGCATTGGGCCCCTTCTCGGCCTTCAAAGTACTTGAAAATGGGGCGCAGCAGTAAATTACGGTGGAAAAGCATTGTGCCCTGCTTTTATGCCTTCATTTATCACTCCGTCCCATAAACAATGACCCGCTTAGTGGTTATATTTAATAATACCCAGGTTTTAGGACATCTTGTAATAACTAGTTGTACGCCCTGGGGGTAATTTCATATTAGGAGAACATTTCATGCAGATAACCGCCAATTTTGTGCGATGGTGGGTCCTCTACACGGAATCTGCAACATTTGCAAAATGGAGTGAAAAGTGATAACAGGAAAAATCCTTAATCCCTTGTTTTTATGCTGTTTTGTAAAACATCCAAACGCCACCTGAAAATGATCCTTTGCAGACGTCATTTACAAAGTATTCGTATGGAATCGGATTCCTTTTCAGAGGTGCTAAATTCCGGGGGATCCCGTAGGAATCCATTGCCTTAACTCCGGCTTGAAAATACATGCTGGCATTAAACCCTGTGATATGTGAAGGTACAGGACTACACGGCGGACATTTTATTTTTGCCTCTTCACCCACCCCAACCTTCAAATTGGAAGACAATCTCCGAGAGTGGTAGGGCAAGGTGTAAGAAGCCACTCTATTTGCCTCACACGTCAGAAGTATTTGCATTTTCCAGATGAATTTTTGTTGCTTTTTAATCTGTCACTTTTGAAATGCCATCCTTCATTTTTACTGGCATGTGAATTACACTAGCTGTATGCACTGTTGTTCTACACCCGCTACAAGAAACCTATCTCTAGGCCTCACCCTACCAAGGAAGGCAAGTCCCTTTGGCGACTTTCAGGCCCATCCTGCAGCTGGCCCAATCATTTAGTGGTTATAATGATCTTTCACTTAAAATGTCCCAGAAATGTAAGGTTTTTTTTCGATGTATCATAACCCCAGTGGAAACTAAACAATACCTGGCATCGGTTCTGCTCTGTGGATTTAACTCCTAAAACAAGGCACGTGAAGATGTCATGCAAAAGCATTTATTACGCTAATTAAGAGTTTATAGCATGCATACAGATCATGTTGAATAATTATGTAAAGGCAGACACGTGCTCAATGATAATTCTGTGTAATATAGGGTTATTTAAATTGGGAAATTAAATGCTTTAAACTACAAATTAACCGTAAAAAACTAAAGAAATGATAAGAGCACATTATGTAAAATCAAACCTCTGTATAGATTTCTAGTTGAAGTTAATAAGCCAATAATCACGGCTAAAGCAATCTATGCTTGATTTGTAAGCATCCAATTACTGAAATATATAGATAAGCTGAATATTTACAATGAATACAATAGTACCTGATGACTCGAAGTCGAATTAAGGACAGTGGTCGAAGTGTACGAAAAGAAGTAGTGGAACTATGTTCCCTTCTGGCCTGCAACGCTCCCCACAGACAGCATCACCACCAGGGGCGTTGGTAGGGGGGGGGCTAAGGGGGCTATAGCCCCTGATCTTTTGGTTGTAGCCCCGGATAGAATCTCAGGAGCTACAGCCAAAAGACCAGCTAGCCCCCAATCTCAAAAGTTCCGACAGCAGTTTAGCCCCGGGTCTTTTCCAGACCTAGCAACTCCCCTGGACCCGGGGCTAAGCTGATGTCAGAACTGTTGGGACTGGGGGCTAGCTATTCTTTTGGCTGTAGCTCCTGAGATTCTATCCGGGGCTACAACCAAAAGATCAGGGGCTATAGCCCCCTTAGCCCCCCCCTAGCAACGCCCCTGATCACCACGCCCTCTCCCACACACAATACAAACCCCCAAACCCCTCTTTAAGGGAACGTTCTGTGCAGTCCACTGAAAGTGCAAGTTTCAACTTATTTCTACACTTTTATTTTAAAACAAAACCATTCCGGAACGGTTTCTATTCCAAAAACAAGTATAGGAACAGAAAAACGTAATAAATATAAGTAGAGGAGCACTGCTCCCAACCGCTCCTGGCCACTTCGACCTCTGATAAAGGATAACAACAACAAAAATGACAGAACTTGAAAGTAAAACAGATCATAAAGCGACCTGGCGTGCATTAAATGCACGAAGCCCAAAGAGGACCATGTACACCAGGGGTCTGCAACCTGCAGCTCCCCAAATGTTTTGGACTATGACCCCCATGTTGCCTCACCATTAACTGTGCTGGCTTGGGCTGCTGGGAGTTGTAGTCAAAACGTCTGGAGGGCCAAGGGCTGCAGGCCCCTGATATAGACAGGTGATGAGATAAACAAGACATTTTGAATCTATGAAGTTTCGTTGTTTGAAGGAAGGAGAAGCTTGCTGAGCTTTCAGAAGTTACACAGCTGCAGAATCAGATGCTTGCTATCTGGCAGTGAAGCATGGCCACCCAACTCCCAAAGGCCTGTAATGTAAGGGCAACACCGACATGGTGGAACTTTCACTACCTGTGTCAACCCACACAGAGATCAACAAGATGTGCGCACTGTAAAGGTAACAGACCACGGCTCTTTAGCCATGAAGTCACTTCTGTGCTGGTGCGTTCACAGAGTGGAATTGCAGGTAGGCAAGAAAGGAGACTGTGGGGGGGGGGTAGGTCTAATGACAGCAGTGCGTTGACAGTCTCATAGTCAGCCAATCAGGCTGTTGGAGGGAGACTTCAGAGAAGGAATCTTGAAGTGTTATGCGTTGGCTCCTCATGGCTGAAGTACCTCACAGTTGGGTAATATCATGGGATTGTCAAAGGAGATGAGTGGCTGAGGAAGTTCGGTAAGGAATCAGTCCACAAAGTGGGTGGAGCCAGACCCTTTGAATGGGGAGGGTGTATAAGCCCTGTAGGATGTTTTATTCAGGCAACATCTCATTCGGGTGAACTTTCCACCCACCCCAAACCAGGCGTGCACAATTTCCTTTATTTAATAAAGTTAATTTTATGAATCTGGGATCCCCCAATTAAATAATGTTGATTCCTTGCAGACACTCTACTCTTTCGTGACAAGAAACATACCGGTTGCACAGAAGGTACATTTATTAACCAAATAGAAATAGTTGAATCAATCTAAAGAGAAATAAGTTATACGTCCATAAAATGCCATCAATGGAAAATAATCAATACACTATTCACCTCAGTTTTCAATGCTTCAGTCATAGAAATATAGACTTTTGTAACACATCCATCACCACCTATATGTTTTGTTTACCCAGGGCGAGCATACATAATTGATTAAAAATGCATGAAGGGCCAGGATAGGACTTTCATTTGTTGAAAGAAACAAATTAATTTAATTTAAAACATTCCTGCCTATCCAATTCCCTCTACTTCCCTTTATAGCAAATAGATACAACTGCCTTAATAAATAGGAATAAATACTCCTTTGCAAAGAACTACTGGACCTTCATGTATGTAAATGACATGTAGAAAGGAAAATGTTTGTTCAACATGTATGTAGGCTAGATTCCCTTCAGTAATATTTCCATTTAATTACCATGTAACGTGTACCTTTCTCACTTTCATTGGGCAACTTAAAAACGTGAGAATGAGTCACAATGAATCACCCTTTGCCTTGTGTCTGTAACAATTTAGCATTAACAATATTCCGCTTGATGGTATACCCAGGAAGTGGCTACAATTACTTTTTTGGTCTAAGTATGCACACAGTGAGATGTCCTATGCTCTTTGTTGCTTGTACATTGCACCGAATAGGAGTCAAAGGGATGTGCCTGTATATGCACCGTAGGACAGTGGTCTTCAAACTGTGGGTCTGGACCCTGTAGGGAGGACCAAAAGATGTCCACAGGATCCGCAAGGCTCTTCAAACGGAAGTACGGTGGCAGCTTTTAATAGAAAATATAAGCTTAAATGCCACCTGGGGGGCCCCAAACAACAGTTGAATTCAAGGGGGTTGGGGGGACCAGCATAAAAATGTTTGAATACTACTGCCATAGGATCTATTTAATCAAAACTATAATTCCAGAAGCACATACGCTTATGAAACGTGTACTTATGTTCCATGATTTACAGTCAATTTACATACCACCGCCCCTCAGTACTTACCAATAACAGGGCCAGGATTTAATCTCCATAATTTCTTTTATAGTATTACTCCCCAAAGGATTATGTCCTCTTTAGATCCTACTCACATATGAATTTGTTTTGGCTGTATCACAGACTGTTGGGCACCCTCTTCAGGACTGGTTCAAATCTCCCCCTCTAAGAACAGGTGGGCTTCAGTCAGCAAGATCGAACCAGCTTTCCTCCACAGCCTGTCTGCTGTCTCCTCCTCTGAAGAAGGCCTGGGACTTTAATTCCTACTAGCCTCACTTTCAGGGCCATGGCGATAATCCAAAAAAGGGCCAAAAGGAGAGCAATCTATTTATTCGCCTTAGTGTTTTTGTTAATTCTCCTTCTTCCTCTCCATCAATCAGTGATTGACCAAGTGTGTCTGACCCCTAGTGAATGTGTGTTGGACCTTTTATTAGAACAAAAATGACTCCCTTTTGGGGTGTATACACCAATGTAAATAGTCAATGTGTGTGACTGGACAGTGTTCCAAAAGTGACACTACAGTAGACATACACCTCTGTGGTCATTGGACATATTATTGAAGCAGGAAGTCTAATGGGAGTAACTTCTAAACCCAGTTTCCCTACTATTTGATGTGAGGTCATCACAGAGATTTCTTACTTTAACATTGTAACATTCTGAAACAGTAAATTCTATGCATATGACTACTTTACTAATTGGGCCACCAGATTTCTCTCTCTGGCACGAATCAAACAACGCCATTTTCATCATAACAGGACAAATAGTTCATGACTTACATGTTTTGACTTATAATTTGCTTCTACATTTATATACAAATTATTTTTCCATCTAAAAGCAGCGGGCTCATCACTTGGAATGCTAGGACATATGGCTCACTGGCATGCACCATTTCTGTGCGTCAAAATGCTAATTTGCATAATTTTCATAATTAAAAATCACATTAGAATAAGCATTTTTGGCCCATCTAACAGCCATTTTCAAATTGAACATTAAAAATAAATGACATTTCTATGACATTTCCTGTAACAATTATAAGCGAAATAGTACATTCCAATGTACCATTTCAAAGATAAATTTTATTTCTCACTTTACACATATTAAATGCAGTCATTCATTTTTGTGCCCACTACAACATTTCTGGCATTTTTAGGATTAGAGCTGGAATTATAGGATTTATGGCTGTGCCCGGTGGTTGATAAGGTCTTTAAAAGTTTAAGTTCTTGGGTTTTATGACTATCATTACTGCCCCTCTTGGACCAGTCCCGGGTCTTGCAGATTCTTGTTTTTTCAAGGTATTTTGTTTGTTCTTTTAGGAGGGCCCGAAAGATTGAAATAGCAGACTGAAGAAAACAGATCCTCTGGTCAAGCTGGGCCCCTATTCTTTATTCTAAGAGATTAAGCCCACTACCCAGATTCAGCCCATAAAAATGCCCCTTTAGAATGAATTGCAAATTTGGCCTCCATGTGAACTAGTCCCAGAGTTGTCATTATCTTAATTGCTGTGTTTCAGACAAATTCCGACACCTTGTGAGAGCAAGGAAGATCAGTTCTGTTGTTGTGTTTCTGGTGTGGGGTGGGGGAGGCTCGTGAATTGAACAGAATATCAGATGTCAGTGTTCAGTTCTGCTTCATTTGAATTTTGTCTCATTCACAGTTGCCACTTTTAAATGTACATGTTCCTGTTCCCCTTGATTTTCCCTTTTCACCACACATGGCAGTTTATCCATTGTATTGGCTTCTCATGCTCCTATGAAATGTCCCCATTTTCAACATCTGTAGGTTTCATAAACCTGGCCCTTGATTTCTGTAAGGGAAAACACAAGCAGGAATATGTTTTTGCTGTCGCTTTAAGTTGCTACGATTTTTTCTTTCCAGATGGAATAGTTCTCCCTTTTGACCAACGTTGCAGGATATTTCCTTGTACTTGAAATATTTATCTCAGGCTTTGTCACTATATTTTGATGTGAGGGGACTTGACCATATTGCACATGTGTTTTTCAAATGCTGTGCACAGGCCATAGCTTTCATGCATGTTTTTAAAATAACACGTCGATCTGCATCTTTTCTTTTAATTAGATTTGCCTACAGGCCAATGAGATCAACAATGGAAAATCAAAATACCACTCCCAAAAATGGAGCAAATCAAACTCATATTCCTTTATCCCAAATAAGAACCTGTTGAACAATAGTGAAGATGATGGCTCGTTCATAAGAGTATGGGGAAGAAAGAGGGCAGGAGGAATGAGCTTGCTAAATGGGACATCTATTAGCCGTCACACAAAATCCAGTTACACACCATAATGGGTTTTATAAAAAATGTGATCTCCTAAGGAGTCTGCCCAGAAGCTAAAGGCTGAAGGTGCGTTCCCCTAAACAAAACAGAAATAAACCAAGTGAGACCGGTTTCTCTGGCACAAGAAGAAAAGTGCACAGGGAGAGTGAAATAACAAGCCTCTATGGCACTGAAGTGACAACAAGCCAAATATATAGTAATGTTGGTCACTGGAATTTAAGTATTCGATTTACTACAGTTGAGTGGCATCTGTAACACTAACCTAGTCCGTGGGATTTTGAATTAAGTGAAGGTGTGCCTACTAGGGAGGCATTGATAATGAAGCATACAATCAAGTACAACCTGGTGTTTTGTCTGAATTTGTGGCAGCGGGCCAGTGTGACGTTAATAATCCAAGATGGCCAACGTTATGGATACTAATTTTGCTTTTGATCTGTAAATGTTTTTAGGGTGGCTCTATGAAAAAGTTGCTAACTAGGTTTTTTGTTAAACATGATCAAAGGAATAGAAAAGCTCATATAAAGAATGTTTTACCATTTTTGAGATATAGCCACGTAAATTATTGCTACTTCATTGCAAACCTTCGACTGAATGCTCACTAAATTAGACATTTTGAAATTGGTTGCTACTTTCTAATTGAAATATACTATTTATTAAAACTACAATAGATATTTACATTTGAAGAGAGAAATTAAGGTTTTACAGGTCATCTTCTGAGTGCCAGAGTTCATTTTCATCATCTACAAAATCATTATCACAGATCTCTTTGTCGCCCCCACGCCTACACAATCCTGTGCACCTTAGTGACTGAGCTCGGCATTTGCAATGCACAGCATACCATCCTTTGACGCATCCACACCATACTAGCTGATTGATTGCAGTGCACATGGAAACATACACGTAGTAGGAGAATGTTGACTATCTGCCTTCTACCACCCGAACTGTGATGGCTCTGGGAGATTCGGGTGTTGTTGATCAGCGCGTCACCACTCAATCACCTGGTAATGATTGCTTAAGGTGTTTGGTATTAGAGAGGATTTTGTTGGTGGCAGATTTTCACTTTGCATCTCTTTTTTTGTGAACAGCCCCCAACACAGTTGACCAATTTCCAAAATCTTTGTTCCCGGCAAGTAGACTTGACAAAGAAATCGCTCTATCAATCGTTCATCTTCCCTCTTAACTTCTTCTAGACATCCAAGTCTTCCCAAAGATTTAAGGATTTCTTTTTCTGGTCTTCAAAACCTTCTAGAAAGATAATTTTCCTTTCTTCGTAAAGCACCTGGTAACATCACACCCTGAAAGAGCATAAAGGCTGAGCAATTCCTGCACTTTTGTAAGCCCTTAGCAGGAGCACACACATTTGAGATCAATACATCTTCTATTAGTTCCAACTCCTGGGACAAACATGTTGGCAGGTGGGAAAAACAGTGACAACCAAAGTGAAAAGACAAAAACATTGGTATCAGGTGAAGAAATGGGGAGCATAGTAGCATGATGACATTATACATAAAGGGAGTGAATAATTATTTTTGTGTCTGCTTCCTCCTGTGTACTTTCAATGTCTCCAACAGCCTTTCCATCTGATGACTTGGTTTCATTTCTCCAACTGGCTACCAGGCTTCTTTCTATCCTCTGTGCATTCAGAATTGCTTTATTTGAGAGGTAAGCTGTTAACTCATCTTTAGATTTAAAATGCAATAGAAAGGTTCTCATGGACAAATATTTAAATATTTGTAGAATGCGTGATTTTGTACTCCACAGGTGTTGCTTTTCCTGCTCTTTTCCTTCACATGGAGTTCTTGAGTACATTTTGTAGGTAGTGTCATGGGTCTGTAATGTGAGGCGGACAACTGCTTGTGGTTTTATCCAAATTAAAGATTTGATTAAAAATAAAAAGTGCAAATGAATCCTCACTAAACCTACCTTATCAGTGAGTTCCCTACCTAGTCTGAGGTAGAAGGGGGTTACTCCTACCATCAACAAAACTGGGACTCACACTAAACAACAAAACATTCAAAGTAAACCATAAACAAAATAAATGAGTGAATAACCAACAACCATTGATCTGGATGACCTTCACCTGACCTAAGTAGATCAATGCCACAGGATTACCCAAAGTCAATTTCTCCAAATGCTCAAAAAGAAAAGTAAAATCTTGAACCGCTTCTCAGAAGTTCCAAATGAAATAAAAGTTTACCAAACAGAATCCACTGGTAACAGCTCTTCAGCTTTCTGTACAAACGTTCCCCCTTCCAATTTTAGCCAAGAAAACAGCACCAATAGTAATCGTGGATGTTCTTCTCCCATGATTGGTTTGCCCCAGTTTAAAGGATAAAGAAACAACTTCTGCTTTAATAACTTACTTTGTATTTCTGACCTTTGCAATGTCCTTGGTATAATTGTCAGGATGCTTCTTCTTAGGGTGTTCCTTTCCTCTTAACAACCCCCCTTCTACTACTGTTACCGTGGGAACAGGCTCCTTTGTTCCACAGTATGCCACTATTTCAACCAGCTTTAGTGTAAGATGCACTGACAGCATTATACACAACTACAGTTCTGGTAGTTCTACTTCAACTTGATACTTTAGAATTGTTAGTTGCTCAAATATAGCTTTATTCAGCAATAAAACCATAAAAGCATCATTAAATCATACAATTCATAAAACAAAAACATAAAAAAGAGAACAATTATAAAACCTGTAATTCATCATCAAATAAAATACATTAAAGGTGAGACCCGGCAAAAGTACATACTACAATGTTTGGTTAAAATGTATCACAACAGTGCAAGAATACGCATTTTTCTTAACCATGCCCTAAGAACAGATCTTTATATCCTGGGCATAGCAGTAAAAGGTGTATTGTCAATTCACGAGGGGATCCCCAGACCTTGCACTGACAGTCATTGGAACATTTTGACATAGCTGTGAATGTGGCCAACTTCAGTGTGTTATTACGCAACTGAATGTATAATGCCCTAGAATAGGTGGGGCCAATACAATCTAAATAAGGCTCAAAGCGCTCTATCTGTTTTAGCTCATAATACAAGGAGCCAGTGCTTAAGTTAAGGCCAGCCAGTTTCATTCTATTAATAATCGCCTCATGAAAGGCCCTTTTTACCATCAGCTTGGAGCCAAGAGACAGACCTGCATGGTTGGACCAGAAGACTTCCAAATCCAAACCCGCTAGACCCTTATGAATAAACCTAAGCAAGGGCAAAGAACCAGATCCAGGTACATTCAACAAACTTCTGAGTGCATTTCTATAATTACCCAGTTCGGGTACACTCCAAATTCAGTACCTCAGAAATTGGCATAAAATCACATTCCCAACGAAGACTGGCCATGGGTGCACCTCTTGATAGCAAAAGTAGGGCTCTCAGAAAGCTGTTTCCGAGTACTTTTAGAGGAGGAATTGTATGATGTCCCTGCAGCTTTGCCCCATACATAGTGGCTGCCAGACGCTGGGGCTTATATAGGCGTAGGGCCGGAGAGACAGCTCCTCTCCTATGGCTAAAGTAAAAGCATCAAACTCCTCCACTATATTTTTCTAAAGTCGATACAGCCATGGTATTCTGGGCCGACCAACTAAGATTGTTTGAATACCTAACATCGAAATGGTCATAGGGGCTCACCTGCTCCAGAGCACACCCTTCAATTGAGATATTCAGTTTATTTTTCCTACCAGATTTCTGGCTGAACACCATCACCTTGGTCTTCTCAGTTTCAAGCACCATTGAGAGTTCCTTACATTTCTCAACAAATGCCTGTAGGTTGTGTCTCACCCCATCGGGGGTGATCAACAGTAACACTGCGTCATCAGCATAAAATAACGCAGGGAGCCTGTCATTCCCCAATTTCGAAGTGTCAAGGCAGCAAACAAACTGGTCCTCAAATATTGCATTGATATATAGGCAAAAAAAGAGGTGGGCCAGCACACACCCCTGGCGTACCCCCCCTCTTAACCTCAAAGAACTCTGTAGTCTACCCTTCCAATCCCGACCACACTGATGCCCTATTATCAGTATATAAAAACTGAACATTGGCCAAGAGGTATCCTGGGACACCCGTGTTCTTCAGTATAGCCCACAGCTTTCTGTGGGAAACGCAGTCAAAGGCCATATGCAGATCTACAATATTGCATAGACTTTAGAGTGCAGTACAGAAACATACTTAGCCAGAATCACACTTACCCTAAAACACAGATCCACGGTGCTAATCCCACTCTGGAACCCAGCTTTGAGATGATTAATTTGCCCCCACTCTCTCAGATGACCAATGTTGCAGACGGGCCAACAAAACTTTAGCATAGACCTTACCTACAGCATCCACAAGAAAAATTGGCCTATGATTCCCAGGTGCTTCTTGTCGCCCTTCTTAAAGATAGGTAAAATGATTGCCTCTCGCCAGGATTGTGGAACTCTCCCAGACCTGGCGACAAAGTCCAACATCCGGGTGAACAATGGGGCCCAAATACTAAGCTCATCCTTGAGCAGGTCAATAGGAATTTTATCGGGACCTGACACTTTCCCACTTCCCAAACCAAGTATAGCCTCCTCCACCTGATTGATTGTAATTGGTGGCTAATCCTCGCCTAGGTGTTCAATGCTAAAACACTGTAATACGTCGTGGGCCTCACCCAACCCCTGTTTATATAAAAGGCTGAAGTGCTGGAACCATTCATTCAGAGGCATAGGACAGCATACAGGCCCTATAAAATTCGAATCTCTTCCTCCTATGTGCTTCCAAAAGCTAATCCCATCACCCCTGGCACAGCATGACAGCAATTCATCCCATTTGTTGTCAGCGTGTTCTGCTTTCTTTGCTGGAAGTACTGCCTTATACTTGACTTTCAGATTTCTTAGATAGGGTTTATCAATCTGGGCTGTGTTTTTAAGATAGGTTAACAAGTCTTGTTTAGCCATCTGGCAGTCCTCATCATACCAACCCCTGTACCCTAGGATGATCTTTCTAATTCTCCCCACAGATTTGGTGAAGTAGGGATGCAAAGCTTTCACCATATCATTATATGAATCCCCCACAATGGAAACAGGGCCATCAGCCAAACAGATACCCACAATTTATGGTTCAATACTTGCATAAATACAGGGCTTGACCACAGATATATTTATAATAGACCTTTTAACAGCTTGTCTTGAGTGTCCTGAGATGGAGACCTGGCTTGCATCCCTCAGATCATCAGATCTACAGCCTCCCCCCCCCCCCCGGTACACCTCAAAACAGAGCTGAGTGGGTAATGATCACTGTCACTGCGTTTAAGGACCTCCAGGCTAGCCACCATATCCCATTCCATCAGGCTAATCGGGACATAATCGATCCTTGAACTCCCCAGATGTCCGGCATAGGTGACCCCAGCAGGCTTGTCTGGGGATACTCTACCATTACAGGCTCGGAGACCTGCCTCATGCATTAACCGGGCAATCTCGATCGCGCATGGATACAGCCTTGCAGGTTTGACTGACTCTAATGGGGGGATTCTGCATGCTGCATCCTGATCATCCCATAGTCCACTTAGCACATCAGTAGGTTCAAACTGAACATTGATGTCCCCCATTGCCAAAATGAAGGGAGTACCATTATTAACAGTTTCATGGTCCTTAATGATGTGATTCATTGTCTTGACACTTTCCAGCGCCGCAGCCCCGCCAGGTGTATTATAGATGTTCAAAATCAAAATATGCCTCCCATCGGTAGAAACTGCTTCCAAACATAAAAGGTCATCTGAGCCTGAAGAAATCATTTAAATATTAAGGTCCAGTGCAGGCCTAACCAAAATTGCAAACCCCCCTTGGGGTCTTCCCCTAATGCCCTTTTCGGCAGGGTTGCAAAAGGGACTAAAACCCTGCAACTCTATATTATCCACTACCCATGTTTCCTGGAGGCATACGAGATCACATGTGTGGACAGATCCAACCCACTCTGAGTCAGTCAACAAACCTTTGACCCTAGCCACATTCCAGGACATCACCTTGCATTCTACTTTCTTGTGTTATCATCCTGCAGCAGTGGCTCTGGGGCAGTAGGATGAACACTATCAGCATTTAGCTTTGCTAGTCAATCCATCACTTCCAATCCCTCCTCCCGCCCCCTGTTTGGCACAGACATCGCACTTGGTCTAAACCTGTAGCAAGGAATATTATGAGTGTAATTTGAGTACGGGCTGGTGGATGATTGACAATAGTCCCTCTACCAGTACTGAGTTTACTGGGAAAATCTGTATAAAATCACGATCTCCTGAGGGCATCGGACCTCTCTCAAATTTGAGGATGTCCTCCTGTATTACAGACTTACATCCCCTTACATGCCACAGCCAGTAAATGGTTTTATTCACCAATGATGGCTGATTTTCAAAATATCCTGCACGTAGCCTTGGTTCACAATAAATATACACAGCCTAACAAGTGAACAATTAATAAATAAACAGTCGTTGCCTTCCCTCTCATTTTGTACCCCCTCTTCTCTGATGAGTTAACATTGTTTGGTCACCCGCGATGATGAGACCAAGGGCCATTCTAAGGACAAGAAGGACTCAACCCTAGCAGGTGTTTTCTAAAGACACAGTCATTGGGAATGACAGACATTGGCAACGACAGACATTGTCAATAACACCCTGCCATCAGAGCCCTTGTTAACATGCCTGGGGCCACTCCCAGTGGCCAGACAAGATCCTTTGGGCAATCAATCGGGACAAGGTACCACCCCCTCCAACACAGCCCCAGATTTGGCAAAATGTGTGTGGCCTGCTCCACTTGTCCCCTTTTCCCCCAATAAGGGGGGTACGGTGACCTGTTTACCAGCTGGAACAGCCCTACCCGGGTCTATACTAACTGCATCAGCACTGGGCAACCCAATCTCGGAAGCTTTATGCAATTTAACAACTTCCTTTTTCAGATTAGATACCTCCTCAATAATGCTGCGTCATGCAGCTATTTCTTCACAGTGTTTAATTCCACTGCAATCGTATCTATTATCATATTTCACACTACAAAAGTGTGAACGCAGAGGCACAGTCTCAGTGAAAACTACCTGCACTCCTATTGAGCAGTTCCTTTCCCTTTAACCATGGTACCCAAATCCTTAGTTGTTTTAGATACAAGATTATTCGACCACTACAGGTAGGCAAGACACTCTTCTTTGGTAATCTATAAGAAAAGGGCAGCATCTTTGCCTCTTCTTTCTGTCTTATTGCCATCAATATAACCTGCCCCTGCTTCCAGACTGCCCCTCTTACAACTTCAACAGTCTCAGCTTTACAGATTGTTGACTCAATCTTCTTACAAGCACCCATCTCCCTTCCCCAGCTTTGTTTACACCTTCATGGTTCCAGTAGCTACCCTGAAGATGTATTGCCACACTTCCAGCTTTGGATAACAATGTCACACTTGTATCAGAGGACACGGGTCCTTTAACAACTTTAACAACCTCAGGATTCGGGTGAATGGATCCTAACAGGGCTAATTTTACTATAGAAAGGATTTGCCTACTGACTTGGCCAATGCTTCTTCTCGTCAGTCCAACTACTTCTACATTTACAGAATACTTGTTCTGGATGTTACAAGGTTCAATCTTCAAAAGTGAAACAGATTTAGGTACACATGACCACTCTTTGAGGAGGATGTTTAACTTTAAATACCCATAAGGAATTGTATTCCCCTTTATTAATACAAAGTTGTACTCTGACTCCGGTCGGGAATCAAAACAGTTCAATCGTGACCTCTCCTTGATGTAATATTCCTTATAACAACTTGTGAAAGTCAGCTTTAGGGTTCTGAGTGATTCTGAAAGATTTTCCCTTCTTAATTGGAGACACGCAACCACTCCGGTAACGTTTAAACAGTTCAACAATGGAAAGTGAAAGCTTTTCTTTATACGTAAGCACTCCAACTTTCATTAGAAGAGGGCGTGATAGACTTTCATTGTCAGCAGGACTCTTCACAGCGACAAACAGTTTCTACTCGCTCCCACTCTTACGCAAGTTATTATAGAGCTGGTAACAATTACCGGCAAGGTTTTCAAAGTGAACCTGAACATGGAGCTTCACTCACCGGCTCTAGGAACACTGCAGTTGCGGACGGTTGTATACTAATTGACCTTTTCACAATTCCACTTCCCAACTCCTTTTCCTTCTGCTACTACTTTAGGCACTCTTGGCACCCACAGGCCTCATCAGCATAGGTGTCTTCGGTTCCGCCTTAACCACGGGCAGTCTCCTTCACTCCTCTGTCCCTCGGCTTGCTTCTGTACACGGGCCTCGGGTTGCAACACGGTCACAGCTCTGCAATCACACAATGTACACCTGGGAAGTGTTTAATCTTGACATTCCACTCTAAGTGCAGCCACGGCAAAGCAGGGTTTGTGAACACAGGACTCTCTCTGGACTTGCAGGTGAAATCTGCTTTCCTCTTGCCCGACATCCCTTAAGTGAACACACTTCCTCATGAACTGCCAGCCTTGTGCTGTTCTCCTTCTGCTACTACTGCCAGCCTTCCAGCTGCTGCTCCAGCTCCATTCTATTTTCCCTCTTGTGCAGCCTTTTATGCTTCTTAGGTGGGGCAATTGATTTCAGGTCCAGGCCCTTGCTATCAGTTGCCTGAACCTGGAAATAACCTGTGAAGCCTGCTTGCCTGTCCTTCACTTTAAATGCCTTTTCAGCCCTCTTCTTCATCTCAGTCCCTATGGGATTCTGGGATATGTAGTTCATTTTTAGTGAAATTAGGTTTTTCCACTTCTTTAAATTGGCAAAAAGCCATCATAAGGGAGGGATTATGGGGAAAGTTAAAAAGGGGTTCCTCCCAGTCTCCCTGGCCTGAACCCCCCACCATGTGATCCTCCCATAGTACACCACCCCCAGTGTCTGGATCAGAAAGCGCGTGCCTTTCCCTGGCCACATAAAGAGGGTCCCAAACCAGGTTCATGGGCATAATCCCATCAGATTATTCACAGTAGGTATCAAATACTAAATGGGTTTCGGCATACTTGAGCAGATCAGGTTCTATTTTCTTCTTGAATTCAATTGCAAGGTCGTTGGTTGGTTCTTGTTCCTCTTCCAGTATTTTCATCAGCTTGCTTTTGCTTGCAGCTAAAATCGTTGTACCACCTAAATTGAACATTGAATGAGATAGCGCAGAGAATTCGAAATTACTGAAGCATTCCTGTAGATCAATGTCAGTTCGACTTCATGAAGCAATCAGCAAACGTGTGAACAAAGAAGGATCTGCCTTCACCTGCACTATGGTGCCTGATACTTTTGTCTTAACAATTCTGTGTGCACTCTTACACAGCTGAAGGTTCTCTTTCTTCATTGGTGCCCACAGGCTACAACTGTCTGATTCAATCCGGTCTTCTTTAAAGGTGTTGTACATTTGGCAACCTTTTTCTGTCATTCTTGATGTGTCCTTCTGAATTTTTTCATCAAAAACTATATTTGTTGAGATGTTGATGAGTTCTTTTCCATCACAATTCACAGGATTAGTCAATGTCATGATCGAGTTGTAGATCTGTTGAACATCTTCCTCGTGGCTTGTTGCTTCGGATGCAATGAGGTGGTGATATTTTGACCATTTGTAATATGTGATCCTAAAATCTTTTGCTTCAGTAGATAGCCTTGCCAGCTCAGGAGAGGCTAAAAAGAATTGTGCTAGAGCCAGTTTCCTTTGAGTAATATTAACCATCACCAAGTACTTTGATTGCCCTGTTTTGATGTTCCAGAGCTTCATCTGAACCTAAAGCACAAAAGGGTACTTTTGTCTTGCATACTTCCCAATTGCCTTTATGAAACTCACTCCAGAAGTCCGGCTGTTTGCTTTCAAGCTGTTTCACTTCTGTTAGGTACCATGCAATCATACTTGCTTAGTTTATCACATTTAGGGCGAAAAAGTACTTAATAAACTCTTCAAGTCATGCAAGGTGTAAATCCCAGTTTGCAGTGTGGACGGATCTGATCAATAAACACATTGTGTCCACCAAATGAATGTACTGAAGAGCAACTCTGAGTGTTGTTTTTTTTTGGAGATTCTTTAGCCTCAAATGCTTGCATTTTGGCCATCACATTAAAATGTGTCCGAACTGTTACAACGTAATTATGGACTGATTTTGTTTCTTGAGAATAATTCACTTGTAAACTTTTAAGTAACGTCTTGAGCTCAGGCTGCATCCTTTCCTTGATTTCAACATACTCTTTGTAGAATTAATGGATGATGCATTTGAAGAGTGGAAGCCTTAGTGACGTGTATGCTTCAACTACTCTCCCTACGCAATTCCCTGATAGAATCTTCGACAAAAACCACATTTCCATCATAAAGTACAGTTAAGGTGGCCTCAATGCCTGTACCATCAAATAAAGAACCAATAGCTCAAAGCATCACCATTTATATGTAGCTCAACTGTTGTAAGCATCAAGTTCTTTGACAAGTCTTTTTAGCCATAGCTAAATTTAAAACAGGCTTGTAAAGGCCAAGATCCAATGTTACAACCGTTTTTGATTCTGGGGTGACAACAGATGTTAATTTCTCCAACTTCTTCATGAATGTGAGCTGTGTTTGTTTGCTTGTGCCCGTTGGTCTGGTATCTATGAGTGGGAGTACACAGACTCTAGTTTCTTTAGTTGGAGGATCCCTTATAATGGAATTGTAAGCTGACCAAATAGTAACTGTAGTGAGTTGTTCTGACTCTGTCTCACATTCATCAGTCTCGGTTTCTTCAGTGAGATTACAATGTGTATCCGGCAACTCGTCATCGAAACATTCTTGAAAATCACTCAACGGCAAGATGTTTGCCATTATCCAAAGTAGATCCTCAAGCCTGTTGGAATCTAAAATAACCTTATTACTATCTGTGTAATCAGTGATTTGACTTCTTACAGGATCCTGTGGTCTACACCCTTTGGGAATGTTGCAAGACATGACCTCAGACAGGGACTGAGGAATCTTCTGCAGTGATTGAAGTGAGGATGGTCCTGATATTCCAATTGGGTTAGGAACACCTTACTCCTCCTTCTCCTGACAGACCACCATAAATGCAGCATGCAAAGTTCCTATACCATACAAAATATCCTCGAAGAAGTCAATGTTGTCATGAGCACAATAGACAAATCTGCCTTTGACCAGTTGCTATCAAATATAATTGATTTCTTCTTTTTCCTTATTTATTGCAAAAAAACATTTATTTCTGTTGTATATAGGTATTTTTGATCTTGTAGTGTAGCTTTGTTTTACTTCTTCCTCTTCTTCATGGCTGAAGATAGATGGCTTTGGCTCATATTACTGCTCTACATACAGTCTTTTGCTTCGATCCATGTTTGCCTTAAGAGTACATTGCTTGTAGCATTCCGAATGCCATGATCCTTTTTTTTATTTTTCAGTTCTTCAGGTGTTAATTTGCCTAATTGTAGACTTATGCTTAAGTATTCGTTATTGTTCCACTCGGCTCTCTTCTTAACACACTCTAAAACCTTTTAATAACATTTTGGATTAACCAGGGGAGATGTCTTTCTTTGTTGACATGAGATACACATGTAAAAGGCTCTTTTCGGTTTTCTTTTTATTTGCTGATGGTGAAATTTCTACTTTTAAATTACTTTGAAAATCTTGAGGTATCGACATTTTGAAAAAAAATATTTTATTGCAAGATAGAATCAAATTTCACGCTTCAACTGCTCTTAAATAATGTTCACATTTTCTTGCCAATTACCAGAACCTTTAACAAAATAGATGGGAATGAATGTTAGAAATCATGAAAAATGAACTGCGAACAGAAACCTCTAGACAATGAGAGATATCAAATTCTTTTAAAGACCTTCTTTATTCAGATTTTATGGCGAACAAAAAAGGTCTGCAGAAAATATTTGATATGATCTCTCTGAAAGGAGTTAAAGATCAAATTCTGATATATAAATTGTAGTGGGAGTCCATCGTGGATTAATGACGTCACACAGGCCCTCTGCCACAAATTCAGACAAAACACCTGGCAATAGATGATCTAAATACTTGTACTGACACACTAACCCAAACCTGGTCAAAAACCTGTTGTGGAAAAGTGATTTGATCGCAACTGAGGACCAAAGAAGAAGTCCCAACATCATGAAAGACATCCCCAGTGATAAAAGATCCCTCAATAAAACAAAATTTCTTAAAACTGTTTCCTGATCCTTACCGAAGTTCAAAACAAAAGAGAGGGAAGCTCAGTGGGAGAAAAATAGCTCCACATCTAAAGTTTGCAGGCTATGTGGTCAGCACGATGAAACACTGAAACAGTTTACTCTATTTTGTATAGAGCTGCGCACAGAGGGAACTAGGTGCCTTGGAAAATTCATCCTGGAAAGACCAACTATAAACGCTGACTAATGGTGGCAAAAACTTTTTGATGAAACAGAGAGAAAATTAGCAATTGCTCTAACCTTTTTTCTGGAAATCTTAAAGGAGAGACTTAGAGAAGTATCTGGTCATGCTATACAGTCACCGGCCGCTGTTGCATCAATTCTGAACACAGTGGCTTGATTATTTTTTACCCTCTCTCTTTTTGTTCTGCTACCTGAGAACTCCGCTGTGACCATAGTCGACTTCCTGCTTATGATGTGGATCTTCAATTTGAATTTTCTCTTTCTCCTTTTGTTCTTCCTTTTCTGTTTGCTTCTTTCTCTACTAAACTAAACAATGCACTTTAAATCTAAACTTATGAAGAAGGAAAATCTGTAGTGTCACCATGCTTGCGTTTTATGTGATCATATTTTAAAGGTTTGTAATAAACCATAAAAAAATATATATATAAAAAAATGATTGCATGCTTCATTTGCAATGCACCCCGGGTATTCATAACTTCCCTTCATTCAAAATCCCACAGAATTACATATGCTCCTCCAACTGGCATAATGCTGTGATGCATGGACAATGTTCTGATTGAGTGGCTGTTGGGGTACATGTATCTGCAATTACAGGAGGGTACCGCGAGAATCAGGAAAGGATACAGATTAATGTTGCCAATCAAGTCCAGCACCTGAGCGAAGGGGCCCCACAGGCCTTTTCCCAAAACGCCAAATTGCAATGCAATGGTAAAAATACTCTCAGTTGCTGCTGAATGCATGGGTCAAGAATATGGTTAAATGGGCAACAAATGAAAGAATAAAGGAATGGTAAAAATGAACATGTGCACGATGTTACTATGTATTCCATATGGGATGGATATCTTGATGATGTCTTGTTGTCATCTGGTCTTATGCCTCCCTGATGGTGATATAGAATCATAAGCAGCGACCTGAGCCTGAGTCTTTTCTTTTTGCCCATTGAATTCGAGGAGGAGGAGATTACAGCTACAAAAACTCCCAGCATACGCTGAGCGTCGCGGAGTGCGGCGAGTGTGTTGTTCGTGTCGGTATAGAGGAGCTGCAGCGACCTGAGCCTGAGTCTTTTCTTTTTGCCTACTGAATTCAAGGAGGAGGAGACTACAGCTACAAAAACTCCCAGCATATGCGGAGCGTCGCGGAGTGCGGCGAGTGTGTTGTCCTTGATGCCTGGGGTGCGCAGGGACTGGGACGTGTTGTGCTCCACAAACTTTGAATACGCATTCAAGTGGACAAATCAACATAATAGCTGTTTATTCCTCCATGCCATAAATTAGATAATAATATACTATTATATACTCTTCCTTTTGACTGCGAAAACAAAACGTTTCCGCAAATTACTTTTGAATTTGTTTCTATTCGGTTGAACATAAAACCGGTACAGTCGCGCTCTTATTGAAGCAACTGGCTGTGACTGTGGGGCTTAGCCCTTTGAGCAGCTAAAGGATTACAAAATAAATCCAATTACATACAAAGTTAAAACGTAGCTGTAACTGCGGGGCAACGCCCTTTGAGCAGCAAGAATAAACAACACTGCACAACCATTTCGCATGAGTGTTGGTAAAGATCGGTAACAGAGCCTGTTGAAAAGCTATTTATGCAATACGACGGTTATTATCTCAGATCAACAATGACAAAGAACACAAAAATTTCAAGTACATCATTAACCCTGAAATCAACACCGAATAAATGCCCAACCGTGACCAATTTAAAAAGAAAATTGCAAATCAATCTGCAGATTATTGCGGAAAAAAAACTGTCAAGGAGATATTTGTGAGTTCTGCAAAGCAAAACTTTTCTTCACAGACCCGGCTGCTAAAGTCAGTGAAAATATGCCAGCTCCAACAGTTAAAACAAGTAACATTATGCCGACAGAACCAACTCTTAAGACTAATAGTGACTCAACTAACATCTCAATAACAGATACTCAATTACTTTCAGCTGGAAGTCAGTGTAACACTAACGTGGTAGAAAAAGTTGAATCACGTACTGAAGACATGAAGGATACTCAGTGGTCCGCACCAGAGTTTCACGTCAAACCTAACAGCGTATCAAGTTTGAATAATCAAAACAAGGTTATGCTAAATAAGCAGACGTCCTTAACAGACATTCACCTCAAACCTAACAACCAAACATGTCTGGAAATTCAAACTGAACCAGTTCTAATGCCAGAAGTCCAACTGGTACTAGACACATCAAAAAACAGGGAATCTGAAACTCAAGAAAATAACCAACTATCAGACGAGATGCAAAATATTCCACTCCCGCCTATAGCAATTGATCTTGAACATAGGAATGAAGGCTTGAGTACTAACTTGGACAAAATATCAGCTACGGTATAGTCTACCCTAATTTCATCAGGAGAGAACAGCCTATATCATTCACCAAGTTTATTTGACAACTCGACCCACACAACACACACGACATCGGTGGGCCCAGCAACGGGAGGTAAAATGTCCCCGAGACATAATGAAATGCCTATATTAACAAATGAGCCTGCAGATGAAGTCCAATCGCAAGGAAAACTGCTCGAAATAACTCTCAATTCAATGTATATGACAGTGGTTACCCTAACAAAATTGTTCGAGACTTTGGACAATAAAATAACACTACAAGCAAAACAATTGGACCAACTTGTAGACTGGATAAATCAACTGATAACAGCACCTAATTCTCACAACTGGTGCAACGGAAGGCACATGGATAATAGAAGAACAATAGAAAAAGAATTTATCAACCTCCCCGAAATAAGTCACGTAACTGAGGAAGTTCCAATAGACACTGGAACAGACAAATCGGTCCAAATTAATGAAAACAGTGAGGCCGTGCAACAAGAAGATCAACATAATATCCTACACATTACTGCACATGAAATGGATGCAAACGCTGACATGAGCAACCTGTTCATAATTGACAAACCGCAGTCCAGAACGAAAGAAATAAGGAGTGCGGCTACTGTCAGACCCATGACATATGATCTGTTTCAAAATAACAATCATAAGAACATTTTTGATTCAAGTAAGAAAAAATCAAAAAACCAAGGGAGCTTATCCCTGCGGTCGAGAGCTAATATAATCAAACGGCTTATACCTAAACTGAAAGATGCCAAAAAAACGAACTTGATGCAGATGAGATTAGCAAAGCGAGGGAAAAAAATGACTGAACCTTCGACTTCGAATAGCACCCATGACATCCAAGACTACGTACCCTTGAATCAACTAATTGCTTCAATAAACGTGAATGAGGTGCAAACTAACAACTCCAATGAAACTGACTCTAGGTCAACAGATCAGTTTACAGCCCTACCAGACAAACAACAAGTTGCAACTCAACAGGAAATTAGTCACAAATTAGGAGAAATGCAAACATTGAATCCCATTAACAATTCAGAATATAATCACACACAGAGAACAGAAACTCAAACAACTATCAGGAGTAACATCAACGTGGAAAATTCTGACTCAAATCAAAAAGAAGAAGGATTCTCAATTTTGGCAGACATTAGAGCCGAGATTGAAAACTCAATAAAAAAATATACAGAATTACAACAATCAATCAAGAATCCATCTCAGAATATTTTACCGAATCAAAATCTCGCTGTGAAATCACAAATGACCATAACAAGCCTGAACAATGAAGTTACCATTTTACCAGCAGTGCAAGTGCAAACTAATATCAAGACACAGACTGCATTATATGACCAAGAAGTGCAAAAACTACAACCAAATCACTTTTCTACACTGAAAGAGCAAACACAGAACTCTCAATTCAAACAAAAATTTACAACAAATCAGTCACACCAGGAGATATTGGATCAGACAGAATTGATTGCAAATAATCAGAATAGCGACAGAAATTTGCATCAAAATATGGAAAGAGAAAGTACATTGCTCCTTGCAAGGCAACAACCGAAATCTGTTGAAATTGAAGAACAAATTGCAAGGGCAATTGAAACTTACTTCAAACTTAATATGACCAAACAAAACCAATCAACTAAAGAAATAATCCAAGAAAAAAAAGAGCAAATATCGAACACCCAGCACAGACTAGCTAAACCACAGGAGCAAGACAAAAGGAAAACAAACAGTACAGAAGTAAAACAAACTAATGCAAGTAAAAACACCTTAAGACAAAAATGGAACATGCATCACAGGCTAATTCTAAAGTGTCGTCCAGCTCCATATCCAGACTATACAGGCCCTCATTACAAGTCAGGCGGTGGACCATGGTGCTATTAGCACCATGGTCCATGCCGAATTCCGCCATGGTGGATGGCGGATTTACTGCCTCATTCCAAGGTGAGTGGGGTGGTAATTCCCCATTCACCATTTGCCCTTCCCCATTCCTATTTTTGCCCCATAGGGCATAATGGGGATGGGGAAGGCGCTAATTACGGCACCGTAAATTACAGTGCCGTAATTAGCACCAAGGTCGCTTAGCGCCTTGGACTTTAACGCCTGCAAAAAGCAGGCGTTAAAGTGTGAATCAGGCGTTAAGGGTTAACGGCGACGGCGGCGCCGTTAAACCCTTAACGCCTGACTTGTAATGAGGGACTATGTCCTAAATCGCACAAGCATATTGGCAATCTGCGAAGAAGTTTATTCATTACAAGACATATATTCCATTGACATTGCACAAGTCGAATTCTTTAAAGAGAATGACCACTCTATAGTGAGACTCTGGATACAATCCAACCTAACCAGAAATGCCCTATGGCAAACCCGAATGGAAATATTCTCACTTGGGTTTGTTCTGGCAAGAGATCCTACTTGCATGGACGCTGAGGGAAACATTGTGATGGAAAAGAAAGACAATTACCTAGAAACACAGACATTTGGAAATAATGTCACTTACTCACATATTGAAGAAAGAGAATCGATGAGCAGCTCATAACTAAGCAGAGAACAAACTTCCATCTTACTAATTATCTGGAATACCTGTGGGCATATTCATTTATTGGGCCCCAGTGCAGAAGTTCTCGCCCCACATGACATCATAATGTTACAAGAAACATGGTTAATCAGCAGCTCAATCAGGGAAGATCACACCGTATTGCTCAATCCAGCTAAGTCAGGGAGATGCGGAAGACCTTCATCTGGCTTGATGGTAATAACTAAGAATCATATGAATTGGCGCCTTTCTCCATGGCTAAATCCGAACCCGTACTTGCAGCTTGTTAAATTGGAACATCTGGAAGGCGCAATGGCCATTTTAAACGTCCACAGAAACCCTAAAGGTATACCTGATGACGTCTTCTTTCTAGATTTAGAACTACTACTGAACACCATAATGGAGTCCCCGGATATTACGGCGGTGATAATGGCAGGTGATATAAACTTGCCACTTTATACCAACTCACAACCAAAAATTAAATCTAACATGTTTAAGATGGAAGAGACTAGCAAAAGATCACAGACTAGTCATGTGCAACCGTTCAATACTGGGGGACATAACTCCCAATATAACGTGGGGAAGAGGAACAGCATCCTCAATAATTGATTGTGTACCTGAACCCTGAGACATTTAACAGAGCCATAAACTTCACTGTTCTTCCGTAGACATATAGTGACCACAAAGTTTTAAATCTAAAATGGACTTTGGCGGGTTTGACCAATCAGCGAAACAGTGAAACTTATAAACATCACCTAACAGCAAACAACGCTAGAACGAGACTAAAATGGAATGGGCAGAATTTATCTGAATTTGCAAAAAAAATTGAGATAAACACACAAGACAGTCAAATGTCCTCTACTGACTACACTTCATTCCTTCACCTTTACACAGTAACATATAAGGATCGCAAGTTAGAATACTTCAAACCAAGACATGAATTTGATGCGCTTGTTCAAGCTAAAAACACAGCTTTAAGAAAAAATAAAAGAGTTATTTTGAGCTCAAATTGCTCAGACAAAACTCAGAGGATAAAAACACTTAATTGCCAATACAGAAATTGGCTAAGAGCCTATCGAATTAACATGTTCCAAAAAGACGGAGAGTCCATGTTGAGAAGCAGTCTTAATAAAAACATGGGACAGACATGGGCATTGATTAATGCCAGTACCAACACTACTCAAAAAAACATACAAATTAATGGTGTGAGCGAATCAGATTTGACATCATTCTTCAGCAATATTTATAAGAAGGAAGAGGCTGAGCTCAGTCAAGCCCGAACTGAATACTCTAACTATGAAGGACTCAATATTGAAGAAGCAGATGTCTTGTACTAAATAAAGAAACTATCAAACTCAACGGCTCCGGATCCCGATGGCATGAGCAATCTCACGTTCAAACAAAATCCAACACAATGGGCAAAGATCCTAACTCTCATTTTCAGCCAGGTTATAAAAACAAACAAAATACTGTTAAAGTTGAAATCGATGATTATTATCCCAATTTTCAAAAAAGAAGACAGAAGGTTACCCAAAAATTATAGACCGATCTCTTTGCTAGATGCATCAGGCAAGCTTTTCTCAAGATTTATTCTCAGAGACTTCAATCAATGGACATTACAATCGGGAGCCAGAGATCCACTACAAACAGGTTTTGTAGCCGGAATGGGAACTTGTGTAAACCTACTTACCTTAACAATTATTGAGCATCATAAAACAATCAAACAGCCATTATACATCATATATATAGACCTATGGGCAGCGTTTGACTCTTTCTCTCGTCAACTGCTAATAAACAAACTCACATGCCAAGGTTGCCCGAAATATATCATACACCTAATTGAAGATCTGAATACAGACAACAGCGTTCAGATAAGATTAACGAATGATGGCAAACTATCACATGCAGTCAAAACATTTAGAGGGCTGAGACAGGGCTGTACGCTGGCGTCTGCGTTGTTCAATTTTTTTTATAGCCAATGTGGGAGAGACCTTTAACAACATCTGCACGGATCCCTCAAAATTAGCAAATAAAAGCATACCCTCTCTAATGTATGCGGATGATTTGGTTATAATGTCAAGAGAAAGCAATGGATGCAGTCATAACATATACGAATGCTAATCATCTAAGCATCAATCATGAACAAACACAAGTTATGATCTTTAATGTCTCTAAAAAGACACTCAAAAATCATACAAGTGGAATCTCATGGGGGAGAGTCTCCAAGTAGTGAATTACTACACATATCTAGGAGCTCAAATTTTGCCACTTAATCAAACTGCTGTGTTCAAACAACAGCAACAAGACAGAGTAAGAACATTCATCCAACAAACCAAAATCATTTTAAGAACATACGGGAAGTTTACTTTAGTTCCTGCCTTAACATTCTACAATCAAAAAGTAACACCAAAATTGTTATATTCTTCAGAAACTAAATCCATCATAAAAGAAGATTTTTGGAATAGTCTAGAAGCAAAATATTGGAGGGAAGTACTTCATCTACCCACATCAACTCCATTACCAATTATTAGATATGAGTTGGGACTGATATCTCTCAACATGAGATATACATGGGTAGTAATAGCATTATTTAGAAAATGCCTACTAGCTTGGAACTCATCTACAGTTTTGGGAACGCTGGCTGCTTACATTTTTGCATCTAACGACTGTTTCATATCTAAATGGCGAAATTTAGTCATCAACGCCTTTGCGACAATAGATGCCTCATTAGCAATTTTGCTTCAGAATCCCATGCAGATAAAGACAAGGATTGTTGCAATGGATTGGGACAAAACAAAAGTTAAATGCTCCAACTACCGTGATTATGATCCCTCAACGATAACAGTAAAAAGACACTCTTATCCAGAACAATATCTGATCAGGTCACCATCTATAAAACATCGAAACGATTTTCTTCGACTTCGTTTGAATTTATGGCCAACAAACTAGGTGATGTCTCAACGAAAGCTCATCAACATTGAACGAAAATGCTGCAGATTTTGCAAACAGCAAGACAAACTAGAAACATTGAGACACTTATTTACTGAGTGCGAGACACTCCTCAACCATCGAGCAAAATACTTTAAACAGTTGACAGAACCATTTGGTGTTTCTACATCGGACGCACTGTGGCCAACTATATACTCTGGTATTTCCACTGTGGTGTCAATAAGAACAATTGCATTTTTGAATGAGTTAAAATTACATGAACTTGAATATGCAGTATCTCTATAATTCTAACTAATCAACAAGCAGTAACAAAATGCAATGTGACGATGGTGATTTCTAAATGGTAGAGGAGAAGCTAAATTGTAAATTGTAAATGCGACATGTACAAATTTGTATTTAATTTGTAACTTGTTTTCTATATTGAAAAGTTGATTAACATCAGCTATAACAATAAAAAAACATTTAAAAAAAGAATCATACGTTTGTCACTATGATGGATTGACATTTAACTTTTTCATGAATCTTGTGGTTAACTTTGTACTAACAAGGAGTCATGATAGGCTATGTGTTGTTTTACTTTGTGTTCTTAACTATAGAAGATACAAGTGATCTGAGAACTGTATGCTGTGAGCCACTGAAATGCTGCTGCTGTCCTGTACCGCATGTGCCCACCGCTATTAACTTATTTTGATTTCCTGATTTATTCTGCTAGCAATCTAATTATCAGTGATTGTTTCCACAACATATCAAACATTTTGCTCATTGTTACACTTGCAAATAGCAATAAACAAAATTTTGAACAAAAAATATTAAGTACATCAAATCCATGCTATGTAAAGTGAACCTTTTCAAGTAAAGGGTTCAGTTTGTAGTGGAATGGACTTTCTTTGTGTTAAGGACATACTTTATTAGGACAAATTGTGTATACCATAATATTTTCAACATATTTGTACTTTACATTTTGTAACCATTAGAAATAGTGTTTTTATGTTAAAGTTGATATGCCCAGCCTTTGGAGACTTTACATTTTGTTGCATTCGCATGAGTGTTTGTACATTAGCGTTGGCATTCCCAAGGGTTGTAGACTTCATGTAATAATGATGAATCGGAAGCCACTTCAGTTAAGTTAACAAGGTAAGCCCTTTTTTCCTGTTACATGTCAGTTACATAGGAGCATAAGAGGAGCCCACTGGCTCCCGCCACCCAGGCTTGTATATTCTAACTGCCTGGGTAGTAACACCAGCGCACTAGCCTTCTCTCACTCTCACATCAACATTCTCACCTTCCAACATTCTCTCTGACCTCACGCTTTCCACACATGTTTATATGCATTCATCTAATAAAGCACATCCCCACACACCTCCTTCCCTTATCAGCCATACACACACAATTGCCCATCCTGTACCGCACATCACCACACACCTCCCTACCTACCAGACAACTACGCACCATTTACCCTCATACATCCGATCCTGGACTTACAATGATATACTATGACATCTGTGAAATAGAGATGAGACAACACAACCTCGCTGCAACAACCTAAAACAATTGGGGCTAAATATCCTAACCCACATACACTGAAAGCCTTGCACATTCCACACAACTAATCACTTGTCCCACATACACATCACATGTAATCAGAACATAGCAACACAATATGTGCTCATACTTTTTAAAGATCATTCAAGCATGCTCTGTGGATATCTGGCATATACACATGCCATGGACCAGCTCAACATGCAGTGGACTCATTCCAGACACCTTCACATTTGGGATAGTGAATCTCAACACATTTTCAGAGTAGGCATACTCCAACACAACACCATATCAATTAAACGAGGTGACCACAGCCTTGCCCACTTCTTTAACACCAATCTACTTAAACAGGGTCGTCTCAGCGTTGCCCACCAATATACAGAAATCCAATTCAACAGGGTCGTTGTCCACCTATATAACACCAGTCCAATTATATGGGGTCGTCTCAAAGTTGCCCACCTATCTAACACCAATCCAATTATATGGGGTCGTCTCAGCGTTGCCCGCCTATATAACACCAATCCAAATCATCCTGGGAAGTCACACCATTGCCCAGCAATACATCAATGCAATTATCCATTTCATTCCACCCAAACATCTAGTACCATTAATATGGCATAATAAACACAGTACCAGAGCCCAAGGCACATGTATAACAAGGTAATCACTCTCTATACCCTCTATGCTTCAATCCACTATACTCACACGATGGATATGCTAATTAAATATTAGTTTACTGCGTTTTATATGTATTTCCTAATACATAAATCTCCTAATATTGCAGCACTAACTTGCGTACACCTGTTTTGGGCTGTCTTTTATACTCTATACATTTACCTCACTTTAATCAATGTATAATGCGCACCAGGGACCCGGAAGCTTAAGGGCGCAGACAGGTAAGAAATAACAAAATACATCACAAAATAGACACACAGGTGGCATTCGGAATCCATTCCGAAACACCTGGCACCCTTACTGTAAGCCATTCTACAACCACACATTTTCCATTAACATGGGATCACCAAAAGTGTTGGCATAATGTCCTCCACCATGCTCATGCGCTACACGGCAGAAACAAAACATTGTTTGGCCGTGTAGCAACCACCGTAACACCAATATAGTTCATTGAAAAAGAATGTTTCCCCCCCAAAAATCCTCATTACTTTACTCCCATCGTGCTGCAGATATCTTGCATCCGAGACGTCATCAGATATTCTGTGAGCTTTGCGATGAACAACGCTCTTGTCCCAGTCACCTTCTCTGCTGAACAGAGCTCTTGCCCCAGCCACCTTCTCCAGTCCACAGCAAGAGTTTTGTCAGCCTACGGGGCAACCACCTCTGCTCACCGCTGTCCCCCTCTCATTCCGTGCAACTTTGGCAAGTCGCAATCTTTCACTTGTTCTGGGTGCCCGTCGGCTTCCCTTGCCCATGGGCCAGTCTTCGTACATCAGGCACTTAAGGCGCTCACCCGCTGCAGCGCTTTCCGTCTAGCGCCTCAGCACAGGCCTTCTCTTTGCGCTCCTGGCTTTTTCGACAATTCTGCTTTGGAGTCTGGACACTCAGCAGAGGCGTTGCTAGGGGGGGGGTTGAGGGGGCTCTTTTGGTTGTAGCCCCCATAGAAGCTCAGGTGCTACAAACAAAATGTAAGCTAGCCCCGAGTCCCGCCAGTCCCAACATTAGCTTATCCCCTGATCTTTTCCAGACTTAGCAACACCTGTGCTGGACAATTCCGGCCCTGGCCCATTCCAATGTCCAGACCATTTCCCTGCCAGAGCTACAGGCATCTCCTCTCAAACTCTTGGGGTGCAATACAAGAAACACCTGGCACCCCTTTCCTTTCACCCTGGGTGATGGGACGTAACATTTAGGGGCAGTGGGTCCTCGCTTCCTGCACCCCATCCTGCCGCGGCAGCTTACTTGCTTTGTCTTCTTCGGGTTCCAGTTATTACAATGTCAGTTTCTGCAGTTGAAGTTGCTCCATCACATGGCAGTCAATTTCCTGGTACGATCAACTCGTTTCCAGTATAATGGTCAGCCACTTCGCTAATAAGGTAAGTCCTTTATTCCTGTTCATGACAGTTACGTAGGATCATAAGACGAAGCCACTGGCTCCCACCACCCAGGATTACATTTTCCAACTGCATAAGTAGCAACAGCAGCACACTAGCATTCTCTGACTCACGCATCAACATTCACACCCCCCAACATTCTCTCTGACCTCACGCATTTCCACTGCTTTTCCTGTTTCTTTAATTTGCTTGCGTGTGTCTGTTCCAGAGAGTCAGTGTTACATGTTTACATGTAATGTGCCCATTTAAGTTAATGGGCCAGATTTGCAAAAGCGTTTTATCATGGTGCAATCCCATTGAAAAATGCTTTGCAAATCAGGACCACTGTGTCTGTGTGTTGCACATTGTAAGTTCATGTACATCTTGCATGTGTACTGTGTATGCATATTGGGCTTCCCTATAAATGGTCTGATTTACAAAGAATGTTTGCATGAAAGTTTCCCATTCCAAAACGCTTTTGTAAATCAGGCGCAGTGTGTGTTATGTGTTATTGTTGGTGTGTGTGTGTTTTGTGGTTTCATGCTTGATTCATGTTGGCTCTGCTGTAGGTGTATATTGAATGTATCTATTGTGTTTACATGTGATGTGCCTATGTATTTTCCAAGTATGTATGTGTAGCTGTGTGTGCCATACGTGTGTGCTATACCGATGTGCTGTTTGTGCATGTTGGTTCTGTGCATGCACACTGCATGTGAAATGAATTTGAGGATTGAGGTAATGTATGGATGGAAAATATTGTATGTGTGTATGTATATTGGCAGCGATTCTTGGCTGGGGGGGTGTATGTCTGGGGGCTGTGTGTGTATACATGCAGGGTCTGGCGTGTCCCTTGGGTTTGTGGGTATGTGTGTGTGAGAAATGAGTGCTGTGTGTGTAAGGGTATATGCATAGTGCTTCCACATATCTTGTCTTTCATGTTGTCTTTGTGGCCTTATATTCCAGGTGGATGCTAGATGCAAAGGTTCACATCATATTTGGGAATAGGGTGTGGTTTGCCGGCATGGGCAGATCACATGCGCATTGGGTGTGCCAATTTATTTAACTTATGTTTGGAGCACACTGAATGTGTGTGTCTGCATACTCGAAGAGACGCCTGTGTGTGGGGGGTTTATTTGTGTGGGGAGCAGCGCGTTTGTCTGTGTGGTTTTGAAGTGCACATGGTGGCATGCGTGTGAGAGGGGCTGTTTTGTGTGTTGTATTGGTGGGAACTGTATGAGGGGCGCACATGCATAGTCATTACACATGTATAGGCCGTGCTCTTGTCTGTGCCTGCTGTTCTGACTTGTGTTCTGTATAGATTGTGGGTCCATACGTTCATTACAGGCGTGTTGTGTATGCCTTTTGTGGGCTGTGGCCAGTGATATTGTGTGTGGATTATGGGTGCCTAAATGTATTCTGTGTATTTTGCTATTTTAGAGATGGTGCGTGTTTGTACATGATATGATATGATAGGTTATTTATAACGCGCTTAATAGCCAGAGGTTTCTAAGCGCGGACCTAGGGATCTATTTGTGGCATTTACGCGGGGGGGGGGAAGTGGGTGGGGGCTAAATGTGTGCCCAACACCTTAGAGATCGAATAGAACAATTGTGCGACCCCTCCACATTATGAAGAGAATGTGAGTGGGTTATCAAATGTTGCGGATTAAACACTTTGGCATTTATCAGTTGTATTTGCACATGGGCACAGTTATAGTCCAGTTTCCATCCAATCAGAATGCTTTGAATATTGTATTGAACTCTTGATATGGACCACATTCCGAGCAATCTCAAACTGTGGGTGTCATTACAAGTTGGGTGGTAAAATGGTGTCGATTCCGCACCGGAATTACCGTTAGCGCCATGGTATCTCGTGGAATTACCGCTGCATTGCAACTTGTCGGGAGTGCGCACACACCATTGCTGGAAACGGTCATTCCGCCCAGCAGAATTACCACCAAAACTGGGCTGCCCAATGGCAAATCTGCCAGCATTCAGTGGAATTACAGTTACTGCCGTCCAAACGGTGCTAACTCTGCCAGCAGAACTACCGCCGGTTGAAATAGCATCATCGTTTGAACGGGAAGCACGGTGGCAGCCATTTTGAAAACGTAATCCGATTTCAATCCACCAGTTCCTGTAGCCATCCACAGCAATAGGACACAGGAACCATGTCGCAGGACAGGGCAAAGGCCAAGGTGCTCGAACACAGGCTCCGAAAGCCTAAGTTCAGTCAATGGGAGCTAGAGGTCTCACTGATGAGGTGGTGGCACATGCGGATGAATTGATTGGCAGCCGCCACAGGAAAACATTAGGACAGTGCACATCAGCCATCTGCCGTCAATCTCCTAGAAAGTGTCAGTTGTGGGAAACAATCCCCCGGGATGGGAGGACTGTAGAAAGAGGTGGAACAACCTCAAGACCTCAAGGTCAGCCTCCTGTCACAACACAGACAGGGGTCAGCGGTCACTGGAGGCACCATGTAGCGTCTCGTCCTGACCCAGTGGGAGGAGATGCCAGCTCCATCCGGGACATAGCGGGAATCAAGTGAGTCGGAGTGGGTGGAGCTGAGTCTGGAGCAAGCATCCACGACCAATCTGGTGAGTCTGAACGCCCCCCTTACCCTGACAATGCACAGGGGGTGCAGTAAATCAATATTCCCTGTGCGCTGCCAGGGCCAATGGTGTCACTGCATGCAGAGATATGTGGGCAACTGTGCATGGTCAACCTCCGGCCCCTACCCCGGGGGATGGAAATATCACTCTTACTGCACCCTGGGTGACATCACAGCTATGGCTGTCCTTGTGCAGCACACATGTGTCCTGAGAAAGTCCAAGTGCCATAGTGGACCCCCTCAGCCCAACCCATGGAATAGCCACCTTGGAAGCACAAGGGGAAAAGTGCACCGTCAATGGAGTGTACACCCTCAGCAGCCACTACACCCACCTTGCTGTGGTCAGAGGCAGTGACTTGCCAACAACCATGCACTACAATCCACATGTGTGGGATGTTCCTCAACCATGCAGCATGTGTGACTAGCAAGCCAATGTACCAGTATGCATGTTGACTGACAGCATGACATTGTTCACTCAACAGGGTCGCAGCCAACTCAGGAGGAGGGAGAAGGGACATCAACCTTCCATGGCTGGGCCTCCAGGTCAACACCGGCCAGTGACGGGAAGGGCAGGTGAAGGGAACAGCAAGTGTCCAGCTGCACTACACCTGCCAGTGTCAGCGCAAGCACTGCACCCATTACCAGTGATGCAGTATTGGGAACATGCCCACAGGCACTGCACCCCTGGCACCTGTGACTGCCCACTAATAGCCAGCCAATGTGGATGTGGAGGGGGAGTCAGCTGCTGGCAGGTGTGCAGGAGGCACAGTGCATCCCACCACCCAACAGACCCATGAGACGATTCTGACACCTGAGCAGGGAGACCAGCATCATAGCCAGGAGTCAGAGGGTGACTTGGACATCAGATCCTATGGGTCACTGTGCTTCAGCCCCAGTCCTCCCCACAGCCCTGAACCCATGCCACAGGCCAGACAGGATGAAGCAATTGTGAGGAGACTGGATGTGATGGAAGAGCGCCAAGTGCGTCTAGAAACACTTGCAGATGGGGAGGTCCTCCACCTCCAGGCCATCCGGGACTGTATACAGGGTGCCACTCGCAGAATTGTGAGAGCCATGGCCTGTGACTGACGTCAGGCAGCTGCAAATTCTTCCGCCCTGACTGTCTATGGACAGAGGGTACGGGAGCTAACAGAAGGCAACTCAGCCATTGCCAAGGCCATGCAGGCCAACATGCAGTTGACCATGCAGCACATCTGGGGGCCAAGGTCAGAGCAATTCAGCTATGTCACCTCCACAGAGGGCTCGTTGGTCAGCACCCCAAAGTGCCACTCAGCATGCGTGCTATCCCATAGGTGCTGGGGACACCAGTAAGGGAAATAGGCCACACAAGTGACTGGACAAGTGTTGTTAGGCACAAGGGTGTGCCGGGAATGGTGTTGTGAGGGGGAGGCTGTGTTGGGGATGGTGTTGGGGAGGATATGTTGGGAATGGTGTTGTGGGGAGGGTGTGTTGGGGATGGTGTTGTGGGGAGGTGGGAGGGTGTGTTGGGGATGGTGTTGTGAGGAGCGGGAGGGTTTATTGGGGATGGTGTTGTGGAGAGGGGGAGGGTGGGTTCGGGATGGTGTTGTGGGGAGGGGGCATGGGGGACGGTGTATGCAGAGTTCCACAGTAAATATCAGTTCACTTGAAGCAATGCTTGGACAGTCCTTATTTGTGTACACGCGTTTCATTCTTGACATGACAATCTGTACAGTAGTGTATGACATGTGGTCAGAATAGTGCTCAGAACAAATTGTCAATGAGTTCTTGACGAACTGTACATTGGTCCCTGGCCTCTGCCCACCCACTGCGTGGCAGTGCATCATCCACAGGCACGGTGTACAGGCACGGTATCTGCCTCTACAGCTGTTAACATGTCCACATCATGGGGTTGAGGGACATTCTTCCAGAGGCGCATGCTGTGCAGCATGGCACAGGCAAGCACCATTTTCCCACATAAATGCCCCCCCTAGTGTGGTCCAGGCACCAGAAATGAGCCATCAGGAGGCCAAAGGTCCGCTCAATGCAGAGCCTGGTCTGTACATGGGCATCATTGTAGGCCACCTCCTGTGGTGCCTGTGGATCTTGCGTGGGTGTCAAGAGCCATGGTAGCTTGGGGTATCCATTGTCACCTGCAAGGGCAAAGGTCAGAGGCATCAGTCACAGGGCATTGTGGATGTGCTGCCATTTTACTACAGCATGTTGATGTGCATTCTGTGCTTGCATTCTAAGTGTCATCGCACAACATGTCTTACATTCACAGTACATGCATGTGGGTTAATTCAGTATTCGCATTGTTCTCTTACACCATGCACCAAGCTCACAGCCAGCAGTTAACACTTACAGGGTCTGTGATTGTCATGGCAGGGTGCCATGGTGCCTTCTTGGGGCCTGTGCATTGCTCTCATGCATGTGCCCTGATGGTTGTCTAGTTGTACCTCAGCAGGTTTCTATTGTCTTCGTCCATTCTGTGTAACATCATCTACCTGAGTACATGACATTGGTACTGCCAGTGTTACTGTACTTTGGTGCTGTGTTTCACTTTGTGGTTCAATGAGTATGGATGTATGGTGTTGCGTTGTGGTACCTGTAGTAATGTGTATGTTGCAAGTCTGCAAGGGCAATGTGCATTTGCAATGCGATACAACATTGTCCATCATTTTCTAGCCCTGTGGTTTGTAGGCTGTCATTAGTGTGGTGAGAGGGCAGGTCCTGCATGTACAGGGCCTTGACAGGGCATGCATTTTTCTTTTAAGATTATGCACCCCCCTTCACATTGCTGTACTGTAGTGCTGCACAGTGGAATTGGGTGATGGCAGTAGTACTTACCCACTATCCACGTACATTGGTCTCTGTGCCTCTCCATGTATGCTGGCAGTGTACTATTACGCAGGACCATCGCATCGAGGGTGGAACCATGGAAGCGGACAGAGTAGTGTGTGATGCAGAGATCAGGATCTCAGGTGACCTGGACGTTTAGGGAGTCAAAATGCTTCCTGTTGCGTTATACCTGTTCATGTGCCTGGGGTCGGGGGCACCAGTCCAGGGCAGCAATGACATTTGGTATGTGAGCAACTGCATGGAACCGTGCCTTCATGGCATTTTCCTGTGGCGGGGTGGTGAGCAGGGAGTTATACTGGGACACATGGCGCAAGCACCTTTGAAAATGTGGGCTGTGCAATGCCGTGCAGCAAGGCCACTGAGCGCTGGAAAGTGCCAGTTGCCAGGAATTGCAAAAGAGACACTAGCTTCAGCAGTGGGGTCACAGCTGTCCTGATGTTTATCATGCTCTCTAGGTCTTCTTGGATTAAGGTGTGCAACTCACCTACGGGCTCCCTGTTCAGTCGGTTAAGGGTGAGCTGGTTGTCAGTGAGGGTCCACGGTGTGAGCCTGACCCGGGATATGGGTGCTCATCTTACATGGCATCTCCTCCTTCGTCCCTCTTCTCCTTCTCTCTTCTCCCTGCGCCCTGTGCTGGTTTTCCTGCCTGTGGAGATGAATGCCCGGCATGAGCAGCTGCATGTCCCAGGACACAATGGCTAGTGGCAGCATTGTGTTGGAAAGTGTGTTTATGGAAGGCATGCGCCTTATGTAGCCCTCTTGAGTGGATTGAGTGCACATGTGTGTTCATTTGTGACACCTGCCTGCATAACTGCACTGTGTTTTTGGTGATATTACTGTCCAATTTCGGCATTACTACCGCAATATCCCAACTTGTGATAGGACGGTAATACCGCTGACTGTCAGAGAAATTACCATTGACGGTATTAACGCTGACTCATAATTTGGTAGAACAGTAATTGTGGCGGTAATTCAGTCACCGCCACTTTTACTGTATTCCAGCCAACTCGTAAGGACCGCCTGTGACTGACCATGTCCACTGCTCTTTAAAGCCCCCTGTGTACATCGTAGCTCCTCTGATGCCTTCTGGAGCAGGGCCACACAGCAAAGAAATGTAAGGCTGAGGTGCTTGACTTCGCACTGCTGGGAGTGAGGGCAAAAAGGGGAGAAGGGTATTATACCAAGCGATAATGCACACTCCCGAGGTCTATAATGCTGAATTATTGCCCCTGATTTCGAGACATACCGTGCTGGTATAATGTGTTTGGACTAACCATTTCTTCTCACTTCATGCGCAATTCTTCAATGCAGCTTTGTCTTATGTTTGAAATATTTTGGTGGGTCACCCGAGGTGTAATATTTGTTTTATGTGGGGGCAACAAAGTAAACAAGCTTTTCCTGATGGAAACTTTTGTAGGCAGCGCCATACCATTAGTGTCTTCAGCTGAGGTATATATACAGCATAATTATAATATGTTGTGCTTTTTGTCAGATTCCCTTTTCTAAGCACTGAAACAATAGGGTTCCATGTAATAATGTCCTCGCAAAAATATCTCCTGCCAAAAATGTTGCAGTTTTTTGTGGAGACATTATTACATTGAACATGCGGGGGACACCCCTGCAACTCCCATTTTTTTTTTTTCCCAAGGAGAGCAGAGGACATCCCCGAAACCCGTCCTCATGCATAATGTCACCGTATATAATGTCTCCAATGGCTTTTCCCCGCGACATTATGTATGGGGACATTACGTATGGGGACATTATTACCTGATACCAATAATAGCACTTACTATTACCGAATTAAAAGATGCTCAGTATATCAATGGCGGAAGGATGAAGGGCTGAATCTGCCAGCAGCCTGTACTTGTGAACTGTTGGCTTGCCCCATGTCAGAGGTGAGCCCTTAACCTGTGGGGGTAGCTGACTGTGGCCAGAGGTTGCGATTTCCCGCCATTCCAACAGTTCTCTGTAAATAAAATATGTGTCTTTCTTTGAAAGAAGAGGTAAACCTAAGACCTTTGAGGAGCCGAATTTGGGGATGGGGACAGAACTACCAGGGTCCGATTAGAGCCGAGAATGGAGGCGCTTCATCACAGTAAGATGCAGTGGTAGAACTGTACCAAAAAAGTAGTGGAACCGTGACCCTGGCGGGGAGCAACGTGCAGCACATTCTTTCAAGGGTTGCAGCCATGCTGCTTGGTAGCCAATTGAGTTGAAACAGATTTCAATTTAGATGTAACTGCTATGGAATTGGAGAACAGTTCCAGAATGCTGAACATGGTTGCCAAAAGTAGTGGAACTGTTAACAGTAAAAATAAAAGTAGTGGAACTCTGCTCCTGACTGTTCCCGCTCACTTCGACCACTAGTAAAATATTTTCAAAAATGACAGGCGAGGTTGGGCAAGAGCAGGAGACGGGCCATTCTAATCCTTTTTATTAACAGAACCAGAACCAATGGACAGGGTAAGCCCTAAAACAGTGGGGGAGGGGTACTCGTCAATATACTCAATGGGAAGTGACACCATGGGAAGTGAGCATATCTTCAAGTGAAATGGGCACATTCCATTCAATTGACCTTTTCTAATAGAAGAAAGAGCACAGAACGAATGAGCATAAGCCAAAAAAAATAACCTGAGTGAGGAGATTTTCCAATAGCGTTGCTGGCCCAGAATAAAGGGTGTGCATCTTTAAATCTAACAATCTATATCACAATAATCGCTTCAAAACTAAATCCAAATAGAAGACATTTAATATGGACTTTGATCACACTTTCATGTGATCTCCGTGGGCAAGTGTATGGTCTGAGAATATGACAACCTGGCTTCCAATGGCGTGTACAGACTCTTTTGACTGGGGTTGCCCAAGTGGGGCACTGACCTATGCAGGTGGCATGAACTACGCGCGCACACAAACATAATGATCATAGTTTAGTATAGTGGGGTGGCACCTGGAGTGGCCAATCAGATTCTAGGGGTTGCACGCGCCACCCCAGGCCACTCCCTGCACACGCCACGGCTGGCTTCAAATCCTAACGCACACACAATTCAATTAAAAGAAGCAAACACACTTTTTTGAATGCAGGCCGCAAAAACACCTACGGCGGGAGGGACCACACCCGAACTCTGTAAAAAAAAAAAAAGTGGGCTACAGTAGCTGTCCACACGCATGTACCCTCGACTTGTGCCCTGAGGAACGAGTCTTATCTGGCCATGTCAGTAGGCACTTCAGCCCTCCTTCCCCTCCTCCCCCGCCGGGTGACCCTGTGCACAAACAGCACTTGTGCCTTGCCTTTAGTAAAGTTGTAAGTGCAAAAAGCAAAATAACGAGACCTCATATCCACAGAGCCTGGACTCAGGAGTTACACGCTAAACAACTCTCTGCACCAGCTTCTGACTCATTGGGGAGGAGCGCCTTAGAGCGAGTTAACTTGGATATTTATTTTATTTCATGTGTAGGTGTGCACTTAGCCCGTGGGCGTCTAGGCGCTAATTGCATGCGGTGAGGAGTCACGCAGTTAAAACATCAGTTAGCAGGCTGGAAGGCTGCTAATGAAACAGTTGGGTTTTCAGTCTTTTTGGGAACAAGGTGTAGGAAGGCTCGGATGTCAAGGCAGTCCCCTGAGATAGCTCAATGTTCTGTTTCTTCACAGTAGTGTTCAAAGTGCGGGGGGGGGCGGTGGGGAGAGGGCGTCGGGCAGATCCCTTTGTCCTGATACTGTCTAGGAATCATCTAAGACCAAACAATTGTGGTGTCCTTGAAATGGGCCACGCAAGAGCACTTTAGGGACCCTCTGCGCGAAATGATGAAAATGCAGAGGAAAAAATAAAGTGTGGAAAGATGGCGTCTCGCCCAAATGGCAGCTCTCCTTGATGTCGGTTACCTGTCCTGGTTTTTCATTTTGAAGTTCTAGTGCAGAGGCAGATTTAAGGAGGGTTGAAAACGGCAAAAAAAGGGAGGTGTCTCAATGCAAGGCCCTCTTGCCAGGGCCCGCTAACCTCCTTTATCTCAGGAGCCTCCCTCCTTGTTAAAGGTAAGAAGCTTCCAAGTGCACTGTGCTGATGGGTGACAACAGCAACGTGAAAACATGCCAGAAGCTGAACTTAGAAGTTTTTTTTAACATGTAGCCTGACAGCAGCCTCTGCAGATACGACGTCTCGTTAGTTTGCAAATTATTTGCATTATATGTTGTGTTCGTGTTTGCTTAGAGAGCGATTCTACTCATTTCGGCTGCCTGGTATCTTTTTGTTTTATAGAACAAATTCTTCGCTTTTCTAAGCCATATATGCAGAAAGCATTATACATTGGCTCTAAATCTTAAACCTGGAGTGTGGATCATGCTGTCTATTGTCTTAAAAGGAGAGAACCGGGAAACCTAGGCTTAAATCCCAGCTTCCCTACTTGACAAAATGATGTGCTCCTGGGCACATCACCTTATATCACTGTAACATATTAACCTATCTGTAAAAATTGAGATCTACAGGCAGTGTTCAGTATGGAGTGATATATACAAACTCTCACTTACACATGGTTTAATATGCCATAGTTCTCTTTCATATATAGAACCCAAAAGCCATGTGCAGCATACATTCCACTGTGAAAATGGATCATACTCTAGGGCAATAACAATAAGAGTGATCATTGATATAGTGCACACAGCAAACTGAATAGTCATTTAGTGCACTCATTGGAATGCCATCTCAGGTTAAGTAAAATATTGTTTTAATGGCACATGTACATTTGCAAATACCCTAACTTTTGGTGTCTGTGCCCCTGTTCACAAGGAGAGGAAGTTACTGACGGGCCCCTAGGTCAGCGCTCACCCTCTAGAACTTGTAAGACAAGATAGCTGCACCATGTGAGGACAGGGGGTGCAGGATTCACTTACTCTGACATGACTCAATAACGAGGACTCAGTAGTTTGGCAAAGGGAAGTCCGTTTAATGATACATACATCAAACAGGGAAACAAATGGGAATCAGCTGTAGTGCGATCACCGGTCTCGCTCTGACTTCCACGAACTTTGGTAGAACAGCAATTCTTATAGGCACAAATCGTCATCACTGACGTCTAATTTCTATAAAAACTCATCATGCAATATAATTGGTTAGGAAAGGTAACTTAAGTATAGGTGCTATATCTGTATATAGAAATAAAGCATGTGGATTGGATAACTCTTATCAGGTGGGCGTCTACGCCCATCCCTCTACAACACACGTGATTGACGTCACTACAAGTACGCCGTCTCATTGGTTAAAGTGTCTATAGGACCCTAGATTACATGGTCCATTGTGATTGGGCAAGTTACACCCCTAGACATAAATCTCCATTTTAATTAGCAGCATGCAGAATAGACATCCAGGTGCCTAGTGCCCCAAGATTCACCCTTCCTCCTTTCCATCCATCAATGTTTTAGGGCTATGTGTCAATTAGTTGGCTGGGTATGGCCTCGGAACTGTAGCCTCTTATTAGGAAAAGTTATGGCATCCTCGGGTTCTGGATGACATCAGACGGTGGTACCTCTTTGCGCCTGGCTGGTCACGTGTTGGTTCACCGTGAATCTGCTTCAGTTTCTAGCCTTTTGTGCATTTAATTCTGTGTTAGCCTAGCCACCTGCATGGGCCCCTCTTATCTTGACCTTCATGAGGCAGGCTGGTATGCTCTGAAGTTTGAGTCTTGTTAGCTGATGCTCTCCTCCCCTTCTCTGGTTGATCTCGATTTCCTAGGCATGAGCCGCTCATTTTTGAGTTTCGATTCCGCTCCTTCTCTTGACTTTGGCTGGGTTTCGAAACTTGGCCTGTTAGGCCTCTGGCCGCCTGGGTACATTTCTGCTTTTACAAAATGGAGTCGCACTTGTGTAATGTGCCTTATTCAGGTAGATATATGTTTGGCACTTGCCGCTCTATCTTCTACTAAGCATTGAAAGCAGTATCGATTTCTTAGCATCTTGCGTTTCAAGCCTATTTACACACGTTTAACAGGTCGGTTGCTTCCATCTTGTCCCGTAGCACCGTTTCCGTATGTTTTAACATTGTCTCTTCTCTGTGTCCATTACATTTATTTCGTAGTTACTCGTACTGGCGTGGTTCTCTTCAATAGCCGCTTTTTTCATTCACAAGTCTGTTCAGGCCCTTAAGTCATTTCCAATGGCCTTCCATTAAGGTTTTTGGAGTCTCTTCATGGACCGTGTGTAGGTACTCTTCATTCCGTATCAGCAGCTGGTATGGCTGTCTGATAGGGTACAGCGCTGCCCAGGGTTGTCGAGTTATGGTTGCTTCAACAGGTACGGATCTTCTTATGTACACAGTGCAAAGTCCCAGTGTGGCTCTCTGTCGGTTCATTTGTTCCTCATACGACACATACCTTGGTGAGTACCCTTTTGGCAGCTCTAACTGAGGGGCAGGGGTGCAGGTTATGCCTGGGACCTCCTTTACACTCCCCCCTGTGGTCGGTTCATCGACCACTTCTGCTTCATTCTTCATCTCTGTTTCTTTAGATTCTACAGTGTTTTGTTCATCCTCCTCAGGGTTGGCACATGATGGCGTGAACATGTGCGTCTTTGGAGTCCATATTTTTATCACGCCTTTCAAACTCCCTGCTGTTTTGACATGTTCATCTTTGTTCCAGGTCATAAACTGGCATTGTCCATTTGAACTGCAGTAGATCCATTTTCCTTCGTACCTTCTAAATTTCTTGGGATAAGTGAACTTCGTTCCTTCTGGCGCAAATTCACTGGCCTTCACGAAGTCCATTATTTCTTCATCCGTCAGGTCTCGTGGCTTCCAATCTGGCTCGACATCGACCATAATTTTCATCCCAATGGCTTTCTTTGCAGTTTTCTGGCATTGTGTGATGATTATCCTGATAACACAGAATCCTAGCAGTACCATGGCTAGTAAGGCTCCCAGGAACTTGAATATATCAGCCATCCATTGCGGTACCCATGAGAATAGGTTCCTGAACCCGCTGTCATCGTCCACTTCATCTGTTTCATCGGTCATCTGGTTTTTTAGAGTTGTCAACAAGCTTATGGCCTCTGTGAGGGTTCCATTTTCTTCATCGTGTGATGGTATAAATGTGCAACATGATTCTCCGATCTTTGTGCAAACACCTCCATCCATTGCGGTGATCATGTCAAGCACATATCTGTTCTGGAAGGTCATCAGTCTGACTGCTCTCAGTTCTTCTTTGATCGCGTTGAATCCTTTTATTGTGGTAATGATGGTCTGCAATAACTCCTATCTGGTTATTTGCAACCATTTAGCATTCACTCCAATTTGGATGTCCGGCAGGAGCAGTGTGTTGAATAGTGTTGAGGTGAGGCTGAATAGCCTGTGTTCGTATGGGATTGTATAGAATGCCTCTTCGGATTTAGCGGAAAAGTAGTTTTCTCTCTTCATCCTGGATACCAGTTCCGCGGATCTCCCTTTCCTTAGATGAGCATCTGCTTTCGGGAAACTGTCCAGATTTAGGCTATTTTTTGGAATCACTAGTGCAGGAATGTGGACGTTCACCAGTGTGCATATGCCTCCCCAATTCTTCGGTAGTCTTATATATGCCTTCAATCCACACGCCCAGTAATGGTCCATGATGACTGCGGTACCTTGTGTCATTCCTGGAGCTTCAAAGATTCTTCCGCAGTTTACATTCTCTCCCATTTTCCTTGTGCCATTACTTCTGAAGCATAGTTTTGGACTTTCCAGTGGTACTATTTACAGGGGTCCTCCTCTGTCTTCGACCCATGTTAGTAGTTTTACCAATTTTGGCCATAGAGGTTTGCATAACCTCTGTGAGTTTTCTATTGCTTCTTGCCAGGCTCCAAGGACCATCCAAGCTCGGCATATTACTACTCTTTCTTCCCATCCATTTGGCGAAACCACTGACCCCCAGATCTGCATTTGGCCTCTGTTCTTCCAGATTTGAGCTTCTGCCATTTATCCTTGGGCGTTCAGTCTTGAGTTTATTTCCCATCTTATTCCTGATCCTTTGACGTCAGGGTTCTCATATCTGATCACATGATTCTTGGTGTGTGCCCTATTTCTTGTTTTGATGTCCTGAACGAACCCGTCTTCATCAGGGTAATCCTTCTCGTTGGCCCATATCAACGAGGCGTCTCTTCCCATAAATTGTCCTCTGGTGTTACACATTGCCACATGTGACTTACAGTGTGCTTTAGGGACATCAATTTCTACAGCCACGAAGATTTTGGATTTTCCCATGCAGTATGGTAGTAGCGCACAGACGAAGCATTCACCTTTCGACTGCCTTCGCCCTACTTCCTTCATGTGTTGGTACCATTTGTTGTTTCCGAGATGGGCTGTGCTGTCCAGGTAGTCATTAAGTTCATTGTTATCTTTATGCGGTCTTCTCTTGATTCTCAGCGTTGTCCTGTAATTCTCTATTACTACGTCTATGAATGCGTCGGTACTACTTTTCCATTTCGGGCATCTTGGTGGAGCAGGCTGCCTTGACTGTATCACTGGGGTAGGGGACGGATTTGTGCTTCCTTTCCTTCCCTTTTGCAGTCTGCCATAAACTTCCCGTAGCCACCATTGGTTCATCAGCCTCCCCACCTGTGGCTGTGTTGTAGGTCTGTGGCTTGTTGCTTGTGTTGGAGCAGGTGTGCTTGCTGTTATAGTTTCTGTAGTTCTGTTCATCAATTCCTCATGCAGTTTCTTTGCTCTGACGATAAATGGGAACAAGTAACCTATTAGCACGTGTGTCTTTTCTGTGAGTTCTTCTTTTGTGGCCACTTCTGTTTTTTCAAGGTATTTTACTATTTCCTCCTTCTTTGGCATTTCATTCGATTTTTCTTGGTTATCTCCACTATTCTCTGGAATTGGGTGTTTGGCAGGCAGTTTCTTCTTCCCTGCTGCCTTCGTTGGAGGCCTAGTAGACATTGGCACTTGCCCTTGTTTATGTGCATTCTGTGTGTGGGTGCGTGCTGTGGCCAGTGCTACATTATCATTCATTCCGTGCTGACCCTGTCTCCAGCTTTTCTCTCCACTCATCACTTCACGTGTATACGTATCACTGCTAATTACAATCAAACTTAACTCATTTGCTCAATCATTAGCCTTTCTTGGAACTGGAATCACAATATAGGGTCTGGGCGCTCTTGTAGGCCCCTGACGTTCGTTATCCAGTGGGTTTACAGATAGGGGGACACTTCGTGCACCAATAAAGAAGGCAGTCCTGATTGTTAATGACAGAAAGACAATGATGATCACCAAACATATACACATGGTAGATCTGTAAGATATCTGGCATTTTCTCCCAGGAAAGCGGGGGCGCCTTTCTGTTGGGGGTAAAACCAAGTTACTGTTCTGTGCCCCCATTTCGAATGAGTTCATAGTCAGTTATTTATTTCTTCTTTTGCTCTGGTCAGTTGCTGTAAAGTTCAGTAACTAATAAAGTGATGCGTGCTATTCAAATGTCCCTTCTCACGAGTAACAAAAATGAATGGCCTCCTCAAAAGCAAATTGTCAAAACTATATAACTCCCTAAAGAACAATTGGGTGTGTGTACCTCTTATCCCTGGCACTATTCCAGTTTCGCACACAACCCAGCAAGGGCCACCACCTGTCCCCCCACGAGATAGTGACTGGCCAACGCATGCAAACCCCTCTATCGCCAGTAAGAAGAGCATCAGATGCTCACAACACAGCCACCATTTTACTAGAGGAATTCAAACAATATCTAACACAACTCACACGTGCAATTAGATGCATAATGAAACAAATCACACCCGCCTACACAGAAAACAAAGAGACTACAACTGCCTCCCTGACTGACACCACCCCAGAGCAAGGTTTGTTACCAGGGGAGTGGATCTATGTCAGAAGTTTCATCCGCAACTGGAACACACCCAGATTCCACAGACCTAATGAGGTGGTTTTTTCCACCCCACTTGCAGTAAAAGTAAAAGGGCTAAGATATTGGCAACATCTCTCAGATGTTCGCAAAGCCCAAGGTAACACCACACAAAGCACACCGACTGAGAATGACCAAACGACCTCAACATAAGTAGCCCTAAATCAACCTTATCTGTGCATGTAAAATATGTTAAAAACATGCATTGCTGCTAGAGCATGGGCTACAAGAAACTCTCTCTCTCTCTCTCTCTCTCTCTCTCTCTCTCTCTCTATCTCTCTCTGTGTGTCTTTCCCTCTCAAACCCACCCCATTCTTTCCCTCTTCGCAGGTGCCACGATCATGGAGATGACGCCACTGCGAAGTTTACCAAATATAGATAGCAGCAGGAATAGAATGAGTTCTTCAAGGATGTACAGTTATGACTGTGGATTGAATTTTGTAGCAATCTTATTTAATGTATAGATGTTAGCCTTGGGCATTTACTGTGGGGCATCTTTTATCTGGGGTGACCATATAAATGAAGGGAGGGGGGCAAATGGACATGGGATGGATACAAATGGACCTGGAATGAAAGCACACCCTTAACCCTCACAGGTTTACATCTAAATACGACAAGAAAGGTCCCAGGTATTATAGTATTAACCAGAAATGTAAATGTACGGTCACCAGATGCCCCAAATGGCACTTCTACTCCCTCTGTAGTAAATAACACCCAGTCGAGGCCACGAGGGGGCGCGGGCAAGATGGCCGCCTGAATCTCAAGCTCCCCGCATGGCCCCGGGAAACTCATGGAAAAACATGCCTTAAGTGCTTTCTAACCCCAGCTATCAGCGATCATTGATAAGGGGAACCGCTGTGGACTACCCAGAAGCTGGTCCGGACTTCGGAGATGCCCCCGTTCCCGAGATAACGACCTGTGAACTGCGACCCCCCCCTGCGCCCGGGAGAAGGCCCCGGATGGGAGCCGCGCATCGCCTAGCTGCGTAGTGGTGGGAGGAGTCGAGTTCCCCACCCGCTTTGACTCAACACACAGGGCCCAACGCCGGGCGGGCCTTCCGAGAAGCTCCAACGGTTGCCGGCGACCGGCCCATCCATCATTGGGGATACGGGGGCACCACCGCCACACCTACCACTTTCACCACCAGTGCTTCGTCCGTGCCCGAGCCGACGCGGCGGTGCACTGTGGAACCATCTCAGCGGCCCACATTTCTGCACCTGACTGCCGTCCCAACGGCCTACCTCCCCACAGCCCCCACGGTGCTCCGGATTAGTGGCAGAGGCACCCACCCGACCACCGTAGAAGGCTCAGGCCGTCGCGGGAGCGCGCCTGGGCCACCCCGCCACCTGGCAGAGACCCCAGGAGAACCCTATAGCTTGGTGCGATCGATACCCCATGAACTGGAGGGAGACCCTTGCGGAATACCACTACACGCCTGGGTCCCTCGAAATGGATACCGGCCCTGTAGCCTCGCAACCCCCGGACATGAATGCAATACAGAGTAACATCCAAACGATCCTAGAAGAGATTAGGCGTATGAGGACAGACATGGGGGCCAAGTTGGCGGACCTCACGGCCAAGGTTTCAACGCTGGAGGATCGGGTAGAAGGGGTCGAGTGCAACCAGGCATCGACGGACATCCTTGAGGCACAAATGGAAACTAGATTTCAGGAACTGCACCACCGCGAGGAGGACCTCCGGCTCAAGGTCGACGACATGGAGAACCGGGAGAGGAGAAACAACTTGAGAATTTTTGGCCTTGAGGAGACGGAGGGAGAGACCCCGGTTGGCCTTAAAAGCAAAATCCAAGACATCATCAGGATTGTCCTGGGGTTGGACTCGGGGGAGACCCTCCTGCTTGATAGAGACCATCGGGCCGGTGGGGGGGGTAGAGGTCCACGCTCGGTTCTTGCAAGATTTCACTACTATAAGGACAAGGCTAGGGTGTTGGAGAGGGCTAGAACCCTACGGGACATTCAACATGGTAACTCCAGGGTGACGATTTACCAGGATCTCTCGGCCCTCACTCTCCAGATGCAAAAGAAATGCGGCACTATCACCAGATGGCTACAAGAAAAGGGGACACGCTATTGCTGGGGCCACCCATTCCAACTAGCATTTGAATGGCAGGGCCAGAGATATCAACTAGTCACAGAGGCGGAAATCCGAAGGGCCACCGAGGATCTCACAGGTGACATCGCGGGACCATCAGAAAATCGGGACGAAACCAAGGGAGACCACCCTCGTGCCCCTCGAGGCCCAGACCTCTCCCAGGGGAAGCTAAAGGTTAAAGGCTCACGTAAATTCCGGAAAACCAAACATCCACCCACAGACCGAGGAGATCCTATATGAGCATACGAGCAGCAACCAAGGCTCGCCTTTCTGTACAGAAGGCCTGATCCACACCCCACGGGAGCACGCGACGATTCATGGAGCCCGCCGTTCATAGTGTTTTTGCCCCACGACCTGTGGAGGGTTCTTTGTTTAATGGACCTTGGTCAGGGTTGAAGTGTTGCCCATTTAGAGGCTGTTGAATGGTTTTATTGGAAGATGCACGGCGACTCCACACGGACAACGGCCGGCGCCTCTCCAGGCCTCATATCGTGATACGCCCCGCCAGGGACACAGGAGACACGACCAGGTACCGGGCCGGGGGCGGCATGGCTTGGGAGTCGCTACGGCCGGTTCCCCGCCGCTGATCAGAAAGGGCCAGCGCTTAACGAAGACAGGTTGAAAAGCGCTACACCTAAGAAAATGTTTTCCCGGGGCCAGGGAAGCGACCCTGGTGGTTCGTTGCCAGTCACATCCCCACCCGGGGACACGGCGGCCAACGCCCCATAAAAAGGGTAAGGGGGAGGGGGGAGGGGGGAAAGGGGGAGAGGTGTAAGGGGGGAGGGGGTTTGCCCCCGGTGGGGTTCGAGAGGAAAGGGAAAACCAGCTCAAACTATGGACACTTTTTTTGTAACGGGCTCCGAGGAGCAGACACTTAGAGGCGATTTCAGTGCGCGTAATGAAAAATGACAATGATTGAAGCAAAGATAGGCACGTTGAATGTCAAGGGCCTTAACTCCCAGAACAAGAGATCTCTCACGAGCAACATGTTCCGTAAGCAACACCTAACGGTTCTTTTCCTACAGGAGACACATTACAGGCAAGGCAGGGAATCGAAGATCAAGGGGAAAGATATCGGGTGCAATTACTGGGCCTCACACAGAAGTTCTAAGAAGGAAGGGGTGGGAATCCTCCTGAGCAGGGCGTTCCATCTCACAGACATAGAAACCAAGAGGGGGTTTGGTGGTCGTTTTCTTGGCATTAAGGGAACCTGTGAGGGAGAGCTTGTTACCCTGGCCACTCTATACGCGCCCAACTCAAAACAAATACACTTTCTCACCCAGGTCTTTCATGTCATGGACGAGTAGGCAGAGGGAGCCATGATACTGAGGGAGGGGACTTCAACCTCATAATGGACCCGAGGCTTGATTGGTGGTCCGCGAGAGGGGGGACACCCAGGGGCATCTCCAAGGACAATCTGGTCCTGCAGGCCCTCCTCGGAGAGCACTATTGGGTGGACATCTGGCGAACAGCAAACCCGAACCAGGGTGGGTACACCTTCTTTTTGCCCCCTCTTTGCACCTACACCAGAATCAACCTTTTGTTAATCTCGAAAGAGGGGAACGGGGTGGCACAACAGCCGAAGGTGGAAGCCATAACTTGGTCAGACCACAAACTCCTCATAACGAATTGGTCACTGCCCATCTCCCCAAGATCTTACCAATGGCGTTGCAATGACACACTCCTCAGGGACCCAGTATTTCGAGATTTCATGAGGCAGGAAATGCTGGCTTACTTTGAGACAAACGACACCGGCGAGACAGACATGTCCATGGTGTGGGATGCCGCAAAAGCCACTTTCAGGGGCCTTCTCATAGCGGAGGGTTCGAGACGTAAGCAGGAGAGAGGCCTAATCGAGGGTAAACTCCGCACAGAGTTGGGCGCTCTGCAAGCCAGACTGGGCCTCTCGGGGGTGGATCGACGGGCTCTCCTAGAGGAGATGCAGGGCAAAAGACAGGAACTCCACACGGTCCTCATAGGGGAAGTCATCAAGAAAATGAGATACACCAAGCAGAGGTACTACGAACGGGGAGATAAGGTGGGGACCCTACTGGCGCAGAGGGCTCGGGCTGCAGGGTTGAGAGGGGAGTCACTCGTCTCAGGGATGGAGTGGGCAGGATTCACGGGGGCCGCGAGGAAATAGTGGAGTGTTTCGCTGACTATTACAGCAAACTCTATTCCAAAAAGGCAGGCGAATCACTGGAGGATATCCACGCCTACCTGGCAGAACACCCTCTGCCTGTCCGATGGGGAGCTAGAAGTTCTGGAGAGAGAGATATTGGAGGAGGAGGTGGAGGGCGCCATCAAAAGACTGAAGGTGGGAAAGGCACTGGGGGAAGATGGCTACACAGCCGATTTTTACAAACAGACCCAACCCGTCCTGTTGAAGCCCCTGGCCAAACTGTTTAACCAGATCAGGAACCGGGAGTCCATCCCACCGACATTTTTGCAGGCCCTCATTACCGTTATACCCAAACCCGGCAAGGACCAGACGGAATGTGGGTCTTATAGACCCATCTCACTCCTCAATCTGGACGCTAAGATCTTTGCCAGAATTCTGGCCACCAGACTTCAGAGTTGCCTCCCGCGCCTGGTACACCCCGACCAAGTGGGATTTGTCTTGAACAGGCAGGGTTCGGATAATATGCGGAAGATGCTCCATGTGCTCGCCTCGAGAGGGTTCCGCGACGAAGGCGCGCTTCTGCTGGCCCTTGACGCGGAAAAGGCCTTTGACAGGGTCAGCTGGGCCTTTATGAGGGAGGTATTCACGACCCTGGGTATGGGCCCGAGGTGGCTAGGTTGGATCTCCGCGGTCTACTCTTCCCCCTCCGCCAGAGTGGTGGAAAATGGGACCGAGTCGAGGACATTCCCCCTTGAGCGTGGTACACGGCAGGGATGTCCTTTGTCCCCCCAATTTACGCGCTTGTAATGGAACCATGGGCAATCTCGATCCGCAACGATGCGGCCATCAGGGGAGTACAGGTCAGAGAAATGCAGTGCAAAGTCTGCCTTTTTGCTGACGATGCACTGCTCTATATCACAAATCCAACCCAAACAGTCCCCCGAATGCTGCAGGGCCTCTCGCGCTATGGGGACCTATCGGGGTACAAAGTTAATCTGGAGAAATCGGTGGCGTTCGTAGGGGGTAATTTATCAGACGCAGAGATGACCTTTGTTAACGGGTTCCCCTTCAAGCTGAGAGACAACGGATTCCAGTACCTTGGAGTCCAGCTCACCCGCGACCCCGAGGGCCTATACCCGGCCAATTTCCCCCCCCCTCTGGTCAGCAATTCGGAAAGACATAGAGCGATGGTCAGGGTCGGGGCTCTCCTGGATGGCACGCCTCAACTTCATAAAAATGGTAATCCTTCCCAAGTTTTTATTTCTTTTCCAAATGCTCCCGGTGTTGATCCCCAAAACCTTTTTCAAAGAAAAGAAGCGAGTCCTCCTCAACTTTCTCTGGTCAGGGAAGAAACACAGAATCTCCTACGAGGTACTGACCAGACCGAAGGAGGATGGAGGGGTGGGATACCCTGACCTTGAAACATACCATAGGGCCTCCCAACTGAGGGTCCTGGTCGACCACTTTACCCCGGGGACGAAAAAACAAGGGGTGGCCATGGACAACGGGCCTCTCGCGCCCGTCACCATAGAGGAATGGCTCTGGGTCCTGAGGAAAAAGATCCCCAGAAGTGTATTGTATCATCCAGTCCTAAAAGTGTTGTGGTCCCTATGGAAAGAGGGAGGGGGTTACTACCGCTGGCTCACAACCTGGCCCTCCCCCCTTCCTGGCCAAGATGGCAGAGCCAGCGGCGTACCAGACGTGGTTCGAGGCAGGCCTTAGCAGGACTGGTCACCTCTGGGTGGGGGGCTCTTTCTTACCTCTGAAAGACCTGGAGGAGGCCCTGGGGATAGGCACCCTGTCCCCCTTTCGCTATCGCCAGCTTAAGGGAGTCCTGACCGAACCATCCTGGGGGGACACCCTCAGGAGAGACCTTACAGATTTAAAAAAACTCCTCCTTCTGGCGAGGAGCTCCAAGGGAATAATATCCCGCCTCTACAAGCTCTTCCTCTTTTCTGTCCCTCGAGACCCCCCACCTGCACGCACACAATGGGGAAAGGACCTGGGTGTGGAGATCGACGACGAGAGGTGGAGGGAGATGTGTAGGCGGGCCAACCGCTCCACGGCCTCACTCCAGTATCGCCACCAGGCCCTCAAGGTATTACATCGCTGGCACTACTCCCCGCAGTGGATTGCTAGAATGAGGCCGGGGTACGATCCACATTGCTGGAAGTGTAGGACCGAAAGGGGGGATTATATTCACATGTGGTGGAGGTGCCCTATGGTCCAAATATACTGGGAGGAGGTTTTGACATGGATTAAGGGGATAGATGGGGTAGAGCGGCCTTCCTGCCCCTGGCTTCTTCTCTTCGGAATTGACATTGGGGACAATCATGAAAGTACCCATGACCACATGCTCCAGGTCATGTTGGTGGCGGCTAGGTGCTGCCTGGCACAAAAATGGAAGAACCCTGGAATGCCCGGGGAAAAAGCATGGGTAACCAAGGTACGGGCCATTTATGACATGGAATTCCTCACGCATTTACTTGACGAATCTAGATCCAACATCGAGGAAATATGGCTCCCCTTTTTCGAAAAATACGGCCGCGCAGTGTAATCTTGGGCTCTGGACCCGGAGAACCCCCTCTGGGGGCCCCAGGCCAGCGTTCGTCGGTCCAACTCTGAACCCTTCAAAGCTCGGCCCATGACTTCGGCGTGCCAAGTGCACAACATGTAGACTTTGCTATGCTCTTTCGGAACCCGTCAAATAAGCAATTATTGGGAACTTGAACTGGTGGGTGGTGGAGGGGTGGGAAGGGGTGGGTGTTAGGGGTTATAACTGGTTTCCTGTTCATTCATGTTTAAGTATGCTCTGCATTGTTGTAACACAGGTGCGAAACCTAATAAAATTTGATTTAAAAAAAAAAAATAACACCCAGTCATCTATCTCAGTATTTAACATGCTGTCCACCCCAGCCCCTAAAATGATTATAAGGTGTTCCGCTTTTTGACGCTGTCGTAGCAAATAACACAATGTTTAATACAACAAATAACACAGGCAGCAACTCCCAATCCACACTTTGCAATAGTTTAATGTTTCAGATATTAAAACCTTTTATACATCATTCTTTGTGTAAAACTACAATTGCCCATAGAGCGGTGAAGGGAGGGAAAAGGTTCCCCCTGTGTAACAGTAAATGAAAACGACAAACACACCTGCATACGTATGATGCATACAATGGCTTAGGATTAGATGCAGTGGAAGACCTTCACCATCCCGAACATTCAAACTGTTGGTATTCGGATATGAGTGCAATGGGAAGGCGAACGTCTAATGGGAGTTTCTATGTTTGCTCATTAATACTGCATGCGTCAGGGGCGCCCCAAGTCTTAATGACATGAAAGGTACCATTAAATTAAACACAATTCATCTTGCACTATGTAGGACAAAAGGCACCTTTCAAGCACGCTGTATATTGAACTGCAACTAATATGATAAGGTACTAATAACATAATGTATTACTGAGTTTCCAAGTTACTCATGTTATCACTAGTAAAAATCACTATATACACAAAGTAAAATGTATACGTGTATTTTTGGAATAACATTTGTTTATCAAAGTCATATAAGACATTAAATAATTGACTGAGGTTTTCTTCAGTATAGATAGGTGTGCATGGGACGGGAGTGTCCATAAGTTGTGGACATTGAGCTGTTTCCATTATAGAGAGTGACTTGTCATGCCAGAGTCGCATATCTCTCCCGTGCAGCCTTAACACAGTTGAATCCTTCCATTTACGAATTGACCTACATTTACCTTTGTAATTACAAATCTGGTATGCAGTCTAATTGCAACCATCATAGGGGTTACCATGGCCATGGGCAGTCAATGGGTGGGTAAATAACCAAACAACACCTCCTGCGCCTCGGAGCTGTGGACCCTGTCCCAGCACTGTACGCAAAGTTATGTTATTTTATGAGTTGTGTTGTAATGTAAAATTTAAGCATAAATACAACTGGCAAGGTACTTTCCGGTTTCATCATTTGGCTGTACTGCTTATTAAATGCAACTCTATTTTCATTACTGGTGGCAATGAGTAGACATGCCTTGAGTCTGGTTCCGCAAAAAATAACTATTTAACTATGTGATGATGTTGCTTTTTTTTTTAAAGAACAAAAGGAATATTATCATTTTCTCAAGCGTTTACACAAATCATAACATGCAACAGGCACATTAACCCTCCATAGGTAGCATTTTCTGTAAAGTCGTGAATTGACGCGGATCAAGGTTTGAGGGCCACTTTTTTTGAGGCGACAGGTGGGCCACTTTCTTTGGGTGTTCGGGGCTATTTCTTGTCCCAGTCTGACCCTGGTTGTCCAACTAGAAGCGGTATATAAAGACTCTGACTCTATCGTTATAGGCAGAAACTCTTAACGGCTAGTGCGCAGTGGAATACAATGCTGATGAATAAGAAAGAATCCCTCTTTCTCAGGTCACAACAGTGATTCTTTCTACCTGGGAACAAATGCATCTTGCTCCTTGATTGACAACTGCATGCACAGAGTAAAGTACCACTTATTCGGAAATTAGACGCCCATCTGGTAGGGCCTGAAAAGGAAAAACTGAGGGAATTTATAAAACTATTATACTTCTCTCCACCCTAGAGATAGCTATTTCCCAAGAGATCAAGAGCAATAGCTACATGGTGCGCCCCCAAGGAGGCTGATACAAGCAATGGAGAGACCCTGATTATTGGTCTGCAGTGATAAAATCGCGGCATAAATGTTGCCTATAGAAAATATCGCTGCAAAAATGCTGTGGTTTGAACCGGTAAAGATGAACCCCGTTATATCATCTAAGGGGAGCGAGGGTGTCCCCCGCTCCCATTAAATGGTATAATGGGTCTAGGGGTGGGGGGGGGTTCCCCCGTATCCTTTACATGGATTTCGGTGGCAAAACCACAGCAGTTTTGACACAATATTTTGTAACCACAGCAATTTTTGCCGCGACACATGGAACCTGATTATTTTGGAGAAAGTGTTGGTCTCAATATCAGGACTGAAATGCAATGAGTCCGGGCCACGACACACACTTTCATACGAGATTCGTACAGTTGCTTTCCCCCCAATTGGCAATGTTGTATAATTAAATCAGAGAGGGTGGACGTCTTTTGGCATCGATGGATGAATCCCCGATAACTTTGATCCCTAAGGTGGAGAGGGATCCCCAGATATATGTCTCTTACACACCAATATCATTCATTCACTTAGATGCAAGCATGTTCACAAAAATGCTGGCTAGCCGGACAGAGGTGCATCTATCTGGCCTGATTTACCCAGATTTGGCAGGCTTTGTTCCAAACAGACGTGTGCTCGATAATATCTCTTAATCGATAAGTCCCTCAGGTCAAACCTTAAATCATGCCTTCTCGCACTGGAAGCGGAAAAAGCTTCCAATTAGGTCAACCAGGGTTTCTCCATGGGGAGTTCATTAGGTTTGGGTTATGTACCAGTATGATCAAAATGGTTGAACTTAGTTACTGTGGGCTGAGGGTAACCTCTGCAACAGCTTCCCCCTGAGCAAGGTGACTGAACAGGTTTGTCCCATCGCCCTTTCTATAGAACCGTTTGCAGCTCATACCAAAGTCAACGAGGCATAAAGAGTGTCAGGTTGGGCGGAGCATCAAATAAAACCTATTTGTTCGCAGATTATGTCATATAGATTGTCCAGAATCCCAAAAAAAAAACCATGCCCTCCACTCTGTTACCAATGTTCAATTGTGTACGTGTTTCTGTGCCAGAAATGCATCGCTTTACTGTCATTTCTGTAAATAGAAATAAATAAATAAATACCTGCCAGTGTGCAAGTCTTCAAAGCTGTTATAGAGATAGCATTCCTCGCCTAGCATGATGAGTAAATATACGAGGCTACATCTAAACTATGATGGGGTTGTGGGAAGGAGGGGGCATACATTCATGTGTGGTCGTCCTGGCCACCCTTCACTTCTGCTTGGAGGTTAGGTCAATTGTTTGGTCAGCGTTGGGATTTTCGATACCAGAAACTCCCTTTGCCAGATTCATGGAATTATTTGCTTGAAAAACGCAGATTTGCCCGCATTTCTGCCCGAAACTCCCCATACTTCAAACAGGGATTTTCGGGCAGAAAGGCGCGCAAATCTGCGTTTTTCACGCAAATAATTCCATGAATCAGGCATTGTATATTGCTGCATGTGCTGGTGAATGGTGATGTGACAGGAAGGATCATTGTAGGACACGCAATGGATATCAAAACTGCTGTTGGTGGCAAAACGGATTATCCCCAGGTTGTGTGGCAGGCCGGTTTCTTCAACAAAGGTTATGTGACTCACAATAGAGTGGGATAGGCTGGCGATGGAGCGCCTCGCTTTAATTTCGCCTGCTAGGCCTGCACAGTTTTATAATATTTGAGCCCCTCCTTTTCTATGTGTCCCAGAAGATTGAGTGCATTAGGATGGATTGACTTATAAAGTGGAGCAATGAAGGAACCATGGAGAAATGTGATTTTATAGGCTCAACATAACCACGTTGTAACTGGAGGGGAGGGGGGCAGTGTGAAGAAAGCTGGAATAAGATACTCTTTTACAATGTCCTTCACCAATAAAAAAAAGTTGTAAAAAAAGACGTGACAGTAATATCAATATGGCAGGGCACACCCTCCATCTTGAAAAGGCATAATCCTGCGGCTATATAAAATGACGATGCTAAATGCCACGTGCATCTCTTGAATACAGCTATTTGGGACTTGTCTTTGCGGAAACGGATGCTAACGTTTTCTACAGGCTATACAATCACTTAGTACTTTTAAGATTGTTGTTTCTTTATTTCAAGTCCACGGCGTTTGATGACAGAAACGGCCTTTTCCTATCTTATTGATGACGAACCCACTAGGGCCTTGCAAAGGCTTTCATCCCATGTATGTTCTTCTAGTAATAATCATAATTAGGTGCCTCTCTCTTAGGCAGGAAAGCATGTTGCTTGAACTATGACCTTCGGCTTCAAACAGCTGTCATCAACAGATTACTTACTAAGAGTTTATCACCTCCAAACCCGACCTCTCTGGTCGTGTTACCAACCACTAGTAACAGCGTTGAGAGGCACTTCCACCGAAAGAAAACTATGGGCGTGGCCGCCTGCACAGCATATGGCATTTGAAACAGGCGCCAATGAAACGCGGGCACGCGCGCCTCGCTGATCCTGTACAACATGAAAACAAACAAGGGAACCGGCCAACGGTTGGTCAAAGTACACAAAATGGCTGGCAACTCAGGAAGGCTACTGACTGCAGATGCCTTACCTACCATTCTATGCAACTAAAAGGGATTTACTGACGAAGGTTTTAAAGAACAAAATATATTTTCCGTTACTTAGCTGTTTGTTCTTGTTCATGGGGTATTTGAGGGCAACCATATGTGTGTGCCAAATGGTTTTTAAGTAAATACAACATAACGCACTATCATTAAGACTCTGCATCCTCGTCAACGTGTCGGACACTTGTAAACAAACATTGAGAAAGGCAACCCTTTTGGCTTTTGTATAGTGACATGTTTCTGTATTGCAGCCATTGATATCATATACTAATATTAATCTGTGTTCTTATACCATGCTTCATGCTAGAGTCCTCATACTTCTAAGTGCTGTGGTAACAGGCATTATAATTACTCAACACAATGCTACTACGTTTCTCGACCTCTGAAGGATTAAGGGCTGAGTCCGTGCTGCTGCATGATTCGGAATGACAAAGCGCTGGCTGTCTCCATGTCTTAGGCAAGTTGTTATTGTTATTGTTATTTTGCACTTATATAGCGCCTTATATACCATTGGTATGGTCTGAAGGCGCTGGTAGGTTGAACGCCCTTGGGAACCGAGGTTCAGATCAGTAGAGAGAGTAGGGAGAGTCAAAAGGTGCGTGTGTGCACCGGATATGTGTGCAGCTCGTGCGGTACACATGTAATAGCTGATTCTTATTGGTAGGTGTGGTGGTTGAGAGATCAGGAGAATGTGTTCGTTCTGGCAGGATTTATCCGGAACGGATGTGGCTGCGTTAGGCCTGAGGAAAACGCCTGGCTGGGGGTGTGAGACCAGCAGTGTTTACATAGAATGATGTGGAGTAAGCGGTGGATGTTCGTATGGGAACAGTTATACCGAATGGTGTCATAGTATCTCTGTGTTCTAGTTGAGTGGTGATGTAAAGGAGAGAGTAAGCGTGGGGTGTGGTAAGAATGGTTATATGCTCTTTCAATGTGCTAACTTCTAAAATCACTTTCCCAGAGAGGCTACCGGGCGAACTTCTAAGTACAATTTTCCATACAGAGGCTATTGGGAACATTTCTAAATTCAGTTTATCAGCGAGGCTATTTGGCACACTTCTAAGTGTAACGTTCGCGGAGGCTATTGGGTACACTTCTAAATGCACATTTTCACAGAGCGTCTACTGGGCTACATTTCTAAGTTCAATTTTCCAGAGAGGCTATTGGGCAAACTTCTACTTGAGACTTTCCAGGGTGTTTATTGGATGCACTTCTATAATCAATTTTCACAGATGCTATTGGTAGCACTTCTAAATGCAGTTTTCACAGCGTGGCTAATGGGCACACTTCTAAATGCCGCTTTCACAGAGGATATTGGGCCCATATCTAAATTCAATTTTCCACAGAGAGGCTACTGGGCGCACTATTAACTTCATTTTCCTGCGAGGCTATTGGGGATACTTCTGAATTCAGTTTTCCAGCGAGGCTATTAGGAACTTTTCTAAATTCAATTTACCAGAGGGGCTATTGGGCACACCTCTAGAAGTAACTCTCATTGCGGCTAATGGGTACACCTCTAAATTCACAGAGGGGTTGTTGGGCACACTTCTGAGAGCAACTTTCACAGAGTGGTTATTGGGAACACTACTAAATTCACAGCGAGGTTATTGGGCACACTTCTAATGGAGCATTCCAGAGTGTCTATTGGGTACATTTCTAAATGCAGCTTTCCAGAGTGTCTATTGGGCACACTACTGAATGCAATTTTCACAGAGTGGCTATTGGGCTCACTTCTAAATGCATCTTTCACAGAGGATCTTGGGCACACATCTAAATTCAATTTACCAGAGAGGCTATTGGGCACATTTCTAAGCTTGACGGAGAGGCTGTAGGGCACACTTTCTAAATGCAACTTTCACATGCTAACTTTCACAATTCCATCTAAGAGTGAACATGCTAACTTTCGCAATTCCGTCTAGGAGTGGGCATGCTAACTTTCCCAATTCCGTCTAGGAGTGGGCATGCTAACTTTCACAGTTCTAGAGTGGACATGCTAACTTTCATAGTTCCGTCTAGGAGTGGACATGCTAACTTTCACAATTCCGTCTAGGAGTGGACATGCTAACTTTCACAATTCCGTCTAGGAGTGGACATGCTAACTTTCACAGTTCTAGAGTGGACATGCTAACTTTCACAAATTCCGTCTAGGAGTGGACATGCTAACTTTCACAGTTCTAGGGTGGACATGCTAACTTTCACAGTTCCGTCTAGGAGTGGACATGCTAACTTTCGCAATTCCGTCTAGGAGTGGACATGCTAACTTTCACAGTTCTAGAGTGGACATGCTAACTTTCACAATTCCGTCTAGGAGTGGACATGCTAACTTTCACAATTCCGTCTAGGAGTGGACATGCTAACTTTCACAGTTCTAGGGTGGACATGCTAACTTTCACAGTTCTAGAGTGGACATGCTAACTTTCGCAAATTCCGTCTAGGAGTGGACATGCTAACTTTCACAGTTCTAGAGTGGACATGCTAACTTTCACAATTCCGTCTAGGAGTGGACATGCTTACTTTCACAATTCTGTCTAGGAGTGGACATGCTTACTTTCACAGTTCTAGGGTGGACATGCTAACTTTCACAGTTCTAGAGTGGACATGCTAACTTTCACAGTTCCGTCTAGGAGTGGACATGGTAACTTTCACAATTCCGTCTAGGAGTGGACATGCTAACTTTCACAGTTCTAGGGTGGACATGCTAACTTTCACAGTTCTAGAGTGGACATGCTAACTTTCACAGTTCTAGAGTGGACATGCTAACTTTCACAGTTCTAGGGTGGACATGCTAACTTTCACAGTTCTAGAGTGGACATGCTAACTTTCGCAAATTCCGTCTAGGAGTGGACATGCTAACTTTCACAGTTCTAGAGTGGACATGCTAACTTTCACAGTTCTAGAGTGGACATGCTAACTTTCGCAAATTCCGTCTAGGAGTGGACATGCTAACTTTCACAGTTCTAGAGTGGACATGCTAACTTTCGCAAATTCCGTATAGGAGTGGACATGCTAACTTTCACAGTTCTAGAGTGGACATGCTAACTTTCACAATTCCGTCTAGTAAGATAGAGTGGCATGGGCTTTCTGGAGTGGAGTGATTGCTCTACTCCCCTGCCCATACCACACTCACGGCTTTGGTGGTGTCTGTTGGTTGTTGGCTTCCTTGGTGTCCCCTGCGGACACCTGCTGACACTTCCTGGAGCCGCCTCTGTTGGAGCCGCCCTTGGCCATGGGGCCCTTAGCCGCTGGGGCTGCCGGGCAGAGGGCTGCCTTGGGAGGACCAGTGATGAAGGGCTCACGGCCCAATCAGAACGGGGATGGGCGGGATGGGAGGCGGGAGGGGAGCGGGACCCAGGAAGAGGGTGCGGGGTGGGAGAGGGATGCGCCGGGGTTCTGGGGGCCTAGTTGCCACCAATAGAGGTGTGCAGGGCCCGGATGGCCTTTCTCACCTCGCGTCGGCTGCCTGCAGTGAATGCAGGGGCCGGCGCGAGGAGGGTCGCTAGACCCTTTCAGCCAGGGCTCACGGCCCAATCAGAGCGGGGATGGGCGGGATGGGAGGCGGGAGGGGAGCGGGACCCAGGAAGAGGGTGCGGGGTGGGAGAGGGATGCGCCGGGGGTCTGGGGGCCTAGTTGCCACCAATAGAGGTGTGCAGGGCCCGGATGGCCTTTCTCACCTCGCGTCGGCTGCCTGCAGTGAATGCAGGGGCCGGCGCGAGGAGGGTCGCTAGACCCTTTCAGCCAGGGCTCACGGCCCAATCAGAGCGGGGATGGGCGGGATGGGAGGCGGGAGGGGAGCGGGACCCAGGAAGAGGGTGCGGGGTGGGAGAGGGATGCGCCGGGGGTCTGGGGGCCTAGTTGCCACCAATAGAGGTGTGCAGGGCCCGGATGGCCTTTCTCACCTCGCGTCGGCTGCCTGCAGTGAATGCAGGGGCCGGCGCGAGGAGGGTCGCTAGACCCTTTCAGCCAGGGCTCACGGCCCAATCAGAGCGGGGATGGGCGGGATGGGAGGCGGGAGGGGAGCGGGACCCAGGAAGAGGGTGCGGGGTGGGAAAGGGATGCGCCGGGGGTCTGGGGGCCTAGTTGCCACCAATAGAGGTGTGCAGGGCCCGGATGGCCTTTCTCACCTCGCGTCGGCTGCCTGCAGTGAATGCAGGGGCCGGCGCGAGGAGGGTCGCTAGACCCTTTCAGCCAGGGCTCACGGCCCAATCAGAGCGGGGATGGGCGGGATGGGAGGCGGGAGGGGAGCGGGACCCAGGAAGAGTGTGCGGGGTGGGAGAGGGATGCGCCGGGGGTCTGGGGGCCTAGTTGCCACCAATAGAGGTGTGCAGGGCCCGGATGGCCTTTCTCACCTCGCGTCGGCTGCCTGCAGTGAATGCAGGGGCCGGCGCGAGGAGGGTCGCTAGACCCTTTCAGCCAGGGCTCACGGCCCAATCAGAGCGGGGATGGGCGGGATGGGAGGCGGGAGGGGAGCGGGACCCAGGAAGAGGGTGCGGGGTGGGAGAAGGATGCGCCGGGGGTCTGGGGGCCTAGTTGCCACCAATAGAGGTGTGCAGGGCCCGGATGGCCTTTCTCACCTCGCGTCGGCTGCCTGCAGTGAATGCAGGGGCCGGCGCGAGGAGGGTCGCTAGACCCTTTCAGCCAGGGCTCACGGCCCAATCAGAGCGGGGATGGGCGGGATGGGAGGCGGGAGGGGAGCGGGACCCAGGAAGAGGGTGCGGGGTGGGAGAGGGATGCGCCGGGGGTCTGGGGGCCTAGTTGCCACCAATAGAGGTGTGCAGGGCCCGGATGGCCTTTCTTACCTCGCGTCGGCTGCCTGCAGTGAATGCAGGGGCCGGCGCGAGGAGGGTTGCTAGACCCTTTCAGCCAGGGCTCACGGCCCAATCAGAGCGGGGATGGGCGGGATGGGAGGCGGGAGGGGAGCGGGACCCAGGAAGAGTGTGCGGGGTGGGAGAGGGATGCGCCGGGGGTCTGGGGGCCTAGTTGCCACCAATAGAGGTGTGCAGGGCCCGGATGGCCTTTCTCACCTCGCGTCGGCTGCCTGCAGTGAATGCAGGGGCCGGCGCGAGGAGGGTCGCTAGACCCTTTCAGCCAGGGCTCATGGCCCAATCAGAGCGGGGATGGGCGGGATGGGAGGCGGGAGGGGAGCGGGACCCAGGAAGAGGGTGCGGGGTGGGAGAGGGATGCGCCGGGGGTCTGGGGGCCTAGTTGCCACCAATAGAGGTGTGCAGGGCCCGGATGGCCTTTCTCACCTCGCGTCGGCTGCCTGCAGTGAATGCAGGGGCCGGCGCGAGGAGGGTCGCTAGACCCTTTCAGCCAGGGCTCACGGCCCAATCAGAGCGGGGATGGGCGGGATGGGAGGCGGGAGGGGAGCGGGACCCAGGAAGAGGGTGCGGGGTGGGAGAGGGATGCGCCGGGGGTCTGGGGGCCTAGTTGCCACCAATAGAGGTGTGCAGGGCCCGGATGGCCTTTCTCACCTCGCGTCGGCTGCCTGCAGTGCTTAACTAGTGCCACGAGACATGGGCAGATACTACCATAGCGGCATGTATGACCATCATATGCTCAAGTACTCACACCATATGACAGGTATTGCCATCATGAAGCAGCTAATGCTATTATATTTTTTTAATGTATTATTAGCGTTAGGTTAAGAATATAACCTTTTACTAAATACAACTGAATCCACAACAATAGCTCATTATCATAAACAGAGAATTCAGCATTCCAGGATAAAAGAGCCAGTAACCATTTTTCCACATCTACGCAGTCCAAAAAAGAGAAAGACGTGCAAGATAAGAAGAAAAGGTGCTATTATATGGCAAGATTTGTTTGTGCGTGTGTGTGGTTATCTGTAAAGCACGTTTACTGCTTAGCCGTATCTTGGCACTGTTTAATAATAAGACAAGTCCATGAGTCTGCAAGGAGGAGAATTGAATTAAAACAGAACAGTATGGAGCACCCTCACATATTGCTATGTGATGTGAGACAGTGACTTTTGTCTAAAAAAAAAGATGCAGTTATTGTGTCCCAGTGATTAGAAGCGAACACAGAGAACTGATTTCCCCACCTCTTTAGCGATACAAGTACCTTCAGAGTCGAGTAATCTGCCCGATTGCCACAGCAAGAAAAAGTTAGATCATGGCGTCCGATAGCAGCTATGGAGTTCCTTCTCTGCCAGACAGAGACTTAAATAGCCTGATTCATGGAATTATTTGCGCAGAAAACGGGGATTTGTGCGCCATTCTGCCCGCAAATCCCTGTTTGACAAATGGGGATTTGCGGGCAGAATGGTGCACAAATCGCTGTTTTCAGCGCAAATAATTGCATGAATCAGGCAGAAAGAGAATCCTCTTTGCTACTGGCAGCCAATGCAAGGGGGTCAGGGCTGGACAAATATGATCAAAGTTCTGTGGGCCCAGCAGAAGCCTCGCTGCTTAATTCTGGATCCGTTGAAGGTGTTACTGAGGACTTGTCTTAAGGCCACGAAAAACACTGTTGTCAAAATCATATTTTAATAATATGTAACATGTACCATCAAGATTTTTATGTGGGTAGATAGGGTTATTTTTGTTTAGCTTGGCCTCTTACCAGTGTTAACTCTTATGTGTTGTTTAACCATGTGAACGTTGATAGCCCAGGGGGCGGGGTAACAAGATTTGTGTTATGATGATGCCATAAAGGCAATGATATGGGAGGAGTAAGGGAATGCCTTTCAATACCTGAAGTGTCGCTCTTGTTATATGCCTGAGTGTTTAAAGTATTGTTATTTAAATCCTAGCGGACAACGGATAGGGCAATCACCGCTTGTTGGCTGGAGGTAACACTTGCCCCTAGGGCTGTCTAGAGGGACATGCGCTGTAGGAATGCTGAGGCAGCACTTTCAGGAGCTCTCGGTGGTACTGGTGAAGGAAACCCGGACGCAATTTTATGATTCTGCCGACTTATACCAGTTCGGACAATGGGGTCTTATTCTTTGGTATTGCACCAAAGTAACGAGGACGAACCCTGCGAGTGACAAACTTCAATTTTTTTAAATCAAATTTTATCACGGTTCTTTGAAAAAATAGAGGGGGGTGGGATGGGGTATTATTAAAGTGATGGGATGTTAGCGGTCTGAGCGTGGTCTCCCCCTGCATTTTTGCGATGAACTGTGACATTTGAAAAAAAAAAAATTCAAGGTTTTGTGACTCGCTGTAAAATGTTCATTATTTTAACTGCGATCCTATTCTGTGCCCTAAGTACATGACGGGGCAGTGACGGTACGCCCTCAGCTGAGGAGGTGGAGACTTGACATCGTCAGACCAGAGCGACCGACAAGGGATTACCTGATGACGAGAGACAGGATGTTAACGGAAGATACATTATGGAACTATACAAGGAGTGCTACTGTTATGTTTTTGGGGCGGGAGAGGTCAAACAGAAGTGAGGTTTATTGTAAGACGGCCAGACCATGGGAAGATATCCGGGGAAGGTAAATTGGAGGCGGGTTGGGTTTGCTTGGGTGGTGGGTTAATCAGGTGCTGTCCGTTTATTTGGCTTGCAAATCAGAAATAAAGGGTGTCTTGCCTCGTCCATTTCCAATAAGCCTCCTTAGGCCTTTGTGTTTTGATTTGCGCTGATAAGCACAAGCAAAAGTAACAAAATCTGATGTACTTTAAAAGAGTGTTTTGTCTCCCATTCTCTTACGGCAAAGCCACAAGCAAACAGTACTCTAGAGCTTTCGGTGGTCAGCGTCATCTTTGGGTTTGTCTAGTAAAGTTAAATGGTGTTAACATTGTTTTTCCCTACCAGGTAAAGGGGCTACAATAGTGATTTACAGTGACATAAGTAAAAGAGGGTTAATAGTCTGCCTTGTCAGCTGGTGCCTGTCTCTACCTCAGCATAGTCATACCCTCCCCTGCTTCAGTTGGATTAAATATGCAAGCTAAACATTGAAAATTAGTGGAGACAATGCAGAGCCTTTTTTGCACACCACTGGATAACTGAAATCTATCATGCAGAAAGGAATTTATCCATGGCATGACATTCCCTCCTGTACATAGGGGGACCAAATGTCTCGATAGAAGTCAGTGGTTACATTGTATCATAGGCAGTGGAAAGGTCCAGCAGGTTAAATGCTCCTTCTCCGTCGTTGTCCGGTTCCTCTCTTCTCGGAGCTGTTCAAGCATAAGAGTTTCTGCCAGTTCAGTGGGGCATCCTGGTCGAAAGCATGACTGAGCTGTGTCTAATACATTATTAACCTGTAGTAAGGACTTCATTTGAGTAAAAGGGGCATTTTCTAGCTGCTTTTCTAGAAATGGCAGTTGTGAAATCGATCTGAAACACTTGTGTATAGGCGCGTTATAAATGCCATATCATATCATATCATATCATATCAAGGCTCTGTAGGACCTGAACCGACTTTTCTCAGTAGGGCTTTCACTATAGATGTTTTTCCAAGTGACTGGGTAAATACCAGTGTCAAGCAAGGTATTAAACAAGTGAATACCATCTTGAAGAAGAGACCACGAGAGTGGCAACAGTGTGCGGTACAAGACCCATTAACATTAACATTAACATTAAAAGTGACAGACTTTGGAAGGTAACAGGTCCAGGGAAGAACCCAAATGTTCTTAAGAGGTTCATCCTTTATCACCCTCAGGGCAGACAATGGGACTGATTTACAAATGCATTTTTCAATGGGATTTTTCCATTGAAAAACGCATTTGTAAATCAGGTCCAATGTCTCAATGATTGACCAGGAAGTTCAGGAGTCATAACACCGTCTAGAGGAGACAGTACAGTGATCTGGATAAAAATCGATGGTAAACTTTGCGATCTTCTCTGAAAAGTAAATTGCTAAGTTCTTGTTGTGCTCTTGTGAGGCTGGTGTCTGCTGATGCAGTACCTGGTGTGGATAGATCCCTTTACATGTTAAATAGTTCTTTGGAAAGGCCTGTGAATGTGTCCATTTAATTGGTGTAAATTCCTTTCTTGGCCTTGAGGTCTGTCTGTTTATTCATTCTCAGATGTCATCATCAGTGTAGTACGCACTGGGCCATTTGCATTGAATGTTTCTTCACTGAGTGTCACATACAAACCGCTCCGGGGATAATCATTTTCGAGATATGTGTTTAGTTTTAGTTTTCTGCTGTTTTACAGTGAATGTTATACCCAAAAACACTGTGTTGCATTCTTTAATCAGGGTTGCTCTCTGTCTGAGTTAAAGTGATTTAAAGTTAGAGGCTTTAGAGATGACAACACTAAGTCGAACCTAACAGGATACATCTGCTTCAAAGGTATAATAAAGGCAGTGAAAGATTTTTGGGACTTAGTTGCAGGAAGATCCTGGCTAGTTATTGCAGTGGAATATCTCTGTGAACTGTCCAAGTAAAAATAAATGAAGAACCAGCTGTAACTGAGAAGTCAGGTGTGAAAGCCTGGCCCAACGTGTGGCTAGCTTGGTGAGTAGGATAAGAGATCAGTGAATGTACTCCCAGCTCACTTTAAGAGCCTACTCTATGCACAGAAGTGTCATCAGTTGTACCTTCAAACTGGAAATTGAAATCACCTAGTATGAGGATGGATGATATCTCATCTAATATTCTTGCGACTGAGCCTTATAAATTCAATTAATACAAATAAATACAAATAATTTAACCGTACTGTTATGCTCTTATTGTCTGTCATGAAACGTTTGAGCAGAAATCAGTCAGATGATTTAATGATTTGTGCCAAAATGTAATTAATGATGATAAATTACAGCCACTCTACCTCCTGTTTTGTCCTGGCGATTCTGATATAAAATCTTAGAATCTGCTTGGACCCTGTCAGAAATAGAAGCAAGGTTAATCTCAGCCAAAAGACTTGTGGTTTGCCATATTAGATCTAAATCTTCTAATAATAATAGGCCATGGACAATCATCCGGTTCTACCCTGCAGTGCCTACATTAAGCAGTAATGTATTCAACAACGAATGACTGCCTGCAGCGTTACTGGGACTGCTGCATGAGGAAACTACTGACTGATCATGAGGGGAAATACCTCACCAATTTTTTTACCTCAAAGATTTCCTAAGTATAGGTAAGCAGAGGGGCAACCCTTCAACTTTAGGCAATACAAATGAAACACATTAACAATTATTCTCTCTACATTATATGAACTTGTAGAGTAACTGAATAATAGCAGCGTAGCATTTGTATGCTTGTCACAGATTCCGGGAGAAAAATGTGGAACTCATCTTGTGCCATCATAAAGTAGCAATAGATTAATACATTGCATGGTGTTACTCTACTGTATGGTGCGTGGACTGTAAGATAGATGATGACATCATCAAGATGACCAACCACGAGTTCATGGAATTTCCAATATCTCTGTTATTTATGGATAGATTTAAATGATTAAAGTCTCATTTGAAAGTTATTTTCAGACCTAACAAGGTAGATCTAATAACGTTTATCCTAAAGTAATTGAAACCTCACTTATGCTTTTGAATGAAAAAGCCATAGGAAATATTACCCACCACTACGAAATTGCAGCGATTGCTACATTATATTATGTAAAACTGATTGTATGCTGGAATGGAACAGTTGAAATAATTAACCTTGAGGTAACACAATTACATAGTGTCATTTAGTAGGTTAAAATCATCCTTGCTTAAATCATCTTCATGGTCAGAGTCTAATAAGTTGGATACAGCATGAGAATCATCACATAGTTCATTGTTTCCTCCACGCTAATACATGTGTGTGTACAAGGTATGTTGTTTGCTAAACATTTACACCATGGACTGCACCTTTTCTTCACACGCAAGCATTTTATGAACTGCATAAAGGAGTCTGGAGCACATGGAATTTTACAGTCAACAGGAGCAACTTCTCCGTCCGCCACATTCCATCCCTGTAAAACGGTAGATGGAATTGCTTGCCATGATTGGTCGCCTTGGTCCCAGATCATGACCTGGTATTCTCTTCATTGCAGGTATGAAACCACTCCTTGGGCTGCCATTTTTCCGTGCATGTCTGCTTCTTAGAAAACATTTCGCAGCAGAACCCTGCAAGCTCAGTTATACGGGGTCTGGGCAGATAGACTTGCCAAATGAATACTACTAGTTTATCCAATAACCATTCAGGAATTATTTCTTGTATTCCTAGTGAATTGAGTACCAAAATGATGCCTTCATTCGGTGTAGTGAAGGTTTTCAAGAAAGACATTTTAGCTTTCTCTGTTAAAATACCTGTGGAATCAGATCCAGAGAAGGTGTGAATTGCAGGTAATGCAAAAAACTTCAAGGGGCCCAGTGATACAAATATCTGTGGAATTCAAATAATGCATTTTGTAGAAGGCTCAGGTGAGCTTTGGATACCTACTTATATAAATAATGAACACAGATGTGCCCTGTATAAGTAATGGAGCTTTGCAGCTCCTCTTTCTATTTCATTGATGGCATGAGGAATTATGTTTGGTTGTGTCTCTTCTTGGGCACTACTAGGACAGTTCAAAGAACAATGCTACACATGCCACTACGAAGCCTTCTTAGGACATTTGGGCATGCTGAAGCACTTTCTGAGCTAGGTAAGCAGTTATTTAATCTTTGTGGTTAGTGTGTGAAAGTAGTCTTTTCATAGTAACATTAGCTTTGCTTGTGCTCTCTAGGATTATGTGATGGGTTAGCACAATTCCCCGGAGCCTCTTTTGCCTTGTCATACTTTTGACTTGACTGAATTGTCTTTATATGTGTCAACTGTCACAAATCAAGGCAATTTGTCTTTTCTCCCCAAGGCGGAGCATCCCCCTTTGAGGCTTGGGTGGTGAGCCTGGTCCGCAAGACCCTCACAAGGGGCCTGAGCAAGTGAGACCTCAATGGGAGTGACTTCTCCTTTGGGCACAAGGATTCACGTTCATCTAAGGAACTCCCTCATTCATTCCCCATGATGGCATACATGGGACTATCTGAGATGCCTAACAGCAATAAATCCAGAAATTGGGCTGAAGACAAAGTTAACATATACCATGATGATCAAGGAACAGAATCTGTCTTTTGAGCACAAACCTCCAATTCACTGTAAAGAGGAGGTTTATTAGAGAGGACACGCAAAGCCAAGAGGGAGAGAGACACATACACCAACATGGGAGGCACCCTCAGAGCGTAACACAGTTGATAGGCGGAGCTGATGAGGGCCACAGAGCCTGCGAAGTTCAGAACTGCTCTGAACGAGAGCCACAGACACTGGAGAGCCAGCGTGCAGAATCAGTGATGAACCGAAAGTATGGGAGCCCAAAACCTGCTGCTGGTGTGACCATGGAGACGTCATGGGGGCAGGTTGCGCAGCTAACTACGCCAACACCAATATGCTGAGGTTTCAGCCACTGCACTGGTTACCCGAAGGGACACTGGAATGCCAAAGTAACAGAGAGCGAGAGACAGACATCGGGGAGAAAGAACCAGCAGAGAAACCAGGGGAGAGAGTAGGTCTGGAGCGAGTGCAGGCCCCAGAGATGTTCTCCTGTGATAAAAGAGGTAACAGGGAGAACGGGAGGACCAGGAGGCTGAACAGGCCGAACAGGACTCATCATGTAATTAAAGAAACTCATCCGATTGAAATTGAAGAAATCCAAAATCCAAAATGCAAAGTTCATGAACTTGAACTGTAAGAATACTGAAATTAACAGTATAATTAAACCTGATAAAATGATTATTAAAAATTAATAGTCCAGCATTCAAGAGTGGCCAAGTAGAGCATATTAGAGAAAGGAGAGTATGAAGTCCAGACAAGAGAAATGGACAAGATAAAAGATAACCAGGATAAGCCAGAGCTAAAAGAAGGAAACAGTAGTCACCCAAAAAGGGGCCACCATCCAAGAAAACATAGCCCAGAAGAATATACAAGGCTAACAGCTTGGATCAAGGGATCATCTTCACCGAAAGACACCTGGAGAGCAGCCCCTAAAGATAAGGTAAAACTCCAAAGACATTGTAAAGGAGTTACAAGCCTTGATACAGAAGGTGACCAGACACTACCTCAAAATAGTATATTCATTATATCATTCTGGCCCAAAACTAGACCTTCTCCATCACATGTGCATATTGAAATGGCATTGGCTGCTCCTGCCTTACTCTGGACTGTGATAATTGAACGTCCTAAACATACATCGAGGGGGACAAATGTTGTTAGCAGTACCTGATATTTCCAAATCAGAAATTAATTGAAGGCTACATTTCCCTCCTTTCCTCGACAACCTCCCACATTCTCTCTTCTAAATGACATCATTATGGCCCAGGATGAAGGTCGCTTGGTCTCCTTAATATATAACAAATTCATTTCAGAGATTCCTCTGGTAGGTGATACCCAAAAACAAAGGTGGGAGATAAGTTTGGATGTCGAGATTGCAGAGAAGGATTGGATCTACATAATGGGTCAGACCAAGGGAGTACCTCTGCCATGCCCTCAATACTAGATACCAAATGATCTATTTTGATGTAATGCATCAGGCATATTGCACTCCAGCTAAGTTGCACAGATATTATTCGGAAACTCCACCACACTGTATGAGTTGCAAGGCGGCCTCAGCGGTTTTCGTTCACTCGGCTTGGACCTTTCCCCTGATTGCTACGTTTTGGGAGGGAGTGTTTGGGAAGATATCTTTTATTCTGAAAGAACAAGTTATAGCAGACCCATTGTTGGCACTGTTGGGGTTATCGGCCAGTCTTCCCAAGCATGTACGTGGACTGACAGGGCTTCTTCTAGTGCTGGCCCCCAGGATGGTGGTCATAGCCTGGTGGAAGGGATCGCTATCGACAATCACAGCTTGGATGGAAGATGTAGCTTAGTGTTATGATTTAGATGTCGCATTCATATGCACCATGCCCTTAAATACTTGTCCCCCAGATATTTGGGGCCTTTATATGCAATATTTGTCATCCTTATCTAATACTGCCCTCAGATGCTGATCGTTGAAAATTCAGCGCCTTGGTGTAAAGCGCTCTATAAATCAATCAATCAATCAATCAATCAATCAATCATATACTCAAGCTTATGGAGAAATGTATGAAACCTCTTTATGCAATACCTCTTTTTATTGTCACTATGCTTTTGGACACTCTGAAGTTGGCGTTATAATGTTTATGTATGTAAAATCAATAAACACTTTTTTTTTAAAACCTCTGGCACCTTCACCAGTGGTTGGCAGTGACGCGAAAATGTCACTTTGCCCAAATTGGCATGAATCCTAGTTTATTGTACCACTCCTGAAAAACCACCAATAAATCCCCTAATAATTTGTAGAGAATTGTATAGTAAGAGAAACTTTAGAGAAAAAGCAGAACACTGGCACATCAGGAGAATTTAGTCATTCTCCTGACCTTAGTTTGACTTGTTGGGGAGAATTCCCAGGTATGCCAGAGGGATACTGGAAGTTTGCCGACTTGGAGGGCCCAACACCCTCGCCAGAATACACAGAGGACTCAGTCAACACTCCCCAACCACACAAAAACCCCACAGCTGTCTTCCCGCCTCCAGGCAGAGTATACCAATATTCTCTTGTGATCGAACTGTACCCGCTGTGTCACCTAGAGTACAAAACGTCTCACACCAGGAGACTTAATCAGTCGACTCACCTCCCACAATCTAGGCAAGCTCCTTTACATCTATGCATTTATGACCCGAGCTAAAACGCCCAACCCACGGGAAAACCACAATTTACATATATTCTGTCATCCTTGTTCTTTAGTCAATAGTCTAGGTTATTCACCAGAACCGTTTAGCTCTAAAACCAAATGTGTCCTAAACATAGAAAAGGGACTTCTACCTCTGCTCCTGTCCCTACTCCCTCTGACAATGCTAAACAATAATTTGACAATACTAAGTGATAGTAAACAATATTCTACAATACTCAATACCCTCCCTCACACCCACAGTGCCGTTCGACTTGGTCAATACTTACACTCCGGGGTCTGCTGGTGCTGCTCGGCTGCCGACTCCTCCAGAAAGTGCCCACTTTCCCCTCCGGGTCTGCCTGGACTCCTTGCTGACTTAGGGCAGGATGATTTCCAAAGGGGCTCATGACAGCCTTTCCACTGGCATGTGTTTCCCATCTTCTCGAAATATGTGAGGGTCCTGCATTCTTTCAGGTTATGCGGTGGAGGAGACAACCTGGTGCCGGGTTGCCACAGCCAACCATCCCATCTGCTACCAACTTGTTGGGGATAACTCCTAGGTATGCCAGAGAGATACTGGAAGTTCACGGACTTGGAGGGCCCAACATCCTCCCCCAGAATACACGGAGGACTCAGCCAACGGCAAGTTCAAACTGCGGTTCATTACAGCAAAAACCAACAGGGATCGGTACAAGAACTCATGAAAAATGTCCAGCATGTCACACAGTAAATGACGCAGGCCACTTTTGTCTAAGAAACATGTCACTGCTCCGCCATTACCTTGGCCTCTCTCCAAAAGCCTATTGCGGCATGGGATTGGCCGTCAGGAGCAAAACAACCTATATGGGTACATAAATATGTTATTCTACTGGGTCATTCATGTCACGTGGCTGGCCTGTTCCATCCCCAATTCACTAACTATAACATTCCCCAATTCACTAACTATAACAATGTTGCAGTGTTGTGGATTTACCATTGGTTCTTGCCCGTTGCCACCCACGCCTAGGGTACTAAACTGTGATTGGCTAGAGCTGATGTCCCCAGGCCTGGGACCCGAAACGGTCCTCAGCTCACTGTGTACCATTTCAAGGTAATGAGAATGATTATGTGCCTGTATTGTAACTTGTGTGCACCACCTTTGCATTATGAGAATATTCTCCTGTTTGGTGCAACACTAGTTGCATACTTGTTGCAGTCCGTGTCTGGCTGTCTGGGATCGGCTCTCCTTTCTCACCATCGATCACTGTCCATTGTCTGCTTCAGCTGTATCACGTGTTTGGAGACCATGAAATTGAGCTCTGCAGCTCTGAATTATGAGGCTTTATTCCCTTTTCCTGCAGCTGGTCCCTTTGTCATCTGGGGATTGGAATATCATCCGTATCTCTTAACCTTGGCTGCAGGTCCTGTCTCACACAACTTGCTCCCTGTCCAGCCTCAATCAGCTCACCTGGTCCCTTCATCAGAGGCCTGAGGCCCACTGTAATTTTCCTAAACCTTCTAAAGTGGTTTCTACATAGTCCACACTATACTATATTATCCATAGGTTAGTCACACTTGGCTCTGTCAGGTCCCATAGGTGCTGTTGCAGTTCCAAGGGGTTATTTGTGTTCAAGCATCGGCAAGCTTTTCTCAGGATCTCGTGTGCCATGCGGTTTCTGCATTGCTGCATTTGGCTAATGGCAAAAAAATTATAAAAGCACTGACAGTATATATATGTATCTGTCCTATAACTATAGAACTGTATGCTCGTGTTCTTCATGTATTTGAGTGTGTGTTTGTGTCACGAGGTGCGGCTGGCACGTGTACTTCATGTCTAACGCTGCTATGTCATGGGGTCTCTAATGACGTCAGCAACATGGATTCTTGGTGCTTAGTCCAGGCTGTCCATATATAGGTTTAGTTTAGATTAGTTTAGTTTAGTTTATTTATTTATAGTGCGCACCAGACCCAGGGGCATCAGGGCGCAAAGGATAAGGATATGGTCAACTTGGTTACAGGGTACATGGGTACATGAAATGCACAAAAATCTACACATAAGTATACAAAAGAGCATTATACATTATGCATTATACAAGTATGTACAATTTTAAATTACAAGATAAAGTAGCATAGAATTAAGGTGAGCGCAGTACATCGGGAAAGGAGTCCAATTGGACTAGCACATAGTAAGAAAATCAGTAAGCAGAAGGGTAGGCGTCAAGAGGGTGTTGGTCAGGGAGTTTATTTATCATTTTCATTTAGCCAGTTGGTCAGATTCTGTCTAAATTTGGAGAAAAGCTGGGGTTCTCTAATACCAGGAGGTAGGGAGTTCCACAATTGCGCATCCTTAACTGGGAAAACTGTCCACCTATGGTAGAAAGTCTGAATCGTGGAACTTGGAGGCAGTTAGAATTAGCTGTTCTTGTCGGTCTGGACAAGTTTTTTTTACAGATTCTGTTTGAAAGGTACGGCAGTGCATTATTGTTAAGGCACTTGTGAGTAAGGGAAGCAATCTTAAGTTGAATTTTATCAAAGGTGGATAGCCATTTGTGTTCTCTTCTAGCAGAGGAAATATGCTCATTGCTACTGATCTTAAGAGCTGCTCTCAGGGCATTATTCTGGAGAACCTGTATTTTATGGATAGTCTGTTTATTCGCTCCAATGTAGAGTGCGTTACAGTAATCCAATTTGGAAAGTATGAGGGCCCTGGAATTGTTTACTGGCTCTGATATGTTTGCATGTGTATGCGGTAGCAAAGGCTAGGGAGTTTACTTGTTTAGAGAAGTTCAGTGTGGCGTCTAGGTAAAAGCCTAGAGTCTTCTCTTCCTTTGCTACTTTTATAATATTGCCATCAATAGTGAAGTTGGCATAATCTGGGCTAAGTTTGGATATGTAGGTAGGGGTGCCTAAGATGATAAGCTCAGTTTTGTCGTCGTTCAGGCATAGTCCATGGGTGGCCATCCATGCCTGAATGATGCTGTAAATTCTATTCACCAAAGCCAGAACACGGTGTAATCTCCTGAAAGTGGAAGGAGGATTTGGGTATCGTCTGCATAGTTCATGTAGGCAATACCCAAATGGTCCATTTCGTTGAAGAGGGGCTTAGTGAATATGTTGTAGAGTGTGGGTGACACACAGGATCCCTGTGGTACGCCGCAGGTTATAGGGATCGGGTCTGCTGAGGCTGATGGAGAGAAGACTCTCATGGTCCGGTTACTCAGAAAAGACTTGATCCAGGTTATAGCCTCCTTAGAAAAATGAGCTGCGGAGTCTAGGTGACTACATAGGACTGTGTGGTCAACCAAGTCGAATGCAGCCGAGAGGTCTAGAAGGAGGAGTAGGGCTGCTTGGCCTTTATCTCTAAACCCATCTATTTGGGCTTTATTTGGGCTATTTGGGTGTCTCTGATCATGGCTTGTGGCTCTTCATTCACAAACAGGTAGATTTGCACTGTGCCAGGTCGGTATGGCTGACTGAGAGGATACCTCTCAACGTATTTATTGATCATTGTTCCGTTAGGAATTAATCCAAAATAGAATGGATGATTGTGGGGTTTCCTGGCTCTTTTCATCTTGTCATGAATTTAGTGGGGGTGGGGGTGAGGGGGGTTGGTGACAGGATCCTGACTCCCTCTTGAGAATAGTGGTAGGGCTAGTTTGGATTAGTTTTGTGACAGCTGATTCCTTTGTTTGGACATTTCCTGATGACTGATGAGCACCTTAGTTATTTATACAGGCTGGGAATATCCCATAGCGATAGGGAGAGATAGACCTTTTTCTTATTACTTAATACACCTTTCTGGAAATGTCACCAACGTGTCCGTGTCCTTCTTATGACCCGCCACACAAGCCAAACACTCACTAGGTTTATTTAATTATTCACCTTTTTAATGTTTATTGATGAATGCTTCAGTCAGATCTTTGCATGTCTAAATGCTTTTTGACCTATCCAAAGCTTGTACCCCTGCCATAAACATTTGCAACAGATAAGATCCTTTCATGTGGAGTATTGGTATTTACTGTTGCTGGAGTTGTTAGTTTGTTATTTGTGCTGATGTTTACAGTAGTGTTGGGACTGACTTCAAGTTTTCGAACAGTTTGCTTTTTTGCTGGCAAAGATGCATAGTTTCATCATTAAACAGCGATGGTGCCACAGCAGAGAATTGATAGAGCCCCAATGTCTCAAATAAATCTACTTGATGCTGTGATATTCTTACAAGCATTCTGAAAAATAGTGATCTCCCTGCTCTCAACCCTGCAACAGTACCAGAAAGTTTTATTTTTATTTTCTAGATGACACTTGAGCGCAGATTTAGTTGTTTCTTCTTGATAGGATCCCATAAATAGATGGTGGTAGTTTCTATGAAGAATCTCTGTGTTTTAACTCACCATACAATATAATGCCAAGAACATGGGGCTAACAAACAGCTTTTGTAATACTCTCACTAAAATCTGCCTTGGTTGCAATGTTGACAAGTTCAGGTTCATCATATGGAAATGGATTTGCAATCCATTTAAGATCTAAAACAATTTGTTTACTCTTCCAGTTTACGGCTGATGTGGAGTTGTAGAGTTTGTGTGATGCTGCTTGCTCTGGTACACCATCAGTGCTTGGTGTCTGCTCAGATATATGCTATATGGCCAAGCACTGTTGCTGTAAAATACCAGTGTAGGGTGTTTGTCCTATGTCCCCATGGCCCTCTTAGCCCCCAGTACCTTTCAAAGCTCTGTTTTGCTTGTTTAAATGCTTCCTCTACACCAGGAGCACACAACTCAATTTCCTTTTTCAAACTCTTATCATATTGCAGCATCTGACTCTTTTAAAACACTACTTTCGGCGAAATAGTTTGCCAACATCCTAGAGTAACTATAAATGTTTAGTCCAAAAAAATACCCAATAATTCCCTCCACTGATGTAGTGTGTACACTGCAGTCACTCCATCTAATGTACCTTACTACTAGCAAAACGATTGCCATTAAATGTGGGTAAGACTGCTTTTAAACATTGTCATACTCCTTCATTTTGTCAGATATATTATATTTCTCAATGATTGCTAGCAGGTCTTGAATACTACAGCTCTAGACATGTTTACTTTGTATATTGTGTACCTTATAAATCATGATACAGGTAGCAGGCATTCAGTGCAACATGTGTGCATTTTTCTGCACGTTAAATACGTTTGCTCTGGATGATTTGTCGTACAGTTCTCTCACTGCCACGGACATCCACATTTCAAGACTACCGATCCATCAATAAAAGACCCATAACACAAACTAATGTGTACATATGTGCAGTAGACTCGGTCATACAACAACTCAGTCACAATGACACTGTTGAGATATTGTTAGTTGCTTCACAGTGTGAGAAACCTGAAGGTGCCTCACCCACCTATCCCCAGGGATCTGTCATCCAGGTGGCCAGGACACGCCCATCGCTTTTGGATCCAGTTCCTGGGGGTGGACCTATGCGGGAGGATCACCTGGATGAGGGAGTCTCTGGGAGTTGAAGTGGACAGCGTAGGGTGAGACGCAGTATCTCCTTCCCAATAACACTTTTTTCCTATCCTACCAGGCAGGATACCTAGAAGCTCAATCCACCTCCCTCCCCTTTTCTGACACAAATACTTTCTTCACTGTGAGCGACAATGGATTAACACCCGAGCCTTAAATTTAACAAAGTTGGCTGAGTTGCAAGCAAAACCTCTACTACCACAGGGGGCACTTCAACTATACCTAGAAGGCGAAGATCTAGGGAATTTCTTTTTTAATTTCGAATGCCTAGCTGAACAACTAGGGTTGGAAGAGAATCTTAAGAGGTGCTAATTGGCTCCTCAGTCGAAAGGTGAAATTCAAATTGCCTATCAACTACTTAATCTGGCCCAAGGAGCTACCTTTGTATCCATCAAAGAAGGGTTGTTGGAAAGAGTGGGGCAAACTTGCAGTTTTTATCGGCAGAAATTAAGGGCCATTACAGTAAAACCGGAAGAAACACCCCTAGAAATGGGCAACCGGGTCAAAAACACTCTAGCTCTTTGGATCAATAACAAATACCTAGAATAATTAATAGAGATGATCACCTTAGAACAGTTCACCAATTCCTTACCCCCTTTTTTTGAAAAAAGCCATCTTACAGTTAAGTCGACCTACTCTAGCCATGGCCATTGAAACTGCACAAAACTACTCAGAAGCAGCTAAACACGTTACTCGGCACATCGAGGGGAGGAACGGAAAGATTACAAACCTATCCACCGACCTCAACCTCAGGGAGTAGACAAACAAGGGTGGTCATACAGAACCAAGGAATGGATACCAAAAGTAATATTAGAAATAAAAAGATCTGACCCTAAAACCAAAGATGAAAGCAGAAGGGAGGAAACTAAAGGAAGCAGACCACCCCCTCTTATCTGCTTTTCCTGTAGAGAAACAGGACATTTAGCTAGACACTGCCCACAAAAAGTAAAGGACGAATATATGGAAATATGATGTTTAAAGGGAGAAGAGTGGGAAGAACCCAAAGAGGATTTGGAGACCTTTAGCATATGTTATTGTCAGTCTTCTCTGGACTTCACATATGAAAAGGCTTAGCTGAATTTAAGCAAGTTAAGGCATTAATTGACTTGGGTAGCAAGCAAACCGCTATACTAGCTGACTTGGACACAACTACAGACCTCGAGAACGCTACCCTAGTTAGAGTTACCTGAATAGACGGGTGTCAGATATGTCTGTTATATCCTCTTCCACTTGTGAAGAGTCTGATTCCCTGTCCTCCCCTTCCTCCTCACCTCTGATTTTCCGATGTAATGCAAGCTTCGGGTTATCCTGAGTTCGAGTCTTCACCTTTTTTTTTTGTAGATAAGGACGACCGTGAAAGGACGCCACAGTGACTCCCAGTGGGTGAACTGTGGCTACCCTCGTCAGCCATTGAACAGTGGGGAAAAAGCCAGTGGCATGAAAAACCCCAGTAAGGTATTCCTCTGCTGAAGTGATGAGTGGATCAGGAAATTCCAGTGGTAGTAAACTTTGACGTATAAACAGCAGTAGAGTGCCTGAGAAACACGGGTAGAGAGTTCCGGTAGCAACTAATCAATTCAGGAAGAGGCAGGCAATCCATAGGACAGGCAGGAGTCGGTACACTAGAAGTACAAGAAAATGCCAATCGGGAAGAGGCTAGGCAGTCCGTTGTACAGAAGGAGGTCGATACACAGAATGGCAAGACTGAAGGAAAAGGGGAGAGGGGCGGAGTAGAAAGGAATGAAAGAAGGCAAGCCTGAGGGAAAACAACACAAGACGGGAGGAAGGGACCGGCGGAAGACGGGAACGGAAAAGTAGAAGGAGGAAGGGCGAGGATACGGAGGCGAGAGGATAAGCTGGAAAATCAGAAATAGGACGGGGAGACTGGAGATGGTAAGGAGACCAAAACTCTGAGGAGAGAAGTACAAGGAGTACGGCAGCGCAGGCGATCAGAGATACTGTTCTTTGCAACGCATCCGACACCGGAAGTGAGAGGCTAAAGAACCGGCGTCGGAATGCGTAGAAGAAAAGACTAGACCCGTACTCTGCGCTTCGTCGTACGTGAACGAACCAGCAATGGAGGACGCAGCTTCCATTTAGACCAAAGCCGCCAGGTTCCCTGAGGTGTGACAACGGGGACAATGAAGTATACCCCAAAATACCTTTACAAATTAACATCTGGAGCGAGTCCTATTTAATATCTTCAGCCATCATTCCTGGATTCCCTGAGGAAGTTATTCTGGGTTGGGATTTCCCTACCTTTTTTACTCTCTTGCAGGAAACCCCACCTCACTTTGGAGATTTTTTACCACAGAATTGCTGGCAGTCAAATTACTACTCCCAAAACTCTCCAATATGGGACTAGTAGAAATCAGAACCCCACAAAACCCTTTCAAGATATAAAGAACCTATGAAACCTGAATCAACCATTAGAGGATAGTTCATGGATTATTTTAAAGAGATCAATAAAACTACTCTACCTCTACCTACACCAGCAAAAGAAAACCAATGGAATATGCAAGAGTTCCTGGACATATCTCATCCCTGCTCTCTCCCAGGTCTTAACAACGAAGAACTTGGACAGAGAACAGGCATAGCCACCTCACATAAGGGAAGGGTATGTGAGAAACCTGAAGGTGTCTCATCTGCCAGTCCCTGGGGATCTGTCATCCAGGTGGCCAGGACACGACTATCCCTTTTGGATCCAGTTCCTGGAGGTGGACCAGTGCCAGAGGATCACCTGGATGAGAGGTCCTCAGGGAGTGGGACACTGGAGGGTGAGACGCGATATCCCCTAAAAATTACACTGTTTTCCCGATACCTAGGAGCTCAACCCACAACTCCCTTTTCCGACACAAACACTTTCTCACAGACAGTTCACTGTGATTGACAACGGACGAACTGCTGAGCCGTATACCTGACATGTCCCAATACGAGGGTCAGGCAGAGTCAGGCAGTTACTGATAATTACACACACCTGACCATCACACTTCCCAACAAGGAAAAAAGGCGGAGCACAAAAGCACGCTCCGAGCAAGGCAAAACACATGAGGAAGCAGCAGTTCTGAGATGGCAGATTAATACGAGGAGAAAGACGTCAAAATCAGAAAGATTTGCAAGGAGGAAGTTTCCCATGGACTTTTCGGAGGAAAGTCGCTAGTTTTAAGAACCCTTGAGAATAAGACACATAAGATCGGAATTACAGCTGAGGAAAGGTGCATTGTGTGTCGCAGGTGCCCGGGGCTCTCCTGTATCGATAGCTGAGGTGAGGAGGAGAGATTTCCACCGTGGTACTGTCCTTGGCTCCTGCAACAAAGCAGCTCCAGTAAAGTCAGCACAGCTGGTGAGTCAGAGAGACTGAAAGCAGACTGTACTGTGTTAGAACCAAGGTTGCAAGCGGTAACATTGCATAAAGAGAACCGTGTGTGAAGTGTTGGCAATGAGCGACACAAGTATAATTGGAACTGAAGAAGTAATTGAACTTTGTGATTGAACTTTGGGGGTCAACCCAAAATGCCATATATAGAGTAGTCTGGCACCATGTGGGTGCTCAATCGAAGGTCTCTGTTAAGTATCCAACTGAAAGTGTATAATTGTGAACTGTAACATCGAAGTGGTCCTGCAATGGGTCAAGCCAAACCCTGTGCACATTCGAAAGTCTTCAATAGCTAAAACGAACTGCAATTGGTCTGAACCCAATTAAGGGAGAGTAATTGTGAAAAGGGGATCTGAGACCAACTGAGGGGCATCCCGGGTGAACCGCGAGTCACCTAAGACATATGAACTGTTATTGGTCAGAACCCGGCTGAGGGAGACTAATTATGCAAAAGTGATCTGAGCTCAACTGAGGGAGATCCGGGGTGAACCGTGAGTCAACTGAAAAGGGATTGTGGAAGCATAAGGAGATCTGAACCTGGCTGAGGGGGATCCAGGGTGAAGAGTGAATCACCCTGCATACTAGGAAAGGATCTTTTTGTTTGTTTGATACATCAGGCCCTCTGAAGCCAGAGACGTTTGATAACTTGACAGACTTGGGCAGAGAAGCCCTGATGCTTGTAATGGAATTGTGTACTCATGCCGAAGAAGCCCAAGAGTGTGCTATGCTCCAGTGAACCGCCGAATCCCGTGCTGAAAACGTGGGGAAGGGAGGCCAACGGCCTGAACATCCTGACTTATGATTTTGTGAACACTTCTTTCTTTTTCATGAACATGACTCCACTCTATTTGTAAGGATTGGCAAGAGTTTTTTTTTTATTTCAGGCCCTTTTATTTTGATAAGACTCCACTAGGACTGCATTATTATTATGTGATGGTCGTAGCTTGCTCCCATCTTAGCTTTAGGTTTAGATAGGTTTTTATTAGACCCTTCATAAAGTTCAATAAACACCCTTGAACTGTGGTCACTTGTATCTGTCTTACTTTGATACCATCGTATAGCATCCTATGTCAGAATTCTAGTGTATGATTTTAGGATTGCGAGGTTTTGCAGTGCCAACACATCATTGGACTGCCCTATTTGGGATCAAAATATTTGTCCTTTTTCTTTCCTGCCTATGTGATAGGTTGATTTAATCAATTTATGAATCAACTTTCTAGATTTAGATTTGTCCAGTTGACCTGGCTTCTCCTTTTCGAGAGATTACATTTTCCCGATGGAGTCTGTTGACTTGGCAACTGTACATTCACATTAGGGATTATTGCGATTTTCCCTCTGTATTGTAAACTGGCAGTGAATTGTTTGCAGCCTTCTTTTGATACTAGCATTTTTATCACATATCGCTCTTTATTAGTGTCATATTTTTGTATGTTATATTTCTTTGTGAACTCTAAACTATTTAATAACTTTTTAATGAATTTGACTAAATAAATAAACCTCGTTTTTTACAACTATGTTGTGATTTGTATGAGGTGATCTGCGGTGTTGACTGAGGGACTTCTTTCCTACATTGCTGATGGGACTGTGTCCTTTCGAGTGAACCAATTTCAAAATCCGCTGGCTTGACCTTTGTTTATTATTACTTTGATACCATGCCTTCCTTACAGCAGGAGGGTGGAGACAAAAGTTAAATTACACAACATATTTGGAATCTGTCAGCAAATATGTTGTGTTACATTGCACAGATATGCCAAGAATGCAATCTGAATTGAAATATCCATTGGGTTAGCTGGTAAGATTGGCAGAACACATATGCAATGTATTTGCTTCAGCACTTCTTTCAACGTTGCACTCAAAACACTACATGTTTGAACGCACTTAGAATAAGAAGTTGTTTTTCTGGGCTCATTTTCAGAAGTCTGTAATGTTTGAATCATCATGCATCCTGCTTGGCGGTTCTGAGCATTCAACGTTCAAGGTGGTAGAATTTGCTGAGCTTCTAGTGTTGCATAGCAACCATGCCTAGTCTACTTCTGTTAGCATCACATTCCTTAAGAACTGTGGTCTTTTGCTTTAGGAGATTTGGGACATTGTAGGAGATGAAGCTTGTCAAGTTGCAGAATAATTTCTGCAGTGAGCAGTTCAGAATGCTTAAATCAGATAATGTAATGGACTGAGATTACTCTTTGTCATGACATATTTGATAACAGGTCATCATATTTTACATGAAGGGTTCCCTTTCCATCAGATGTGTCCTTAAGAAAGTCCATTGTATCAGGAGCATAGTACATCTATCTTCCTTGCACAGGGTTTAGTGGTACGGATATGCCTTCACGATCTTCCAGCGGGTATAGAACATTAGCTGAAGCTGTCTCAAGCCAGATCACTTTATTCTATGTACTATTATTCTTGTACTGTAAATATGGAAAGTACTGAGACCACTTTGACAGGTCTGAAACTATCTTTCAAATCAGACATTAGAAATTAATTTCTGTCCATAAATAACAGAGATATTGAAGATTGTATGTACTTCATTGGCAGCCATCTTGATGACATCATCAGTACTACATGTCATGCACCATAGAGTGACAGCGTGGCAATTATTAATGTATAGCTAGAATATGATGACCAGTCCAAATTGCGCTCATTAAACTGCCACACAACATGTATTTTCTATTCATGCTCCTCTACTATTATCTGTATGTCTATCCTTAAAATAGGGATAGAAATGGATAACAATCATGTTTTCAATATATTGGATGCTCTATTTCAGGAAATCTGAGGCTGCTGTTGCAGTGCTATTCTTAAACCGGCGACGATTTCCCAGATTACCTCATCCATGCAGTCATAGTAATCGCTGCAAATGCTATAACAGACAAACAATCTGTCGAACTCACGATGAAGGCCTTCGCTGCAACACAGCAGGCAGCATACTGGCCAGAACCTACAGCATCCAGCTGTTCTATTGCTTCTTTCAAAAGACAGAGTTTGTACTTTGAAAACAATTAATGTTCTTGGTTAAAAAAAACAGACACGCATTCAAAATAACAGAACAAAACTAGGTAAAAGGATGTCACAATTACCTCATCTTTGGTAGTGCTGCATGCACGCTGCTCATCACAGCCGATCCGTTCAGCCGCAGGTGAACGCAGTAACAATGTGCAATTTCGTATCACAAAGGACAACATTAATTCCAAATGATTGTAAGCATTTTGGTACTAAACCCGGCACAAAATGTTCCCAGAAGTTCTTCCAGGAGTCATAACCTATGCTGTGATAAGTGAAATGGTGTCCCTGATTGAGCTGCCGGGAAGAATTAATGCAAGCCATACTTTTCTGGGACTAAACCCTAGGACAGAGGTCTGCGGCTGTTAATGAAATGACAGCCACTTCTGATCAATTGAAATTCTTCCAAGTGAGAAGCAGTCGGTTTTCAAATTACACAACTACTCTGTCAGAGATAAGAACTGAATGCTGATTTTGATAGGCTGAGCATTTTTTGATTAGAAGAGGATGCACGTTCCATATTAACCTTTGGTAAGAACACCCATGAAATCCCCCGTCATTCGAAATTGGCTCAAGCAATTAGCAGAACATATTTATTGCAACGAGTGAGTGGAAATAACACGCAAAAGGCAAAGATTGCAAATCATTATGTTTGTACACCTTATGAACAACAAATAGAAGTTATTTTAACACTGCAACTTAAACAAATAATTAATCCTGTAACTAATATGTAGCTTCTTCTTGTGTTTCAAAAATAGTTGCCGGGGGTCACAGTTTAAGAATGACACTGCTGCCTGCACACCCCTGCTTTGCTTTTTTTGCCATATCCACCCTTGACCTCTCCGCTCATCTTCCTTGTCCTCGACATTGAGTGTTTCCATTCCACTTTTTGCCTGCATGCCCCCAAGCAATGCCTTTGCTCTCTCTCTCCCCCCTCTGGTAGAGTCTGTCCATGGCAGACATGAACACATTGATAGTATTAGACAAAGAAAGGGGACTTAATGGGCTATTGCCTAAATTCTGTGCCTTTTCTTGTTTTTTCATATTTTTTCCATTGTAACTTGGAATGCAGTAATAACATTGCGGCAAAAAAGTTGTCTGCACAAAAAACCGTGGAAAAAATGCTGTGGTTTGACCCGGTAAAGGTGTACCCCACTATACCAGGGGTGTCCCCCGCTCTCTTTAAATGGTACAATGGGTCTGGGTGTTGTGGGGGTGTCCTCCACATCCATTACATGGATTGCAGCGGCAAAACCACAGTCTTTTTGACGCGATTTTTTGTGTAAACAGCAATTTTTTCATGGATTTTAACACATGGAACCTGTAACTTTATGTGGCAGAGTCAATTGGGCAACATTCCTTAAGGGAGCTCGAAGCTGTTCTACTACAGCCAGCAAGCTACTGGTGGATCCAGAGATGTCCTTCCACCAAAATGCCAGGGGTAACGGAAGTGACATTAAACGGCCCTTGGTCTCTGATGACATCACAGGAAGTGATGTCATTTGACCCCACCCCCAAGTGACATCAGGTGAGGTGATGGTACACAACCTTCAGTTGCGTCTAACACCGGTGTTTCCAGGTGCCAGATATAAGAACCAAGGCACAGAGGGAGGCCAGATTATTTCACGATCACACATTTGGGGAATATCATTTTCCAGATTCGACGTAGAGCCTATATGTAAAACATAAATAATGCAGTACTTGTACAGGGTAACTGAAATCTCAAACGCAGGCTACAGCTAGTGTATGAAACATCTATAGATCAATGGACACAGAAGTACCTGTTATCTGAGTCATTGATGTTTTAACCAAGCCAAAAAAGCACTGATCTGGGGAGGTGTGTGCTGTCTGTTTACCCAGGAGCAAAATGCTGCACGAGCAAGGCCTCAAAATTAAATCATTGGCAAGGATTTAATATCAACAAGTTATAAATGTATCTATGAGTCAGCTACCACCATGCTAGAATAAACCTATTGTGCTAAGCTGAGGCCATCTGTCCCTGTGTGCATTTATCTTCAATTTATGTGAGAAGTAACCACATGTTGTCCCCCACAACTAAGAGCTGGAAATAACACCTTAATGTCCTAGGCTTTGATACATAACTCTTCTTCAATCTTTTTTTAACGGGGTGAGGTGTGGGGGTTGCGGGGCTGCTCTTCCCTCAAGAGTGGGGCTCGATTTCCAGGGCTCAATGTGTAAGGTATGTTATTCAATGACGCCCGCAGGATAGGCCCGTGAATGAAGCTTCCACAAAGCCCTTTCCAAGAAGAGGTTTGGGTGGGAGGAGGGGGTCACTCCATGGCTCTGTCACTTCTGAGACTCCGTGTCCAATGCTTATTTTCTTGAACAGTGTTGCACCAGAGCAGGTTCCTGGTCGAGTTTGCGGCCCCTCTCAACCCTTCACATCACACTTGAATGCGTTCCAAGGTGAGCAGAGCCCAATCAGTGGCATAGCATTCATTTTGCCCCCCCGTGAGCCATGCTGAGGGCCTTGCTCCCCCAAACTCCTTAACAAAGGACAGGGCACGGCACACCCCAGGACGGCCCAGACCAACACGTGTGCGCAATGTCCATGATGATTATGCCGCTGCAGGGGCTTCCACTCCTCAAATGAAAGAAGAAAATATGTTTTTTAATCAAAGCTTAAATGTTTCACCTAGTGTAGAAAGAAGGGGGAGGTGCCTGGTACCAAAATATACCAGCCACCAGTGGTGGCTGTTGAGTTGTTTTATTGAAGGGTGTAAATACTTGCCACAAATATGCGATTGCGACTGAGCATAGTGAGGGGGCCCGAACTAACGAAAATGGGTGTGGGTGGTTAGGGGGATTCTTCCCCCTCCCAAGAGAAAATGTTTTCAATAATGGGTTAAAATGGTGCATTACACAACACCCTTTCTGTGAACATTTGGGTAAAAAGCCAGACAGTTTCATATTGTTTTTTTAGGGTGTAGAGTAACTCATGGAAAAAAAGTACCATAGATGCAAGTCCTGCCGGTCCCTTCAATATATGCCAGTATAAAAAACAATTCCATGCTGGCTGTGCCCATACATTTCCATGCTAGTATTCCCTTATAAGGACATACTCATGTTCATTACTGGCCCTAGGCACAAGCTGGCTCTGCCAATGTATGCCAGTACTCCTATGTAAGAAAATACTTCAGTTGGTTTGGCCATTAAAAGTGACATGTCACAATAAGAAACAAATGTTCAAACTGGTTCCGATGTAAGCCAGTCTAGACCCATAAGAACACTTATCATCCTTGCTTCGGCCGCTACACCATAACGTCCGTCTAACGAAGTAATACTGCTTATCATGCTTGCTTTATCAAACATGCCAAGCAATAAATGTCACTGTAAGCAATGGCTAGACTGGCTTTACCAAAATGCCAGTCTAGCCAGGTAATGACACGCATTAACTTGAAAATACCAGTGCAACATGCAAAATCAATAAAGGAAGTGTCATAAATTCTCTCTTAATATACCTTTCTGGAAATGTCACCAATCTGTCCGTGTCCTTCTTATGACCCACCACACAAGCCAAACACTCACTAAGTTTATTTAATTATTCACCTTTTTAATGTTTATTGATAAATGCTTCAGTCAGATCTTTGCATGTCTAAATGCTTTTTGATCTATCCAAAGCTGCCCCTGCCATAAACATTTGCAACAGATAAGATCCTTTCATGTGGAATATTGGTATTTACTGTTGCTGGAGTTGTTAGTTTGTTATTTGTGCTGATGTTGACGGTAGTGTTGGGACTGACTTCAAGATTTCGAACAGTTTGCTTTTTTGCTGGCAAAGATGCATAGTTTCATCATTAAACAGTGATGGTGCCACAGCAGAGAATTGATAGAGCCCAATGTCTCAAATAAATCTACTTGATGCTGTGATATTCTTACAAGCATTCTGAAAAATAGTGATCTCCCTGCTCTCAACCCTGCAACAGTACCAGAAACTTTTATTTTTATTTTCTAGATGACACTTGAGCGCAGATTTAGTTGTTTCTTCTTGATAGGATCCCATAAATAAATGGTGGTAGTTTCTATGAAGAATCTCTGGGTTTTAACTCACCATACAATCTAATGCCAAGAACATGGGGCTAACAAACAGCTTTTGTAATACTCTCACTAAAAACTGCCTTGGTTGCAATGTTGACAAGTTCAGGTTCATCATATGGAAATGGATTTGCAATCCATTTAAGCTCTAAAACAATTTGTTTACTCTTCCAGTTTACAGCTGATGTGGAGTTGTAGAGTTTGTGTGATGCTGCTTGCTCTGGTACACCTTCAGTGCTTGGTGTCTGCTCAGATATATGCTACATGGCCAAGCAGTGTTGCTGTTAAATACCAGTGTAGGGTGTTTCTCCTATGTCCCCATGGCCCTCTTAGCTCCCAGTACCTTTCAAAGCTCTGTTTTGCTTGTTTAAATGCTTCCTCTACACCAGGAGCACACAACTCAATTTCCTTTTTCAAACTCTTATCATATTGCAGCATCTGACTCTTTTAAAACACTACTTTCGGCGAAACAGTTTGCCAACATCCTAGAGTAACTATAAATGTTTAGTGCAAGAAAATACCCAATAATTGCTTCCACTGATGTAGTGTGTACACTGCAGTCACTCCATCTAATATACCTTACTACTAGCACCACGATTGCCATTAAATGTGTGTAAGACTGCTCTTAAACATTGTCATACTCCTTCATTTTGTCAGATATATTATATTTCTCAATGATTGCTAGCAGGTCTTGAATACTGCAGCTCTAGACATATTTACTTTGTATATTGTGTACCTTATAAATCATGATACAGGTAGCAGGCATTCAGTGCAACACATGTGCATTTGTCTGCACTGTTAAATACGTTTGCTCTGGATGATTTGTTGTACAGTTCTCTCACTGCCCCGGACATCCACATTTCAAGAATACCGATCCATCAATAAAAGACCCATAGCACAAAGTAATGTGTACATATGTGCAGTAGACTGGGTCATACGACAACTCAGTCACAATGACACTGTTGAGATATTGTTAGTTGCTCCACAGTGTGAGAAACCTGAAGGTGCCTCACCCACCTATCCCCAGGGATCTGTCATCCAGGTGGCCAGGACACGCCCATCGCTTTTGGATCCAGTTCCTGGGGGTGGACCAATGCGGGAGGATCACCTGGATGAGGGAGTCTCTGGGAGTTGAAGTGGACAACGTAGGGTGAGACGCGGTATCTCCTTCCCAATAACACCTTTTTCCGATCCTACCAGGCAGGATACCTAGAAGCTCAATCCACCTCCCTCCCCTTTACTGACACAAATACTTTCTTCACTGTGAGCGACAATGGATTAACACCCGAGCCTTAAATTTAACAAAGTTGGCTGAGTTGCAAGCAAAACCTCTACTACCACAGGGGGCACTTCAATTATACCTAGAAGGCGAAGATCTAGGGAATTTCTTTTATAATTTCGAATGCCTAGCTGAACAACTAGGGTGGGAAGAGAATCTTAAGAGGTGCTAATTGGCTCCTCAGTCGAAAGGTGAAATTCAAATTGACTATCAACTACTTAATCTGGCCCAAGGAGCTACCTTTGTATCCATCAAAGAAGGGTTGTTGAAAAGAGTGGGGCAAACTTGCAATTTTTATCGGGAGAAATTAAGGGCCATTAGATTAAACCCGGAAGAAACACCCCTAGAAATGGGCGACCGGGTCAAAAACACTCTAGCTCTTTGGATCAATAACAAATACCTAGAATAATTAATAGAGATGATCACCTTAGAACAGTTCACCAATTCCTTACCCCCTTTTTTTGCAAAAAGCCATCTTACAGTTAAGTCGACCTACTCTAGCCATGGCCATTGAAACTGCACAAAACTACTCAGAAGCAGCTAAACACTTGCACTCGGCACATCGAGGGGAGGAACGGAAAGATTACAAACCTATCCACCGACCTCAACCTCAGGGAGTAGACAAACAAGGGTGGTCATACAGAACCAAGGAATGGATACCAAAAGAAAGATTAGAAATAAAAAGATCTGACCCTCAAACCAAAGATGAAAGCAGAAGGGAGGAAACTAAAGGAAGCAGACCACCCCCTCTTATCTGCTTTTCCTGTAGAGAAACGGGACATTTAGCTAGACACTGCCCACAAAAAGTAAAGGACGAATATATGGAAATATGATGTTTAAAGGGAGAAGAGTGGGAAGAACCCAAAGAGGATTTGGAGACCTTTAGCATATGTTATTGTCAGTCTTCTCTGGACTCCACATATGAAAAGGCTTAGCTGAATGGGAAGCAAGTTAAGGCATTAATTGACTTGGGTAGCAAGCAAACCGCTATACTAGCTGACTTGGACACAACTACAGACCTCGAGAAGGCTACCCTAGTTAGAGTTACCTGAGTAGACGGGGACAATGAACTATACCCCAAAATACCTTTACAGATTAACAGCTGGAGCGAGTCCTATTTAATATCTTCAGCCATCATTCCTGGATTCCTTGAGGAAGATATTCTGGGTTGGGATTTCCCTACCTTTTTTACTCTCTTGCAGGAAACCCCACCTCACTTTGGAGATTTTTTACCACAGAATTGCTGGCACTCAAATTACTACTCCCAAAACTCTCCAATATGGGACTAGGAGAAATCAGAACCCCACAAAACCCTTTCAAGATATAAAGAACCTATGAAACCTGAATCAACCGTTAGAGGATAGTTCATTGATTATTTTAAAGAGATCAATAAAACCACTCTACCTCTACCTACACCAGCAAAAGAAAACCAATGGAATATGCGAGAGTTCTTGGACATATCTCATCCCTGTTCTCTCCCAAGTCTTAACAACGAAGAACTTGGACAGAGAACAGGCATAGCCACCTCGCATAAGGGAAGGGTAGGTGAGAAACCTGAAGGTGTCTCATCTGCCAGTCCTTGGGGATCTGTCATCCAGGTGGCCAGGACACCACCATCCTTTTTGGATCCAGTTCCTGGAGGTGGACCATTGCTGGAGGATCACCTGGATGAGAGGTCCTCAGGGAGTGGAAGTGGGACACTGGAGGGTGAGACGCGATATCCCCTTATAAATAACACTGTTTTCCCGATACCTAGGAGCTCAACCCACAACCCCCTTTTCTGACACAATCACTTTCTCACAGACAGTTCACTGTGATTGACAACGGACGAACTGCCGAGCCGTATACCTGACATGTCCCAACACGAGGGTCAGGCAGAGTCAGGCAGTTACTGATAATTACACACACCTGACAATCACACTTCCCAACAAGGAAAAAAGATGGAGTACAAAAGCACGCTCTGAGCAAGGCAAAACACATGAGGAAGCAGCAGTTCTGAGATGGCAGATTAATACGAGGAGAAAGACGTAAAAATCAGAAAGATTTGCAAGGAGGAAGTTGCCCACAGACTTTTCGGAGGAAAGTCGCTAGTTTTAAGAACCCTCGAGAATAAGACACACAAGACCGGGAATTACAGCTGAATAAAGGTGCATTGTGTGTCGCAGGTGCCCGGGGCTCTCCCGTATCGATAGCTGAGGTGGGGAGGAGAGATTTCTGATGTGGTACTGTCCTTGGCTCCTGCAACAAAGCAGCTCCAGTAAAGTCAGCACAGCTGGTGAGTCAGAGAGACTGAAAGCAGACTGTACTGTGTTAAAACCAAGGTTGCAAGCGGTAACATTGCCATGTGTGAAGTGTTGGCAATGAACGACACAAGTATAATTGGAACTGAAGAAGTAATTGAACTTTGTGATTGAACTTTGGGGGCAACCCAAAATGCCATATACAGAGTAGTCTGGCACCATGTGGGTGCTCACTTGAAGGTCTCTGTTAGGTATCCAACTGAAAGTGTATAATTGTGAACTGTAACATCGAAGTGGTCCTGCAATGGGTCAAGCCAAACCCTGTGCACATTCGAAAGTCTTCGATAGCTAAAATGAACTGCAATTGGTCTGAACCCAACTAAGGGAGACTAATTGTGAAAAGGGGATCTGAGACCAACTGAGGGGCACCCCGGGTGAACCGCGAGTCACCTAAAACATATGAACTGTTATTGGTCAGAACCCAGCTGAGGGAGACTAATTGTGCAAAAGGGTTCTGAGCTCAACTGAGGGAGATCCGGGGTGAACCGTGAGTCAACTGAAAAGGGATTGTGGAAGCATAAGGAGATCTGAGCCTGGCTGAGGGGGATCCAGGGTGAAGAGTGAATCACCCTGCATACTAGGAAAGGATCTTTTTGTTTGTTTGATAGATCAGGCCCTCTGAAGCCAGAGACTTTTGATAACTTGAGAGACTTGGGCAGAGAAGACCCTGATGCTTGTAATGGAATTGTGTACTCGTGCCGAAGAAGCCCAAGAGTGTGCTATGCTGCAGTGAACCGCCGAATCCCGTGCTGAAAACCTGGGGAAGGGAGGCCAACGGCCTGAACATCCTGACTTATGATTTTGTGAACACTTCTTTCTTTTTCATGAACATGACTCCACTCTATTTGTAAGGATTGGCAAGAGTTTTTTTTTTATTTCAGGCCCTTTTATTTTGATAAGACTTCACTAGGACTGCATTATTATTATGTGATGGTCGTAGCTTGCTCCCATCTTAGCTTTAGGTTTAGATAGGTTTTTATTAGACCCTTCATAAAGTTCAATAAACACCCTTGAACTGTGGTCACTTGTATCTGTCTTACTTTGATACCATCGTATAACATCCTATGTCAGAATTATAGTGTATGATTTTATGATTGCGAGGTTTTGCAGTGCCAACACATAATTGGACTGCCCTATTTGGGATCAAAATATTTGTCCTTTTTCTTTCCTGCCTATGTGATAGGTTGATTTAATCAACTTATGAATCAACTTTCTAGATTTAGATTTGTCCAGTTGACCTGGCTTCTCCTTTTCGGGAGATTACCTTTTCCCGATGGAGTCTGTTGACTTGGCAACTGTACATTCACATTAGGGATTATTGCGATTTTCCCTCTGTATTGTAAACTGGCAGTGAATTGTTTGCAGCCTCCTTTTGATACTAGCATTTTTATCACATATCGCTCTTTATTAGTGTCATATTTTTGTATGTTATATTTCTGTGTGAACTCTAAACTATTTAATAACTTTTTAATGAATTTGACTAAATAAATAAACCTAGTTTTTTACAACTATGTTGTGATTTGTATGAGGTGATCTGTGGTGTTGACTGAGGGACTTCTTTCCTACATTGCTGATGGGACTGTGTCCTTTCGAGTGAACCCATTTCAAAATCCGCTGGCTTGACCTTTGTTTATTATTACTTTGATACCATGCCTTCCTTACAGCAGGAGGGTGGAGACAAAAGTTAAATTACACAACATATTTGGAATCTGTCAGCAAATATGTTGTGTTACATTGCACAGATATGCCAAGAATGCAATCTGAATTGAAATATCCATTGGGTTAGCTGGTAAGATTGGCAGAACACATATGCAATGTATTTGCTTCAGCACTTCTTTCAACGTTGCACTGAAAACACTACATGTTTGAGCGCACTCAGAATAAGAAGTTGTTTTTCTGGGCTCATTTTCAGAAGTCTGTAATGATTGAATCATCATGCATCCTGCTTGGCGGTTCTGAGCATTCAACGTTCAAGGTAGTAGAATTTGCTGTGCTTCTAGTGTTGCATAGCAACCATGCCTAGTCTACTTCTGTTAGCATCACATTCCTTAAGAACTGTGGTCTTTTGCTTTAGGAGATTTGGGACATTGTAGGAGATGAAGCTTGTCAAGTTGCAGAATAATTTCTGCAGTGAGCAGTTCAGAATGCTTAAATCAGACAATGTAATGGACTGAGATTACTCTTTGTCATGACATATTTGATAACAGGTCATCCTATTTTACATGAAGGGTTCCCTTTCCATCAGATGTGTCCTTAAGAAAGTCCATTGTATCAGGAGCATAGTACATCTATCTTCCTTGCACAGGGTTTAGTGGTACGGATATGCCTTCACGATCTTCCAGCGGGTATAGAACATTAGCTGAAGGTGTCTCAAGCCAGATCACTTTATTCTAGTCTATCGAGGAACCCAAGCCATGCAAAAGCTGCACTAAGAGTTGTTGTGAGTTTTGAAATGTGTTGTTAGGCCGGCAGCAGCTTGAAGGGGAAGTTCAAGTGTGCCTTATCTTTACTGAAATGGAGGCACCGCACAAGGCCTGCCTTTCTGTTAGATGCTCTTACACAGGAGTTCATGGCATAGCAGCAACCTCTGGCTCCAATGTGCATTTGCAACCATGCTATCAAATAATCATCTCCCATATGGGCACCTTTTGAAGAAGGAGAGCATTTTTGGTTGTATTGCTTTTGCAACTTTGTCTACCGTGATGGAACCTTACATTTCCACTTCTGCTCGACCCAATAGTTTTCTGTAGCAATTAAGCGCACTGATATAGAGACTTCATATTTGAATTTATGTTGGAACTTGCTTCTACATATGAAAACAGAGCATCATTAACTGATTTTAAAAAAATGTGCTGTGATTGGTTCTTGGCAATGGGATTGCTGAATACTACATTCATGTAAACAAATTCAATTCCATTCACCATTTACAGGGAATTTCTCAATATCATACTTCCTTTTTATACCTATTTTCACGCAACTGGACAGCATCACACATCTTCTGGCCTCCATCTTTACTGCGAACAGTGGGGAATGGATGCCTGCTAGATTCAAGCCTATCAAAAAAGAAGCAGGTATTTTTTTAATTGTATACGGACGCTATGGGGTCTAATACACAGAAGCTCCTTTTTGCTCACTGGGATCCACCAGTATCTTCAGGTTCTGCCATTCACTTTTTATCTGGCATGTACTCTTTCAATATTACCTTTGTGTGTGCACTTCGTGTGACAGGCCAGATGCCACCTCACATTACATTTGGTTTATTGTTTCCTACAAATGAATTTTCAAAGTGTGCTGCAAGGTGTTTACAAACACTCCACTTTTACACTCTTTTTGAATTCTTAAGGCATGAGTCGCGCTCTGAAACACTTCTGTACGAGCGCGATGTAAATAAAATATCATATCATATAGTTTTTTTAGTAGATTTTGTGTTTCAAAATAAAGCCTTCTTTGGTTGACGTTGACACAATAAACACAACTGAAGTCTATAACACACATACATATGTTTGCTTTTGGATGACAGTGGTTGAACTATCTGTATGCACAAACAAGGGGGGGGGGCTGGGAGTGTCTCTCTACCAGCCTATATCCCGGGTTAGAGTCTTTAGCTCATCATCCTTTCACAGAAGAGACATTTCCACAACATATCAGCTTCCTTAGGTGTGACAGGAGAGAAAGAGGAAAAGGAGGAAGGAGGAGGGAGAGGGTGTGTGTAGGGTGTGTGGGATGGGTTGTGAGGGAGTATAGAAAGGGTGGTCAGAATGTCCTAAGTTTTGGTGGCAAAAGTGTTGGTACTCTTGTTCAGAAAGAGAATTGCCTGGCATTTCGGTGCTGGACTGCCCTTGGGCAGGACAAAGACTGATATGTAGTGGAAATGTCTCTTCTGTGAAAGGATGGTGAGCTAAAGACTCTGGTTGAGACTCTAACCTGGGATATGGGCCAGTGGAGAGACACTCCCAGGACTCCCTTTGTTTGTGATCTATCTGTATTACACTTTCTATATTGTTAGTCAAACGTTTGTAAAGAGAACAGGACATGAAAATTAATAATGTTCAAACATGAAGAGCTGTATATATAACGCCGGTGCTGTCATTTCACATCTGTACTGTAAATATGGAAAGTACTGAGACCACTTTGACAGGTCTGAAACTATCTTTCAAATCAGACATTAGAAATTAATTTCTGTCCATAAATAACAGAGATATTGAAGATTGTATGTACTTCATTGGCAGCCATCTTGATGACATCATCAGTACTACATGTCATGCACCATAGAGTGACAGCGTGGCAATTATTAATGTATAGCTAGAATATGATGACCAGTCCTAATTGCGCTCATTTTACCTGCCACACAACATGTATTTTCTATTCATGCTCCTCTACTATTATCTGTATGTCTATCCTTAAAATAGGGATAGAAATGGATAACAATCATGTTTTCAATATATTGGATGCTCTATTTCAGGAAATCTGAGGCTGCTGTTGCAGTGCTATTCTTAAACCGGCGACGATTTACCAGATTACCGCATACATGCAGTCATAGTAATCGCTGCAAGTGCTATAACAGCCAAACAATCTTTCGAACTCACGATGAAGGCCTTCGCTGCAACACAGCAGGCAGTATACTGGCCAGAACCTACAGCATGCAGCTGTTCTATTGCTTCTTTCAAAAGACAGAGTTTGTACTTTGAAAACAATTAATGTTCTTGGTTAAAAAAAACAGACACGCATTCAAAAAAACAGAACAAAACTAGGTAAAAGGATATCACAATTACCTCATCTTTGGTAGTGCTGCACGCACGCTGCTCATCACAGCCGATCCGTTCAGCCGCAGGTGAACGCAGTAACAATGTGCAATTTCGTATCACAAAGGACAACATTAATTCCAAATGATTGTAAGCATTTTGGTACTAAACCCGGCACAAAATGTTCCCAGAAGTTCTTCCAGGAGTCATAACCTATGCTGTGATAAGTGAAATGGTGTCCCTGATTGAGCTGCCGGGAAGAATTAATGCAAGCCATACTTTTCTGGGACTAAACCCTAGGACAGAGGTCTGCGGCTGTTAATGAAATGACAGCCACTTCTGATCAATTGAAATTCTTCCAAGTGAGAAGCAGTCGGCTTTCAAATTACACAACTACTCTGTCAGAGATAAGAACTGAATGTTGATTTTGATAGGCTGAGCTTTTTTTGATTAGAAGAGGATGCACGTTCCATATTAACCTTTGGTAAGAACACCCCTCAAATCCCCCGTCATTCGAAATTGGCTCAAGCAATTAGCAGAACATATTTATTGCAACGAGTGAGTGGAAATAACACGCAAAAGGCAAAGATTGCAAATCATTATGTTTGTGCACCTTATGAACAACAAATAGAAGTTATTTTAACACTGCAACTTAAACAAATAATTAATCCTGTAACTAATATGTAGCTTCTTCTTGTGTTTCAAAAATAGTTGCCAGGGGTCACAGTTTAAGAATGACACTGCTGCCTGCACACCCCTGCTTTGCTTTTTTTGCCATATCCACCCTTGACCTCTCCGCTCATCTTCCTTGTCCTCGACATTGAGTGTTTCCATTCCACTTTTTGCCTGCATGCCCCCAAGCAATGCCTTTGCTCTCTCTCTCCCCCCTCTGGTAGAGTCTGTCCATGGCAGACATGAACACATTGATAGTATTAGACAAAGAAAGGGGACTTAATGGGCTATTGCCTAAATTCTGTGCCTTTTCTTGTTTTTTCATATTTTTTCCATTGTAACTTGGAATGCAGTAATAACATTGCGGCAAAAAAGTTGTCTGCACAAAAAATCGTGGAAAAAATGCTGTGGTTTGACCCGGTAAAGGGGTACCCCACTATACCAGGGGTGTCCCCCGCTTTCTTTAAATGGTACAATGGGTCTGGGTGTTGCGGGGGTGTCCTCCACATCCATTACATGGATTGCAGCGGCAAAACCACAGTCTTTTTGACGCGATTTTTTGTGTAAACAGCAATTTTTTCATGGATTTTAACATATGGAACCTGTAACTTTATGTGGCAGAGTCAATTGGGCAACATTCCTTAAGGGAGCTCGAAGCTGTTCTACTACAGCCAGCAAGCTACTGGTGGATCCAGAGATGTCATTCCACCAAAATGCCAGGGGTAACGGAAGTGAATTTAAATGGCCCTTGGTCTCTGATGACATCACAGGAAGTGATGTCATTTGACCCCACCCCCAAGTGACATCAGGTGAGGTGATGGTACACAACCTTCAGTTGCGTCTAACACCGGTGTTTCCAGGTGCCAGATATAAGAACCAAGGCACAGAGGGAGGCCAGATTATTTCACGATCACACATTTGGGGAATATAATTTTCCAGATTCGACGTAGAGCCTATATTTAAAACATAAATAATGCAGTACTTGTACAGGGTAACTGAAATCTCAAACGCAGGCTACAGCTAGTGTATGAAACATCTATAGATCAATGGACACAGAAGTACATGTTATCTGAGTCTTGATGTTTTAACCAAGCCAAAAAAGCACTGATCTGGGGAGGTGTGTGCTGTCTGTTTACCCAGGAGCAAAATGCTGCACGAGCAAGGCCTCAAAACTAAATCATTGGCAAGGATTTAATATCAACAAGTTATAAATGTATCTATGAGTCAGCTACCACCATGCTAGAATAAACCTATTGTGCTAAGCTGAGGCCATCTGTCCCTGTGTGCATTTATCTTCAATTTATGTGAGAAGTAACCACATGTTGTCCCCCACAACTAAGAGCTGGAAATAACACCTTAATGTCCTAGGCTTTGATACATAACTCTTCTTCAATCTTTTTTTAACGGGGTGAGGTGTGGGGGATTGGGGGGCTGCTCTTCCCTCAAGAGTGGGGCTCGATTTCCAGGGCTCAATGTGTAAGGTATGTTATTCAATGACGCCCGCAGGATAGGCCCGTGAATGAAGCTTCCACAAAGCCCTTTCCAAGAAGAGGTTTGGGTGGGAGGAGGGGGTCACTCCATGGCTCTGTCACTTCTGAGACTCCGTGTCCAATGCTTATTTTCTTGAACAGTGTTGCACCAGAGCAGGTTCCTGGTCGAGTTTGCGGCCCCTCTCAACCGTTCACATCACACTTGAATGCGTTCCAAGGTGAGCAGAGCCCAATCAGTGGCATAGCATTCATTTTGCCCCCCCCCGTGAGCCATGCTGAGGGCCTTGCTCCCCCAAACTCCTTAACAAAGGACAGGGCACGGCACACCCCAGGACGGCCCAGACCAACACGTTTGCGCAATGTCCATGATGAATATGCCGCTGCAGGGGCTTCCACTCCTCAAATGAAAGAAGAAAATATGTTTTTTAATCAAAGCTTAACTGTTTCACCTAGTGTAGAAAGAAGGGGGAGGTGCCTGGTACCAAAATATACCAGCCACCAGTGGTGGCTGTTGAGTTGTTTTATTGAAGGGTGTAAATACTTGCCACAAATATGCGATTGCGACTGAGCATAGTGAGGGGGCCCGAACTAACGAAAATGGGTGTGGGTGGTTAGGGGGATTCTTCCCCCTCCCAAGAGAAAATGTTTTCAATAATGGGTTAAAATGGTGCATTACACAACACCCTTTCTGTGAACATTTGGGTAAAAAGCCAGACAGTTCATATTGTTTTTTTAGGGTGTAGAGTAACTCATGGAAAAAAAGTACCATAGATGCAAGTCCTGCCGGTCCCTTCAATATATGCTAGTATAAAAAACATGTTCATGCTGGCTGTGTCCATAAATTTGCATGCTAGTATTCCCATATAAGAACATACTCATGTTCGCTTTGAGATGTTTTTTACAGTAACATTACTGGCACTAGGCAAAAGCGGGCTCTGCCAATATATGCCAGTACTCCTATGTAAGAAAATACTTCATGTTCAAACTGGTTCCAATGTAAGCCAGTCTAGACCCATAAGAACACTTATCATCCTTGCTTTGGCCGCTACACCATAACGTCCGTCTAACGAAGTAATACTGCTTATCATGCTTGCTTTATCAAACATGCCAAGCAATAAATGTCACAGTAAGCAATGGCTAGACTGGCTTTACCAAAATGCCAGTATAGCCCGGTAATGACACGCATTAACTTGAAAATACCAGTGCAACATGCAAAATCAATAAAGGATGTGTCAAAAATGCTCTAGTGATCCCCATTCTCCCAGGACCTTAAACACACTCACACTCAGATGCACACGCACACACACACACAAATAAGCACACACACAGGCATCCCCTTTAACCCACCCATACATCTCCTCTCACATTCATTCACTCTACATTCACCACACAAGCATGCACCCCCCACCCAGAAGATTCAAAAACACAATCACATTCATACTCACTCACCCACCATTCACTCACCCATAAACCTCTCACATCCACTTGCACTGTATTCTCCACACAGGAATGCACCCACCCACCCACCCAGACCATTCAAACACACACTATCACATTCCTACTCATTCACCCACCACTCACTGACCCATTGCACATACATACACCTGACACGCACTTCATACATGCAAAATTCCCAACGTGGAGGTAGGATAGCTCAGGGGCAACGTGTGTGTCTTGGAAGCAAGACAATGCAGCGTAACACAGGTTTGAATCCCAATCCTGCACTTAGAAGCCACTCACTGGTATTAAGCACGTTATAAAAGAACAATCATAAAATACACATCACATTTAAAAAGAAAACCCTTCTTACCTGTTTTCCAGCTTTGGTCTGTCACTCCAGCCCACGCTTGGCTCCTCCGTGCTGCTCACAAACAGCAACCAGGAAGCTGGGAGAGCTTCCTGGTTCCTGTATATGAGCCGCAGGGAAGCCAGAAGAGAGCGGTTTGGAGCTGAACATGACATGTTACACATGTCACATGTCATGGTCAGTTGCAACCCCTACTGAGCGCTTCATTCTCGTGCTACAAGCCCCTGCCCAGCCTTCACCCTGATGTGTGAAGACTGCACCTGCGCACCCCCTGTCCTGAGGTGAGGGGGCTCCTGTACAACAGGGGTTGCCACCCCCCCTCCACGCTGGGGGTTGCAGGGCCCCCCACTACTCCAGGAGCGCTGCCAAATGACATCCCTTGGTAGATCCGACCTACCTGTCAGAGACTGCAGTCTTAAAATGTAATATAATACTTATATAACTTAGGTGCTGTAAATTACAGGTTTTACTATTATCTCTATGACAATAAGTGACTCATGCACTCAATCTTGCATTCACAAAAGGCTGAGTGAACCGGCCAGTATTAGTATCGACATCTTTTTTATGAAACCTGGTGCCGCAAACGAGGAGCATAAACCGTAACACGTCATTGTATCATTCTCATACCTCTGATTGCATCCAGAAAGTGCACTTCCTCCAAATAACCAAACAAATCATTTTAGTAACAAAGACGTCATGCACTCAGTAATGTCTCATTAGCCTTAAAGTGAAAATGTGGTAGGTCTGGATATATGGCTCTTTATGTGCATGCTTGCACAGACTGTGGACTTCCGAAGTACTTTCCACCCTTCAGCGCTTCAAAGCTGTAACAATTGCAGTAGGTTATATACAAATAGAAAACAGCATAACTGTGCAGACAAACTCCCCACAGACAACCACCTAAGTTCTAGCTGTGTGCACGCAAAAACAAAGGTGTGATGGCTGGAATGTTTAGAGTGAATCTTAACCTCTGGCATTGCTCTGGGCAACACTTTAGACCATCGTTCTTCACCTGCCAAGCCATTACAGAAGGGGAAAGACCATGTGCAAATCAGGCTTGGTCCCAACCCAAAAGGGGCAGTACTTCCCGAACTGCTAGGTCACAACTCTTCTGCACGAGACCATAAGCATCTCCAAACATGTTTCCCCCTTGTTGGGCCTCATTAGTGAGGAGTAGCTTGGATCTCTAAGCCCAGCAGGCATGGGACCCACGACTAGGCACACCCGTCCCAATCAGGGTGACAAAACCAAAACAAAGAGGTGATGGCTGGAAGGTTTAGAATGAATCCTAACCTTTGCCATTGCTCTGGGCAACCCTCCAGACCATCGTTCTTCACCTGCCAAGCCATTACAGAAGGAGAAAGACCATATGAAAATCAGGCTTGGTCCCACCCCAAAAGGGGCAGTACAGCCCAGACTGCAAGGTCACATACCTTCTCTACGAGACCACATGCATCTCCAAACATGTTTCAGTGTCGTTGGGCCTCATCAGTGAGGAGTAGCTTGGGTCTCTAGGACCAGCAGGCACAGGACCCACGTCTGGGCATACCCGTCCCACTTGTGAGCACATCAACACTAACCGAACCGTGAGTAAGTTCTCCTCTTTACTCCTGTTACACTCTCCCATATTAGCAGCTAACCATGCCCAACGCGATTTAGTATCAGATCTTTGGCTTTTGGCAATGGATAACATATTTCCATGTTTCTCCGCCAAATCCAAAGAAAGCAGACTGGCACTCAGGATCTGGGTACTTGCGACCTGCATCCATCAACATCACAGGTTTCTCATCTGCCTTTCCCACTCTCCCACTGATGAAGCTCAACCCCAATCGCAGCTACGCCACCAACAGTGGCAGACATGTGTCATACAAGACCACTTACATTACATATTACCTATACAAAAGCCAAAACCCTTTCCTTTTTTAGGAATTGTTTTTAACAGGACTTAAGTGCAGGGAATATGTGCAAGGGCAAATATCTATCTTATTTTAATTCTTATTTTAATTAAAACAGGAACTAATTTACATGCATTGTTGAGGCATTCAATAACAGAAGGCTGCCTAAAAATAACAGTGGCAGACACTATAGAACACAAACTTTGGTGTTACTACATGATAGAAGCAGCTTGGAATCAAGAAATAGACACTTCCCAAGCACCACGATTTAGACCTAGCCATAACATGGCAAACAGCCTGCAAAAGATGCAAGTACAAAATCATATGTCAGTGCCTCACAAATCCCTGTGTGTGTGCGTGCGCACAAGCACACATACATGCCTATAGACAGGTCAGGGTAGACTAAAGGAGCTATTACAGCAGCATTCTACGACCTGAGATCCAGCTTACACAGAGGTCTATGCACTTACAAAATGGCTGATCCTATCCACAGAAATGCCGTTTTTCTCACTTTTCAGGGATCTGAAAGCTTCTTCTCTGTGTTGCACAACCCCTGTTTAAAATGTCTTTGCTGTTTTAGCATGAGACCAATGGAGGGCAATTCAATGTACATTGCTTTTGTGGTCACAGAGGGCACACAGAGCAGATGCCTAGTTTAGGAGGAGTGCAAGGTATATGATATGATAGGATATGATATGATATGATATGATAAGTCATTAATAACGTGCCGGTACACCAGGCACCTCTGCTGCCTTCTCTGGTATTTCCCCAAGCAGGGGTGTTGTTAGGTCTGGAAAAGACCCTGGGTACGCTGATGTCGGAACTGTTGGGACTGGGGGCTAGCTAGCCTTTTGGTTGTAGCTCCTAAGATTCTATCTGGGGCTACAACCAAAAGACCAGGGGCTATAACCCCCTTAGCCCCCCCTAGCAACGCCGCTGTCCCCACGACATCTTAACAACTTGTGTAAAAGTTGTAAATGTAAGAGCACAATTCAGTCAACACCCCAAGTACTCCAAAGAGACAGCTCAACAGCCCCTCTCCTCCTTTTCTCTCTTCTGTAGTTGTAAAGAGCTCTTAATGAATGAGGTTGAACCTTCCTTGGCTCCAGGAGACCCCTGTTGGGAACAGCTCACACCTTATGCATATGCTAATCCCCGACAGCCGCTCCCTACCCTTGGTAGGGCAGCCCTTAGAATCTGAGCATATGAAGCATGGCTGTCTTTGCCCTACTCTCATAATTTTAACTGTGGCACAAGTAGGGGCCAGAGAGATGGCAAACTCGAGATTGAAGATTTATTGGAAAGTCCTTCCTAACCCCCGTCTATCAGTGCCAACACATTTCTCTTCACCATCCTGCGGCTGCTGCACCTCTCCGTCCCCTATTTATGCGAGGGTGCAGCATATTTTTGAGTAATCCACGCTGCACCCTCCATCTTTTCAGCTCCGTGTTTCATCATGAAGAATCCCGTGCAAGGTTGCAGCATCACTGTTACCCAAAGCCTGGTGCCAAGTCAAAACCTGATGTTTGCATGTGTTGGTGTCGGTGGGGGGGGGGATTTTCACTGTAGACGTTGCCAGAAGAGTTTGAGTCTTGAGGGAGACAACAAGGTAAACCTGTGGGCAAAATGAGCAGGGATTCTAGCCCCTACCGAGACCAATGCCCGACGAACACCTGACAAACGCTTCCTTGTCCTGCCAAAGACAGACCCTGCCCAGGTTGTGCAGAATTCCTAGCAGGCCACCGAGCACAAAACCTGAGCATGGCAAAGTGAGCTTGAGGTATCGCTCAGCCTGCCAACCAGCATGCTAAGCACGGCAAAATGGGTAACAGCACCCCCAAATTTCAAGTAGCCCTGTCTCTGAACCAAAGGTTCATGCCTCCTATAACCCTCAGCTGTTGCTCGTGGTAACTGACTGCAGTTTACAGACTGCCTCACCCTTCTCCCTCATCTGCCAGTTCACGGATGCTTGTTTGGCTGCAAATGGGATTCAATGCATTGGTGAGGAGAGAGAGAGAGAGAGAGAGAGAGAGAAAGAGAGAGAGAGAGAGAGAGAGAGAGAGAAAGGGTGGGGGGAGGGATTAGCATGGGCGGTGTGAGCTAATGTAATGGGACCTGTATGCAACAGGCCTGTGGTTTGAGTGCAGGGTTACAGGTTGTTTTGCCCTGACTGCAGGTTGTTCAGTGTGGATGTCTTCTGCATGTAAAGTATAGCAGAGCCCTCAACTGCAGGCAGTTGGCCTAGGGGATGAAAGACTATTTATAGTACCATTCCCCCTCTCGCACAGCAACCCATGGAATACAGCTGAGTCCCACAAAAAATGTGGTCCAGCTGTCACAGTCTGCCTGACGAATGTAATGTTTTAAACTAGTTCTCTCTGCTAGTAGTTGAACAGTCACCTGATTGTATTTACTATTCGCATGCAATATAATGCTCTTTTTATTTCCATGCTCGCACAGACTGCAGTCTTCCAAAGGGCCTTCCACCCCACAGCGCTTTGAAGCCAAATCAATGACAGTAGGCGCTACACACATATAAAATAACACAACATAACAATATCTCTTATTCAGCTCACCCTATTGTCTCTCAGAGTCCAACCACCTCTTGCAGAACTATAACTACTCTTTGTTCTGAAACATTCTAAGAACACATGCCCCGGATGCCAGAGTCTCCTTTACTCTCCCTCCCTGAGCTCCCACAAGGCTCTGACACCAGTATACCCCTCCATCACCTCAGCCTACCTAGCAGCTAGGTGAACAGTGATGTTGGGTTCCCCCCTATGGTCAGAACTGTTTCTGTGCTTGCTTTTTATGTTGTCCTTTTACAATGTCTTTGCTGATAAACACTTCCCTCTCTGACAGACTACAGCCTCAGTCCACACCTCTTTTCTAAAGAAGCATTTCCCCACAACTCAAGTCCTTAATCTCTGTCCTGAGTTACAGAACAGACTAAGCCGTGGCCATCTCCCTCCAAGATGGAAGCAGCAATATCCTCCCAGCAGTTCCAGATGACGCCTTTGTTCCTCCGGAAACCATCCAACACACTGCAGTACGCTGCATCACATAACTAAGACAATTCAACCATATCACCTTTATCGTTACGGAGCTGCACTGGTTACCCCTTCCAGCATACATCACTGGCAAGAGGTGCTGCATCGCCTACAAATTAGTCAAAACAACACTCTACCTGGCTGAGAAACATACCGTCTGTGAATTCCAATGCACCCTCAGATCTGCAAGACGGGAAAATAAGAAATAGGCCTTTTCCTGCTATGCACCTTCTGTCATGAACAAGTTAGCAATGCACATAAGAGCAGCCCCCTCCATCCTACACTTCAGGAAGGACTTGAAGAATCTACTCTTCAAAGAACATAACCCCAGTTGCTGATCGTGCTACTCTACCCTACACCCACCCTCCGGAGAGCCCCCTTCCCTGCTGCCCATACCCATTGCATGTACCTCTGCTACCTTGCAAATGGCCTGTAACGCCATGGGCGTGTTCCCTATGTACAGCACTCCAATGCTTCACAGCTTGGTTTGTGCTCTATAAATCCTATGAAGAGCCATGAAACCAAAGTGCTGCACCCTAAGTTAATGAATGTCTTGTTCAAAAGTAATTGCATCCTTTCTCCTCAATCCCACAAAAATTGTTGGTGCAATTCTGTTTTAATAGGTAGCCGTTTTGATAGGTAGCAAACACGTGTTTCGACCCAAACACCTCAGGTCTTCCTTAGGGCTTTCTCAGATAAATTGTGCATGGGCAATTATAAGATCCACTTTCCAAGGTTGTACTAATGCGGGTTGAATAGTTCTACTAATTATAATGTTTTCCACACCATCTTTTATCGCTGAGCTAAAATGCTCTCATTCCAGGACGATACACTTCTAATTAATCCAATCCCATACAACAGATAATCTCATTAATCTTTGTCAAAAGCCTAATTTACCACGTTTGTTTATTATATAAATTCAAGGAATTCTCGAGGCTGTGTTCTGCAAGTATTCCTGATTTAGCTAGATCAGTTTCTTTGTGTAGTCAGATGGATTTCTTTTGCAGATTTATTTATTTTCTTGCTAGATTATTTCATTCTGCAGCTGAATTAGTTTCAGGAACATCTGAAATGATTGATACAGTTGGATTAATTCTGTACAGCTAGATCGCTCTCCCCTCTATAGCTAGATTAATTCGTAATATAGTTAAAGGAATTTCCTTGTGCAATCGGTTTGATCTCTTTTGCATATAGATTTGTTCATTGCAGCTAGACGAATTTTATTTTTGCACCTAGTTTATTTGTGCACAGCTGCCGCCAAAGGATTTCATTTTGCACATTGACTATCTCATTGTATTGCTTCATGCATTTTGCAGCAGGTTTAATTAAAGCATAGCTAGATTGATCATTGCAGCTAATTTATTTATTTCTGCTCCGTTTTGCGAAACCTAATTATTCTAGTTCTGCGCTCAAACACACTAAACGCGAACCCGCTTAGCCACCGCACACAACTTACCCTTCCCAACAGATGGCAATAACAGAGCACTGCAGCTCTAAAATCACCTTACTTACCACAGCCCCGTCTAATGCATCATAGCACCATGGGCACAAAAGCACCTTTTTGGACGCAAATACCTTGCTGCTCTAGGAAAAAAACAACTAGAAACTCCTCGTACACAGAGCTCAGGGTACTTCCGGTCGGCACGCATCAACACAAGAAACAGGGAATCATGCAGCTTCTCTCTCTCTCTTTAACCTTACCCATGCCGAGCCGCCAGGGCAACCTGGAGACCGTGCAAATGGCAGCGGTGCAGGGTACAAATCCTTATTACATAACATACCACTACATCACGTTTACTCTGGCGGTAAAAGGTTCAGTGAAGTAACAGAGCAAAGGACATGTTAACGCTCTTGTAGCGTTTTCACATGTACAAAGCCTAGCCAAGCCCAGTTTATTATAGGGTATCCGGCCATTGCATTGCCAACCAAAGCATCGACAGCCATACCATCTAAAAAAAAGCATCTACAAAAAGGAAAAAGCATCTAATGGATTTTTTTTAGATGGTAAAGGGTTTAGTTTAATAAAAATGTTTTTTAAGGTAAAAAAAGGGGGATGGGGGACACCCTCATTAAAACATTTTTATTTTAAATGCATTTTTTTAGATGATATGGCATTAGATGCTTTGGCTGTCGATGGAATGACTATGAACCCACCTGAAGCAAAGACTTGAAGAAAAAACTTAAATCACTGGATTCCCAACAATGCACACTTACATGTCTAATAGCCGTATAACACACATATATTACACATGTGACTGTACTGGTATTGCCTTACACCGGTAGGTTTCCTTCTTGACTATAACCATGTTTTTTTTTTTAATGAAGTGTGACTTTAGTGAGCTCATAATCTAAACAATAAAACACTTAAAAAAATCAACATCAAAATAAGCTGAGCGAAAAAAATAAGATACGGTTTTTAACAGAAAATGTTATTTTACCCAGAAGGTTTCACACAAATGAAAGCACGCTGGTCCTAGTTTTGCATTGCTTATCAATACTTCCTTTTGTCTCTTTTGCAACTGTTATGATGTCATTTGTTAACACCTCCATATTTTTCATCTTGCATTATGAGTCATCACTCATTTAACCAGAGTGTGCACTACCGGCATACACAAGACCCCAAACCCACGAAGACTCAGGTATCTTTTTGTTTTATAAAATCCCAATAACATTAGATCTGTGTGCCTTAACCTACAGAACTTATTTGGGGAGATGACAATGGCAGAGAGGCTTCCATCCAGATCCAATGTGATCCTGTCATTCGACTCTTAAAAGGCATTCAACCCGGTGGCGTGGAAATATATGTGGAAAGTGCTGGATCAGATGGGCTTTGTTAACTGGGTGAGGTTGCTCTATGATCCCCGACAGCGAGTGTGAAGGTGAATGGTAGACTTTCACAACCCTTCAAACTGGGGAGAGGGGCAAGGCAAGGCTGCCCACTGTCCCCTATTCTATTTGGACTCATGATAGAACCGATGGCGGTGTGGGTAAGGAACAAGGAACCCCTCAGAGGCTTCAGATGGGCCGAGGATTGTGAGGACAGGTTTTCGCAGTCTGCGGATGACATCCTCCTTTACCTAAGCAATCCGCGGGAGACAATACCCAGAGCCTTTGACATGTTGAATGGGTTTGGCGACATTAGCGGACTGAGAGTGAGCTGAAGAAAATCGGTCTGCTATGCGTTAACAGAAGAGGGGGATGGGGAAGTTAATTGGGGGAATCTGTGGTTGACCTGAGAACCCATCAGATACCGGGGCATTTAAATAACAACAACAAGGGAGGATTTCTTTAAGCTGAACTGGCATCAACTCTTGGCTAAATTCCAAATGACGTCAAAAAAGGCTGCTCTCCCCTGTCGCTAGTCCGTCCACAGGATTGCCCTGTATACACTATTTAAATTGGTGTGTGAGGGGGGGCTTAAATCTTCCCAACCTTAACAAATACTTTTGGGCAATACAGGTGGTAGTGCAAATGAATGGCTCCTTATGTATGAGACAGATCCAGTAATTGGGGTGGAAAGGGAGACCGGGGGCATATGACCCACGTGAGAACCTATATGGGAAGAGGAACCTGAAGGAAATTACCCCCGGGCGGCAGGTTAATGGTTAGATCATGGAAAACACTACTGGGGAAAATTGGCAGGTGCTTGTGGTTGGCTGGGGAAATGCCAGTATGGGGCAATAGGCTGCTACCTGAACTGCAGGCAATCCAGGGGAGTTGGAGGCAGACCCACTACTGTTGTCTCTTGGGGGTATGGAGCAATACAAATGTCTCCACGTACTAAAGCGTGCTGGTGGGTCTGGCTCTGTCGGTAGCCAAGATGGCTATAGCTAGGATATGGTGGTTTGCAGACTTCCCCTCATTAAGGGAGTGGGAGATAACAATGGATATGAATATGGAAATGGAAATGCTTGTATACAAACATAACGGCTGTCCGGAAAAACATGAAAAGGTATGGGGTAGGTGGGCGGAGTGGAGAAGGGATGATTAGTGCTTAGAGGAGTAACTGGCTAGCAGGGGTGGGAGAGATGCAGGGGAGGGTTGAAGGGGGCAGTGGCGTTGCTAGGGGGATCCGGGAGGGTTGCGATAGCCCCCGATAGAAGCTTAGCAGCTACAACCAAAAGGCTAGCTAGCCCGGAGTCCCGACAGTCCCGATATTATCATAGATGCAGGTCTTTTCCGGACCTATCAACACCCCTGGAAGGGGGATAAAAGGTCTAGGATGGGGGGTTCAAATTGAGGGCCTGTTCTATTAGAGGGAGGCAGTATGGGATGAGATGGGTAAGTGGGGAGGGAGTAAAGTGCGTAAGGTGGGACAGGAATAATGTTTGAATCAAGGTTATACATATTTTGTTATGAACAAAAGTATAATAATAATTGTTATGAAAAATAAAATAAAATAATATACAAAAGTTCTGGAAATGATCTGAAAGAGTTTAATAGGAAAACTGAGAATTATTTTAGTTGCCAGCATTAGCAACACACAGCAGAGATGCTCTGCATTTCAAGCATTTCATGGGAGCTGAGGAGACAAGACTATAGACATGTACATTGATTTTTTTCTTACCGGTTCAGGGCGAAGGCATAGTGAAACTTAATGTTATGCTGGTCAGCCAGGTCGCATGTGGGAAGCATTTCTAGTGTCTCCACCAGCCTCACCATTGCATCATAGTCCTGATATCCAAAAACAATGTGACAAAGGAAAAAAGAGACCAATGCGTAAAGTTATTTTAGTGTGGTAAAGAATGCCAATAAGTCACAGATCTTAAGAAAATGAAACAGAGATTTGCTGTTAGACACATTTGAACGAGTGGACTATGCATCCAAGACCTGCACAAGGGTGTCTCAGTAGTCGCCATTATATGACCGGGCAAAATATCAGTGGCTTAGAAATGGTCTACCCAAGGAGTAATTGGGGCAATGTTTTTTCTGCCACCACAAACCCACAGAAGAGGGGTAACCCTGCAAAGTTGTACACACACCCAATGTGGGTAACTTTTGTTTTTCTTTTTATTAGCTGGTTTTACAATTAAAAACCTTAAGCTTTTATCATACAATTAAACAAAGAACAGAAAAAAAGTAAAATAAAGTAATAAAATGCCAAATTTTACAATTTTACAATTTAACTTGGAAGCAAGATGAAAGAGTGTATGCATTGTTGTTGTGAGGTCATTGTGAACGTCCAAAACATGAAATGTCAGTCTTTTGACTCCTCTCAATTTTTTTTTAGCAATGTCAAATTTTGAGTTTAGGACAAGCAATCTGCGGCATAATGATTCAGGACTTTTCCTGTATCCTTGACAACACTTCTTTCAGATAATCTAAAAGAGCGAGTGTCAAAGAGATTCTTTCACCTTGTAACAACAATGACCACCATTCCTCAATTGATCGCTTTGTGTGTTGTGCGTAATATTTGCCCAGCCATCAACTTCTTTCTTGTATTAGTTCTAGACAATGCATAGTCAAATTGAATAGTGTCTCTCTCGCTTTTACAAAGCCGACATGTATAATCTCTCTCTGTTATAACTTTTCTTGCTTCCAGTAGTTCTTTTGTAGGCATCAAGTTCATACGAAATCTCTTAAAATCCATTCTGCATTGGTAACATGGGAATCCTTTCAGGTATTGACACGGATCCCCTCTTGGTCTGTGTGCAAGATCTTTCTGACCATAACGTTTTAAACTTTGAACCTTCTCTCTAGTCGTGATACAATCCTGATTAAAAACTTTTCTTTTCACTTTGTCGGGACATGTCATCATCAATTCCTCTGTTACGCTTGCTTCATCCAAGATGTTTAGACATGGTGTTCTCCAATTTTTAAGCACTTTGTTCAAGTTGTCTGACAGCGCTTTATTCAAAGCTTTAAACCCTCCTTCCAAGTTGCGTAATTGCCATTTTCGAAAGAAGGCCAATGTCTTCCATTGCACAGATGCATGGAGTGAAGTTAGCCCCGTCTCTTCTCGTATTAGAGCGATGGGAGTAGCTTTCGGAAGTATCAGCACCTGTCTCCAAAACAATCCTTCTAATTTTGGCCATAGCTCTTTAGAAATGAGTGTTGTAGATTCTCACCCATAAGTATTTACCAGGACGACTTTCATTTTGTAAAGGTCGATTATAGGTTGCAGCGTGAATTTGCAGTATTTGGGTGTCATTGGGTATCATTTGGAGATATCTCTTAGTACACATAAAAAGCTCAATGTCCGGCAAATGCATATCAAAATAAAAAGCTCCCCCCAACTCATCTACGCTGTCAGCTGGCCATTCTGTAATACAAGGACACTTTCTGTTGCTGTCGTGGAGTACTAAAAATGCCACTGGCCTGTAAAAACAAGCCATCACACAAAACCAGAAAGATGCTAATTTCCAAATGCAATTAAGTAGTTTGTGTGAGGACAGAGAGATTATGCAGCACGTAAAAGGTGCCTGCAGTAACCAACCATGGATCACAAGACATCAGTTCTTCTGAGTACCAGAAAATAATCTGCCCCAAGTGAGAACCTCCCAACACATATATTCCATTTCAGACATTTTAATGGAAAATTCAAGAAAGAGAAGCATGTTCATGCCGAATGAACCTCAAGGGACACCAAACTTTGCAAAAAAAAGTATATGGGTCACTCTGAATTTTTTTGCAAAGTTTGGAGATGTTTGTGCCGGGGGGGCAAAGTTATAGGGGGGTCCTAAAACGTCTTTTTTTCCCATAGACTGAATGGGGGAAAAACCTTGCGCACAGCTACAGGTGAAACCGCTGGATGGATTTGCACCAAATTTGTGCCAGGGGCAGGGGCTTGGACCCGAAAGCGTGCTTTAGTAAATTTGGTGACAATCCGTCTAGTACTTTCCTTTAAAACGACCAAAAAATATGTCTGAATAAATTAGTGATATCTGCTCTGCGGTCACATTTCCCTGTTCGCTCCGCGGACATGATAGCGATTGGCCAGGGGGAGTGGCGTCATCACCGCGGACACACGATGTCTGCTCCGATTGGCTACAGTGAGCCATGATGTACGTCAGAATGTGAATATGCGCCCGACATCTTGGATCCGAAGACAGCGCGCTACTTACCAGAGGCGAAATGCTGTTTATGAAACTGTTTTTCTCTCCTACAATGCGTGGGGAGGATCACAGAGTAAGAGACGGATGAAATACTGTACTTGTTTGGCCGGCAATTGTCTATTATATATTCTGCATTGGCGCCTTCTTCAGGATGTTTGTACGTGGAGAAAATGAGGGATCTAATAAGGCTACTATTTGAGTCCGTGCTGTGTACAGGCACCTTGAAAATGTTTGCAGGACACGCGTGGCATTAGTGACCATTAATTTTGAGTGTATTTCCCTATTATATTACTTTTTCCTATGGGTGTGTTATTGCTTAGTACACCACCATGGCCGTGACTTGCTGCAGTGGTTGTGGACAGGGCCTAGAGTCTTGGATGCATGGCCGTAGGCCGTAGGCTGAAAGCCATACTTCCAAGACTGTAGGCCCTGTCCACAACCACGACTGCATGTCACTACCATGGCTACACGTGTAGTGTTGATTATCGCTTACATGGTTGAGGGGAGAGTGTACAGTGTTGGGTGCATGGCCAAAGGCCATGCACCCAACAAGAAAGTTATAAGCACTGGAGTTATAAGCCAGTGCACATCAACACATTGCAATAATATCTCTGTACAAACAGGTAGGAGTGCAATGTGTGGCCAGAATAAGTGATGCATGTCACGACCATGGCTACACGTGTAGTATTGATTATCGCTTACATGGTTGAGGGGAGAGTGTACAGTGTTGGGTGCATGGCCAAAGGCCATGCACCCAACAACAAAGTTATAAGCACTGGAGTTAGAAGCCAGTGCACATCAACACATTGCAATAATATCTATGTACAAACAGGTAGGAGTGCAGTGTCTTGCCAGAATAAGTAAAGCATAGCACACCTATCAATACACCCGTACTACTGTATATCACTGAGGTGATTGTGGGCAGGATGTAGAGTTTTGCTTCCATGGCTGCAGCACGTAGCCCATACATCATACTCGTAAAACCCTAGGCCGTGCCCAGAAACACCACTTCATATTACTGCAGTGCATACACTCGTCCTATAGGTTAGCATGTCAGATGATTCTGGGGAGGGTGTACAGTCTTGGCTGCATGGCAGAAGCCCATGCACCCAGTAACGACCTTGTTAGCGGTGGAGGTATAAGCCATTGTACACCTATACATTCAAAAGTACGTGGACATATATCTTAACCTCTAGGTCCTGCCGGCACCCACTGCAGCACATTCGAGAGGGACGTTAGTGACTGTGTTCCTTTGGTGGAGTGGCTGTTTCCATAGAAAGAACAGTTTTTGACTGCCTTATGAATGTCCTACCCTTGGACTAATCGTCGCCAAACTTTGGAAAAAAAATATATCGCCCACTCTGACTTTGGTTGGAAAGTTTGGTCATGTTTGGTGCAGGGGGGCGAAAGTTATATGGGGCAGGGGTTCTCAAAACATCTTTTTTCCCCTTACACTGAATGGGGGGAAAAGGTCATGCTCACGACCATGTGGCTCTTTCCCAGATTGTTTGCAAAATAGCGTGCAGTAAGTTAGCTTTGTTCGGTGGCCCCCTCTCCTCTACTAATGTTTTCGTGTGCGCGGATACCGCCAGAAACAGCTCCAAAACAAGAGAGCATTAGACTTCTCACACTCAAGTAATAGTATTTCTCAAGGTGACTTTTGGGGGGCCCCAATGAGCTGTGGAAGCACAAAGTGAAGAAGTGCAGTTTTCTTGTCTGCAAAATGATACGTTTAAATGGAAGTTCGTGCTCACAGCACCACGACCAATTACAGCGTGTGGATTAAAATGTGTTTTGCACTAATATTTCCCTCAGATTGGCCTCTGCAGTTTTGAGAACTAAGGCCATCATTGTCACTGCTTGAAACAGCGCTTCTGAAGCTGTATCGGAGTACAGGTTCTGATAATTAGATTTCATTATGTTGCTTTAAAGCAAGAATGTATTTGCCTTCTGAGTGAAGGCCACACGAGTTGCTTTTTTGGTTGACCGCTCAGTACGCCCGCGCATCCGAGTAAAAGTAAAGGGGCAATTGTTTTTTGTCCTTGAGCCCAAGAGAAACTGCGCGCTATTCACGGAATGAAAGGGTAAAAAAAAACACAATTGATAAGGTTATGTTTTAAAAAGTTTGTAAGTGACATGCATATCAGTCAAGGAAGATTCTTCGCTGCAAACACATTTGTGACTGATTTGCCGAAAAAGAATGGAGGCTGTAAATATTTTGTAAGTTTACTTTGGCCCACTGTACAGCAATCCGTGCTTTATTTTTACATAACTGCCCATCTAATTGTGCTAATATAATTAACGTATTATTTTTCTGCCCTTGTACAATTTTCATGTAATGTTGCAGAGTGCACACGTTGCTCATTTGCAGGGTATGACTGCACTCAACCTTTTTTACTATTTATATTTCTAATTTGAAACGCTTACTTTGTCCACATAGCTTTGTGTATAACTTTGCACGTTTTTTTGGTCTTCTTTGAAATGACGAGAAGTACTTTTTTTATTTGTCCACTCTTTTGTTTCATACCTAAATTATCGTCTTTCTGTGTACTTGCCATTTTGTTTTCTCTTACGGCGCATGCAAAATCTCACCGTTTCTAACCTCCACCTATAGGTACATTTGGACATTAGTAACATATTACTAAAAAGTCAACTTTGAGCACGTATTTTTGTGTACCACTTTGCACATTTTCTATTTGATCTTTTACAAATGTTGGTACATGTTGGTTACTGACACTTGTTTTTTGTAACTTTTCCCGACTTGTTATATTTTGCTGTACTGTGCGTGCCATGGTTTTCAAATCCCGAGTGAGGGCTTCTTCGGACGGCAAACACAACTGCTGGTGAGCGGTTGCCTGTCGATAACAATAATGTGGAATGACACTGTAAGCCCGCTTTGTCCGTTCGCTGAACTTGTTATTCGGAGCAACGTCACATCATTTATGGTGCTGTAGGCTCAACGGCATGATGACTTTTGGGAAATAACTGTGGAAACAAAGCGACTGCTTCAACGAAGACCCCAAAATGTTTGTTTGTGCAAAAAAAGGCCTCCTTATCTTCAACATTTGCAATGCCTCCCTAACCAGCATTGCAATCATTGCATTGATTATGCGATTATTCCGATGGTCTCTGCAAGTTTGTTATTAAATAAATCTAGTTTGTAGCCTGTAAAATGGTCACAAGTTCTTTACCATTCCTCTGTTTTATTTGCAAATGTAATTTATTAGCTTGTACGTCGCTGAATGTTTATTTACAGGTTCTGCGTCACGCCACGTCTTTGTGCTTTTTGCAACCTACAATGGAAAGGGAAGAGGGGATATGTATGCAATAACCGCTTTCCCTTTCTATGGTGGCCATCTTGAAAGAGGATTTTTTTTTGTGATCCTGACTGCCAAAGTCACCTCGGATTACAACAAGTACACGTCCTTTTTAGTAGTACACGTTACTTCATTCGTATTTTAGACTATTGCTGGCAAAGATTATTGCGCCTATGTACTTTACAGAGAAATAAGGAGTGCGTGGAGTGTATTCAAGTTTTATTTTTTTTTTTCAATTATACTGTGAAAGGTCGTTGTTAACCCATTATTAACTTTGTTTATGGGTGGCTTTATTTTTTGCCAAGGCAGGCAATAAGGTAATATACGACTGGCATTGAGCAAAAAGGCATCAAATGGTAATATGAGTGACTGTATGTGTGGCAACACATTTTTTCCTCCTGTTATGTGCAAGATAGCAACACAGTTTCTTATGCTTTTGGATTACAGCACTGCTGCTGTTTCTTTGGGAGGAAGGCTGCATTTAGCTGATGTCTTTCTCAGATAGGTACAACTTTCCCTACCAACATATAATGTGTAGTGCATTCGCAGTCGCTGCATACCAGTACGTGTTGGCGTTGTTTAAGGCAAATGTTGAAGGTGGACGTTCCTACATGAATATAAAATCTATTTCCACATTGCCCAACAGGCATACTTCGTTCAGGTAAGTGTGTACTGATTCTGGGACAAGTCACGGTGCTGTACGACAGTATATTTTCATGTGGCATTCTTCGGAAGCTATATATTGTTTACCAAACAACTCTTCCTAAAGGAACCTTTTGGTTATGTTGCACTACTGAAAATCCGTGCCATGCAGTACAACATTTTTTTCTTAGGTATACCTTATGCGTAAATTGTAGTACTAAAAACCCGTACAATTCATTAAAAAAAACTTTGTTGAGGGGACGTTATAGTTAAGTTGCCCTAACAAAAACCTGTACACTTTACTACAAAAATACTTTCCACCTCCCCTTTATGCTTCAAATTAAAACCGAAAAACCCCTGAAATGTGACAGTTATGGTAAACTAAGCCCCCAACCCTGCCACCACCCCTGTTCACTGCTAACACTAACACCCAGACCATGAAAGATGTCATCTCAAATGTCAATGATGACATCAATGATGACATCACTTGTTTAGCCCCTTTCTTTTCCTTCCCTGCCATACATATATATGTGCATTCAGTCATCAATGATATTTGTGATTTCATCTTTGATGTCCTGGGTGTTAGTCTTAGCAATGCACGTAGATGGTGCGAGTTATGGTTGCTTAGCTTACTATAATGGGGGAATGCACAGTGGTGTTTGGTTGCACTGTGAAGTATAACATTCTTTTAGTGACATTTTTTTACTGAATGCACATATATATGTATGGCAGGGAAGGAAAAGAAAGGGGCTAAACAAGTGATGTCATCATTGATGTCATCATTGACATTTGAGATGACATCTTTCATGGTCTGGGTTTTAGTGTTAGCAGTGCACAGGGGCGGTAGCAAGTTTGGGGGCTTAGTTTACCATACCTGTCGAATTTCAGGGGTTTTTTGGTTTTAATTTGAAGCATAAAGGGGAGGTGGAAAGTATTTTGGTAGTGAAGTGTACAGGTTTTTGTTAGGGCAACTTAACTATAATTGTCCCCTCAACAAAGTTTTTTTTTAGTGAATATATATATATATAATTTTTAATTGTAATATTATTTTTATTTTTAAATGTATGCCCCTGGACTGTGGCCAGCGTCATGTGGCTCTTTGTTTCTGAAGTGAGTGGCTTTCTTGTTTAGGCCTCTTAACAAAAAACAGGGGGTTCCACAAGTGTAACACTTTGAGCAGTGACCCTAAATGAGAAAGAATAGGAATAACACATATTTTTTTTTCTGGAATTCTATACAATAATTGCTAGACACATTAAAGGTTTATTTCAGGCACACTTCACGAGGTGAGTCACTGACTTAGTCTGTTCTTAAACACCTCAAATAAGCCTTTCATCCTTCTGAGGTCAATAAATGAGTACCAGCACAGGTTGGATGATATTGTATGTATATTTGTTCTATATAAAGCGCTTAATAAGTGCTAAATAATAACACATCATTATCATTTGGCCTCAGACGTCTGCTTGCATTCACAGTAATTTGGTAATATGGGCCTACACACACTGATATTAATGATAGATATGGGGATCCATTCTTGTATGAAATCTATATCAGATTATAGTGATATCGTAACCATTTTGTTCATAGTGTACTTAGGAACAATGCTATGTGATGCCACTTCCTGTTTTGTCAAGGGGTGAAAGGTCATGTTTCATCCCTTCCCGTGATGTCACTTCGGGGTGGGGTCAAATGACATCACTTGCTGTGATGTCATCTGAGGTCAAGGGTCGTGTGATGTCACTTCCGCTACCCTAGGCATTTTGCTGAAATGGCCACCCAGGGAACCTAATTCCAGTTTGCAAATATTTCTTTCACTAACAAAGTTGTCAGTGCTTATTTTGAGGAGTTGAATGAGAACCAGATCTTGAAGAAGTGTATCACGTATGATATCATTGTAAGAAACATATCTTGTCAGAGTTTGAAGGATGCCAAGGCCGGCATACTTCCCTCAAGGTATTCCAACTGGGTTTTATCAATTTCATTGAAGATTTTGACCCCTCACTTACTTCTTAGCCTCAATTGAGGCGACTGTGGTGCACAGAAAGGCAAACACTTCCCTTAAACCTTTACTCCCCAGAGGATCAGAACACCCAGGATCAGGACCTATGAGCGCGTACTTGGCAGCCTGGGTCACAAAAGGTCACGCACAAAAGCGTGCCATGCTGTGAGCCGAGCTTCCCGGTACGAACTCTGCAGAGTGCCAAAGAAACCTGGAAGTCACTGGATGGAGATTGGAGCCGGCAGCAGGTATGTGAGGGAGGGTGCGGGAATGGGTGGAAAGGGGCAGAGGGGACAACGTAGTAGGCAGGGGCTGGGGGGACCCCCCATAAGGAAGGGGAGAGAGCTGCACACAAAAGGTATCACCCGCTGGATTGAAATCCTTTGTGCATGGCCTACAGACATAGAATCTGAGGATGTGACTGCCTATCGGTTCTCAAGGTCACCTCATGTGGTGATTTAGACTCTGCTATCAAGCCAAGTTTGACACCAAGCATGCGAGTTACCCTGTTTTAGGGTGGTTCTGCCAAGAGATTAAAATTGAGGTAGCTCTAAAATAAGTAGTGAGACTGTTCCAGCAATGCACTAGGAAGGTGTTGACCAGCGCGCAAGTGAACATTCCAGCATGAGCCCCACTTTCTTGAAGAATAAGGCCAAAATAATGTATTTGAAAATGTGCAAAATATATTTTGAAGTCTATCTGCCATACTAAATAGATTTGGGCTCATGGCCCCAGAAAGCATAGCATATGACTTATCCTGAAGAAGGGCCAGATGATTAAATGATTGCAGTGCCAATCTTGTGTCGACAAGAGTGTTCCAACTGTGCAGTACATTCATAGAAAAGTGGAAAATAGGAAACACTGTAAACATATCTTCAAAATTCTATTCAGGATGAAGGAGAAATGTAACTTTGGTTAATGTGAATCAAATAAGACAATTGCAAAGTCTATGCTATACTTGCTGGTGAAATGAATGACTTTTCTATCAAGTATCCCTTTTCCCTGACTATTACCTCACAGTTATGTCTCATTTCACACTAGACATGAGCACAAAGGACACAGCATTCGTAAAGAGTTTGAATTTTGAATTTTCAAGTATTTGTAATGCGCACACAACAAACTAAATCGTGTCCTAGCACAGATGGTACCAATCAAAAAGAGAAGAAAAAGTTAGAGCAGACAAAACTGGAAGAATACCAAAAACACCCAATCTACTTGAAAAGATATGTTTTTAAACTTGCTCTAAAGCTCATCAAGGAATTAGCCTGTCTTAGACTCAGTGGAAGACTGTTCAATGGTTTAGGTCCAGTTACTGAAAAACACTGGTCTCCTCTTGATTTGCAATTCATCCTAGGGATGACAAGAAGGAGTTGGTCATCAGACCTAAGGGCCCAAGTAGGGCGATACCGTTTCAGTTTGTTTATCAAATAAACTGGTGCCAGACCAGGCAAACATTTGTAGACCAAACAACCGATCTTAAATTTAATCCGGTCTTCCACCGCCAACTAGTGTAATGATCAGCAGTGACCAGAAATGTGAGTGTGCTTGGCTACATCAAAAACCAACCTTACTCCTGCATTTTGCGCTTTTTGAAGACGATGAATCTGTTTACTCAGTAGATGATAAAGTTCATAAATTGCGTTCAACTACCAACATTGTTAAACATTTTTGCATATTTATTGTAAACAGTTTGGTTTGCATTTTTTTTAAAAATTTTATTTATTTTTTGTTTTTGGTTCAGTTACAAAAAATATAGAACCTTTACAAAATTTATCAAAATACATATTGACATCAAACATCATAATTTTTCTCTTTTCACATAATTTACAACTCGATTAAAACTTCCTAAAACACACATTAAATTTCATTACATTACATTAAATTATATTATAATAAAATTCTACAAAGCTGACCCTAATTCACGATTGTCAGTTGCTTTAGGTGTCAGATACTTCATCCCGATTAGATACAAAAGTGAGTGCCTGGTACATATGACAAGTGTACACAATTAAAATCAGAGAATACATTCTAAAAAGGGTAGCAAGATTCCTAAAACCACACATCTTAAATCATATTCCCAGCAGCAGATTTTTAATGAGTAGTATAAATAGAACGTTCTTTCGCTATAAATTTACACAAGCTTACCAGTGCATATGTTAGCGGTTTATGAGAGCCTTGCATCATTCTTGCCCATAGAAATTTTAAACAGTCTTCATAGTGAATATTTACAAATTGCATCAGTAATTTTGTTCTGATAGGTTTAAAATGCGGACAATATAAGATCAAGTGTTTCATTGTTTCATATGTTTCTGTACATGCTGGAAAGCGGAAATTACCTCTTGTATTCTTATTCTTTTTTTCTTTCCAATTTAATATCCTTTCTTTTGTGTGATATAGATTAAATGTATACCATAAGAAAGCTGTTCTCGTATGATTGCAAGGAAATAAAATAATATTTTGTATTGAGGAATATGTTTCTTGATATGTGCATAGTACTCTTTAAGCATTTTATATTTTGAAATATGTTCAATGGTGATGCACCAATCCATTTCAAATAATTTTTTCTTCGCATAACCTGGGCGATAATACACCTCATCAACTGTAATGTGTGAATCGCTCAGTATTGACCGCATTCTAGAATGGTAGAGAACAAAAGAAACAGAGTTGGTCGATTCTAAAGATTTTTTCAAATCGATATATAAAGAATTCTTTAGAGGAAAATATATTTTTGCATAATTTGTGACCAATCTCCATTTCCATCTACTAGATAGAGCCACTAATCCGAGTTTGTGGCGTAGAATGCCATTGGGCAAGGACATTGGAAGATGCATGGCAGTCTTCAACAAGGTGCCTTGTAGTTGCTCTAGGATCACATCCATATCGCATAGACATATGTCCAGTGCATACAGGATAACAATTTCAATTTTTAAAGTTAAGAAATCAATAAGTGGAATTAATGAATATTTACTGAATTTTCCATAAATCATATTCAATTGGGATAGCAATGGTCTGCACTTAGATTTTATTAGGTTGGACCATTCTTTAATTGAATTCTGTTTTGATAGATTGTATCCTAGATAGATGGTATTTGTGATGCAAGGTATCGTGGTTTCCCGGATATTCCACTGGTATCTTCGCTGTTTTTGGTTGAGGCCAAATTTCATTATGGCCGTTTTTGCAGGATTGGGAATTAAATTGTGTTGCATGGCAAAAACTTCAAAGAGCCGTAGTTTTAATTGAAGTCCTGCTTGAGTTGGATCGAAGATTATGATATCATTGGCAAATGCAATCCATTTTAATTGGATAGCACCCACCTTTACGGAAAATACATTTTCCTCATGCCATTTCTTATCAAGATCTATCAGAGTCTGCAGAAGCCTCCCCCTGTGTCTCCTCACCTGTGACCTCCGGTGTAAGAATTATGGTAGAGTCTCTGTCTCTCTTTCTTTCTTTCCTGCGTACCTTAGGATTCTCTTCACTCCTCTCCGCCTTCCTTCCCTTCCTTCTTTCGTAGAGAAAAGGACGCTCTCCACCTGAGGCCACCTTGACAATGATTTGAGAATCGTCAGGCGGACCCAAGGTAGCTCGCCCCCAAATTCAGGGAAAAAGCCTGATAAGGCGCAAAAAACCCTGAGCGGAATCAGCATGCAGATGCAGGTCTTGCTTCGAAGGAAAGGTCCAAATCCTTAACTGGAGTATGCAGTGGGACCCAGGACAGCTACGGCGTAATGGCGTAATGACTGTGGCTCCAGGAAGAGGCACCATCCAGAGAGCACAGAGTCCAATAGCATCTGAAGGTAGGTTCCAACCAGGATGACAGGACAGCCACCTATGCAGGTAAGATATGGGTAACTCGAAAGAAGCGAGGGCTGACAGAAAAGGTGGATGATAGGATAGGGAAGTAGTGTAAGGGAGACAGTATCAGAAGGCAAACCAGCAAGGTGCAAGAGTGGAGGAAGTAAAGAAAAGGAGAACAGAAGGGAAATAGACACCTGAAAGCACGGAAAGAAGGAGGAAGGAAACGCTGGCGTGCAAAGCAGGCACCAGCGAGAGGGGAAAGAAAGAAGGAGAGGCTAACACGGTACGCGGAAGGGCGCGACCGCAAGAAGGAAAAAAAAATTAGAATAAATATTCTTGACCGGAACGGGGGAAAACAAAAATAGGCAAGAAAAGAAGTAGGGTTGGGCAAGAGGGCACAAAGAGTAGGGTCGGAGAAAAAACCGCACGGAGGAAGCACCGGGCGGTCCGACGCAGGCAGTTCGAAAGTGTTGCAGCGCGTCTGGTAAGGGGGCGTGTCAGCCTATGTAAACAAAGGCACGTTGAACACTAGCATGCAGCTGCTGATTCCGCGGTGGCCTAATGAAGCCGCCATTTATTCCATATCTTCCACGGTTGAACGGTGACAAGATCTGAAAGGTATGAGTTGAAAAAAGTTGCTGCCAGATTGCATCCTTGTTTTAAGCCCAAGAATGTATTGATTGGCTTGGTTATACTTCCTTCTGCTGTTATTTTTATTTTGTAGGAAGTATTAGAGTGCAATTTGCTGAACCAATACAATAACACCTTTGGGATCCCCATGTCGGACAACTTCTTCCAAAGCAGGTTTCGCACAACAGTATCAAACACTGATGTCATATCTATCATGGCGATATAGACGGGGTTCGAGGTTTTCTTTTTTGCTCCCTCAATCAAATGAGCCATGATTGTGGCATTTAATGTGGTGCTCATTCCATTCCAGAAACCGGTTTGATATTTAGAATATAAGACATTATCATCTTTGTATTTTTCGAGGTCATGTAGTAACAGGATTGCAAAAATCTTCGCCTCTGTATCTATTAGAGAAATTGGGCGGTAATTCTGTGGAAGAGCAGGATCTCCTTTTTTGAATAACGGTACAATGTTCGTAGTTAGCCAAGATATTGGAATAATTCCTGAATTGATGATATTTTGGAATTTCGTTCTTAAGAGGACGGGCCACAGATCAGGGTCAGTTTTATCTAAACATAGTGGAAGTCGTCCGGACCTGCTGCTTTGGAATAGGTAAGTCTTGAGATGGCCCACTTGAGATCATCCACTAACCAATCCAACTGACCAATTTCATTATACTCAAGTGTTATTCGTGGGACATCTATGAATTTGTGTGGAAGCTGAAATTTCACAGTGATGTATTCGCGCCATACCTGTTCTGATATGCAGTTCGGCATGATTATTGGAGCTTGTTTGGTTTGCATTTTTGTTTACATAGAGGTTGCTTGTCGCTGTTTGGATCTTTACATACAAAGGAAGTACCACAACTCAGATATATAAAAATCACATTAAGCAGGACACATACAGAGGCATCAAACCAATGGTTTAAGGTGGTAAAGATCAGAGGGACCATGTAATCAATGTTCTAGCCTTTTTAAAGTAATAGAAATGTGATGTAATGTAATGTAAAGTGGTCTTGTAGGGCACACTTCTGACACTTTGGCAGCCACTCCACTGACAGCCCAACTGACAGCCCCACAAGAAATGTGGGTGAGAGCTATTGTTCAGGGGATAGAGGGAGAGGAAGACGCAAATCCTACGGTGCTGATTCAAGGCCTGTCAGTCTGATCCTCGGTGCACCCTATCTGAGAGGGTCTAAGGTATGTGTTTCATCCAGAAGGAAGATCCCAAGATGGATCAGTGGAGGTACCACTCTTGTTATAGAATGACACGATAGGGCTACAGTGAATGGTAGTGTTGCTCAATTAATTGGTGTGAGCAGTTGTTGCCATGTGCAAGGGTTGATTGTGTGAGAAGTGTAAGGTTGATGTAGATGAGCAAGCGTGTCTTTCGGGGAAGGATACAGTTGAGTAGGAACCGCTAGTTTCAAGACTGTCAGTACAGCATTATAGGAGTATATGAATATCATCTACGTTAATAAGGGTTCCTGCTGTTCACTATAATTTAGAGTGTGAGAGAAGACAGTCCCAAATTAGTTGTCACCTGCACCTTTTGGCTGGCTAATTGTGTACTAGCCTATTGCTGAGAATGTCTGTTTGATTCCATGTAATGGCCGCAAGGAGACTGGCACCAATGAGTACATCTGTGGCATGTTGTGTGTTTTTTTGCAGAGGAGTTTCTATCTGATCAATTGAATTCTTCTTTTGCTGGTGTCAGCGGAATAGCCAAGTTTACAGTGATTTTCCAAAGAGTGGGCATTTTTCCGCTGTGTGCACACATTTGGTCATAGAAGTCCAATGTTTGGTTGAGAGGAAGGAAAATGAAGATCGTCTGTGGTGTTTCCGGCTGAGGCTTGGTGTCGTTACTACGATTGCATTGCAGCATCCAAGCGTTCGCAAAGGTTTGTTGTTCATCAATTTTCTTGTGGTGGATTCTGGACCCTGCCTTGGAACGTGATGGGCTATGCGTGGCATTTTGAAGTGAACCCTCCATTTGTTTGTGAGCTAGTGGAGTCTGAGGCGGGATGGAGTGATGTGTTTGTCAACTATCAGATGAAGTCTAATTGTTGCACTTTGAACCCTGTGACTTGTTCAGTAGGTAATCCAGAAGCCTTGATGTGGAGGTCATTGGAGCACTCCAATACTGAGAGTAGCATTATGATCAGTGCCATGGTTCTGTACTTGAACATCAAGAAGCTCCAAACAATGGCTTTACTCTGTGTTCCAGTGCAAAGTTGCTGCCTATCAAGATCTGGAGAGTTTTGGCAGGATCCTGTTTCTTCATGCCATTGGATCGTTGTAATGTTAGGTGCTCTGGTGCCACAAATAGGGTATAATCTGCCTGGCAATTGACAGCAGCCCGTCCTTCCAGAAACACATAGCAAGAAGGGCGGAACGGCTTGGCATCAATCTCCACTCTTCACAAAATCAAACCCTTGATCACGGTGCAAGATTTGCATACCATATAGTGCAGGCCGTTGAGGTCTCGCACATTGAAGGGGGAAACACCACGCCATCCTGATGCGGTTCCCGCTGCACAACTGGATCCCCTAAAAGCTGTCCACCAAGTCGCAGTATCCCTATTATGGGTGCTTGAACATGTTACTGAATCACCCCCATCCTACAGGAACTATGTTGGCTTCCTCTCCAGGCCCGAAGACTGTTCAGGACTGCATGTATCATCTACAAAGCAGTCACAAATGGAACACATGCATACCGGGCGGCTAAGCTCCACGTATCTTCTGACACAAGCTCCGCGCGCAGAAAATCAACCAACCAGCTCAAATCACAACTCACCTGCATAGAGAGGACCCACAAACAATCCTTCTCTTATCATGCACTCACCCTATGGATCCCTGAATCAGCTCTAAATGGCCCACACAATTCTCTAAATCTCCAAAGCTCTCAAAATGTGGCCTTTTCAACAATATTGGACAAGGACTAATCCTGATGGACGCACAAACGGACTCACAGACCCAACTCACAGTACTACACTACTATTAAAAGATGCCAGCCTGAACACTGGCTAGCCACACCATGTGCAGTGCTCTGGTGGCCTTGAGCTAGGTTGGTGAGTTAAACAATAACATCAAAATTAAAATCTCGGGAGGCCACCAGGGGGCGCACAGGCAATGGCTGCCTGAGTGCACAGCTCCCGCCGAAGCCCGGGAATCCGAGGGGATTGAGCCCCCCCCCAGGTCCAACTCGAGAGGCTGAATCGGCACCCCCAACGAGCGAAAGAGCAGAGCTTGAGCTCCCCCGGGAACCTGAGCTCGTAAGCCGTGGCTCCTGGGCGGGAGATGCGGCAGGTCCGGAACGGCCTCAGCGCCGCATGAGAAGCGGCCCCTCCTCGGGCGCGCACGGCCTCGCCGCCCGACCAGCCCTCACCCTCCCCGAGACTACCCCCCCAGTGTGCGAGGAGCGACCAGGTCGGGGTCCAGGCCCCTGAGACTTTGGAGGCGCGGCAGAGGAGCGGGGGTCGGCTCCTGCCGCCCCTCCCCCCACAACCAGAGCCGGAGCGCAACGCGCGAAGAGTTCCCTTGCGGCCGGGAGGCGAACACGCGCCCGGCATCCGGGGGTCTGGAGCGGCGCCCCCAAGGACCTGGCGCCCCACTCCCGGGGAGTGAGAGGAGGGATCGGGACTGTCTCCCCCCACCCCCGGAGGTCTTCATCGCGGGTGCCCGCGGCCCGCCGGAACTTTGGAGAAGCAGGGTTGGCGAAGTCCCGGAGGGCCAGGGACTCGCCCCACACGGGTAAGCAGACGACGGGGCGGGGGCTCCCCTGCATCCCCGCTCGATCAGAGAAGAACCCCGGGAACAGTGTGGATTCCCCCCTTGGTATACAGAGCCTGCACAGCCAGACGCGGGGGTGACCTGGGTGCGAGGCCCCCGCCAGCCGCTGGTGGGGCGTGTGCCCGCCCAGAAGTGCCCCCCCAAGACAAGCCATGGGGCAAGAGCCACGGTGCCCTCCCCCCCCAGCTCCGCAGGAAGAGCCCTTTAGGCCTGGACAGTGGGGCTCTCTCGAATCGTCACCCCCCCTCCACAGGGAGACCAGAGGAGGCCTCAGACTAACACAAGGTGTTCAGAAAGGGTGAGAGGCCCCCGCCTGGGAACAGGTGGGGCGTATGCCCGCCCCCTCGGACTTTGACACCCCCTTCAGGGCATCTGAGGAGCGTGCAACCCAAGCAAGGAGGGACTGGCCAGCAGGGGACCCTCTGCCCCTCGCCAGAGACGCGGGATCCAGACGACAGGACACAGGAAAGTACCACATGAGCTGGAGGGAAGCCTTACAGAGATACCGCTTCCAAGAGGTTGTGAGAAGAGACATAGGCTCGAACCGTGAAAGGACCATGGCCCAATCTGGGGACGCAGCCCCCTCCTCGGCGGCAATGGAAAGGGGCTTCGCCTCGATACTACAGGAAATCAGGGACATGCGCTCCGACATCGCCCAAAAATTCGAGAAAATGGACCAAAGGGTGGATAAGATCGAGGACAGACTGCTACAGGTCGAATCCAACCAATCCTCAACAGCAGTCCAAGACGTACAGTACAGCATGAGGCTGGAGGCCCTGGAGAAGAGGGACGAGGAAAGGGCCCGGCAAATGGATGATTTCGAAAACAGAGAGAGGAGGAAAAACCTCAGATTCTTTGGGGTGCCCGAAATGGAAGGGGAAACGGAGAGGGACGTCACCCGTGCTGTACGAGATATCATCACCCTCCTGTTCGCGGAGGAGATGACAACTGAGCTAACATTCGACAGGGTGCACAGGGCGGGGGGCAGGGCCGGGGCCCCCCGGTCGATTCTGGTCCGGTTGCACTACTACTCGGAGAAGACAAAGGTGCTGGAGGAGGCCAGAAAGGCTAGGGAAATCACCTGTAACAACGCCCAGGTCTCCATATACCAAGACCTCTCCGCCTATACGCTGGCGAGGCGTAGAATGTGCCGCCCTCTTACACAGGTGCTTAAGGATAAGGGAGTGCGCTACAGATGGGGCTACCCTTTCTCCCTGACTTTTGAATACATGGGCCAAAGATCGACCCTGATCACGGAAGAGGACATAAGGGGAGCCATACAAGAGTACACGGTGGACACGAACCCCCGGAGGGGCCCGATGGGGCCGGAGCAAGGTAGACCCAATGGATCTGGTCCGCCTGGTGAGAGGAGAAGGCGCACCGGTGCGAGGAAATTTAGGAAAATGAACACCCCCTCCCCATCAAAGGACGGAGAACGTAATGACTCCGAGGGCTGATCACGGGGGCTCCTGGAGTGCCCTGGTCGGAGGGACGCAGCCTCAGAGGACTTACTACAAACAATGTCCCTACGATCAGCAAGTAGGTGGGGTCCATAGAGGGGTCACAGCCACGGGGGGATCTTAGGGGGCTCAAGGAGATGAGCTTCTTACGCAGATTGCCTGGCCGAGGTGGGCAGGCTGGTGGATCGGCCAAAAGCCAGCGATGGCAGAACTACTTGGCTGGACGCCGGGGCGGGGGGTGGGGGGGAACACGGGAGTTGGGGAAGTTCAGTTACGGTTCGGGGAGGGGGGGCAGTTGGGGTTTTGTCTTAGGCCCACCCCGGGGGAGGGGGCGGGGGGAGAAGGGGAACACAGAGCTGAAATAACAGAGCACGCAGGGAAGAGCCCTGGGAAGACGTTGACCGAGAGAGAAGAACATAGAGATCATGGCTGACGGTCTGCCCGCCCTGGGTGTGGGCTCACTTAATGTACGTGGCTTAAATACCCCCACTAAGAGGTCCCTGGTCTGTAGGGAATTTAGAAGGGCACACCTAGACTTCCTCTTCGTGCAAGAGACTCACTGGCCGCGAGGGAAGGAGCCCAAACTGCGGGGGGGGGAATTGGCGAGGTTTATAGTGCATCCCACAAGTGCAAAAAGAGAGGGGTGGCCATCTTAGTGGCGAAGCACGTGGGCTTCGAGAATGAAGCCATGCTGAAAGACCCAGGGGGCCGCTATCTGCTGGTGTGGGGGTCCCTGCAGGGGGCCCCACTGACCCTAGCCGTCATTTACGGCCCAAACGTAGGCCAAGGCCAATTCTGGGAGGAGGTGGGGGACAAACTCAAGTACTTCGTCCAGGGCACGGTGGTGGGGGGGGGGACTTCAACATGGTTCTAGACCCTGCCTCGGACAGGAAACGTGCAGGTCCGCAGTCCTCCAGGGCAGCAGACGAGATCATGGCACGTAATTTCCAAAGAGTTAACCTAGAATTGGGTCTGATGGACACGATCCCCGTCCCCAGATCGGACTCCCCCTCTTTTACATATTATTCATCCATCCACACGTCGTTCTCCAGGATAGACTACATCTTGGTGGACGAGACCCTACACCCATTTATTTCAGGCCACAGGGTCGACCCGGTCCCCTGGTCTGACCACGATTTGGTCAGAGTCACTATAGAAAGGGGGGGATTAAGCGAACGCAGGGGGAGATGGAAGTGCAACGACTCCCTGTTAAAGGACTAAGTCCTAGCCCAGGAGGTCCTCGAGGCCATCACTGAATTTTTCGAACTCAATGATAACGGGGAGGTAGGTCTACACACCCTTTGGGACGCCTTTAAGGCGACCCTACGGGGAATCTTGATCAAAATGGGAGCCCGGAAAAAAAGGGAAAGGGAGGCCCAGGAAAGGTATCTTAGGGAGAAAATCGCCCCACTCCAACCTGGGGGTCTCCCCACGGTCCCCCTAGACAGCGACCAGGTGGCCGCCCTGGACGATTATAGACTCCAACTGAAGGATCTTCTTCTCCACAAGACAGAGAGGACTCTTCAACTGGTCAAACAGAAGTACTATGAAAAAGGGGACAGGGCGGATAGGATTTTGGCCTGGAAACTGAGGGAGGTGCAGAGAAGCCGATTAGTGAAAGCGATAAAGAACAAGGCGGGAAAGGTGGGCCATGATACACCCCACATTGGCGAGGCCTTCTGCCGATACTATGAGAAACTATATTCGTCTGAATATAATGGGGATGAGGCAGAGATGGAGGGGTTCCTGAACTCGATCCAGATCCCGGCCTTGACCAGGGAGCCGGCGGAGGGGTTGGAGGGCCCTGTGACCGAGGACGAGGTGGAGCGCGCGATAAGTGGGATGAAGGTGGGCACTTCCCCGGGTGAGGATGGTTACTCGGTCTACTTTTACAAAAGGTTTCGCTCGACTCTTTCTCCCCACCTGGTAAAAGTGTTTAACGCGGTGCTGGAAGGGGGGTCCCTCCCGGACTCCATGATGGAGGCAATTGTTGTGGTGCTTCCCAAGGACGGCAGGGACCAGAGGGAATGCTCCTCCTACCGACCCATCTCCCTATTGAATGTCGATGTAAAGATTCTAGCCAGGGTGATTGGGGGGCGCTTGGAGGGGGTCCTACCGAAACTGGTCCACGGAGACCAGGTGGGGTTCATTAGGGGAAGACAGGGCTCAGACAATATTCGGAAAACCATAGATTTGTTGCACTATGCCCAGGGATCGGATGTGAACGCGAGCGTCCTGTCCCTAGACTCGGAAAAGGCGTTTGACAGGGTGGAGTGGAGATTCATGGAACTTACCCTCCAGAAAATGGGTTTTGGGCCACACATCAGAGATTGGGTGGCGGCTTTATACAGGGCCCCAAAGGCCAGAGTCCAAGTGAATGGTGGGTTGTCGGAGCCCTTCCCCCTTTCGCGGGGGACAAGGCAGGGATGCCCACTCTCCCCTTTAATTTATGTCCTCTCCATGGAACCCCTGGCCATAGCAGTCAGAGCACACTCGGAGATTAAGGGGATTAGGAGGGGGGAATTGGAATTCAAGCTCTCCCTGTTCGCAGACGATATTCTGGCCTATCTGGTTGACCTGAGATCCTCGCTTCCCCCACTCCTGTCCCTGATGACCGCATTCGGGCGCTTCTCAGGACTCAAGAGCAATGCCTCCAAATCAGTCCTGCTCCCCATGAGAACCCGGGACCCGGGCTTAGACCCTCTGGACAGCCTGGAAGGAATAACAGTGGGGAAGGCCTCCATTCGATATTTGGGAGTCCTCCTCACCCGGGACTTATCCAATCTTGCCCCTGCCAACTACGACCCCGTTGTGTCAAGAGTCACCGCAGACTTAAGGAGGTGGAGGTCAATGATCCTGTCTTGGTACGGCCGCATGATGGCAGTGAAGATGAACATCCTCCCGCGATTATTATATCTTTTCACCGCCCTCCCAACAGCTGTCCCCGACCGGACCTTCAGGGTCCTCCAGAATGCGGTGTGTGAGTTCATATGGCAGGGCAAGACCCCGAGGACCGCAAATAAGGTCTTGACCTTACCGAGGGAGGAGGGAGGGTTCGGGTTGCCAGACTTCCAACTTTACTTCCGGGCTGCCCAGCTGCGTGTCCTCCTGGAACACATAAAAGAGGGGATGGGCACTTACTGGTCCTACTTAGAGGATATGGACGCCCACCCACTAAAGATTCGGGAACTCCTGTGGACCCCTAGCAAGTTCATCCCGAATAGACTCAAATCTCATCCAACCTTGGGAGTTCTTTGGACAATCTGGAGGGAAAGCCCCCAGACGGCATACCTAACGTCCTGGCCTTCACCGATGTCATCGCTCTGGGGTCACCCCCTCAATCTGGGAAGCAGGGGGTTCCGCAACGCCCAGTCGTGGTCCAACTTGGGGATGGAGTGGGCAGGGCAAATGTTTAAGGAGGGGGAATTCCGACCATATGAGGAACTGAGAGACACCCTCGGTCAGGGGTCCCTTTCCATATTTAAATACATCCGTCTGAAGGGAATCCTATGTGACCAGGCCTGGGGCCAGAACCTGAAAAGACAGCTGACCCCCTTCGAGAAACTCCTGGACTCGGCTACCTCCATGAAGGGTGTGGTATCAGGGATGTATAGACTACTGAACATGGTTAACCTGGGGGAGAGAGGGGGTTTCGCACTTTTTGGAATGACCTAGCGGGGGACGAGATCTCGGAAGACGCATGGTCGAGGATATTTAAAATAGTTTTCCATGGGAACTTATTCACAGCGGACATGGAACACAACTTCAAGATCCTACAGGGATGGCACAGAGACCCGGTTAAGTTGTCTAAAATGTTCACGGGAGTGTCCCCCGCATGCCCAAGGGGATGTGACCAGGTCGGCACGAGAGGGCACATGTGGTGGCACTGCCCGAAAGCTCAGGCATACTGGGAGAAGGTGAGGGGCTGGATCGCCGAAGTCTCTGAAGAGCTTCTCCCCCAGAACCCTCTGACAATGCTGCTGAGCCTCCCCCCGGAAGACACGGATATACCCTGATACCCTAGAATGTGGGAAACAATGTTGAGGGCGGGAAGGGTTGCACTGGCCCAGAAATGGAAGAGCCCGGAGACCCCATCGAAGGAGGACTGGCTAAAAAAGGTCAAAAACATGTTCCTGATGGATAAACTGACGGCTATGAATAATAATGACTTGGGCTCATTCCAAGCAAACTGGTACGGGGTACAGCAGATATGGGGTTGGGATGTGCATTGATCCTCAGGGGGGGAAACAAGGTGCGGACAGGGCCCACGGCCCAGGGGACGATGGTAGACAATCAGCCATTCACGTAGTCAACGCTCTCGCTCTTTCTTGAGCTCCAGACTTTCGGAGCTTTCAATGTGGCTCCCCAGCAAGAAGTTCCAACAGGGACTAAGTTGTTGTTTTTTTTGTTTTTTCTCTTTTTTTCTTCTTCTCTCTCTTCGGGGGGGCGGGTTCGTTTGGGGAGGGAGAGGGGGGGGGTAACCGGGCCAGTTATTTACACAACTTGTGAAAATACCTTGCGCCTATTTGTTATATTATGAAAATGTCAATAAAACAAAGTTTAAAAAAAAAAAAAAAAATCTCAGTAATTGAGGCATGTGCAGCCTGAGTTATTGATAAGTTTAAGGACCAGGGTCATGTAGATGTTAAAAAGGACAGTGAACAGGCTGGATTCTGGGTTATTTCACTCATGTGTTTGTGTGGGCATGGCCCAAGGGGTGCTATGAGCATTGTTTGAGTCCTATTAGTGAGAAATCAATTGCTCCAGCATAGAGTTAAAAATAAAAATGGAAAGACAATAAATATATCAATGAAACCTGTATTGAAATCCAAGTAGTCTGCATGCACATCACCCTCTGGATCTACTTATTGGGGGTGCATAGCTCATAAAACTGCAATGTATGTGCCTGGCATGGCCCCAAACTCTTCATGGCATAAGTCTGTGAATTCCGTAGCAAACACATCCCACAATATTGCTAAATACTTCCATTAGAAAGAAAATCAATTGCTTACTCAACTACTTAGGTCAGTCTGGCTGGCTTAAGTGGGACAAGGTATTCCACCCATGCCTTGCTGAATTTTGTGTCAATGAATAACTGAAATGGGTCATTTGTGGCCTAGGATCTATCCCATAAAGGCCTATTGCTTTATCTTATTTACCTTTGTCAATTGCTGCCAACCAATGGTCAACCATTTTCCCATCATTTTCTCGCGTTCTCTTCCATCCATGAAAATAGAATCAACGTGTTGGTTCAACCATTCCCCTGTTCCATTTGCTGCTTCCCATTCTCACAATCTTATTCCTGTGCATTCTCATTCCACAAATATAACTTAATACGCTTTGTTTCATTGTGTTACTCATCTATCCTCTTCCTGCTGTTTACTTCATCCAGAAGGAAGATCCCAAGATGGATCAGTGGAGGTACCACTCTTGTTATCAGCTGGTATAGAATGATGTGATAGGGCTACAGAAGTGAATGGTAGTATTGCTCAATTAATTGGTGTGAGCAGTTGTTGCCATGTGCAAGGGTTGATTGTGTGAGAAGTGTAAGGTTGATGTAGATGAGCAAGCGTGTCTTTCGGGGAAGCATACGGTTGAGTAGGAACCGTTAGTTTCAAGACTGTCATTCCGGCATTGTAGGAGTATATGAATATCATCTACGTTAATAAGGGTTCCTGCTGTTCACTATAATTTAGAGGGTGAGAGAAGACAGTCCCAAATTAGTTGTCACCTGCACCTTTTGGCTGGCTAATTGTGTACTAGCCTGTTGCTGAGAATGTCTCTTTGATTCCATGTAATGGCTGCAAGGAGACTGGCACCAATGAGTACATCTTTGGCATGTTGTGTGTTTTTTGCAGAGGAGTTTCTATCTGATCAATTGAATTCTTCTTTTGCTGGTGTCAGCGGAATAGCCAAGTTTACAGTGATTTTCCAAAGAGTGGGCATTTTTCCGCTGTGTGCACACATTCGGCCATAGAAGTCCAATGTTTGGTTGAGAGGAAGGAAAAGGAAGATCGTCTGTGGTGTTTCCGGCTGAGGCTTGGTGTCGTTACTAGGACTGCATTGCAGCATCCACGCGTTCACAAAGGTTTGTTGTTCATCAATTTCCTTGTGGTGGATTCTGGACCCTGCCTTGGAACGTGATGGGCTATGCGTGGCATTTTGAAGTGAACCCTCCATTTGTTTGTGAGCTAGTGGAGTCTGAGGCGGGATGGGGTGATGTGGTTGTCAACTATCAGATGAAGTCTAATTGCTGCACTTTGGACTCTGTCACTTGTTCAGTAGGTAATCCAGAAGCCTTGATGTGGAGGCCATTGGAGCACTCCAATACTGAGAGTAGCATTATGATCAGTGCCATGGTTCTGTACTTGAACATAAAGAAGCTCCTAACAATAGCTTTACTCTGTGTTCCAGTGCAAAGGTGCTGCCTATCAAGATATGGAGAGTTTTGGCAGGATCCTGTTTCTTCATGCCATGGGTTCGTTGTAACGTTAGGTGCTGTGGTGCCACAAATAGGGTATAATCTGCCTGGCAATTGACAGCAGCCCGTCCTACCAGAAACACATAGCAAGAAGGGCGGAACGGCTTGGCATCAATCTCCACTCTTCACAAAATAAAACCCTTGATCACGGTGCAAGATTTGCATTCCATATAGTGCAGGCCGTTGAGGTCTCACACATCGAAGGGGGAAACGCCATCCTGATGCGGTTCCCGCTGCACAACTGGCTCCCCTAAAAGCTGTCCACCAAGTCGCAGTATCCCTATTATGGGTGCTTGAACATGTTACTGAATCACCCCCATCCCACAGGAACTATGTTGGCTTCCTCTCCAGGCCCGAAGACTGTTCAGGACTGCATGTTTCATCTAAAAAGCAGTCAAAAATGGAACACATGCATACCAGGCGGCTAAGCTCCACGTATCTGCTGACACAAGCTCCACGCGCAGAAAATCAACCAACCGGCTCAAATCACAACTCACCTGCATAGAGAGGACCCACAAACAATCCTTCTCTTATCATGCACTCACCCTCTGGATCCCTGAATCAGCTCTAAATGGCCCACACAATTCTCTAAATCTCCAAAGCTCTCAAAATGTGGCCTTTTCAACAATATTGGACCAAGGAATAATCCTGATGGACGCACAAACGGACTCACAGACCCAACTCACAGTACTACACTACTGTTAAAAGATGCCAGCCTGGACACTGGCTAGCCACACCATGTGCAGTGCTCTGGTGGCCTTGAGCTAGGTTGGTGAGTTAAACAATAACATCAAAATAAAAATCTCAGTAATTGAGGCATGTGCAGCCTGAGTTATTGAACAGTTTAAGGACCAGGGTCATGCAAATGTTAAAAAGGACAGTGAACAGGCTGGATTCTGGGTTATTTCACTCATGTGTTTGTGTGGGCATGGCCCAAGGGGTGCTACGAGCGTTGTTTGAGTCCTATTAGTGAGAAATCAATTGCTCCAGCATAGAGTTAAAAATAAAAATGGAAAGACAATATATATATCAATGAAACCTGTATTGAAATCCAAGTAGTCTGCATGCACATCACCCTCTGGATCTACTTATTGGGGTGCATAGATCAAAAAACTGCAATGTATGTGCCTGGCATGGCCCCCAAACTCTTCATGGCATAAGGCTGTGAATTCTGTAGCAAACGCATCCCACAATATTGCTGAATACTTCCATTAGAAAGCAAATCCATTGCTTACTCAACTACTTAGGTCAGTCTGGCTTGCTTAAGTGGGCCAAGGTATTCCACCCATGCCTTGCTGAATTTTGTGTCAATGAATAACTGAAAAGGGTCACTCGTGCCCTAGGATCTATCCCACAAGGGCATATTGCTTTATCTTATTTACTTTTGTCAATTGCTGCCAACCAATGGTCAACCATTTGCCCATCATTTTCTCGCGTTCTCTTCCATCCATGAAAATAGAATCAAAGTGTTGGTTCAACCATTCCCCTGTTCCATTTGCTGCTTCCCATTCTCATAATCTTATTCCTGTGCATTCTCATTCCACAAATATAACTTAATAAGATTTGTTTCATTGTGTTACTCATCTAGCCTCTTCCTGCTGTTTACTCTCCTCAAATAAAATATATTGAATTGTTTAACAATATATGCTGTTTCAAAAAAATCATAATACTAAAATTTACATACAATTAATTGAATTTTAAAGTAACATAAATTGAAATAATCATAGTACTCCAGGTTCATATTAATATCTATCTGACAAGACACAGATTCCCAAAGGTACATTACATTAGCAGCCGGCGTGGGTGAGCCAGCCAATCAAACAACTCAGATCGTGGGCCGATTCACCAGATCTGTTAAGCCGGTGTTGTGAAGGAGCTGCTTGTAGCTGTTCCACACGCCCCAAACTCCCTATCACTTTCCAAGCATAGAATTTATCCAGTTTTGAAATACCATACAATGAAACAATCATCATCCCCAGGTTTCTATTAACATCTCATACAAATCATATGACAAGTCTTAGATTCCTAGAAGTCCATTCCATTGATAAGAATAGTGCTAGTCACTGGGTTCTGATAATCATATGTGTGTGTATTAGATATATAAATATATGTATATTCTGCGGCAGTGTAGTTATGGTTAAGTTGCTAAACTCATAACAAGAGCACTTTTTACGGCAGCTTATAACTTCGCTCCCCCTGGACGAATCCTCACCAAACTTTGCGCATGGCTACAGCCCGAACGGCTGGACGGATTTTCACCATATTTGCAGCAGGAGCGGGGGTTTGGGTCAGAAAGCATGCTTTTGTGAGTTTGATGGAAATCAGACCAGTACTTTTGTTGCAAAGGACTGAAATGTACATCCCAAAAAATTAGTGATTTCCCTCTTTGCTTCGCGGACCGATGTGTCATTGGCCTGCGGTACGCCGTGCTGGCGGTGAACAGTGGACGTGGCCGGTGGTTAGCTGGAGGGAAGCGTGCTGTGCGTCAAAGGTTTTGGGAAACGCCACCATGGTGTATGGGAGGACAGTGTTGTGGTGTGTGTGGCAAGCTCCTAATGCATTGTGTGTATCGCTGGGCTTCTTGTATGTAACTGTGTGGCCACTAAAAGTACTCATATCTGCCTCTGCTCTGGCGTCCCTTTTCCCTGTTCGCCGCACAGTGAAAAAATGTGATTGCTCTGCAGTGTACGGTTACGTGCTGTGCGTGAATAGTTTTCACAATGCCGGCATGTTGCTTCCGAGGGCAGGAAGGCGGCGAACGGACCTGGAAAACATAGTGTACGGCATCTGGTGGTGGGAAGAAGGGATTGAAAAGGTGGGGGAGTCAGAAGTGCTGCAAGTAACACATCTCATTAGAAGAAGACAGTGGTGTGCCAGCGGTATCTGTGCATACTACGCCAATTTGAAGTTATCTGAAGTGGCAACAATCTTGTGTGGTCATTGCAGGCAGCCTTTGTTATGGCATGTTAGCTGCAGCGGCGATGTCTTTCTGTGATGAATGGTGGCAGGCACATTTGCAGAAGGGGAGTGCATTCCACAGGACATGTCCATTTACAGATAGGGTGTGCTATGGTGTGCTGTTTGTGGGTGTGTGGGAAGTCCGTAGCCCATTTAATGCATGGCTGCAGCCCTTACACAGAAAAATATGTCCACTGGTTGAAAAGGTATGTGGACTGGTTGAAAGTCGGAGCCACATTATCGCTTTGTGTGTGTGGTTTGGCTGCATTGCACACATTGTTGGTTGCATGGGTGTGGTGATTGGTAAAACATCGTACAGTTGTCGGTGTATAGGTGGAGATTCTGCAGTGACCAGTCGTGCACTGTGTCCACTGGGTGCACTAATTGAATAGTTTAAATATGGAAGAGGCTACGGTTCAAGTGGTTCTTACATGTGCTTGCATAGTGTGCATTGCATGGTTTAGCAAGTGTTGCAGTGCACTATGCAGTACTGCTTGTGTGTACGTAGTCCAGTGTGGAGAGCAGGACCAATGTTGTGACGATTGTGTTGTTTGGTTGCCATTATTACAATGGTTTCTGAATGGAAGTAGGTATCAGAGGCAAACCCTGTGGTATGTTTGTGCATTACGGTAAGTGGAACATATGTGCATGCATTCCTGCTTTAGGGTGCAGAGGTTGGGTAGAAGTGCTGGTGCCTATGTTGGTTTTCTGATTTGTGGCACATGCCTACATGTTCGCCTGCATGGCTTTGTTATGTTGTGGTTGGTGTGGGCAAGGCCTAGACTGTTGGGTGCATGGCCGAAGGCCGTAGGCCATAGGCCATGCACCCAGCCGGCTAGGCCTTCATGACAGCCACCACAATGTAATGCAGTCATGAACTTGTTAGTCTGCATGCATGTCAGGTTGGTGACTTGTACGCAATGGTTGTGGATGACATTGTAGACTTGGTAGGGCAGCAGAAGTGAGCTGCTATGTGTAAATTAGGATACAGTGTACATAATTGCCCCTGTTGCACAATAGGGAGCCACATGTCACCATTTGCGTTTGCTATGGTCAGGCCGTTAGAAGACCCATGCGTTAGGAAGTGCTGTAAGTTATGGCAGCATGAAAAGACATGCTCAGCAGAACACATGTAAAACATGGCCAATGCGCACAGCCTCCTACATACCGTTCACCACACCTGCACCCAACAGTGTAGACCTTTATAACAGCCACCACAACCTATTGCAGCCATGCAGTTGTCACTCTGCATGCATTTGAAGTTGGTGACTTTTACACAATTGTTGTGGAGGACACTGTGCACTTGGTCGACCAGCAGAAGAGAGCTTTTATGTGTTAATTAGCATATGGCGTACATCATTGCCCCTGTTGCACAATAGGCCGCCACATGCCACCATGTGCATTTCATATGGTTTGCCCCTTATAAGCTCCTTGCTTCACAGAGTGCTTTAAGATATTGCAGCATGAAAGGAGTGTTCAGCAGCACACATGTAACCCATGGCTAATCTACATGCCTCCTACATACCGTTCAGCACACCCAACGGACCGTTATGCAGCCATGCATGGAAATATGTGCCCAGAGTGAAAACTGGCAGGCTGATTTGCAGATGGGGAGGGCAGTGCAAATGACTTGAGCATTTAACCTTAGCCTCTACTATGGCAGGCTCAATTGAAGATGGGGAGTGCAGTGCACATGGCATGAGCATTTAAACATAGCGTTTATCATGGTGTCTGCATGCATTTGAAGTTGGTGACTTTTACACAATGGTTGTGGAAGACATTGCAGACTTGGTATAGCAGCAGAAGTAAGCTGGTAGGCGTACATTAACATACAGTGTACATCATTGCCCCTGTTGAACAATAGGGAGCCTCATGCCACCACGTGCATTTCCTGTGGTTTGGCCCTTATAATTCCCTTGCTTTTGAGAGTGCTGTAAGATTTTGCAGCATGAAAGGCTGTGCTCAGCAGCACACATTTAAACTATGGATAACTTACACAGGCTCCTACATTCCGTTCAGCACACCCAACGCAACGTTATGAAGCCATGCGTGCAAATATGTGCCTGGGGCAAAAGCTGCCAGGCTGAATTGCAGATGGGGAGTGCAGTGCACATGACATGAACATTTACCCATAGCCTGTACTATGCTGTGTTTTCTGTGGGGAAGACCTAGCGCCTTGCTTGCATGGCTGGAGTGGAAAGCAAAAAAAGGAGTCCTCCTGCTTTACTGTGCCATGGCCCTCCTGCTACTTGGGGAAGCGTACGTGCCACATTCTGCATTTCTCACCATGCTGGCCAATGGAAATGGGACTATGGCCTTTGGCCAATCAGGTGCTCAGGGTGTGCGTCACAGGCAAGAGCACCACTAGGGAGAAGGACTCCTCCTGCTCCACAGGGGCGCGGCCCTTGCCGTACTTGGGGAAAGGCACGTCCTACATTCTGCGCTTCTCACCATGGTGGCCAATGGAAATGGGACTGTGGGGAATGTCCAATCAGGTGCACAGGGTGGGCACCACAGGAAAGGGCAGCAATCATTTTTTGCATTTGTTTGTGCAGTGCGGCTGGCAAACATGGCAAGAGGCACAGTGTTCGTCATGGGTGATGCCTTTGTGGAAGATCGGTTCAAGTATGCCCTCAAAGAAGGCTTTTGTGGCAATTTCAGTTTGGAGGGAGTGAAAGCTTTGTGGTGGAGTGTAGAATCGTGCTGTTTCGGCGGAGTGCTTGTACAATGTGGACGCATGGCCTCTTTGGCAACTGTACATGTCGTGGTCGTGCACATTTGAGCTTTATTTTGGGTTGCATGGCTTGTTACAGTGTGTACCTTCAGCTGAAGAAGATGATGAAAGCAGTGCAGTGCATTTTTCCCACTGCCAAGGTGCTTTTCTCATGTATACCCCCGAGAATAGTGTGGAAGTATTCAAATGATTCCTGTCGCCAGCCAGAGGCCGGAAGGGGTCTCATCAACAGAAGCATGTGTGACTTCTTGAGTGCTGCTGGGATGTTCTCCTGTGAGAATGAGAACATTGGTACTCGATATATAAACCTTTTCAAAGGAAATGGAATGTCTTTGTCGAACAGTGGCAATGATATTTTGTTTCACAATCTACAGGCTGCACTGAAGACCCTATTCTAAGATTGTGAGCTGACGCTGAAAACACAAAATCACTTATAATGGAAGCGCCTTCAAACAAAAAAACTAAAATAAAAGGCTCTTTTAAGAGCCGCCACAACTAAGGACGTCCCCTACCCTGGTTGAAAGTTATTCCCCCACTCCCGCGCACGCACAGCACAAAAAGTCAGCAAATATCACGATAGTTGCAGGGTGCCATGTGTTAGATACGCCCCTTTTGCAGATGACGGTCATAGAAATTGGGCCTGTAGAGACTACGGGATTGATCAATAAGGTTTCGGGTGTGGTGTGTACACACAGACTGTGGTACACGGTGTGTGTGTCAAAAGAAATGCAGAGGGTGCGGTTATTGCTGTGTGTTTCACGAGCTACAGCATGCGGGTTTTAGGGGAGTTTGAAATACATTGCTTGAAAGTGAATGGAAAACCCTGTTCAGTGGCTGCTCATTTTGGAATCTATCATGTGGATGTGTACTGCTATGGAGTACCTACAATGAAGTGACTGATTTTGCTTTGTCTGTGTGAAACTTTGGTGACACGCAACCATGCCGATATTATTGTTGTTCATTGTGGAGGGATAATTGCAAAGCATGTTACACAAGTTTCAGTGCTGTGTGCTATGAAGGAGGCACTTGCCCAGGTCATGCGTTTGTTTCCGATGTCTTGCATAACTTTGTATTGCATTATGCAGACACCGATGTGGCTGCGTCATTTTTTATTTGGTCCGCAAATGGAGAAAGCGGGCACATTGTGAAGAAGTGTATTTGTTCCTTTGTACGACATGTGCCATATTATGTTTCAAAACATGAACAAATTTCCCCAGCTATAACGTTCATCTTACTATGCCTGTCATCCCGATTTCTGCACACCCCATACGAATTGCCTTGGTGCTCTTCTTGAAAGTAGTGAAAAAACGTTGTACTGTGTGTTGCGCACTGACATTCTTCAAAACGCTGTGCAACACATAAAGAAACCTCTTTCTACAGCGACCCCCTTACCAACCGATTGAACGACAGTGCATTTGCACAGTGCCACGCCTCACGCCCTGCATCCGTTCATTGGTAAATCCATTGTTCTTCTCTAAATGGTGCTTTATTTTCCTTTTTTCCTTTCCCAGTTAATTTCCAATTCTTATGCTCTTCTGAAACACGCCACAGAAGGAACGGCAGGCAAGGCCCGGGACAGAAGAGGCAGCACCTGCATGGATACGATAGTGGATGTGCCGAGAGATGTAATTATTGGGTGGCCCTCACCTACATAGGTGCCAGTCATTGTCATGCTCCCAGAAGGACCCTTCCCACGCACTTCCAAGTACCTTCCCTCTGTAGAGTAGCGCGTTGCAGTACATGCACAATACTATGCCCTTTGCCGGGTAAGGGTCTGTAGCGCGGCATATGGTCTGCAAGGATGTTTTAGAGCTCCGCTGCCCAACAGTAGTGCCTCTCTTGTTGCCCACAGCAGATGTGCCAAATGCTGTAAATGACATCACCCTACGTAATTGTTGGAAGGACGGTAAACTGCCCCTTGGTCCCTTGCACTTTCATTTCAGTTGTCGTCACATGCATTACAAACACTTTATGCAGCACCATTAGTCTTAGGAGTAGCATTCACGGTGATGCATACATTCAGAATGTTTACAACAACAGGAAACACGGCTTCATTTCGTGTAGCAGGAAGCCATTTATTTTGTGCGACCCATGCAGCTACAGTACTTTTCTAAGCACCGCAAACATTGTTTGCGCTCTGAACATTCTGCTGTTTGCTTACTTGCCTTTACATGCACTAGTATGTGCGTGACCAAGCCGCACCAGCTTTGTCATTTTGCAGACTCACTACAAACGTCCGACCTACAGTTACATGTTTTCTTCAACTGTATGACCCGCAGGCAACCTCTTGATACTTTCTGTCAATGCGCTCAGTGCAGACACAATGTGTCTGTTTCACGGGTCATTTAAAGGCAAGCAGTACATCAATCAAATTAATGCGACATTTAGCATGCCCACGTTACACTGCAGGTTGCTGTTCCTTGTTCACCAGTGGGCATCATGCAGCCACACATTGATAGGTTTGCAGAGCCACCCACGTAGTCGGCAGGAGTACTTGAAAGGCGGTAGCCTACTGTATGCATCCGTAGGGCTGGCGACAGGGGCAGTGTTACCAGCACACAGTGGAGGACCTATACATGGGTATAGGTGTACAACGCAAACACATGCGCTTCCACAACTATTTTAAAGTGCATTAGAAGGTGCAGATATGCGGCCAATAATGGAGCCCTACGGATACTTGCTGTGTGATTGCACATACGCCAACCAGGTGCAGTCACCCAAGGAAACGTCCATATTGCTCATCTGTAGTCATCTGGGTCACTACTGTGCGGCACAGATTCACCATGCAATGTTAACACAAAAACAGAAACTACTCAAACACTCACCAACATTTACCATGTATATCTGTAGTTGCTAAGATACACCAACACTATTTGGAAAAGGAAGGGGTAGCGCAAATGGATACATACACCACACAATTTGGCCTTTCCACACCTTTATCATGAGGGCAGCCAAGGAATCAGTAACAAATCGATTGTCAACGGGACGTTATGGTTCCGTTGCAGTACCAAACAGCTACTATCATTACAGAAAACACTAGGCTAAAGCAACGTTCTGGTTACAGTGCCCTACTAAAAACTTATGAAATTCACTAACAAAAACATTGTTAAAGGGACGTTATGGTTAAGTTGCACTAGTAAAAACCTATGCAATGCAATTGACAAACATTGTTACAGGGACGTTATGGTTACAGGTAAAACCGGGAAAAAAAACAAAATTCGCCAGCTATGGTAAGCTAAGCAACCATAACTCGCGCCACCAGTGTGAACAGCAAGGACTAACACCCATGACATCAAAGTGCCATCAAAAATCTTATTGATGACAGTCTACAAAGCATTACTTCTAACCACAGCCAAGTGATGAACAGGATATCTATCCAAAAGCCAGGTCAGAATCCCCAAGTAATTACGCTTAGTAGGCTTTTCTGGCAAAAGACACTCTTGAGCTTGGTAGGAACCCTGCTTGCCACATGAGACCCACGAGAAACATTAAACTATGTTTAACAATTTACAGCATGAAAAGGCATGAGTGCAAAGACTGCGCTGAAACCATTCAGAAGTTTCTGGACTCACTGGCAAAAACCAGTTTAGACGACTTCCAGTGCTTTAAGTGGGATGAGAAATCGAGGTAGGCTCAGGGGGTGACAGGGTTTGTTTGGAAAATACACTTCCATGCATTATTTAAGTGGTATGATTTGCTGCTGTACCCAACTAATTTCCACCCTCAACCGAAGGACGAACATTGATTAAAAAAGGACATTTCCAAAGTCTCCGCTTTCAGAACTCTGCCACATTTTCAGTGAATAGAAATGATAATGTTCCCACGGAGCATTATTTCGCGCCTCACCCATGCTTGCATCCTCTTTAGGATAGAGGTGCCTTTCAGGTGGGTGATGGGGGGAGAACAGTAAAAAATAAAAGCTGATAGGGGTAGTTTCTCCTCAAAAGCACTCAAGGACACTTTATGCTTAGGTTTGCATCCTAAAGGGATTGGGAGAGATGTATGTGCCCCCGCCCCACTTAAAAGGCACGGCACAGCTTGAGCACACCCACCTAGATGCTCCTGGCCATTAAGGTGAAGACTGTGCATAAATGCAGCCACTTCTTGTATGCTCCCAGCTTTTAGACAAGTGTTGCCAACCATGAAGGTCCCTTTGCCCTTCAAGTGGTGGAATGTACCATATTATATGCTAGAATAGGGGAACTAGGGAACTGACAAAAATAAATAATGAAAGTGAACCCATATTCCATGTGCATGACTGCAATATACAGTAACTAGTTAAAAAAACAATTAGGGCGTGTAGAAGAGACTCAGCAAGATGCACGTGGAAGAATGCATTTTAATTGTAGGTATTCCTGTTGAAACATGTGATTATATCGATGCCAGTGTATCAGTATGTTTTTATATTGGTGCAAAAGTAATGGTTTAACAGTGCTTGTCTTTTAGGGAGTGAAAAGGGGAATGGGCATATTTAAGGTAAAAGGGTGCGGGTATCACGCAGAGATGCAGGTCCTTCATGCCACAGCAAAGAGTGCAACATACATGACCTACGATTACACATGTTCATGGCAAGTGCTGCAATGTTGTTACTTTTGTGCTTTTTCTGCAATGTATTGGTTGGCAGGTCTTCAAGTTGGTCATCTTTTCCCTCCTGTACATGTCTGTGAAAGTACTAGTATCTTCAATATTTGTATTTCAACATGTCAAACATGTGCTCTTAAGGCATTTATATTTTCAGCACTATATGTTGCGGGCACTGATTAGTAAAGGGGACCTTTGACACAAAGATTTTGGTGTTATTTTATTAAAGGCTTTGTAGTTTTTACTCAACCAAATTTTGCCAGTTTCCTCTTGGTACTCCACCCAACCTTGTTAAAGGATGCTCCCTTCTCAATTGGGCTCGCCTTTGCTGTATTTGATGGTCAGGATTCTGTGAATACTCAGCTTCCTTACAAGGAGACATAGCCCCTATACATATTTTGCAAACGTTCTCAAGCAAAATGTTTCCCAGAAGGTCTACTGACAGCCTTCAGAGAGCTCAGAACTGGTGGGCAGAACATGTTTGAACCTTCAAAAACAAGACCTTACTAAATTTTCCCGGATGGCACTCAACCAACCTAACCGTGAAATCTAGAATTGCAATCAAGACACCATCTACCACAAACAAGGACTACTGGGGCAACAGGCCAAATCGTCTACATACGCTGGCCTCCTGCACTCCAGCCTGGCCCCTATTATCATCCACCTCCAATTTGATCCTCAAATGGGGTTTCAAGGAGCATAAAAAGGAGTTTCATTTTCACGGGTTCAGGCGCCCAACATCTGGAATGCCCTTAGCCTCAGGACAGGAACTACCTCCTGCAATTCAGGGAACTCTCTTTCAGAAAGTCCTTTGCCTGTCAAGCTGCTATGAAGAGACCAGCGGCTGGCGAATGCCAGATGGTGGGTGAGGACCACACCTGGCCCCTAGCTGGACTCAATCTACACCAGTTTCCAGGGTCCCTTCGCTCCAAAGTGGCGAAAAGGGGGACACGTGGCATTGCGCAATACTCCTTCAGTAAATAAATACAGGCCCTTAGTAGAAGGCCTGAATGTACGCAATTCATCACGCTTTTGATGAGTGATTACTTATCATCATGGCTCAGTTGGAAGAAATGCGTATCCAAGGCTGATGCAAAAGATAATATCTTGTCAAAAACATATTGATTATGCAACGCATGTTAAAGAAAATGTATTGTTTGTACATATCATACAACAGAAAACAACTTTTCAGTAGATGCTTGGCCCCTGCCCAATTGGCTTTCTGCTTCATTTGATTATTATACAAATGCAAGTATATCCCCTTTCAAGGCGGATGTAGACAAAAAAACGATCGGTACAGCAACAATATATACAACAGAGTTAATAGAAAGTGGCAAAGAAGAAAACATTACAAATCCAAATAAATGAAAACATGTCAACACAGATATGAGTTTCAAAAACACAAAGGTTGTTCCGAACAGCGCATTCCCTGGAGTTTTAGTGAGATGCGCACTGTTCTGCTGTGATCACAACAGTTTTATTACACTCTCTCGTTTACATTGCAAACTGAATAAATGATTCAACAACAATGTTTTGTCAAAAGACAGTAAAAATAAACGTTTTACTCAAAGAACATTTTTTTAATGTAATTAACAATTGACAATTAGAGCTGCTGAGCAGACACGTGTTTCGAGCTATGCTCTTCTTCAGGGATTTTATACAGTGATCAGCCGTGTGGTCGACTGCGTTCTTTCCTTACTTTCAGTGATTGCATAGTAGGTGGATATCTTAAAGAATGAAATATGTATCATTTACTTGAGAAATGTTGCTATTTGCAAATATGTTATACAAATATCGTTTTTAAATTGTTCACGATGAACCCAAAAGAGGATACATTTTAAGAGTCTTCCACTGGATGTTGCTTCTTTTCTGTTTTTATTTATTTATTAATGAATATGTATTATTTACTTCTGAAATGCTGCTATTCGCAAATATTATGTTATGTATGTCTAGTTATGTTATGTTGTAATTCACTTTGGAAAAGTTTTATCTGTATAAAAGTTGTAAAAGTTTGTTTGTAAAAGCATTGCAAACTAAAGACAATATACAACAACAAAAAAAGAAAGAAAAAAAAGAAAACCACCATATTCATTGGTGAATTCAGTCACGGTAAAAGCTTGTAAGATAACAAGCCAGATGGAGTACAGTTAACTTTCCATTACTAGCGTGTGATAACATGGGTAAGAGTGGTTATCTTAAGTGCGGAGACACCGTCCTTAGCCCGGCTCACTACGCTCCCATGCACATTTTTCATTAGAGAGATATATGAGTTTCATTTGCATTCAACATATGTAAAAGTTGGACACCCACCTAATTTACCATGTGATTGAAGTTAAGCTAAAGTTAAATATTGCTATTCAACTTCTGTGCATAAGGGCTCTTGTGTTTGACCTGTTGGTGGAAGAGATATTTCTTATGGCCCAGAGCCTCTTCCAGAAAATTTTACGTAACTATTCTTTTATTTTGAAAATTGCATTTGATTTAACTTCACATCACATCAAAAATAAAGAGCGTGCATGAAATGAAAAATTGAAGATTATAGTTCACCACGGAACAGTGAGTCCATGATAAATAGTGTGTTCTTAGTAAATAATAATAGAAATACATTTGCAGCAATTATGGGTGAGACCCAAGCCAATTTTTTGAATGCACAAAGTTCAGAAGAAAATCGGTACAAAATAATCAAAAACAAATTACTCTGAGTGGATTCCCTGTGGGCAACAACTCCCAGCTGCAAATATTCAGTCAACGCGACAACGTGTGAACGGACAATTGAATAAAAAGGGAAAAAGAAATGCAGCCTTTTTGTCTCAGCACAAAAATGACCATTTTCAAATGTGAATAAAAAGAGCATTCATATAAGACAAAATGGCATTGGTAGTTAATGGGTGTAACCCTCAAAAGCATGAAGATTTTAGCCTTATATGCTAATGTTACAGACATTGTTTTGCTTGTTGACTCACTAGAGTAACATCCCCTAAGGGCTTAAGGATATTCATCATGACAATCTATAAGATAACATTCCATGTTATAGATTTTATTGGACTTTGTTTTTGGGCATTCAGGAACCCAGATCAGAGTCTAACATTCTGTCAGGCAACACGTCCAACTATAGTTTGTGCACTGTCAACCTAGGAAAAAGATTCCTATGTTATACCATTTTATTAATTGTTTTGATAAGTCACACATGCTAATGAATATCTGCTTCCAAGTACTGAAGAAGGGGTGCAGAAAGAGAGGGAGGGGTACGAAGCAAGAGGTTGACATGCCAGGAGAGAGGTTGTGAGGTGTTGTGAGGGGAACTGCATGTTCAAATGTGCCCTTTAAGGACACATCATGAGGGTAGGAAGGGGAGGAGCCAACGTGGAGGAACTAGGCAGTTTAATAAAGTTACTTGAAGCAGCAGCAAGTCTCTGTGCCCTTTCCTTGTCCCAATATCAATTTGAGCTAACAGCTGGCGACGAGGGAAACAAGCTATCCTTCTAGTGCAGCTACGGCCACTGCGACATCCTGTGGAGGTATGCAGGTAGCTATCCACCCCAACATCCGCAAAGCGTCTGCCATCAGGCCCGTCTGGTGTCCAGCGTCCTCTATTTTCTGCTGCGGTTGCAGCAACGCAACCTGCACATCCTGTGCAGTGGCTGGGATCCCCCTTGGGATCCAGCCGAGAAAACTAGGAGGTAGTGAGGCAAGTCGGCAGAGCGGGCCCGGCACCCACCTACTTTTCCTCAGAGGCTGCGCAACTGCCTGGCTGTGTGCGCTCTGTAGTGCGCACATTGGGAGGCCTACCAGCCTCATTCCGGTCACAGTGACTGGAGTCGGAAAGCCACGGTGAGCAGTTGCCCAACGCTGCTGAGATAGGGTTTGCCTGGACAGTCATCATGGGGACTGAGACTCCTTAACACATTGGGGTGGCTACAATGACAGTGAGTTGAGGTAGGTACACGTGCCCCTGCCCATCTACATCTGCTGACCAAAATGCACCTGGCTTTCAGCATGCTTCCAGCAATAAAGTTAAAGAGAATTAAGGGATAGACATTTGGAGATGTATGTTTACACACTGCTGTGATGTCTTGCATTATGCTGGCCGCATAACTGATACTCATCACTGCTGACACATATGCCCAGTGGAGCACCCACCAGCGTCATCATGTATACACTGGCATGGGGCAGCAAGGGACACCCACTGGGCTGCTGACTGTGCCACTTTGCGGAGGAGAGTGAAAAGGGTGTGCCAGGAGTGCTGGGTGATCAGCAAGGCGCGGCCTTGGTAGACCACGCTGAGGATCAAGGGATGCCGCAGCAGGCTCAGCAAAATGGCCTTTTTGATGAAACTGTTCCCATTCAACCTACAACCTAAACAATACAAGGGGCCATGGTGGACCGAATGAGTCGAGGACTTTGATGACTTCATCAGGGCTGCAGGGGAAGAGAAGTCGTCAGTCCTGAAAGACATTTTCATGAACCTTGCTGATAAGGAGATAAATGAAATCATTAAGACGATCCCGGCAGGGGAGAGGACCACGTATGACGATCTTGTGGTTGTACTGAACAAAAAACTGGTGATACAACCCAATAGGGATTATGAGAGATAAGTATTCAATCAATGTCAACGATCCATGCAGGAGACTCTGGAGTAATTCATCACTCGACTTCGACAGAAACTGTTTCACTGCCAGTTTTCAGATTTCTCAGATGAGGCAGTCCGGCTTCACGTTATAGAGGGCACTAAGGAAGCAGATTCTGAAGAAGCTCCTAACCATTGCCAAGGTCATAGAGTTGGTGAGGGTCCATTAAAGAGTTGAAATCCAGGCATCCGCAAAGGAGATGCTCAAGAAGAGGAATGACAAGGAGGAGTTGGTGGTAGCGTTAACGGCAACTAGGACCTGAAGAGAGGGCCTGCTCACAACCCAAGAGGTACACAGAGGGACGGATACATGCAGGCACGGATGGTCTCCACCCTCAGAGACTATGTTACCGATGTGGCCAGACATTTCCGCATTCGAGAATGTGCCCAGATGTCAGCCAACGGTGCTCGAAGTGTGGCAGAGAAGGCCATTTTCACACAGTTTGTCAAGAAGGGAGACCATTCCTGCTTGGACGACAACCGCAAGTGAGGCCCATGGGCTGGCACCCACTGGCCAAACCAAACCCACAACAGCAGTGGAGACCGGCACCATTCTACCCACAGCTGCGGAGAAGAATGATTAGGGCCATGGACCAAAGTCAAGATTATGGAGAGCCCCCAAGGGAAGATCAGCTGCTGCAGGGAGGGTACTGCCAGGAACAGTAGGAATGCCCTGGAGACATATACAACGAATACAACGAATACTCGCAGGAACCATACCCTGAGTATAATGACGAGTTTGTTAATCTGATGCATGGTGAGCAGGAAGAAACTGACGCCCCAAAGCTGATGGTCCAGGAGAGAAGGCTATGCACTGCTTCCTGATAGACACTGGTGCCATCATTAACATCATGGGAGAGCAGGAGTTTCTACAAACAGGGGACAGGAGGGATCTAACCCAGTCCAAGGTGCGCTTTTTCCCATGAGGAGCCAACACACTGCTGCTATCACTTGGACAGTTTCAGAGGACACTCTCATACAATGGCAAGACGACCGACACCACCATCCACGTGCTCAGGAGCCCCATAAGTGGGAAGTGTTTGCTCAGCTACCGGTTGGCAAAGGCGCTTGGATGGATAGACATTCACTTTCAGGACAATGAAGTGGTCCGGTGTAGTGCAGATCCAGTGGGGAACCAGAACCTCACTGACATGACTGGGTCACCGATGGGGAAAGAAATAATCAAACAAGCATTCCCAGAGCTGTTTCAAGGGGTGGGAAAGCTGAGGGACCCAGTAGATCGGCTGCACATCAACGAGAACATCAGGCCTGTTCCGCAGCACCCCAGGAGGGTAGGCTTCCACCTGCAGGAGGCAGTGTTATGGGAACTGCAACAGTTGATGGACAATGACATAATTGAGAGGGCAACTAGTTCCACACCATGGATCTCACCCCAGGTCATAGTGCCAAAGGCAGGAAATAAAATAAGACTATGCAATGACTAACGTGGGTTGGAGCTGACGACGCAGGGTGCTTTTCTTTTTTTAATTATTTCCTTTCTTACGTGTTCCCCGCTTTCCGAAATGGTATGCAGGGGACACCCCCGCAACTCCCGACGCCCATTACTGCACCCAGGAAGAGCGGGGGACACCCCCGCAAACCCTGCTCTGCTTGGGTGCAGTAAATGTTACCCTCATTTTGTGCGCTTCCAAAGTCGCAGAGACTGCGGGGGTGCATAAATGAGGGTGACATTTTTGTACAATACCATTTACTCTGATGACATTCTAATGTATGGGACATCCCAAGTAGAGCTGGACTCACACTGAACTATGAGAAATGCAATATCAGAAAGGACAAACTACATTTATACGGCCACATATTCTCTGGCCAGGGAATGCAACTGGATCTGGAGAAGGTACGCACCATCAGTGAACTCACGGCACCAGATGGCTGACATCAGGTCATTCTTAGGGATGGCAGTGTACTGCACCCTGTACCTCCCGAGATATGCCATCACCACTGAACCACTTCAGAGACTTACGGAAGGAAGAGCCATCCCACTGGTCGAAGGAATGTCAAAAGACGCTCAACACTGTCAAGAGGGAACAGGTAAGTGCAACAGACCTGGCTTCCTTCAACCTGGCCTGGCACACAGAGATTGTGGTTGACGCCAGCCCCGTGGGACTGGGGGCCATTCTCGCCCAACGTGTACACCCCGAGGCACCAGCAAGCTTCGTGGTGGCCTATGCCAGCCGGGCCCTATCCCAAACAAGTGTATATTCGTAGGCAGAGAAAGAAAGTTTGGCCGCAGTCTGGGCATGCAAGTATTTCCACTGCTTTGTGTTAGGGAAGCGATTCACGCTTGTAATTGACCACCAAGCCCTGTTATCGCTGTTTGGCAACCCGAGGACAAAGGTGCCACCCAGAATAGAGAGGTGGGGCATCCACTTCCAGGAATACAACTATAACATCATCCACAGGCCTGGAGGGGACAACAACCCAGCCGACTACATCTTGGGGTACCCGAGTTCAAAGCAACATCCACTGAGAGACGGGGATGCAGAGTATCTCTGCTACGTCACAGAGCAGGCCATATCACCAGCACAGACGATGGAAGAAGTGGCACAGGCATCACATGAAGACCCGTTTATCAGCATGGCCGGGGAACTAAGAAACACTAACAAGTGGAAGAACTACAAGCAACAACTTCTGTGTTACAGGAGCACCAACAAGCAGGAGATGGAATGGATGGCAAAAATGTGTACTGAGCTAACCATGTCCGAACAGAGGATACTACTGAGAGGATGTTGCCTTTTTATACCATCCTCCCTGTGAAGGTGCCTGTTGTGGCTGCCACCTGAGGGACAACGGGGGGCATAGGTGACCAAGAAGATGCTCAGGAAAACTGAATGGTTCTTGTTCATGGATGTCATGGTGGAGGAGACGGTCAGGAAGTGCTTCCTGTGTCAATGTGTGGCCAAGAGCGATCCACCACTACCACTACCACTACAAGTGACAGAGATCCCCAAGAAGGTGTGGTACAAGATTGCAATGGATTTTTATGTACCGTTGGAAACTGGAGGCTACTTACTGGTGATCATGGACAGGTTTTTCAAGGTTTCCAGTAAAGATGACTGCATTCACATCATTCGCCCAGGTAGTGGGGTAATTGACAAGGTATTCAGTGAATGGGGCATTCCCCACACTGTGAAAACGGACAATGGGCCGCCATTCAACAGCCAAGAGTTCAACAAGTTCGCGAAACACCTAGGGTTTACACACAAGAAGACAAGTCGGTTCATGTTGCCCATTAAGAAGACAATGCAAAAGGCTGGGATTGAGGGCATGCCAGAACAACAGGCTGCAACACTACAGTAACACACCGCACACTGCAACTGGACTACCGCCCGGCGACCTAATGAGGGTCTACAATGCGAAGACCAGACTACCCCAGGCAGAAGGAATGAATTGGGCATGAGTAGGAGAGGTGGAGATCATGGAAGCAGACATACAAGAGAGAGATGCCAGAGGAAAGGAAATGCCCAAGGAGCGAACCGACTGGAAGAGAAGGGCAAAGATGAAGATCTTTGGCGAAGGAGATGAAGTTCTAGTGAAGCAAAGGATACAAAGGAAAACAGACTCGAAATACGAGAGCCCACCGTTGCAGGTGACAGAAGTGAAAGGGACAATGAATGGTTTTATGTAAGTATTGTACTTTACGGACAAACTCATTTCGTGTTTTTGCAGCGCACACTTATCTCTTTCTGTATTTTCACATACATTCTTTTAAATGGGCAACGTTGAAAGCTCTAGTCAGAGGCCATGGCTAAAGGTCATAGCTAGTGCCCATTAATAATTAATATGTTAGAATATACAGTTGGCACAGACAAAGGCCCTGGACACTGGCTTATATTGTGTTGAAGACCATGGCTAGTGGCTGGTTAGTGCATATAATATACAGTGGGCATGGCCGAAGGCCATAGTTAGTGGCTGGTTAGGGTTGTATGATACACAGTGGGCACAGCTGACGGCCATCACTTATTTTATTCTATTATTTTAAAATATACAGTGGACATGGCCAAAAGATGTACAAAGTGCTCACGGTCAAAGGCCATGGCTAGTGGCACATTCATATGTTAGAATATTTAGTTGGCACAGCCAAAGATTGTGGCCATTGACACATATTGTGCTAAAGTCCATGGCTAGTGCCTGATCAGTGTATATGATATACAGTGGGCACGGTTGAAAGCTATATCCACTGGTAAAGGCCAAAATCTATCGTTGGTAGCCTGTTAGTGTTTTAAAATATTCACTGCACTTGGGTGAAGGTTGTGACCATTGTTCATAAACGAAGGCCATGACTAGCACCCATTTGTGTGTTCAAAAAGATTTGGCCATGAACACTGACCAATGGCTGAAGGCCATGCTTAAGCCAGTTACTGTTGTAATGTAATTAGTTATGTCACCAGTGATTTGATCTGTGATGTCATCATTGTGGTCATAGGCTGCACAACAGGGGGTGCAAAGTTACGGTGGCTTAAGTTCATGCCGTACTACAACGAGGAAGAGTGAGGTGTAGTTAGTGGGGTACTGCAACGAGGAAGTGGGAGGTACGATCAAGTAGAATCCTTCCTGCCTGACGTCAGGCATGATTCTAGATCTCCACAGTTGAGTCACATGAAAAGTGTGTCCAATCACAACAAAGGATATAGTAAACAAACATCGGATTCCTCTGAAGTTTCATTGAGCTGTGTTTGTTCCACTAATCAAGCAAATATAAGCTTAACTAGTTAACACCTCCAAAAAACGTTTATCTCCCTAATACCTCGCTCCTACACATTTTAAGTTAATTAGGCAGCACTTGTAAATTGTAATCTTGTAATATATTTTTATATAAAGTAATTACTTCATAAATTAACTTAAGATACTTCTTTTCCCCTAATTAGCAACCACAGTGATTGCCACATCTCATTTGAAGTAATTACACTTTTATTTTTCCATTTGTGCTGATTCTCGATCTAGGAAAAAGGATTAAAAAAAAATAAACAAAACTACAGCCTCCGCAAAACCAAAACCTTTGTTTGCACCTAGCTCCATCAGGTGAGTGCTGTGTGTGTTTTGCTGTGCCCTTTGCTGCCCAAATTTTGTTTATAAAGTACAGGCTTTGTGCCCCCAGGCCCTCGTTTCTGCCGCTTTTTGCCCACATTTAGGTTTAGAGCCCCCAGGCCCCCATTTCCACTGCTTTTTTGCCTCTTGTTTGAATAAGACAGTTTAGAGCCCCCAGGCACCCGTTTCCTACACTTTTGCCCACATTTAGGTTTAGAGCCCCAGGCCCCACGTTTCCTCCTCTTTGCCTCATTTTGGTTTAGAGCCCCCAGGCCCCCTTTTCCTCTGTTTTTTTGCCCACATTTATGTTTAGATCCCCCAGGCCCCTGTTTTCGGCGTTTTTAAGAAAAGGTTTAGAGTGCCCAGGCCCCTGTTTCTGCCACTTTTTGCTGAATTTCGTTAAAAAAGTAAAGGTTTGAGCCCCCAGGCCCCCGCTCCCCTCCCGGTTGCACTTCCCTTCCTGATTCCCACCCGCCCACCGCCCCTGATTGGCTGCAGCTGGCCGTGTATTCCGAGTCTAGTGACTCGTAACATCCTCGCCTATTTTGTTTGCACCTAGTTCCATCAAGTGCTGCGTGTGTTTTGCTGTGCCCTTTGCTGCCCACATTTTGTTAACAAAGTACAGGCTTTGTGCCCCCAAGCCCTCGTTTCCTCTGCTTTTTGCCCACATTATCCCCTCAGCGTTCTCCTCTCCCTAAACCTTCCTGCTCCAACCAGCTCCCGCCTCCCATCCCTCCCACCGCCCCTATTGGCTACCTGTGTCTGTGGCTTCGGGTCTAGCAACCGGCGGTAGCCACCCTGCTTCCTATAACATCTAGAAGCAGGTGAGTGCTGCCACGTCCAAAGCCTCTGATTGGCAGACTCATCTGGTTATACCTGACCCCCCTAAGGCAGACCTCTGCCTGGCAGTCCCTGCGGCTAAGGGCCCAAGGCAGAGGGCGGCTCCAACAGATGCAGCTCCAGAAAGTGTCAGCAGGTGTTCTCAGGGGAAGCCGGGGAAGCCAGCGACCTGCTGTCAACTAGCAGCAACCAAAAAAGCAAGTGTGGCATGGGCGGCAAGTAGAGCAATTACTCTACTCCGGAAAACCCGGCTACTCAACATTATCTTACCTCTGAACTGTGAATGTTAGCAATGCTGCACTTAGTTAAAATTGTAAATGTTAGCATGTGCCACACTGATGGAATTGTGAATGGTAGCATGTCCCTCACTTAGATGGAATCGTGAATGGTAGCATGTCCCACACTTAGATAGAATTGTGAATGATAGCATGTCCCAAACTTAGATGGAATTGTGAATGATAGCATAGGCCACACTTGGTTGGAATTGTGAACATTGGCCATAGACACATCTAAATGGGATTGTGGATGGTGGCAAGTGCCACACCTGGATTGAGCTGTGGATGTCAGCACATGCCATGCCTGGATAGAAATGTGAATGTTAGCATGTGCCACACTTAGATGAAATCTCAGACACTACGTGTTGCACCTAGATGGAGATATGAATGTCAGTATGTGCCACACATAGATAGAAATGTGAATGTTAGCTATGCCAATTAACCAATCCACTAACAATTTCACCCCTCTGCATACACCCCTCAAACTCTAACCAAACACAACCACAAGCCTATAAACACAACAATCCACATCAACTTCACTACACTGCAACAACAAAACAAACCACACATAGACTCACACAACAGTACACGATGGCAGCCGACCGGAAAACATCCTAAGTCCAGCCAATGGAGTTACTGGGTTGAGACTGCCAACAGCGCATCACTGCTCTCTTGGACTTTTGCAGCTCATTCCCACTAATCCACCCTACCGCCCCCCTTCCCTTGCTTTTCAGAGCCGCCAGAGCACCAGGGGACCACTACGGTGGTGATAGTATGCGGTACAAATATCCTTTAACATTAATATTAACATTAACAAATCATCCTTTCTTAACCTGCCCACATGTGCCCCGGCCTCAAAACTGCCCTACTTACACTCCTTATTACATTTTACGGCACTTTCCAATATCAATTAGAGAACTTGATCCTCGAATTGCATTATGACAGATTTCAGAAATGAAAAACCATTGCAGCAGAAATTCATCATGGGAGATATAAGTAGCTTTTTGGATGTTTGTGGGGCTTTGGGAGCTAAGCATGTGCACAGCCACCTATTCCCTGAGACCTCTTCATCATCATTAAGTTTAGTTCAAATATAAAAATCATAATACTTTACAAAGTACAGAATACAAAACAATATCGAAAGAGTACCAGCATATGAATACAATATTTACCCATCTGATTAAATCATGGTGAACCTTAAACATAGACAACTGTAGTGAAATAGACTTTATTTTCCCATTGTCACCTCACTACTATATTGGTGTGAAAGATAAGCTTTCACCAGTGGTTTTTAAACCTGTGAGCCTTGAGAATATGGCCTTTGACAGCACATACTTAGAACTACTGGAGATTTAAGTCTGTCTCTGAAAACAAATGGGCCAGACCAATATCTTTCAAAGTGCTTTTCACACAGCACAACCAGGGAATATTCTGGAAATTCCTTAAAATCAAATTGCTTAAAACAGCATTCTCATTGCTCCATATCTAGATCCATAAACGTGCTGGCGCAAAATGAAATTTAAGGAGAATCGGGGTAAGATTATTCTTATAATATAACAATTCCTCTGCAGTTGCAGAGGAAACCCCCAAAATAGCTTTGAGAAACTTTCTCTCCGTAAATGAAATCTAATCAAGGGCACTAATAGCTCCCACTCTGGCACCATATAGTGTAAGACCCACACTTTTAGCTTAGTAGCCTTTTAAGGCTGGAATAACAGCCTTACCATCATATGTTAAAAAGAAACGCAAAATGCAACATGGTCTATCTGAGGTTGCCATGACCTTGAATCCCAAATCCTCACAAAAAGGTAATCAAAGTGTTTAACCCTTGTGAAAGCTACCATATCCACATAAAATGTAGGCACCCTTTTTTGTTGTTCTATGATAAATCTGCACATGGGATTATTTTGGTGCGTAAATGATCATGCCCTTAGACGTCATAAAGCCAGCACATGCATTCAGTAACTTTTGAAGGGGGTACTGGTGCTACCCAGCATCATCTGCATACGTTAGTCTTGAATTTACCTGATTTTGCGCCATTGGAAAATCTACAGATTCCTTCTTTAAAAATGAATCTAACTCGCACAGGTAGATATTAAAAGTAAAGGGGCTATAGCACACCCCTGACAAACACTTTGATTGATTACAAACTTAGGGGTAAGTTCACCATCAATACCACACATAACAAAAGCTGCTGTACATGAGTAAAGTTGACTCAAAATACTCAAGAGCTCAAGGTCAATGCCTGATTAAAGTAAATGATTCGACAATAAAGCTCTATCCGCTTTATCAAATGCCATGGAAAAGTCCATGAACACAAGATAGAGTGGCCATTTATTATTCCCACAACACTTGGCAATAAATAGAGAGACATTAAGACATTGGGCCTCATTACGAAGTGGGCGGTAAGGGACTACCGACACCGGTAAGGGCATCGGTGCTGGTAATCCCTTACCGCCCTACTACGAGTTCCCTTTGCGGGTCCTCCCTTAACGCCTGGTTCCACCAGGCGTTAAGGGAGGACCCGCAAAGGGACTTTGGAGCTAATAACGGTACCGCAATTTGTGGTACCGTTTTTAGCGCCTTCCCCATTCCCATTGAGCCCTATTGGGGCTCAAATGGGAATGGAGAAGGGCCCTGGTGAATGGGGAATTACGGCCCCCGCCAACCTTGGAATGGGGCGGTAATAGCTCCATCCACCAGGGCGGAGTCGGTAAGGATTTGGAGGCAGCCATGGCGCTAATAGCGCCATGGTTACCTCCAACCTCGTAATCACCTATTGTGCCCATTCCTGAATGAAAACCCAATTGGCAGTCTGATAAAATATTATATTGCAGCCCCTAATCTTATAATTTAAAATAAATGACATTGTCCAAAATTTTTAAGGCAGTTTCACTGAAAGACATGGGTCTATAACAGGCAGGGTTATCACGTTCACCCTTCTTAGAAAGCGGAATGATGGTACTAAGATGCCAGGTATCAGGTAACTTACGTGAGATTAAAATAGCTCTAATTATTTTCCAAAGTAATGGATCTCACACTTCTGTGTTTCATTTATAGAGGTCCCGGGGAAGGCCATCAGGATCGGGGGTCGTGGCAAAAGCAAGGTCATGAATAGATTTAATGACCACTGGAAGCGCAAAATCACCTGCTAATTTCCAGCGACAATTCCAGGTCATAACCTTGACCCCAACACTGTTATCCACTGAACAGAAAAGGTTACTAAAATGTTATAAAAGAAAATATGTTTTGTAATATTTCCATTAGTTACCTCTTCACTAGAATACACATTGGAACCACTCACAATCAGATGCCAAAACATCTAGGAATCTTTTCCCCTACTGCGTTAACAGCTCATTCCATCGGGCACTCTCATGAGTACGTTTGGCCTTGTACAGCACAGCATTGTAGTTTAAATGGGCTTCTTCTAAAGCTTTCCTATCTACCTGTTTGTTTCTGTAGGCAACAATTAAATCCCTTTTTCCAAGTATACATTCTTTCGAGTACCATATTTGGTGGACTTGCTGACCATTTCTATGCTTATCATTTTTTAATAACAGAATTTAATACAGCAAAGGCATCCACAATACATTCCTCATCAACAACATCGGAAAGACAAACCATCATTTTACTCTCGCTGTCCTTAAAAACCTTCCTCGATAATAATATTTCATTCTCTTGTTAGTAGTGGTTCAAATCAGTGGTCCTATTATCAAACGTCTTAAGCATGTATGCGCCTATGTTCATGTTTAATAACAGTGGATGGTGTTCACTTTCAATTATATCAATGATCACTAAATTGATCACCTTCCACCAATAACACATGCAAGTAATGAAGAAGTCTATGGGTGCATCATTTGTTCTTTTAATTTACTCTTGGCAGGTCTATTGGATTCTGCTCTGCCATTGATGCAACACAGATTAAAAACATTTAAACGATATAACGAATGCTTTCCTTGATTATTTATAAAGTCTGGACAACTCTCATGAATTGGAATATCCCAAGCCACACATTCATTAATATCAAAGTAAGCTCTGCACTAGCCCAGTCCAATCTGGGCAGTCATAGCACCAGCAATACAAATACATAGATCCGATAAGCATCTAGAACCAAAGAATGTGAATCCACAACATTACAACTATTATATATATTAAAATAAACCCGGATACATCTGTAGAGGAGCAAGTGGATGCATTCTCCCTACTCACCGCCACCTGACCCCAGCCTATTGGAATGACAGACGAAGAGCCACAATTAGGAACATGTGTATGAACCCCTGCAAAATTCCTATACCGTGCAGAGTATATGAAAGACAAAATGGACTTAGACAACCGTTCAGAACACTCCCTCATATTGAAACAGTGGAAGAATGCTACCCAGAAGGATGTCCCTTGCTGAGTTGCCGGAATGCAGTCATGGATAAAATGGTGCGCAACATAGATGTACGTTAAACAAAATCTAATGACAGCAAAATAATGTCCTAAATAAGATCTATGAACCTATGCTGAAACGATGTGAATGACAATGTAACTGAAGCACTAAGAGAAACATGTACTCCATGATGCAGTGCTTACGAATACAAAGAAGAATGAAGTGACTCACTGGTCAATAACTGTAAATACACTGAAACGTAAGGTAGAAAGAATACATAGAAGCTTTCTTACGAGAAGTATATATTCAACGTTTAGGACAACCATTAGAAGAAGATGGACGACGGCTCATGTCAACCAACCCAACTACCTCAAAATATGAGCCCAGGATCTTCAAGTGAAAAGATAATGAAGACGCTGTTTTACTTACGAAATAGAGGAGTACATTGGCTTCCAACCAACGATACTATTTCGAGAAATGAAAGAAAAGTACAAAGGGAGTCTAACGAGCACACCATGTGCAACGGCATATTTCCCAAAGATTAGGTGGAACAAGAACATTCATGGATGCCAGAAATTGGAAAATTAAAAGGACATTAAGTTAATATGGGATCGAGTGAGCAAGTCTCTAAAGGCAAAGAGGAGCAACTGCACTCAGCTTAATTGAATCAAATGGTGTTAAATGCACTGTGGAAATTGACAAATGAATGGTCTTGTAACACTTGACGAAGAGCTCACAAACAAGGGCTATTCATTAAGTCTGAAGCTAAGATAAGTGTGTACCTACACTCTATTGAATGTCCTCAGATAGTGAATTCTGGCAGGGCAGCCTTCAAACAGAAGACAATGGCATGTGGCCTGCCTATGAGAGAGGGTAGATTAATTGGTGAAAACAAGGGTAGAGCTGACGTATCTCAAAGCACCCCGGGTTTGTTTCTATGTACGTGCTGCTAGCGAGTCGAATGTCCAAGGTTGGATTTGGGTTGTGAACCAAATAGAAAAGCCTGCCATGCATTTTTACATGCAATGTTGCAAAGTATTATTCTGCTTCTACATTCTATGCTATGACGAGTGCATTACACCATGTGTACAGAAGTAGCTCAGGGTGTGTCTAACAGACAAGAGACCACCAATGAGGGACTAACATGGGTATTTTCTATATATAGACATGGTCCCCTAATCTAATCCCACCCTTCGATAGGTTTTGCAGTTTGCCACATAGGATGACTCATAGATGAAGCATCTAGCATTATATGAACTGAGTATAAACAAAAAGACATTGGCCCTCATTACGAGGATGGAGGTAATCATGCCGCATTTAGCGGCATGGTTGCCTCCTTACCGCATACCGGGCTCGGGTTCCTCAAATGAGGACGTACCGGGCCATGCCAACCTTGGCGGACCCGGTAATTCCTCGTCCGAGGAACCCGGTCACGGTCCATCCCCATTCCCATTTGAGCCCCGATAGGGCTCAATGGGAATGGGGAAGGAGCTAACAACGGGCCCGTTCATAACAGGCCCGTTGTTAGCTCCCAGGTCTCCTCGCGGGACCCGGTAAGGACTCCTGGTTTTACCAGGCGCCCATTGCGGGTCCCGCAGGGAGACCTTATAATAGGGCGGTATGGGTTTAATTATTTAATCCGCCACCCTCGTAATGAGGGCCATTGTGATCTTGCATGAATCGATTTGACGAGTGTTTATTCACCCTGCTTTACTTCTTTGAGATGAGGCAGTATTTTACCATATACTTTGAGTCTGTCCGATTATTTGGTCTGAGAAATGTTATTGGTAATTCCATCTAGCACACTGATGCTTCAAGGTGCTTGAGCACATTTGGTGGCAGAGGATGGTTCAGGTCTAATTGACCTAGAGATCAGACCTAGAACCCAGACCTAGATTCCCAGACACTCAATGGCTCCCACCATAAACCAGGTGAGCGGAGAGTTTCCTGCTGTGAGTGGTGCGGAAAAGTATCACGTGATCAACATATGGTTGACAGGTTCCCCTTTGAAGAAATTCCTATTCAGTCCCTGAAGGTTCTCCCACAGACAAAAGGCAAACTATTCAATTGTGGGAGAGTCAATGCCGGGGGACTCGATCTGAGTGCCAGATGCAAGTAGACCATCGCAGCTGGTAAAAACATATGGAAGAGGGATTGTTATTGTGTTATGTTGTAAACAAGAGACATAAAGAGTAACTGGAATTTTGGGTTTTATAAAAGGAAGAGAGATGAGGATACCTCGAAGTCACACGCTCAAGAGAGATGGAAAGGGTACAAACTATAGTTCCTTATCAGACCATTAAGGATTCCTAAAGGCAGAGCCTATTAGAAGAGCATGTGCCAAGCTCCCAGAGGGGGTAATAAAAAGACAGGAAAATACATCCACTAAGGCAGTGGGGGAAGATGTACGTAAAGGGGAATTTTGAAAGTGCACATATGTAAAGGGTATAATTTGATTGTATGAAAGATAACGTGTTTCAAAATATACAACAAAAACAAGGAAAGAATAGCGCAAATAAATAAACAAAACATGATTTTTTCCTTATACCTTTTTGACAAAGGATCAACGTCGATCAAAACGCTAGAATTAAATGAAACCAAAATAGGAGTAAAAAAGACAGTTTGGAGCTATTAAAAAACAAAGAATGATATAGAAATAATTAATGGAAAGTGTAAACGAGGGAGTTAGAAAAATAGTGTCAAATAAATCTTGTTTAAAAAAAATAATAAGCGAGGGAAGGGAAAATATCCTGATCTCCTGGAATATGAGTGGCAATTAATGGTGCCTACTGAAATATATTGAAACAATACATTTAATTAATTTCAAAGTAACCAAAACATCTGAGTACGTATTGACAGTCTGAATTGGTTTGTCGTAATGAAAGAAACACCTCTCTCACACATCTATGCAGGACACTGCCAAGATATCCAGCTAAAATTATGAAGTACCAATCCGAATGACTTAAGGGCACGACCAATAAGACATTTATGCCCTGGCCTCCAGAAGGCTTGTTGTCAAATACGACGAATGGCTTAAGGGCACAACCAATAAGACATGGATGCCCTGGCCTCCAGAAGGCTCGTTGCCAAATACCATATTATAAAACCTGATGATATATTTATATACCATGCATAAGGGAAAAAAGCTATAGAAAAGATTTGCAGTACTAGAGGGTTGGAAATGTATCAGAATGAGAAAGAAGACCCATGTTTATATTCATATTTACAGTATATAGGGAGTTGATGCTTAGTCAGCAAAAAGGGGAAGATGTAACGCCTTCGGCTCCTCTTTTCCCTCCTGGAAAACAAGACATAGAAGAGAAAGAGAAGGGATTTTACCCTCTAAAGGAATTGAAAGCAGCATAGGGGTGTGTTAATCCACAATGCGAAATCTCCGCCTATAATAGTGAAGAGATAGAGGAAGAGAGTAAAAGTAGAGAATGTGAGTATACACAGATATGCGATGATAGTAAACAGCGTGATGAGAAAAAGGATAAACAGAACAAACAGATAGATATAGAAGAAGAGGAAGAGAAACAAAAAAAAGAATAACAGATATAGCTAAGGGGAAGACAATAGTACAGAACGAATGGATGGGGGAATAAATATTGCTTAAACTAGATAACAAAGGTATTGGCTGAGTTTGAGACAGAGAGGAAAGGGAGAGAGCAAGATAAGAAAGCAAAAGAGAAGGAAGAATAGAGTCTATATAAACAAGAAAGAGACAAGGAATGTAAGCGATGGAAAGATAGAAGAAAACAAGATGCAAAAAGGGAGAAGGAGAGGCTAGAAGAAGAGAAATGAGAAGAAATAGAAGCCCAAAGATTGAAAGCACGTAGGTTACAAAGAAGGTGAGAGGAAGAGGAATTAAGGGAAATAAGGAGGAGGGAGGAAGAAATGAACAGAAGTAGGGGATTTAAAGATGAGGAGATTGAATATTTATGCCGTAGAAGCGTGGTACCCATAGAAATGCATGAGCGAACCGAAGAAGAGAGAGTGTCACAGCTGTCTTGTGGAGGGTGGTGAGAACCATTAGATTTGCCAATATGGAGAGAAGAAGATACAGAGACCACAGGAACAACATAGGGGAAACTATATTGTCAAGACGTGGAGAATCTGGAGTACCCTCCCTTGACCCCTTCTCACCTTCTTCTCCTGACCAGCAGTGCCGATTACCGGAAGATGACTTACAGCAACTCCTTCTTTGCTCCTTAGACTTCTTGGTCTTCCTTTTCTTCTTGGTGTGATTGTAAGGTCTGCCTCTCCCGGAGGCCACCTTGGCAGGATCAAGAGCCCAAGCCAAAAGAGACCCCCGGGGAGCCAAACCTCAAACACAAGGAAAAAAGCTTGTAGCACCAAAGAAAACTTGCTGTTGTCGTAGTCCTGGAAGTACGTTGAAGAAGCTAGCAATAAAGACCACTCCTTGGTGAAATAAGTCAGAAACTCAACAGTAGCGGCATGGAATCTTCCCCAGGTAATGTATATATGCACAGCCAAAGTCCGACGGTCCAGGAAGAGGAATGGCAAGTATCGAAGGTCTGGAGAAAACAAGTAGGAAAGAGGACTCGGAAAGTAGTTTACGCGGAAGGAAGGAAGAGGTAAGTAAGAACCGCCAGGGTGGCTTTAGTGTGTACAGAGGTACAGCGAAGTTCAAGAAAAACAGATTGACAGACAAAGACAAATAAGTAAACAAGCGGCCGGGGCTGGAAATAACTAGCAGACATCGGAGAGAGAGAGGCCGATACCAAGTCAAGAAGTAAGGGTAAGAACAGTGGAAAATAGAACCGAGAGAGGAACAAGAGAGGGATACAGAAGTCCACAAAACTCGGAGGAAGCAATCCAAAGGCTGAGAACCGCGGAGTGCAGCAGAGGGATAGCCGGAAGAAGACGGATACAACGCACTGCTTGTACCGTGTAGGATGCTGTTATAGTGACTTTGGGCAGCCATCTTGGATGAGGGCTAGTCCGTTACTGTCACTTCTGGAACCATTGCGCTTACTATGTGCCGTTCGGTGCATGATCTTCCATCGCAGCCACACTCGCCACGGCTGGTGCATGACATATATAGAGAAATGAGGGATAAGGAAGGGTATAGAACTGAAGAGGGTGAACAAGGACCATCCTTTAAGGTGACTGGAGGAAGCTTGGATGACGTCAGACTAAACAATCATAAAACTATATCCTTGAGTGGGTTAAATCTTGAGTACGCGGAAGACGACAATAGTCACACAAGTTGGGGCATAATGATGTCAAACATGGAAAGGAAACAAAATAAGAAGACACAAGAAGAGGGTGCATATGGATTTTCAAGCAGCATAGATAAAGGGGTAAAATAGTTAGATCTAGAGGACCGTATAAGAAAAACACTGGAACCAAACCATATACTGAACAACCACAAGTACAATCGGATAGTAGAGGGGAATGCGTCCCCACCTTATGTAAGCAGACTAAGAGCATTGCCAGGGAAAAAACAAGCATGCATTGATAATGCTGCCTAGAAGAAAAGGAGTGTGCGTAGGTATGACAAAGGATCAGGGTCTTGACAGTTCCCACTATTAGAGAAAGCATGGGGTCGACCACAATATATACCATGGCCCCAGATGGATAAGGATAATTTAAAATGCACACTGCTGAGTTTGACTTACAGTAATGGAAAATGGATGAAGGAATTAGAGAAAAGGACGTCAGGATTGACGTTAGCTATAGGCGATATAAATCAGATATCCTAGGGGAGAGATCTGACATTTGGAAAAGAGCAGGGTATCCAAAAGTAACTGCAAAACACAGTGAATGATGGGGTGCAATACAGATACATTGAATATTGGGGCGATAATGTCTAGGAAGATGAGGGAGGATGAAGACCCCCTTGCTTTTATTCAGGTTCGATGGAGTGCAGAGATACATGAATCATGGGATAAAACGGCAGCGTTATTTTACCACATATTATGTCAAGGCCATTGCAGAGGCAGTTAAAGAAACAGGTGGGAATGGAAGCAAAACCATGGCCAGCGATACAATTTGCAATCGTGCATTATTGCAGAATGCTAAAAGAGAAGGACAAGAATAAAACTGAGGTTAGAAAGCAAGAAGATGCGAAGTTGGTGCAGAAAAAATCATCAAAGTTCGCCATAGAGGGAGCGGTGTTGACAAATAATGAGGGAAGCACGGCGCAAGTGATGCAGTTCCCATAGCAAAATAATATAGCCAATGCCCAATATCAGAATGGGTATAATGATATGCCAAGAGGCAGAGGGAATGGGCGTTGAGGAGGAGGACAAGAAGGATCAAAACCCTCAAGGAAGGGGAGGATTTAATGGCAGACAGACCTTGACATGTTGGAATTGTGGAAAAATAGGACATATGGCTAGAGTATGCAGAAGCAGAGGAGGCATGCAACAACAGAATTGGAAATCTCCATGAGGGGTGACAGGATATGCTCCACAATATAATAGAGACTCACAGGGATATTGTGCTCAAGATCACATGCAAAATCAGTCATATGGGCAACAACCACAACAGTTTCAGCAAATGCCAATTGCCACAACTGCAGCAATTCCAACAAGCACCAATGCAGGCACAGTGATTATACGGGCAGCAACAGCAAGCACCTATGCACAAACAACAGGCACCCACACAACAGATACAATATATCCCAATGCAACAGACAGGTGCATTACAATCGCAAATAGAGACGGGAGCTGAAAAGGGACACAGGAGCTACACAAGCAGTCAAACCAAAACTCAGGAGTGTGACTGTGATGGGAGTGAATCCTTTCACAGGAACAGGGATGAATTTATACCCACAATAGGATAGACCACAGGATGATCTGATGTGTTCAGTACTATCCGTAGCACCAGCTCCCCAAGAGGAATCCAGGGTCAAGGTGACAATAGGAGGCAAGACATTTTCATTTCTTGTAGACACTGGAGTGACTTGTTCATGTGTCTGTGAAGGAAAATATCCAATGTCAGGCATTGCTATGAATGCTCATGGATTTACTGCAGCGATGAGTTTAGTTCCATTTACAGACGAATTACCCATTTCTATAGAGGAACATGACATGTCCATGCCATTGCTATACTGTAAATAGACGTAAAGGTGTCACAACACCAAGGCAAATGAGATCACACCTTCTACTCAACGTTGGTGATGACGTGTTACACATATTCAGCTTTTTGACAGTGGGACAGTTAGCAAAATATGCCCTAACAGCGCATTTCATGCTACAATTGAACCCTGACTATGAGATAGTCAACGTCTGCACCTGAGTACAGACGGAAGATGAAACACTCGATGCCTAACACACAAGGCTCTGACGCCTAGCTTTGGCTTATGAATTCGATGACATCAAAAAGGATATTAGGTGCCAGATTATCAATGGTATGAGCTCAGAAAAGCTACGTAGAATAGTGCTAAATGAGAAACGAATAACCCTGGCGAGAATACTAGAATACAGACGTGAGATAGAGCTATCACACGCAAGAGCAGCGCAAATGGCCATAACCCTACAAAAATTGCAACTGGCTCCAACAACAATAACAGTAGCATAAGCCACAAACCGCCAAGCACCTATGGATGAGAACAGTGACACGCACACCACATCGAGGTGGCAACCAAGAATCCCAGGACGGACTGAATGCGGATGGTGTGGAGGAGCGTGACATGGTAAAAGGAACTGCCCAGCACAAGGGACCACGTGTGGAGCATGCGGCAGAAGAGACCATTACGCTCGTATGTGTAGATCATCATGCCCACCAACACACGCAGCCACAACCGTTGAAACCTCTTCCCAAGAAAATGAAGCAAGCGGACACATGCTTGGTGGTGAATGGTAACGATTCTTCAACAGATGATTCCGGACACGAGCATGAAGAGGCCACAATGGCAGTTGAAGTGGGACGGATAAGGAGAAAACAAGGGGGAAACATATCTGTCTCGTCAAGATACAAGGCACGGAAACGATGATGATGATCGAAACTGGAGAGTCGGTGAACGTGATGCTGGCTGAAACATTCCGATAGCTACACCCCCAGCCTGAACTCAAATGAACAGAGACCCTGCTATTCACATATGGCAGCAAAACGCCACTGCCGGTGGTGGGACTTTTCCGGACTACAATAGGCAGAGGAGAGAAGGAAATCCAATCCAAAATGTATGTATCGATGCAGGAACTGAGTGCCTGCTCAGTTAGGAGTCAGCAGAGGAATTGCCAACCTGCTCGCAAAACACCCTGGCATTCTCCAAGGCATGAAAAGGAAAGCTGATTAAACTACATATTGCCCCTACAGTTCAGGCCCGAGTGGTACGGTACAGGAGAACCCTGTTCCAAATGCTAGAAAAAAGCCGACATCATCGAACCAGTGTCCGGCCGAACACCATCAGTGTCCCTGATGGTTGTCACAAATACACCCAAGCAACCGGAAAAAGTGAAAATCTGCATAGACATGCGCCCACCCAACGCGGCCATAAAAAGGGAACCGCACATCACCCCAACTCTAGATAAATAATAAAAGACCTCACAGAATCTTGAATTTTCTGAAAACTGGATCTCAATGCTGGCTACCAAAAGCTCAAACTACACTGTGATTCACGTTACATCACGACTTTCTCAACTCATTTGGGCCTGAGACGATATAAGAGGCTATGTTTCGGTATATCGTCCGCTGCAGGGGTGTTCCAAAAAGCCATACAAGAACGAATCCAAGGAATTCCTGGAGTATTGATGTCAGTGATGACATCCTCATCCACGTCAGAGACACAGAGGAACACATGCACAGACTAGAAATGGTACTCGACAGGTGGAGACAGTCGGAATTACAATCCACCATGACAAAAGGCGAATTCGTAAAGGAGGAAATAACGTTTTTTGGATATGTTTTCAAAAGCAATGGTGCATCTGCCGACCCCCTCAAGGTAGCAGACATAAATGGGGCTTCTACACCCACCACACACACAGAAGTGCACAGTTTTCTGGGCATGGCCACATACTGTGGCATGTTCATCCCTAACCATGTCAGAACCTCTGAGAGAACTGACCAAAACAAACACCAAATGGGACTGGAGCCCCGAAAGCCAGGAAGCATTCGAATTAATCAAAACATTGTTGGCATCCGACACAACCATGGCATACCATGACGCAACCCTACCAACCGAACTATACGTGGATACAAGTCCTGTCAGACTGGGAGTGATTTTGGTCCAACAATCACGTACAGGCGAGACAATACCAATTTCGTATGCCTCCAGAGTGCTCATGCCCATCGAACAGCAGTACTCGGATATAAAAACGGAGGCCATTGCATTTCTATGGGGTTGTAAACATTTTCACATATACCTATATGGGCGGAAGTTCAAAGCATACACTGACCATAGCCTTTAATACCCATATTCACAGAATCATCATCACACCAACAAGCCAGAATTGGGAAATGGTTGCTACACCTCCAACAGTATGAGTTTCAACTAGCATACCAAGCAGGAACTGACAATCCAGCGGATTTCTTATCCAGACAGCCAAGAGCCATGACACTTTGCGAGGTAGATGAGTCAACAGAGACTGAAGAACACATTTGCCAGATCGTCAACAGAATGAAGCCCAAGGCAGTCAGCATCGCCGACATTCGGGAGGCCACACAAGCTGACCTGAGTTGTGACATTGTAAAGAACACGAAAATAACAGGTGATTGGAAGTAATTCCTCGATCACATGCACAATCGCACGCCAGTGGCCAAGGATTTCCTCGCAGGAATATTCCCAATATGATAAGAACTGTCAGTCGCCAGCAAAGGTCTAATCCTGAGGTGCACAGGCATAGTAATCTCCAAAAGTCTACAAGACAGGACTGTCAAACTGGCCCACAAAGGACACCAAGGCAAGGACAGAACCAAAGCCAGAATATGGCACTGCGTATTGTTTCCCCAAATCGGTGCCAAAGTGGAAGAAACTATTGCCGGGAGGATAGCTCAGCAGCAATGTGCTCGCCTTGGGAACAAGAAGACACTAAGCAATGCAGGTTCGATCCCCAGGTCCGTGCTTAGAAACCTCCGAGTATTAAGCGTGTTATAAATACGCAACTAGGAGACATATTCCTGTAACAGCGCCTCGATGCCCCCGGACTGTGTGAGCGCTTTTAAAAATGCAAATAAATAAATAAATTGCATCATGCCACCCATGCCAAGTAATGGGAGCACCACCGCCAGAACCAATCCAGTCAGCAGAATGAGTGCCATCACGGTGGGAAGCCATCAGCATTGACTTTTGCACGATACAAGAAGGCCCTTACTTACTGGTGGCAATCAACGACTTTCCGCGGTACCCGGAGGTAGAAATAGTCTCATCAACAGCAGCAGACACAGTGATCCCGACATTAGAGAAAATGTTTGCCACACATGGACTGCCAAAGTATGTCAAAAGAGACAATGGGCCACCGTTTCAAGGGGGAGAGCTAGGAAATACATGGACGACCTGCACATCCATTACCACCATATCACACTGAGGTGGCCGCAAGCGAATGGTGATGTAGAAGTTTTCATGAGAACGCTGACCAAAGTTCTACGCATATCCAGGGCCCAGAGCAGCCCGGGGCGAATCGACAGGTACCATTTGCTATGAAATTACAGTGTGACCCCTCATAGTTCCACAAACATACGCCCGGCTGACCTCATCCATACCACACCACCCTAGCAGGAAGACAGACAACCTCGACAGAGAAGGCACACAGGCCAAGCGAGTGGCAGCAAACACATGAGCCATAGACAAAATGCAAGAGAATCCAAGCACAAGGTGGGCAACCAAGTGCTGCTACTAAAACCCCACCAAGTCAAATCTAGAGACTCGTTATGACCTCACACCATGGAGGATAATAAAGAGAGAAGGGACGATGGTAACAGTGAGCCGAGGGCAGGGAACTATTGCAAGAAATGCCTCATGGTACAAAAAGGTGCCAAAGAATATGTGGACTGAAGGAGAAAGACGGCAACAAGAGGAAGGCAACCACACACTGGACGCCATGTGACAAGGGCCAGAGGAGGGTGGTGTACAAGGCAGTGGCCTAAGTCAACTGTCCGAGAGTGATGAAGCATCTGCTTGTTTTGAAGGTCAGCTGAAAGGCGGAGGAGAAACAGAGACAATGCCTCGGCAATGGTCCATGGGGTACAACCAGAGGGCAACCTCGTGGGCCACAGGGAAGCTGAGAGACTGGGCCTCATTACGAGTTTGGCTGTAAGAAATCATCATTACCGGCATGCCGGTGCTACCATGCCCTTGTAGCATTGCTGCCGGAATCTAGGGTAGATTCCGAGTCAGCGTGCACGCGCATTCCGTCATGCAGGTAACGGCAGCAATGGCATGTCGGTATGGGCCTGAAACCCCCCGATAGCGACATCACCAAATGTGCAGATACCGCCACAGTCATAGCTGATACCGCTAAGACCAGCACCGTTGACACAGCTACTGCAAATACCGGAACCGGAAGTAACGTCATTGACCCGGAACAGGATTGACGCCATCTTGAAAAACACAATCCATTGCAATCCTCTGCATACAGGACCGGGATCTGAGAAGTACCCTGCCAGCTAGAAAATGTCGAAGTCCACCCGAAAAGGTACACCTCACCTGCGCAAGCCCCGGTTTAGCGATGACGAACTAAACATGCTTGCTGACAGCCTTGTCGAGCATGCCAATGTTGTTTTTTGCTCAGACCTGCGGCATGCAGCACAAATCAGGAAGAAGAACATCTGGGAGGAGGTGGCCCAAAAGGTCTCTGCAGTGGGGACGACCCCATGCAGTGTGAAAGACTGCCACAAAAGATGGGACGATCTATGGCTGCGTGTGCGTAATATCTTGTCCGCCAACTGCAGCGAAAGCCAGGCAACAGGTGGTGGATCCTCCTCACCCATCAAGTTGGCAAGGTGGGAGGAGACCTGTAGTTCCGTGATCGACATGGAGGCTATAGAGGGAGTCGGGCATGCAGAGACAGGAGTCCCATCATCGACCGATAATGATGAGTGACCCTTTGCTCAATACAAAAGCCACCACACACACCTGATGTCCCAAGTACAATGGTGTATCCCAGATGGCAAATAGATGAGAGCAAATGCATGGCCCATCACCCCCACCTGAGGTCAGCCCTAACACAAATGCCACATCTCTGCCACAAAAACACACAACAAACCCCAATGCCACAAACCACATGAGCCCACAATTGTACACACAAACAACATATGCATGCACACACACACACATCACCGTCGAGATGCCAGCCTCAACATGTCCCATTTCAATGCATGGTGCACACACTCCACTACACACTGGAGACAGAACCAAACAGCACATGGCACACAGCCCCTGAACCATGGCTACAGCACGCAAGCCACGACACACCTGTGGGCCACATAAACAGACACAATGGACATCATGGCTGCACCAGAAGGATGCCAAAACACAAAACCCCCCCACAATTCCTGCAAGTACCATGGCCGCCCCTCCAATTTGCACACAACAATGTACATGACTGAAATTGAACCAACATCAATGTATGCACGATGTAAGTTCACCCATAACTGATGCCCTGCCTCTCCATCCCCCACAGACACAGATTCAGACAGCAATGCAGACCATGCCACATCTCAGAAAAAAACACATGCTTGCATGGGCAGAAGGCACGATGACGCCACCAGGCCTTCAACGTCTAGGGCCGGGCCAAGCAAAACCAGCACTGCAAAACCACAGACCAGTGGCCACCAGGGCACACAGGCCGGAGACCAGGATGAGCAGCCAGCTGCGACAGATAGTCAGGAGCCCCAGGCCAGAGAAATCGGTGCCATCAAGGCACACATGCAAAAAGACACACCGACCAAAAAGGTCAGACCAATGGAAACACTGGCCCCCCAGCAGACACCTCATGTTGACGAGGATGCATGTACAGCGGCCAGTTTTGTTGCGGGGCCGCACTCAATGGCGACAAGTGACATGGGTGAGGTGGCAGCATCCACAAAGCACAGCACGGAGGAGTACCAGGGGCTGGATGACACAGACACAGCAGGACCTTGCATGTCGGAGGATGTGCAGCATACACCAAGCATGCAGGACACCCCACAGTACTCTCTTGGACAGGGATCTGATGGACACAGTGCTGGGGAGGAGATATCCGAACAAGTGCTCAGCCCTGTGAGGAGTAACACACCACCTCCCGTGAAACCATCAGGTGGGACATCCATACGGGACCTTGAGGGACGGCTGAGCAGCATGGAGGGGCAGCAGCAGACCATGCACGACATGGTAAAGCAATGCTTGGCCGAAGGGGATGCAACATGCCGGACAAATCAGGAAAACACCCAGGCAATTACCTGTGCCGTATACCGTGTGGCCAGGCGGGTGCGTGAGGGCATGGCAGCCATGATGCAGGCTGTGAACCAGTTGGCTACCAACATGGCCCAACAACGTCCTGGCCCGGCTGAACCACAAGACCCGCCATCGACCAGCTCAACTCTGGCGAGCTCGACACAGACGAGCCCTGTGCGCAGGTCCCTGCGCAGTATGCGCTGGACAGAGGTACAACCCCCTCCATCTAAAAGGGGGCATCAATAGTCTGGAACACCTGGACATGTGAGGAGGGAATCCAGTGGAACTCGCATTGGGTGGAGGGGGCGTGGGTGTGTGGGGGTTTTGTGGCATGTGGTGTGGGGGGAGGGTGTGGGTGTGTGGGGGTCTTGGGGCACAGGATGTGGGGGTGGGGGGAATGGGTGTGTGATGATTTTGACGCATGGGGCTGGGGAGCGTGGGTGTGTGGAGGTATTGGGGAATGGGGTAGTATGTACTGTATCGAGGGTGGAAGGCAACGTTGAATCAAGTAAATAGTTTCTTTTCATCAATACACCTGTTCTAAAAATAAAAAAACACATGACCGGACATTGCTTCTTGAGTGTGTGTCAATTCATTGTTCAACAATGCCCAGTGCCCAGTGTCCCCCAATCCCAGTGCCCAGTGTCCCACGTTCCCAGCGCCTTCTGTAACCCAGTACATCAAAAATATTGTGCAATTAACGATTGGCGCACAGCATGTCCCTCACGCACATCGTGACGTGGCTGATGTGCAGCATCTTCGTCATCATCCTCCTCCTCATCCGGTGATATTTGGGCCATGTCAGGGGGCAGGAGTACGTTGCGCTGGATGCACATGTTGTGCAGCATGGCACATGCCAATACAATCTTGCCCACCTTCTCAGGCCCGTAAATGAGTGCCTCACCAGACCTGCTGAGGCAGCCAAACCGTGCCTTCACAAGCCAAAGGTCTGCTCAATCATCACATGAGTGTGTGCATGTGCACGATTGTAGTCCTCTTCGTGCCTGTTCAGTGGATGCCTGACAGGGGTGAGGAGCCACAGCGTCAGGGGATACCCAGCATCACCTGCATGGGAGAAAAAGTAAGTTTCAATGTGAGTAATTTCGGCATTCCCTGTGTGCACTGCCAGATTTTGCCATTTCATCTGAGCAATTATCAGGTCTGTGTACTATTTGTCGATCCATGGTGGGGGTGCATGGGTAACGTACACAATTTAGGGACCTTGACATCTGATACAGCAATCACACAGATAAAGTCAGAAGGTCCATGATGTACTCACATGTGATAGGTGTGTGGCAGAGGAAGAATCAGAATGCATGTTGAGCACTTTTGATGCATTAGCCGGAGGTCCAACATGATACACATTGCTTTGCCTATCATGCTTTCCACTATGTGATGACGCCATGCACATGTCTCTCAACCCCTTCACCCATGTCACCATGGCACGATGGAATTGGTGGTATGGTCTGCCAGTGTAGGGATACGTTCTTTTGATGATGCAGGGTGTCAACTGGCATGGTGGAACTGAGGTACTGTGTATTGTTCATGCTCCACTGGCACATATGTTGGTGATGTTGACTACTTGATGGAATTTGTTTTCTACATGCGTGTGACATAGGATTAATAGGTGTCCATTCAGCTGCACGGAATTGCTTGGTGGTCTGCGGTGTTCCTGTCGGACAGGGGCAGTGACAGGGATTTCCTGAGAGGCATTGTTTTATTGCGCAGTTATGGTTGCATGACCTGTGATGTGTTTTGCTGCGCTCATGTGAATTCTGCTTTCTGACTGCAGGATGGTGCATTGTGGTACCTGTGGCTCCGGTCTGATGATGTACCATGTGCATATGCAGGGGTGGGCGTGTGTGTGTAGCTACCATTTACATATTGCTGTGCGGCCATGGCACATCTGCATCCATTGTCAGTCTCATGCATTCTGTTGAATTCAATTAGGTCACAGTGGTGTTTGCCACCGAGGACGGTGTCTCCACCCAACGACATCCCCCATGGCTCAGACAGCAGACAGGTTGCAAATGCTTGTGGTCCCCCCACCCCAACAACAACCCCCATGGCCCAGACAGCTGACGGGTTGCAAATGCTTATGCCCCCCCCCCAAACAACAACCCCCATGGCCCAAACAGCAGACAGGTTGCAAATGCTTGTGACCCCCCCCCCCGCAACAACCCCCATGACCCTGTGGTCAGACTTACCCAGCAGCCAGGCACGTTGTGTAGTGTGTCGTTCCATGTAACGGGGAAGGATGGAGTTTCGCAGCACCATTGCATAATGTGTGGATTTTCTTGCTTGCATCACACACCATCTGGACGTTGAGGGAGTGGTATAGCTTCCGGTTACGGTAGACCACCTCCACGGCATGACGGACTGCTAGCTCCACATGGCTGCTGTCGAGGACACCAATGACGTTTGGCATGCCTGCCAGTGCATAGAATGCAATTTTGGTGCAATTCATCTACTCTGCAGTCCGTGGTAGGGATATGTGGGACCTTGTGTGCTTCAGGAGTGCCTCCAGCACCTGGTTCAGCACACGGGAGAACCATGGTTGTGAGATGCCATGCAGCTGACCCACTGTGTGTTGGTAGGTGCCTGTGGCCAGGAAGTGGAGCACAGACACTACCTTCAGCAGACGGGAGATGGCTGTGCGGCCCTTGATCAGGCTGACCAGGTCATCTTGGGTGAGGTCTATTATGGTGGTGATGGTGTCCCTGTCCAAGCGGTACAGGGTGTGGATCTGTGCAGGGCTTAAGTCTAATGGACTGGCCCTTATGCGTGGGATTGGTGGCTGCCTGCGGGGTACCACAGCCTGCACTGGTGGTATGTGCTGGCCCAGTCTCACCCTCCTTCTCCTTCGCCTCCTCTGCATTCCATGGTTTACTGCCTGCTCAAGGAGTAGCAGTGCAGGCATGTCCTCCAGCTCCTGTATAGCAACTGCTAGTGGTATCATTTTGGACTTGGAAGGGGTGTGGTGTGTGGGTGTGCTCCTTTTGTGCTGGGCCAGACTCCATTGCCTCCACTTGTGCTGACTGTGTGCACCTGTGGTAGGTCTGGACAGAGCAGATTGCTGTTAACGGCTGCACTGTGATACCAGTCTTACCGGCATCGTGGTAACCCTTCTTACCAGCATCTGGATGCCGTTAAGTGCTTGTCCATGCAACTCGTAATGTGCCCTACTTTGTGGCATGCCTTTGTTACTGGCATGGCTGCCGCATTCCGTGCCCATTCTGAATTGGTTCTACCCAGTCAGAACGGGTCCCTGGTGATGCCAGTAGCACCGGCATTGCAGGTCATAATACACCGGTCCGGTAAACGATGCCGGTATTCCCTTACCGGTATTGTTATTAACGGACTGCCAACCTTGTATTGAGGCCCTCTGAGTGGTGAGGGTTTTCGTCCAAGGGCTTTAGTTTTGGTTCTTGGGGTCTTATGTTGACGTACACACTGTGCAGGGAGCTATAATGTTTGAAAAATGTTTTGTTAAATGGGAAAAAGAAGGAATGTTACATCCGTCTCACGTCCCACATGCACAGTGACGTGATAAAGAAGCCATCAGCCGGAAGACGGCAGTTCAGGAGTGGCCACCACACGAGCGTGATGTGTGTTCTTTGAGCTGCACAGCACGACCAAATGCTGCCGATCTATGCTGGCAGCACCAGCAGGCAATTTTACAATGTCCTCCAACATCCGAACACAGGAAAATGGATCCTACTGAAAAAATATGCCAATTGTTTAAAATAAAAAGCTGTCTACGTGATCAAATGTCCTTGCAGACTCTTGTATGTTGGACAAACCACCCACTTGCAAAGTCGTAAATTAAAAGAAAGACTTGTGACACACAAGAGTGCCATTCGTACATTCAGCACAAACTGCAGACTAGCATGACACTTCAATTTCGAACGACGTAACATCTGTCAATTGCGAGCACTTGTTTTAGAAATTGGGAAACCACATCCATCTTGCAGGGACAGATAACTCCAGTTGTTAAAACGCAAGTTACTTTGTATACACAGTTACAATCAAGTCATTTAAAGGTCTTAATGAATCTGCTAACTGACAAATAGTTCTACAAATGTGTCATTTACGTGTCTTGTTCTAGCAGTGAATGTGGATGGCTGTATTTTTTCAGTTTCAATTAGGGTGCATGTAAACATTCGTCCTTTCTTTATTTCGTTCAGGCAATCAATTATCACGATGTAGATAGAGCCTTTGAACGTGCACAGAATTGTTGCTTAGAAACATGCGAGTTTTTAACAGACAGGCCTAGGTAAGGAACTGATAACTTGGTTGGTTTTCTTTTACAGGGTTTAACACTATCTCTTGGTTCACTAATGTTAGTTTTCTGATTACGTTTCAGCACATGAGAAGGAGGAATTGTCCTCGAAACATTTCATCCATTTTATGGTCATGCAGATTATGTGCTCTTTGATATTTAACTGCGTGACTGCGTGACTGAGATTGTAAACAACACTTATCTGTTCTACTTATTGAGGTTCTGTAATTACTGCCACTTTTGTCGCATTGCCAAATTCTGAGATTCAGATTTGAAACTTGCTAAAAACAGCTTGGTTGTGTGTGAAGGAAACAACTAAATAGTTGTTACTCTGAGTCATAGCCGCCTTTAACGTTAATTCATGCAGTAACAGTATGTTACTTTGCAAGTATTTCATAGGAAATAATGTCAAACTCTAAATGAGGCCCATGAATGTATCAAGGGTATTTTAATAATATAGCCATATAGACCGAGGGTGGGGCCATTATCGCCATACGTTGACGAAGGGTCATTATCCCAACCGATAATGGCCCCTATCAAGGTCTTTAAGGATGACAAAGTTGTTATAGCAATTCACGTTTGGAGTTTTGGTAGTGAAAGAAAGACGTTACTTCAATAGTGAGTACAGTAAATAGACAAACTGAATACATTCAGTGTGTTTATTTTGTAGTATTTAAATAACAAGGTTGTCTTCATAGGTTAAGCATTTTAATTGCAAACTTGGTTAAACTAGAGCGGGTCTAACATGAGCATCCATTAGGTGTCATGTAAAAGTAAAGGCGTTTCTTATAAGAAAGCGAAAATATTTTCCAAATGTGTAGCTTTCTCTGTGGGCTGTTAAAGAGGATGTTGCCACGAAAAAAGGTCACCCCACAGAAGAGGTGTCTTGCTGAAAAAAATCTTGCCTGGAATTTGCATTGCTGTTTCCCTTGTTGTCTTTTGAAGACAGAATGTTCATAATGAGCATAATAATAGTTATTGACTGCACCCTGAACACTCTGATTGGCTGAGCCGAGGCCAATAACAATCTACACGTGATAGTAGTTATTATTTATTCCACACACATTACACACTCAGCTGTAGGCACTTAACAAAATAGGTGCTATTATTCCTAAACGCCATTTAAAATTCTGAGAAGACTGAACGGCTGAGTCAGTCCTGCCAGGACTCAACCCTATGATCTACAGGACTCTTGTTGAGAGCTGATCACAATGAACCATCTTAATCTGCTGCATACAACAGTTAAATCATGTCACACTATCAAATAAATGAATTCATCCTTTAAACGGAAGACTGGCTGTGTAATCTAATGTTTAAACCATGTACATCTGAACATCGGCGCCAAGGCTAAAGACTGAGCTCCAGAACCAATGGGGGCCAAGTCAAGCCAGAGGTGAAGGCGGCTGTGTGCTAACAGAGGGCTCAAGAAGATAGGGCAAGGGTGGCATGGAGAGAGTGTCAGATGGCACCGGGTTTGGACCGAAAGAACGCTGGGCCACCAACCATACAATCATAAGGATAGGTGAAAGGATGAAATGACCTTGACCGTGACCTCCTGATTACATTACAGAAAATGGCATACCTGGATACAATTAGTTTATTCATTTATATACAGGAGAAACAATGTTCTTTTGATCACAAAAGAACGTACAACAGATACAAAATCAGCTTTGAGACGGAAGTGGTGTGCTTCATACAATGGGGTGAGCTTGAGGGACATTCTGACCAGGAGGGGAGAAAATGGAACAGTCGGCCGGGACAATACATAAGTAGACATACATAGATTAAAGACATGAATATTGGATATTTTAAGTGCAGGTAAGCGGTACAGCCAGATAGCTGTGCTCGAATGAGACCATGATGAGTAAAGTGCTAGAGTAGAGGCAGAGGAAGTGAGTGACAGAGGCAGATTAGAGGCGAGGGAAAATGTTAACTAGCAGGCGATGGGAGGTAGGTTAAGTGGGTAACTCAGAGGCGAGGAGGTAGGCTTTTAGTTTGGTTTTGAACAAATGTGTGTGGACTGTTTCTCGGACGTCCGGGAAAGAGTACTGCAGATCCATCAAAACAACAGTCGAAAAATACAGAAAGTAAGTGTTTTTGAAAACCACATAATACACCAGGGCTTCATCCCCTCCATTTGAAGCCTTACAAAAGGTTTCCCCACACTCAAATTACAAGAAGTTATACCACACACGTCTGAGTTCATGCAATAGCAACAGGACAAGATAGCACCCCCGCTGGCTAACAGATGGGAACATACAGATGTTGATTGTAACACCTCTGGATGACCTTACTTATGTAAACAGCACATGTAAATGCATCATCAATGTGGGGCGTTACCCCTCGCAGGGTGCTTTATATCCCTGCAGTTAAATACGTTGCTTGCTTACAGGTTTTATGGCTAAGTGAATTCTAGGAAGCTTGCTTGTTAAAAATCTGACAGGAAGTGTTTCTTATAACTAGGAAAGAGCATGTTGTCAATGTGTTATTCATCAACACAAAAATCAAATGAGCTGAGTTCTATTCATTACAATAATCAAGATGTAAACTTTGTAGAGAAATGTGAAAGAAACAGAATGTTAACAAATAAAAGCACATGCCCCCTTCAAACCCACCATTTTGATTTCTTGAATCTCTTTCATTTTGGGGGTGTGAACCCCTAAATGCTGTACAATTCAGAGTGGACCACCCACCTCCAATTTTACCTTTTTCTAATGGCCTTGTGGAACTCATTCGTAAAACACAGGTGCAAAGGCTTCTGCCAAACGACACACTGCATATATAAATATATAAATATATATTAATATATATATATATATATATGGCCCAATCTGAATTCTTCCCGCAAGTTTGGTGAGGTTTCGTGCAGGTGGGGGAAAGTTATAGGGGGTCCCAAAAAATGTGTGTCTTTGGTGGAAATCCGACCAGTACTTTTGTTGCAAAGAACTGAAATGTAAGTCTAAAAAAATGTGTGATATCTGGCTCTGCTCCGCAGGCCCATTTCTCTGTTCGCTCCGCGGACTGTGTGTCAAGGTTTTTGGGAAACGCAGCCATGGTGTATCGGAGGAGAGTTTGTTTGTTTGTTTGTTTATTTGTAAAGCGCACCAGACGTAGCGGTATCAGGGCACAGAGGAACAGGAAGATACATGAATACTTTAGGCTTAATGTTACACAGTTACATAGTAGTATAACACACATTTACAAATCAATCAATCCTGTCAATGGACTGTGGGACAGGTATATACATACAATATGAATAATCAATACAAAGTTTACATAATTTACAAGGTTAAGGTTCAGAATATAATAAACTTAGTCGTATCTATTTGTGTTTGTGTTGTGGTGCGTGTGCCAAACCTCTACGGGATTGTGTGCATGGCTGGGGCTTTTCGATGTGCCATTGTGCCCACTAAAGTTAGTCATATCTGCTCCGGCACCCCATGTCCCTGGTCTCTGCGCAGTAAAAAATTTGATTCCACTGCAGTGTGCGGTGATGCGATGTGCGTCATAAGTTTTCCATACCACAGGCATGTTGTGTCCGAGGACAATGTGGCGCCAAAAGGGCTTGGAAAACATACTTTAAAGCATCTAGTGGTGGGAAGAAGGGATGGAAAAGGTGGGGCAGTGAGAAATGCTTCATCTGATATATCTCATTAGAAGAAGGCGGTGGTGTGGCAGCGGTATCCGTGCATACTACGGCATTTCACGGTTACCTCAACAGGCAACAACCTTGTGTGGTGATTGCAGGCAGCCTTCCTTATGGCATGACAGCTCCAGCAGCGATCTCTTTCTGTGATGAGTGGTGGCAGGCTGAATTGCAGAAGGGGAGTGCATTCCACATGACAAGAACATTAAAACATAGCGTGTACTATGGGGTGTTATGTGTGGTAAGTCCATAGCCCCTTTGATGCATGGCTGGAGCCCTTGCACGGAGAAATATGCCCACTGGTTGAAAAGGTATGTCCACTGGTTGCAAGTAGGTGGGACATTGTTGGTTTGTGTGTGTGGTTTGGCTGCATTGCAAACATTGTTTTTTGCATGGGTGTGGCGATTGTTAGAATGTCCTACAGTTGTCAGTGGGCCTCATTCTGACTTTGGAGGTAACCACGCCGCTATTTGCGGCATGGCTGCCTCCAAAATCGTTCCGACTCCAGCCTGGTGAATGGAGTAATTACTGGTCCATTCCGAGGTTGGGGGGACTGGTAATTCCCCATTCACCAGGGCCATTCCCCATTCCCATTTGAGCCCCCATAGGGCTCAATGGGAAGGCGGCAATAATGGTACCGTAAATTACGGTACTGTTATTGACCCTGGTGTCCCTTTGCGGGTCCGTCCTTAATGCCTGCTAGAAGCAGGCGTTAAGGAAAGACCTGCAAAGGGAACTCGTAGTAGGGCGCAAAGGGATTACCGGCACTGGTGTCATTACCGGTGCCAGGTATGCCCTTGCACCCTACTTGTAATAAGGCCCAGTGTATGGTGGAGATGCTGCAGTGAGGAGTCCTGCAATGTGTCCACTGGGTGCAGTGTTGGAATACTGTCCATATAGAAGAGGTTATGGTTAAGCTGGTTCTTATATGTGCTTGGGTAGTCTGCATTGCGCAGATTACTAAGTGTTGTAGTGCACTACGCAGTATTGGTTCTATGCACGTAGTACAGTGCTGGGAGCACAACAAATGGTGTGAAGATTTTGTTGTTTGCTTGGCATTAATACACTGCTTTGTGCATGGAAGTGGGTAGCGGTGCCAAACACTGTGGTATGTTTCTGCATTATGGTAAGTGGAACATGTGTGCTTGCATCCCTGCTTTATGGTACGGCGGTGCGGTAGAAGTGCTGGTCCCAAGTTGCCTTTGTGAATTCTAGCACATGGCTACATGGTCGCCTGCATGGCTCTATTATATTGTGGTGGGTGTGGCCAAGGCCTAGACTGTTAGGTGCATGGCCGAAGGCCGTAGGCCATAGGCATTCACCCAACAGTCTAGGCCTAGGTCTTCACCACAGCCATCACAACATAATGCAGCAATGCAGTTCTAACTCTGCATGTCTTCGATGGTGGGGACCTTTACACAATTGTTGTGGAGGACACTTGCTAGAACAGCAGAAGGGAGCTGCTATGCATACATTAGCCTATGGTGTAGGTCATTGCACCTGTGGCACATTAGCGAGGCACATGTGACCATTTGCGTTTGCCAGGGTTTGCACTTTATAAGACCCTTCAATTGTTGCATTGCATGCACGGCTGGAGCCCTTGTACCGACAAGTATGTAGACTGGTTGCAAGTAGGTTTGGCATTGTTGCTTTGTGTGTGTGGTTTGGCTACATTGCATACAATGTTGGTTCCATGAGTGTGGGGACTGTTACAACATCTTACAGTTGTCGGTACATGGCTGCAGATGTTGCAGTGAGCAGTGCTGCAGCGTGTCTAGTATGTGCAGTGTTGGAATACTGTCCATATGGAAGAGGGTATGGTTGAAGCGGATGCAATAAGTGCTTGAGTAGTTTGCATTGAGCACATTATTAAGTGTTGCACTGCACTCTGCACTATTGCTTGTATGCAGTTACTTGTTACCATTGTGGCTGCATGGGTGGAGATGCAGCAGTGCGCAGTGGTGTCCCATGTCCACAGGTTGCAGTGTTGGATTAGTGTCCATATAGAAGAGGGTATGGTTGAACTGGTTCTTATATGTGCTTCGGTAATGTCTGCATTACGCAGATTAGTAAGTGGTGTCGTGCACTATGCAGTATTGGTTCTATGCACTTACTAGAGTGTTGGGAGCAGGACCAATTTTGTCAATAATGTGTTGTTTGGTTGGCAGTAATAGAATGCTTTGTGAATGAAAGTGGGTAGGGGTGCCAACCAATGTGGTATGTGTGTGGATTATGGTAAATGGAACATGTTAGCATGCATCGCTACATTATGGGGCTGTGGTTGATTAGAAGTGCCAGTGCCTATGTTGCCTTTGTGAATTCGGGAAGCTGGCTACATGTTCGCCTGCATGGCTCTGTGATGTTGTGGTGGGGGTGGCCATGCCCTAGACTGTTGGGTGCATGGCCAAAGACCGTAGGGCGTAGGCCATGCCCCCAGCAGCCTAGCCCTTCACCACAGCCACCACAACTCAATGAAGGCATGCAGTTGTAAATCTGCATTTATTTGAAGTTGGTGATTTTTACACAGTGGTTGTGGAGGACATCATAGACTTGGTAGAACAGCAGAAGTGAGCTGCTATGCATAGTTTAGCATATGGTGTACATCATTGCACCGGTTACACAATAGAGAGCCACATATGACTATTTCCATGTGCTGTGTTTGTGTCCTTATAAGACCCTTGTTTTCGAAAGTGCTGTAAGATATTGAGGCATGAAAAGAAGTGCTCAGCACCACACATGTGAAATATGGCCAATGTACACAGATACCTACATACCGTTCAACACACCCTATGCAACGTTATGCAGCCATGCATGCAAACATGTGGCTAGGGTGAAAGCTAGCAGGCTCAATTGCAGAAGGCGAGTGATTTGCACATGACATGAGCCTTTAAAAATAAGGTGTACTATGGTGTGTTGTCAGTGGTGAGGGCCTAGTAGCTTGGATGCATGGCTGGAGTGAAAAGGGCCAAAGGGATGTCCCTGCTTTACTGGGGTGCGGCCCTCACTGTAGCTGAGAAAGAGCAGATGCAACATCCTGCCCTTTTAAGCATGGAGGGCATGGAACGGGAACTGTAGGAATTAGCCAATCAGGTGTTGAGGGTGTGCCTCACATGAAGGGGCGGTACTATTTTCCCCATCAGTCTGTGCAGTGAAGGGGCAGGCAGCGATGGAGAGGTGCAGAGTCCTAATAGTGGGTGATATCTTTGTGCAAGATCTGTAGATGTACGCTGCACAAAGAGGCATGGCTTCTAATCTTGCATTGGAAGGACTGGAGGCTTTCTCGGGCACTGTCTATGAGGGCAGTTTTGGCAGTATGGTTGACCTTTGCAGATGTGTGGCCTTTCTCTGTACTGTTGATGTTGTTGTACTGCATTATGGAACTGTACATTTGGGGTGCATGTTGTGTGGACGTTTGCTCCGTCGCCTAAAGAAGTTGATGGAAGAAGTGATGCAGATTTTTCCCACTGCCAAGGTGGTTTTCTCAAACATACCACCAAGAGGAGCATGGGACCATGCCAGTGTAATTTGTCCCCAGCCAAAGGTCGGAAGGTGTTTCATTAACAGAAGCATGTGTCAATTTATCTCCACTGCTGGGATGTTCTCCCCCGACTAGAACATCGTTAATGAGCGAACTTTAAACTGGTTCCATGCAAATGGAATTTTTTTACCAACATTGGCAATGCTGTTTTGTTTTACACAGTGCAAAAAGTGTTGAAGACAATCCTGTAAAAATGTAAGGAGACAACCAAAAGAGAAAGACAAATAAGGGGAAAAAAGAAAGATTCTTTGTAAGCACATAAACATTTTTAAAAAAAAATATTTTCCAAGGGAGCAATAAAGACCCCATCTTCTAACATGTTTTACACTTCTTCCCCCCACAACCCACCCTCTTCCTAGCACGATAAGCCTGCAGAATCCACGGTAGTTTCAGGATTAGATGTGCCACATCCACCCCTTTTCAGGATGGTAGCCAGGGAAATGGGACTGAGGGGGCAAAGGGATTACTGTATAAGGTTTCTGGTTGTGGTGTGTATGGACGAACTGTGGCAGAAGGTCTCTTTGTACTGAGAAATGCAGAAAACTATGGTGGAAGTGTGCAAGCTAAGGGGCAGGCATCCTGTTTGTATGCATGCAATATATGTACCTGTTTGCAGTTGCTAACATACACTTAAAGATGTTTTTCTGCAATCAGTTGTCATAAGTTTGCAGTAAGTGGGTTGCTGCAGAAACATTTTTTGTAATGTGTACAAGGTAAGTGGCAGGCATCCTGTTGGCATGCATGCAATGTGTGTATAATATCATACAATGTGATATTGTATGATATGCCATGTGTACTGCGCATAAACACAAGTTTCTGAAGACGCGCCGAGGCAAGGGCAGGGGAACACAAGGGAGACAGACACAACAAACCTAAGCTAGGTGTCACTCAGATCGCCGAAGTGCGTTGGGAGGGGGAGGAGAAATTGCAGTACATGGGAAGAAGGAACAATGACAATAAGTAAAAATACGGCACGATGGTGGCAAAATGTGCAAGGATAAGTGCAGACATCAAGGGGTTGGTGGAACTGTTAGGAATACAGAAACAGTCCCCAGGTGCAGGGTTTGGCAGAAAGCTAGTGCATAGGTGCGACCGGTGGAATGAGGTTGCCTGGGCCCGAGATCAGAGGGTGGCCAGGTAACCAGTGCAGAATCAGTTTCAGCCACGAAGTCAGCAGGGGATAGGAGGAGAAAAAGCAGAGGCAAAGAGAAAGGTTTTCAGGTGCTTCTAGAACCAGTGATGGTTCTCCTGACATTTCAGGGATGCAGGGAGGCTGTTGCAGAGGGAGGCCCCAGCCGAAGAAAGAGATCTACCACCAACTGATTGCTTGTTGAAGTGAGGGACCATGAGGGAGTTGGAGGCGGATGAGGGAAGAGGTCAAGCATGGAGAAATTTAGGAACTGACAGATTCAGGTATTGAGACCCCAGGGACCAGAAGGCCTTTTGCATAATGCAAACGAGTTTGACCTTATTCTTCGCTGCTACTGGGAGCCAATGAAGACATTTCAGTCCCAGAGAAATACGATCCCTGGGCATGAGGCCAAGCACAAGGCGTGCAGACTTCTTCTGGATGAGTTGCAGAGGGCAGAGATTACAAGCAGGCAGATTTAGAACAAGGCTGTTGCAATAGTCTAGCCTATAGCAATCCACAGTTGTGGAGAAAGTGAGCTTTTCGGACATTGCTTTAGGTTGGTAACATACATTCAGTGTTGGTTTTGGGGGCATATTTTTACAATTTATGTAGGAGATGCGTTAGTGGGGAAACAAAATCGTAGTTTTGTCAGAAGGAAAGAAGAGAGTTCCTATTTTGATCTTACAATGGGTGATACGGGTAAATGGAAACATTGCAAGCATATACAATTGAAGTGCCACTTGACGATAGTGGATGGGAGAAAAAAACAGTAACCTTTTTAAGAAAGTAATGGACGCTCACTGGCAGATACCGTGTGCACAGGCACTTATGACAGAGTTGTAAACATACTGCAGAAACAGTTTTCATACCACCACTTTGTGGATGTCATCTTTGATGTCATGGGTGTTAGTCTTAGCAGTGCACAGTGGTGGCGCGAGTTACGGTTGCTTAGCTTACCATAACTGGTGAATTTCTGGGGGTTTCCGGTTTTACTTGTAATGATCGTATGGATAGGTTGTTGTTAATGCAAAGTAACTGTGTCGTTCCTGTAACAAAAGTTTTTGCACTGAAGTTCTAGGTTGTTCTTAGGGCAACTGAAGCATGACGTCCCTTCACCAATGTTTTTTCACTAAATTTGATAGGTTTTTAGTAGAGCACTGTAACCAGACCCTTCCTTTAGCATCGTTTTTTCAGTAAAGGGGATCGTTTTGTAGTAGTGCAACTTAACCATAATGTCCCTTTAACAGTGTTTTTGTTAGTGTGTGTGTATATTCATATATATATATATATAGAATATATATATATATATATATTTATATATTTATATATATTGTTGTACGCTTTGCACACTCCAAGTACATTGCACAGTACTGTGTGCATTTTGGATGATTTGTTAGTTTCTTGCTTAACACTAAGCTACGTTCTTGCCACTTTGTAGTTATTAAAGTAATTGTTTTGAAGTTTATTGTTTTCACAATTTAAAGGTTATTTGCCATTCGTATGATATGATGTGGCATTTATAACATGCCTATACACAAGTGTTTTGTAAAGGTTAGGGATAAAGAGTTTCAAAATGTTCCTTTTGTAGTAAACACATCCGGCCTCATACAAGTTTGGTGGTAAATTGGCAGTAAATCCAATTGTTTACAGTTACCATCAAGCAGTCCAGTGTCATCACCAAAGGATTATCGGGTCGGCGGGGGGAATTATGGTGCCAAAAAACATTGTTGGAGTCCATAGGATTACATAGAGATTTCTCACACATTTGCTGCCAGTGACATTCTGCATGGTAAATCCACCAATTTCTTTAGGTAAAGTGAGTGATTTACCTCGAGGATTTTTACAGAACCTCATATTTGGAAACTAATTTTTACCGCTCCAGCACTGCCTTCGATTACAAATCAAAGTTGCTGCAGCGATGAATAAATAATTATGTGTATTGCATGGCTTTCTAGCTTATCTTTCTTACTTTCCAAGGATGGTAGTTTAAATATTTGCGAACGCCGGTGTCGCCTCTTCTATCTTACAGATTTGGAATGTATTAAATTGTAGCACATAAACACCATTACATGTTATTTACTCATGTCATGTGTATGGTTTTATAGGAGCCTGGTACCAAAAACAATACTTGAAGTATTTGTTCCCATCTGGTGTCCTGGCCTCTCCCACCGCTAGACTACCTGGAGCACATTCCACTGGCTGGACTCATTGGGTCATGACTTCTGACGTGTGCTGTAACATGCTTCCCATTCAGCTCCTAAGGCATCACTGTGTGTAAAATGAAAAATATTTCATCATAATTAGAGACTTTGGGCCTAATTCACAGAACATTCAGATTGGAGCAAAGTGACTTTGCACTGTAAAAATACACCTGGCGCCGGGCCTAATTCACAGATTGGAGCAACGTGAGTTTGCACTGCAAAAGTAGTCTTTGCACCGCACTAAAATTGGACTAGCGGCAGCATATTGTAATGATAGTTTTAATGGATTGTTCCGAATAGCAGTGCGTAGATCTGAGCTGCTTATATTTGGAGTTTTAAAATAAGTAGATGTCGTTGAAATGTTAATAGTGCATTAAGTTTTCTTTTCAACGTCATAGTTCTAAAATGAGTGTATCCTGATTTATAGATGGACAATATATTTACCACTGTGCAAGGCTTTTTTTTCTCCAGAAATTCGTAAAGGAGTTGAACTAGACAATCAAAAGCAAGTGATGGGGAGGCCACCAGGGGGCGCGCAGGTGATGGCAGCCTGAGCGTTGCTCTCCCGCCGTACTCGGGCCGTTGAAGGGGTTTGAGCCCCCCCCGTACCTCCCCGGCGGAAACGCAGTGTCCGATCGGCTGCTGGACCCCCCGCGCCACCTGTGCTCGAAAGAGCGGACTTCGGGGGCAACGGGAAGCCGGAGAACGGGCTTCACGGCCCAAGGTGACGGAGCGAAGGGAGGGCCTGGAAGGGTGATCCCCTCGGCCTTTGACCCGCAAGCGTGGGCGTTGCCCGGCAAGGCGGGGGACTCTCATCGGAGTGGTGGGCCCACGCGGAGAGCCCTCCGCCCGCCACCGCGGGAAGACACGGAGACCTGGGACATCGGTCCCGAAGCAGGACGAGGACGTGCCTCTGGGCGTGCTCGTGAGCGGACAGAAGCACCGCAGACGGGGCTCCCGTTGCGGTAGAGCCTGGGCGCGTGTCCCACAAACCCCCCCGGTGAGGAGAACTGGTGGCGGCGGGACGTGCCTGGGGTGGACCCCGCCGCCAAGTGGAGGGGAACCCAGAGCAGCCCAGTGACGACGATCCCCGTACCCTCAGCGGCCGCGGCGGGTGCCGTGGGAGGCCCACCGTGGGTCAGTACAGCGCGGCGGGGCCGGAGACGAGGCGCCGCCCGGGGAGAGAGGGTGGTGCCCCCCCCTGTGAATGGCCCACGGGCCTCTCGAGGCCTGTGCCTGAGGAAGAGACAGGCGACGGCGACAAAGGTCGAAGACCCAGAGGGCTTCTACCTCACAACCCCTCCTACGAGAAACCGAGGAGCAACGCCGCCACGCCAACAGAATCAACTGGCGCTCACATCTGGTAGGTGGAGGCCCCTGCATTAGTTTGCAGGGTGTGTGCCCGCCTGCAGTCCCCCAGGATTTAACAGGACAAGGAGATAGACCCGGGTGTGATGCCCCCACCCAGTCCTGGTGGGGCGTGTGCCCGCCTGAAGGTCCCCTCCCACCATACGGGCCCATCTGTGGGTCTTACTCCGGCTCCCGCCACTTGGCCCCGGGGGGCAATCCCTTCGGCCCTGAGCCAGTGGTGGACAACGAAGCAGGTACATGCAATGCACGTATGAACTGGCGGGAGACCCTGCAAACCTTTCGCTACGAGGGGGCTGGTGACAACAACGAGGACCCTATAAACCACGGGAGCATGGCCCATTCGGAAGCCCCGACGCATTCCTCAGCAGCCATGGAGAGGGGATTTGCATCCATACTCCAGGAGATCTGGGATATATTGTGAGACATTGCGCAGAAACTGGAAAAAATGGACAACAGGGTGGACAAGGTGGAGGACAGACTCTTGCAGGTGGAGACCAATCAGTCGAACTCAGCTACGCAGGAGGTGCTAATGGATATGTGGCTGGCGGCCCTGGAAAAGAGGGACGAGGAAAGGGCCAGACAAATGGACGACTACGAAAATAGGGAAAGGAGGAACAATCTTAGACTTTTTGGGGTTCCCGAGGTGGAGGGGGAAACGGAGAGAGACTTAATCCGTGTGGTGCGAGACATAATTACCCTCCTTTTCGCTGAAGAGATGACCACGGAGCTGACATTTGATCGTGTACACAGAGCGGGCGGAAGGGCAGGGGGCCCCCCGCTCGATCCTCGCGCGATTTCACTATTATACAGACAAGGCAAAGGTCTTGGAGAAGGGAAGGAAAGCGGGGGTGATTTCCTACAACAATGCAGAGATCTCAATATTTCAAGACCTCTCCGTCTACACCTTGGCGAAGCGGAGAATGTGCCGCCCCCTCACGCAACTGTTGAAGGATAAAGGGGTGCGCTACAGATGGGGGTACCCATTCTCCTTGACCTCCGAATACATGGGCCAACGGACGTCGTTAATCACAGAAGAGGATATAAAAGGGGCCATTCAATATTATGTGACAGAGCCTACCCCCAGAAGAGGCCCGGTGGGCCCAGCAGCGATCGGGGAGGGGGCCTCGGACCATCTTGGGTCCAGGAGGAGGAAAACCGGCTTGATAAAATACAGGAAGCTAAACACCCCACCGTCTGTGAGGGAGGGGGAGCGCAAGGACTCAGAGGACTGAGGATCGGGGTGACTCGTCCACTTGAGGGGCGGGATCCAACGCAATGACGGTCCGGATGAATAAAGATTCCCCCAGAACAGCAATTAAGATGGGGGTGACGGTGGGGAAGAAACAGAGGGGGGGGCTCATAACAAAGAGCTTGGATATGAGTGCCCGGTCGGGAAGGGCAGTCTGGTGGTCCGGCCTAATGCCAGGAATGGCGGAACTAATTGGCTGGACGCCGGGGAGGGGGGAGGGGGTGACGAAGTTAGTTGGGGGTTTATTGTTGGGGAAGGGATTTGGGGAAGAGTTGGGGGAAGGTCTAAATAATGTCCAAACAGTGAGACTAAGGGAGCGAAAAGGGAATAGTGATGCTAAGCAGGTGCCCAAAAGATCTGGTGACCTAGATTATGGCTGATTGCCAACCGGCCCTGGGAGTGGGCACCCTGAATGTGCGGGGCTTGAACACCCCCACCAAGAGGTCCCTGGTTTGCCGAGAATTCAGGAGGGCAAAGTTGGACCTGCTGTTTTTGCAAGAGACACACTGGGCATGGGGGAAGGATCCCAAAATGAGAGGGGGGGCATAGGGGAAGTTTTCCATGCATCCCACAAGGGGAAGAAAAGAGGGGTGGCTATCCTGGTCGCCAGGGGTGTCCGCTGCACTAGCGAACCCGAGGGCCGTTTTCTATTGGTGAGGGGCACCTTACAAGGATCCCCCCTGACCCTGGCAGTGGTGTATGGTCCAAATGATGGCCAGGCCCAATTCTGGGAGGAGGTAAAGGAGAAGCTTAAGCTATTTGTACGGGGCATGTTGGTGGTAGGGGGAGATTTCAACATGGTGCTGGACACATCTTTGGATAGGAAGCGGATGGGCCCCCAGAATCCCAGACCCGCGGATGAGTCCACGGCACGAACCTTTCCAGAGGGTGAATGAAGAGCTGGGCCTGGTAGATTCGATTCCGTCCTCCAGAACAGGAATCCCCTCTTTTACATACTACTCAGCCATTCATGCCTCGTTTTCAAGGATAGATTATATTTTGGTGGACGAAACCCTTCGCACGTATGTTGCAGGCTACAGGGTCGATCCCGTACCCTGGTCGGACCATGATGTGGTGGGGGTCACAATATCGGGGGGATGGCGTAAAGAACGCAGAGGCCGTTGGAAATGCAACAATGCCTTATTAAAGGATGAGGTTCACGCCCAAGAGATTGCTGAGCCATAACAGAATTCTTTGAGCTAAACGACAATGGGGAAGTGGGAACACACACGCTTTGGGACGCCTTTAAGGCGACTCTACGTGGTGTTCTTATCCAAAAGGGTGCATCGGTAAAAAGGGTGAGAGAGGCACAGGAGAAGACCCTGCGGGAAAAAATCGCCCGACTCCAGCCGTGTGGCCGCCCTGCAGGATTACAGGCTCCAGCTAAAGGACTTACTTCTCCACAAAACGGAGAGAAGTCTTCAGATGGTCAAGCAAAAGTATTATGAAAAAGGGGACAAAGCGGACAGGATCCTGGCCTGGAAGCTGAGGGAGGTCCAGAGGAGCAGAATGGTGAGGGAAGTGAGGGACGCTCAGGGAACTCTGGGTTGCGAGTTTTCCCATATTGGAGAGGCCTTTCGCCGATATTATGAGACCCTGTATTCATCCGAATATGACGGGGGAACCGCACTGATAGAAGATTTCTTGAACTCAATCCAACTCCCTGCTTTGTCTAGGGAGATGTCTGAGGGTCTGGAGGGGCCAGTGACCAAGGAAGAGGTGGGCAAGGCGATAGGCGGGATGAAAGTGGGAACCCCCCCCCGGGGATGACGGGTTTTCCGTTTACTTTTACAAAAGATTCCGATCCTCCTTAATCCCCTATTTAGTGAGGGTTTTCAACTCCGTACTGGAGGGGGAAACCCTCCCCGAATCCATGATGGGGGCTATCATTGCACTGTTACCTAAGGAAGGGAGGGACCCCGCAGAGTGTGCATTTTACCGCCCCATATCATTGCTAAATATCGACATTAAGATTCTGGCCAAGGTGGTGGGGAGGCGGATGGAGGGAATACTGCCGAAGTTAGTCCATGGGGATCAGGTGGGCTTCATCAGGGGGAGGCAGGGTTCAGATAATATACGTAAGACCATAGATCTATTCCACTTCGCGCAACAGTCGGAGCTTAACGCAAGTGTCCTCTCCTTAGATTTGGAGAAAGCGTTCGACAGGGTCGAATGGCGGTATATGGATCTCCTCCTGAGGAAGATGGGTTTCGGGGCCCACATTATGAGCTGGGTATCGGCCCTTTACAGAGCTCCCACGGCAAGGGTCCAAGTGAATGGGAGTTGACCGATGCCTTCCCCCTCTCTCGAGGGACAAGACAGGGGTGTCCCCTCTCCCCTCTGATATACGTCCTCACGATAGAAGCCTTGGCTATAGCGATCAGAACACATCTAGGAATTAAGGGGATCAGCAGGGGGAGGTGGAATTTAAACTCTCCCTATTTGCAGATGACATTCTGGTCTACCTGGTAGACCCTAGCTCCTCGCTCTCCCCTCTGCTGGACCCGGTGACTGAGTTTGGACGCTTCTCGGGCCTGAAAGTCAACGCCTCGAAATCGGTCCTGCTCCTTATGAGACCCCGGGACCCGGTGCTAGACCCCTTAGACAGGCTTCACGGGATTGAAATAGGGAAGGCTGAAATATGATACCTGGGGTTTCTCCTCACACGGGATCTAACTAAACTGGCCACTGCGAACTACAACCCCATAATTACAGGAATCACATCAGATCTGAGGAGGTGGGGGAGGATGATCCTCTCTTGGTATGGCAGGATGACGGCGGTTAAAATGAACGTATTGCCATGGCTCTTATACCTTTTTACAGCCCTTCCAACCAACGTCCCAGAGCAGGCTTTCAGGGTTCTACAGAACGCTGTCCAGGACTTCATATGGCAGGGGAAAACCCTGAGGACCAGGAAGGCCACGCTGACATTGCCAAGGGAGGAGGGAGGATTTGGGTTGCCGGACTTCCACCTGTATTTCCGTGCCGCGCAGCTGCGGGTACTCTTGGAACACATGAAGGAAGGAATGGGGATGTACTGGTCATACCTGGAGGATATGGACACTCACCCACTGAAGGTCCGCAACCTTTTGTGGGCTCCACGAAGAACAATCCCGAGTCATTTGAAAACCCACCCGACCTTGGGGGTTCTCTGGGACATTTGGAAGGAAGGGCCTCAGACAGCGTACCTCACTACATGGCCGTCCGCGATGACCTCCCTCTGGGGTCACCCCCTCAACCTGGGTAGTAAAGGGTTTAGGTCCTCCCAAGCCTGGTCGGATAAGGGATTGGAGTGGGCGGGGCAGATGTTCAGGGAGGGTGAATTCCTGCCTTATGAGGAACTAAGGGACGCGCTCGGCCAGGGATCCCTATCCATCTTTGAGTACCTCCGCCTAAAGGGCATTCTATTTGACCAGTCATGGGGTCCCAATCTGAGTAGACAGTTAACTCCTTTTGAGAAGCTCATAGATACGGCGACCTCGAGGAAGGAGGCGGTATCTTGCATGTATAAAATCCTCAACACGTACGACCTCCAGGCAAGGAGAAACTTTCGCAAGTTCTGGAATGATCTGGTGGGAGAGGAGATTTCAGAGGACTCCTGGTCCAGAATATTCAAAATTGCCTTCCATGGGAACCTATTCACCGCCGATATGGAACACAATTTCAAGGTATTGCAGGGGTGGCATAGGGACCCAGTGAAATTATCTAAGATGTTCCCGGCCGTGTCCCCGTTGTGCCCGAGGGGATGTGGTCAAGCAGGCTCCAGGAGCCATATGTGGTGGCACTGTCCAAAGGCTCAAGTGTACTGGGGGTTAGTGAGGGACTGGATGGCGGAAGTGATAGAGGAACTCTTACCTCTAAATCCCCTGATGATGCTACTGGGCCTCCCCCCGGGGGAAACGGAAATACACCGATACCCAAGGATGTGGGAGACAATGTTGCGGGCGGGTAGAGTAGCCCTCGCACAAAAATGGAAAAGCCTGGAGCCCCCTTCCAAGGAAGATTGGATGAAAAAGGTAAAAAACATGTTTGTGATGGACAAACTGACTGCCATGGTGAACAATGACACTGTCCCGTTCCTCACAAACTGGTTCGGAGTACAACAATCCAGGGGATGGGAGGTCCATTGAATCCTGGGTGGGGAACTCAGACTCAACGGGGCGAATCAGACTGAGAGCGACAGGGATGCCCGGTACCCGGGGCAAGGCGGCTTCAGGCCTATAGGAGTTACGGGCACTAGCTGCATCACATCCGTAGAGAGGGAGAGTACGTTAAGAGTCTCCCGGAACAACAGACTTGGTTTGGACACGGGGTCGGGGGGGTTGGCACAAGCTGGGGTGGTGTGGTAGGGGGGTGATGGGGGTTTGAGAACGTTTAAATACTGTTTTGTAAACCTGAATAAAAACTGAAGTTTAAAAAAAAAAAAAAGCAAGTGATGCTCGAAAGGTGTGCCCATTTTCCCAACATACCTGAATATCTCGGTACGACAGTAGTAGGTTGATGACAATGTCCGACGTCAGGACCTCAGTGTTATCCATGCGTAGCTTTATCCTGGTCAACTCCTTTGCAAGTTCATCCCCCTGGTACTTCTCCCTTGCCTTTCGAATGTCATTCAGTAATGTTTCTTTGAAATAGGCACTAAAGGAGCAAAACGGATACAAATGTGTATATAAACGAGGACAAAAAGGGATTGTGCTATGCCAAAAGAGTGATGCAAATGCTATATATGCACAATCAGAGACAAACAGATGATTAGGCCAACCCAAAACTGTTGTTTTGGGTTGCAGATATAAAGGAAATGCCACCTTACAGAAATGAGGAGCAACAATGTTATACCATCCCAACATCCTTGATAAATCCCACATGTGAAAACTTGTCCATCGAGCAGACATTTACAGTATGGCATCTGATCCTCCATCTTTCAGTAGCTCTAACACTTTAAAAGCCTTACAACAGCCTTTGTACTTAACACACTTTAACTCAATCTACTACTTAAAAAAACCTAAGAAAGTGGGAGATGTTATTGAATTTTATGGAAAGGCACACCAGAGGGCCACTCAGTAAATTAAGATTACACAAAATAATAAATAACTTAAATCATTTTAGTGTGCAGCTAATGTGAGCCGTATTTGTTATGTTATGCTATGTTAGGTCATGTTACAATAACTGATCTGAAATAGGCTCTTTGCTCCGAATAACAGAAATTGACGATCGCACTAACAGGATGGAATGATATCTGTAGGCTTCATGCCCTATTGTAGGAAGAGATTGGTTTTCAGACTTTTCTTAAAGTGTATATGGGATCCTCAGCTTTGGGGGCACCCTTGGAATGAACAGCCTTTCACTTTACCTGGTTCATATTTATGGCATCTCCTCCTACAAAACATCAACATCCTACTACCCCCCACAAAACACCAACATTCTAATCGCCCCTACAAAACATCAACATTCTAATAAGCCCTACAAAACATCAACATCCTAATATCCCCTAAAAAACACCAACACCCTAATATCCCCTACAAAACAACAACATCCTAATACCTGTTACAAAACATCAACATCCTAATAACCCCTACAAAACACCAACATCCTAATGCCCCATACAAAACATCAACATCCTAATACCCCTTACAACACATCAACATTCTAATATCCCCTACAAAACATCAACATCCTAATACCCCTTACAAAACATCAACATCCTAATAACCCCTACAAAACACCAACATCCTAATACCCCTTACAACACATCAACATTCTAATAACCCCTACAAAGCATCAACATCCTAATAACCCCTACAAAACATCAACATCCCAATATCCCCTACCAGACACCAACATCCTAATACCCCCTACAAAACATCAACATCCTAATACCCCTTATAAAACATCAACATCCTAATAACCCCTACAACGCATCAACATCCTAATAACACCTACAAAACATCTACATCCTTATACCCACTACAAAACATCAACATCTTAATACTGCCTACAAAACATCAACATCTGTATACCCCCTACAAAACATCAACATTCTAATAACCCCTACAACACATCAAAATCCTAATACCCCCTACAAAACATCAACATCCTAATACCCCCTACAAAACATCAGCAGCCTTATACCCACTACAAAACATCAACATCTTAATACTCCCTACAAAACGTCAAAATCCTTATACCCCCTAAAAAATATCAACATCTTAATAACCCCAACAAAACATCAACATCCTAATAACCCCTAGAAAACATCAACATCTTAATATCCCCTACAAAAAAGCTTTAACCATAAACGGCATAAGTGGGTCTCACTTCTCCTTCCTAGCAACCAAAGTCTACAAGCATATGCCCAAATACCTGCACAGAGACGACCACACCACCTTCAGGATACAACTAAAAACCAGAACGAGATGAGCTCCAAAATCTGCTCAATTGACACCATCATGAGACCCGCACTGAAACTTCAACCTACCACACACATATACAGACAATATTGATCCAATGGATGGTGGTTTCTAAAATGATATGAACATACCCTGAACTCAAGCACATCTGCCCGATCAAGATTATAGAACAACACGCTCATCTGGGTTGGATACCATGAATCCTAAAGGGACTCAAACAAATAATGCCACAAACATCCATCAAATTGCCCTCCTCTCCTCCCTGGAAGTCAGCCATCGCTTTGTTCCCAGATGGCACCCAATGCCTCATTCCATTTACTTGTACTCCTTGTTTCTCTACCCCTTCCTCGCCCTGCTAAACCAACTCCCCTCTGAAATTGTTCACCTTATACTAGACACACACACACACATACACACACACACAGACCCCCGACCCATGGCTACCGCAGGCCTATCAGTTACCACATTAATATTAATTAATAGAGCTGTGACTAAGCCCTCCTCTTTAGTCCTCTCACACACATACATATCAGCAGCTAACCCAGAACCAAAATGCTTTAACCTATCAGATCTTGGGCTCTCTGCTGCGGATAAACATTCACAAGTGTCACTTCCAAACCCATAAAAGCAAAATGGCACTCAGGGCTTGGGTATTTTTGACCTCCACCCATCAACACCACAGGTTTTGCATGTGCCTAACACACTAACAACACCACCCCTCCCTCTTTCCTCACAGTGCCACATGCAGTGAGGACAACACAATGGCAGAAGGATGCTCTATAAGACAACTTTACATTACATTAGATATTGAGCAAAGTAGCCTTGTTATGCCACCATCCATAACAATAATCCTAATTGGGTGGTATAATATTAATAACTGTGATCCAGAATGTCATCTATTTTAAAAAGATGAAATGTTTCTTCAGGCAGAACTGTAACAACATAATTAATTTTCAATACCTAACTCACTTCAGAGCATTCAAGGTAATGGCTCTTTCCCAAATGCTGTAAATTCCTGTCTTGCAGCCATCAAAATTGCTCTCCAAAACAAGATCTGACCTTTGATCCAAAAGTAAATAAAACAAAGAATACAAGTCCTGGGACTGCCAAGCAAGTGCTTACTGTAAACATGGCACAACGTAAATTGGAGAAGATACAGACCCAATACTGCCAGGAAGCCTAGATTTGGTTTCAGGTCTGTTGAGACAAAGGCTCTAGTACCTATTACAGTTCAAGTTAAGGTCACCGATTCTCCATTAGACCCCGCTCCATTTTGTATCTTCAGAGGGATCCCAGTTGATATCATGACGATAGAGGGCAGTGAACTGGAACTCTGAAAATTTAGAGGTCTGGTCACTGCTTGCATAGTGCAGTATCAGAAACTTATAGGCATATAACTAATCTCCTGCTCTTGAACAAACCATGACCAAGCAGGTTAGAAAATGTCAAGACAACAAGAAGAACATATTGAAACCACCCAATTGCTTCAGGCAGAACAGTCAGATATCTGGCCATCTTACCGTAATGAAACATATGTGTTAAGTCTTCAGGAGGATGTACTTTGAGTAATAAATGGTTGTATGTTTTGCCTGCTGGTGCTTTTGGACCTCTCATCCCACTCTTTTCTCTAATGACAGATATGGGTGTTGTATATTAATCCTATGTGGACGACAACTAACTCTATACAAAGGTAATGCTCCCCACCCTGCAACACAATTTGGTCAAATCAGTAAGTGTATAGGGGCGAAAATGCTGCAATTTTAACTCAAGATAATGCTACTACATCCATGAAGAGGGTGGTGTATTAAGGATTCACTTCAGTTCAGAATACTTCATTTTGGATATTACTCCATAAAAGTTTACATGAATACGACAATCATAAAGCTACGTAAAACAAAACCATTCAAACAAAAGCCAGGACAACGCATATCATTCTGCTTCAGTGACGCAGTTGTGCACTGTCATGTGAATACAATTTGCTATCAGTATGCACATACATTCATTCCCTTTCATTACTACTACTGGTCCTTAACCATTTCCTTTAAGTTCTTATCTCATACGTACATAGGATTTGATAGGAAACTGTCGGCAGCGAAACATGTAAAAGTGTCCTCTAACATTAATTTAAAAAGCCACTGCTAGTTCATTTTGGGAGAACCCTGTAGCTTTCAACTTCGGGATAATAAAATGCTGTCTGGTCTCCCTACAAAAGGAGCAAAATGAAACAAAATGTGTCAGAGTTTACATTACTGTATTGCCACAAGGATATATCATTTGTGAGCCCCCAAACCATTCAACTACCACTGAAAGTTACTCATGGTAAATAAAGCCCACATTTTCAATCAAGTAAGCAGCCTCTGATATCTCGTCAGGGTGACTATCAGATACCCCATAGGTCTTGAGAGGGGAGCAAGAGGAAGATAGCTTCTTACAGTTGTCTACTTCACAAGCATAATCTCCTGCATATTTGTTATGTATGCTAGAAAGATTGTTTCTAGTATTTTTCTCCAATTTTATTGCATCTTATTGGGCTACCTACACCAAGCTTCATAGCCCACAAACTTCAGACAACAACATTTGTACGTCATCAAAGGACTTCTGGTACTGGGTACGGCATACACAAGATAATTTATTATAATTTAGGTCAGTGCCACATTTGCATTTACTCAAATTCCTGCCCCTTGCTTTGAAATGTCAGCTGTCTTTGCCTTGTACATTTTCGTCATCAAGTCTGAAAATATCACAGTTGTCATTTTCACTGACTGTTTGTTAATATGATCTTGCCAGGTTAATCACCACAAACCTGGATAGTCATGTCATGGGGCTTCTACCAGGTTTGAAACAAGTTTTCTTTTTGCTGTCTATGAAGGCTAGAATTGGCAATACTTGCAAATTGAGCATGGAGAAGGCCACGTACTGGACAATCGAATCCAGAGTAATCCAGAAGATTTTTAGGAGAAATAAAAGAAAACCAATAATGAAATCCAACAAGATACAAATGCCAATTCAAGACTTCATAGATAGCAAAAAGAAAACATCTTTAATTTATTCTCTGATGCACCAGCAAATCATATCCTCCTGAGGAGCCACATTAAATGGCAAAACATGTGAACATGTAGAGGATTTAAGAAGAAGAGTAAATCAAAGGGATCAAAATGAGGATACCTTGAAAGGATAAAATAAAAAGGACCAAAATAAGGATTGAGGCTTCATGAGAACATTGACGATATAAATAAGAGGATCAAATAAGAGGATTCAATAAGGATTTATGATCCATGAGAGGATTATGTATTATGATTTGAGGACAAAATAAAGGGCTAACAATCAATCTGCTAAAAGATGAATCAAGAGAACTAATAGCACAAAAGGAGAGACATTAATCAAGTCATGTAAAACTCCAAATAATTTAATCAGAAGAGAAACTTAAAAATGAGGCTACAACAAGACTACTATATCATATTATTTGCAATAATGTATTTCTAAGAATAGAAAATAGCTGGACTTACTGGTGCCAAGTCTCCTGAATATTTCTTTCTACATTTAGAGAAGAGACCTGCCCTCAGGTCATATTAGTGTTGACACTCCCTGCCCAGCTAGAGTATTATTAGTATGCACTGCAGAAAAATGTTCCTCCCTTATGTGCTGGGAATCATGAACTTGAATTGTGTCATGGTGCATATCTGCTGTGAGGGGTCAGAAATGTGAGGCGGACAACTTGATAAAGGTTTTTCACAAGTAGCCATTTTATTAACTTATAAGGGTGTGATAAATGCCTCACTATCCCTAACCTAAAAATGATTTCCCTGCCTATCAAGCTAAGACAAAAGGAAAATACTGTAATGAAAGGTCTGTCCCTCACACGTATACATTCCCTTTCCTGGTATACTTGCCTGCCAGGATAAAAACTCCTAACGCTGCTACAAGTATTCTGAGGTGATGCTTGCTTTGACTTTTCTTTCAACAACATTGAGATTTGCAACATTTTCTGTGAGGATGCAATGCACATTGGTGCTATGTGAACCACTGATTTATTCACAACATACAATGCAGGTTATGTTCCTCTCCTCCTTGACACCTTTCATAAGGAGGGCTCCTCTCTTGCCATTTTTCATTTCCTACTTTCACATCAAGTAACTGCTGACAATGTCTCTTTGTTATACTTGCCGTTCTTTGGCTTAGGCAATGCTTGTTGGTGTTTGGCTGAACTATTGCCATGTTCTTTCTGAGGTATTGCCCCCTCTTTAGTTTGGCAATGATGGTTATAGTTTTCCTTCAGTATTGCCCCCTCTTTATGTTGGCAATGCGGGTACATAACTTGGTTCAGTATTAACCTTCTTTTGGCTTTGGCAATTATAGTTGCAACCTTTCTTCTCTTGTCTGCTTTCAAAGTGATTATAACACCAACATCACCTCTTGTATTAGTTTGGTATTGAAAATGTGTGTTAGCAGTCAGCGATCAACCACGGGGCATCCCGGCGTTACCTAATAAAGGCCCGCTCACCGTTCTCTCTCCATGCATCCCCCCAATCTGCTGTGGCTGCCACTTCTGCTTCGTCTGTTGGTTCCTGGACGTCTGGCAGCTTCGATATTGGATTCCTGCGTCCCTCACCATTCGGGAAAGGAGCCTGTCCTGCTCCTAGTGCTCGCCTGCCACTGGGACCAGACAAGAGATGAGGAGAGCTTCTCTCTCCCACGGACCAGCTTGTCAAAACACTGCTTCCCGCTGCATGACCTCTGCACTTCAATTTTTCAACTTTGAAAACCCTCTCAGGACCGGTATCCACTCAAACGCAGCGGTGGCTATGGCGTCTTTGTTTTTTTGCTTCTGCTGCTGCAACTGCGACTGACAACTTCTTCTACTGCTCCACCTTCTTGTTCTAATGGCCTGCACCTGAAGGGGCTTTACATATTCAAAGGTCCAACTCAGATGTGGGTCATTAGAACCACTAGACTGCATTTATCCCAGTACCTACGGCTTTGAGGGACTTTAAGTCCCCAATGTTTGGGCTCCTTTTGTATCACAAATTTAAAGTCCAACCTTATTTAATTCACTCTGTACGTTGAATATACCTTTAGGGGAAAGATTATAGAGAAGGAAATGGTTGGTTCTTGACTTCATAGCTCAAAAAAAGGGATAATCATAATCATTATAAGCGGAGGTATTAATGCTCTTATTCATGTATACATTATTCCCATGTTGGTCATTATGGTTATTATCACTGTCGTTTTGGGAAGGAAGTCTCATTCTGACAACAAGCCATTAGATATTTCAGTATCATGGAAAGCTCCCCCTCCGAGGACGAGAAATAAGAGCCGTCCTATTCCCTTGGAGCCCTTCTCCTCCCAGGTGATGCATCCAGCTAATACCACCCCAAGGGTTAGCATAAGGTAATATCCCCTGGCCACCTGGGAGGAGACTTTCGGCAGGGATTGGGATTCTGTGAGGACTCTGCAGGAATCATCACACTGCCCAGCTGAGTATAGCAACCGGTTGCCAGAAGGAAGCCGCATCCTTCAAAGCCTGTTTCTGTTCTCCCAGACCTTTCATATAGTAGCTCAGATTTGTATCTTTTTCCTGTGGACTAGACACTCCTTTAAGGTCTGGAACACATCCAAATTAAACCTTTTGCACGATCCTTCTACCCAAGAAGGATTTATTAGATTTCCTCTCCACTTTCCAGGATTTCTTAGTATGCTATTGTTTATATCCTAGTGGCCAAGTCCTCAAAGAGTTTTGACCTTATGCATAAACTATGTTAAGGTCAGGGGTAAACAAATCCAAACTGTAAGATACTAGCCAGGCATGAAAAGTCAATTGACCCCTCACCACTCCAGATGCACATAGCACCCCATTTCTTCATTGGCAAGTAATCAATTGATGTGTGTCAAAGGTTAGTGGCGAGTGGACATTTCTGAGGTAAGTCAAAGTCTAAGCAACCGTTTTTGAACACTAACCTTTTCTAAACAGTCTTAATATGAAGGATATCCTGGTTAACCGTTAGCCAATGGATGTCGCATTATTTGTTAAACATGTCCAGGAATATACAATTCTGAAACAACACCATTTTTCCTGGTTAATTTTCCCAAAACACAGTGGGCCTCATTACGACCCTGGCGGAGTGGGTTTACGCCAGCGGTATTCGCGGCGGACCCTTCCGCCCTACTACGAGTTCCCGTAGCGCCATGGAGCGGTTTCCGCCTGGTTTTTCCGGGCGGAGAAATCCATGGCGCTACGGGACCTTGTTGTTAATTACGCCACCGTATTTTACGGTGGCGTAATTAACGCCTTCCCCACTCCCATTATACCCTATGGGGCAAAAATGGGAATGGGGAAGGGTAAAATGGGGAATGGGGATTTACCGCCCCGCCAAGGTCGGAATGGGGCGGTAAATCCGCCAACCCCCATGGCGGTATCGGCAGCTTTCCGCCGTGCTCCATGGTGCATATTGCACCACGATCTCCGCCAGGGTCGTAATGAGGGCCAGTGATAGTAATTACTGATCACAGTATTCTCTACATATTGCCTAAAATCCATAATCAATGCTGATTGGTCCACTAGGAACACAATATAGACCGTAATCCCTTTAGCGCGCCCATTATTGAAGATGAAATTCTGTTATCTATCCTTATAGACACAGCTCTTAATTGTTGAAGGTCAATTAAGTGGCCCATAACTCAATACCCTATCTATCATCCCTAAGCAGCAGGGCTTGAATGCCACATGCACTTCCTTCCTTTTGATCCTGGAGGAGCGTTGTACCATCATCAAGGGCAGATATGAGTATCACTATACCAAAGCGAGTCATAATTATCAGTGCCACGGTTTTGCTTCCTGGCAGCCTCATATAGCATTATGGAAATGTATCAACGTGCATGTCTGGTTGTTAGCAGATGGTATCTACCAGTTGCATTAGATTGCATTACATTTTGCTTCCCATAAGATTTATATATGGTATTATCGAAATAAATCAATCTACATGTCTGGTTATCAGCATCAAAACACTTCGATGTTTGGACGTTATCTGAAGTGACTTAATGTTGAAAGTTAGATAATCCTGCTCTAACAGCAACCAGTATAAGAAGGCCACCTGAAACTTTCTTCTTCTGTCGATAGTCCCTTGTATATTAATGCTCTCTACCTGTAATACTTTCTGGAGTATGGATTGTATTATAATTTTTAACTAGGCCCACCCAGTCAGTAATGACCACTTTCAGGTTGGTCCCCGACATATTCCAATAGAGCAGCTTGAGAATTAGACTTCCGACTTCCTAAATTTCACATTCTGGAAGCTCTTAAATAGGTATTAGGGGATGACATATCTGTCCTCTTACAGTAAGAGCTCACTTACCTCCTTAAGCCTGTGACAGTGTTCCTTACCAATTATATTTGTTTCCCCATAGTTAGATTTTACAGGCTTCATGGCCAACTATTCAATACAACATTTGCCCAGTGATACACTCTCTTCTATTGGCAGTCATTCTACACCCTCAAGTCTTGAGATTGGTTTGTACCGATTAGCATGGCACAGCCAATGGCCATTGGTGTTATGTGAGCTAGTATCCTGTTCAAAGATGTCAAAGCTGCCAACACCTAATTGGTGGCTGTTTGCTGCAAGCTGCATCACGCCCTCCTGAATGCCAAAGGGGTTATTGTGTGAGTGGGCTTTCTTAAAAGATATCAACAATGCAGGACAATCCCAGGTGATAAATGACAGTTGGAACGCTTAACAGAGGCCATATGTACTGGGCTTTTGATATTACAGCTACAATACATACATGATTGAACCAGATTACACTATACAACTATAAGGGATAGCTTCTAATTTGAACCCAAGTGTCCTGCGCTCCGTAAGTACTCTGATTCGGACATACTTTAATTTAATTAAGTACTTTATGATGAATACTAGGGTTTGTTTTACTATAAAACCTAGGAGAGGATAATACACTCTGCACAATAAATTATTTCTTCTCGATAATAGACTTGGATTGTCGATAGACACTGCAATTTGTAGGTGTCATGTGTTTTATCCTGCATGTATTTTCCCGCACACAGCAATCCCCCCGGCCCCCTATTATTTGAGTGGAGTTACGCTCCCTTCTCAGGACTTTTTTCTTTATTGTCTCAAGAACCATACTAGTAATCTTCAGAGTCTTATTCTGGCCACAGTATTTGTTTTCTTTTCTGCAAGATTTTCATGCACAAATATTACCACACTGAGGAAGACGCGGGTTGGACCATACTATCTGCCAAGAACATCTCGTAATTGGAGACACAATTACAATGGCTAATACTTCCAAATATTGTAGACGACTTCTAGGATAGTGGGCGGCACCCCTTTGCGTGTAAACACGTGGCGGTGTATGAGAAAAATGATGTATGAGAACAACTTTTGTGTGTAAAAAGCAATGCTGTGTACATTATTGGAACAAAACCCTTGTTTTTTGTTACAGAACAAAATGGTTCATTCCAGACTCATTGATATCATTGTCGTGTACTAAGTTTCACAAGTTTTAGGGACAGAAAAGCATGTTCTAAGTACCTGTACTTATGTACTTCATGTGTGATGTAAATGCCAACCAAACGTGTATAAACCCCCACATTTGATGCTGTTTCTTAAGTTTGGTGTTTGGTCTGTTTTTCCCCCATAAAACTGAGTTTCAATTTATTTGAAGTCATGCTCCAAACTATTTTTAACAGGCGGCACAATTGACGTACACAGTGGTTCAACCCCCCAACCCCCTTTTATTCTGGACTATACCCCTGTAAACCTTTTCGGTGCTTGGCTGCATATTCTGAACTTTTTGCCATTATAATGTGTTTTTTCATTTCTAGCAACTTAAATAAAGTGCACAGATTTCAGCTTTAGGGAAATTGTATTCTAGTTTTGACACCTTTTTCGGTGTAACAACGAAGGGTGTTGCCTTAAGAAGAAGATGCAGGATCGTTATGTGTTCTGTGCCGCAGTTGGATTTGTACTCCTACGTCTCATTCCCCTACCTCCATATTTGGGTGAGTTCCCGCTTGTGGGGATGGGACCGGAGCATTGGCGTGTATAGCAAACAATGCCCTCAAATTTGATTGGCTGCGTATATGCAATTGTACAACCAGCTTCACCCCGCCAATACATTTCTCTACAAAGTGCGGGACAAGGTTGTGCTTTCCTCCCTCCTTTTTTCCCCTTCCTTTTCTTTTTTTCGTTTGCCATTGGCTATGCCTTCCTCCAACCCTCGGATTTGCTTTGAGTCCCCTCACTAGGCCTTGCTCACTTTGCCTGGAGTGAATGCATTCAGACCATCAATGGGACCAATGCTGATACTGCAACACCTTCTTGGTCCATGCACTAATTCCCCGCCCTACCACTGGAAGGAGTTCTTCTATGAAGCACCACTGCAACATTTTCGTGGGATCCTGGAGGTGAACAAGTAGCAAGAGATAGGTGATCTTTCTTGCTTTACGGCACGCCTACCAGGAGACCCCTTCTCTGCACCATGGTGGCTTATACAAGGTTCCCCACTCAGGGATAAGTCGGAGCAGGTGCCTGAAGATCGCCATAGGGAGCTCAGGCTAAAACTAAGTCCACTGGCTCCTCCAAAGTGGTCGCAACAAATGAACGTTCTGGCAAGGTGGAGGTTCCCCACAAGCGCACAAGGTGGCTGGATCTCCCAGCTCCTGCAAAGGGGTTGCGTTGGACAAGCAAGGTGCACAATCATGCTAAATTGTCACACAAGATGGCAGAAGGCAGGAAACTTACAAAATGGCAGCCACTATGACTGAAGCCCACTTGTTTTCTGGCTCCTACCCATTTGCCCCAAAAGTGCAGTGGCTACTCCTATGAGGATGTGTCTTTCTCTGACTTTTGTTCTCCCCTCTTTATCTTCACCTCAGATGTTTATGGACCCATAACTGTCAATGGGTGGGAACCTTCATGGGTTCTGGCCTGCCAGTCCTCTTTGTCTAAGCCAGCAGAACCTCCTAGACCCCCATCTGAAGACAGGTTTCTGGCTAAGTCCCAGCTGAAAATTCAGTCCCCAGTGATGTGGGGTTATTTCCAGGATATCATCCCAGGCATCAAAAACGATGGTTCCTCCACCCACCTAGGTTGCCATGTCTGTGACGATGATCATTCCACCAATTTTGGTAGGGACGCCTACACCTCCAGGTCTGCTGCCTCTGTCACCAGTTGTTCGACCATTGCTACTAGGGCCATGGTCACCAATGCCCCACCACACTGACTCCTCCTTTGGCTCCCCTTCAAACACAAGAGACTTGGAGAATACGGGAAACAAGCAGGAGTTGAACTGCTTGTCAACATCAGCAAGTCCCCTCCGCCCCCCCCCATCCAGTAGTGGATCATGGGTTTGCCTGAAGCTTTGGACATCCCCACACCAGATAGCTCGCGGACGGGAGTGATGTCCTGGCAGTTGTGCTTTCAGCTCTCCAAAGCATAAAATTGGGCATGCCACTCCCAAAAGATGTCATAGTAGAGGCCCTTTGAATATGGCTTAAGCTTCATTCAGGTCCAGTTGTGAGCATGCAGATAGACATGAGGTACAGACCCTTTCCCTTTGAGGCTGCATGTCTCACCACTCACCCTCTGCCATTTTCTTTGGTGATGGCTGCGGCCACTCTGCAATCCACATCCTCAGCAAGCTCCTCAGTGGCCTTGGTTCTGGGGAAAGAATAGAAGCTCTCAGATGCCCAAGGCCAGAAGGTGTATAAGAACTCGGCCCTCCTACTTCTCCAGGCCACCAGTGATGTATTGATAGCCGCAGCCAATCAGTGGCAAGAGCTCGCTGATTTTGATAGGTTTTCACACTAGTCTCTATGTGGCCAAGCAGGCCCCACAGTTACTTCTCCACTCTGTGGCGGATGAGGAGTTGCAGGAAAAGAAGGACATAGATGACTAAGTTCTTAGTGGTGCAGGATAAATTGGATCAGAAGACTTTTTACTCCTCACAGAAGTGCCATGGAGGGTACGTCCTGCTCCTTCTAGGGGTTCAAGGCCTTTCTGGAGAGATGTGTCAGACAAGCTGATCGCTCACCCTCCCACCTCAAAATGAAGCAACAATGCAACACCCCAGGTGGTTCTTCCATGGACCTTTCCCTTCGTCAGATCCCCAACCAAAAGAATGATGTGCTTGTTTGCTCTCATTCTAATTTAGTGGAGGGAAGTTCTCTTTCTATCTGGAGGAATAAAGGGCTATCTCCTTGGACCCTTGGGTCCTCTTGGTCACCAGGTGGAGATACCGCCTTTCCATTCCTTTAACTCCTCACTCCTGTCCTTCTCTACTTCAGATCAGGATGCTCTCCTTAGCTTCTGAGTTCCTGAAGATCTTGGAGATCAGAGGAGTGGAGGAGGTCACCCATCTCAAAGGGGAACAGAGGTTTTCTCCAAGCTGTTCACAGTGCTGAAGAACATTGTGGTGGCCCTGAACACAATCCTGTGTCTGTCCTCCTCTTGGAAAGTATTGGGATGATTACACGGGCGCTATCCACTCTGCACTATGCAGGTGAGATTGTATGAGTGGAGTGGATCTGAAGGACCCCTATCTGCATATTCCAGGTTGGGAAACACACACATGCTTTATATACTTCTCCCTTGAAAAGTGGCAGTTTCAGTAGAGGGCTCAATGCAGCACCACTGTTCTTCACCAAAATGATGTCCACAGTGGTGGCCTCCCTCGGATAGGGTGACATCCACAATTACCCCTACCTTGACAAATGGCTGGTTCGGGCCACCAGTCCATCAGGGATTGGGGCCTCTCTTTGGCTCCTGCAGGATCATCTGTTTCACATTGTTCTGTTGATGACTCTGGCAAAGACCTTCTTGACGCCTGACCAGTGGATGACCTTTTAGTTAGATTGAGATTCTCGTCAGGCTAGAGTCTTTCCAATGGAGAAGAGGATAAAGGACATCCTTTTGACTTGCTCTTTCTTTATAACTAGTACTACAACCTGGAGGTTTCAGAGGCTGGTTGGCCTTATAGCCTTTTTTTGTCCTCTCTATGCATTAGGCCAAGATAAGGATGAGGTGGGCCTGGCTTTATTTGGCTTCAGTCTTGTCTCAAATGTAGCATGTGCAGTTAGCTATGATTCGGATCCCACAATCCTTGCATCAAGATCTGAGGTGGTGGAATGATCACTCCAATCCCAAGAATGGGACTGAATGTTCTGATCCCCTTTTCACATGGCCCATGACCACTAACCTATTCATAATGGGATGGGGAGCCACTCTGGACAACACCAGGGTTATGGAACTCTTGGCCATATACAGTGCCTTCAAGGCCTTTCTTCCTCTCACCAGGAACTCCTGCATGCAGGTCGTGATGGGCAACACCAGTGCTATGTTCTATTTGGAAACGCAGGGCAGCACCAAGTCCCTGCAACTTGTCACTCTGGTAGTGCAATTGTGGGAATGGGCCCTTTAGAGGAATAGCCAAGTGCAGGCCCTTCTAACTTCTGAGAGAGGAAAACCTGGAGACGGATACCCTCAGCAAATTGCAGGTAACCTCTAATCAGAGTTGGTGCAGGTCCTCTTTACACGGTGGGGAGTACCCTCGGTGGAAGTCTTTGCAAACACCCAGGAAGTCAAAGTGTCCTTTTCTGCCTCCTGGCTGGGTAGGCCCACAATTCCCTGTAGGATGGTGTGGTGATCTTTTGGTAGGTGAGGGCTATTAATGCACTTACACTGTTCCCCCTCATTCTCAGAGTGCTCAAGAAGTTATGGTAGTACCTCTGTGTGCAGTCAGCTATTAATTTTCAGACCTTAATGTTCTGGCTTGACTGCCTCCACTCAGGCAGGCTTCCCAGAGTCAGGATCTTATGTGCCAGAACAGGCATCCCTCCCTTCAAATTGTTTGTTATCCGGCTGGTTCTTGAAGTGTGACTCTGGGACATCTGGACTTGTTCAGAGCGAACATGGGAGTCATCGTGGGTGCTCAGGGTCCATCCACGAGTGCCCACTACAAGGGCAAATGAACATGGTTTTGTCACTGGTCTGTTGGGGGACTGGTAAATCTCCTGGTTAATGTGTTGGATGCTGTTCTCTATTTATTTATGATCTGGCTTTATTGGGAGTATCACTTGAGGCATGCCCCACCTGCATCTCTGCTCTAGTGGCATACAAGGATTTTGATGGGGAAGCCCTCGCCCTGTCTACCCCAATAGTGAAGCGACGCTTTGAAGAGCTCAGGCGCCTGTTTCCACCCGAGTCCTCATCCTGTCTTGTACCTCACTGTTCTTCTCACAGCACTGGCTCATAAGCCATTTAAACCAGATGAAATTCTACTCGGACAAGAGCAAGGAGACCAGATGTTCTGACAGACTCTGACTGCTTTTTTGAGATTAGAATTCACTCCAATTGGATTTCGGTCTTTTTTCCCCACATGTGGTGGAGGTTTCAATGGGAGCTTTTCATTAGGTCATAATTACAGCAGCAAGATAATCACCATACATATAATAGTCTGTTTCAAGACAGGACAGTTCATTAGACAATACACTAAGTATTACTTCAATTCATCGGACCTACTTTCCAGACTATCCCCTGTTAGCCCCATCAAAATATTGCATGAATTGCAGAGGTGAATTCCAATCTTTACTCGTGTCTTAGCCGCCCAACTACAGTATGATATAACATATAAAGTATGGTTATGGTAACATATTAACTTACAAGAAAATGCAATTCTAAATACACACATATGAGTGGATGACAATTCTAAATGATCAACCTTTGCAAACACTTATTACATCAATGCTCTGCTTGCAAGTAGCAAACACAGTATTTCCATATACAAAATCATTACCAAAATCGTTGGGCAAAATTCAACAAATGTACAAAGGTATTGCCTCCTCGGGGCATTAGACCTTAAAAGACCCCAACACAACTGGCTACCATACATTGTTTCACCAGCAGACAATTAAGTTCAAATTTAGGGTCTGGGCCAGATCAGCCCCAAGTCTTCTGACTAGGATACGTGGTACAATATCAGCTATTCTGTTTCACATTTTATGCTCAAACTGCCCTCAGTCCACCATTTAAATTCACAGTCTGGTGTAGAGGAGCAGGTAGCCGCTTTCTCACTAGTTTCCACCGCCTCACCACCGTCATACTGGAATGGTCAGAGAAGAGCAGTAAAGGGGACCCCCTGTGTCGTTGCCATACCACATTGAGTGTATGAGACACGTTATGATATGATATGTTATTTATACACGCCTGTACCCAAGTATTTCTGGGCACCACAAGACAAGGGAGGGTGAGACAGGGTGAAGACAAGACAAACGATACTGCTAGGCCTTGTGACATTCAGATTGTGCAAGTGCGACAACGAGAAGTGCAGAGGGAAGGGAGTAGGGAAGTGCAAGGGAAAGGGTAGGGGGGAAGTGCGATCAGGGCAACATGACTCTGAGTAAGTGCAGCCAGGGCAGCGTGGCTCTGGTTAAGTGCAGGAGTAAGGGGGGCTGTAGGAGTTACAGCTACAGCCCATAAGTGTGCGGTAGGCCATGAGGCTGTGCAAGGAAGTCTGTACATGGAGGAGCCTGGTACCCAGTGAGACTCTGAGGATACCAAGCAACCAGTCGGTGCAGCAGATAGGTAGGTTAGCAAGGCAATGAGAGAGAGAAGGCAGAGGAGAAAAGTTAGGTCTTGAGCCGCTTGCGGAACTTCAGGTGGTCCAGCTCAAGTCTGAGAGGCGCAGGGACGCCGGTCCAGAGGGAGGCACCGGCAGAGGAGAGAGATCTACCCCCCACTCTGACCCTCAGAGAGTAAGAGATAGCTGAGACAAGGGCTCTAGACGGAAGGTATTTAGGCAGAGAGAAATGTATATAGTGAGGGCCCTGGCCCCAAAAAGCCTTGTGGACGATGAAGAGGGTCTTCAACTTGATCCTTGCAGCTACCGGGAGCCAGTGGAGAGATTTCAGGGCTAGAGAGATGCGGTCCCTAGGCTTGAGGCTAAGGATAAGTCTTGCTGTCCTATTCTGAACTAGTTGTCGAGGACGAAGAGTAGTGTTAGGCAGATTGAGAAAGAGGCTGTTGCAGTAGTACAGCGTTGAGAGAACCAGGGCTCCAGAGACAGTGAGCTTCTGGTCAAAGGTGAGAAAAGGTAGAATACCTTTGAGGAGGTGCAGCTGGAAGTGGGCCTTCTTGGCAATGTCTGTGAAGTGAGCAGAGGAGAGCGTGGAGTTGAAGATGAGACCAGGGTTTTTTGCCTCAAAGAAAGGCGAGGATAGAGGGTCCAAGAAGTGAGGCCAGAGTGAAAGAGGGAAAGCGGGAACAGGGGTCTCAATAAGAAGGATCTCAGTCTTACTGGCATTTAGGCCTAGATAGTTGGAGGTGCACCAGTCCTGAATCACGGATAGACAGTCCGGAATGAGCGAGGAAGGGGAGGAGGCTGGGGCAAGACTGAAAGAAAGCTTAGTGTCATCCTCATAAAACTGAAAGTTAGAAGAGAAGGTGGAGATCAGGCAGGCCAAAGGGGCCAGATAGACATTTAAGAGCCATGGTGAGAGGATAGAGCCCTGTGGGACACCACATGTGGAGAGAGAGGTAGTGGAGAGAAAGGACCCATGCTGGAACTGGGAGGGTCAGTCCAGGAGCAAGGAGCTCAGCCACGCCAAGGCCTGATACATGATGCCCAGGTTTTCACAGAGTCGATTGATCAGAGTGGCGTGATTGACCGTATCGAACACAGATGAAAGGTCATGGAGGATGGGGACAGAGGGAGAGCTGGAATCAAGATTAGAGAGCAGATCTTCACCTGAGTTCAGGGGAGCAGTTTCCGTGCCTCTCGCTGCTCTGAAGACAGACTGATGGTCATAGAGCTAACCAACAGATTCAGTGTGTAGAGTAAGCTGGGAGACGGCCAGCTTTCCAGGAGTTTGCCCAGGAAAGGAGTGATAGAAATTGGGTAATAGTTTGCCGGACAGGTATAATCAGCAGTAGGCTTTTTTAGGAGGGGGTGCACAAGGGAGTGCTTGAGGAGACAAGGGAAAGATCCATTGGCAAAATAGTGATTACAGAAATTGGCCACGGCTGGAGCGAGTGTGGAAATGTGGTCCTTCATAGTTCTGGACGACCAGGCGAGCACCTATTTGGACAACACTTTCATAGATTGGACTTGTCTGGAAACATCATCAGGTGTTGTCAGACAGAAGGAGGAGAAAGGTAGAGGAAAGGGAGAGGGCAGCCAAAGGGGGCCTGAGAGAGGTAGAGGGAGAGAGAGAGTAGGAGGAAAGCGAGGACAGGATGTCCTGAGTTTTAGTGGTGAAATGATATGCCAAAGCCATACAGTGGCCCTGGGAGGGAACAGGAGAGGTGGAGACTGCAGCAGGATTGGCAGCTACTTGCAGATTTGAAAGAGTTCAGCCGTGTTGTTAGAGGCCGCAGAGAGGTGGGCCTGAATATGGACCCTCTTCTTGGAGAAGACAGGGAGTCTGTATTTCCTTTGGAGCAGGCGGCAGACCAGTTTGACTGAGGATGCGCCCAAGGCCCTCCACTTCCTCTCAGTCACTTGTAGTTGCATTTCAGGGTGGCGAGGTCAGAGTCATACCTAGAGTTGCACTTGGAGGCAGGCTTCATACAGATTCCCAAGGCAGGGGCAAGGATGTCCAAGGTGTTGCAGATGGAAAGATGCAGGTTAGAGAGGGCTATGTCAGAGTGAGAGTCGGCAGCAGAAGTAGGAGGAGCAGATAAAGTTGAGGCACAGGCAGCCACTGACAGTCGCTCCATGGGCCGAAAGACCAAGACGGAGGGTGGCAGTGCTGGGGAGGGTTTTGCCAGAGGAACAGTAAGTTTCAGGTGGAAGGAGAGCAGAAAGTGGTCAGTCCAAGAGAGAGGAGTGGTGAGAGAGTTAGAGGGGGGGATGTCTGAGGAGATGAGAACATCCAAGGTGTGTTCGGCAGAGTGTGTCAGGCCAGAGGGAAGAATGGAAAGGGAATAGAGTTTCAAAGGTTGTGGAAGAGACCGGGTGAGGGATTAGATGCATCCAGGTGGATGTTGAGGTCTCTGAGGAGGAGAAGTTGAGAGGTAGAGGAAAGGAGAGAGGAGGAGAGGTCCGCCCATTTTGAAAGCAAGAGCGTGGCCTGGCCAGGTGGCCTGTAGATGTGGCAACAGTCAGAGAGAGGCCAGGAGAGATAGAGAGCCTGCAGACCAGGCATTTGAAGGATGAATAGGCCTGCGTGGGAATGGCAGATGGAGGGACCCACTCAGGAAAGATCGTGCCACTCCACCTTCTGGCCAGGTAGTTCTGGGCTCGGAGAGGATCTTGTAGCCCCCAGGGAGGAGAGTGTGACCGAGCTGGCCGTGAACCAAGTCTCTGTGAGAGCAAGGACACCCATGTAAAATGTACCCTCACATTGAGCCAGTAGAAGGATGCTGCATGGAAGGATGCCAGTATGCACCTATGGACATCATGGAGTTTTAAGTGAAATCCGACGAGGGCAGGGTGATGTCATAAGGAAGATATATGAACCTATGTTGAACGATATGAAAATACGTAAGAGTAACAAAGGGAAACATGCACCTAAAATCTAAAGTAATCATGACTCCAAAGAAGATGAAGTTACTTATCGATCAATAACTGTAAATACGCAGTAACTCAAGGTAGAAAGGAAACCTATAGAAGCTTGCTACAAAGGTATATATAACATGGTTAGGACGGCCATGATAGGAAAATATTTGGCGATTCATGTCTGATACAACCAAACTACCTAAGAAGCAGACTAAGGCTGTGTGATCAGGAGACGTGGTAAAATAGTTCTGGGTGCTGAACCAACAATGAGTAAAGGTTGGCCCAGAATAAAGGATGGTAAGGAATAAGCACAGAGCACAAAGGGAGTTACATGGATAAGCTCTGAATGTGGGACGTTCCACATAGATTGAAGAATAAAAACCAATCCTTCCCCTCGATAGGTTTTGTATCTCGCCACATAGAAGGACATCATAGATGATGCATATTGAGGTATGAAGACCTCTGTGCAATCAAGTTGCTTTGCGAGTGTGCATGCATCAGTCTGATGTTTGTCAGGTCTTCCCACTTTATGAACTGAGAATAAAGTAGTGTTTTGCCATATTGTTTGAGTTTGTCCGGTTATTTGGTCTGTGTTCTTTATTTGTAATTTCATCTAGCACTGGGCTCCAAGACATGAAAGGCTGCCCTTCACCCAGAAACAGTGCAAAGTGCAGTATCCATTAATTAAATCCTCAATCTGGGCTTCGTGTTTTAGAAGGCCCGGTCACCCAGACAAATTGCAAAGTACAATATCAGTTAACTATATCCTTGATCTGGGCTCCAAGTCTTAGAAGACCACCCAGAGAAAGACCGTAGTGTAATAGCAGCGTGTTAAAACCTTGATCTGTGCTAACAGCATTAAAAGGCACCAAGTCACCCAGAGAATGTACAGAGTGACATGGCATCTGGTTTAGACCTTTATCTGGTCTCCAGGCTTTGGAAAGCTCCCTCTCACCCACGAAAGGCACATTGAACAATAAACAATAATAGTTAATATGTTTAGTTTCACCTGGCTCTTTGCTGAAAGAGAAGTTACCATATTTTCAGGACAGGATAGGAAGAGCAGGATAAACTGTGAATGGCAGGAGAGGTGGTGTGACTGGATTAAGTGTGGGGAAAGAGGTATGCTTTTAGGATTTTTTGGAAAGTGGTGATGTGGAGTTCCAGGGCATTGCAGGATCTGGGTGCCGACTGGGTGAATGCTTGTTTTTATGTGCAGGTTAGTTTGCAGAGTGGAATGCATAGGAGGTTTTGGCTGGCTTGTCCAGTGTTTGTGTGGGGGATGGGTTTCAGTTCGTCATGAATGTAGGAATGGATTCTGAGGAGGCAGACTTTGTATGCATCCTCTCATCTCCCTCTCTTGATCCTTCTCTCTCCTCGCGCTCTGCGCTCTGCTTCTGACTTCGATAATTACTTTTCTTCTAAAAATCTCATGTCTTCGTTCATCCATTTCCCCTATATCTGAGAATTCATTTCCCACTCCCTCTTCTCCTCCAGTACGGATGGACTCTTTCTACCCTCTCCCTGACTCTGATACTCCACTTTCCTTTTGTGCTGCCCATCTATTGCTGCCCCCAGTGACCCTCTACCTTCGTCTCTCATCCCTCTGGTCTGGTTCCTTTCCTCACTCCTTTATTTAACACCTCTCTCCATTCTGCCACCTTTCCCTCTATGGTTAAACATGCTTTTATTCTCCCATCCTCAAAAACCCTTTCTTGACCCTTCTGTTCCTTGGAACTTCCACCCAATTCCGCTATTTCCCTTTCTTTCTAAATTACTTGAGTGAATCATCTACGCTCAGGTCTCTAGCTTTGTTTCTGCTCACGCCCTCCTTCTCTCCCGCCAATTTGGCTTTCGGGCACTCCACTCCACCAAAACTGCCCTCCTTGCTGTGTCTGGCCCTCTTCTCTCTGCTCGTACTCGAAATGTTCATCTCTCCTTATTCTCCCTGACCTGTTGGCCGTATTCCATAAGGTCGACCACTCTATTCTTCTTTCTTCTCTCAGTCATCTCGTATTCCGCTCATGTGTGCTTATCAGGTTTTGTTCTTATCTCTCTAATGTTCTACTCAGTCACCTGGGCTGGGCACCCCTGCCATACACTCCCTCTTTATCAAAGTGTCCTTCAAGGCTCCGTTCTGGGCCCCCTACTCTTTTCTTTATGCACTATTCGTCTTGCCTCCATTATCTCTTCCTTTGGTCTTCCCTTTCATCTTTATGCAGGCGATGCACAGCTTCTACTTTCTCTCTTCTTATTTTATGACACTGTTCACTCTTATGTATGCTTACCATTCGATCGTGGATGTCCTCCACTATCTCCACATCTACCCTTCCAAAGCAGAAGTTCCTTTCTTCCCTAATTATACCATTACTACTTAATTTTCTAATTTCCCCTCCCCCATCATCTCTTCCTATTTCTGCCTCTGCCCGCAATCTGGGCGTTATCTTTGAGACCTTCCTTCCCTTCACTGCTCATATTACTCATATCTATAAATTGTGTTGCTTTCAGCTCTTTAATATCTGCAAGGTCTGTTGCCTCCTCACCTTCGAGGCCACTAAGCTCCTTGTATCTTTTCTTTTCTTTTCTACTGCCCCAGTCTACTTCTTGGTCTTCCCACTTCTCATCTAGCCCCTCTTCGTTTCATGTACTATGCCTCTATTCGTGTGTTGTCTGTCTTCTCTCCCCGTAACTCAATTTCTGCTTCCTTGCAGCATCTCCACTGGCGTCCCTTTGAGGCTTGTCTTCTCTTTAATTTTCTCTGTATTGTTTTTAAGGGTCAATTACAGAGTAGACGAAAATACCGAATGCGAAAATGCAGACGTTGCAGATTTCACAGCTTTTATATGTGGGGGGTGGGTTAGGGTAGTTAACTACGTAAGGGAAGTATGGGGAGGCTTGCGGGTGAGTCTCCCCTGCATATAATTGCGCGAAAGGAAACAAAATTCAGCATTTTTGCAGTCAGTATTTTATTCTTGCAGTAATCACACAGATCCATTTTTAAATCTCTACATGGTTTGTTTGTTTGTTTGTTTATTTATTTATATTGCGCGCCAGACCTGGAGGTATCAGGGCGCAAAAGGTTACAGGTTACAAGAAAACTCTCCGCTTAGGTTACACATAGAATATATACAAGTCAATCAAGGAAATACATATAGGTAATAAAATCGGTTACAAGAAGACTCTCAAATTGGGTTACACATAGCATTTAACTCATAAAGAGAATGGAAAGTAAGAGAGAACACTGTACAGGCATCTTGATAACAAAGCTCTGAAATCTATTTACAATGTGATAATGGTGGGTGACAGCGCATTACTGGTTATTGTCTTTAAGCTAGTTGGTGAGATTCTGTCTGAAGATCATGTAAGGTTGATCCGCTCATAGGGATGGAGGCAGGGAGTTCCAAACCTGAGCGGCTTTAATTGGAAAGCTGCTGCCTCCGACCTTGGATAGCTTAAATCTTGGGACAGTAAGGCAGTTACTGTTCAGTGTTCTGGAGGGCCTAATCAAAGGTTTCTCTCAGTCAGGTAACGAGGTACAGCATTTTGCAGGCATTTGTGGGTGAGTGAGGCGGTTTTTAGATGGATTTTATTGTCAGTAGATAGCCAGTTGTTTTGTCTTCTAATCTCAGAGATGTGCTCCCTTCTTGCTATGCTGAGGGCAGCTCTGAGAGCATTATTTTGGAGTGTTTGGATTCTTTTAATTATTTCTTTATTAGACCCGATTTAAAGGGAGTAACAATAGTCCAATTTGGACAGGATGAGGGCTCTTGCAAGGATCATGCAGCTGCTCTTAGATAAGAATGGTTTGCCAGCTCTGATGAGTTTGCATGCATATGCAGTAGCAGACGCCATGGAGTTTACTTGTTTGGTGAATGGGAGGGTGGAATCGAGGTAAAAGCCTGTTTTTTTTACTGCTTTAGCAACTTTGATAAGGTTGCCGTCGATAATAAAGGAGTTGTATTGATCGCCTAGATTTTTAAGGTTGGAGGTAGTGCCTAGAATGATGAGTTCAGTTTTGTCATCATTCAGGCATAGACTGTGTGCTGCCATCCATGGCTGGATGATGAGGTAGACTCTGTTTACCAAGGCCAAATCCTTGCCGTAGACCCCAGAAAGTGGTAGGAGAATCTGGGTATCATCTGCATAGTTAGTGTACGTGATATCAAGATGGTCCAGGTCATCGAAAAGGGGCTTGGTAAATATATTGTATAAGTTGGGCGAGACACAGGATCCCTGGGGCACTCCGCAGGTAATAGGGATAGGGTCCACGGCTGCTGAGGGTGAGAAGACTCTCATAGTCCTGTTACTTAAGAATGATTCTATCCAGACTATAGCTTCCTTGGAGAAATGCACGGCTGAGTCCAAATGGCTACATAGGACCTTGTGATCCACAAGGTCAAATGCAGCGGAGAGATCAAGGAGGAGAAGTAAGGCTGATTTTCCCTTGTTCCTGAGCTCGTCAATTTGAGCCTTGAGGTCAATTAGAGCAGTTTCCGTTCCATGTTGTGGACAGACACCTGATTGACAAACTCCTACAAGGTGGTTGAGTTCCAGGTATTTCTGAATTTGTAGGTAGGCAACCGTATCTATTATTTTAAGTAGAAATGGCACTGTGGTGATAGGCCGGTAGTTGGTTGGTATAGTTGGGTCTAGAGTCTGTTTTTTAATGAGTGGGAGTACCCAAGATTCTTTGAGGTTACTTGGGATGGTTCCCGAAGTGAATGAGGAATTGATAAGCTTCGATATGATGGGTGCCAGATCCCTCGCTGCATCCTTGATGAGTTGGGCTGGACATTGGTCGCCCTGGCAATTCGAAGGTTTGAGGGTAGTATGACTTTTTCAACCTCCAGAATAGACATTTTTGAGATGCTGAAGCGGATTGAAATGTTGTGACGGGGCACGGGAGAATTGTTGAGAGGCATCAAGGTGGTTAAAGATGCTTTTGCTTTTTTGCGATTTTGTCCTGAAAGGTGGTAACAATATTAGCTAAAGGATGCTGAATATTAGAGCACCAAGTTTTGTCTTTGGTTCATGTATCTTGCACTGGGATGGGTGTTTCTAATTCTTTTAGAATTATGAATAATTCCTTCATGCTAGAGTAAGCTTGTGAGATTTGGTTATTATAAGATTCTCGTTTAGCCAGACATATTTCTTTTTATAATGAGAGGAGATATTAATGAGGTTGGTACTATTTTCCATGGATGGGAGTAGTCTCCAGGAAGCCTCACATCTTCTTTTTTCCAAACGTAGGGTTTTCAAGTGTGGGGTGAACCAGGAATTGAGGTGAGCTTTAGGTTTGCTTTGTCTCATTTTGAGAGGGGCAATGGAATCAAGTGTTGTTGTCATCATTTTATTATACTCGTCGACTAGCGCGTTAGGATCCATGCTGTCTGGTAAAGAATTAAGGGTAGGAAGAATATGGGGGATAAGTCTATCCGCTGTGATATTCTTTTTGTTCCTTGTTAGAGGAGGGGGAGCGGTAGGCGTATATTTGGGAGTTAGCTTTGTCATGGCTAGCCTGAATGATAGGGGGTAGTGGTCTCTCCAGGCTTGAGGGATGATGGAGGTGATGACAGCGTTACAGTTGTAGTCCGCCACCCAGTCGAGTATTCTACCTTTGTTATGTGTAGGTAGGTTAACTCTCTGAGTAAGGCCTAGTTCTGACAGGATATTGTCAATGTTATTAGCTTGTTTATCTTGTGGGTCATTAAAACACAAGTTGAGGTCCCCTAACAGTAGTACTTGTGAGGTACTTTTTAAATTATCTGAGAGAATAGTAGAGATATCCTCCTCAAGTGATCCGATGGGGCCTGGGGGTCTGTATATGAGGTGAATAGTAAGTGTCTGGGAGTTGGTGATGGGGAGTTTAGCTGTGAGTGCTTCACAGGATTGAATGTCTTGGGTGGGGCTAATCTCATGGATAAACTGGATTTGGTGATGAGAGCAATGCCTCCTCCTTGCGCTTCGCATCTGTATGCTCTCAGGATGTTGCAGCCATCAGGGGCTTCTAACATGAGGGCAGGTCCAGCTGCAGCGTGCAACCAGGATTCGGTGATGGCGAGAAAGTCGTCGTTTTCTGCCAGAATCAGGTCAGATATCTCGAAGGCATGCGCGATGAGGGATCTGGCTTTTATTAGTGCCCCCTTAAGATCTGGGGTAGGGTTGTCTGGTAGAGGCGGGCAAAAGGTGTTTGAGGTCACACCAGTAGCCTGTGCGCCGCAAGGGTGTTTAGTCTGTTTGGAAGTTTTTTTGGTCTTGCTTCACCATATATCTTCTCCCTTATCTCATTCTGTACTGCTTCTCACTCTCTCTGCTCTCTCTCCCTTTTTCTCATATCTGTTCCACATCCTTCCGGTGCCTCCTCCCGCTTCCATTCCTTCTCTTTGTTAACTCCCAAACACTGGGACGCTCTCCTTCTCCTGCTTTGCTCTCTCTCCTCTTTCTCCCTTTTTAAAGCACAGCTCAAGGGCCATCTTCTTTACTCTCCTTAATCCTCTTACACAGGGTCGGATTGGACCCTCGGCCTTTCGGCCCGTGGCCGGGCCAAAATCGTCCCTGGGGAGTGGGGGCCGGTTTCTGGCCATGCCTGGGCCGGTTTGGAAAAAAAAATGGAGAAAAAAAAGAATTTTTTTTTTCAAAAAGCCTTTCATCCTTCTTAGGTCGATAAATGAGTACCAACATAGGTTGGGTGATATTGTATGCATATTTGTTTTATAAAATAGAGCTTAAGCGTAAGTGCTATACAATAACATATTCTCATTTGGCCTTGGACATATGCTTGGATTCACAGTTATTTAGTGTAGTTAGGAACAATGCTATTTGATGCCACTTCCTGTTTTGTCAAGGGGTGAAAGGTCGTGTTTCATCGCTTCTCGGGATGTCACTTTGGGGTGGGGGTCAAATGACATCACTTCCGGTGATGTCATCAGAGGTCAAGGGTCGTGAAGCGAGGGGTGGGCCACTTTTATGAGGCGAGGGGTAGGCCACTTTTTTTGGGTGACTGGGCCTATTTCTTGTCCCAGTCCGACCCTGCTCTTGCACCCTGTCTCATCAGATCTTATTGTACCATCTTGGGTCTCTGTACAGCTTTTAGGTGTTAAGCGCTAAAGAAATAAACATAAAATACAAATACAAATAAGATGCATAGTCCTTTGAAAAAGTAATTGTTTGGGGTGTGGCGAGCCAGTGGGGCTGGGAGAGAGCAGAATTGATGCATTTGTTTTTGGGTAGGTACAGCATGAGTCTGTATGGCTTGCAGGGGGAACAGGGGGCTTTTGGGAAGTACACTTTCTGTAGTCCATCTTGGACAGAAATAGTGCTTGGACTGTGTTGCAGAAGTCATCAGGGACAAGGATGTATCTTATCTTGCAGAGGTATAGTTGTAGGTTGCATGTTTTGGTGATGACAGCCATGCAGTGTGTGAAGGATATAGATGGGGATGGATGGTGAAGCCTATGAATTTGACAGTTGTGGCAAGGGATATATGTGGGTTTTCCCTAGTGAGTTTTTGATCCAGGGGAGTGTGGTCAGGTGTGTGCTTGGGGGTGGCAGGTGTGGTATTCCGTTTCGGATAGATTGAGTTTGAGGAAGTGGGTGGCCATCCAGGTGGTGATGGTGGAGAGACATCTTCTAAAGGTGTGGAATTGTGGGAATGGATTTGGAAGTATATTTGTGTGTTGTCTGTGTATTGGTGAAAAAGTACATTGTGGGTGCTAAAGGTCTATACTAAAGGTCTTTACGAGGGATTCAACAAATGGGTTGAAGAGGAGGGGAGATAAGAAAGGTTCATTGCAGAATCCCATACTTGACTGGGATGTGGTCGTATCTATAAGGGGGCATGGAGACAAAGTATGTCATGTCATTGAAGAAGGAGATGAACCAGCCTAGAGCAGGGCCTGAGAGTTTCATCCTGTGGGATAGGATGCTTCGGAGAATGGTGTGGTTGATGGTGTTGAAGGCTGCAGAGAGGTCCAGGAGTATAAGGTGGGGAGGGGGTCCTTTGTCAGTGATTCTATAGAGGTCTTCCAGGATGTGAAGTGGACCATCTCATTGCTATGATCAGGTTGAAAGCCTGATTGGAAAGGGTTGGGGGGTCGGGGGGGGGGGGGGTTCTTTGTGCTGATGTGCTGTTGGATTTGACTTGTGGTGAACCTTTCCATGATTCTGGCAAGGTATGTCAGGATGGTGATAGGATGGTCATTTTCGGGGAGTGTGGACTCCTTGGATGGGTTCTTGAGGAGGGGAGACCTGTCCTGTTTGAGTGCAGTGGGGGATACTACCATGTGAGAGACAGACATTGATGCTGTGGACCCAGTGTGGAGCCAGGGTCGTGTGACTTCAGGTGGGCATGCGTCATCATGCATGTGTGCTAGTTTTGTTTTGGCTGTGTGGGTGATGAGGGTGTTTGAGTCAATGGGGTGGAATTTGTCCCATGCATTGTACGGTTTGAGAGTAGGGGGGGGGCATGGGACAGCAGTGGGGAGGACTTGTCTAATTAGTTATGAATTACTAAAGAGTTTTTACAATTTTGTTTAATTAGTTACTCATTAGTAAATGGCTGTTACTGTAGAGTAGCAGGTGAATGTTTTCCCACTAGTTCCCACCCCCTCACCACTGTCATATTGGAACAGCAGATGAAGGGTTATGGCTGGGACCCCCTGTGTTATCCCGATAACGCATCGAGTGTATGAGAGACGTTATGCACTCAGACAACCATATAGAATGTGAATTGGGGTTGTTTCACCGTGGCTGAAAGGTCCGCGACGGAAATGGCTGTATGAGAAATGTACGTTATGCATAAATGTTTGTACATTTCTCATGTGGACATTCTTTGTAAAACAACCCCAAAACCTAACTCCTGCTCACACCCCCACCCCTGCCCATACCCCCAACACACCCCTAACCCCCTAACTTACCTTTCACCTCAATGCACATCTGTGTCATCGGGAACCAGCGCTGCAGGGTCCTTTTCTTTTTTTTGTTGGGAGTCTGCAGGAGTGTCCCCCACAACCTCCGCTCACTATACTGTATATACGCAATTAGTCTCCCTCAGACGGGCTCAGACCAATGTTCGCATTAGCTATCGAAGACTTCCGAATGCGCATGGGGTTTGGCTTGACCTGTTGCATGACCACTTCGATTTCACAGTTCACAATTTTACACTCTCAGTTGGATACCTAACAGAGACCTTCGCTTGAGTACCCACGTGGCGCTGGACCACTCTGTATATGGCATCTACCTTGGTTTCAGTCACTCCTTGGATATTCAATTATAGTCGCTCATCACATATGCCTTACACTCTGCTGTTTGCAGATTTCTTCATACAATGTTGCTGCTTGCAACCTTGGTTCTAACACAGACCGGTCTGCTATCAGTCTCCCCGACTCACTGGCTGCGCTGACTTAACTGGAGTGGCTTTGTTGTAGGAGCCAAGGACAGTACCCGAGCTGCAATCGCTCCACCCCACCTTGGCTATCGATGCAGGAGAGCCCTGGTTACCTTCGACACACAATGCACCTTTCTTACATTTTAATTTCCGATCTTATGTCTCTTATTTTCGAGGGCTTGTGAAAGTAGGGGGTTTCTTCCTCTGAAAAGGCCAATGGCAATTCCCTCCTTGCAACCCTTTCTGGTCTTATCGTCTTTCTCCTCGTATTAAACTGCCATCTCGAAACTGCTGTTTCCTTGTGCGTTTTGCCTTGCTCAGAGTGTGCTTTCATGCTCCACCTTTTATCCGTGTGGGGAAGTGTGATGGAAGTCAGGTGTGTGTAATTATCAGGAATTGCCTGACTCTGACTGACCCTTGTGATGGGACTTGTCAGATATATGGCTTGGCGTTAGTCCATTTTCTCTCAAAGTGAGCTTCTAGGTATCCTACCTGGAAGGATGGGGAAAAGGTGTCATTGGGAAGGGGATATCGCATCTCACACTCCGGTGTCCTACTTCCACTCCCGAGGGCCCCTCATCCTCCCCTATTGGTCCACCCCCAGGAACTGGATCCAAAAGCGATGACCGTGTCCTGGCTACCTGGATGACAGATCCCCGGGGACTGTCAGGTGAGACACCTTCAGGTTTCTCACACTTCACACGTGATTCAGAAGTAGAAGACAAGGGCTATTGATTAGAGCCTCAGGCGAAGATCATGGTGTGATCACACTCCCCCAAATGATCCAGGACAGTGAGCAGGCTACAAGGTCAACTACAGACAGAAGACTTTGGTTTATGGCCGACCAATGAGGGATGATGGATTAATTGGAAGAACGGGGAGTAATCTGACACAATTCAAAGCATCTAGGTTTTGTTTCACTTACATGCTGCTCAAGAGCTTAAAGTCCAAGATTGGGAAAGCATGCAAACCAATCAGTGTGTCTATGGGGAAACTTAACATACAATGTTGCATAGACCAATCCGCTGCTATTTTGTCTGCTATACTCAGTATTATAAGCATTGAGAGATAGTTCAAGGCGTGCCCTACAGATAAGGGGAAGCCAATGATGCACTAATCTGTATATATTGTATAAGTAGATATGTTCCCTTAACCAATCCCTCCCTTCAATAGGTTTTATGATTTGCCACGTAGGATGACTTCATAGGTGATGCACATTGGGGTATAAAACCCCTCTATAAACAAGTTTGTGTGTGAGCGTACATGCATCAGTCGTCCTACGTCTGTCGGTTCTGCTTGCTTTATTAAATGAGAGTAAAGTAGTACTTTGATATATTCTTTGAGTCTGGTTATTTGATCTGAGATCTTTATTGGTAATTCCATCTAGCACAAGGGACGCTTCAAGGTGCTAGAGCACATTGCAGTTGTGTAGCATGTTAATGACACGTTCATTAATGCACCATTACTGAAACTTTTCATCATATACAAAGGTACTGATTCTTGGAAATGTTGCCGAAGATGAGGCAATTAATCATTGGATTTAAAAGCCTATCAATCAAACAAAAATACACAAAATGCAACAAAACGGATTGAAATGGTATGGAGGAAAAAGTATTGATGAGAATTTTTATCCACAGTCAGACAGATATACGGAATCTGAAGAAATTAACGAAAAAGAGAAAATCAATGGGAGAAAATGCTGATAAGGGCGTTGGAAAAAAAAACTGAATTCCAAAAATGACGATCAAGGGGAGTGGGGACTTCGGGGGTTGCAGAGGTGTCCCTCGCTTCCATGAAAAGGAAAGCAAATGGTGATCCTCGATACTCCAAGTTACAGATTTTTAAATAGAAAAGCTATGCAGCTCAACAAACTGCAATATCATCAGCCAAGATACTCCCTTTTGAGTCAGTATCCCGCTACATATGATCTGTATAAAATCCAGCTTAATGTGCCAAACGTCATTACAAGAGACAACAAGCATAATCAAAGCCAACAGTTTGGGCTTTTCTGTAGGCATGCATGTTTCCACATTTACATAATTAAAAATGTCCAACTTTGATATATTAAAATCCTCTTCAAATTATCCCAGTAAATCAAATAACAGATCACTGTATGTCTTTAGTTTTGTGGGCAAAGGAAAGCATGCGACGAGTACTTTATAGTGCTATATGGCGGGTTGCCCTTTTTGCTTATACATCATGTCGCTGAAGGTAAACGTGGTTGGGATGCTGTTGTTACATCAAGAGCTTCTGGATAGCTGCAATTAACCATCACCTTTCAGATAGATACTTTTGCAAGCAGACTACGCCAGATTTAAATCCCCTTAATGTGACAAGATGTTCTCAGGGCGCAAGATTTGCACTCGCCTCTAACCATTGACTAGTGATAATGGACTCTTGGTAAGAAATGGGGTGCTGCGTGTATGTATAGAACTGAGGTGGTGGGTGACTTTTTAATGGCTGGCTAGTAGCTTGCAACTTGACATTTTTACCCCTGATGTTATATTAGATAACACACAGCTTAGTAGCTTCAATTAACCAATTATATTTCAGACAATTGTTTTTGCAGGTAGCAATTGATGTTGTAAAAAACTTTTATGACAAGAATTTAGATAACACAACTGGCCATGCTACCAAAATATACAGACACCTTCACCTAATGCATAAAAAATGTGCAAAACAACATATACTTTTAATATTCATTATTTCCTCTCAACCAGGTGGCTAGCACCAATCCACTGGCCAAATATAAAGACTGGGGAATCCTTAGGTGGTTCACATGACCGAATTACAACATAACCGTTTGTAATGCTTTCAATTGATCTTTTAAAATGTGAAATATGCCCAAGTACATCAATGATCTAGGTCTTGGCTTTGGTCGCCCAGTCATACTCTTGGGACATTCAGATCCTCAGGAGTCCTACACATTAAGAGGCACGAGGCAACCAGGAGAGGTCCCTTACTCAGCACTGGTAGCAGCTTGCCTATCAGCGGACCATCACCGCAGGTGCTCCACTTCTCCTGCAATAGATGAACGGTTGTCCTGAGATTGGGAAACCCTTGCAATGCATACATTCTCATGTGCGGCCAAGAATGAGCCACTGATATACTCCGGGAAGTGAGCCCACTTCTGAATTCGTAAAAAAACACCTGAATTCACAGCAACCCATCTCAAACCAAACCTGCAGCACTATTTTAACTTACAGCAAACACTGAGAAAGGCGACTACGGCGCTCCCTCAGATGCTGCCTTCTTTGCGGAGGAAAGTGGATCTTGGTCACCTGGCCTAAGCACCACATACCCGGTGCCTTCCTGGATGCTGCTCTTTTTCCCTACTTAAGGAGGCCTTCATTCCTCTTTTCCTTTGCAGATGGGGAGCAGGTGCAAGTATATCTAGGTCACCTGGCCTAAACCCCGCCCACCTGGTGCCTTCCTGGTTGCTGCTCTTATTCCCCACTTGGCAAGCCCCACCCACCTGGTGCCTTCCTGGTTGCCACTCTTTTTCCCCTACTTCAGGAGCCCTCCAGCCTCTTTTCCTTTGCAGATGGGGAGCAGGTGCAAGTAGATCTTGGTCACCTGGCCTAAGCACCACCCACATGGTGCCTTCCTGGTTGCTGCTCTTTTTCCCTACTTAAGGAGCCCTCCAGCCTCTTTTCCTTTGCAGATGGAGAGCAGGTGCAAGTGGATCTAGGTCACCTGGCCTAGGCCCCGCCCACCTGGTGCCTTCCTGGTTGCTGCTCTTATTCCCCCCTTGGCAAGCACCACCCACCTGGTGCCTTCCCGGTTGCCACTCTTTTTCCCTACTTCAGGAGCCCTCCAGCCTCTTTTCCTTTGCAGATGGGGAGCAGGTGCAAGTGGATATTGGTCACCTGGCCTAAGCCCCGCCCACCTGGTGCCTTCCTGGTTGCTGCTCTTTTTCCCTACTTAAGGAACCCTTCAGCCTCTTTTCCTTTGCAGATGGGGAGCAGGTGCAAGTGGATCTAGGTCACCTGGCCTAAGCCCGCCCACCTGTCAATCACTTTAAAATGTTGGTGCCTTCCTGTTTTGCTGCCCTTTTTCCATACCTAAGCAGCTCTCCAGCCTCTTTTCCTTTTCAGATGGGGAGCAGGTGCAAGTGGATCTAGGTCACCTGGCCTAAGTACCACCCACCTTCTTAGCCCTGCCTCTTCGTTCCTGTTCTTAACTCTTCGATCAAGAGCGTCTCTCACCCTGGCATCCGAAGCGAAGGGCAGACAAAGAAAAGGGCGATTCCTGTTTGGAACAGGAGGTTCCAAGGCCCGAACCCCTGCTCAGACAGCAGGTAAGCATGCACCAACATGTGTTTACTCCCTCTGTCCCCACAGGCCATCCCCACTCTTCTGGTCCCCCTGTGATGTTCCCTTGTGCCCGACCTTCTCGCACACAGGTGTTGCCTGTTTTGTTTGATTCTTCTACACTGCGATCCCTACCCCCCCTCTAGCCTACTCTCTGCAGGTGTCTGTCCTCATACATTCTGGTTTCACCATCACCGTCTTGTGGCCAATGCTGGATTTGACTTCTATGGACTTCATTGATTCACGGTGCATCACCCTTTCTCATGGTGGCCCTGAATCATGCTGTTCCCATCTTCATCTTGTATCCTGGCTTGCAACATTATGTGTTACTAGTGACTTCTGCCATTGTATTCACTCTCCCCTCTTGCTTCGCCACTCTTTTTGACTGCTTTTCTCTCTTCTTTCCTCCCTCCCTTTCTCCCTTTTCCTATCTCCTCCCCTCCTCCCCTTACTTTCTTCTATGCACTTACTCTATCGGAATTGTCCCCGGAACTAGTATGATAGCAACCTCGTCTGTCTCCTCCCCCTCCCCTTACTTGTTTTTTTCCTCTCCCGCCCCTCCAGCACTATCTGAAATGTTGTCAGGCCTACTACGATAGTCACTTGTTTTGTTACTCCCCTCCCTTTCTTCACCCCTCTCCCTCACCTTTTGTTTTTTTTCCGGCTCTACCAGAAATGTCATCAGGCCTAATACAGTGGTCACCTGTCTGTTTCCATTTCATTCCCACTCTCCCCGTCCCTTCCTTATCTATGTCTTAGCTCTTGCACTATCTGAAATGTCATCAGGCCGAGTACGGTAGATCATTTCACATCCTTCTGTTCATGGCCTGTAAGAATGTCATTGTATTTTCCCTCGTTCCCTCCCTTGCCTTGAAGCGCTTTGAAACACATTGTGTATAGGTGCTAAGTAAATAAACTATCATATCATATCATAAAAGCCTAGCAGACGTAACAGTCATTGCTCCTATTAGGACACGGTAGGTACTCAGTGTACATGTTTCTGTTGAGAAGTGTTGGTACTCTCCCATAAAGTATTCGCTCCTTGATGTCTTTCAAATAAAGGAATTACAGGTACTCAAGCAAGTAAGTAAGTACCTGCCCATTTAAAGCTCTACGCTTGAGTGTATGACTGATGGCCTTCAGGAGCCCTGGGGAATATCGACATATCCCAAAAAGTTACGACCTTTCTGAGCTCTGCCTTACTCTGAGCTTCTGAACTGTGCTCCTGTGCCACTCTGTAAGCTTCTCAACTCTATGATCACTCTGTCTAACCGAAGCAGTCAACAGAATTTCAAGTTTAAAAAATTAAGCACGTTTATCTTCAATGAAAATGTGTTCCTGCGTTTCCAAATTGAAGTTATGAGGTATACACGATTCTTCATCCCACAGTACTAAACGTCCACTTTTTCGATAGATTCAACTGGCAATGCTGAAAATACGGTACAGGGCTCTGTTATATCTGGACGGGGAGCACCCGGGGCAGGCATTCAGTTGCTGGGAGCACCCAGCAAGACAGCTTGAGGTGCAGTCACGCGGCCTCCAGGCAGCAGGGGTGACACCCTGTTTGGATCAGGATCACCCAATCATACCAGCGGGCTGGGATCACCCAGCAAACAGTCCCTGGCTCCGTGGGCACCAGAATCATCCAGCAAGGGACACAGAATTGCCACGCAGGGACTCTGCCTCAAACACATGGACAGGGGCAGATTTGCCACGCAGTGGATTTGCCATTGTGAAGAGCTCTGCAGGGGCAGGCCTCTGCCTTGAAAGCCATGTTGGCGCAGGGTGGAAGGAACAAACAGCAGGCAGGAGTCTCGACTGACAAGTGGGAAACCGCTCATCCCTTTTATTAGGATCATCACATGGTGGACACACATGACACCGCACAATCCCTTATCAGGGTCTCATCTGTTCTTAAAGGGGAGCACACCACATGTTCTACTAATATATTAATGCAGACATATATGCAGCGCTGGTCAATGGGCTGCCAGATCTCGGGACCCGGCCTGCCTCAGCCAAGCCAGGCTTTTACCGAGCCCCCAACTTTGCAGAGGGAAGCTGGTCGCTCAGCAATTCTGCTCTGTGCGCCTTTCCCCAGCCGTCATTCATTCGGGTCTGTTACATGTGCATCCTGAGAGCACACACACGCTGCTGTGAGCCCCCTCCCAGTCACACACTCACACGGAGAGATGTTGCTAGTTCAGGCTTCCCGGTCACTCTGCGCGGCCGGGACATGCCATTTTTATTTATAGGCATGCGGCGGAGCGAAACGTCACTCTGCTATGTGCTGAACCCTTAACGGGGCAGCACCACACTCCTCCTTTTCCATGAGGAGAACAACAAATAATACAACATAACAATACTTCAACTACCAATAACACTCCAAACCAAAACCCAGAACGTACCCCTTTAATGCCAACCACCCGGATCCTGGCACCAACTGTAGGACTCCCAGATGTTGCTCCAGACTCACGTGTCCAGTACATTGTCACTGAGGTGGACAGGTTTCCCTCGCCCTGTCCTCAGGGGGTGCCTCCTGCCCGCCTCCCGGAAAGGGACTCTGGCGCCAGGGCTCAGCCTGGCCCTGCGCCCTCCCGGATGGGAACTCCCTCGGCGGGGCTCGCTCTGGGCAGAGAGCTGGGGAGGGAGTCCACACCCTCGCCCTCATCCGGAACCTCCATCATGTCCTGGCTCTGGGTCACCTCCACTCGAGGTTCCCCCAGTTTCTTAAAGAAGCTGGCGTTACGGGTGACAGATGCAGTTCCATCCAAGGCCGTGACCAGCAGTTCCATCCGAGGGCGTGCCCATCGACCCCTTCACCGCCACCACGTCCAGCGGCCCTGGCTCATATGTCAATGACAGCTTCCTATGTGAGTGCCTGTTTCTTACCGGCACCTCATCCCCGGGGGCAAACTGCTGGGGCCTGAGTCCCCTCCAGATGTTCTCCTGTTCTGTATGTAGCCTCCTGTCCATTTTCACCTACAGGTCATCGATCACCGCCGGCACCTTCTCACCCACCTCGGGCAGGAGTCCTCGTGGGCACCTCTTGAACAGAGCTTCCACCGGCACCACCCCTGTAGATGTATGCGGGGTGGCCCGATATACATGCAAGAATTGATACAGCGCCCTCTGCAGGCATGCGCCCTGCCCCTGAGCAATGCGGAACACTTTGTTTAGGGTCCTCATCATCCTTTCCGCCTCCCTGTTCGCCCTGAGCCAAACAGGGTCACCTTCCTGTGGTGGATGCCATAGTCCTCCATCAGCTTGACGAAGCTCTGGAAAGGTGCTCTGTTATCAGAGCGCAGCACCTTGGGGAGTCCATCAGCGGCAAAGATCTTCTCCATCGCCACCACCACGTTCTCAAAGGCGACTGACTCAACAAACTCCACCTCCGAGTATCTGGACCACTCGTCCACCACGACCAGGAAGTGTGTGTCGCGGGTCGTGGAGCCAAAGTCCGCATGAACCACCTCCGTTGGGGTCATGCCACGAGGCATGGTTTCAATAACTGGCTCCCGTTGGGCTGGGGAGGCCGCCTGACACCACACGCACGATGCGACAAACTCTTCAACTCGCCTCCCCAATTCGGGAAACCAGACCTTCTGGCGTAACCCGACTTTTGTTTGGGCAGCATCTTGATGTCCCTGGTGGGCCAACTCAATGACCGGATGTATCTTCACCTGTGGCACCACGATCTGGTCACCCCTGAGTAGAACACCATTTCCAGAGAACGTCAGCTCGTCCCTCACCTTCCACAGCTGTTCGAGGGTGACTTTGGCCTCCTGTGACCGTAGCAAGAGATTGTCCAGCATTACCTTCCACGACCCTTGTTGAATCACTGACTTCAGAATGAGCAAGCATTCGTCCTGGGCTGCCACTGCTTCTAGGTCTGCCAGCTGCACTGAGTTGGGAGTCGCCGCTTCCACCACTAGTTGCACACGGGCATCCGCCTCTTCTGCACAAGTATCCTCACAATCATGGCGAGATAAGTAATCGGTTTCATTGTTGCTCCCAGGCCTGTAGACCAGCGAGACCCCATATTCCAGTAGTGCCAACATCCATCGCTGAATCCTCACAGGGGGCTTTGAGGACGAGCCTGCCAGGATGGGCAGCAGGGGCTTATGGTCCATTACCACTGTCACTGGCCTCCCCAGGATGTATAGTCTGAAATGCCGACAGCCCCACAGGAACGCCAGGGCCTCCCGCTCAATCTGGCAGTAGCGTTGCTCGGTCTCCGAGAGGGCTTTGCTTGTGTACGCCACTGGCAGGATCCCTGAACTGGCGTCAATTTGGGTTAGAACTGCCCCCAGGCCAAACGGGCTAGCGTCCACCACAATCTTTGACTGCAAGGCTGGGTCGAAGAAGGCCATGGTGTCTTCAGCTGTGAGGGCACTCTTGATGTCTTCGAATACCGCCTGTTCCAGCATCCCTCACTGCCAGGTGGTGTCCTTCTTTGTGAGGGCTCGCAATGGCTCCGACCGAGCGGCCAAGTTCCTGAGGAAGTGGCCCCAGTATGTGACCATGCCCAGAAAACTCTGCACCTCTGACACATTCTCTGGCGGTCGTGCTTCCTTGATGTCCTTAACCTTGCGGGGATCAGGTGACACGCCACCCTCTTTGAACACAAACTCAAATAATTCAATGGATGTCCTGAGGAACTCGCACTTGTCACGGTGCAGAGTCAGACCCAGTGACTGGAGCCGCTCAAACGTCTTGGCCAGCTTCCGTAGATGCTCCGCTTCCGACTTGGCGAAGACCAGGATGTCATCACTTATATTGAGAACGCCATCCAGGTCCGCCAGGTTGCCACATATAATGTTTTGAAGCACTTCCACAGCCGATGACACCCCAAAGCTCAGTCTTTTGTACCGGTACAAATTCTGATGTGTGGTGATGTACCTTCATTCGGGGTGCAGCACGACCTGGTAGTATCCGGTCCTTAAGTCTAGTTTGGAAAAGAAGCGGGCATAGTGATCGGCCAGACTACACCAGCCACCCGCTTTCCCCACCACCGGCGCTCCGCAGGGTGGGGCAGGTCATACCCACACTTTAGGCACAACTCTCCTGACCTTCAACCCCGATCATGGATGTTGCATCCTGATCTTCTGGCGCCTCTGCCACCCATGCCACTGCCTATCGCACACACTTCTTCCGCTTTGCCATACCGCATCCCGACCTCCATCCTGGATGCCCTCACTTTAGTGACTTCCTGGCATCGTCCCAACTCAAGGATGCATGGCAGGGTGATGCCTGGCTCCCGCTGTACCTGTCGGTGTAGCTTGCCAGACGCACACCCCTGGATCATCTGGTCCCTGACCATCGTGTCAGGGTTGTGCCAGGTTCATGTTACTGACAGCCAGCGCAGTCGGCCATAGAAATTGTCCAGAGTTTCATCGTCCTTCTGACGGGTAGACCTCATCATGAACTGCTTATAGTCCACATTTGCCAGCGGCAGGAAGTAATTGTGAAGTGCAGCCTTAGCTGCATCGTATGAGGTGTCCGCCGGTTGAAGAGATTCAAAGACGTTGTGCACCGCAGACCCAGCAGAGTATAAGAGGATTGCCAGCTTACTGTCATCGTTAGTTTCCATAGTGGCCCGAAAGTACATGACCAGCCGATCTATCCACCTTTTCCATCAGGGCCCCCAGGCTAGATGGGGCACCCGAGATGTCAAACTTAGGGATTGTTTGCAACGGCCCTGGTGGTCTCATTGGGGGCATCACTTGGGGCACAGGGGCCGGAGGTCCAGGCAGAGGCGCTCCTTGGTCAGCCTGATCGTTCATGGCTATGAGCGCACAGGCACCCCACCCAAATTACAGGTGGGGCCGCAACTCACTCACCCTTCTGGCGATGTGGGCTTCTCACCCCTTGAGACAGGGCAACACCAGGTCACTGGATCCTCGACTGACAATGAAAAATGGTGAAAAAAACTGAAGACATACAGAGTCGCAACAGGAAGATGCAGTTGCCACAGGAATAGGCCAGCCAGGCCACAGGAATCAGCCAGTGGTCCCCTGTGGGTGGGCACAGGGAAAACAACAAAGGAATAGCAGGCCTCCCGGGCTCCTCACCTCAAACTCGATGAAAACGGATGAAAAAAACACATCATGTGCAAGTAGCAGCTGTCCGCTGCTAAAGTGTCCACAAATTGGGCTTTGATGGCTCACAGCCACCCTAAAATCGAGCCGCGGCCATCCGGGGCCCTTTGTGTAAAATGTCAGCCAGCCGCGTGGTCTGCAGCCCCTTGCGCGACATTTTGAACAGTGAAATCACGATTAAAAAAATAATTCAGTGCTGTGCAGTTGCAGATCCCGACTCGTTGCCACTGTTACATATGCATCCTGAGCGCACACACACGCTGCCATGAGCCCCCTCTCAGTCACACTCTCACACTGAGAGATGTTGCTAGTTCAGGCTCCCTGGTTGCTCTGAGCGGCCTGGATGCGCCCTGTTTATTTATAGGCACGGCCGGGGCACACCGTCACTCAGCCGCATGCTGAACCCTTAAAGGGGCAGCACCACAGTTCCCTTGGTCTATTTGCTCAGCCCGTTTTTTTCCTTCTGGCCTGAAAGGGACACCGCAGGAATCAATTAGCCATGACTTTCACTGGGGTGGGGGCCATCACTGTTGAAAGTGGCTTTCTACGTGCTGGGCACACTATTGTTTTCCAAATGTGCATTTTACACTTTCATAGGGAAAAAAGTCATTTCCAAACTCAAAAATGCTGCTTGCATTCACAAGTTCACTAGTTTTCTTTGAAATGTGTTTTTTTTTGTCAGGCTACCACGCAAATACTCTGTAATTTGTGTGCCCCTTCCTTTGTGTTTTATGACAGGTTATATTTATAAAGATGTTATATGCTTGTCAGATTGGTTAATCACAAATAAATGCGTCTGTTGTGCCGACAGCAGTTATTAGGATAATAAACTGTGAGTACTTAGGTGCCAACTTTTCATTTTCACTACAGGGGCAGAAATACCCCCACGTCTGCCCTGAATTTAAACAAGCGATCACCCCAAACCAAACACATTTTATAGCACTTGTTTTTTTATAAGGAATTGCAACAAGTCATAAATCAACCAGTTTTCAATATATAACATCTCAGCAAAGGTAATAAAAATCACTGCATTACCAACAATACTTTGGGAGCACCACTGCCATAGAAGTGATTTAAAGTGGAATTGATGTACAATGTGGAGTTTGCAAAAAGAAGCAGCATGAAAGAAATTGCACCATTTTTTAAACTATTATTTAGAACAGTTCCATTGAGCGGAGTCCAACTGCCAGTTCCACCTCCTAGGAACTCCGTCCCCTCCTCCGAACCCCATCCCCCACCCGGCACTTGTGGGATCCCCCTTTAAATGTACTCCATTTCCACCACTGCATATATCTATCAGAGTTTCTTCTGCCAAGCAGATCTAGTCAACCTACCCCTTTGCCTTCTGCTATATACCGACCCACACTCTTGATTTCAATATTGGCTTGCTGATATGCGGGCAATACGTGAAAACGGCCTCTGGGATGCAGGGCCGGCGCTAGGCGTGTGCAGCATGTGCGGCTGCACTTGCCCCGTGCCTATGGTGCCGTTGACTCCCTCTTGCAGGCTGAAGCGTGGGCCGTGTGCTCAGAGTACCTAGGCTCACGGGCGGCACAGGCTGCAGCCCGCATGATGAAGGGGAAGCTTGCCGGAATATCTTTTTCAAAAGTGGATGTTCTCCTTCGGGGTTTCTCCAGTGAGGCAACTTGTCACCTGTCAACCTCCTGCTGCGACTCTGGAGAGACAAATGCCCCCCCCCCTCCAATCTCCCCTACAGGCGCTGGGGGCCTCATAGGCACTGCTGATCAATTTCTTTCTTAAAGCAGAGCGTTTAAAGTGGGTGCAATTTACTATTGATGGCCTATTTAAGAGAGCATTTTTGTGTTAATAACTGCAAAGGGGCATTTTTATTTTGAAAGCACATGCAAAGCAGCAGTTAGCTGCCAAACATCTGTGCCTTACTGCAGCACAAATACACATGTTGCACAAAACCGTTTTTAGCTATTTTTCTTATTTTCACATGTTTATATTTTCCAAGCCAAAGAGACTTTAAGTAGAATGCAACATTTTCCTCACATTATGCATTATGCATGAAGCCTGCAAATGAGCTGTACAGGAGGGCGGACTGTCCTCTGACGGGCCCATAGGTCAGAGCTCACCCTCTAGTACCTGTAAGACAAGATAGCTGCACCTAGAGGAGGTTGGGGTGCAGGATTCTCTTCCTCTGACACAACGGAGAAACAAACGGTAATCAACAGAGTCACGATCGCCTGTCTCGCTTCAACTCCCAAATTCTTCATTCAGACAGCAACGTTTATGGGCAAAATTCATCATCATTTGACGTGCAAAACTCATAAGTTTGTCATGCAATTCTATTGGTCGAAAAGGTAATTTAAGTATAGGTGATATATCTGTATATGGTAACAGAGCATGCGGATTGAATAACTCTTATCGGGTGGGCGTCTACGCCCATCCCACTACATCACTCGTGATAGACGTCACTACAACTACGACGTCTTATTGGTTCTACAAGCTATAGGACCCTAGATTATTTGGTCCATTGTGACTGGGTGGGTTATACCCCTAGGCATAAATCTCCACTTTAATTAGCAGCATGCAGAATGGACACCCAGATGCGGAGTGCCCCAAGATTCACCCTGCCTCCCTTCCATCAATCAGTACCTTTAGGGCAATGTGTCAATTAGTTGGCTGATGATGGTCTCGAAACTGTAGCTTCTTATCAGGAAAAGTTATGGCATCCTGGGTTCGGGGTGACATCAGACGTTGGTACCTCTTTGCCCTTGGCTGGTCACGTGTCTGTTCACTGTGAATCTGCTTCATTTTCCCTCTTTTCGTGTATTTAATTCTTCCATAGCCTTGCCACCTGCCTGGGGCCTCCTTATCACGACCTTCACTGGCTGGCTGGTAGGCTCTGAAGTTTCGATTCTCCGAGGTTGCTGCTCTCCTCCCTTCCTTGGGTTGACCTTGAATTCCCAGGCATGAGCTACTTCTTACTGAGTTTCGATTCCGCGCTTTCCTTTGGCTTTGGCTGGAATATGAATCTTGGCCTTGTTAGTCCTTTGCCACATGGGCTTAATTCTGCTTTACAAAATGGAGTCGCACTGTATAGTGTGCTTCATTGAAGTAGATATATGATTGGCGCTTGCCGCTCTAAGCTTCTACTAAGCATTGCAAGCAGTACCGTTTACTTAGCTTCTTGCGTTCCGAGCCTATTTACATGCATTCAGTCAGTTGCACAATTCGATCCTGGTTAGGTTCTTTGTGCTGCAACGTTTTTTTTTCTTATACGCCTATCATATCATTATTCTTTACATTTCGTCCTTGGGTATCATCTTTTGCTTGTCGTTTTATGGTTATCTGTACGTCACGTATGGGCTCTTATGTCATCACCAGTTGCCTTCCATTAAGGCTCTGTGTGTCTCTTCGGGGACAGTCTGTAAGTAGTCTTCATTTCGTGTCAGCTGCTGGTATGGTTGTCTGAGAGGGTACCGTGCAGCCCATGGCTGTCTGGTTATAGGCATTTCAGCCGGTATTGCTCTTCTGATGGGCACCGGGCATGGGCCCAGTATAGCTCTCTGTTGGTTCAATTGCTCCTCGTACGTCACGTATTTTGGCGAGTACGTTCCTGGCACCTCGAAATGGTGGGAAGGGGTGCAGGCCATGTCTGGGACCTCCTCTACAGAGCCATGAATATTTACCAAGAATGTGACAAGAGTGGTTGTCATCCTGGAGACTGGAGGGGATATTTTCTCTGGTTCTGGCCATGTACTGATTTTCAGGACACAAGTCGATACATGTGAGTGGGCAGCGTCAGCCCACTTTATTTAGCGGTTGGACGCAACCCCGGTTCTGTGTTTTTGAGGCCAGCATTTAAAAAAAGTGCCTGCTCAAGTGTTCAGCTACTAGGATTTCACACCAGGTTGTCATGTTTCCAATGCAGACACTTACCCACAAGAACATATACAAGTGTCATTAAAGCGCATTTCTCATGTTTGGATTTTTTTTATTTTTTTATATTTCATTATAAATTGTAAATTGTTGGGCTTAAAAGGTGGGCACCTTTTATACTTTGCTAGGGTAGTTATTGGAAATTCTCCTATCAGATTATTTATATATATATATTTTTTTTTTTTTTTTACCAGGTTTTTCGCTGCTGCCCACATAGGTGGTGGTCACTGTCTTGTTATGTCACTTCCTGTGATGTCACTTCCTGTGATGTTATCAAATGTAAATTAAGGGGCCTGCACTTCATTTTTCCTGCACTTGGCGCCGCAAATCCTAGGGTTGGTCCTGCTGGCATGAAGCTATACCATTACCATCCCTTTGGAGAACAAATTATTTTAATCGACAGTCTGATTTAAAAGCAGTTATTTTACCCATGCTGCCTTGCGAACAAGCGCTTAAACATCTTATTGTGGCTAAAGGGTAGAACATTCACACTATGGACTAATGTAGTCAAACAAAAATGCGTCCCACGCCACCTTGCACCATTCCCACAGCCATGCCCTGTGACGCAGATAACATCTCCTGCATAACCGAGTCATCCAGTGACAGTGCGTGATCTTGGAGACAGTCGTGTAAATAAAATACACTTAGGGTTTGGGTTTAACCCTCTGACAGCTCTTATGAGCTGTTGTCCTTTGGACATATATAGAGAGGGAGGGGAACTCTGGGCCTCCTCCCCAATCATTTTATTTTTGAGTTCGACAGTTTGGGGCCTGGGATGTTGAGGGGTGCAGTCAAAGTGATGTTTGAAAGCAACGCATCGCCTTCCGCTCTGGTGCACATAGCCGAGGCAGCCTTCCTGCCACAGGAAACTGGAGCCCCCATTAAGATTATAATCCACGCTGGAGGAAGGTGGGCGGCCTGGGAACCCAGAACAGGCTGCTTATCGATGCATTTCAGCCGAGTTCACAAAGACCCCTCACATGCAATCTCGTGGAAATGTCCACTGGGGAGGTGAGAGGCGCGGGAAAGGAAAGGTGAAGGCTCCATAGACCTGTGTTCACATTCCAAACGCACGACAACCCAACAACACTGCGCACAATGCTCACGCATGAGACTTAAGAACGACGTTCTGACAGAAAACACCCGTGTGGCGCTGAAGAATATCAAACAGTCTATCTCCCGCCTACGATAGGGCGGTTGTTTTGTCAACAAAACTGCCATGAAAAAGTCAATGCTTTTTGACAGTGTGTTTTTAGGTCTAGAGAGGAGTGACCTCTTCACTGCACAAGACCTTTCCCATCTAGCCCTGTATTTCCCAAACTCCCACTCTCATGACCCCATAACCTCAACTACCCACATCGGAAAGCACTCCAAGACTGCGGTGATAAGGAGCAGTGGCGTCGCTACGGGGGAGGGTGGGTGGGGGGTAGGAGAGGGGGTCAGGGCTCCCCCTGTGAAGCCCCGTGCCCCTCCTAGTGCCCCCCATCTAAGACGAGCAGTGACCATGTTCTCCCCCTACTTTTGTCTGTGCCCCCCTACTTTTGTCTTTGGCCCCCTCTGTGCCCCTCCTAAATTTGATTCCTGGCTATACGCCACTGATAAGGCGTGATACAGGAATCCCCAATGGATTATTAATTTGACAAACTATAATTTGTCACACAAAAAGCAGTCCACTCTCCTCTTGCTCCTAAGGCTAAAAACGGACCCTTCCCCTTCACTAGTGTCAAAAAAGTTACACCCTATCAACAAACGGCATCTGAATGACTGCGTCATAGATGCGCATATTCAGATGTTCTGGTTCACACCTGTTCCACAATTGCACGAACGAGAGGGTGTTTCTGTGCATTTTTGAAATCACACCCCAAATTCACAAACAGGAATGCACTTTTTAAAATGTGTAGAAAACAGGAGCATTCCCCAGATCCAGTTTGAGCGGGCACAGGGGAATGCGCAATGTATTAGAGGATCATGTACCAGATTACAGAAGCTTTGCACTGGTGCAAGTGCAAAGTTTGCACGGTATTAGCACTAGGGCAAAGTTAGCATTATTTCTAAAAACACTTGCAAGTTTTAGAAAACCATTGCACCATGAAAAGTGCATTTTGGCATGTTATAAGCAGTAGGGGACAAATTGCCCTAGTGCAAAAAAGATACATTTTCATTGTATTTTTGCACCAAGGTATCATGGTGCCCATTTTCTAATATTTGCAAGTGTTTTTAGAAATAGTGCAACGTTTGCCCCTCTGCTAGTACCGTGCAAACTTTGCACTTGCACCAGTGCAAAGCTTCTGTAATCTGGCACCATTTCTGTTCCTTTTATGGTTATTTATTAAATCGAACATCAGCTGCACGACACTCTGCGGTCCCACAGATAAAAATGCTTATTTGTTTTGCCGACATTTCACAATGACAGACCCTTTGCCTGCCTCTGACTGTGAAATGCACTCCAAGCACCCACATGGGTTTTGATTGATTGATAGGGGAACAGGGGAGAACAAAACAACGATCTTACTAGGACCAGTGACATTGAGAACGCGCAAGTGCATAGGAGAGGGGGGAGGGGAAAAGTGCATGGAAGGGGGAGAGGTGGAAAGTGCGAAGCAGAGGAGAAACAGATAAATAACAATAAATAAATAATAAAGGCAACAAACAGTGGTAATGCAGCCAGCAATTTGCAAGTGTTAGGTTTAAGGCAGCAGACAAGGTAGGTCTGATAAGTGCAGGAAGAAAAAAGGGGGGCTGTATGGGTACAGATACAGACCCCAGTGCAAGGGGTGGACCGGAGGCAGTGCAGGAGGGTGGCAGGATGAGCAGGTACCTGGGCCCAAAGGACAGAGGGTGGCCAGGTGCATGGTGCCAAGAGAGAACAGATCAGCAGGGGAGAGGGGGAGCGAAGGCAGAAGAAAAGAGGAAGGTCTTGAGGTGCTTCCGGAACTGGAGATGGTTCTCCTCAAGTTTTGGAGTGGCAAGGAGACGGTTCCAGAGGAAGGCCCCAGCCAAAGACAGAGATCTACCCCAGCTCATTTCTGACCCAGAGGGAGTTGAGGGTGATGAGTGCCTGTTTAGCTCCCGACACTAATGTGTAAAGGGAGGCTGGCCAATGCATTTTTTGCACTGGCGCACAGCCCCCGTAAAAATGCGCAGATATTGTTTATGAATAAGGCATGCAAATAAAAACAACGCATCCTCTATTCTCTTTTAGTTCTGGCTAATATGTGGCACTGTAAGCACTGCCTGTAAGCCAAACCTATTGGCATCAAAGGTGAAGATAGGCAAGACATGAGGAAGGACACACAGCCTGTGGGTGTTGTTTAGATCGTTGCTCATCCATTGAAAGCCATGCTAGACTCTGTCGCCATTCTAACCCAAAACCGTCAGCCACCGCACCGAAAAAAACACCCCTGAGACCTCTGAGCTAGCTCTGTGCTCTTAAAGGAGTGTCAATGTTATTTCTAAGATGTCTTCTGAAAGATAATGGCTTAATTGCAGCTGTAAACCAGCTCCTGGTGTAATGAAAATATCTCAATCAAGTGTGCAATGAACAACACTAAAGGTTTATGGTGGGAAGGTTTTGAATTAAACTTGCTCTGGCATTGCTCTGGGCAACCCTCCAGATCACCATGTTTCAGCTTGCCAAGCCAATACAGAAGGGAAACCACCATATGCAAATCAAGCTTGGTCCCATCCCAAATGGAGCAGTTCAGGCCAAATTGCTAGGTCATATCCCTTTTGCACAAAACCACAAGCATCCCTAGAAATGTTTCAGCCTCACTAGACCTTACCAGTGGGTCCACCTTGGACAGCTAGGAACAGCAGAATCAGGATCCACGTCTGGGAGTACACCTCTCACTCGGAGGCGGGGTGAGTGTTCCTTTAGTCATTTGATTTATAAGAAGTATGTGTGTCCTTCCATCTGTTCCTTGCACCAAATTCCTGTTAAAACATGCGTTGGCAAAGCCAACTGTTTTGGCTCTTGAATAGGGATTAGATAGGCCTTTTCTAGGCCCTCCCATGACATGACAAGGTACTAACACGATTTGTCAGCTGTTGTCATTTTATGGCTAGATAGTACCATTACGGCTATGCTCAGAAAATGCCTATCCAATGCCTACACAAAAGACAAAACTGTTGGTTTTGCAAATGTGTGTTTTACTTGCGCAACCTTTTGTTAATTGAACCCATAATGTCAAGTAATGGCAACTTGCTTTCTGCAATTTCACGTGTGAAGACTTTCTTTCAAAAGCTCCATGGGATGACTTGCATACCAGCAGCAGGATAGGGAAGCTTGACAGATTCAATTATATTCAGAGCATTAATCTGGCTGGACCTCTCAGCTATGCTTATCGTCACCAATCCTATTCAATATTTATTTATTTATTTATCTTATTTATCATTGTATTGTTGCTGCCTATTCCCTTTGGGTCCTTGCTGCTTCATATAATACTATAAGCACACCAAATGAGTCAACTAAAATAATATGAACATTACATTTTTATATTGGTTTTCATGACACATTCTTCCTGCTTCTGAACAATGTATTAATAGGTGTTGTTGCCCAATTTAGTGGTACACCACATGCTTGGAATGGCCAGTGAAACCATAGCACAATGTTTGAAAGGACCAGCCCAACCTGCCAGTGAGGACCGCTGTTGCAGGGCAAAGTGGGCTGGCTTGACGACTTAGTGCACTTTGCTCAATGTTACTAGACCAACGTGCTTCCCAAAAATGTAGCCCAAGCTGCAACTTCCTGAATTGCGGTTTGCAATTGGGGCCCTTTTTTCCCATTGGTGCACAGTGCCTTTTTGTTCCCCTCAGTCCTTAGTAGTCAACCTATCACCCTTAGAGGAAAGAAGGGTGGAGTCTGCCATGCTGGGATTGAAAGGTGTGTCCTGCAGGCTGGAACTGTGAGCACATAATCCATGGAGCTATCTCACTGGCAAGAGTTTGGATCCCCGGCACAGTGCTGAAATGAATATTAGTACTCTCATTGGAGCGTTGGAAAGCTGGGAGACAATCAGGGTCCAGGGCTTCTGGGCAATGTGACCTGGTGTATCCAATGATCCTGAGGCTCGTAGGATTCCATGCCCCACCAGCATGCTGACACTGTTCCTGCTACCCGTTACCTGTGTCTGCCCTCCACGCTTCTCTCCTGGGCCTGTTCCGTCTTGGCTCCTCCTTCTGATGGCACAGCACGCCCTCCGGCTCCTTCCCACACGTGAGCCGGCACACACCAGCGACACTGAAAACGGCCTCACCCAGAAACCAGCTTCTGAGTGCCCAGCTTTATTTTACTTGTTTGCTTTTCTTGCTCGAATGCTGGCTGCTAATAACCTTATTGCCCGTCCCTTCCCTCGGACACTTCCAGGCACATGAGACGCTATTTTCCCCAGGGCAGTGGGCAATAATGGTTAATAATCTTTCTAATAGAACCATTGTGCAGAGATAAAATGTGTACACCTTGCCAACAGTGGCGTTGCTAGGTTTGTAAAAGATCCGGGGCTAGAGCCTCTGGCAAGTTTAGACGACCACACAAGTTAACTACTCTATGGGCCCCATTATGAATCTGGCGGTAGTCGTGCCAGTAAATACCGGCACGGCTGCCGCCGGAGTAGTGAATTTAACGGCACCCAGCAATGGGGACTTACCAGGGCATTACAGCCCTGGCAGACCCGATAATTCCCCATTGCCGGGTGCCGGTAATTATTACTCCCCATTCCCATTTGAGTCCCATTGGACTCCGTGGGAATGGGGAAGCTGGTTGCACTGGCACTGATGCATCCGTCGAGGTCTGCTCGCGGGTGCCGGTACGCCCTGCAGGTCAGACATGATGGGCGGTAAGGCACCCGCGAGCAGAACTCGTAGTTTGCTGGTCCAGTAACAACGGTACCAGCAAGCTTACCGGTACCGTTGTTACTTGACCGGCAACCTTATAAGGAGGCCCTATATCTACTAAGTTAACTAGTCATATTAACGCACGTGCCGCACTTTTGAGCGTTAATATTGCATAGTATACTGCTCATATCCATTTGGAGTACTTTTGAGAGCTTTCTTCTCTGGATCTCTTGCAGAGACTAACATATGACAAGTTAACTAGTCTATATCTACTAAGTTAACTAGTCGTATGAACGCACGTGTCGTTCTTTTGAGCGTTAATATTGCATCGTATACTGCTCATACCCATTTGGAGTACTGTTGAGAGCTTTCTTCTCTGGATGTCTTGCAGAGACTAACATTTGACATGTTAACTAGTCTATATCTACTTAGTTAACTAGTCATATAAACGCATGCGGCGCACTTTCGTGCGTTAATATTGCATAGTATACTACTGCTCATACTCATTTGGAGTGTTGTTGAGAGCTTCCCTCTCTGGATCTCTTGCAGAGAGTAACATATGACAAGTTAACTAGTCTATGGGCCTCATTACACGGTAGGCGGTAGCTATGGCGCTATTAGCGCCATGGCTACTCCCTTACCGCATTCCGGGTCCGTGTTCCCGGAATAGGGACTTATCGGGTCATTCCGACCTTGGAGGACCCGGTAAGTCCCCATTCCGGGAACCATTCCCCATTCCCATTTGAGCCCCCATAGGGCTTAATGGGAATGGGGATGGAGCTAATAACGGGCCAGCTCTGAAGTCCCTCAACGGGTCCCTTCCATAACGCCTGGTAAAACCAGGCGTTAGGGGAGGAACCCCCTAAGGGACCTCGTAGTAGGGCGGTAAGGGATTACCGGCACCGGTGCCCTTACCAGTGCCGGTAATCCCTTACCGCCTACTGTGTAATGAGGCCCTATATCTACTAATTTATCTAGTCATATGAACGCACGCATCACACCTTTGTGCGTTAATATTTCATAGTATACTGCTTATACCCATTTGGAGTACTGTTGAGAGCTTTCTTCTCTGGATCTCCTGCAGGGACTATCATATGACATGGGCACATAGTTTAAAGACACATTTTTCTGAATTTGAGCTTTGCCCTTACTACCTCCCGCTCTCACTCGATCTAGATTTCCACGCTGGGGCTATGTCATAAACCTGTGGAAGTGATAAGAACACTCAGTGTGCTTGTGCATTGGATCTCTCTCTGGAACAACAAATAGCTGCAAGTAACCATTATGAAGTTTCTAAAGGTAAAGACTCAGAAAGGTCTCCATCCATCCATAACTCTGCTTCCTTAGCCATGTCCTAGCGACCACAGAAGCCAACCTATATTTTTTGTCAATTGTACAATGGCTTGTATTTGCCCCTATTCAAATATATGATTTATCGGTATACAGTGATTATAATGGAATGCAAATAAGGAATAACTTTAATAACAAAAAAAATAAAGAATAAATGTCTAATCTTTGGTTAAAAGTATATATAGGGTGAGGTAAGGGATTAAAAAGGGTGGGGCATTTGGAGTGATTAATCAAGCTAGGGAAACGGTGGGCTTGCGGGCCGGACCCCCTAATTAAAAAGAGAAAAACATTCAACATGTTTTCGTTACTTAAAATGAGTTTTTAAAGTTTTCGTTATTATGGCATTCGTTATAATCACATGGAACCGAGTCAGCGGCTGCACCTAGTACAGGATGCAGAAACAAAATGTCTTCTGTCCCTTAATCAACACAGTTACATTGCACATGCACTAAGACACCCTGATGGGCTGCCATTGGTGAGCAGTTCTAGCTCCTGGTTACACACTTTCTGGCTCTCCAGATGTCTTGGACTCCACCTCCCAGTAGCTTTAGCTAGCACAGTCACTGGGAAGAATCGTAGGAGCTCAAGTCCAAACAAATGAACAAGCACCAAAGGAGCAGCCATGTTCTAGATGCCTGGTGTGAGCCCTCAGAGGATAACAGCATGGCGATAGACGGACTTAGCAAGCAGCAATAATAATACTCTATAACATGCCCCATTACGCCTATTGCAATTTATGCACTGCAGAGACCCCGGCGCGTCCACGTCACCGCTCCCCCCTCCATGTAATCACACTGAGGAAGCTGTGCATGGGTGACTTACCATGATGTCACGTGGATGTCCTTAAGCAGGCTGATGAACCTGTCCATCAGGGGGACGCACAGCGGCCCCAGCAGGTTGTCCCAGTTGGGCTGCATGTATTCTGAGGCCCTCCGCTGGGCGTCGCTCTCACAGCACAAATAATCGGCGCAGGGCGTGACGATGTAGGGAATGAAGTAGTAGTTGCCACTGGACGCCTGTAAGAAGAAGTAATAGGGCATGGGTGACGTTCCTACTGGCCAATGGCCTTGCATGTGGAGAGATCTACAACAGTGCATTGCAATCAACAAGACTGTTGCATTAAGATTCATTCTCAAACAGCAGGCTCACCAATCTGAAGGTACACATTCTCCAAAGAACATAAGTGTCTGGAGTCTCTCGGGAGGATAGCTCAGCAGCAACGTACTTGCCTTGGACACAAGACGTCACGTAGCAACACGGGTTCGATCCCGGGTCTGCGCTTAGAAACCTCTGGGTATTAAGCGCGTTATAAAAACCTATCATATCATATACTGTTCACCCTCACACAGGCTGCAAGGGGTGTCATTTGGAGGTCCCCTGGCAGCTCCTCGGATCCCCAAAGCGCTCCCCCCCTGCAACATCTGGCTCAGCGATTACAGGGCCCAGTACCCAGCCCTACAGATAAGGTGTGTATCAGCCACTTTAACTTCTTAAAGATAGGCAAATACTCCCAAAAAATAAACATAGAGAGTAAAAATACTCCCAACAAAAAAATGGGAAAAAAAGGAAACAGGCTCATAAGACCATTTACCCCTGCGTTAACTCTCACAGCTCCATGGATATGTCTGGACTACTAGTGCACGTAGTACCACAGGAAGAATCATTAATCCCCCTTTTCCAGGAAAATCATTCTTGCTCGCTTATAAAATACTCCCATTGGGAATTGGACTTACATTTTTACTCCCTAAAAAATCATTTTACTCCCAACTTTAAAAAATGGGGAGTAAAATACTCTGACTTGAAAATGTTATCTGGAGCACCAGCAGTACCAAACCAAAAGTAAAGGGTGCGATCATGAGCCCTATTTACTTTTCGCAATTTCCAGCACTTTCTGCCCTAGAACATCAGCATCTTAACATTTAGGCCCATATCCTAGATGTGGGCCCGAGTGGGTGCTGGAGCGCGGGCGGTGCATGGCGATCAGGCAGGAAGGTTTGAAAGATGGTGGCAGCAAGTGGGAGTATGAGGCTACACGTAACATATGGCAGACAGTATGCATATAAATTGAACATTTGCATTGGATAGAACTACTGAGGCTTTGAAGACCGTGCTTGACATTTATTTGCATCAACTACAAATGTGAGGGTTCTACGTCTTTTGATCTAAAGATGATGTAAATGATGGCAGCCTCTTTTATGGGAAGCATTTTATGGCAGCAGTTGGCATTTGAAGCCACGCATGGCATATGATTGTAGCAATTTACGGGAGGATAGCTCAGGGCAACACGCTCAGCTTGGAAGCAAGACGACGCTGAGCAACACAGGTTCGATCCGCGGGTCCGCGCTTAGAAACCTCTGGGTATTAAGAGCATTATAAAGAACCCATTACATTACATTACAACTAATTAGTGAGGCATTAACTACCGTTCGATGGAATTTCTGGACGATTTGATAGTGCACTTATTTTCTGGCAGCAACTGCACATAAGTGAATGCATATTGCATACAGAGACTTTTGCCCATGTATGAAGCCTTACTGGATCATTTGAGGCTACACTTGGCACATGATGGTGGTTATTGGCATGTGAGCCTGCACAGTGCGTATGGTGACTGTTCAGATGGATTTCTAAACCCTGACCTGGTGGGCAGAAGTTTAGGAGGCCACTCTAGTTGAGTGGAACAGGGGAACCTTCTGGACAAGCCAGACCAATCACGGTAGTTTAGCATGCGGTCAAGACTAAAGAGGGGTGAGAGTGATCGGAAGCCCACAAGGAGCGCACACAGTAAAACTCTGCAGAATTATCTTAGACAAGTGTATTTAAAAAATACACATACTTTTATTATAGGCCTTAATAATTAAACACAAATAAACCACAGTAATATGAAACAGTTACCACAAATGCCTTTCACTAATTAACATATATGCAGTTTCATTTCGCCGAATGTGGTAAAGGGGAAAACACAGCTACAACCTGGAAAAGAAGGGTAGGTTAACACGAATATAGCATTAGGCAGTTCTTCAGATTCAATCCCTAACTTCAGCAGTTCAGCCCTACGAAGTGGTGAGCCTTGTGTTCAAAAGTACAGTAGTGCGTTGAAAACGTGCGGTCGTTCATAATGAGAGAAAGCGTGCCCTCTATTCAAGGAGGGTCTACCCTTGCCTGCAGAGTGACTTTCGAGTTTCAGGAATAGCTAGGGAGCGCAGAGTAGCCCAGCTGAGGTGAATATCTTTTTAGAGATTCTCATGCATAAAGAACAATGGCTGTGCCAGGAGGCCATTGGTAAGTGATGCAAGTACTCACCGACCATAGACACAGTCCGGGCCAAACTTTGCCAGTCTCGGCCCGGTCGCTTGTAGGTTCAACCCCTGCAGTTGCACGTCGCTCCAGCTCTCAGCGGCTGCGGGAAGAGACCATCTTCCGTGGTGGGACAGTAGCCTTTTCTCATCTCTCAATGAAGAAAGGAGGACAGTTCCAAAGCAGTACGTCTCAAGGCACAGGGGGGCAGGCAGGCAAGGCTCCTACAATGACCGTCACCATAGCGGGGCGACACAGGGACTGCAAATGCTCACTGCATGGCACACTCTCTTAAATTGTGACCCGGAGGAGCTGGGACTACAAAGTTGAGTGGGAGAGGGCCCAGGACAACAAGATGGCGATTCCTTAATTCTCGAGTGTCAACTTGGGACAGCAATGCTCCTATGCAATAGCCTGGGTACAAACCGGTCAATTCACTAGATAGCCCAGGAACACTTCCAATGAGGCTCTTTGGGGGGGTTATCAGGAAGTGCCGAGAGAAGTTGTTCCCACTACTCCAAAGGGTCGAAGCATCCTTGCAGGCCTTCAGTGATCGATGCAAAAACAGGGGTCTGACGGGACAACAGGGTGACAAACCTTTCAGCACGTCTCTGGCAGCTCCATGGGTCTGCTTTAGTGTTTCAGGAAAATTGTCACCTTCTGTAGTTCAGAGTGAACTTCCGGTGATCGACCTGGAATAGATGTAGAGTCCCTTCTCTTATCCAAGATTTATTTTGTGCCAAAATCTGGGATAACCAATCGAAGATCTGCTCTCTTGAAAGCATGCCAAATGTGGACCAATCATGGTCCGCAGTGGTCCCAGTCATTCAGGTATACCAGACATACTGGCACCAGTAGTGTGGATTAGGACCAGACAGTCCCAATCCTCTTCCTGGGCACTAGCACACGTGACATGCATGGGCCTGCGAAAGTTGCGGCTTTTACAGGAGGCTGCATACTCAAATAAGGATTACTCAGGTCTGCTCGACATGGGGGAAGGCAAAGGGACAAAATGGCCAAAGGGCAGAACAAAAGACTTTGTGGCATGCCCATTTTCGGCACAGTCTTGTGCCAAATGTGGTAAATAAGATATGGTTAATTAAAAAGTAGTAAAAATACTTTAAAAGTAAACTGATGCTGCCACCAGTTCATCCTAGGCACACTTGTACAATCACCCAAAAATCCTTAGACGGTGTCTAGGGCCATAAAACAAAAGGACCCCTATGCGTGTACTGTTAGGTACTTGGCACATTGATAAAAAAGTTACCAAGAAATGGCAACATAGTCAAAGACTAAGGGAAACTTATTTTCCCAGTACTGACAGTCTGTAGGGCGTATCAGTTTCGCCATAACAGATGAGCTGTCCTTCACTGGAAAAAGTCATGTTAAGTTACCCAAACAAATGCTAAACCTTTGGGGGGGTCCATAAAGGAGTAAAAATTGCACCTAAGGGAAATCTTTCCTAACAGTGACCATAACATGAATATCGGTCATTGGATGTCTTATGAGGCAAATTCATGAGCTGAGCTGGCATGATAGCTCCTGCCTCTGCCCATTAAGACTTTAATAAGACTACATTTCAACTAATGTGGCAGCACCTAGAAATATGTTGTATTTTGCATATTAAGTCTATATCTAACTGGCATATGAATTATGGCAAGAGGCACTATTCAAATAAAAGTTAACATAACATATGCAACTGGACTGACATTTGAAGGCAGTGCCCCTGGGTATTTTGGTTTCTCGGTGAATAGTCATAAACCCACCAATGGAAATCCAAGGCAGCACCTTATTTAAAATATGATTGGTAACCATATTAGGCTTTTGTCTGCTTTGTAACTATCTTTTCTTTATGACTCATAGGCTTAGTTACATGTTTTTACATCTGAATCATCACTTCCTCTGATGTCTCTGGGGTCAAAGGTCTCATGATGCCATTAACTCTGATGTCATCACGCCAGTGAATTGACATCGCTTCGGACTGCCATCGACCTCTCCCCATGCACGCAACAGTGGTTGCATTCCATTCATTCAGCGGAATGGGGCTTCCCTGTGGCCCACTTAGGCAGATTGGAATCTCATATTATGTTGCCAGTCCACCAACGCATTTCTGCACAGCATTAGTCCAAATTAAATACTTAATAACATAGACGTCCTCAGTGGTGAGAATGTTGTCTCATTTTCCTTGCTGAATGTTACTTTTGTTTTGGCAACAAAATGTGACACGTGTATTTACATATAAATACATTTTCTTTGTTTATGCTTTAAAACAGTGACAGGGAAGCATTATTCATTTCCACTCCCTCTCTCTCTCTACTTCGTCACAGTCCTAACAGTATGCGGGCGTGTCATGACCATCAAACTGAGCCAACCCCTTACATGTAACATAACATGTTAGCCCATTCCACAGCTCTTCTGATATAAAACATCTGACCAACAACCCATACTGCTATAGATAATTTGTATTTTTTAAAGTTTTTCTTCAGCTCCCAATGCAATACCCTCATAGGAACATGAAGAGGCTCTTTGGCTGTTGATGTATTTTTGTTTTTATGGCTGGTCCTTTGCTGTGCAGGAAGATCCTGGAAGTCGGACACTCCATGCAGGGTTCACTGAGGTTCATGGATCTTGAGCTTCCTCCCACGGTGCTGTGCCAACTGAGGGTTCTTTCCGGTTTTAGGCTCTCACTCTATGTCAGGGGCAGCAGAGGACTGTTAGTGTGTTCCCCTGCCCATTGTCAGCGATCTCTTTTTAACATGACCATCCTGTCCCCATCCCTTAATCTACTAAAGGTGAGAGGCTAAAGCTAATGAGAGCTGTGGACCAAAACATTTTGCTCTAGGGTCTTGTTGGTGCTTTTTTGGAGTGATTTTTGTGTGTTTTACTTTGATTTCCAGTAAATATTTTGGCCTGGTTGGTGCCTTTTGGAGGGATGTGTGTGTTTTCCAATCTGTTTTTTGGCCTGGTTGGTGCTTTCTGGACGGATTTATCTGTCATTTTGCTTTGAGTTCTAATCTGTTTTTTGAGCTGGTCAGCAACTAGAGTGCCCTGTGGTTCTGTTCTAGTCCTTTATTTGTAGCTTGCTTTTTTCCTTTTCCCACCCAACCCCTTAGCAATTGGCTAATGTAGTCTGGTGTCCCTTTCCTTTTGTCTTGGCAGCCATCTCAGGCCGCTTCACTCTGCTTTTCCTGATTGTAATCTGTTGCCATCCTGCATAACAAACACTAGCTAAGGACCTTTAGGGCCTAGTTTAGGCTTTTTAGAGTGATTTGTGTGTGTTTTATTTTGATTTACTATTCGTTTTTTAGCCTGGTTGGTGCCTTTTGGAGGGATTTGTGTTTTCCAATCTGTTTTGTGGCCTGGTTGGTGGTTTCTTGAGGGATTTATCTGTGGTTTTACTTTGATTTGCAATCTGTTTTATGAGCTGGTCTGCAACTCGGGTGTCCTGTCTTTGTGTTCTAGTTATTTGTTTGTTTCTGGTTTTCTTCCTTTACCCACCCAACCCCTAAGCAATTGGCTCCTGCAGTCAGGTGTCCCTTTCCTTTTGTCTTCGCAGCCATCTCTCAATGCTTCCCTCTGCCTTTCCTCATTGTAATCCATAGCCATCCTGCACAACAACCACTTAGGGCCTGTTTGGTGCTTTTTGGAGGGATTTGTGTGTTTGACTTTGATTTCCGATCTGTTTTTTGGCCATGTTGGTGCCTATTGGGGGATTTGTATGTGTTTTCCAATCCGTTTTTTTGGCCTGATTGGTGGTTTTTGGAGGGATTTATCTGTGGTTGTACTTTGATTTCCAATCCATTTTTTTTATCTGGTTCACGACTAAAGTGCCATGTCTTTGTGTTCTAGTCCTTTGTTTGTTTCTGTTTTTTTTCCTTTCCCCACACAACCCTTTAGCAATTGGCTAAGTCACTCAGGTGTCCCTTTCCTTTTTTCTTGGCAGCCATCTCTCACTGCTTCCCTCTGCCTTCTCACATCCACCTTCATCCATTCCCTAATCCTCCTTGCCCACTCCCTCCTGCCCGCTCATTCAGTTCTCATTGGTCCGTGTCCGCCCCACATGAATGGAACACCTGCATTCCAGATGCCCTCCTAAGGTAGCCTTGCATGGGCAGCCATCTAAGAGCCAGAGGCAAAAGGCAGCTCTCTATAGTAGTTCCCATCCCCCGTTCATGCCTGTTTGTACCGGGAACCTGACAAAGCATCCTACTGCTACAACCAGGTAGGGTGGCAAGAGTAGGGAAATAAGCCATCACTGAGCCCCCAAAACCCTGCCACTATTGCAATATATTAAATTATCATTAAATTATTATCACAAGAATCTGCCTTTGTGTTGACTCTTTTTGAGCTCTGTGGTTTTGTTATTTTGTTGACTCTAGGCATTGCTTAAATCTTTCTGCACTCTATGTTATGTTATGTTATGTTATGTTATTTGGCATTTGTATAGCGCTTTATATATCATTGGTATGACCTCAAAGCACTGATAGGTTGAACGCCCTCTGGGACCATAGTCCAGGTCAGTATAGAGAGTGGTGAGATATAGGCCCTCATTACGGGTTTGGCGGTAGCCATGGAGCTATTAGCTCCATGTCTGCCACCAAACCAGCTCATTTACCGGGTTCCTGCAATGAGAAATAACCGGGTTATTCCAACATTGGAGGACCCGGTCATTCCCCCTTGCAGGAACCATTCCCCATTCCCATTTGAGCCCCCATAGGGCTCAATGGCAATGGGGGTGGAGGTAACAGCGTGCAGATTACAACTGGCCCGTTGTTACCTCCTTCTTCCCCTCGTGGGACCCGAAAAGCATGCCTGGTTTTACCAGGCGTGCGATCCGGGTCCCGCGATGGTTGTAATCAACCCTGTCGGAATGAAGGGGGTCGGTCCTGTACCGGCCCCCTTCATTCCGACACCGCACGGCTCGTAATGAGGTCCATAGTGTCGTAGGGTGCGTGGTTGCATCAGTTATGTGTGCAGCTGGTGGAGTTGCCTGGTGGTAGCTGCATCATAGCATTGGGTGCGTTGGTGGGGATATCAGTTGAATGCGTGCAGTCTGGTGGGTGGACACCTAGACTGGTTTCTGGCTGCGTTAGACTTGAAGGACGCTTATGTGGGCAGTTAGGCCGGTTTGTCATGGGATATAGCTACATTTTATTAGTGTGATGATGTGTTTGTGGGGTGGTGTTCTTATGTGAGCAGCTAGGCTGAATTTATCGAGGGGTATTGCTGTACTCTGATTGAGTGATGGTGTACAGTAGAGAGTAAGCCTAGTGATATGATATAATGGTTCATGCATAAAGCGCCTAAGCATAACGCGCTTCGAACCAAGTGGTGAGGCACTGACCAGGGAGGACATGGGAGGAACGGTACATGAGGACCGGGATGGCTGGGTACCTACGTGGTAGGGACAAACAGCAAGCATGCAGGGGCCCAGGTACAGATAGGACGGGGGTCGGGGGATACATAGCGACATCATGGGGAGCAGGAAGGCAGGGTACACAGTGACACACAGGCACAGTGGTGCACACAACGAGATCATGGGGACTAGAGGGGTGGGCGACACATAGGGATTTATGGGGGTGTTACGGGGTCAGGATGGAGGGGTACACAGTGACACACAGGCACAAAGGGGCACACAGAGACTGAGGGCTGGGGATATGGTGACAGGACGGAGGAGCTAGAGGGGTACATAACGGTGTGGGGAAGGGGGGCATGGAAAATAGCGACACGCGGGTGCAGTGGGGCATACAGCGGGAGGCTAGAGGGGAGGGGAACATAGAGACAGAGGGCTAGGTTTACAGTGTCAGGACGGAGGGGTTAGAGGGATACATAACAACGTGGGGAGGGGGGCAGAGAACAGAGCGACACATGGGCGCAGTGGGGCTTACAGCAACGTCATGGGTACTAGAGGGGAGGGCAATACAGATACACGTTGGGCTGGAGCGGATGGGGCATATAGTGGTGGTACTGGGCCGGATGGTACAAAGCAATCTCACAGTGATCCTGGGCGATATCCTGGGGATCCAGGGTGGAGGCACAGAGTGACGGCACAGGCCAAATGGGCTGGGGGTCCCAATTCGGGATGCATGATGATCCAGGGTGATCCATTATTCTGTATTAAGGGATAGGGTTGTCTATGGCTGAATCAATGTTCGTGTTCATTGAAGGCATGGTTGGGTCACATAGTGTTTAGTCTTTCGGTGTCTAGGAAATTCAATCAATTCTTAGGGTTGAGGATGGTGTTATGGAAAGAGACACATTTTTAGTACTTTGCGGAATGTCATGTAGTCTATGGTTTTCTTTCTGTGTTAACTCCAGACATTGTTTAAATCTTGCTGTGTTCTATGGTTTTACTTACTGTGTTGGCTCCAGGCAATGTTTAAATCTTGCTGAGCTCTATGGTTTTGTTACTGTGCTGACTCCAGGCATTGGTTAAATCTTGGTTAAATCTTGCTGTGCTCTATAGTTTTGAAGGTGGAGTTAGGATCTTGCCATTCCCCCCGCCCCCCATCAAGTTCATGACAAGACGGAAGGCCAGAAAACACCACAACCACCCATTCTATTTCGGACGAATTTCAAATGCACCAATGATCGATAAATACACTGAGAGGTATCTCCTCAGCCAGCCATACTGACCAGTTGCAGTACAAATCTATCCATGCGTGAATGAAGAGCCGCAAGCCATGGTCAGAGACACCTATATGGACAGCGTGGACTAAGCACCAAGAAGCCATGTTGCTGACGTCTTTAGAGGCTCCACAACATAGCAGCGTTAGACATGAAGCACACGTGCAATCCGCACTTCATGACACTAACACACACTCAAATACATGAAGAACACAAGACTGCAGTTCTATAGTTAGAGGACAGATACATACATATACTGTCATTGCTTTTATTATTTTTGCCATTAGCCAAATGCAGTAAGTTAGAAACCGCAAGGCTCAAGAGATCCTGAGCAAAGCTTACAGATGCTTAAACGTGAAAAACCCTAGGGAACTGCAGGAGCACCTATGGGACCTGACAGAGCCAAGTGTGACTAATCTATGCAGAATATAGTATAGCGTGGACAATTTAGAAACTGCATTATAAGGTTTGGGAAAATTACAGCAGGCCTCGACCACTGAGTAAGGGACGAGCTGAGCTGATTCAGACTGGACAGAGAGTAAGACATGTGGGACAGGACCCGCAGCCAAGGTCAAGAGATACGGAAGACATTCCAGCCCCCAGAGAACAAAGGAACCAGCTACAGAAAAGGGAATAAATCCTCATAATTCAGTACTGTGGAGCTCAATTTCGTGGTCTCCAAACACGTGACGCAGCTGAATCAGACATTGGACAGTGATCGACAGTGAGAAAGGAGAGCCGATCCCAGGTAGCCAGACACAGACTGCAACAAGTATGCAACAAAGTGTTGCGCTGAGCAGGAGAATATTCTCATAAGGCAAAGGTGGCATACACAAGTTACAATACAGACACATAATCGTTCACATCACCCTGAAAAGGTGCACAGTGAGCTGAGAACCGTTTCAGGACCCAGGCCTGGGGACGTCAGCTCTAGCCAATCATAGTTTAGTACCCATGGGGTGGGTAGTAACGGGCAAGAACCGATGGTAAGCCCATAACTCTGCAACAATGTTATAGTTAGTAAATTGGGGATGGAACAGGTCAGCCACCTGACATGGAAGAGCTAGTAGAATAACATGTATATGTACCCATATATGTGATTATGCTCCTGATGGCCGATCCCATGCCACGATAGGTTTCTGGAGAGAGGCCCAAGTAATGAGGGAGCAGTGACAGGTTTCCAAGACAAAAGTGGCCTGCGTGCCATTTACTGTGAGACATGCTGGAATTTTTCTGAGTTCTTGTATCGATCCCTATTGTTTTTCGCTGTAATAAACTGCAGTTTGAACTTGCTGTTGACTGAGTCCTCTGTGTATTCTGGGGGAGGGCGTTGGGCCCTCAAAGTCCGTGAACTTCCAGTGTCTCTCTGGCATACCTGGGAGTTCTCCCCAAAAAGATTTCTTACTGTGTTGACTCCAGGCATTGCTTTAAATCTTTCCTGTTTAGAGAAGGTTCCAGCTAAAGCCTGCACTCCCATCACCCATTTCGAAGTACCAGGAACGTTCACACCAAAATATGTGACGTATGATGAGCAAATAAACCAGCAGAGAGCCCAGTAGGACTCTGCCCAGTGCTTATCAGAAGAACAACACCTGTTGAAGTACAGATACCTAGGAAACCATGGAAAGTAAGGTATCCATTGAGAAAATCCTACCAACAAATAAGATGAAATGAAGATAGCCTAAACACTGTCCCGGAAGAAACCCAAAAGCCCTTAATGGAAGACGAATGGTGACGTCACGAAGACCGGACTAACATGCAGAACCAAGGATGACACAAGAGACGAAATGCCATGAATATGGATATCGTGAACCTAGAAGGGGAGACGATGCTGAAATATAAAGAAGCTTAAGATGTAAAGCAGGATGAAGTCATTCAACAAGCTAACGCCTGTACATATGCTTGAAACCGCAAGAAAGCTAAGAAAACAGTGCGGCTTGCTATGCTTAGTAGAAGATAGACTGCGGCAAGAGCCACCTATACATATCTACCTCAACGAAGCACATTATATAAGTGCGAGTCCACTTTACACAAAAGCAGAATCAACTCCAGGCCAAACAGGACAGGATTCGTATTCCAGCTAAAAATGAGAAGAGATGGCTGAATCGAATCTCAGCAGAGGCAACGTGAGCCAGAAAGAGCAAAGGTCAGACCAATAGAAGGAGCGAACAGTAGCTTTGCAGAATCGAAACTTAAGAACAGAATAGCCTACCTCAGGAAGGTCGAGATAAGGAGGCGTAGGCAGGTGGCAAGCCAAATAAGAATTAAATGCACAAATTGAAGGAAACTAGGCAGATTCATGGTGTGAGCAGTACGTGACCATCCGACCAAGAAGAAGCACGGGTTCACACCTACGCTTGGCAGCCGCTCAGACAGAGATATCGTAACTTTTCCTGAGAAGAAGACACAGTTTCGAGGCCAACTACAGCCAACTAATTGACACGTAGCCACTAAAGTAATGATGGATTGAAGGAAGGCCGGGTGAATCTTGGGACACCCCACACCTGGCTGACCATTCTGCATGCTGCTAAATAAAGTGGAGATTTATGCATGGGGTTGAAGCCAACCCAATCACAATGGAACAAATAATCTAGGGTCCTATAGATAGTAGAACCAATGGGACGTCATACTCTTAATGACGTCTACAATAGTGGTGTTAGAAGGAAGGGCTTAGACGCCCTCCTGATAGTGTTTATCCAATCCTCTCACTCCGTTACCATATACAGATATAGTACCTATAGTAAAGTTACCTTTTCCTAACCAATAGAACTACATGTTAATTTTTGAGTGTTATACGTCGATGATGACGATTTCTTTGTATAAATGTTACTGTTTGTATGAAGTTTGCAGGAGTTGAAGCGAGACGGTCTATCACATTACTGTTGATTTCCATGTTTCCCCGTTTTTTGTACTTGTCATTAAACGGACTCCCCTTTGCCAAACCATTGAGTTGTCCTTATTGATTGGTGTTTGTGTTGTATACCTGCACCCCCATCCATCTCAAAGGTGTAGTTATCTTGTGTTAAAGTACTGCGCTGCAAACCCCAATTCTATGGGCCGGCCGGGGGTCTCCCCAGTACACCTGGTAGAAGAGGATGGCTATCGACTATCGATTATTTGACTAAAGTAAGACACCTATTGACCGTCGACATAAAGTAACTGTAGGTCTTCGGCAATATCGCGAGTCCCTTGCCATGCGGCTGAGTAGACCATGACGCTCCCCGTAGACAATGGTAGCTTAAGCAAGAGTCTGCAGAAAGGGCTTGAAGGGACCCATTTTCCCACACATCCCTTCCCATTCCTACAGGCAGCTGAGCAAGTGAAAAACCAAAGGAGGCGATAACAAAGGCGGTGATCCCGAGGGTCCGGAGACGAACCATGCGAACGGTGAGTGAAGCAAAAAATTGAATGCTTTGGCATATAGTGCATGCCTTAGAACAAGTAAAGGGAAAAGGTAACAGAGGGAGGAGGGAAAACAAAATATAGTTAGGAGTAGAGAAGACTGTATATATATATATCTATAAGGGGATAATGACTTGAGAGTAATAAAAGGTAAATGAGAGGTTACCGGGGTAGAAACCCGAGGAGAGAGAGGTTACCGGGGTAAACACACAAGAAGAGAGAGGATTCGCCTTATTCCTGCGCTTTAATATAGCGGCTAGAAGAAACGTGTACCCAGAGTCCCACATAATGGGGAACGACTAGGCTACCACAACATTTAAAGACGTCTGTTAAGTGACTGTCTTAAATGTTTCTCTGTTGTGATGTCACACATATGTATTGCACATTTTTGAGAAAACTGAATTAAAAATTTCATGCGATTTGATGCTGAGACAGAATCGCACGTGAATTGATCTTTTTGAATAAATCGTAAGTATAACATTTTGCAGAAAATTTGGATTGGAGCTTGAGATATTTGGTGCTCGCTCATATTGTTAGCAGCTGTTTAAACTACACGAAAGCATTGACAAGTGTTATATAAGAGGAAAGGGAACATATTTAAGCATGGAAGACATAACTCCATTGGCACACTTATGCAAGCAATTGCCAAAACATGCACCCAAGCTAAAGAAATATAGTACTGAGTGGGTTAAGGGTACCGCCCACAAGATGTTTATGCCGTGGTCACAAAATGGGTCTTTATCTAAAGCCTTCTTACAGCATATGATGACATATTTGCATGCCACATATACAGGCAAGAAGTTAGAAAAACGCCTTGCTGTTCTCGAGTTGTGGAAAATGTACGAACAGGTAAAGGCGGAAGAGCCGCCAACAGATTGGATACTTAATGTATGCACAGAGGGGGGTGAGACGCCTACCACGCCACCTGTCCGCCCGAAACGAAAATTGAAGGAAGTAAAGACGAGGGATTATACCCGTGGAGGGAACTTAAAACAGCAACCCCGCATATGAGTCACCTACCCATAGTAGTGACGAGAATCAAGGGAAAGATAAGGACAAGAATATTACCTCTGCAGTCCCAAGGGACAAGGGGAGGCACAATGACGAAAAGCAAAGATCAGGCACAGACGAATGCATCTCTCGACAAGGAGAGAGAAGGGAAGCGATGGAAAGGAAGCAAAGACAGAACAGATGAGATAGCATTCGTGAAAGACAAATGGATGGGAGGACACATTTTATTGAAATTCGATGGCAAAGGCATTGATGAAGGGAGGCAAAAGGAGAGCTTGGATGAGAAACAGATGAAGGGGAAAGAAAAGGAGTTAAGAGACAAAAGGATAAGAAGGAAAGACAGACAAAGGCAAGAACAGCTATATTGTGAAGAGCAAGAAAAACAGCTCGATCGCAACCCAAGAGCAGCCAACGATCAAGACAGACAGAAACAGCAAAGGTTAGAAGAAGAGCAAAGGATACGTGAGAAAAGGATAAGGAGACGAGGAGATGAGGAAATTCGAAAGGCAGATGAAGGTAGAAATGAAAAGAGAAAGGAAGAAGAAGGGTCAGAGAAGAGGCGAGGAAGCGCAAAGAATTTGATGACGATATAGAACGTAAGCGAAGACAGAGAGCTCGCAATCTTGAATATCTGGGGAGAGAGGTTAAAAAACCCACTCCAGGAGTAGATTGCGAAGACATCGAAGAATTCTTTCCTACGTACGATTCAGTACCAGGTACGCCTAGGGCAAACATTGATGATGACTTCGACACCAGAAGCATCGGAGAAACGATCGATAGAATATATGATGAAATGGGGCTAGAACAAATACCCCAAGGGGAGGGGGAAGATGAACGCCTGGAAAGCACTCCGCTGTATGACACTGAGGAGCTCACTCGAAGTAGTGGGAATAGAGACCTATGCCTGTATAGATTAGAAATAAGCAGGAACAAGGAGGATACGAGAAGTTGCGTGAATTGGGGACAAACAATGTCCCACTCTGAAAGAGAAGAGCGCAAAGAAAATGAAGAAGGGAGGCAAAGTGAAAGGTGACTCCAAAGGAAAAAGGAAATAAGATGGTCAGACGCTAGTGAGTCTGCACCAAGAGCGTCAGAGTCCGCCACGCAGCCTGACCGATATGAAGAAGTATCTCACGGTCAGAGGGGGGTGTCTTTGCCACCCTATGTAGATAGACTAAGGGCATTTCCAGGTAGACGGCGATGCAGAACTATTACCCCGGCAATAGGTAGGAGAACAATGAGAGAAGAGAGAGAGGGTTAAACATTCCAATGTCCGTTGCTCGAGAAGGAAGGATTAGACCGCAATATATTCCATGGCCAAACATGGATCGAGAACATTTGAAAAACAAGCTTCCAATGCTGAAATTGGGAGCCGGAAAATGGATACATGAGTTAGAAAAAATGACAGGAGGCAACACGCTAGCTATAGGGGACATCAAAGGTCCCCTGATCGCCATACTTGGTGAGGGAGCAGACGATGTATAGGCACCCTGGTGTAACCACAATTAATACCTCGCATGACGGAGCTCCATTTAACAATTGTAGAGCCGCAGTATGGATAGCGCTATGAGTACTTTACCCAGATACTTCTGATATGGGAGCTATAATGACTCGAAAAATGAAGGAGTCGGAAGATCTGTTGATTTATATACAGAATTTCCAATATGCGTGGGTGCTCGAAACACATGAATCTTGGATGAAATATATACCTGTGTTTTACCATATACTGTGCCAAGGGCTGCCAGAGCCGGTGCAAAAACAACTCAAGAAATTAGTGGGAATCGAAGCCAAACCTTGGGCTGAAATACAGTTGACCATTGCACATTATTGTAGACTGTTGCAAGAAAAGAATCGCAAAAAGGAAGCAACTCGTATGGGTGAGGAAGAGAAGTTGGTGCAAAAGAAATTGTCAAAGTATGCTCTTGAGGGAGCCATGATAACGAGCACAGCTGCACCAAGCATGCAGTAGGTGGCTAGTCCGCAACAGAATAATCAGGACAATATGGGATTCGATCCAAGGGGAAGAGGATTTGGGGGAAGAGGATGGCAGAGCAATCAGGGAGGTTTTCAAAATAATCAAGGAGGCTTTCAAAATATGCAAAATGGTAACCAAGATATGTCAAATGGGCAAATGATCCGACCACCACCAGTTTGATGGCTGTGTGGAATGACAGGGCATTTGGCGCGCACATGCAGAAACCAAGGCATGATGCAGAACGGCCAAGGAACAGGAGGAGGCATGATAAATCCACCTGCAGTTTTACAGCAAGGTGGTGCACAGAACCATACGGTGCCACATAAGGCACAAGGAGCGCAGAAAGGAATGTGGAATTTTCCACAAGGACAATCCCAGCAGGCACCATTGCAATTATCACAGACGATGAACACAGGGCAGACCTAGAACCCTGTAATGGGGGGTTACAATGGGAATGGGGAAATCCATCAGCACACAGTGGGCCGAATTTATATATAAGCTAGGACAGCTCACTGGTAACCCTGATGTGTTCAATTCTATCAGTGACATCAGACCCTCACAGGGAACCCAGAGTGGATGTCGTCATAGGGGATAAAGAATATTTCTTCCTAGTTGACACAGGTGCAACACGCTCATGCATACGTGAAAGCAAGTTTTCCTTGTCCAGCGAGGCCATAGATACTCAGAGTTTTATAGGAGCGACCAGTCGAGTTCCCTTTACAAAGGCACTTCCAGTCTTTACAGGGGATTGCAAAATTAATGTACCTCTACTATATTCTCGACAGACCCCAGTAAATATTTTGGGTCGAGACTTAATGACAAAGTTGAACATGACAATCTCGTTCACGGAAGAGGGCATAGTATGCTCCACTCCAGGAATGCACTATTCAAATGTATGCGAAATGGTTAGAGCATACTTAGGACATATTGCCATGAGGGCCATACCATTAGAGCCAGAAATCTTCGCATATGGCATGCGTTTGCCTATGGCAGGATTTCCAGGCTTTGCAGAGAAAACCATGAGGACCCCAGATTCGTTTTTATTCAGACCAAGAACACCTATGCACGAGGAGAAGGGACAAGTATTTCCCTTGATGATACACACGGCAGCAATACGAGGGAAAGTGGTCTTGGTTGACGGTTACGATGACGAGGGCAGACAATGGTGCTCGATAATTGAAGAAGGATATCGAGTGACTGACGTCACGGATGACGATCTGTTTGAAGAACAAGCAGAAATGGGAGAGACAATGGTGGAAGTGAATCTCACCTTTTGGGTAAAGATGATTAAAATAGAAGTACCTCAGAGAATGATGTTGGCACTAAAACGTCCTGAATATTTTGATGACAATATAGTTAAAGTGCCTGTCTCAGTGTGGGCTACCGGACCCTATGACGTGGGTCTCTTGAAGGGGGTTGGAGAAGTAAGGATTAAACTGAAACCAGGAGCAATTCTACCAAGAGCCCGACAATATCCCATGTCCAGAGAGGCAGATGAGGAGATTTTTAAGACAATTTCCACCATGATGGACCAGTGCATCTTAGTGATGTCAGAGTCACCATGTAATTTGTCAGTGTATCCTGTGAGAAAAGTAAAGGGGGGAATGAACAATTTTGTTGAGGCCAAGTTCCCTCTAGTCCCTAACCCGTCTACAATCCAATGCAATATCCCAGTTGAGGCAAAATATTTCACGGTGATTGACTTGAAAAATGCATTTTTCTCAATCCCGCTGCACCGTGACTAACAAGATCTGGCATCATTCACATTCAGACAAATGCGTCTGAAAAGCATGAGGCTGCCACAGGGGTACTGTGAGTCCCCTTCTATTTTCAACAGAGTCCTGCAGATGGACATAAGCAATATTGCATTAAAAAGTGTCGTCCTGCAGTATGTAGATGACATCTTAATCTGCAGCACAACAGAAGAGCAATGCAGGCACAATTCTATTCAACTACTGACTATACTGGCTGAGAAAGGATATAAAAATGACAAGGAAAAGCTACAATATTGTCAACTGGAAGTGCTGTACATAGGCCAGCTGATCTTACATGAAGGAAAGAAAGTGACCCCGGAAAGGGCTGAAGCCATATTGAACATGGCTAAGCTACACACGATAAAGCTGATGCAGAGCTTTTTAGGCCTATGCAACTATGTCAGGGCATGGGTCTTCGACTACAGCTCTTACACTAAGCCTTTACTTCAGGCCCTAAAGAAGGCCCAAGTGATGAAAGAAAAGATCGAATGGTCTGAGGCCATGGAAAAGGGGTTTGCTGAACTCAAAAGAGCTATTTGCACAGCTCCAGTTCTAGTGATCCCCAATTATGCAGAGGAATTTTACTTGTTTTCACACACAAATGGCAGCATCATGAGGGCAGTGCTCATTCAAAGAACCTCGTTGGGGTACACGCCCCTGGCATATTACAGTGGGAATCTGGAACCAGTAATGAGAGGCCACTTCCCATGTGAAGAAAGTCTAGCTGCTGCAGCGTTCACCATAGAGAAGGCGACAACCATTGTAATGGGATGCTCAATGACATTGTACGTCAAATATTCATTATTTGCTATTCTAGAGAAACCGAAAGGCACATTGACATCTCAGAGAGCTTCTGCTTATGAAGTGATTATATCGAATTCCTCAATAAAAATAGTCCAATGTAAAATAGTGAACCCAGTCATGTTCATAGCAGAGCCAGTCACTGAGGGATAGCCGATTCATGACTGTGCAAATTACGAAGAATTCTGTGATGAAATCCCCAGGGTGAAGGAAAATGCCTTGGCAGGAGGAGAGACTGTCTTTGTTGACGGGTCTTCAAGGATCGATCAAAATGACAGACAAAGATATACAGGCGTCGCTGTAATGAAACACATAGCAAATGGAGAATTTCAAGTACTTGTTAGTGTGTGAATACCACCCCATTACTCAGCACAGGCTGCAGAATTATTGGCATTGATACTCGTCATTGAGAATCACGCAGACCATGAAGTAACGGTGTACAGTACTGCGCCTATGTGACGTCAACAGTGCATGCAGGACTAGCGCGCTGGAAAAGGAGGGGCTACCTCTGAGAAGACGACACGCCAGTGCAGTACGCAGCCCTATTGGACCGGCTGATTAAAGCACTACAGCTCCCCGTTGTCATAGCGGTCATGAAATGCGCCGCACACACGAAAGGGACAGATTTTACCTCACAAGGAAACCAAGTAGCAGACATGGAAGCCAAGCGTATGGCATCCAAAAGTGAGACAATTATGGAAGCGGAAGTTGCCTGTACTAATGAAAGAATGTTGATTGCACGAACAACACCTGAAGCTTATAATAGCCTTGGGCAAACGCAGCTGATGGAACTGCAAGGGGAGGCACCACAGGAAGAGAAAACCCTGTGAAATGTCGAGGGTGTTCTTTAAACCCCTCTGACAGTTTGTGGTGACAAGACAGCGCTAGTAAACCAGTAAAGCCTGTAGCCCTATTAAAAATAGCACTGGAGCAGTTACATTATATGGCGCATATGACAAAGGAGAATCTAGCAGCAACGCTCGCGGAAGACTGGTTCATACTGAATTTAGCTCAGCATGTTTCATTCTTTATCGTGAACTGCATAATCTGCCAGCAATTCACCGCTGGGCACACTTTAAAAGTTATGAGAGGAGTCATCCCCAGGCCAAATAGGCCTTTTCAGCACTTGCATGTCGATTACGTCGACATAATTCAAGTATGTAACAGGTACAAATACTTAATTGTTGTGGTGTGTCCATTCTCTAGATGGATAGAGGCAGGTCCATGTACACACCCAAACTCTACCTGTGAGGCCACATGTTTTGTGAGGGAAGTGTTCTCAAGGTGGTGGGTATGCGAAGTCATGAGATCAGATAATGGCCCTCACTTTTTTTAATTCGATATTTGAACAGATTAACTTGCTGCTTGGTATAAAGCACAAGTTCTTGTCGGTTTATCATCCGCAAGGTAATGGGATCTGTGAGAAGCTCAATGGCTTGTTGAAGGAGAGAATAGCCAAGTTGAAGCTTACTCTAAGGAAGGGATGGTTGCACTGCCTTCCACTGGCATTGTATGCACTTCGGAACCAACCAGGCTCCGATCATCATCTTACGTCACATGAGACAGCCACAGTAAGAAGAATGAGAACTCCCCTAACATCCCGAGATAGAGCTAGATGTGATGCCCAGTCAGCAGGAGAGGTTTTAGGGTCTGAAATGCAAAGCTATCTGAACTGCATGACATCTTGCCTTAATGTAATTTCAGACCAGCTGCAGCGACGACGAAAAGGGTGCAGTGCAGCACAGAACACAGAAGGAGACACTGCAACAGACCCAGTTCAAGGTCTACGTGTTCCACTCGTCTTCCCTGGAGATGCCGTCTTTGTGAAAAACCATACAAGGAAAAGGTGGGACGAGCCAAGATTCAATGGCCCTTTTATCGTAGAGGACTGTACTCTTTCCGCAGTGAAGCTGCAAGACAGGAGAGCATGGATTTTTCTCAGTGTTATCAAACCCTACATTGGAGAAGGCCCCCTGCCTGCACCCCAATGAGAGGAATCGATGAGCGACGGGGAAGAACCACAGCACGTGCAGACGAGAGCCATGACGAGGAAGAAGGATGCATGACCAGCAAAGAAAAGACAAAGGGCCTCATTACACAGAAGGCGGTAAGGGTTAACGGTCACTGGTAATGCTACCGGTGATCGTTAACTCTTACCGCCCTACTACGAGTTCCCTTTGAAGGACCCGACTTTAACGGCTGGTTTTACCAGCTGTTAAAGTAGGGTGCCGCAAAGGGACCTTGGTGCTAATTACGGTACCGCAATTTGCAGTACCGTAATTAGCGTCTTTCCCATTCCCATTATGCCCTATGGGGGCAAAAATGGGAATGGGGAAGGGCCTTGGTGAATGGGGAATTACCGCCCCCGCTCACCTTGGAGTAGGGCGGTAATTCCGCCATCCACCAAGGCGGACAAGGTAAAATACAGGCGGCAACCATGGCGCTAATAGCACCATGGTTACCGCCTACCGTGTAATGAGGCCCAAAGAACGTTTTGCAAGTTGTGGCTTAAACTGGACACTTCCTCTAAGCAAAAAAGGGGATAAGGACATAAAAAACGGACTCTCTGTGCATCCTAGTTGCAGGGTGAAGAAGAAAAATTGCGCGTATAAGCCACAACATAATCTTTTGATTTGAACTTTGGACTAAGGCACAAAGTGAAGCCTTAATGAGAAAAAGACTATGGGCGTCATTACGAGTCCGGCGGTAACCTGCTGCTTTTTCTGGCTCGGTTACCGCCGGACTCATCTTACCATTCCGCCTCTGTGATTCCCAGAATTCCCGGGGCATTACGACCCCGATGTCCCGGGAATTCCGGAGGCGGAATTCGGTAAATCCCCATTCCCATTGAGTCCCACAGTCCCACAGGACTCAATGGGAATGGAGAAGTGGAAACACTGGCACAATCTCGTGATGGTGCTGGTGTTTGCACGTCCACTTGCAGGCGGGCGGTGTTAAACCCGCCAGGTCAGACCTGGCAGGAACGCCACCTCCCGCCTGCAGGACTCGTGATCGGGCGGTCCGGAATTAACAGTGGCGGCGGGTTTACCGCCACTGTTATTTCCAGACTGCCCGACCCGTAATGAGTCCCTATTACACATTTTGACCGAGGACATTTACATTGGAAGCAAATACAGTATCCCGATTCATTCAGTACCGAGACCTTATTCGGAATCACTTATGGTGTCCCACAGTAGAGACATCACAAAGGATCTAGTCGCCTATTTCAACTTAGTACTAAGGTCATACACGTCACTGGTAGGGACGCTCACCAGTGTAACAGACTTTTTACAAGATCCTGAAAACGAAAAGATAATAAGACAACTCCTCACTGTCATTGCTGAACAACTTATCCTACTCCCTGAGTACAGTGAGAAATAATCAAATGTTCCCAACACAGGCGGAAATAAATGAACTTGTCAGCACACTGTTCTGTCGCATAATCGAAGACTGCCCAACTCTTATTGGAAGAACGACAGACACACTCACGTTTCTTCGAGACCCAGCAAACACCAAACATTTAAGCCATTTTTTAAATAAGATTGTCATTCTAGCACTCCACTCGACTGGACACTTCACACATTGCTTACATCAAGGAAAAAACTTATAATCCAGAAACCAGAAGACAGGACAGATGTCCCTGTCACCATAAAACAGCAGATTGGCACACAATGTCCTCTTTCTCCTAGTCACTGACTTTCCAGAGCTAATGGGTAGACCTATCGATGTTGACATCCTCACGTTCATCAGAGATCCAGCTAATGTCGCACAGATGGGAATGCTCCTGCATGGAATCATTCTCCAAGTGGAACTTTCCAACCATCAGAGAGACTATCTGAAGAGTTTCTAAGAAAGCGTTCCGCCGAGGGACAGATTGAGGGAGCAGAGTCAAGAACTTTTTTTGTTATATTTGTTGTCATTCCTTCCCTATTTCTTCATACTGATCAGGGTCCAATATGTCCTCAGGACTGAAGCAGATTCGAGGAGTGGATTGGGAGCTTACTTACTTTGAATATGCACAGTAAAGGAACTCACTGAAGCGTTATTTTATTTGATTTTTCCTCCTATAGTCCAGCAAAGGAACTGCATCCTGAAATAAGAGACAATTTGTCATGCACAAGAAGGGGGACACTTGTGAAGCACCTGACATTCATAACGATAAAATCTGAAAGACGATATCGGGTGAGGGAACAATAACATTGACATTTGGCAAATGATCGAGATGGGGGTCCAGAGCAGCAACCTGGTCCTCCCACAAGCAGAGAGACACCCTCGCTTCTCTGGAAGGAAATGCTGTCGCCTAACATATAGAACCATAATGTACTTATGCATCGTATTTATCATTATTTTACTGTCATTAACAATCAGAACTGCATTCTTTATTGGTGCATGAAGCGTTCCAATTTCAGTGCACCCACCTGATGATACACACATGAAACCCACAAAAGCACCCAGACCTTATATAGTCATTCCAGTCCCTAGCAAATCTGATGGTAAAGTATATGAACTTGGAATGAACGTGATTAATAGTGATATACACACACTTATGGTAACGATTGAGCAGGAAAGCCGGAGACAGGGTCGGCATGAAATGAATGAAGAAAAAACACTGACAACTACACGCACACACCCACTGAATGCACACGAAATAGGCCTAGTATCAATGACCGCAGAACCACAAACGAAAGTAGCAGAGAATATGAGACTGCCTGCCATAAAAACCTTCATAGAAGAAAGTGTGGGAAAACAAGAAGAATTAAGAGAAAGACCAACAGAAGCAGTCATATCAGAAACTCTTACGAAAACAAGAGACGCCTCAGAGAAACTCTTTGCACAGACACAACTATTATTAGACTCATTATTCCCATACATAGCCAGAGCGAGGAAAGTACAAGAGGAACTGAAGAACAAAATCACAGAGACTGTATTGCCACACACGTCCTAACACAAGGGACACATACCAGGTCTACAATACAGCCATATACCGGACCAGTGTCAGGCTGGTTGGCATGGGCATTTGCACACAGCAGAGAAAAGATGCATGAGGACCAGGAAAGAGCTGCCAGACTCCTGTCCACTCAAATGGCTTAGATGAAGAGACCTGCACCATGGACCAGGATACCTGAGAATCCTCAAGCACAAAAAGGCCATACAGATGCATTTAGGGAAGTAGATATAGCAAACTACAGGAAAATATTAAGAATCAAGAGACGCATGCATGAAGATGACAATGAACTAAACGACTACCTGGACAACACAGCACATCTGAGAAACAACATTTGGTACCAGCACATGAAAGAAGTTGGAAGACAAAATTCAGAAGGAGAATGCTTTGTTTATGCACTTCTACCGTACAGCATGGGGAAGACCAAGATCTTCGTAGCTGTAGAAATTGATGTCCGACAGCACACTGTCTCTCACACGTAGCAATGTGCAAGACCAGAGGCCAGTTCATGGCAAGTGACACCTCATTAATATGGGCAACTGAAACAGCTTATCCTGATGAAGATGATTATGTTAAGGACATTAAGACGAGAAATATAGCTCATACTAGGAATCACGTGATCAGGTACGAGAAATCTGAAGTTAAAGAAGCAGGAATAAGATGGGAAGTAAACCTGAGAGAGGCTCAAATTTGGAAAACAGAGGCCAAATGCAGATTTGGGGAACAGTGCGTTCACAAAATGGATGGGAAGAAGGAGTAGTGATCTGCCGAGCATGGAAGGTCCTTGGAGCCAGCAAGGAAGCAATTGAGAACTCACAAAGAGTGTGCAAACCAGTATGGCCAAAACTTGCAAAACTGCTGACATGGGTCGAAGACAGAGGAGGACCCTTGCAGATAGTGCCACTAGAAAACCCGAAATTGTGCTTCAGGAACAATGGCACAAGAAAGATGGGAGAGAATCAGAACTGTGGATGAATTTTTGATGCTCCAGGAATAGATCACGCAACTGCAGTAATTATGGATCATTATTGGGCATGCGGACCCAAAGCATACATCAGACTGCCGAAAAACTGAAGAGGCATGTGCACAATAGTGAGTCTCCAATATCCAGCATTAGTGATCCCGAAAAGCGACCTGAACATTGGCAGTTTCCCGAAAGCAGATGCTCACTTGAGGAAGAGGAGATCTGTGGAACTGATAACTGAAATGAAGAGAGAAAGTTACTTCTCTGCCAAATCAGAAGAAGCAGTTCATGCAATCCCATATGAACACAGGCTGTTTAGCCTCACTTCATCAGTGTTCACAACGATTTTTATGCCAAGAATCCAAGTTGGAGTAAACACTAAATGGTTGCAGATAACCAGATGGGAATTGCTATAGACAATCAACACAACCATAAAAAGATTCAATGCGATTAAGAAAGAGTTAAGAGCAATCCGACTGATGACTCTCCAGAACAGATATATCCTTGACATGATCACAGCTATGGATGGAGGAGTTTGTGCAAAAATCAGAGAATCATGCTGCACATTTATCCCTTCTCACGACAAACAAAATGGAACTCTAACAGAAGCTATAAGAATGCTGACGAAGCTACAGAGTCAGATGATCGACAAAACTGACGAAGTTGATCATGACAGATGGTTTGGATCACTGTTTTCATGGGTTCAACAATGGATGGCAAACATATTCAAGTTCCCAGGAGCCCTGCTATTGATGATATTACTAGGATTTTATGAAATCAAGATAATAATCTCACAATGCCAGAAAACTGCGAAGAAAGCCATAGTGATGAAGATCATGATTGATATCAAGCCAGGATGGAAGCCTAGAGATCTAACTGATGATGAAATTAGAGACTTTGGGGGTCATTACGACCCAGGCGCTAATTGCGCCAACTTTACCACCATGGTGTAAACTATGTTTACACCATGGTGGATGGCGGATTTACCGCCCCATTCCAAGGTGAGTGGGGCGGCAAATCCCCATTTCCCATTTTCCCTTCCCCATTCCCATTTTTGCCCCATAGGGCATAATGGGAGTGGGGAAGGCGCTAATTACGCCACCGTAAATTACGGTGGCGTAATTAGCATCATGGCAGGTTAGCGCCATGGATTTTAACGGCTGCTAAAAGCAGCCTTTAAAATAAGAATCAGGCGTTAAGGGTTAACAGCGGCGTTAACCCTTAACGCCTGGGTCGTAATGAGGCCCCTTGTGAAAGCCAGCGAGCATGCAGATGGTACAAAGTTTCCTTATTTCCAGAAAACGCAGAAATTATGAAGGAAAATGGATTTACTGCAGCCCAAATGGACAATGCCAATTAATGACGTGGAATAAATACGACCATGTAAAAACAGCAGGAATCCTGAAATGAGTAATAGAAATATGGACTCCAAAGAGACACTTCTTCAAACCATCATGTACAAACCCAGAAGATGAAGAAGGAATGAACCCAGACGATGAAGCAAAGATGAATACAGAGGAACCAAGTAAGATGAATCCAAAAGAGGAAGCGGAAGTGGTCGATGAATCGACCAGAGGGGGGAGTGTAGAGAAGGTCACAGATAAAGCCTGCACTCCCATCGCCCATTTCAAAGTACCAGGAACGTTCACACCAAAATATGTGAAGTATGATGAGCAAATAAACTAGCAGAGAGCCGCAGTAGGGCTCTGCCCAGTGCCTATCAGAAGAACACCTGTTGAAGTACTGATTCCTAGGAAAGCATAGACAGTAAGGTATCCATTGAGAAAACCCTACCAACAAATAAGACGAAATGAAGATAGAATAAACACTGTCCCAGAAGAATCCCAAAAGGCCTTAATGGAAGACGAATGGTGACGTCACAAAGGCCCGGACTAACGTGCAGAACCAAGGATGACACAAGAGATGAAATGCCATGAATAAGGATATCGTGAACCTAGAAGGAGAGACAATGCTGAAATATAAAGAAGCTTAAGATGTAAAGCAGGATGAAGTCATTCAACCAGCTGTACATATGCTTGAAACCGCAAGAAAGCTAAGAAAACAGTGCGTCTTGCTATGCTTAGTAAAAGATAGACCGCGGCAAGCGCCACCTATACATGTCTACCTCAACAAAGCACATTATATAAGTGCGAGTCCACTTTACACAAAAGCAGAATCAACTCAGGTTACTAGAGGCCAAACAGGACAGGATTCGTATTCCAGCTAAAAATGAGAAGAGATGGCTGAATCGAAACTTAGCAGAGGCAACGTGAGCCAGGAAGAGCCAAGGTCAGACCAATAGGAGGAGCGAACAGTAGCTTCGCGGAATCGAAACTTAAGAACAGAATAGCCTACCTCAGGAAGGTCGAGATAAGGAGGCATAGGCAGATGGCAAGCCGAATAAGAATTAAATGCACAAATTGAAGGAAACTAGACAGATTCACGGTGTGAGCAGCACGTGACCATCCGAGCAAGAAGAAGCACAGGTTCACACCAACGCTTGGCAGCCGCTCAGACAGAGATATCGTAACTTTTCCTGACAAGAAGACACAGTTTTGAGGCCGACCACAGCCAACTAATTGGCACATAGCCACTAAAGTAATGATGGATTGAAGAAAGGCCAGGTGAATCTTGGGGCACCCCGCACCTGGCTGACCATTCTGCGTGCTGCTAAGTAAAGTGGAGATTTATGCACGGAGTTGAAGCCAACCCAATAACAATGGACCAAATAATCTAGGGTCCTATAGATAGCAGAACCAATGGGACGTCGTACTCTTAATGACATCTACAATAGTGATGTTAGTAGGAAGGGCTTAGACACCCTCCTGATAGGTTTTATCCAATCCTGTCACTCCGTTACCATATACAGATATAGTACCTATATTAAAGTTACCTTTTCCTAACCAATAGAACTACATGTTAACTTTTGAGTGCTATACATTGATGATGCCGATTTTTGAGAATAAATGTTCCTGTTTGTGTGAAGGTCGCGGGAGTTGAAGTGAGACGGGCTATCGCATCACTGTTGATTTCCATGTTTCCCTGTTTTTTGTACTTATTACCATTAAACAGACTCCCCTTTGCCAAACCATTGAGTTGTCCTTATTGATTGGTGTTGGAGTAGTATACCCGCACCCCCATCCATCTCAAAGGTGCAGCTATTTTGTCTTAAAGTACTGCGGAGCAAACCCTGACTCTATGGGCCGGCCAGGGGTCTCCCCAGTACACTAGACTAAGATGTTTAGCTAGGTGAACCGAGTATAGCCACTGCTGAATATAGGAGAATTCTCTGAATATAGCCACTGTTTAATCTAGGAGAACATTTATAGTAAAGCCACTGCTGACTCTAGGAGAACTCTCAGAGTATATCCACTGTCAAATCTAGGAGAACCTCTAGAGTAAAGCCACAGTTGAACCCAGTAGAACTCTCAGAGTATAGCCACTGCTGAATCTAGGAGAACTTTTAGAGTATAGCTGCTGTTGGACCCATCTGATATTTACAATGTAACCACTGTTGAATCTAGGAGAACATTTAGAGTATAGCCACCGTTGAATTTATGTGAGATTTACAGTATAACCACTGTTGAATCTAGGAGACTTTTTAGGTACACCACCACTGAACCTAGGAGAACACTCAGAGTATAGCGATTGCTGAATCTAGGGGAACCTTTATAGTAAGGCCACTGCTGAACCTAGGAGACCTCTCAGAGTATAGACACTGCTGAATCTAGGAGAGCTCTAAGAGTATAGCCACTGTCAAATCTAGGAGAACATCTAGATTAAATCCACCGCTGAAACTAGTAAAACAACCAGAGTATAGCCACTGCTGAATCTAGGAGAACTTTTAGAGTATAGCCACTGTCAGAAGCATGCGATATTTACAATATAACCACGGTTGAATCAAGGAGAACATTTAGAGTATAGCCACTGTTGAACTTATGTGAGATTTACAGTATACAGTATACCACTGTTGAATCTAGGAGAATATTTAGAGTTACACCACTGCTGAACCTAGGAGAACTCTCAGAGTGTAGACACTGCTGAATCTAAGAGAATTCTCAGAGTATAGCCACTGTGAAATCTCAGAGAACTTGTACAGCTAAACCACAGTTGAACCTAGTAGAACTATCGGAGTATAGCCACTGCTGAATCTAGGAGAACTTTTAGAGTATAGTCACTGCCGGACCCATGCAATATTTACAATATAACCACTGTTGAATCTAGGAGCAGATTTAGTAAAACAACCAGAGTATAGCCACTGCTGAATCTAGGAGAACTTTTAGAGTATAGCCACTGTCGGAACCATGCGATATTTACAATATAACCACGGGTGAATCTAGGAGAACATATAGAGTATAGACACTTTTGGACCCATGTGATATTTACAATATAACCACTGTTGAATCAAGGAGAACATTTAGAGTATAGCCACTGTTGAACTTATGTGAGATTTACAGTATGCAGTATACCACTGTTGAATATAGGAGAATATTTAGAGTTACACCACTGCTGAACCTAGGAGAACTCTCAGAGTGTAGACACTGCTCAATCTAGGAGAGCTCTCAGAGTATAGGCACTGTGAAATCTCTGAGAACCTGTGCAGCTAAACCACCGCTGAACCTAGTAGAACTATCAGAGTATAGCCACTGCTGAATCTAGGAGAACTTTTAGAATATAGCCACTGCCGGACCCATGCAATATTTACAATATAACCACTGTTGAATCTAGGAGCAGATTTAGAGTATAGCCACGGTTGAACTTATGTGAAATTTACAGTAAAACCACGATTAAATCTAGGAGAACATTCAGAGTAAAGGCACTGCTGAACCTAGGAGAACTCTCAGAGTATAGCCGTTGCTGGATCTAGGAGAACATTTAGAGCATAGCGACAATTGAATCTAGGAGCAGATTTAGAGTATAGTCACTGTTGAACATGTCACATTTACAATATAACCACTGTGGAATCTAAGAGAAAATTTAGAGTTAATCCAAAGTTGAATCTAGGAGAACGTTTAGAGTAAAGGCACTGGTGAACCTAGGAGAAGTTTCAGAGCGTAACCACTGTTGAACACAAATAACATTTACAATGTAACCACTTTTGAATCTAGGAGAACATTTAGTGTAAACGCACTGTTGAACCTAGGATAAGTTTCAGAGTATAGCCACTGTTAAACACATGTGACATTTACAATATGGTCACTGTTGAATATAGGAGGACTCTCAGAGCATAGCCACTGTTGAATCTAGGAGAACATTTAGAGTATAACCACTGTTGAACTCTTGTGAGATTTACAATATAACCACTGTTGAATGCAGGAGAATTGTCAGGGTATAGCCACAGCTGAATCTAGCAGAACCTTTAGAGTAAACGTACTGTTGAACCTATGCAATGTTTCAGAGTAAAGCAATTGCTGAACACAAGTGACATTTACAACATAACCACTATTGCATCTAGGTGGACTCTCAGAGTATAGCCACTGAGGAATTTAGGAGAAGTCTCAGAATATAACCACTGTCAAATCTAGGAGAACCTTCAGGGTAAAGACACTGTTGAACCTAGGAGAACTTTTGGAGTACAGCCACTGTTGAATCTAGGAGCCACTGTTGAAGTCATGTGTTATTTGCAATATAACCACTGTTGAATAAAGGAGAACGTCTAGAGTATAGCCACGGTTGAATCTAGGAGAAGCTTCAGAATATAGCCACTGTTGAATCAATCTAGGAGAACCTTTAGAGTATAGCTACTGTTGAAACTCTGAGAACTGTTACAGTAAATCCACTGTTGAACCTAGGAGAAGGACTGGGGTAAAGCTAGAGTTGATTTCGTGTGGCCTAACCACAGAACACCACAAGGAGGCTATTGCAACTTTTGATCCCTAAACCAATACATAACTACAAGGGCCCACAAAGGGAGACAACTATATAGGGCCCCTCAAGGGAAGACCTAACCACAGGTTACCACGGGGAGGCTTTTGGCATTGTGAACTTGATGCAACGACAAAAGCACAGGTCACCACAGTAAGGCCACCGCCTCTTTCAACCAGATACAACAACAATGCACGGGACCCCACAAGGAGTGACCACCACACAGAACCCCACAGGGGAAGAAGTAACCACAGACCACCACAGGGAGACTTTCACCACCGTTGAACCCAATCCAAATACAAGAGCCCACAAAAGGAGACAGCTATGCAGAACACCACAAGAGAAGATCAAAGCAAAAAGCATTACAGGGAGGTTTTTGCAACTGTGAACCTGATACTACTACAACAAAACCGCAGATCCACACAAGAGAAGATCAAACCGAAGGGCATCACAGCGGGGCTTTCACAACTGTGAACCTGATACAACTATAAATCTGCAGGAAACCACGAGGATAGATAGCCATGGATGATCTCAAAGGAAAGAAATAACCACAAGACACCACAGATCACCACAGGGATGCTCTCACCACTGTGAGACCATTACAATTACCACAACAAAACAACAGGATCCCACAAGGAGAGACAGCCACACAGTAACCCTCAAGGAAAGACCTATCTGCAGACCACCACAACTCTACACAGGGAGGCTTTCGCTATTGTGAACCCAACACAACTAACCACCTGAATTAGTCCCTGACCAGCAAAGTTAGTCACCAAACCACCAAGGTTAGTCCCCGAAACTCAGGGTTAGCCTTAGTCAGAGCGGCTAGCCCCAGACTGCCAGGGTTAGTTTCTGCCAGCCAGGGCCAACACACAGCCGCTAGAATACCACTCCACCCCTGAGGCACGCTCACCACCAGCAAAAGACTAACCCTGTGATAGTCCCCTCCCCCTGGGAAGAGCCACCCTCAGAATAGATCCCTTGTCATAATGCCCTACACCAGGAAAGACAGACGGACAAGGTACAACAAAAACAGAACAAACAAAGTGGAACAATCTTAGAACCAGTGTGCATGTGTTCCACACCCAGGAACAGATGCATACCGAGGGACAACACACCCACGCACTCAACAGAAAGAAGCCCACTCTTGAGAACAAGACCAAACCTAACACTCTACCAATCAATGTACTACCAAATCAAACAACCATCTGTCCTCAAGAATCATCATCACATTAGCAGGATAAGCAGAAACCTAGGAGAAAGATGGGAAACACACAGAATCATACCAGAAGGAAACAACAACACAATATTGATGACAAAAAATTGGCACGACAAAAGGCACCATCATCGTCGGCAGGAAGGCAGCCACACAGCAGACAACTTTCCTATAAGAAATGTGGGCAAACTATTCAACTAAGAAACAGCATCAACAAACATAAAAAGCAATGCAGCATTTAAATTGGCCACCACCAACACAATTACTAAACTATACTGCCAAAGACCAAAAAGACAACAAGAAATAGAAGCATAAATGCAGCCTAGTCAACGCCATATTAATGTCCATGAAAATAGCAGAAATACACGACCTGCTGTGCAATGGAGGTATTGGCATGCTATTCCTCACAGAAACCTGGCTAATTCAAACTACAGGGTAACAGTTGTGAGAAACCTGAAGGTGTCCCCATGTGTAATCCCTGGGGATCTGTCATCCAGGTGGCCAGGACCCAGTCATCGCTTTTGGATCTGGGGGTGGACCAGTGCGGGAGGATCACTGGAATGGGGGGGGGTCCTTGGGGAGAGGGAGTGGGACACCGACAGGTGAGACACGGTATCCCCCTTCTTTAAACACCTTTTCCCCATCCTAGCATTTAGGATATTCCAAAACACTGCCCCCCATATTTCCGACATGAAACACTTTCTTACAGCACGAAAGACAATGGACTAACACCAGATCCATTTATCTGACATATCCCAATACAAGGGTCAGGTGAGGGGAGAGCCAATAAAGAAACCGACTGCGTTGAACGGAGGTAGCAAACTGCTAATTGAAGGCTGAAGGAACAAAGAACTGTTGATACAAGAAAAAGGGGAAAGCCAGCCTAACAGGAACAAACACTGCGGGGGGGTTGACCTGAAAAACTCTAGCGATTACCCTGCCAGTGAACTACAGCAATCAGAAGGCCTTAGGAGGAGGCAAAAGGGGGTCAAAGTGGTAAGACGGGGGTACTGTCAAATCCTCGTGTAGTCGAAAGTCTTTGACCGGCAGATGATCGTGAATCAAAGAGAAATGAAACCCGCATGGCGAAATTAAGCATGAACAGTGTGTTGACAGGAGTGAACCCTATCGAGGGATGTCCACCATGAGTGATAAAGGTTGGCAGGAGCGAACACGGAAGAGGGAGGTTGACCAGCAGGTGTGAACCACAAAGAGTTGTTAAAAAAAACATTGAGATTAAAGAAACCAAGAAATATTGTAAGACATGGGGAAGGGAAGTGCCCCCCTTGTCATTTGAGGTCTGATCCCGGCTCAGGGAGATCCAGGGGTCAAAAGTCACCATACAAAGTTCATTGAGAAAAGGAACTATTTAGTCGATCTTGGGAATAAGACTGTGAGGGGTCTGCACCCGGAAGAGGGGGACCCAGGGGTGAAGCCGTCACCCAAAGCCATATGTGGAACAGAACCTTTGTGTTTATTTGTTGAGAATATCAAGGCCTCGAAGGCAAGAGACTTTTTATTGAAACCAAGAGACTTTAACCATCGGAGAACCTGATAATTAGAGCAGAACTGTCGGCTTCTGCTGGGGAAAGCTCGAGTGTGTTTTGTGCTCAGGAGTTCCACTTTGTCCTGTGCTGAAAACGTGGGGAAGGCAACCTGGCAATCATAACCTGACTTATTATTTGTGAACACTTCTTTCTTTATTGAAACCCTATACCACACTCTGTCTATAATTAGTTGTAAGGATTTCACAATAGGTTTTTCTTAGCTTAGCGGAGGCCTTCTTACTTTGACAAGATGCCACAAGGACGGCCCTATTTTTCATTTGATGGTCGACGCTTGCTCCCATCTTAGATTTAGGTTTAGATTAGGCATTTTTCCACCCTGAATTAACAGTTTAACTATGATCATTTGTGTCCGTCGTTAATGTTGCCACCATGAGTCCCTTACACAGTGCACAATTACATACCCAACAACTTCAAACTCAAGCAAGCCAATAGAGAAGGAAAAAGAGGAGGAGGACTTGTGGTTGAATACAAGGACCATCTAAAAATAAAAACAGCACCACCATTAAACATCCCAAACTGCGAACCACTCATCCTACACCTAACTTAAAATCCCCAAACCAACCTAAAGTTTCTACTCGTCTACAAGCCACCGACCTACGACTTGACCTTCATGGACGCTATCACCAATATGGCCATTAAACACGATCACCTGATCAAACTTGGAGACTTCAACATCTGGTTCGAAGAAGGGAACATCAACTCCCCCAAAACACTTACTAATACACTATCGACCATGCCGCTACATCAACTGGTGAAAGGTGCGACACGCTCACACAGCGGGCAACACACTACGTGCTGTCTTCTGTAACAAAAAACTGATCACAACAGCATCTCTGATGCAAATCCTCTAGAACGACCACCTCATTACACCGCTTGTGATCCAACCTCCAACAAGGATACCTGGCAACCTCCGTAGAAAACCACCAATTCTGAAAAGAAACTGGAGAGTCAATAATAGTGTGGACCTAAACGCGAGGCTGGAAACAACAAAACCATAAATTACCATCCTAAACTAAGCCGGCATAGAAGAAAGAACAGACACAATCCAAAAATGGATCACAAAATCACTAGATGACATTGCACCAGAAACACTTTTTCACTCCTCACTAAAGAAAACAATGGTAAGGTGGTTCACATCACATCACAAAGCTCTGAAAAAAGCCAACAGGAAACTTGAAAAAGAATGGAGGAAAAACTACATCCACCACAAAAAACTGCATACCAGAGACAGATTAGGTTATACAAAACTGAAATACTCAGGGCAAAAAAGTCATACTACAATGAACGGATCACAAAATCAAGCAACACCCAGAAAGAAATGATCAACATCATAAAAATAAAAAAAAAACCATCCACGTGCAACAATGTACCAACCGCTACACAAACACTATGCAATGACTTTGTAGACCACTTCAAAATTAAAATCACCAGTGTCCAGCAAATCATAGAACGTAAGACAAAAAGCACCACTCACTGCATCAACCAGCCAACACCAGAACCACCGACTATACTAAACCACTTGCCGCTGATCTCATCAGATACATTCAATAGCGTGATGAGCAAAAGCAACAGATTGGGCTCTGTATCAGACCCATGACCCCCAACATCTACAAGATCATCCTCACCCAGAGAACACCGGCAGAATATTACTGCAAATTCTTCAAACACTCACTAGCAACAGGAGCCGTGGCACAAGCTTTCAAACCAGCCTACATCAAGCCACTCCTCAAAGATACTTTGGGAAACATGGAAGACCTAACCAGTACAGACCAATTTCAAATATCCCCTAACCAGAGAAACTACTAGAAAGCTACGTCTATGAACAAATCTTGAAATATGTAGAAAACAACTGACTGTTAGATCAGGCACAAGTAGGCTTCACACCCATGAGAAGAACGGAAAGTGCACTACTATATATATGTGACGATCTAAAGACCAACGTAGATGCCAACGTCAACTTAGCCCAAATACGACTTGATCTCTCAGCAGCCTTTGACACAGTCAACCACAATACACTCATCAAAAGACGAGAAGATATTGGGATCAGCAACACAGTTGTCCTCTGGCTAAAATCCTTCCTGACAGACAGAACAGAAACAACCTGAATAGCGCCATTCAAGTCAACATCTCGGAAAACAACATGCAGAGTCCCAAATAACTCATCACTATCCCCGTTACTCTTCAACATCTACAAGACCCCACTGATTAACCATCAAAAAACATGGCCTCACCTGCTACAACTATATAATGTATAAAATTAACACCAGCAAAGAACAAAACCCAACACTCACCAACTGCCTCACTGAACTAAATCAGTGGATGAGCACCAACAGCCTTAAACTCAACCTGGACAAAACAGATATCATGATTGCAACCAACGCCCAGTTGAACAACAATCACAATCCATGGCCCACTGAGCTAGGAAACCCACCAGAACCATCCAAAGTGGTAAAAACAATGGAATCCTAAAGGATAACAAACTAACACTAGAAATATCCAACGACAAACAAAAAAAGAAATTAAAAAAATACCAAATGGTTAATCCAGCGCAAAACAACTCAGACAACCCCTGACTAACCCTACAAATAACTCTTTAACACTCTGCATACTCACCACCCAACCCAGAGCTTCACCACAAAACTGCAGGCATTCTACCAACTCTCCACAACATCCAGCACACACATGAAAACACCTACGTGCAACCACACACAAAACATCACACAATGCCAACCAACTAAAACCATACCAGCACACAGTGACTGGGTTTTCTGAACTGAACCTGCCAACAGCACATCAACGCTCTACAGTGCTTGTGCCTCTCAACCCTACTAACCATCCCAACCTCCTTCCTTTTCAGATCTGCCTGAGCACCTGAGACCATGAAAAATGACAACGGTGCGTGGTAGAAGTCCAAATAACATAACATCCACAAAGGCTTTGTAGTTTGGTTGTGTGGCATAAGACCCCCTCACCCTGCCGCCTTTATTGGGAGCACCTATTTACTCAAGGTCTGGAAGGGCTGAAACTATTAAACACTTTAGGTTTAATATGGCAGACATTGCTGAGTAGGTTCACATCCCATACCCATATCCATCCAACCCCCTCCTTGCTCATGTCTCAAATTCTTTAATTGGGATCTGATGAGGTGGCTACATCTCACGGGTGACCTGTCGGACAAATTCTTTGTAAATGTTGAAGAACTTGAGATTCTTTATTCTTGGAGAAAGTGACCTTGTTGATCAAGTATCCCCCATAAAGTTAGTGCAAATGTTGACTCAGGAATTGACAGATTAAATGTAACGGTATCAGGTAATATTATCCCCACCAATAATATCGCCATATATATGGTCATGGGGTAAAGCCAAAGGCAATATTATTAGTGGGGATAATTTATGGGGTTATTGGGACCGGGGGGTTCCATGGCATAATATTGCCGCAAAAATATGGCGATATTCTTGTTTGGCAATATTTGTGCAGGCATATTAACTCATGGAACCAATGTACCAAAGGGCTGGTCTAAGGGGTTGTCTTACCGTGACCAGGTTTCCATGGATCGCCTTGCCACCGGCACAGGGCCTTCCAGGGACAGAATAACATGGGGATGGTTAGAGTTGCTAGGCAGAAAGCACGGAGAAACATGACAAACAGACAAAGAGGAGTTAAACAAAATTAAAAGAAAACCAGGGCCCACAAGGGTTTCCCCATGTAATGGATAGGGGTGGAAAATCAACAGGAAAAAAGAAAGGTGTGATCATGGCTTCCCCCCTGTAAGTCAGGGAAAATGGTTTCTCCAGGAAATATGGAGTAAGGGGAAAGTGGACTATAATATGTTATGTTAAAGGTTTCTTTTACCACCCACTATCACCACCTGAGTGGTCTCTTGGCGCTCTGGCAGATTTGCAAAGCAAGAGGCTAAGGTGGGGGTTAGGTTAGTAGGACTGAGTGGGAGGAAAGAGCAAGAAAGCTGTGATGTGTTGTTGTCAGCTTCAGTTTAGTTTACACCGTTCACTGTGCTTAGGTGTGTTTTTCAGTTGTTAGCCATCATGTACTGTTTTGCGAGGCTATGTGTGGTTTGTTTTGTTGTTGTAGTGGCTTATAATGATTGACAAAAAGGCACTGGGTTAGCTTAAGTTTTTTTTTTAAAGTTAACCAACAACTACATGTCCCTTTTGAGGGAAGGGCTGCTCCTGAGGTCAAAACGATCCTTACTGAAACATACGATCGAGGGAGGTCATTCTGCTGGAATCAAGCTTTAAAGTGTTCCTGAAAGTAGAGTCTCTCCCTTTTGGATTTATCCTGAAAAAATTAAAGGCATTTTAATGAAGGGGTCCAGCTAATCGAGCAGTTCAAATGCAGGCCCTTCTTCAATTGCAATGGGCACTTCTTTGACAGCCACTCCCTCCAATGCTTCATAATAACGCAATATAGTATATTTGTACAGTACTCCTCTTAGCTTGCATTACTTGTCCACCTAGGTTATGGTTAACTTTGAAAGTCAACTCTTTTGTTTTGTCCATGGTCTATGGCCCACTGTCTTAGCGACCTCATATACTGGCTCCGCACCCGTTCTCATGTTTGCTCTACTGTACAGGCACCATTGTAGGGAATGCCTCGGTCATCTATAAGTATACTGCAGTAAGTCATTTCCTTTCGAAATTGACATCACTATTCTTCAAATAAATACAAATGCCATCCAGGGGTCTTTGCATTTATGTATCCCTCAAGGTAAAGTGCACCATATATTAGATATTCAAATTCCCTAACTATCAAGATGGAGGCATTAAAGGGCACATATGGTGGCCCACTGAGTTTAATTCATTGCTATAATTCCCCAAAGTCGGGGCTCACAACACCTTAAGTGCAGTTGCCAGACATTCTGTTAAATTTGTTTTGGGTCATTCCGATTACCCAGTAAACAATAAAATGCGTATCATACATGGGGATTTCAATATGAAATGAGGTCAGTGGCTACCAGAAGGCCTGATCGATTTTGGTGGATATGTGAGATTCCAGAAGGGACACAAAGGGTCTAAATGTATGTTGCCTGTTAATTGAACGGGGTCCCCGTTGAGTGAATAATTCATTATGTGAAAATTCAGGTCATATCACAGTCACGAATACTAGATGCATATCTCTCATGTGCTATTTTATATTACCATCCATTTGTTGTCTTACAGATACATAATAGGGTGATCATTACTATAATCCAAAGCGTCTACTTTGCCCCCTTGTTAGAGACCTTCTCAAATATTGGTTCAAGAGCAGATTAAAAGATGATAACTCTTTGTCCACTCAATCCAACAGATAATGATAGGCATCCAAAATGGGAGTCTTTTTCCTGATAGGATTGTTTTGGAGGTGGCAACAGGGGCAAGAATGAGGTGCTTACTTGCCAGGATGGGCATTTGCCACCTCAGATTATACATCAATTACATTTCGCTGCTACAGAAAATGTGTCCCCATTTCTTTGCAGAGGTAAACGAAGAAACACATATCAACAACTAAAAAGACACAATCTGTCAAAATGAAGAATACAACAATGCAGAAAAAGGGCGAGGGACCATTTTAAAAGACCCTCCAAAAGCTCAAGTGAAATTCAGGACAGCAACCAAAGGTCCAGGACCAATGCACAGCAGAAAAGGAAAATATACAATAGTGAAAATTGAGAGTGAAGGGTTATCACTTCCGGGTTAGTGGTGCTAAAATGCAAGTGTACATCCAAGCTAATTATTGGGTAAAATACTTCAAAAGACGTTTGAGAGCCAAGCACACAAGATGGATGATGGGACTTTAAAAAAAAAACAAGACAGAAAAGCATCACAAACTCAGGTTTCCAGGAAAATCCCTGGGCCACATAGGATTCCCCTGTATCTTTTAAAATAAAAACAAAGTTAGTTATGTGGGTCCCACTTTTAAGTAATATGTTAGATGCCATAATAATATTAACAAGACACACAAAAAGCAAGTCCAATTCGATTACTGCTCCATCTTTTAAAAAAAAAAGCCAACATGCGTTTGCTGACCTCATATTGCCCAATTTCCCTTTCAGATAATGCTTCCAAAATGTAGGCAATAAATTAATGGAATGGTGTAGTTTGGTTATAAATAATAATTGGTTATTTATAACACGCTTAATACCCAGAGGTTTCTAAGCATGGACCCGGGGATCGAATCTGTGTTGCTACGCGTCGGCTTACTTCCAAGACAAGCGCGTTGCCCCTGAGCTATCCTCCCGAGATCATGTGACATGCAGTGTACACCGGCACCCACAATAACAGAAGGGCTATGCCAACACAGCATGCCAATGATGTGTTCTTGAATCAATGGGTGCTTAATCAATTTGACACGCTCATGGTGAGGGGCTGATGTTTTTGGATTTACTTGTTAGTATAAGACAAGAACGGCACAACTTCATGCACACACTGATTCATTCCTGACACTTGTTGATGGAAGACAAGGTTGTGTTGGTGTTCACATAACTGCTTCCGTGTTATGAAGAGTCGGCCCAGAGGATGGGCACGCGGTCCGAAATGCATTGGCCATGCGTCTCAGAAGCATAATATATGGAGCATTGCAGAATAAAGGATAATATGCTTTTCCACTCATAGAATCGCGTTGAAATAACTCTTGTCACATTGTTATACATGTATGTGTATGCAGTAGTGTTTACTACTAGGTTGCAGCCACTTACATGGAGTAAACTCAAACAGGTACTTAAAATACTCCTTTTCTGTTGGATACTTCTGCCCACACTTGCCCTGCTTCCTCGACCTGATCTGTCTGTTTTAGCTGTATGTCCTTGCGATCTTATGCCCACGGGCCCTGTCGATGCACATTACAAATAAAATAAATAAATTAATAAACGGTCACACATATTGGATTATTATTCTGCCAACATGGTCACCTGTGATAGCTTGATGTTCTTTGCTCTTTTGGAAAGGATGCATACATTCAGGACCAGTGCAAGCACTGGGCAAACTAGGTGATTGCCTAGGGTGGTGGTGAGCAGGGGGCACCAAACAGCAGGCTTTTCCCTCTGGTATCCTGATTTACCAAAGAGACCCGTTTGAGCTAAAGTGGCTGCATGAAGTCCTCCTCAAAATTGGCAGTCCCTGCTACAACCCACAATGCTCACATGTCTAGGAGTCATTAACTTGGTTATGGAAGCAGAGCCACTGCCTGTTGAAACCTGGTTTCAGGCTGAATAGCACATGGTCTGGCTTAAACAAAAACACGAGGCCTGGAAGAAAAACGTCTTGATAAATCAACATGGCAGGTCCAGGTCACTCACCACTGGCTGCTCCAAGCCATGATAGATCCCTCCTGGAACATCCGTAGGCAGAGCATGGGACAGTTGAAGCAGACGCATCACAAGGAGAAGCAGGAGGGAGATTGGGTGGGCAAAGGGGCCTCATGCACGTTCAGCAACAAGAAGTGGCATGGCCGTTTCCGCATAATCTCAGAATGTGATAGTGGGCTCTGCTTGCAGAACATGTTTTCTTAAACATTTTCATTCGCATTAACCATCTAATAATTACATATTTTTTAAGCTGCGCTGAAAGGACTGCATCTGGGTATTGAGGCCACATTTGTTTTTTGCATCAAGTGGAGGGATATTTATTCATGCAATTTTAAAACGGCTGCAAGAACAAATAGACTTTTTTTGGCACATATGCTCCTTGCAAGTTGCAGTTGTGTGTCCCTGGGTGAATTCACAGCTGCACACATTATCTAGCATTTGCTTGAATGTTAAAAAGGAAAACTGCCCAATCCATTTGCAATGTTCTGTGTAAACTTACAAAGCAATACCTCACTATACTGGTCATGGCTTGCCCCTGAAGGCTAGTGTATGTTTACCCAGTGCATGCTAAAAACTAAGATTCACATTGTTCCTGAGAATATGTGCATGATGAATTAAGTGTACAGGTCTGACCCCCACTAATTGAGGTCACTTATAAGAAGGGCAGGGGTAACACAAAGCCAAGTGGGGATGACATCGAACATAGAGGGCAGCATTGGCACTTAGGCCATGACTGTTTTGGGTGCCTAAAAGGGAAGTTGGTGCTGCTGCTTCCCACGCGGTACCAGTTCGGCATGTGATAGTAGCATGCTATGTTTCTGCCTATTTTGTTTATTTGTTATTTTATTTAAACATTTATGCAACGCTACCCCTACCCAGAGGGTTTCAGAGCGCCTTACAAAGTTCAAAAGAGAAGAGGTGAAAAAGAAGTAACAGTGTTTCAGGATATGAAGGTTAGGATAGCCAGAGGGGAGCAGGGGAGGTGTTCTGGCTTTTCAGATGCAGGAAAGTGTTATGTGCTGAAGTCTTTACAGAAGATGGAGATGGAGGCTGTGGCGCAGATGTGGGATGGCAGAGCGCTCCTGTCTCTGGTGCGCATTGGGTGATCCTTCTTTTTGAGTGCAGGTTAGTTTGCAGAGTGGAATGTGTGGGTGATTTTGGTTGGCTTGCCTTGTGTTTTCATGAGGGATGGGTTCACAGTTTGTTGTGATGGTAGGATGGGTTTTGAGATAGATGGCCTTCTATATGATGCAGAGTCCTTTGAAAGAAATTCTCAGGGTTATTGGTATCCGGTGGAGCTGTAAGAGAGCTGGCGCAATGCGTACGTGTTTGGTTAGGTGTAGTTTGAGTCATGGAGCTACTTTCTGTGTGGCTAGCAGGGGTGCACGAATATCCTTGGGGAGTCAAGTGAGTAATCCGCCTTCGGTAGAACTAGTGCCTGATCTGTGGTATGAACGTTTTCAGGGGGGACGGATGTTCCTTATCTTGCATAGGAGATGTAGCTGTAGGTTGCATGTTTTGGAGACAGCGTCTATGTGTTGTGTGAAGGTAAGGTGGAGGTCTATGGTTAAGCCTTGGGACATGACTGGTGGGAAAGGGGATATGTGTCGGTTTTCTTTGGAGAGTATATTGATCCAGGAGGAGAGATCAGATGTGTGCCTGTGGTGGAGGGGCACATGAGGAGGTATTTTGTTTTGAATGCGCTGAGTTTGAAGAAGTGGTTGGCGCTCCAGGTGGCGATGGCGGAGGCACAATTAGAGAGGTTGTGGACTAGGCCTTGCACTATTTGGATTGTGCAAGTGCAACAAGGAAGTGAATGGATGGAGGAGCAGATCAGGGGGAGGAGAGGGCAGGAGGAGGGGAAGCAGTAGTGAAGAGGCCCCAGGGGCTTGGATGAGTGCCAAGGGGGGCTGGAGTGCAAGTTCTGTTGGGCTTAGAAGGCAAGTGCAATGGGGATTGGATAAGGGTCAAGTATTGCGGGGAGGGGGATTGGACCAGACTTTGTAGTTTGATCAGGGAAGGTTGCCTGAAGGCAAGTGCTTGTATGGGTGGTGTGGGGAGTGCTGAGGCAGACTGGTCAAGTGAGTGCCTAGCCCCTGTGTGATTCAAAAGGGACCAGGCAGCTAGTCATATCAGCAGGGGGCATAAGCAAGGAAGGGGAAGAGGGAAGGAGGAGGAGAAAAGGAAGGTCTTGAGCTTTGTGCTATCTGTTCACCCATAATGTATCATTCATGAATGTCAGGAAAGTTTGACGTCTGCTACCTCTGTTGTCTTTTCTGTGTGTGAATACATTTTGTACTGTGTCTGGCCAGTGCCTGATACTGATTAAGGAAACGGTGCAGCCACATTCACCAAACACAACTAATGACTTTACACAGCAAAGTGAGTAGTACCAGTGGGGGCTTTTTTGGGCGGTTTGTGGGAAATGGTACATTTCAAAGAACATTGGAGCATGTGACTAACCCAGGGAATTCGTCCCTCCCCCAAGCTGGAGCCACACCATTGGGAATATGGGGGTAAGCCCACTAAGGCCCAAATCCCCTAAAGGACAGGGAAAACTGAATCGCACTAGGTTTAACCCCCCTATTATCCTCCCTTGTCCCAGGCAGCTAATATTTTCAATGGCTATATGGAAATTGTACTAGACAACTCTGGAAATGTACATAAAGAGGTAGCTGGTATGGTTTCTGACCCTTTAATATCGCCCTCATTGCATGAAATGCAGGACCAATGGACTGTTCTATCTTTAAGAAATAAAAGGGCCCGTGGGACCGAACAGGAGAGGGAGAGAAAAAGAGAGGCATGCAAGCCTACAGAGCCAAGACACAGATGAGGGCCATCCCCCTTTGATGCGGAATCAGGAAGCACTACTTGGCAGATGGCGCAGAGGAGCGAGAAAGCCCATGAAATGTTGCTCCCTGGAGCCAGGCCTGGAGCTGGAGAAGCTCACCCTTGCAAGCAATAGAAGAGACACAACCGCAAAAACCGCGGTCAACCGGTGAAGACTGGAGCTGATGACGAAGCCCAGTCATGAACCGATCGGAACCACCAAAGCCTGGACAGAGATGCAGGAGACAGAAGAGGAACCAGATCAATGCTTCTGCCTCTCGCGAGGGACACCGACATAGCAATCCTGGTACTACGGGAACCGGGTGGACAGACCCACAGATAACCCAAGCCGGGGTTATCTGTGGGTCTGTCAATCGAACCCTACTAAATCAAATAATGTCATTTTCAATAACCACAAAAAGAAAACTGTTGCATATAATTGGTCCTTAAATGGCCTTAACATTGAACGTGCAGTATCGGTAAAATATTTAGGATATAATCTCTGCGATATATCATCGGTCACTATTTGCAAAAAAGCACTCGCAGATAAAGTGAAACCTCTCCTTTCACAAATGAAAACAATATACAGCAGGTACTGCACATTTTCCATGCCTCCCCTGTATGATTACTAGACCTTGAAAGTAGAAGCAGTTATCTCATACGGCTTGGATATGTGCCTGGTTAATCTGGAAACCACCTTAAACCAGACACAAGGAATGCTATGGAAACAAACCCTTAGGTTATCTCATGCATTACCCAATGCAATACTAGGACACGAGCTGGGGATCGTATCCTTGTCTGCAAGATACAACTGGAGATTATTAGTAACTTTGCTAAAATGATATCTCCTCCGAACAAGTGGCTTTATGAAAATATGGCTAAAGTGATAAGTGAGGATAACCCATGCTCGGTAAAGATATATCATGATAAGAGGAATGCATTGTTAAACCGCATCGACCTAAAAGCTGATGATCTGTGGGAAAGACCCTCATATGTAAAAAAAAAGGTTATTGAATATGACTGGCTTGTTACATTAGAATCTCTCACCAAACATAAACATTATAAGGAAATAGCATTTTTCCCTACTAATAGAGTTCCACGCCATCCATATCTTACACGTTTTCCCAGAAATACAGTTAGTGATTTATATCTACGCTTTAAATTGAATCAATTCCACACCAATGAAAAAATTCAGTATTGGTTGAATAAAACATCGGTGAATACTAAGGGAACGTGTCGATTTTGAGGCGATGGCACCCAAATTGAAACTATAAAACATCTGACCATGCACTGCAAATACTTTGATATACACAGAAATATTATCTTCGGTAAAGAAAACACAGGTTCCACAATCTGTGGAAGAGACCGGTTGTGGACGCATTGTATGTGGGGGATGAGCACAACTCTGGTATTATCATTGACGCAATGATTCCTGGCTATAATTAATAAGGAGATTCAGGGTAAAACAAATTAAGATAAGAAAAGGTAAATATGCTGGTATATGGCTGGTGTTAATCATATATATTTCTGTAATAACTCAAATATGCGTAGTATTATATATGGTTGATACCCTACAATAATGTAATGTTCTTGTAGCGCCAACCACTTTGAATATGGTGCCTTGAATATGGAACGATGCCTCTAACGAACGTATTTGCCTACATAATCACTATCTACCTTTGCTTTAGAAAAAGAGATAGTTGCTTCTTCCTATATGTAACTATTTGCATACAGTGGCATACAATGATAGGGATTGGCACTCAGAGATCCGGGGCTAAAATGTAACCACCTGCAATTATTACCTCTCTTAGAAATATTAAATATTGCATATTTCGTACATGCAGCTATTTGCACATACTGGTATGCGGTAATTCTGAATGCCATTCATAAAGATTTGAGCCTTGGATGAATCCATCTGCCCTTATGTTTGCCAATTTATCCTGTCATGGACATACCACTCAGTATATTTGCACTTGTAGTTATTTGCACAGGCAATCCAATCAAGGTAATACTTGAAAATGTATTGTATACCTTTTAAAAACGTTTTAACTTCTTGTATATTAACTCTGATGGAATTTTGTGGAGACTTGGTAGTGCTAAATTGTTATTTGATTGAATACTGTATGTATGTATGTTTTGATTCTATTCTTCTCCTTCTTGTATTTAACATATGTATTGATCTAAGGAAATGTTGTAAAGGTTTGTAAATCAAACTAAAAACAACAATAAATAACAAAAAAAACAAAAAAAGAACCCAAGCCAGGGTGAGAAGGTGAACAGCTCAAGAGCGGCAGAAGCGCCAGATAATCCAAAGTAGGGTGAGGCCCCATATACCTCAAGTTGGGGTCAGAAGAACAGCCCAGGAGGGCTGAAGCATCAGATAATCCAAAGTAGGGTGAGGCCCCATATACCTCAAGTTGGGGTCAGAAGAACAGCCCAGGAGGGCTGAAGCATCAGATAATCCAAAGTAGGGTGAGGCCCCATATACCTCAAGTTGGGGTCAGAAGAACAGCTCAGGAGGGCTGAAGCATCAGATAATCCAAAGTAGGGTGAGGCCCCATATACCTCAAGTTGGGGTCAGAAGAACAGCCCAGGAGGGCTGAAGCATCAGATAATCCAAAGTAGGGTGAGGCCCCATATACCTCAAGTTGGGGTCAGAAGAACAGCCCAGGAGGGCTGAAGCATCAGATAATCCAAGACAGGGGGAGTCCCCAGATATCCTAAGCCAGGTCGAGAAGATGAATAGCCCACAGCCCAAGAGGGGCTAAAAGACTGAATGGCCCAAACAGGGCTGAAAGTACAGAACCCCAGGGCAGGGCAAGAATTAATTGGGCCTAGAGTGGGGTGCCATCGGAGTAACCCTTACAGGGGGTGCACAACCCTAGACTTCATGGAGGGGTAGGAGCCAAAGGGGTTCCAAACTTAGCCAGACAAGGCCTGGCTACCAAAGGACATCTGCAACTAATTTATCTTACAGACCACAGAATTTACTAGCAGGCCGGGGGCCTGGAGACTCTGTTTATTCTATCGCATATCAGGCAGGAAACCCCATGGAAAGGTACGGAATTATTTTGTTGGAACTGCGAATCAGGCAAACACCCCCTAGACATTGGCTGGTGACAAATATGGAATCCTGCTTAGGGCAAGACGCTCTTCCTTTATTCTCGGAAGGTCTAGGGCGAGTCAGAAATCAGCCAATAGGGCATAAGGCCTTAAGGAATGTTGTAGAGCCAGGATCAGGCTAGATTAGGTTTTCTAGAGGGAGGACAGACTCTTTTTTTGTATGACATCCTGACGTGCACCCTTTTTTCCTTCCTTTTCTTTCTTAGCATAAGGACCAGAGTCATAGGACTAGTGCAGGGTTTGAGAATAAAATACAGCTACTGAGTTAAACCATGCTATGTTGTCTGTCTCCTGATTCTGACTTACAACAGGCAGCATAATTGGTTAAAACTCCCAGCTTCAGAGTGCTAGTGTTTTTTTAAGAAATTTGGTGAAAGCAGAGCTTCTGTCACATTGCCCCTCCACCTCCCGGTGGCGAGGCTGGTATGTAGAGCCATAACACTATTTTTGTATCCAGTGCCAACAGAGGCCCATTGCAGAGGCAGATCCTCTCCTATTCTCCCAGATCTCTGAGGCATCAAAGGAATTCCCTCCCCATGGCTATGAATGCACAGCTGGGAAAAGAGTACTTCTTTGCCATCACTAATGCCTGGATGGAGGGCACACAGTGGCTACCACCATCTGGAGCTAGAGTTGGCAACAGGAAAGCTACTGGCAGCCACCCACACCATTTCACACTTATTGATTCAAGCAGCTGTTTCTACCACTCAGTTTAGTGAAGGCGGACGGAATGGATGAGGTTGCAGGCAGGGCAGATTCAGAGATAAGGCGTGTAAAGCCAATGGTAGCTCCACCGCCAAATCGGGGGGCGGTGCTTATCGAAAGCCAAAAAATGTGTCATGGGCGCCCCTCTATGAGAATGAACATGACACCCACTATAGAGTCCACAGCCACACTGTTGCTCACTGTACCTTTCACAGATGGGAAATTTCCATTTGCATATCAGTCTTTGTCCCGCCCACATGGGCAGTCCAGCACCGAGATGATATGGCAATTCCCTTCTGAACAAGAGTACCAACAGCAACCCCACACACGTGTTTCAGCCTTGTTGGGCCTCATCAGTGAGGTGGAGCTGCACCTCTCTGAGCACAGTGAGCAAAGGGTCCACGTCTGGATGGCCCTAGGACACTTAGGGTAACTAAACCTAAAGCCCTTGAAAAGAACAAATATCAGACATGGGCGCCCCTCTATGAGAACGAACACAGCAAAAATGGTCTGTTCTATGGGATTGTACCTGCTCTAGGAGTCTGCAGCTACATTTTAGCTCACTGTACCTTTCACAGATGGGAAATTTCCGTTTGCATATCAGTCTGTATCCCACCCACATTGTGTGGTAAAAGACATTGATTTAATTTCACCTTGTTATGAAAAAGACTGCCTACAACTTGAAGGCAAAGTGGCGGCTTGTGAATGTGGTGTCCACGACATTCATGTGAAGAAGTGAGGACACATCTAGCGTATGGGGATGATATAGTATGGGGATGATATAGTCAGGAAAAATGGGACGGGTATTGATGGAGGATGGGAAGGGGGGCTAGAAAATGTGCTTTTGCCTAGGGTGGCAAACATCCTTACACTGGCCCTGCATACATGGCCAGTGCAGGACTTCTCTCGCAGTGAGGAACATGTACTAATTGAGCTGCCCTGAGAGTACAAGAAATGCCAGTGGAGTAACAGTGGTTTCAACCCGGCAACAGTGGCATTTAAATCTGGAGATCACTGTTTGCCATTGTTGTTTTGTAACAGTGCTCTCACAGTTGTGCCTATGCTTCATTGATACATTGCACTTAGAGGGAACACTCACATCACCTGTACACTTGCAAAAATAAATCAGGCTGCAACCCACATCTAAAGCCATTGGGTATATCAAAGATAAGCTCTTCCTTAATGTTCCTTGAAGTGGTAATTTTTTTTGTTATCTGAAAGACGCTTCTGCATCCCTCAATGTGTTCCTTGTTGAGTCCTGTCTGAGTCCTCCCCTAGGATGCAGATCTGTCAAGATGGGCCCCAGAGAGTAACCTGCAGCAGGGCCTTGCTTCTTTGTACAAGTGAGGATCAACCATGCTGACCTGCTTTCCATCCTTCCTGACAGCTTGCAGTGAGCCCTGGGTGGGAAATGGAGTCACCCTGGCTGACTGCCCTGAGAAACAGATACAAAGGTCACCAGGCGGATCATCTGGTCTAGTTTTTTGTAATTGAAGAAAAGAAAAAGACCAGGAAAGGAATGCTGGTGCTCAGAGGAACATGTCCGCCTAAACAATGTCCCCATGGGATCTTCCCTACACAAACTGCAGCACTGAACTACTGTTCATCTGGATTGGGTTTGTCCCAACAGTTTCCTGCAACTGCAGATGATGTACTTCATTTCTTAATTGCTTCTCCATTTTGTCTTTGTGCGCATTCCCTCCATGGGTATTCAACTCCCTTCTGTATTCACTTTTGGGCACGCCCTGCCCATAGGAAAGCATTGGGCCACTGGTGGACCTTGGTGACTGGAGTTTGTCTGATCGCTGTCAGAAACAGAAGTTTACCCGACCGCACAATATTGCCCCACATGAAAGTAGTGGGGCTGTCTTTAACATTGGAAATGAACTACCATGGCCAAGCAACCCACGGCTAACCCTAAGCTGCAAGGTTGCCTGGGAGTACCCTTTGGGACGCTTAAAGCTACCTACTTACCTGCAACATGCTTGTACATTGACATTCCACCTACCGGCTAGCATCAACATATACTACTTGTAACTAATTCACTGTGTGGACATTTTTTTTATTGTGAACAATACACTGTTACATTGTATTTCTGTTGCCCCACTCCCCTCCTGAGAGGTATGACTTGGCTGCTTTACCACCTCTGCCATGGGTGAGCTACAGGACATCTGAGTGACTTGGCTGCTTGACCACCGCTGTTATGGGTGAGCAACAGGACATCTGAGTGACTTGGCTGCTTGACCACCGCTGGCATGGGTGAGCAACAGGACATCTGAGTGACTTGGCTGCTTGACCACTGCTGCCATGGGTGAGCTACAGGACATCTGAGTGACTTGGCTGCTTGACCACTGCTGCCATGGGTGAGCTACAGGGCATCTGAGTGACTTGGTTGCTTGACCACCGCTGCCATGGGTGAGCTACAGGGCATCTGAGTGACATGGTTGCTTGACCACCGCTGCCATGGGTGAGCTACAGGGCATCTGAGTGACTTGGCTGCTTGACCACTGCTGCCATGGGTGAGCTACAGGGCATCTGAGTGACTTGGCTGCTTGACCACCGCTGCCATGGGTGAGCTACAGGGCATCTGAGTGACTTGGCTGCTTGACCACCGCTGCCATGGGTGAGCTACAGGACATCTGAGTGACTTGGCTGCTTGACCACCGCTGCCATGGGTGAGCTACAGGACATCTGAGTGACTTGGCTGCTTGACCACCGCTGCCATGGGTGAGCTACAGGACATCTGAGTGACTTGGCTGCTTGACCACCGCAGCCATGGGTGAGCTACAGGACATCTGAGTGACTTGGCTGCTTGACCACCGCAGCCATGGGTGAGCTACAGGACATCTGAGTGGCTTGGCTGCTTGACCACCGCAGCCATGGGTGAGCTACAGGACATCTGAGTGACTTGGCTGCTTGATCACTGCTGCCATGGGTGAGCTACAGAACATCTGAGTGAAGCCAAGGCTCAGCCAGATCAAGGCGGTCATTTTGGGGCTTGAAGCAAGCCTAAGAAAATGACTCCTGAGAGTGGCACAGAGAAGGGCAAGGAAAAATTGAGTATACCCGACAGGAGCAAGGTTTTACCCTGAGCACTGGCCTGGTGCCTGTTTCACCCAAACTGACGTGGGCGCAGTGTAGTTGTAGGGGCGGTGTATATGCAGGAAGCGGATACATGAGTTACAGTTCCTTGAGGACGGTTATGTGGGGGAGCCTCATTCACCACCCAATAAGGAGTGAAGAGGAACTAGCCCATGAAAAGTAGAGAAGATCGTTTCTTTAAACCCAGATCCCCTACTCAGGGGCACTCAGAGAAGGATGAGGGAATGGTTGTTGATAATGTGGAGGTGTTACGCAGGGCGAATCTACACTCACAGAGAAGCTGAAAGAATGCCATTAAACCTCAATAAACATTGAGGTGAAGGTGATGGCACGGGAAGGCTACCTGGGAGCGCTTTCGGCTAGGCTGCAGGGGGCCAAGAGCAAAATTGAAGGGGTTTCAAAATGCAAGCTGGCCACCCGCAATCCCAGGAATTCTGATTCATATGAATGGAGGTGACATGGAAAGGTAGGTCCAGGATCTTTTGTGTGAGGCACTCCTTTCAAGATCTGGGCCAGTGAAGGTGCTGAGGGTCTAAAGACTGTCCGCCAGAGACTCAGAGAACTTGCCAATATGACAAGGAATGGTCATTATGTAAATGTGCAACACCAGTTATCGAGGGGTGATCATGCACACTGCAACCAAGAAGAGAAATGTGCAGTTCTGAACCTATACAATTTACATCTGTGAGATGGGAGTTATTGTCACCTGGGATGGAGGCATCGCTCTGGAGCCTAGTCAGATTGCAGACTTCTCACAAGGGGCTGGCACATCGCTTTACTAGAGCGGACATGGCCCCAACCTTCTTGGAGGATGTCAAAAAGGAAGCTAAATGATTTTGGTGTTCTTCTCTTGTTGGTTTCAGCTTCTTGCGTCCGTTTTGGGGAGGTTAACTGGCTTCTGGGTTGGCTTCATGCTTGGTCATTTTTAAGGATTTTTTCCCTGTGATTGCGGCCAAACAATTGAACTGACTGCCTCTAGCCCTGAGATCAGAACCCTCCCTCTGATCCTTCCGCAAAGGCCTCAAAACCTATATCTTTTGCCACAATATCTAGAAGAACCACAACCCTACTCTCACAACTATATATTAGCAATCTACATTACTTGCAACCAACTGTACCCACTATGCCCTCATTGCAATGTTGTTTTTTTTCCAAATGTATTTTTTTGCTATACAATCTGTGCTATATGCGTCTCCCACACACTGTAACCTAAATGTAACACGTAACATCTGTAACACAATGCAATATGTAACTAAGGTAACCAACCCTCTTATGTAACCAGCGCCTAGATGCCTCCGGGTTGGGTGCACTATACAAATGACCAAATAAATAAATAAATAAATAAATAAAATTAAAGTGTTTTAGTTACATAAACACATTTTAACACTGTACCACTGAAATATCATTCATAAAGACAATATAAAAAAATAATAAAAAGAAAACGGAATAATGCATACTCGCATTCCGTACTTATCATGCATAAAAGGTCGTGCACATGTTACAATCCTACAGGTAATTCACACATTTTCATTCAGCAATCTAGTTATTTCTTGCCATATATAATTTAGATGAGAACCATTCCACTCCCTGCAAATAAAAGGGCCCAAGTTTGGTCTCAGCTGCAATTATCCAAAGGGTAGCGGATGTTAAGATAGCCTTTAGTGTGTATTCCCTTAAGCGCCACACCGCATGTTAGTAAATGCCTAGAGGTCTCAATCTCGAGTTTCCATAGGCCACCATCTTTCTGGTTACAGTGTGCCCGTCCAGGCTCCAAGCCTAGACATTGTGGGTAACAAGCCGAATCGAAGCTGTACAAAAAATCCTCTGACCTTTTCGTTAGTTGTTTTGATGAAATAAGTGTTTGGTTCAATACCTCCTCTGCAAGCATTCGTATGGCGGGTATGAACACACAGCTACACCTACGGCACTGATAAGTTATTTCCTTACTAAGTAGCAATTAAAATAAAGTGATATGTTAAATTATTTTGAACATAATTCATGTGGAATACAGCGACCTGCCGAACCGACAGCATCTGCCTTCACACATGAATACTAAATGTGCATGAAACATGCAAAATATGTGCATTGGACCTGATGCACATGTGGAGTCTTCCATTATCATCTATTAACCGTCCACGATGGAAATGTAGAAACATATAGGCCGCAGCAACTATTGCATCAAATCGCCACTTTAAACAATCCGCTTGCAATTGACGATATTGCACGTTTTGCAATTTCACAGACATTTTTTGAATTTGTATGCAATTGATCAAGAATCTTGCTCTATTCCTGTGTAATATGTGTCTTCTATCTGCCTCCCCGCTCACTTGGCTTTGAAGATGCTCATTAATGTGAGGCGGCTTATCAGGTGTTATCCCAAGCGGAATTACTGTTACCACATCAGGTAAGCATGTGGCAACTCAAAGGTTACATATGGCTCTGAAGGCCTCGTTATAACTTCCCCAGTCTGGAAAAAATGCCTGATAAAATGCTGGTAATTTCAGCACCGCCATTTTTTCCAGACGGGGAAACACAAGTTTGCTGGTATGGGCAGTGAACTACTGGCAGGCCTGATCTGACGGTAGTTCAGGTCCCTACCAGCAAATAATTGCCAGAATCACTGGCACCAGTAGTACCGGCGCCAGTAATTCCAGCAATCCTATCCCATGGAATGGGAACTTACCAGCGTCTCCGCCGCCCATAATGACATCGGGTGGCAGAAACAGTAAGGCAGTTTTGACGGTTTCCTGCCAGTAATTCTGGCGTGATACTCGCGAAACTGTAATGAGGACCGTAATTCCCCATTTTGAAGTCCCATTGCACTCCATGGCAAATGCCATATTGCCACATTTGGGATTACTGCATGCAGTAATATTGCATGCGGTAATGCCTTTGTGTGGAGGTAAGTACAAGGATCCATTGGATCCCGGAAAGTACCCTCCCCATCTCCCATCTGCCATTTTTAGTTAAATAGCTTGAGAGGATTACGAATAGACAATTTGCAAATTTTGTCAAATCAAATCGTACCAACATGGTGTTAGGCCAGCCTACAGGAAGGATCAGTTGACCACTTCCATACCAGTAGTGCAGGTGCTCCAGTAAAACTGATTGTCTCCCGCTCTTGACACAGTGGACCACTGTACTCTGCTCAGTGGCTCAATGGGTGTTGGCACAATGGTGTTAAACTGCATGACTTCCTATCTATGACAAATACAGAAGTCTGTCAATCTGGGCATTTACTTTTCGGAAGCGCGAACATTAACTTTTGGAGTTCCACAGGACTCCTCTTTGTCTCTGCTACATTTTTAACCAATACACCATGCCACTTGCACAGCTTACCAAGGACCTAGGACAGTTCTTTATAAACTATGCAGAAAATACTCAAATATAGATAAAATTGTGGGAGAGAGGGGTCATACCTTCTCCTCTACACTTCTTCAAACATGTCTGATTGGGTTTAAGTCTCAGATAGATAAGACTCCCTGAAAATTAATCCTAATTAAATAGAGGTTCTATCTCCCAGTGCCATTACCAGGCATTGGGGTTCAACATTTTGGCTAGAGGTTGCTGGGAGATTGCCCTGAACTATCAGCAGTGTTCTGAGTCTTAGGAATTACTTTGGACTCCAAAATATCTCTAAATACCCAGATATCCTCAGTGGTATGATCTTGTTTTTGCAAAACAATTTGATACAATTCTAATGTATAGCAAATTAAAACACTGATCTACAAGGAAGAATGTGGAGCAAATAACATTGAGTGTAATAATGTCATTAAAGCACATCAAATTAATTTATTATGCTGTCTAATTGATCCATATGTGTTGACAGGTTGTGGTATCTAGCAGTGTAAAATTGGCTGAAAATCACCAAGCTCCCTTTGCTTATCTTCTTTCGGCCCCACCTCTTTCCAATCATGGCCTCTGCTGTGTGCATTCATAATTTTTTTAATTTAGTTTTCAGGTGCCTGGCAAGATGTTCCCCGACCTACTTCCATAGTCATACAATCAATGCTTGGCCTTCAGCAACATGGTTTTGGTGCTGTTGACCAGTAAGGCATTGAGTTGATTCCTGTCAGCTGCCATTGAGTATATGTTGTGGGTGAAGTGTAACTTTTGTGATGCTCTCCTAGCTTTGCTAACTGCACTTTCAACTCAGACTTTGTTAATTTCTTTAGCCTCTTCCTTGTTTTAGAGTTCGATATCGGTTCACCCCTTAATAACATATCTGAGAGCTGCAGCATCAAGGTCTTCTTTGCAGAATTTGGATTGAAAATGTTCTTGACTGAAGGAGTGGGTACAGGGAACACAGGAAAAGGGGTTAATAACAGGAAAGGGAACAATGAAGGACACAGAGATACTGAGAAGGCGAGATCATGGAAGGAGCTAGTGTGGCAAAATGGTGGATTACTCAGATTTTGGGACACAAAGCACTTGGCGTTCAGTGTCTTCTTGTAGGGAAGATGTGCTGTAGCTCCGTTACCTGCTCTGGTGCGAGAATGTGGGAGGATGGCGCCCTCTTGGGAAGGGCACTCATCGTACCGACTCTGTATGACCCAAGCGCCATCTTGGTGTGGGTGCTCCAGAGCAACCAACAGAACCCAGGGAGAATGTTTCCAGGGTCACCATTTGCACCATCCCGGAAGTCTGCAGTGGATCATGACAGGCTGTCAGGTTTTACTGGATGGAATCGGTGTAACAACATTGGGGCATTTATATGCAAGGTGGGTTCGCAAGACCTGTCCCACGGATCATACCCTTTCCAAACCACTAGAACCATGGACTGCAATGCATGTAAGTTCTTATGATCAATACAGATCTCCACTGGACTGCGGGCTCCTAGGAGGAGATGACGTCACTCCAAACACGCTTGTCTGATCACCAGGAGTTCTTCCTCCAGGACTGATTAGTGTTGCTCGCTGTCGTTGAGTGTTCATGACAGGTAGGGTAAAGGATGTTCTTGAAGGTCTTGTTGTTGCTCAACCACTGCTCTGATCACATAATTTGATGCACCAGTTTCCACGATAAAGGGGTTTGTGGTGTCTGGTTGACACAATATGGGTGCTTGCTTAAAAAAAGGTCTTAAGTAGTTTGAACGCTTCTTCTTCTTCTGGTGTCCATAACAAAAGAGTGCTCTTCTTAAGAAGATGAATAATAGTCACCAAGATATGTGTAAAGGATGGGATTAACTTCCTTTAGAAATTAGCCAGGCCCAGGAAACATTTAATTTGCTTCACTGAGTTGGGTGATGACCATTCCAATGCCACAGAAACTTTCGTAGGGTCCATGGCTATGCCAGACTTATTATTGACATATCCCAAATATTGTACAGTAGATTGATCGAACTGGCACTTGTCGGGTTTGGCCAATAGTTGATGGTTTCTTAAACGGGAAAGCAATTCTTTCATGCGATTGGTATGAAGTAAGGGATCCACTGAACATATCAGGATATCCAATCCAAATCAGTTTATTGCAGAAAACGTTTTTCCATAAAACAGCACAATTCATAAAACAAATGTAACTCTCAATAAACAAGAAGTGAGAATACGAAAAAAAAATGTGCCATTGAATTTAGAACATTACAACAAAAGTTCAATAAGAAGCGCTGAAATCCCACATGTCAGAGTTGTAAACTATAGTGATGCAAGATAAACAGTTTTTATTTTGAGGGCCTACCTGAGATATGATAGTAATGCCTAAGCAATGAGCAGAAAATTAGCTGCTAATAAATAGCATAGAGCTGGGCGGCCCTATTAAAAAACAGCATGTCTTAAATCTAATAAATTTGTGCTTTTTTGACATGATGATAGGCTGGAATATCAGTATTTCATTGAGATAAACTATGACGAACTGGTACAGAATGTCAGAAAAGATACAGTCCATAAATAGTTGCAAGATGTCTGCAGCGTTCATCAGGCCAAAGGGCATTACAAGATATTCAAAGTGACCGAACGGTGTTCTGAAGGCCATCTTCCATACGTCTCCATCGCACATGGTGATAAGCCCCGCATAAGTCAAGCTTCAAAATGATGGTGAAGCCCCTCAATGCCTCCAGTATGTCGGTGATGAGAGGCAAGGGGTATTTGTCGCTAATAGCAATTTGGTTAAAGTTGAGACAAGGGCGCAACTCTTTGGAATCTTTTTTGGGCACAGCAAAGAGGGAAGCTCCTCCTGGGCATTTGGATTCTTGAATCAGGCTGTTGCGTATATATTGGCCTCAAGGTATTCTTTCAGGCTTCCTTTTCAGGCTGGGAAAGAATACACATTCTCCCGAATGGAAAAAGGGTATTTGGGAGGAGCTCTATGGAGCAATCCTCGGGTCTGTGAAGAGGTCGGTGGCTTACCAAACCCTCTGAAATGTATCTTCATGTGATAGGCACTTGGTTGACTTGGGACCTACATGGTCATGCTGATTCTTGAGTCACGGAGGGTTCCGTTATCTGATCAACTCTATTTTCAGACTGCCAATCCTGTATATAGAATCTGGAACCCAAGAACAAGGTCCTTGCTGCCCAATTGATGTAAGGGTTATGTCGTCTTCACCAGGGAAGTCCCAGAACCACTGGAAAGTGGGTAGTTTTGATGAGTACAGTGTCTCTGTATGGTATGGCTATGTCCATTTTGAGTTATGCTGTCTGTTCTGTTACCAGACCTGAGGAGAAAGGATGAGCATCGATTCCTTCAATTACTTGTATAGCTTCTTTCTGGCATCTGGGTATTTGCTGATCCTGAGCCCAAGTATCATCCATGACCAGACTGCAGCTCCCGAATCGATTAGAGTTAGAGCAGAAATTCGAATATGTCGGAAATGGAAACCATGACATGTAGGACTAACAGGGAAGGAGTGGAAACCCCTGCAAATACCAAAGGTTTTTTGGAGCAGTCAGTCTCCTACGATTTCTTTGCTTCCTCTATGAATGGGATAGAGCATTTCCCTGCTTGCGGGGAGGGGCAATTTGACACTCCCAAAGCAAATGACCCTGACAGCCAAAATACATGCACAATCCCTAAGTGAGGTGCCAGTTTCTTTTTTTCGGGAGGCAATGGACCAGTTGCATGGGTTCTGGCTCACTCTGGGTTGAGACTGTAGGAGTTGGAACATTGGTTGTGGTCCTTTGCATTTCCCTGTTCATCTCTCTTGTAGCCAGAAGTTGATCTGTAGAACAAAGGAGAACAGGGCTAAAAAGAATCCATGGCAAGGGACTCTGGCTAGCTCGTCCTCCAGGTCATCCTGTAAACCTCTGTTGGGGTTTTGGGTTTACAGGGTAAAGCAAGACTCTTCTGACCAACTTGATTACTTAGCCAATTGTCTTTATCGGATCGTATATGCCAATATATCCTGGGTCCCTTGCACATAATCAAGTAAGGATTCCTGAGCAGAATAGGCTAGGTCAGGACGGTCGAACGTAGTTTTGAAAGCAACGAGCAAGGTGTGGCCCATGCCAAGGTTGAGCTCATCAGATGGGATACCAAGAAGGCCACCTAGGCAAGTACACTATTTTACAGCAAGGAGCGAAAAGCAAACTGGATAGTGCATGAGTCCAGAAGTTCCTGTAATTTCTTAGGTGATTTGTCGTACTTCTCCAGTGTAGTTCCGATCAAAGTGGTTCCATCTACTTTTGGGCCATATTTTCCGCCTTCAGGGTCTGCACTTCTGAGGTCAGGTCTTGTATTGCTCGCACCAAGTCCTGCATCTTGTCCATGTTGACGTACGTTTGCTGGCGTTGCAAACTGTCAGATGGTGTGCTCACCTGTTGTCTAGAGTAGAATCGAGACTGCTTTGTCATGTGGTGTGGTCGATGGCGTTGTTGCAGACTGGAGTCCAACAGATAGGGACGTCCCTGTCCGGATGCCACTCTGCCTGCAATATTCATAAGGTGGGTGATACATGAAGTGAATCTCCTTGGACAGGGCAAAAACACCAAAAGTGGAAAACATTAAGCAGAGTCTTACCGCTTGGCAGGGAACTAGGGAAGGAGCGGGTACAGAGAACATTGATTGATTGATTGATATTGTATTTCTTTTTTTAAAAAACTTTTATTTATTGGCATAAAGGTTAACACAGGCACAGTTCAAATTACATAGCAATGAGCTGACAACATAACCGTACAATCGGCACCACACCATGGTTAAATTATACATCTCAAATTGATAACGACTGACATCGCGGAGAGGCGTCCAGAAGCACAAAGGAAAAGCAAAAACCAGTAGGAGAAGTTAGATTACCCGTGGCATGTCGGATTGTCCTGGTAGGGGAGATGAGGTCAATTCCGCTTTGTCTCTGCCATTTAAGTAGCTACAAAATTCCGACCAGACATTTTTGGGGCGAGATGTCGGAGGTAGGGATCCAATGTATTCCTCTTCGCACATTTGTGTCCAGGTAAGGGCCTTCAGCCACATCATAAAAGTGGGAGGATTGTGGCGCTTCCAGCATTGCAATATGCATCTTTTGGCCACCATAACACTTACATTCACAAATTTTGACATTTTCCTTACATTCTCACCTTCCCAAGCACCAAACAGTAGGGCAAGTGGCTCCATATTCACCGGAGAACCAACTATTTCGGAGAGTGCCTCTTTCACGGCCGTCCAGAACGTGTTGAGGGCGGGGCAAGCCCATAACATGTGTCCGTGGTCTGCTTCACAGGATTTGCATTTGGGGCACACAGGGGTTGGGGTGCCTGTAAATGACGCAACTCTATACGGTGTGTAATAGAGCCTATTAAGGAGCTTAAATTGTATGTAGCGGAATCTGGCGCTCAGGGAGACCCTTCGTTTGTGTGTACACATTATGCCCCAGAGATCGTCTGTAATTTCCACTCCAAGTTCCCTAGCCCAAGCCTCGCGTGGTTTAAGAGAGTTGTCTGCAGTCTTTTTCAGTTGCATTTTGTACAGATTAGAAATTATGCTTTTAGCACCTCCGGAATTTGCTATATATTGTATTTCAGGAGAGTCTGGGGGTTCAATAGGGCATGAGGGCCACATAGTCCGTACTGCAGCTTTAAGCCTATAATACTGCAGCATTTCAAGTGGAGAATTGGAGTGATCAGGGCGCCATGTTTGGGGGGTGATAAAAACACCATGAGGGAAGAGGTCAGCAAGGGCACGGTATCCCAGGTTTTCCCAGTAGCGTACGAGATTTTGGTCATGTGTGGGGGGGAGTCCGGGGAACTGCCACAGGGGAAGCCACTTGTAGTATGGGCGCTGTTCCTGGTCAGAGCCTAGGATGCTCCTCCAGGCCCTGAGCGTAGCGGCCACCGCCACCGGGTCCGCATGAGCATCTGTTTGGAATGCGCGGTGCAGTAGCAGGGACATGATATTAGTCCCACCTCCCGCCAGTTTCTCAAGTTTTACGTGTATGGGCGGATTCTGGAACGTGTACCAATGGGAGGCATGCTGGGCCTGTGCAGCATTCCAGTACAGGCGAAGGTCTGGGGCCGTGAAACCCCCTTTGTCATAGGGCAGCGTCATGTGTTGCCACTTCTTGCGGACTGAACCTGGATGCCAGAGAAATCGTGCGCACTCCGAGTGGAGCTTCTTGAAGTATTGTATCCCAGGCCAGATCAGCACGTTAACAAAGACATACAGGAGTTTGGGGACCACCACCATCTTTATTAGAGAGAGTCTGCCCGCTAGGGATAGAGGTAGATTGCGCCATTTGGAGAACTTGGAGAAGACTAGGTGAGACGCTGCCTCGTAATTGTCTGTCAATAGAGAGGCCTTGGCTAGAGATATTTGTACCCCGAGATACCTAACCCCACCCGGGGACCAGCGTAGAGGGTACTCACAAGACGGTCGTTGGGTTGCCACAGTAAGAGGGAACATTTCAGACTTAGAGTAGTTGATTGTGAAACCTGAGAACATACCTATTTTGGTGATATCACGGATGATCGGGTCCAAATGTGTGGAGGGATTTCTGACATACAGGAGCACGTCATCTGCATATAGAGAGATGATCTCTGGTGCATCTAGCAATCGTATGCCTTTATTGCTGTGCCGTCCCCTTACATGGTCAGCCATGGGTTCAATAGCGAACGCAAAAAGGAGGGGAGAGAATGGGCATCCCTGACGAGTGCCCCTGTGTAGCGTAAAGGGAGAGGAGGGAACAGAGTTTACAAGAACCCTAGCTCGTGGATCCGTGTATAACAGTTTTATGTAAGAGGTCATTTTTGGACCCACACCCATTTTCTCCAGCACGGCCCACAAATATTGCCATGAGACCATATCAAAAGCCTTTTGGGCATCTAGTGTTACCGCCACCGCGTCCGCGCCTAGGTCAATTCTGGACATCACATTAAACAGGCGGCGGATGTTCAGCGCTGTGGATCGACCGGGGATGAAACCGCACTGGTCCTCATGGATCATGTGGGACATGAAAGGCAGAAACCTGTTAGCAATTATCTTAGCAAAGATTTTCGTGTCAGTATTAATAAGGGATAGGGGTCTGTAAGACCCACACTCATCCAGGGGTTTTCCAGGTTTGGGGAGGACAGTTATTAAAGCTTCCCTAAGGGAGGGGGGGGGCAATTCCAATGAAGTGATTCGGCCCAGACCCCGTGTAGCACAGGCGCTAATATAGCCACATGCTCCTGGTAGAACTCAGAAGTGAGCCCATCCGGGCCAGGCGCCTTGTTTTTGGGAAGGTCCGATATCACCTGAACAATCTCCTCCAGGGTAAACGGAGCGTCTAATATTTCCTGGGTGTCTTGGGAGATAAGGGTCATAGGGATGCTCTCAAGGAGGTCGTCTAGGTCTTGGGCAGAATGTTCCGGTTGGGGACCATACAGATTGGCGTAGAAGCTAGTGAAAGTGTCTAGTATGGACTGATCTGACCAGTGCCTCACTCCACTGCCATCTATGATGTTGTCAATGCGGGTCCCACCAGTCTCCGCACGCACTAGCCTGGCCAGGGTTCTACCCGGTCTGTCCCCCTCCCCATATCTATGGGCCGCAACAGGGCGTGTATAGTATTGTACCTCACTCATAGCGTGTCACTCAAACCTTTCCAGCTCTGATCGCAGCTAAGGTCATTGGGGACTGAGTGGTCTGGTAGTCCTGTTCAAGTGCTTTAAGTTTGGTTTCCGAGTTGGTTAAGGCCTGCCTTAAGCTTTCAGGACCCAAGCTTCCCTAGAGATGCACATCCCCCTGATATAAACCTTGAACGCCTCCCACCGAATCCCTTCGGGTGTGTCGGTTGCATTGTTCTTTTCAAAGAATGTAGTTATATCCGCTAGGATCTCGGCTTTAAAGACAATGGGCCTCATTACGAGTCCGGCGTTAACCGAGGCGGTAAAACCACCTGGTTAACGCCGGACTCGTATTACCATTCCGCCTCCGTGATTCCCGGAATTACCGGGGCATTAAAACCCCGGTTTTCCAGGAATCACGGAGGCGGAATGGTGTAAATCCCCATTCCCATTGAGTCCTATGGGACTCGATGGAAATGGGGATCATGGAAACACCGGCAGCATCTCGTAATGCTGCCGGTGTTTCCTCGTCCGCCTGCATGCGGGAGGTGTTAAACCCGCCAGGTCAGACCTGGCGGGAACATCACCTCCCGCCTGCAGGGGTCGGACTCAGGCGGTCCGGAAACAACGGTGGCGGCGGGTTTACCGCCACCGTTATTTCCAGACCGCCTGGGTCGTAATGAGGCCCAATGTCTGATAGGGCGGTGGACTTGAAGCGCCAGTGGGGTCGTAGCGGCACTGCGTCTCCGAGTTGAATCTGTAGGAGTACGGGGGAATGATCAGATAGCATGCGTGCAAGGATCGTGACACCTGATACCTTCCCCACCAGTTTGCCAGAGAGTAGAAACAGATCTATTCTCGAGGAACTGTCATGCACAGTGGAATAAAAAGTGTAGTCTTTGTGATGGGGGTGGAGCGTTCTCCATACATCATGTAAATTGAGAGAATCCATATGTAAGAGGAGACGTGTGGTCGCTCGTGGTGTGGGTCTGCGACTGGTCGTCGTCCTGTCTAGTAAACTGTCCAGTGTTAGGTTCATGTCCCCCCCCCATATTATGGGGACGTCTATGTATCTCATGAGTATGGCCATCACTCCGTCAAAAAACTCGGGGGAGTCAGTGTTGGGCGCGTATGCGTTGACCAGTAAGCATTCATCGTGAGCCAAGGTGCAATGTAGGATCACATATCTGCCTTCTGCGTCAATGTGCGATGAGCTGAGAGTGAAATGGATTGATTTGTGGATGAGGGTCAGGACCCCTCTAGCTTGGGTGGAGTATTGGGTGAAATATCTGTTAAGACCCCAAGTTTGTGCAATGTTCGACGATAGGTGTTTAAGGGCATGTGTCTCCTGTAGTAGGAGAACCTTGACCCCGTGCCGTTGTGCGTAGGCCGCAATCCTACGAGACTTCGTGAAGTTTGTCAGGCCACGAACATTCCATGACATCATGTAGGAAGCCTACGGGACATCCCAAGCAAAGGCACTGCCTTTGATAAACGCCATGAGTGCTGCCATATTGCAAAATTGCCATTGTGTGTAACCCGTCTCAACCCCTGCGCCATTTTGAATATAACCTACCCCAACTTTCCAACCCTCCGCCCTCACCGCCCTGTCCCAACTAGCAGTGTGTGAATACCAACCCCTAAAGTGAACTATTGCATGCCATCCCCAACTTGGCAATGCTTGGGAAAAAGCCCAACCGGGGCGAAGACACAAACATTTAGATTCTACAGGAATTGCAGCTGCAGTGGGGGCCACCGCTGCCGTTCCGCCCACCAGTATTGATACAAATCTTGAATAAACAACATAATCAGAGGATCGGCTAACATAAATGAGGTTACAGAGCAAGGATGCATGTATTGAAGGGCATCAAGACAAACTCATAAGGGGAGGACAAGCGGCCAGTTCTAGTCGTTGTCCATCGGGACCTCAGGCGGCTCTGCTAGTGTAATTTGCGCCTCGATGAACTTTACAGCCTCGTCCGGAACCGTGAAGAAATAGAGCTTGTTACGATGGGTGAATTTAAGGCGTGCGGGGAAAAGCATAGCGTATTCAATCTTCCTATCTCGTAGCATTTTCTTCACCCCAGCGAATCTGCGTCTCTCCATTTGCACACCTACTGAAAAATCGGGGAAGATCCTGATTATTTGTGAATCCATCCTTAATTCCCCCATCTCCCTGGCCAGGCGGAGTATATGATCCCTGTCCTTATTGCTGAGCAGTTTTGCTATGATAGGTCTGGGGACGTCCCCGGCCGCGGCCGAGGTGCCAAGGAACGGTGAGCTCTTTCAACCGTGAAGAATGGTGAGAGATTGGGGTCATCCAGGAGATCTCTGATGAGTTTTTCCACCGCTAGCTCAATGCGCCCTTTGAGTGCAGCTTCGGGGACCCCAATTATGCGAATGTTATTCCTCCGCGACCTCGATTCGAGGTCATCGCATTTAGATTTGACCTGTTTCATGTCTCGGACAAGCTCTGACACTGTGTTTTGCAGAACATGCATATTGTCTTCCGTGGTGCCAGTCCTCTGTTCCACTTCGGTAATCCTAGCCCCGTGCTGGTCAAGCTTAGCTCTTAATGACGCCACATTCGCATTAATGTCATCTAGCTTTTCATGAAATGCTGCAAAGTTTTTAGCCATGGATTCCATCATAGTGGCCAAGTCCGGTTGCGGGGGATCCGGCAGAAGGTCGCCCTCCTCCTGGGTTGTAGCGGACGCCGCCTGGTCTCCCTTGGGTGTCGCCCTGGCGAACTTGTCCATAGCCCCCGCTTTGCTAGCGCCACGTGATCTGTTAGACATTATTCTGGGGAAGAGTCAAGGCCAACACCAAGATTTAGGTGGTGGAGGAGGCCGGGATCACACCGCCAGAAAAAATAGGTGGACAGTGGCGGCAGACGCCCCCGGTGAGGCCGGTGAAATCCCTACTTGGTGTATTCAGGCGACACCGTTCCCCTCTGCAAGTATTAGGAAAGAGGCAGCCTCCCCTTTTCTTTAGTCCCTCAAGCTAAACATGTGCGTGGCGCGGGCGTTCCAGCAAGAGATAGCATGCAGCCATCAAGATGTCAAAGAGGTGACAACGTGGCCCGATCCCACACAAAAGGAGTCGGCCAAACAAATCTCACTGTCCAGGAATATCAGGGGGAGGCAGAGCAGGCTTACATGCATGCAGTGACACTGGGCAAAGGCAGGCAGAGAGGAGGGAAGAGACCCCCCGGGGCAAGGCAGGGCGAGAAATCACAACCAAGAGCACCCACCTCTCCCGCTTCATAGGGTGGCTAATCCGCGTGTCTCCAGGAGGCAAAACAGCATGAAAGGGCCCCACTCCACCGCAGTGTTCATAAGCTGAATGCAGGAGGTAGTTGGTAGTTGCGTCCGGCGGGTTCCAGCAGGCCAGGAAGATCAGGCTCCCTCACCCAGGCGGCCGCGCCATGTCCTATGGCGAGTCCGTGAGGCGAGCTGGGAAGGACCTGCTTACCCAACAGCCCAAGGGCTGGCGAGGATGACAGTCGCGGCCCCGGCACTCCACCGCGGCAATTCCAAGGCCCACAGGCGGGGAGGCAGCGCGCTCGCGTACCTGAGCGCAGACCCACAGCCCGGCTCCCACACCTCGGGCCAGGCCGCACCGCACACGGCCAATCGGCCCTCAATCAGGAACTCAGCGAAAGCGCGGTGGCCGCCCGCGGCCGGAGCGACCGTAGCACCCGGTCCCAGCCCCAAGCCGCAGAAGCGAGGAGGGCACCCGCGGAAAGCGGAGCGTCGCAGGCCACGGGCAGGCAGCAGCGCCAGGGCCACCGGCCCCGCCGAGCCCGCGGGCGGGGGGAACACCTGCGCCCAGAGCGGGTCCGCAGGCTGAGAGGCCGCAGCAGGTCCAGGCGCCCAATCTTCAGGGTGCAGGCAGCGTTTTCTCCCCAACTTTCGGCCACAGCAGCAGAAAAGTCCCAGCAACAAAATTGGTCCAGTAGCTTGGAGGAATGTTACGGATGAGCGACGATACAGCGGACAAGCTGGTGGGCGAGAACGGAGCTCCCAGACTAGGCAGCCATCTTCCTTGGCTGCTCAACAGCGCCCCCTGATATTTTATTTCTATCGCGCTCGTACACAAGTGTTTCAGAGCGCGACAAGGCAAGGGAGGGGAACCGGGGAGAACAAAACAGCAATCTTACTAGGCCCAGTGACATTGAGAACGTGCAAGTGCATGGGAGAGGGGGAGGGGAAAAGTGCTTCTAAGGGGGGAGAAGTGGAAAGTGCAAAGCAGAGGAAAAACAGATAAATAACAATAAATAAATAATAAAGGCAACAAACAGTGGTAATGCAGACAGCAATTTGCAAGTGCTAGGTTTAAAGCAGCAGACAGGGTAGGTCTGATAAGTGCAGGAAGAAAAAGGGGGGGGTGTATGGGTACAGATACAGACCCCAGTGCAAGGGGTGGCCCGGAGGCAGTGCGGGAGGGTGGCAGGATGAGCAGGTACCTGGTCCCGAAGGACTGAGGGTGGCCAGGTGCATGGTGCCAAGAGAGAACAGATCAGCAGGGGAGAGAGGGAGCGAAAGCAGAAGAAAAGAGGAAGGTCTTGAGGTGCTTTCGGAACCGGAGATGGTTCTCCTCAAGTTTTAGAGTGGCAGGGAGGCTGTTCCAGAGGGAGGCACCCGCTGAAGACAGAGATCTACCCCCAGCTCGTTTCTTAGAAAAACGACTGACCCTGAGGGAGTTGGAGGTAGAGGAGAGAAGAGCTCGAGAGGGGAGGTATTTGCGGAGGGATAGCTGACGGTATTTTGGACCCAGGCCCCAGAAAGCCTTGTGGACAATGCAGAGGGTTTGAATTTAATCATTGTATCCACTGGGAGCCAGTGGAGAGATTTCAGAGCTGGAGAGATACAATCCCAGGGCTTGAGGCCAAGGACAAGTCTCGCAGTCCTGTTCTGGATTAGTTGCAGAGGGCGGAGAGTAGAGGCAGGTAGATTTAGAAAGAGGATGTTACAATAGTCCAAGCTAGAGAGAACCAGAGCTTGGGATACCATGAGCTTCTGGGGGAAGGAGAGGAAAGGCAGAGTACCTCTGAGAAGGTGCAGTCGGAAATTTGACTTTTTAGAGACCTCAGAGAAGTGGGCGGAGAAGGAAAGGGTGGAGTCAAAGATGACCCTGAGGTTCTTAGCCTTGCAGGTGGGGGTAGGAGGAGGGCCAAGGGAGGCCGGCGATAGAGTGAGGGGAAAGGATGGTGAAGGTGTGCCGATGAGGAGGATCTCCGTCTTGCTGGCATTCAGACAAAGATCATTGGCGGCACACCAATCTTGAATGGCAGTTAGGCAATCAGAGATGAGAGAGGGAGAGGAGGTGGCAGAGGGCAGCCTGAAAATGTGTTGAGTTTCATCAGCGTAGTACTGGAAATTTGAGCAGAAAATGGCAATGCAGTGGGTGAGAGTTGCCAGGTATTGGTTGAAAAGCCACGGCGAGAGGTTAGACCCCTGGGCAAACCACAGGTAGAGAGCAAGATAGATGAAAGGAAGGACCCAAGTTGGACCTGGGAGGGTCGATCTCAGAGGAAAGAGGTCAGCTAGGCTAGAGCCTGATCAGTGATACCAGGTTTTCACAGAGACCGTTGAGCAGGATGGTATGGTTGACCGTGTCGAAGGCAGAAGAGAGATCGAGGAGGATGAGGACAGAGGGAATGTTAGAGTCAAGGTTGGATAGCAGATCTTCATGGATGTTCAGGAGAGCAGTTTCCATGCATCTGGCAGCTCTGAAGCCAGACTGGTGGTCATGGAGACAGCCAACAGAATTGGAATGAAAGTTAAGCTGAGAGATGGCCAACTTTTCCAGGAGTCTGCCAAGAAAGGGAGAAATGGAAATTGGGCGATAGTTAGCTGGACAAGAAGGATCAGATGTGGGTTTCTTGAGAAGAGGATGCACAAAGGAGTGCTTCAGAGGGGAGAGGAAGGATCCAGAGGCAAAGGAGTGGTTGCAAAAATCAGCAAGGGTCGGAGCAAGGGTGTCAATGTGGTCCTTGATGGTTTTAGAGGAACAGGGAGGAACCTGTTTTGAAGAGGCTTTCATAGATCGGACTTGTCTAGCAACCTCGTCAGGGGTGAAAAGAGGAAAGGACGAGAAGGATGGCTAAGGGAGGGTCAGCAAGCACAGATGGAGAGGGAAGAGGGGGAGTGTGGGTGGAGAGGGTGGACAGGATGTCCTGGGTTTTTGAAATGAAGTGAGAGGCAAGAGCATTGCAAAGAGCCTGGGAGGCAACAGGAGGGGTAGAGACTGCAGCAGGGTTGGCCAGCTCCTTGCAGATTTTAAAGAGTTCGGCCGAGTTGTTAGATGCCGCAGAGACACGAACTTGAATGCGGACTCTCTTCTTGGTGAGGACAGATACGTCACATATATGTCATATAATACATATTGCATATGCAAGTAAGTAATGCTGTACATTACAAAAGGTAGCTTAGTATACAACAAACAGAGTGATATTTAATGCATGAAGAACTAAGTGTACAGGGCATTTACGTGATGCAATACCGAGGTCAGTAGTAAGGTAGAGTGGATGAATGTTGATGAGAGTTGTCAGGTAGGAGAGGTCGAGGCGTAAAAGCATGGGTGAAGACCAGTAGTGGCAGTCACCGTACAGGACAATAGTAGTTTACTTGGTTAGTTCTTATTGAGTATCCAGGTGATAACACATCTTCTGAATTTATCAAATATTTGGATAGTTTTTATGTCGTGTGGGAGTGAATTCCATAGTTGGGAGGCCAGGACAGAGAAGCTGGAACCACCAGCTCTTTTGAGGTTATATCTTGGTACTGAGAGGCAGGCAAAGTTGGATGATCTGGTGGTAAAGGTAGAGGATCTCAGGGTGAATTTGTCTGTCAAGTAAGGTGGGGCTCTATGGTTCAGTGCTTTATGGGTGAGGCAGAGTGTTTTTAGGTTGATTTTATCTTGTATTTGCATAGTTTTCTAGTTGCTGATATGTGCTCTCTTCTAGGTATATTTAGGGCGGCTCTGAGAACATTATTTCGCAATATCTGCAATTTTTTCAGCATAGCCTGGTTGGCGCCTAGATATAGACCGTTACAGTAGTCGAGTTTGGATTGAATAAGCGCTCTGGCTAATATAAGGCAGCTGTTAGATGATAACAGTGGTCTACATGCCCTGATCAGCTTCCCTGTGTAGGCGGTGGCTGAGGCAGTCATATTTACTTGTTTAGTAAATTTAGAGTTAGTATCGAAGTAGAAACCTAAGGTTTTTACCTCTTTGGAAATAAGTATGTTATTCCCGTCTATGCAAATGCTAGAGAATTTAGGGTTGAGTTTCTGTATGTTAGTCTGTGAACCGGCTAGAAGAATCTCGGTCTTATCATCATTCAGGCAGAGGCCATGAAGGGCCATCCATGCCTGGATGATGGTGTAGATTTTATTAATCCTAGCTATGTCTGTGTCACAGGTACCTGTTAGGGGTAAGAGTATCTGGGTGTCATCTGCATAATTAGTATAGATGACACCCAGACGGTCTAGTTGATCAAATAGAGGCTTTGTAAAGATATTATACATAATAGGAGAAATACATGAGCCTTGTGGTATGCCACAGGTGATGGGAATGGGGTCGGCAGCTGCCAAAGTTGAGAAGACCCTCATGGTCCTATTGTCGAGGAATGATTGATTCCACTTAATAGCTGAGCTAGGGAAGTGGGCAGCTGAAGCTAGATGGTTGCAGAGTACCTTGTGGTCGACCAAATCAAAGGTCGCCGATAGGTCCAGAAAGAGTAGTAAAGCTACTTTACCTTTATCTTTTAAATCGTCAATCTGGCTTTTGAGATCAACAAAGGCAGTCTCTGTTCCATGTTGCGGTCTGAAGCCAGATTGTCATGATCCAAGTAGTTTGTTAGTTTCCAGGTGGTCCTGGATTTGCAGGTATGCAACCCTATCTAATATTTTTAAAAGAAAGTAAACCGTGGTGATGGGTCTATAGTTAGTGGGTATCAGTAGATCTAGCGTTTGTTTCTTGAGTAATGGGAGCACCCAAGATTCCTTTAAGTTACAAGGTTCGGAGTTGCTAGTAAATGAGGAGTTGATTAGTTTAGTGATGAAAGGGGCCAGATCTCTAGCCGCATCTTTTATGATCTATGCAGGGCAGTTGTCACCCTTACAGTTGGAAGGTTTCAATGAGGCTATGATTTTTTTGTACCTCTGGTACTGTTACATTGGTAAATTTGAAGCTTGAATCGTTGTGTATAGGGTCGGTGGTTATTGGACTAGGAGGGTTTCTGGTAGATATTTGATGATGTTTGGTAGCTATTTTAGTCTGGAGGCCAGTGATTTTATTGGTGAGTGCATTCTGTATGCTGGCGCACCAAGGTTTATCCTTCAGGCAGGAATCTGTGGGAGGGTTAGGGTTTTCCAGCTCTCTTAGGATGTTAAACAGTTCTTTGGAACTGGAGCTTGCTTGATTTATCCTATTGTTGAAAGTTTCTTTCTTAGTGCGGATAATTTCATTTTTATAGTTAGCTGTAGTGTGTGCTAGGTTGGTTTTGTTCTCGGCGGATGGGGAGTTCTTCCAGATCGTTTCCAATTTCCTTTTTTCTGTGCGTAACAATTTAAGTTCAGGGGTGAACCAAGAGTTCAGATGTGCTCTGGGTCTTCCCTTACGCATTTTTAATGGGGGAATGGTGTCTAGGGATTTGATCATAGATTCATTTTATAGGTCTACCATCTGGATCGGGTCGCTCATAGTACGTAGGGTATTGAGTAAGGGGATAACTAGGGGTACGATGGCCTCTGCAGTAATGTTACGTTTGTTCCTAGTAAGGCAGAGTGGTGCAACTGGACTTTTTAGCAACTCTAGGTTATTCATGTTGAGCTCAAATGAAATAAGGTGGTGGTTGGTCCATATTGAAGGGAGTGAGTCCTTTACTAAAATGTTGCAGTTAAGGTCAGCTATCCAGTCAAGAGTCCTACCTTTCTCATGAGTGGGTTGGGTGCTTTTTTGTAGAAATCCATATTCAAACAGGGCATTGGCTATTGCAATGGAGGGTAGATCATTGGGATCATTGTAGCCAAGGTTGAAATCAGCGAGGATAATGCTTTGTGCTGTGAGTTTGGTGTTGTCAGCTGCAATCACAGAGATGTCTTCTTAAATCATCCTAAAGGTCAAGGGGCCTGTAGATGATTTGGATAGTGGTGGTACTTTTAGGTGAAGTTTGGAATTTAATGGAGAGGAGTTCACATGAAGAGACTGGCGGTGAGTTGGCTATCTTCATGTCTAGGGAGGATCTAAAGATAATAGTGATGACTCCTCCTCTAGAGTTTGGTCTGTCCTTTCTGAGGATAGAATCGTTTTCAGGGACTGCTAGTGTAATAAATGGGCCAGCTGCATCATGCAGCCAGGTTTCAGTTATTGCGATGAAGTCAAGATTATTGGCTGAGATGGCATCTGCAATCTCAGTTGCGTGGGCCACAAGGGACGTGGTGTTTAGTAGAGCCCCTTTTAGTGGGATTTTCTGAGTGGGGTGCGGGTTGTTAGCTGTAGCCTTTTTAGGCTTATAGTGGTATTTTTTACTGGTCACTTGTTGGTCTGTGCGTACTAAGTGTCGAGTGGTGGTGGTTCTACCTATACTATAACTGTCTAGTTGGCTAAAGCCTGTAGGGAGCCTAGCTCTTAGTCTGTTGTTTCTATCATTGATTTTCAGATGGCAGGTGGGTATGCTTTGGGTAAGATGGTGGTAGTGTGATCATTACTATTGGTGGTATAAGTACCATTGTTGTTCGTGTGTGTGGCTAGGTTCAGTTTGGGAAGGAAGGGTGAATGGCGTAGGCCTGATATTTGAGTCCCGATAGCAGGTACTCAGTGCTCGTAGGAAGGGTGTAGGTTTGGTTGTGTGGTTATTAGGGATAGTGGAGCTGTATTTCGTAGCTCTTAAATTCTCCATCTGGACAGAGTTACATGAACATGTGTCACACCAGGTAATGTATAGTAAAACTGGGAGGAGGCAGGGTAGACTGACGATGGTGTAAAGAGTAACACTATATGGCAATATAGGTGGCCAGTTATGGTCAGGCGGCGGCCTAGTAGTGTAGGTCTGGAGAGGTAGCCTGATTCGAGTACAGTTCAGCTAGTGTTGGTCGTACCGAACCAGCATAAGGTTGTGCACAGTAGTAGGTATAGTGGTCAGCCAGCAGCAAGCCTTAATGGCTTGAGTAAAACAGTGCTATTTATGCAACACTTACGGGTACTGTAATCTATTGTAGATGCTAATCAGCAATGAGACTTAGTATGGCTGAACAATGATTTCGTAATAACGGTGCAGTACGATAAACACCAGTGAGCATAGGTATGGATGTGTCGTTCAGAGTACATATGCATGTGTAAAATGTATCGACAATGAGAGGTTAAATAGAATCATAGGACAGATGCTGCATTTTCATGTCATTGACCATGCTGGGTACATTTGCGTTGCATGGGCCGTAGGGTAGAGTTACATGCAGGCGGTTAACATGAGTCAGATGTAATGCGGTAGGTACAAAGTGCACTTTTTTTTAGCAGGGGTAGTACTTACAGTGTCAATGTCTTTCTGACGCTTAGTAGGCTATGAGAGGTTCTGAGCGGCGAGCGGCCCACAAGCCGGACAGGCCCAGACAGGCAAAATCCTTAAAAAGGAGTCCTTGAAATGGGAGTCTGGCTAGCGTCCTTCCAGTGCTGCACGTCGGGAGATATTGCTTGAAGCAGCCAGTCTCTCATAACCAGGACTAATGTCTGGCAGAGAGACTCCCAGGACCCCCCTTGTTAATTTGCATAATTCAAGTAGCTTTGGGTCATCCTAAGTTACTAGGGGAATCCAGACGTGGACCCCTTGCTCACTATTCTTAGAGAGGCAAAGCTACACCCTACTAATGATGTCCAACCAGACCGAAACACGTGTCTGGGGATGCTGTTGGTACTCGTGTTCAGAGGAGAATTGCCTAGCATTTCGGTGCTGGACTGCCCCAGGGCAGGACAAAAACTGATATGTTTTGGATATTTCTCCTCTGTGAAAGATAGTGAGCTAAAGACTCTGGGTAAGTCTCTCATAACCAGGACTAAAGTCTGGCAGAGAGACTCCCAGGACTCCCCTTGTTAATTTGCATAATTCAAGTAGCTTTGGGTCATCATAAATTACTAGGGGAATCCAGACGTGGACCTCTTGCTCAATATTCTTAGAGAGGCACAGCTCCACCCTACTGATGAGGTCCAACCAGACCGAAACACATGTCTGGGGATGCTGTTGGTACTCTTGTTCAGAGGAGAATTGCCTAGCATTTCTGTGCTGGACTGCCCCAGGGCAGGACAAATACTGATATGTTTAGGCTATTTCTCCTCTGTGAAAGATAGTGAGCTAAAGACTCTGGATAAGTCTCTCAGGACTAATGTCTGGTAGCGAGACTCCCAGGACCCCCCTTGTTAATTTACTTTACCAGGGAAGTACATAAGGCAAGACAATCCTTTGACCCACTTAAAAGACGCCTCCAGACTCTCAATGTTAAGTATGGACTATTATTCCCTGCACAGTTTAAGATTTACCACAATGGTACGACTTTGCACTTCACTGACCCCAGAGAGGCTTCTAACCGGGCAGAACATCACCTAGAAGGAGACTGGAGACCACAAAGGAGGAATGAAAATGGCAGACATAGGCCGCGTCCGGACAGATCACTACCACTGCGACCACAACAAGAGCCAGTGGGGATGCCACATGTAGACAATGATTAGATACATGCGGTTGGCCCAGTGTAGTCCTGTAATTGTTACAAGAGTTGTCACTGATAGGTTGTTGGTCCTACCCTACGCAATTCATGACTGCACCGCGCTGCTTTATCAATGGCTGGCGGCCCGCTGTGAGAGAGGCCCCCTCCAGTTACGCGACTGCCCCAGTGATCTTAACTGTTCTTGTTGCTCGGCAGCACATTTTTCTTGGGAGGTTGAATGTGATTTGGTGCCTCCAATAGGGGCAGCACGTTTTTGTTGAGTTGTAGTTGGGATAATATAAGTTACCAAGTTAACACTGACGCTCTAGTTCTCAAGCGCCAGCAATTTTCGGGTGACAGGTACTTCATGTTGGGGTGGAGTATAGGGAGGGGGGGAAGTGTTATTGAATGGTTAATGTTGCTCGAGTGCTACCACACGTCCACATGGCAAAGCCAATATAGCTACCGATCTCGCACTATCCGGTGCCACTATGTGCTTCCGAGACACGTCCGACATGTTCACCCACTGGGCACAGTCCAGATATTCACCTCACACAGATCCTACAATACTAGTTTTATATATCACAGATGGCATCTACATGACCTTGACTAGCACCCGCTGACCTCGCCAGGTCCCTTAAGCTGCTTACCTGGAATGTGAACGCAATGGGCCCCAGGATTAAGAGATGACTTATCACTCAGTTTCTGAATAGGCACTCTCCTGACCTGGCCTTCATGAACAAAACACACTTGGTGGGCTCGACCTACACCCTCTTTTGAAGGACTAACTACCGCTCAGCATTTCACACGGGATACACCATGGGCTCTAGGGGCGCTTTTTTATTTTAATACATAAACGTGTCCCGTTCACACCGCTTACAGTGGAACAGGACCCTAGAGGTCGCTATGTGATAGTGTTAGGCACACTCTGGGGAGAAACATTGGCTATCGCTGCTATATATTCCCCACCAGGGCATGGAGACGAACTCCTAGATGAAGTAACTGAACAGGTAGCGAAACATCAACCTGACAGGTGGATCCTGGGCAGGGACTTTAATGATGTAATGTGCAATACATTGGACCGCACTCACATCCGAGGCCGTAACCCTAATGTCCCTACAAAGCTAGCAACACTCACATCCGCATTGGGCTTTCGAGATGTATGGAGGGAACTCCACCCCATGGATAAGGGCTACTCATTCCACTCGGGGGCCCATGGTTCCCTTTCCAGGCTAGATTATTTTGTTCCTTCCAGGCACAGACATGCACAGGGTACTTACTGTGAAATTACTCCCCTGAGGCATCTCGGATCACTCACCACTAGTGATAGAGATGCATGTAAGCGGGTTGGTTCCCCCTAAAACATGGCGCTTGAATGACTATTATCTGGGCTTCCCCGATTTTATCGACCATCTCACTGAAAAAACAAATGAATACTTTGAAATAAACTCTGCAACGGTTGACAGTACTGTGGTGGTATGGGAAGCCTACAAAGCGGTGCTCAGAGGAGAGATAATATACTGGACGTCCAACAAAAAGAAAGAACATCTGGGTAAAGTGTTAGAGGTTGAGAGGGAGGTGGGGGAATGGGAGACTAAATATATTCTTGATTCCACCCCCGAGACGCATCGATCTCTGCGAAAAACTAGGGAATATCTTCGTAATATTATGTTAAACAATGCCAAACACACGCATATAGAGTCTAATGCCCAGATCTATGAATACGGGGATAAAGCGAGCAAAGTGTTGGCCTGGCTGGAGAGAAGGGACGAGGGTCAGTGACACGTTAGAGAGATTTAAGGGAACATGACGCGCGGACCCAGTCAGATAGTGAAATAGTAGAGGCTTTTGCTAGCTTCTAAGCCACCCTTTATCATATTCTGACGTCCCCAACTAACCCCTTCTTCCTGGATAATGTTATATTGCCATGTCTATCTGAGCCACAGAAGGTACAACTAGAAGCCGACCTTACCGAGGCCAAAATCGCCGAAGCCATCGCCCAACTGCAGTCCGGGAAGACACCGGGTCCTAACGGCTTCCCGGTTGAAACCTGGAAGAAATTGGGCAGTGAAAAAATGCCATTCCCCCTCCTCAAGATGTTTCTTCGGGCCAGAGAGCAAGGTACCCTTCCACCAGATCTATGTAAGCCCACCAACGCAGTCATTCCTAAATCAGGAAAACCACCAGACCTGTCCCCCTCCTATAGGCCTATATCATTGATCAACGGGGAGGCCAAGATTCTTGCCAAGCTCCTAGCCAATAGTTTGCAACAGGTCATCGCCTCCCTGGTCCACTCTGACCAATGCGGCTTTATGCCACACTAGTCTACGCGAATGAATATACGTCGACTGCATTTATTACTGGAGTGGGCCCCTATTCTTGATACACCACTTGCGCTACTGGCAATCGACTTCGAGAAGGCATTTGATTCAGTTATATGGGACAGTCTCTGGGAAACCATGGGATTCTGTGAGATCTTTCTAGGCTGGGTGCAACTATTATATGCGGCTCCATAGGCAGAGGTGAGGGTAAATGGGTGGCCCTCCAGGCCCTTCCCACTCGGCAGGGGAACATGGCAGGAATGCCCTCTTTCCCCCCTCCTATTTCCGCTGGCGATTGAGTCACTCGCGTCATGGCTTCGACAAAGCAACACCTGGACGGGGTTAAGATGGCCGGAGGGTAATGAAGATAAAGTATCCATTTATGCTGATGATCTTCTAATATACCTAAGCGACCCAGCACACGGCTGCCCGGTAGTTACACAAATGCTAGCACGCTTCGGCGAGTTTAGTGGGCTGAGAGTCAACTGGGGGAAATCGATCTTTTTTCCGATGAAGGGTGGGCAACATGCAATTCCCCCGAACTGCCCTTACCGGCTGGAGCATAGTGGCTTCTGCTATTTGGGGATTTGGGTCTCTGGAGACCTCTCGAGCTATGTGACACACAACCTGCACCCAATCACAGACCGTTTTGCGAACGATATTCAGCACTGGAAACTTCTTCCCTTAACGCTGATGGGCAGGCTGCACTCTTCAAAATGATGGCGCTACCGCACTTCCTGTATGTATTGCAGCACGCCCCACTCAGGATTCCTGATTCCGAATTTGACCGGGTTGAGTGCCTCCTTGGAGAACTTATATGGGGAGGGGGGCAGCCTCCTATCGCACTAACCACATTGCAAAGATCGATCTGGGAGTGGGTTATAGGGGCGCCATGCCCCCAAACTTACTATTGGGTGAGCCAAATGGCAGTGATTAATGACCTGCTCCGTGGAGACCGGAAATTGCCACACATCAGGGCAGAGTTAACCAATGCCCACAACGCTGACCCACTTCACCTGATTTATCGGCCCCTCACTAAGCTTCTCCTGCACACAACGGCAGTACATATTGCCGTTGTTTGGAAGCAAGCACATATCTTTATTGGGTGTGGGAACAGGGTGACCACAATGCAACCCCTGTGGCACAATAGAAATCTGACCGAATTAAGAAAACTCAGATCATGGCCCATGTGGACTGAAGCAGGGATCACGAAAGTAGGTGACATCCTCGCTGTAGGCGGCGTAGCCCCATTCGAAACCCTGCAGCAAAAATTCCAGCTCCCGAACACTGAGCGATACTACCAAACGCAGTTGACTCATGCTCTGAGGAAACACATACCAATAGACGTTACTGTGCCTGAATGCACACCCTTAGAGCGTAACATACTCACTGAATGAATCCCCACCAGACTCACCTCTATCCTATATAATGCCATGACCGCCTTTGCTACCCCGGAACTGGCCAATCTCAAAGCTAAATGGGAAGCAGATGTGGGAATTATAGAAACGGAGGACTGGATACTGGTGCTGATGCACCCACGCAAGATCGCTATCTTCTCCAGGCTCGGTTTGATACAGCTTAAGATAAAGCACCACATTTTAGGGGGAAAATGGGAGGAAGGTGGGAATCAATGATCATTTGTGTATCATGGAGACATGGATGTGAGGTGACATATAGCTTGCATGTGGTTTAAGTCACTGATGTGATTCTTCATTGTAACATGTACTTGACTGGTCTCAAAACATGATCGGGATTGGGACGGGTGATTGTGGACGGGTTAATGCAATTTTCTTTTCTTTCTGATTTGTTTTCAAAATCAATTAAAATAAATAGGTAGATACCGTCTAAAATGAATCTCTCTTTGACTCAGAGTCAGCGGGCAGGCAGTTAGTAAATGCTCCATGGTTTCTATCATGTTGTGTGCGCCACAAAACCTTCATACACCTTGATCAGCTGTTATCATATGGTAGCATATTAAAATCTCCTTAGTCTGGATTTGACCAATACGGAATCTTAAGAACAAGCGTCTCACACCTTTGTTTGGATACAACAAGGTAGGGGGCAACCATTCCTATAGTTTAAAAATCGGCCCTTAAATTTGTCAATGACTTATATAAGTGCATGGTATCCATTGTATTTGCCCAATCATACATATAAAGATGCTTTTTAACTCTTATTGGGTTTTCTTTGAGCTCGTCGACTGTGAGATCAAGTTTTCCTAATATCAGGTTGCATGAGGTCGAAAACTCCTGTAAGAAGTTTTCCCTTCCACTTAACAGCAGGGCTTTAACAAAGCAAAGCAAAAAATCAAATATGCTATTGGCATTACAAAAAGAAGAACAAAGGCGATGGATTTGGGAGAGATACCAGGCCATAGAAAGAAAAGAGAAACAAGGAAATATAAAAAAGTTTAAAAACACAATAAAACAATGATTAGGCTCTCATCATTTGAACTGTCTTTTAGTTACCATAAGAGAGTGCAGGTAGGTGGTGTCACAAAACAACTCAATCAGATAGTATAGTCCGGCCTTACAATTATCAAAGTGAGTACCAAAGAATAATGGATAGAGCATAAATATAAGTTCCCTAGCTGGGGCCCGGTGTTGCCCATGTCCTGATCGAGTGGTGTCTCATGTGCCCTGGAGGATGTTGCTCTTGTCCGCTTGATGGCAAGTCTTGCTTCAGTTTGCGCTGGTGTATCATGTGTCCTGGAGGATGTTGCTCTTGTCCTCATGTCAGCAAGTCTTGCTTCAGTTTGCTCTGGCATTGCCCTCGAGAAAGTTGCTCCTGTTCTCTGGTTGGCAAGTCGTGCTGCTGTTTGTTGTGTTTCAGAAGCTCTTGATATTGATTGTCGCTTTGCATCCGATGGAGCTTTTCCAAGTGATGTTCGTTTTTGTGCAGCATGTTTCAGTCACTCAATGGCTTCAGCACATTTGAGAAAATATCCAAGAAAGATTGATTGTGCTCTCTTCTCATGAATGAACTTAAGTTAACTGTAAGATTGCCATTTTCCATATTTGGAGTGGCGCGATAAAAACAAATTTAAAATAATCTTTTTTCCAAATTTATTTTGTATATAAGATTTTTGCATCCAAACATAGACTACGATATTGCCCCAGACACAAGAGGAATCCACGCAAAATTTGGTAGACGTGGGTTTAACGGTGTGGATTTGTATAGCCGGACAAACATACACTTATACATACATTCAGCTTTATATATAAATATTAAAGGTCAAGTATAACTAAGACAATCGATTTACTCATTGTATGCAAAAGTTCATAAACCATATATGTTTTCTGTCAAAATAATTTCAAGGATGTCCCCTAAATTAAGAAAATATAAGTATTTTTGAGTATCACTCATAATTCAGTGGATGTATCAAAGTAGGGGGGTCCTGGGAGTCCCTCTGCCGGACATTAGTCCCGTTACGAGAGCCTTACCCAGAGTCTTTAACTCACTATCTTTCACAGAGGAGAAATATCCAAAACATATCAGTCTTTGTCCTGCCCTGGGGCAGTCCAGCACCAAAATGCTAGGCAATTCTCCTCTGAACAAGAGTACCAACAGCAACCCCAGACACGTGTTTCGGTCTGGTTGGACCTCATCAGTAGGGTGGAGCTGTGCCTATCAAAGTATACATTTAGGGATGCACTCACTTGGTTATAGAGCGATCAATTGCCATTTGAGTAGGAGGTAGCCAATTAGCTATGTGCTGGTCAGGTATCGGAAATGGATTTGTGCTGGTAGTGATGGATGACCATTGTGATCATATCTTGGATCAGAATAAGGAAGGACCGTATACCTACTTAAAGATGGATTACCTTCCATCTATCAAATCCAAAGGCTGCAAAAAAGTCCTAAACACTACAGGTGGACTCTTCTTCCACTTAATGACATGCCAACCATCACCATCCCATTCACAAGCATAGACTGACTCCCTGCGCAGTTAAGGCTCTCCTCAAGATCCTTTGCCTTACATCCGTAGCATACGTCCTTTAAGAATAGTTCTCATGAAACCAACTAAACTGAGCTCTATGCTCCAGACAAGCTGGCCACCCACTAATGCCACAAATAGCGTGCAAAACCACGCCGGGGATGGGGGGGATTCGATTTACTGATGCATCTAGAATAATCTCCCAAAGGCACAATATTCACCCCCCCCCCCAGATGATGGCTTTCAGGGCACATCTTCAGTGCACAACTCTTCCGACAAGACACCTGGGAGCAGCCGCCACAGGAATTAGGGAAATGTTTAAGTTATACTGTGAGTGCTCTATAACTCTATAAATAAATAAACATAAATACAAAAAATACAGGTTCAGAAGACATTTGGTCAAAGCCCCAGAGCTACTTGCATGCGCTACACAAAAGCAAACGAGGTGATGCCTGGGGCATGTCAGATTCACTCCAGCAGCATTGTACAGTATTCACAAAGATTTACACTGCAGCAAATATAGCGATTCCCACCGCATCTGCAAAGTGAACAAGTTTGTGAGTTCTATTTGCATGTGACCCACATGAAGATCCAGCATAGCTGGATCTGCTCCAGATCAAAACGTTGTGAATACGGCAAAAGGTATCAGGGAGGTTCAGAGCATTCCTGAACATGTGTCAGAGCAAATGCTTGGGAATCCGGCCCCTATGCGGAATTCCTGAGCAGTTAGACTGACATTGTTTTAGCACAAAGAAATGAATTTGCATGTGCAGATTGTGGATGGTGCACATTGCAGCTGAAATAAATACCCCTGGTCCCTCACACGCAGGCACACACAGATTTACAAAGAATTCCATTTGAACCCTGATCAATTTCACCTGCCGCACTTTGTCATCACAAATTGACCTGATTCTCAAAAAAGAGCAATGTACCAGCTGTAAAAACGTGTTAGTTAAACTTAACATTGGAGAAAAGTGAAAAGATGATTTCTTTTTATTGTTTTAGTTGAAATATTTCAACTTCACAATATTTTATACACATTTATAAAACGAAAAAAGACCATTAAATAACACAATTAGCACATATAATAAGTGCTTATAAATCTTATAGTGAACTGTGACAAGATGACTTAAAATATCTTTGTACAAAAATAAGAACACATCTGTGTTGAAAATTAACAAAAATAAACAAACCAGGACCACACAGATTATTACCACTTGTTGGAGTCTTTCACATTAAATCACTATAAGTAAAAGATGATTTTATTAACATTTTTAACTGAAGGTGGTGTCACACTCTAGAGGAAATGAACCACTTTTGGGGACATTTAAAAAAAATACAGTTGGGAGCAGGGGCACATTGCTACAGTAGAAATGGTGTTGCCTGATGCTCCCACTAGTGTTTGTAGGCATTGCCCGGCCACTTCCACTCTGCAAGACACACCCCTTTTGCATATGCCAAGTGGATGTTAACGGAGGTACACCTCACTCCCACCTATTAAAATGCAGATAGGCATGTGCACAAATTGCAGACCCACAGTGCAATATACTCATGTTTTTGTAGGTGCCCAGTTGCAAGCGGCCTAATTAACAGCCTCGTTTTACATAATTCGGCAACTGCATGCAGGGGACCACCAACATTAGCACTCAACTCTGTCGAGTGCAGAAGTAAACCCCGCCTGCACTTACTCTTTACAGGTGGCGTTTACTAGTGGATGCCTATGGAATCCGCCTGCTCATAAGCAGGGGCAAATGCGAGGCAGACTCCATAGGAATCCCTTAGCTTTAGGACTTCATGAAAATGTCATGCAGGCATAAAATGAAACCCAGCGACAGGAAGGAGGTGGAAGGCATAATAGAGATTTTATCTCCACTCCGGGCCCGCTTCTATCTTGTCACTCCTCAACAATGGGGTAGCGGTCACCGCCCCCAACCGCTCCAGCCCACTTCTACCACTGTACATTAGTACCCGGTGTCCTGCCTGCATTTTAAGTGGCCTCGTCACTTCCAGCTCTGTGAAGGGAGGATCCTCTCTGCAACCTCTATGTCTGGTCTATTCCTGTATTGGCCACTAGTAGCGCCACAGCACACATTTGGGCCTGGATCCCACGTTTCAGATGTATTGTATCACTGGGTTCACATGCATTGCCTCTTCTTCTGACTTTTCACAGCCCTAAAAACCTTGTAGATCACAATATTTTAGCATATCAGAGGAAACACACAGTTGTGTGTGCTGCGGGCCCACAAAGGGAGCTCAGAATCCACGTTAGGGCTAATTATGATCAAGGCGGTAACGGTAAAGCCATGTGGTATTCTAAATGCCACTCACTTTTAAACTAACACCTAATTATAGTTGTGATAGCACGGTATATAATTACCACGAGGGTCATATGGGAAGTGCTGCTTGGGGTAAATAGCCAATTATTACCACATGAAGTATTTTATTAGCACCATAATACATTCAAAACTCATAATTAGATGCTATTTAAAAAGATAGGTGGTCTTTAAAATAGTGCATGTTTCCACCATTACCACCATACTCATATTTAAGTTCTTTGCGTCTTATTAGTGGTTTTATATCTATTTTACATACATTTCATTATGACAACTGGGACCTGTCAGCCATGGGCGCCTGGTTAAAGTACACGCACGTTGTGCCACTGCACAAATGTCAATTCCTGTCTCAGGTCTGTGCCCCATTCGTCCACACTTATAGGGGTCATTGTACGTTTATTATTACATATATATAATCTGATGTCAGGCCTTCCCCTCCCACATATTCCTCGTGCTGCTTGCAGCATATTACTCGTTCTTGTGGTGTCTGGAAAACTACCCACCGTTTCTTTGGCATCTATGAATATGCGCAGTCATTTCAAAACGTGGTCCGTTAGAACCCCATCGCTTTCTTCTGGGCCTGGGAAAGATTTGAACTTCTCATCCATGAATACAGCTTCCATTTCTCAACTCAAAGCACACCTGCATCCTGGAAGCCTACAGTACACCTGCATGCCAGAGGCCTACATCACACCTGCACCAGAGGCCTACAACACACCTGCATCCTGGAAGCCTACAGCACACCTGGAACATGGAAGTCTACAGCACACCTTCATCCCGAAGGCCTACAACACACCTGCTTCCAGGAGGGCTACAATACACGCGCACCTCAGGGGCCATCAACACACCTTCATCCCGAAGGCCTATAGCACACCTGCATCCTGGAGGCCTACAACACACATCCCAGAGGCCTACAACACACCTGCATCCTGGAGGACTACAACACACCTACTTCCAGGAGGCCTACAGCACACCTGCATCCCAGAGGCCTGCAACACACCTGCATCCTGGAAGCCTAAAACACACCTGGAACATGGAAGCCTACAACGAACCTTCATCCTGAAGGCCTACAACACACTTGCTTCCAGGAGGCCTACAACACATTTGCATACTGGAAGCTTACAACAGACCTGGAACATGGAAACCTACAACACACATGAATCCTGAAGGCCTACAACACACCTGCTTCCAGGAGGCCTACAACACACATTCATCCCGAAGGCCTACAACACGCCTGCATCCTGGAGGCCTACAGAACAATTGTATCCTGGAGGACTACAACACACCTACTTCCAGGAGGCCTGCAAAACACCTGTAACCTGGAAGCCTACAACACATCTGCCTCCTGGAGGCCTATAACACACATGCACTCTGGGAACCTACAGCACACTTGCATCCATCAGCCCTACAACCTACCTGCACCCAGGAGGCCTACAACACACCTGCATCCTGAAGGCCTGCAACACACTTGCTTCCAGGAGGCCTACAACACATCTGCATACTCGAAGCCTACAACACACCTGGAACATGGAAGCCTACAACACACCTTCATCCCAAAGGCCTACAGCACACCTGCATCCTGGAGGACTATAATACACCTACTTCCAGGAGGCCTACAAAAAACCTGCAACCTCCAAGCCTACAACACACCTGCATCCTGGAGGCCTACAACACACTGTCAGAAGGTTGAACCTCACCACCCTTCTCCTCACCTGTGGCTTCCTCTGGTTTATCCTTGGAGTGCTTGGAAGGCCTTCGGGGACTCCTGGTGTCTTCCTTTGCGGGCTTGTCTCTGGACTTCCTATCGTGCAAGTAGGGCCTGGCTCCCTCGGAGGCCACCTCGACAGGGAGTGGGACCTGTCTCGGGGGGCCCCGAGGAGCCAAGGTCCCGCAACAGGGAAAAGACTGATGGACAGTAAAAAACCCTGTGTAGTCTTCCGGAGATCGTGAAGAATATTATGCACTCCGATGGTAGATGTGGCTGTTCGTGATCCGGAGTGAACCAGGAAATCGTGGATCAGGTAAGACTGACCGTCCTCCAATATGGATACAGCTGAGGAAAGGAGGCCGGAACCGATCCGTGGGTTAATTGGCAGGACGTAGGTAAGTAGATAAAGAGAAGAGCTTAGTGAGAAAAGAGAAGAGGGGTAACAGATAGGAAGAAAGCTGAAAAGTCCCTACTTACCAGATACGGCAAGATCCACGAAATGCACAGGGAGGAATGCGTAGAAACGCGAGAATGGCGGCTAGCCGCTAGTGTGAATGAAAAAGACGCAGAGCGTAGAAAAGTTAAAGAAAGTGAAACAGACGAGAGCCGTGAAAGGGAAGGGGGAATCAAAGCAAAGCCAGCAAGCGTAAGGGTACGCGGGCGAGGAAGAGAACTGCAGAAGGCACAGGAGGTGGTTTAGCAGAGATAGTCGAGCGCTGGTATCACGAAGGAATAACACAGATACTACGCGCTGAGAGGGGGGCGTGGCTTGCTTAAATAATGAAGGCGGCCATGTTGGATGAGGACTGGCCCGCTAACAGAGGGTTCTCCGCGGCGTGATCTTCCACTTCTGCCATAGCTTCCATGGGTGGATCCTGACACACACCTGCACTCTGGAGGCCTATAGCACACTTGCATCCATGAGCCCTACAACATACCTGCATCCAGGAAGCCTACAACACACCTGCATCCATGAGGCCTATAACACACCTGTAACCTGGAAGCCTACAACACACCTGTATCCAGGAGGCTAACACCACACCTGTTTTTCCAGGAGGCCTACAACACACCTGCCTGCCAGAGGCCTACAACACACCTGCCTGCCGGAGGCCTACAACACACCTGCATGCCGGAGACCTACAACACGCCGGCTTCTCAGAGGCCTACAACATAACGGCATCCAGGAGGCCTACAACACACCTACATGCTGGAGGCCTTACAGCACACCTGCATCCATGAGGCCTACAACACACCGGCATCCAGGAGGCCTACAACACACCTGGAACCTGAAAGCCTACAACACACCTGCATCCTGAAGGCCTACAACTCACATGCACCTAGGAGGCCTAGAGCACACATGCATCCTGGAGCGTGGAAGGCATCAAGGAGAACACCTGAACACTGAGATAAACCATCCAAAGGCAGTCATATGGAAAAGTATGAGCACGCAAACAACCACACAAACAGGGAATAAGGACCAGGGCACACAATGCGTTCTCGATCACCAAACACAGATAAGGCATAGGCACCTGCTCCTGCAAGGTGAGAACAACTGGTAGCTTATAACGTCGCTCCCCCTGGACAAATCCACACCAAACTTTGCAAAACAAGTATATGGGCCACTGTGAATATTTTTGCAAAGTTTGGTGATGTTTGGTCCAGGGGGGGAAAAAATATAGGGGGGGTCCCAAAACGTCTTTTTTTCCCAAAGACTGAATGGGGGAAAAAGTTTGCACATGCCTACAGCCCAAACCGCTGGATGGATTTTCACCAAATTTGCGGCAGGAGCTGGGTCCTAAGAGCGTGCTTTTGTAAATTCGGTGCCAATCTGTCCAGTAGTTTTGTTTAAAACGACCAAAAAGTGTGTCTAAAAAAATTAGTGATATCTATGTCCGCTCCGCGGTCACACTTCCCTGTTCGCTCCGCGGACAAGATACCGATTGGCTAATCCGTAGCGTCATGTCCGCGGACATGTGACGCATTCACTGATTGGATGTTGATCAGCGTGAAGTGCGTCAGATTGTTTCGCTGCACCCGCCATCTTTCATTCGTGTTTTGGTGTACGCGACATCGCCGCTAACACATATAAAACAACACAACATTTCACTTGTTGTTAAACTTAAGAAATACTTTCTCGGGAGGTGAGGGTTAATGAGGCTGGGATGGGATGTAGCAGAAGGAAGTCAGAAAGTGGTGTTTTCTTGTCACCAAAGTCATACGGTAAATTGGAAGTTGCTGCTCAAAATAGTGTCTGTTAAGTACAGGCGAAGAATTACTGTGTCTGTGTTACAATGTATTTAAAATAATATTGCAATCAGACAGGTGTCCTAGAGTTTGAAATCTGAGGCAGCCACCTGCACTGTTTGATGGAAACAGCGGGTCTGCAAGTGTATGAGGGTACCAGCTCTCATGAATGCATTGAGACATGTTGTTGCAAAGTCAGAATGTATTTGCATTCTGAGTGAAGGTCACTTGCTTTGCATTTTTGGTTGCGAGCTCAGCAGGCCCACGCATCCGACTGAACCCATAAGGGTCAATTGTTTTTTGACCTTGAGCGAAAGGGAAAATTCAGTAAGTATGCAGGGAGTGAAAGTTTGCAAAAAATGCCATTTGATAAGGTTATGTATTCAAAATGTTTGTAAGGCACATGTAATATCAGTTCAAGAAGATTCTTTGGTGCAAGTACATTGCTGTCTAAGTTTCAGGAAGACAATGGAGTCGGTGAATATCGTGCAAAAAATTTACTTTTGACGACTCTACACCGGAACGAGATTACATTTTTTATTACCAGAACATTAATTTTGGCAATGTAACTGAAGTACTATCTTTCTGTGTAGTTGTAGTTGTCATTTTTTTTTACTTATGGAGAGTGCAGATTCTCGGCGTTTGTAGGCTATCACTAGATTCCCCCATGTTCAACGCTAATATTTCTTTAAAATGTCATGTACGACCACTTCGAATTTGTGTATCAGTTTGCACGTTCTTTTTGTCTTTTTTGAAATTGTTTGCTAAAGGTTGGGTATTGATACGTATTTTGTGTTATGTTTTCCGAACAGCTACATCCTGCCTTACTGTGATTGCCATGGATTCCAGATGCCAAGTGATGGATTTTTTGCCCGCCAGATGCACGTACTCATGACCGGCTGCCTAACCGTCACTGTTTTGTGGGATGATCGCGCAGGACCCATTTGTCCATATGCTGCAGTGGCCATTAGGAGTAACATAACATCTTTTATGGTGGTGTAGGCCGAAGTTCATGCCGACGTCTTGGAAATCACTGTGCGACCGAAGCGGTTGCTTTATCGAAAACGAATATGGGAAAAGAACAACGTGTGCCTCACGATTAACATTTTCGCTGATGACCGAAGAAACAAAGTTACTATTTGATTGAAAATGGGAATGGTCTGATGGTCTCGGACAGTTTATTGGGAAAAAAAAGTACTTTACAAATTCTCTGTTTTCTTCTAAAAAACAGTTTATTATTTCAAAATGTGACGTGCTACATTGTACGTTGCTGTGTGTTCATTTTCAGGTTCTGCGTCACGGCACGTAGGTGCTTATGGGCACATTTGGCTACGCTGTAGAGGAACATCATCCAAAAAGGTGCAGAATAGCATTAGGGTTGGTTATGTGACGAGATGTGGGAGTGTTTTCGTGATAGAGAAGTGTTGTAATGTAGTTAAAAAACATAGCGATATATACGTTTACTGACTGAGGGGTAGGCTGTAGCCATGCAGAGTGAGCAGAATGTCAGGGTCATGGTATAAGGTCATGATCCGCACAATGTGGCTACTGGCCATGACCAGAAGGGAGAAAAGATAGGATTACAGTGGCCATGTCCACCTGGGACTGGCTTTGTGGTAAAGTTGTTCGACATTAGGATACATTTGAAAGGGAAGAAAAAAGTGCTTGTGGTAATATGTTTACAGGGTTTCCTTTTTGCTTTTTGCAGGCTGCCATGGAAAGCGAAGAGGGGCCCTGTATGGAACAACCGCCTTCCCTTTCTATGGTGGCCATCTTGGAAAAGGATTTTGTTTTCTAATCCGGGACGCAACAGGCGTCCCGGATTAGGACGAAAAATCCTCTTTTTTAGTAGCACGGGTTACTGCTTCGGAAATCTAGATTGTTAATGGCATTCATCCCCCATTTTAGGTGTTGAAGGGGGGGTAATGATCCAGGGATCACGTTATGCGCTCTCGCTTCGATTGGGCTGATAACTTGGCCTGCTGGCCCTTTACTCACCATTCCAGTCCCTGGAACGGATGAAAACCGCTACAATATTCCCATTAGCATAACACAAACTGCAAATGGAAATGTTGGAAAATCTTATTGCGTCTATGTACTTTACTGAGAAATATAAAGTAGATGGAGTCCAAGCGATTTTTTTTATTTATATTTTTAAACTGTGAAAGGTGGTTCTTAAAAGAACATTTAATTTGTTTACGGATGGCTTTTTTTTGGAAGGACAGCTAAGAAGGACAGTTGCGGACGGAAATGAGCAAAAAGGCACCACACAGTAATATGGAGGGGTAGGTGACGGGGGAAAATGTTGTGCATGTGTTATTTGTAAGGTAGGGACAGTGTTTCTCATGCTCCTTCATTACAGCAGTGGTGCTGTTTCTTGATGAGGAGGGATGGCCTTAGCTCATGTCGTTTTCAGATAAATAGTACTTTTGCTAAAAGTATGTACTGTGTACTACATTGTTAATGGCTGAGTATGAATAGGTGTTGGAGCTGTGCAAGGGAAATGTTGAAGTTGCAAGTTCCTATATCAGTAAAAAATGTAGTTCCACACTGTCCATGAGGCATAGATCTTATTGTTAAGTGTGTACGGATTCTCGGACCCGTCACCGTGCTGTGCGCCAGCATATGGTCATGTGGCATTCTCCGGAAGGTGTGCAATGAAGTCAGATGTTCGTTTACATTATGGTTACGTGCCACTACTAGAAACCTATGAACTTCAGTAAAAAAATTGTTAAAGGGACGGTTATGGTTAAGTTGCCCTACTAAAAATCTATCAAATTCAGTAAAAAAAACTTTGTTAAAGGGACATTATGGTTAAGTTGCGCTACTAAAAACCTATGAAATTCACAAAAAAAACTTTGTTAACGGGACGTTATGGTTCGAAGTAAAACCGAAAAACCCTTGAAATTCGCCAGTTATGGTAAGCTAAGCAACCATAACTCGCACCACCACTGTGCACTGCTAAGACTAACACCCAGGACATCAAAGATGACATCACAAATGTCATTGATGACATCACTGATATATAAATGTGCTTCGTGCGCTAAGGTCTTCAAATTTTCCCCACACACTCATAAGAACATCTGGAAATCAAACAACTTTACATCTATCAATCTATCATCCTCGTACTTTGTGAACTTTTGAGAAAACACCATGCTTCAAAATGTGCCTTGCCTGCTAAGGCCTTCAGATTTTCCCACAAAATCGTGAAGGAGAAATCAAACATCTTTACTCCAGTGTATCAATCTCTCATCCTTGTACTTGTGACCTTTTGAGAAAAACACCATGCCAAAATGACAAGCAGGCTCCCAGGCATTGTTATGTCAAACACGTGGTTACAGCTTCCGGGTCACAAAACAGGAACCATGTCAGACCTACATAGTAGCAACTCCACGTTTTGCATGTACTTCAGTCCCACGACCTGACCTATAAAAACTGGGCTTCGAATTTGCCTGAAATGGTTTACTTTTATCTGCAACACACAGTGCTGGAAATTGACACAATTTACAAGGGAACTCCCCTTCACTTTGTGGGGCGCGAGGATTGCCAGAGATAGGGATGGGACTGGGTCTGGATTGTCAGTGGTGCCGAATGATGTGCATGCACTGAATATAGGATGCTGGCTGCTTTGCATAAAAACAAAGTGCATTTTGGGAACATAAGAATGACCACCAATTTATGAAACGTGTCTGTGCTAGTAATTCAAATGTTCATTTCTTCTGAGCATGCAATGCACACTTGGTATGGTGCTCATTTCCGCTGTCAGAATAGTCAGCCTAACAGTAAAATGTGTTAAAACATGAGACATATATTTAGGTTTGGATGGTTTTGTTGACTGACTTTGGGCTGTTGAGCAAAGGACAACTTTCAGATGCAGTCTGTGAAATTGTTGCAATTGATGCTGCGGCATGCATCAAAGCTCTGTGATGTGCAGGTGAGCAGCAATTTTTGCAGGAGCTGTCTTGTTCCGGCCCAATTCCTTCCCAGGCAAAATGTCTTCATGGCATGCAACATGGACCGCACTGCGTACAACTAAACCGGCCCATTTCTAAAAAAGTCTACATGAAAAAAACTGTGAACAATGCACTTTTTCTACTTGATGATTTCAATACATGGGAAATGCTGTGCTGGCCAACCCATCTGAAAACATAAGTATTGCAAGCGCGCTGCCAACACTTAAGTATGGTTGCCTCCCAGAAACCAAACGGTTGCTGTGAGAGTGTACATTTTAAGCCATGTGTGAGATAGAAATGCAAGTGGACAGCAGCGGGGCACACCACGGCTCTTCCAACTAGACAAAAAATGACAATACATGAGAGACATCCATTGGACATCGCCCTGCAGGCGCAGGGAAATGCTTTTGCTTTCTGCAAACTGCATTATTTTTATGAATTCATAACATTGCCTAAAATGTACAGAAACCTCCAATTTCAGCCTCGGTGTCACATAAGACCATGGGTGGAGGGGGCGGGTGGTGTGGGTTGAGGGCATTGAGTTTCTGCCATCTGTGCATTTTTTTACAAGATTCTTTGGCGCAAACGAAGCGTTGGTACTGCTCTTTCCCTCAAATCTATTAAAGATTAACATGAATGTCAACCAAAGCATGCTGCAATACTGCCTAGGAATCCTGGGATTACTTACTGGTAATCTTCATTACTCCTAGTCCTGCTCTTCCTCGCCACTCCCGTCTTTCCCTCCCGACTGATTGAAGGAATGGGATCACAAGCAGAAATCCAAGCCTGATCACATTAGTAATGCCAGAAGGGACCTTCCCTGGCTCAAAGTGGAAGACAGGGTCCTGTTCAAGGCCATGATGCTGGGCCATAAATGCCTTTATGGGAAAGCACCTGCATATCTCAAATCAAAAATATTCAGATATGTTCCAGGCCGCTCATTAAGATCTGAACACAGAGGCCAAATCACAGGAGCCACTCACAAGAGATCCAATGGAATGGGTAAGGCCTTCCCCATATCCGCAGCTGTCAAATGGAACAGTCTCCCTGTGGCTCTAAGACTAGAAACCAACCTTGTGAGCTTCGGGAAAAAGCTCAAAACCTTCCTCTTCAAATAACTACCCAGAAACGACTTAATTCATAGTTCCCAGCCATTTTGTTCTTTTCTATACTGTCCCGTCTCCATGTTAGTCTCTTTGTGTCTGTTGAGTCTTCATGTTGCGCCCTGAAACCTGCGGGCGACCGGCACAGCGCAGCGGTATGTAACTGGAGTCAGTTCATTGGAGGGCTCTGATACGCCCACAGGGGAGGAGGTTGGACTAGCAGCAATTCTTGGAAAGATAAAAAGGGTTCCTGTAGGGAGGAAAGGAAGGGTTGACCCATTGCCAAAACAACCCAGACAACCCCTGACTAAGGGCCGCATCACGAGTTGGGCGGTAGCCCTTTAATGCAGTGGTCACAGTATTACCACAGAATTTAAGGGCTGGCCCGATCTTGGGCTGGGCGCTAAATCGGCTTTTGTACCTCCAGCAAGAAGCTGGAGGTGAAAATCCCATTTAGTGCCCTGGTTCTGGCGCAATTACCGCTGGCTGGATTAGCATGCAGTATTTGCGCTGAAAATGCCCCATTGGTTCCAATGGACCCAATGGGGAATGGGGATTTACAGTTAATGCCCAACCCCGTGATCCGGCACTTATAACGCCGGACCGGTTGGTGCTAACGCAATTACAGTTGGGCATTATTGCTCCCACGATACCGCCCAACTCGTGATGAGGCTCACACCCTGCATACCCACCACCTAACACAGACGTAAAATGACGCAGACCTTCACCACAAAACACCCAACCTACAGGCACTCTATCAACTCTCCACAACACCCAACACGCACATGAAACACCTGCATACAACCACCCACAAAACATCACACAAATGCCAATCTACTAAAATCATACCAGCACACAGTGACTGTTTTTTTCCGAATTGAAGCGACAAAGGGCATATCAAAGCTCTCTTACGCTTTTCCCTCTAAACCCTAATAACTAACCATCCCATTCCCTTTCCTTTTCAGATCCGCCTGAGCACCTGAAGACCATGAAAAATGGCAGCGGTGTGCAGTACAAGTCCCAATAACATAACATAACATTTAAGTACTGGGACGAGGAGATGGGTTGAGGAGGTAACGAGAGCCTACTCTACCAGCCAATAGCCCACATTTCTGTGCTGATGAGATAATGGGTGTTCTCATCGTAAAGTGGAAAAAAGCTACCCATCGCATTCCTCAGTGCAATCACTAATTAGGCAACAATCCGACACTTGTGAAACCCCCTTCAGCCTGAGCTTTGCTCCCCATCCTCTCAGCGCAGCATCAGAACCAGCCGGAATCCTGAATAGTTCACATGTCTCTCTCCCCGGGATGCCTTTCACACAGCTTTCCCGCTTCTAATTTTAGCATGAGAACAAACTTCCGGAGAAAGCGTTCATTATAACGTTTGGGAAGGGGCGGTCTGCTTTGAGAAATTGTTTTGTTGTTGTTGGTAAAGCCTGTATACACGGGAAGGAGCAGTGAGGATTGTTTTGCAGCAAAGAAAAATGGATGCCAAAGCGATGGGCAAATTTCACCAGAATTCTGCAAAATAGGGAAATGATCCATGACACTACAATTCATCGAAGGAGAAGCTCGCATGAGGGAGCAATGCATCGGGGGAAGAAGAAAGTGGGCCTGATTTACAAAACACTTTTCAATGGGGCTTTCCCATGTTAAAACCTTATCACATACCACCAAAGCCACGTTCATATTGGTGAACGTCGTCATCATCTTATGTTATATTCATAGTTCTGGTTCCATGTCTTTACGACTGCGCAATTACATCTTTATGAATTTGCATAGATTCTTTTAAATGGGTCTAAAGCACATAACCTATTTTTATTGTCTCCTTACCCCATACTCTTTACTCATCTCTTTTGTATGTTCCTTGTAAAAGTAGCAAAGCCAATGTAAATGCAGAGTTGCAAATGTACCCAGGCAAGGGCATCAGGATGCAAAGGCATCCATGTATAGGAAATGCCAGCATAGTTTATTACAGTGGGCCAAATCCCAACAGTGGCAGGGATTGTCCCAGAGATGGCCTTTTGTGCCCGCACTAGTGGTACCCAGGCCATAGTCTGCAGAAGAAAAATTAGCCGGGTAATAAGAGGATGGGGAAGAAGGGGTAAATTCCCATCGCAAAAAAAAGCAATGAAGAGTCTGTGGTGGCGGAGTCGAATTTTTGGTGGTAGCCTGGGTGCATTTCTAATCCCGACGCGTACGGGATTAAGTGAAATGTGTCACAAAACAGATTAGGAGAGAAGGAAATGCATTACGCTGTGTGATCTTTGCACACATTAGGGTCTCGAGATGTGCTCAGGCAATGCTAAGAGATTTCATGGCTGATTTGCCTGGGCCTACCTTTAGTTTATGCTGCAGGCAAACTCCAGAATGTGAATTCTGTGATCATGAAGGATCATTTTGTATACATCTATTCTCAGCCTGCTCTGTCAGATGCCTAATTCTGCAGCTGTGTGTGATGAAGCTAAACTCTTACCATTCGTTCCGCAAGCTGGCATCCAACACCTCATTAAACCGGTACATGATGCGAAGGCATCATCGCAACCTACTGATCCATGGCATGCCTCATTAATCATAGCCTTTGCAAACAAGCACTGTAAAAAATAAGCTATTATCATTGCTATTATTACTATGATCATTATTACTTGTATTAGCATAATTGTTATCGTTATTATTTTAGCTCAACTCGAGATGGCGCTATCACTAATATAAAAATGCTAATTTTGAGCATGGATTGAGTCCATGATGCGACTGTCATATGAATTTATCTTGCCAATTAGGAGACCGAAAACGTGCATGCCATGTTTGTCCACCCTTTAGAGAAAAGTTTCCTCTTGGAAACTGTGACCATCTATCAGGCAGGTGCACAAAATTGGGGCCTGAAATGAGTTTGCGTGGATTCTTATACTATTTCTGATATGGGTAAGCAGTGACTTGACATTTCAAGAGAGCTCTCAGAAGACTGCAGGACACTTGTTCACATTGTGCTGCTGGATCATTTGGCTTTGGGGGTGGCAGTGATTGTTGCTATAATAGAGCGTTCCGTACCTATATACACAGTACCCCCCCCAAGTTCACCCTCTTCTTCAAAGATAGATAGACTTAAAAACTATTCTATGCTCTTACTGTACCAGTGAAGTGTGTTGTAAATAGTTACTTGTATTTAAGTGAGGGATGGATGTTGGAATGTGTTCTAGAGGACTGGAGTAGAAGGAAGAGAGTGTTCCAGGGAAAGCAGTTGAGCGGCGGAAGAGGAGAGTGTGGTGGGGTCGTTCTCCACGCATCTTATTACTGTAAGCATCCTTAAATAAACGTGCCTGGAGACATCCTGACGGTCTCCGGGGTCTTCATTACACTGCTGATGAGCGGTTTCAGTGCTCGCACAGGGCTATGTCGGCGGGTTAGAGAAGAGCACGGCAGAGTGCCTCCAACACAGCGAGCTGTCACTGAGGGAGAAGGTCGCAGTTCCGACCTTACAGCCGAGGGTTGGTTCCTCGCTTTATTGCTGAGATCTGCGCAGTAGTCGGTGCAGATGAGGTGAGCTCAGCGCGAGCGCTCAGCACAAGGGAAGCAGCACCCTGCTCAAGCACTCTTTGTGAGCGCCGGAGTGGTCACGCGAAGGGGAGTGGCAGTTAGAGAAAGGCACAGCGCGACATGGGTACGCCTTGCCATTGTCTAGGCAGCATTGCCCAGCAACAATAGTAAATAACTGCACGCGGTGGCGCTGCATATTGAAATTGTGGATTAAGTACAGCGGATCTTGATCAGAGCATTGACTTACCCAGGAAACAGAGCTGTTTGAAAAAAAAAGAAAAAGAAAAAAGGGAAAACAGAAAGGGGAATTTTAAACAAAGACAAAGAAAGACAGAGTAAACAATACAATAACGTATTCTTTACTCCTGTAATGTGGAAGACATGAACGAGTTAGAGACAGCCTTTTTAAAGTTAGAGCTTCATTTCAATCCCAAAATAATGAACATACTGGGCCATTATAATTTTGGCAACCGCACACAGGAGAATGCGAAACAGAGGAAGAATATGTGACACCGCTGAGACATTTGGCAATTACTTGCAATTTTGGCAATAGTTTGGATGAACATATATGAGACCAGTTCATGATACACTGTTGCAACAATCATATTAGGGAGGAGCTATGGCTCAAAGATGACCCACCATTAGATGAGGTGTTGAAGATTGCGAACAGAGTAGAGCACTCCATGGCATGTTTTGTGAAACTTAATAAAGGGGAACAAAAAAAGATTCCAACAGAAATTCTCAAAGTTGATTCAGAAGAAAAGAAATCTTCCAAAGACAAGGGGCATAAATCAGTAACAATCCATCATGTTGTGGAAGGAATGCTAGATTTAAAAAACAGTCTACCCCTAATGCATCCACAAATGAACGTGCATGCTATCGATGCAGCAGTAAGAATCATTTTGGTAGTGCACCTGTGTGCTCAGCAAGAAAGGTGATGTGTACCAAATGCAAGAGGTGGGGTCATTTTGCCGGCTGTTGCAAAGATTTCCAAGGAACTATGAACATTCAAAAAAAGAATATACAGTTTTTCGGTGGATGTAAGAGGACATCATCAGAAGACGGAGAGAATACACATCCAGAGATCGTCACTGTAAACATGGTGGAATGTGACATGGAAGATGAATGTGAAAGTCCGATGACAAGTGTCTTGGTAAATGGGAAGGCACTATGGATTATGGCAGACTGGGGCATAAGGTGACCTTAACATAAAGGAATTATCTGAGAATGATTTGGAAGGAATGGTGGAAAATCTAATACCGTTTGATATCAAAACAGGAGGGTACAATATTTGGGAGACCAAGAAGAATGGTCCATCGGATTATTGGGAAAGAAGGAAGTGTTCTGGTGTCATTCAAAGTTCAACCCATCCCTTTAACTTTGAGAGACAGTGTACAAGAAGAGTTAAATAAATTCTGTGCTGATGGAATAATTGAGAGAACTAATGCTGTAGAGTGGGTGCCACCCATTGTGGTGGCAAGGAAGTTCATGGAAGCATTAGGTTGTGTGTTTCTTAGGCAACTAAACAAGTGTATTGTGGTGGAAAGACATCACCTGCCAAACATGGGAGAAATGTTAAGCATGTTTGGGAAAGGAAGAGTGTTTTCAAAATTAGATTAGTCTTCCGCATATCCCCAAATTATTTTGGAGCCAGAGTCCCAGAGGTTTACAGCGTTGATTACACATGAAGAAATGTTTCAATTTCACAGAATGCCTTTTGGGCTTGTGTCTGCTTCATCAGTTTTCCAAAAGGCAGTGTGTGGGTTGTTTTGTGATATGCAAGATGTGCTGTGCTTTCAAGGTGATATACTGGTATTTGGGGAGTGTGGTAAGGAGCATGATGTTAATTTAAAAGCAATTTTCAGACTATTAGAGGACAGAGTATTGACATTGGGTAAGGAGTAATTTGTTTTTAGAAAGGTAGTTGTGGAGTATTTGAGACATGAGGTGTAACAGGAGGGTGCGTGGCAGAAAGAGGAATTGGTTGAAGGCATACAAAAAATGAAGACACCTGAAAATAAAGGCGAGCTGCATTCCTTTCTAGGTATGGTAGAATTCTATCAAAAGTTTGTGACAAATTGTGCCGGAAAAGTTGTGGAAATGAGGACGTTGTTGGGAAAGAGGGTGGATTTTCAGTGGAATTGGAGATGTGAAAACGAATTTCGCAGGATAAAGGAGGAAATAGATTTAGCGAGTTAAGCCGGTTATGACTAACCAAATGCGCTGAATTTCCTTGGTTTTGTTGCAATAAATGTGGGCGCCTTAACAGAGCTTTAACTAAAGTATTTTCAGTGAATTGCAAGGGTTTTGTTATATCATAGTTTTTTCATGCCACTGGCCAGCTGTGCCCTATGTATATTTTAGCATACTACGAAGCCACTAGCCATGGCATCTGGCCATGTCCACTGTATATTTTACAACATTACGAGGCCACTAGCCCTGGCCTTTGGCCATTAGTGCTGTATATTTAACAACACTACCAGGCCACTAGCCCTGGCCTTCGGCCGTGGCCGCTTTATATTTTACAACACTACGAGGCCACTAGCCATGGCCTTCTGCCATGGCCACTATACATGTGTATCGGGCCCACTAGCCAGGGCCATGTGAAATTTGGAAGTTGGAGGAGGGCTAGGGAGCACATTTGCAGCACAAATGTTTTCCCGTAGCCACGGTTATCTGGTCTGTTAAACGTTCTTATCAGATAAAACAAGATCAGGAAAAAAACAAAGTGTGTCACACGGAACAATGAGTGTTTGAGGGAGTATGGGAGAGGGCTGGTGAGGCAAATGGGAGTTGGTGTGAGTGGGTAGACCTTGCCATGAGCAGAGGGGCACTTGGTGAGTGAGTGGGGGTCGACAGGAACATGTTTTATTTTTCACCTTTTTACCGATAATCGCAGCTATATGAAAACTACAGATAATCACGGCTATATGTAGTTCATTAATATTATAGCCCTGGTTATGGTGAAAATGGATAGTTATATATGTACAGTGAGGTCAGCTGAAGGCCTGGTAGTGTTGTAAAATATAAAGTGGGCACTGCTGAAGGCTGTGGTCACTGGCCATGGCTGAAGGCCTTGGCTAGGGAGCAGAAAGTGATTAAAAAAATACAGAAGGCATGGCCAAAGACTGTGGCCGCTGGCCATCGCCAAAGGCCATGGTTAGTGTCCAGTTATTGTTTTAAAATATATAGTGGACACGGCCGAAGGCCACGGCCAGTGGCGCAGAAAGAATATACACTGCACAGTGGTGCTGAAAAATATACAGTGGGTACGGCTGAAGGACATGGACAGTGGCATTAAGAAATATCGGCCGTGTCCACTGACCATGGCTAGTGGCGCCAAAAAAATATACAGTGGCACGGGCATAGGCTATGGCCAGTGGTGCCGAAAAAAAAACCTTTGGTATAACAGTGGCACCGAAAAATATATAGGTGGAACGGCCAAAGGCCATGGACAGTGGTGCTGTGAAATATAAAATGGCGCTGAGAAGTAGACAGTGGGCATGGCTGAAGGTCATGGCGAGGGGCGCTGAAAAATATATAGTTGGCATGGGCAAAGGCGCCAAAAAAATTGATGGTATAACAGTGGTGCTGAAAAATATACAGTGGGCACGGACAACGGCCATGGACAGTGGCGCTGAGAAATGTACAGTGGGCATGGCGGAGGGCCATGGCCAGTGGCACCAAAAAATGTACAGTGGGCCATAGAACAATACCCTTGAAATTCAAAGAAAAAACTTTAGTTGAAGTGCAGTTAAGGTGACTATACTTTATACTACAAAAACCCTTGAAATTCATTGGGAAACTCTGGATCAGCTTAACTCAGCGTGTTCCCGTGCAAAGCCCAAGAGCACATATATATTGCAATGCCAAACTTTTAACATTCAAATAAATTAGGAAACTTGGTACAGCATATATATATGTATATATGGTGATCTCTGTGGCGCCATGTAGAGGTATGTCGATCACACAGTCCATTTATTCCTCCGCAACCAACTCAAAATCGCATTGCAGAGTGCAGAGAAATGCATGAACACCTACAATCTCTCGCAGATGACTGTAGAAAAATACAGCCGAGGGATAGCAAAGAGGGCCCCACAGGGTGGGTTCTAAGGAGTACAGGGAGCGGGGGCGATTGTTGGAGGCAGGGAAAGTATTCAAGTAATTTTAAAGAGAGATGGGTGCACCTGATACCGTTCTTATTACGGTCAGGGGATGAACCGTTATTAACACAACCAACAAGTAATTGGTTTGCAGGTTTTACGCTCTTCCAGCACTGACAAAAACAAACACTTCAAATTAGCCCAGCACTCGGTCACTTGTTTGCAAAATAAGCAAAATATAACCTTTAAAAGCATTCCAACCAGCATGGATTTACAGAATCTATGTATTCCACTGAAGCCCTCTTTCTATGCCTATCACCATGACACATGAGGAATTTTAAATGTTTGGAAACATGGATCGCCTGTTGTGATCAAGCGGTGAGGAAACCGCGAAACGAGTAAACTCTGCTATGTTATGGCCGTATGTTTTGGGAGAACCACGATGCTAGTGGATTTCATGAGCCATATATTGCACGCTTTATTTAATAAAGACTACTTTTTGATACTGGTTTCCTGAAGCAACATTAATTGACTGGGGGAGTGCTTTTCAACGGACTGCAGAAGAAACAGTCATTTGGACATATATATACACATATATATTTATATAATTTATATATACATACTGTCCCTACTGTGGGATGGTGTCACAGATTCGGGACAATGTGCCATGAGCATTTTGAGTTTGGTGAATAGGGGAAGGGCAATGCGAAGAGAGATTGCATAGTGTACAGTGCTCTGGACCGAGGCATGCTGGCCTATTAGGCACCATTTTGCACAAAACACGCTCACATCGAATAATTTACATACAAAATATGTGCAATACCAAACCTTCAACATTCAAATAAATTAAGCAACTTGGTACAGCATATTATTATTTTCTTTTAATTATTATGGTATTTTTTTAGCGCTGACCTAGCTTTGAGAAGCAACTGAGTGCTTTCCAGAGCTATACAACAATACAGATACAAAAGCATATATATGTTGATCTCTATCTACATTTATGTTCAATGAAAAAACGTTTGGTTTGGAAACAGTTAAGGTGAGCAATAGATTGTAAGAAATCGTCTAATTCAGGGGAAAAAAACTTTACTTGCAGGGATGTTAAGGTGAAAATTTAACGCAACAAAAGCCCTGAAATTCGGCAGACAATTGAGGCAAATACACCTTAACTTCGCGCCCCCTGTTGCACAACGGATGACCACCATGACGACATCAGAGATTACATCACAGAGAACGGAGGATAGAACAGGGGAACGCGCTGGTCTTGGAAGCAATACTACGCAGAGCAAAAGCGGTTTGAATCCTGGATCCGCGCGAAGAAACCAAACTCAGGTACGGTATTAGGCGTGTTAAAAAAAACAATGAAATAAATAAATGCCATCACTGATGACATCACTAATTACATCATATATGACATCACTAATTACATCACTGGTGGCCATGAATGAAGATCAAGATCTTGTGCTTTATGCATAAAACCTCCCAAAGAAGCACTTCTACCTACCTTAGTAAAGTGGGCCCTAAGAGGTATTCTACAATACAGATCAAAATGCTAGAAAATACTAACTACTTAGGTGTGCAAGAAGGGGTAACAATTATGGAATGTTTCGGAAAGCACCCATATATCAGTCCTATTAGTTAAGAAGCGCAGACTCAAGCATTTCCTTTCTTTTTATATTCCATGAAAAAATGTACAAGTCAAAGATGCACCTCTTCAAAATGCTTTTCACCAGCAGCAAAATGCAATCAACCTTAATTTTTGACACACATCCGAAAAAAGTGATTGATTGTTTTAAAGCCTGATGTTATGGCTTCAGTTATTTGGTGCATTGATTCATTTAGATTCAGACGTTTTGACTTTGATCATTCAATGCATTGATTCATTTACGGGCGGACTTTATGGCTTCGGTTATTTGGTGCATTGATTCATTTATGGGTGGACTTTATGGCTTTGGTTATTTGGTGCATTGATTCATTTAGGGTGGACTTTATGGCTTTGGTTATTTGGTTCATTGATTCATTTACAGTCTGACATTATGGCTTCATTGCTGTGCTGCTTTGATTCTTTTACAGCCTCGTGTTATGTCTTCAATCATTTGGTGGATTGATTATTTTACAGCATGTTGTTATGGCTTCAATGAATTGGTGCTGGTGCATTGATTCTCTTACAGCCGGTTGTTATTGGCTCAGTCATTTGGTTTAATGATTTGTTTAGGGCCTGATGTTATGTCTTCAGTCATTTGATGTTTTGATTCTTTTAAAGACTGAGGATATGGCTTCAATCATTTGGTGCATTGATTCTAGTACAGCCTGACATTAAGGCTTCAGTCATTTTGTGCTTTGATTGTTTTACAGTCATTATTTATGGCTTCAATTGTCTAGGGCATTCATTAATTTACACCCCGCTATTATGGCGTTAGTCATTTGGCCATTAATTCATTTAGGGCCTGATGTTATGGCTTCAGTCATTCGGTGCATATATTCCTTCACAGCAGAATGTTTTGGCTTCAGTCATGCATTGCATTAATTCTTTTACAGAGAGATGGTAGGGATTCTGTCCTTCGGTCCATTCATTTATTTAGAGCGCCGGGCGTTATGGCCTCAGTCACTTGGTGCATTTCTTCTTTTGCAGCCAGAGGTTTTGGGTACAATCATTCGTTAGATTGATTCTTTAATAGCCTGACATCATGCTTTCAGTCATTCAGGGCTTGGATTCTTTTACAGAGTGATGTTATGGCTTCAGTCATTCGGGCAGAGGTTGAAGTGGGCGGGAACGGTTAGGAGCGGTGCTCCTGTTGGGATGCACGTTCAGACCACAACCCCTCCTAGACAATTTATATTAAACTATAGAAATGAGCACGGGATGGTGTAGGGGGGTGGTGGGGCTATAGGTGGGGATAATTGACGGGAGTATGAAATCATAAAGGGGGAGTTAATTAGTTGTGTTGCAATTGAATTATGCGGGATATAGTATGCATATATACACGACAGTCATAACACAAACTAACAGCACATCTACGAGTAGGCCTGAATCCTCACTGGCCGTGTGTTTTCACACAAACACAGAACGAGGCCTTAGCCCTCGCCTCACCAATGCATTCCGGTTCTGTGAGAAACCTGTAGGTGTCTCACTTGCTAGTCCCTGGGTATCTGTCATCCAGATGGCCAGGACATGGCCATTGCTATTGGATCCAGTTCCTGGGGGTGGACCAGTGCGGGAAGATCACCTGAGTGAGGGGTCTGTAGGCAGTGGAGGTGAGACACTGAAGGGTGAGACATGGTACCCCCTTCCTTATGACACCTTTTCCCCATCCTACCCCGTAGGATATCTACCCCCCTTTCTTGACACAAACACTTTCTCAAAGACCGATTACCATGAAAGACAAAAGACTAACACCAGAGCCCTATACCTGACATGTCCCAACACAAAAGTCAGGCAGATGCAGACAATTGCCGATAATTACACACACCTGACTTCCCTTCCCTTTCTTGATAGGGATAAAAGGCGGAGCATGAAAGCACACTCTGAGCAAGGCCAAACGCATGAGGAAGCAGCTATTCCAGGACGGCAGTTCAAATGGAGGAGAAAGGCGACGAGACCTGAAAGGATGATGAGGAAGGAATTGCCCTTGCCCTTTTCAACCCTGATTCGCAGAGCCTCAGAGAAGGTAAACATAAGACCGGGAATTGCAGCTTGCGAATGGTGAGAAGGATGTTAGCGGTACATGGGACCTCCCCATAATGATAGACAGGGCGGGGAAAATCGGTTGCCATCGTGGTACCATCCTTGACTCCAGAGGCAGGAGACGCCAACAGAGTTCGGCACAGCCGGTGAGTTCGAAAGAGCTGATAATAAATTGCACTGTGTTGAGCTCAAGGTTGGGAAGAGCAACATTATATGAAGAAAGAAGACTAATGGACAAAGGTCCTTTGTAAGCCAAGTCGGTATCAGAGTTAGAGTGGCCCGGTGCCCCACATGGGTGCTCATTCGAAGGCTCTGACTGGTAACCCGCTACTGAACAAGGAGTAGCTGGACCAATCGCTAAAAATGAAGGCCCATGTGGGTAGCACGGTCGCATCTGCCCCCTACTACATTAAATTGCTGGCTCATCTGAGGCCTTTCATCTCTCAACGGAACGCAGAGTCGATTGCTCGTGCCATTATAGGCGCTAAATTGGACTATTGCTGTGGTCTGCTGGCAGGGGCTAGTAAAGTCATCATTAGCAGACTTCAGGTAGTCCAGAATGGAGCAGTAAGGGTCATAGCTGGTCTCTCACGTCGTTCCCATGTCACCGAAGCTTGTCGAGCATTGCATTGGCTCCCTGTGGAGGCTCGTATCTCCTTCTGACTTCTGGTCATCACCTTTAAAGTAAGGGAACTATACCCCCATACTTACAAAGGTATATTTGGGAAAAACCCTGTCATAGACACCTGCGCTCTAATAACCAAAATCTCCTCTACCAGCCTAGATCCAAAACTAAGAAAGCTCAATTGGGTGCCTTTTTCTGTGTGGCCCCTAGGTTCTTGAACACCCTGCCAACTCATCTGAGAAGCTCATCGTCATTGAGCATTTTTTAAAAAGGGATCAAAACCTTCCTTTTTAATTAGTCTCCATTCGCTGCGTCTCATCTTTCAGTCTCCATGAACTCTTGGAACAGCTTGTTCGTGTTTATGTTATGTTAGTCTTGTCTGCACCCTCACACCGACGGGTCTATGGCTGTGCAATACAAATGTAATAAAGTAAAGTATTGAACTGGGAAATCGAAGTGGTCCTGCAGCGGGTTATGTTGAATTCCATGCACAGTCGAAAGTCTTCTGTTGTTGTAGAAACTACAAGTACCAAGAGGCCTTAGGGGAGGTTGGCGTAAGGTGTCAAAGTGGTCATACGAGGGTCAAGCCAAACCCCTTCTACATTCGAAAGTCTTTGGCACGTTGTGGCCGCAAATGTGAACCCGACTGAGGGATGCTTGTGAATAAGAGTGAGCAGTAACACACCTGTGAACATTGTGACGACAAGTTTGAACCCGACTGGGGGGGGGGTGTCCACAGAGAGTGGTTGGTCTGAGCCCGACTGAGGGAGGTTAACGTTGAGAGAAGGATTGGGGCCCAGCTGGGGGGGATCCAAGGTTGAAGACTAATCACCCGATGTGAAGATTAGCAGAAGGAACTTTTGTTTTGTTGTTAATGGCATATCAGGCCCTCTGAAGCAAGAGACTTTGCAGGAAAGAGACTTGGAGATAGAAGGGTCTGGTATTGAGAAAAGGAACTGTAACCTCGTGCCAGAGAAGCTCAGGAGTGTGCTGTTCTCAAGTGTCCTCCCTTGTCCCATGCTATAAACGTGGGGAAGGGAGACCCAGGCCATAACATCCTGACTTATCATTTTGTGAACACTTCTTTCTTTTCCTGTGAACATTATCCCACACATTTTTGTAGCATAGTGGTAAGGATTGGCAATAGGTTTTTTAGTATAGGACCTTTTTATTTGACTGGATTCCACTTGGAAGGTATTATTATTATTTTATGGTCATAGCTTGCTCCTATCTTAGATTTAGGTTTAGATTAGATCTCACCCCATTTTTACAGTTTAATAAACACCCTTGAACTTTGATCACTTGTGTCTATCTTACTTTGATGCATTGCCTTCCTGAACGTTCTGTGGCATGGCAAAGAACACACATATGTCCCCACATCAGTTAGGCCTTTAAACTAATTAGGTAGCAATGTGTGCAGCCGAAGAAGTGAAGGGCTGCGGCCTAGTACCAAGGTCGTATTCCTGAGAGCGAAGGCAGAGGCCTTGGGATTCCAAAACATGAACCAAGATTTAAGACACTAGCGCCCCCAGAATGATGGTCACTCTATTTGAACTACCAGATGTGCAGGTAGATGGGTTCTAAATCCTTTGTGAACTGGATTGATAAGTGGGACGCTAGGCTCACTCTTGGAGCTGATGTATGTTTTGTGCCAAGGAGAGCTAAGAATGATGCCCATACAGTGGGGAGGGCATGATGGGGGCGCCCGCATGTCTGGGATGAGAAGAGTGATGCCTTGTCCTCAAGGACCAGGCTGACCTCGAAATTGCCCACTGAGTTACCGCTGATAACCAGGTGAATGTCACATGGTTAGGATCGAAGGTAGGGTGGTGCCAGTTGATGTTAACCAATTGTTTTGCAGCATTTCAAGATGGACGAGGACGTTACTCACGTGTGATGAAGATGAGAGTGAAGACAGCAGAACCTATCAGAGGATGGGCTATATGTATTCATTAGCATGCATATAGGAGGCATCCAATGAGGGTGGGGGATCAACACTGTATATCGAGCACGTCATGAGTGCCAATTTTTGTGTTTATAACCTGAATCTTATATGAAAGACGTCAGAGAGATCTTTGGCAGTGGATTTGTATTACCCTGTTGCCTTATTCTTTTGTATACAAAATAAAAGCTCTTGTCTTTCTCAAAAGAGGATGCACCTAGCCTTTTTCCTAGCAAATTGTATTTTCTTGGTCTGAACGCTGGGAGTTGCCCCACATTTTTGGTAACCCAGATGTGATTCCAGTGACCCCCACAAAGATGGAGGATTCCTGGCCGCACATCCGGAGAGCCCGCACCCACCTGCAGCGACCAGTCCCCCTTGTGCACAACCTTTGAGAGGTTTACAGGAGCCGTGTTATCAGAATTCCTGTCTGTTCTTTGGAGCAGGGCGTTGTCCCCAGATTGGGCAGGCGTTGACAGGACCCCATGACAGAGGACTTTGGTTGAACATGCACAGGTAAGTGTGCCCTCTTTTCGAGAAAATAAGTGTGATATGAGGAGAGTGTATGAGTGTTGGGAAGTGTAAAGTAGAGCAGGCATATATGTCAACAAACTTCACCTTCTGCAGAGCAGAATCCTAACCAATCAGAATGCACCGTCCTCACCTTCAGTTACGCCCACCACCAACCCCTCCGCTCAGGACTTCCCCCTCTTCTTCTTCAAAGAGGTCACGGAACACAAAGTTCTCACCCTCCTGAGACACCTCAAACCATCGAACTGCAAAGGTGAGGACTGCCCAGCCGTGATCATCAAAGACTGCGCTGTGAAACTGGCCCCGTTTCTCACAGCATTTATCAATGCCTCCTTTGCCTCAGGACTCTTCCCTCGTAGCTTTAAGGGAGCCTGGGTACGATCACTTCTAAAAAAGCCTTCAGTTGACCCCACTTCCCCTACAACTACAGGCCCATAACTACAGACCCCTTTTTTTGTTTTAAATCATTGACAAAGCAGCCTACACTCAGGTCCAACACTTCCTCAAAACCAACCAAATCCTGGGCCTACGTCAATCCAGTTTTCACCCTTGTCACGGCACTGAATCTGCTCTGCTTGACCTAAAGAATCAACTTGATTATATAAAGGATGCAGGCAAGTATGCCCTACTCGAAAAAGGTTGATTATTGATGCACACCTCAAATTAAATGGCAATGAAACATACATTTAAGAGATGCTGTAGATTAATTTTAGATGCGGGGAGGAACTGAGGCCATGGCACAAGACCCCTACAAACAAGAGACAATTGGGATGAGGATTCAACAAGGGAACCCTCCCGTCCCCTGCACACTTTAGGATGTTTGGACTAAGTCCACTACTGTTTTCTCATATTAATACAAAAAACATATAAACCAAAGAGTTCAGTTGTGTGTTTTTATAGCAAAAGTTTATATCTAAAGTGTCAGAGATTTCTATTCACTTGCTCCTCATTTTTGTTGCAGCTGTGTCTTCCTCTTGACTACAACAAACTATATTTCCCGTGGAGGATCTACACATTGCCTGATTCACCACCAAGGATCTCTATCTGCACCCGATGCCCTCGAACACTTTGCTTACTGGTAATTAAACTCTCTTATATCTTGTCCTATATGGCTTCTTTACCTACCTACATTCTTTCTAAACACTTTTGAACGACGACTTCTCTTGCACTGGACTAGAAACGTCTCTCTGAACCTCTTCTCCTCCCCTCACCCTAAATTTAACTAGGAATGAATGTGCCCTTGTGTTACTAGACTAATTACAATTTCTCTGACAATGTAGTCTGTTCTGGCTCACAGATGAGACTGAAATGTACAGCATGAGTTTAATGAATTACCTCAAGGTATAAAGAACTTGTACAAACGTTCTCCCCTTTGTTTCTTTCCTTTTGTATGAAGAATTCAATTTTGGCCATATGAAGAAGAGGAAAGTATCCTCGAAACGCGTCGCCACATGAATTGGATTCCACCATTGTTTCAAATTTATTGTGACATACTATTGCACTGCTTTGCTTCTTGAATTTGTAAATGTTTCTCCTTTTGAAATATTGTGTATTTGACACTTTAGATATAAACTTTTGCTATAAAAACACACAACTGAACTCTTTGGTTTATATGTTTTTTGTATTAATATGAGAAAACAGTAGTGGACTTAGTCCAAACATCCTAAAGTGTGCAGGGGACAGGAGGGTTCCCTTGTTGAATCCTCATCCCAATTGTCTCAAGTATGCCCTACTCCTCCTCCTGGACTTGTCAACCACATTTGACCCAGTGGACCACAACATTCTGTGTCATCACCTCAACCCCTCAGCCCACTTGTCACCTAATGCCACAGCATGGATCATTTCATTCTTGCAAAGAAGAGCCATGAGAGTGTTCTCAGATCAGGCCTGTGCATCTCCCGCCACAATCCACTGCGGGGTCCCTCAGGGATCCTGTATCTCTCCCACTCTCTACACCATTTTCACTAAGCCTCTATTTGACATCCTAGACTCCATTGGCATAGCTTACACTAACTATGCTGATGACACCCAAGTCCTACTCCTACTCTCCGATAACTATGATACTGACGCCAAGGCCCTAAACACAGCCTATTCCCCAATTCAGGCCTGGATGTCAGCCAACCGTCTCGTCCTCAATGGCGATAAAACTTAAATCCTCCTAGTAGGTTCCCAGGAAACCCTAAATAAACTTACTAGCCAATATACCACCTTCACAAATGACAACATACAGATCCCTGTTTCCTGCACGGTCAAAATCCTAGGAGTCCATCTTGATGCCACCCGCTCCATGTCATGTCAAGTCGGCGGCATCGCCTCCTCAGCAGCCTATTACCCTAAATTGATTAACGCAGCCAAACCATTTTCATCCACTGAGAACTGCCTCTCCATCGCCAGAGCCATTATAGGCTCAAGACTTGATTACTGCAGCATCCTCTTTGCTGTCACTACATCCAAAAACCTAAAGAAACTCAAAATTATCCAAAACAACGCACTTGGAGCTGCTCTCAACATTCCCAAAAGAGAACACATATCTGCCGGCAGACGCAAAGCCCACTGGCTCCCCATCAAAGAAGACATCCTTTTTAAAAATCTCGCCATCACTCACAAGTGTATCACTCGCACAGTCCCCCCCTATATTTCCTTTAAAGTAGTGAGAACGGCCTCTTCCAGACCCACCGGAACACCATACTCCAACAGACACATAATCCCGGAGTCAAATGAGCCAAAGCAGGTGATGCTAACTTCCATTTCATTGTTGACAGACAATGGAATTCCCTGCCACTCACCCTCAGAAACGAACCCTCACACCCTGCATTCCGCAAAGCACTCAAAACCTGGCTGTTTAACTAACCTTTTGCACCCCCGACTGCGTACTCATCTTCCCTGTAACCAAATGAACTGTGTGCACTTCATATGTAATGTCATACACCACCGTAACTAAATCCTGTATCACTGTAATTAATTCACCTACCGTTGTTATATCTCAACACTCTTTGTATGTACTACTGTAACTAAGGAGCCTACTTACCGCTGCAACAGGAACGGGAAGTTCCCCCACAGAAGGAGAGTCTTAGAGTCACCAGGACGTTTGCTAGTTTGGAGACAAAGATGATCTGATCCCGGGGTGCGGTGCAGCTGACTGGTAGTAACAGCACAAAACTAGTAGCCATACAGTGCAGACTGTCGCAAAGTGATGCAGATCAGAGGACCAAGGGGCTACTAAGAGACCCAGGGGTATTTGAAGAATTTGGCCTTTTGAAACTGTAGGCTGGCGATGGGTGCAATACATCAGTTCACAGCCTTTGAAAATATACAACAAATTTCAAAGCTCCTCCTCTAAAAATTGCTAATTCCTGTGAAGGAACCATATGGAAGTCGGTATTTGACTAAATGGGACAGGGAACTAGGAAGAAATCTGAAGAGCAAAGAATGGGAAGATATCTGCTATAGAACAATAACATCTCCCTTGTGCAGTCAGTGCAAAGAACAAGCATTGAGATTAAAAGCTAAGGACCCATCTAGGGACTTTGCCTGTTGGAGAGGCTGTGGGGAATCTTATAGATGGTTGCACTTATGGTGAACTTGCCCCAAGCTCCCAGCCTCATAGCAGGAGATCTTACTCTCTATAAAGGAGATTCAAAGGCTGATCCTTCTTGGGATCCTGAATTATTCTCCTAGGTGTACTGCTTAAAAACAGTAGTGGAGTCGAAGGAGGGCAGGTGGGTGCCCATCTCACTTAAAGCCCTCCACCATCCCGGTGCACAAACTCACTGATAATTCTCTAGTCCCCCCGCCCCCCGAAAAAATAAACAAACGGTGCCCCATCCAACCACTTATCCCTCAAGACCTCATCCACAATGTTAATTTGCCCGAATCTACCTCCGGACATGATGGCATGAGCCCCTTATGCATGTCCATAACCTTCACCCACCAAAGGCTTTATGCTAATCCTCAACCTAGCCAATACCTCATTAGCAAGCCATACTGCCTGACTCAATATATGAATTCTCAATCCATCTGAAGAACGACAAGCCAATTATGGCCAACCACCCACTCGTGTGCATAATACCAGAAAGACCAGTGTGGCTCCGGTTCCTAGGTCACTTTGAGAAACATCATCCACATGCAGGACTCTGAGTCAGACCTGAGCACCCAATGCAGAAAGACAGCACCATCATTCTGGCACTACAAATCATGGGAAAAGGTTCTCCATGTCTGCTTTTCATGTCCTACCTCACAGCCCATTTTGACACTTGCTAACAGGCCTTCCAAACCACCCTGGCATCCTAAATGGCTATGATAGTGCTGCCTATATGACTGATATGTTACCACCACAATCTGCCTATAAACACACCAGCCATGCAGACCTCCATCGGTGACAGGTGACTGCCAACGCATTTGCACCTGCTCTCCCTACTGGCATAAAGTGGCGCTCATGAGCCCTGGGCCAGCACCCTTCCTTATTAGCCCTTCCTCCCCGACCATGAAATGTGAAATATACCTGACTGCTTGCCAGCCTCTGCAACCTTCCATAGCTTTCCCTGTCCCTCCTCCCGGGCTGGACGTCACATGTCACCTCAGTGACAGACTAGGAGCAGGGCAACACTCAGGTTCTGGCCTGTTGGTGGGACAGACTGGATGCTGAACACAGCCATGTTCCTGCATTGCGAAGGAGCAGTGCTGCTCTTGGCAGCAGGCATGTCACTGTGACAGACCCGCTGCCAACTACATCACTTGTCGCACACTCTAATGCAGAAGCATTGTGCTTAGTAGCAAGCCTGTCAGAGTCATAGGCCTGCTGTAAAGCGTGGCACTGTGCCATGAGATAGAGGGAGATATTCAACCTGCCATCCCCTTTCGGCCTGGTTGGGGAGCAGGGATGTTTATACCCGGCATTGGAATATGATGTTAACAATTCCCTTTAGTGAATTTATACCAGTGGAAAACATGGTTTCATTTTGTCATTGTGTGTAATGGCTTCCAATTGAGCACAACCAACTAATTCAGTCAAATTCTGAATCACCAGGACTTTCCAGAACTTGCTTCGAGTTTCGGACAAAGTGGTTCAGGCTCAAAGTTTATGAAGAAGGCATGCCCAGATTGAGTTTGTGTTCAGTCTTGCAGGCAGAGGCGCCAAGAGGTAGAACTTTGCAATTCGATTTGGTTGTGGGCAATGTAGAAAGTGAAATAGGATTTACTTATAGAGAGGAAGAAGTTTGAAATAAAAAGGACTTAGATGAGGGAGAGGAAGAAAATGGAAATAAGATTTACGTATGGGTGAGGTGGACAAATGAAATAGGGTTTAGTTGAGGGAGAGGTAGAACATTAACAAAGGGTTTAGTTCAGAGGCAGGTAGAAAACTGAATTAAATTAGGCCATATGTTCGTGTCTATCAAGGAGGAGGGCATCCCAGTGACCATTGGTTGGAGGCAGGTAGGAGATTACATTCAGTGACCGGAACCATATATCACAAAATTGTGGTATGTTTCTTTCTGACAGCCCAGAAAGAAATGACTCCACCCCCACTAAATCAGAAATTAATTAAGCAATGAGTACATTCTTTCATATTAATTCACACACATAAAGCAAGTAGAAATCCCCCTCACTATGATACACTATTATCTATCGCTATCAACTACCACTATCAACTGTGGAACACACTATTTCTCACCTCAGTGAGTTACGCACTCACCGTGGAGATCTGCCCGCAGGCAGTCGCTCGCCAGTTCCCAGCAGAGCCGACTCAGCCCATCATCATGCTGAGGTCTATACAATGAGAATCTTTAAATTGGGCAAGAGAAACATCTGTCATTTACTGAGGCAGCAAGCGCTATATAAAAAGAAGCCATCATTGTTTATTAGCACTGCGAAGGGTGCCTCAGCCAATCAGCATGGCTGAATCTTCTGACTGAAGCAAGCTGCGAGCTGGAAACACAACTGCCGCTATTTCTTCTCCCTCCCCGCTCCCTAGCCCCGACTTCCATGCTCCTCCCTGTTCCCAACCTCCAATATGACGCCTATTCACACCCTCCCACTCTTAAACCTCCAAGCCCACTTACCTTTCATCCACCGTTGCTCACCTGTCACCACTCCACCCCGCTTTAACACAATATGGTACGGGTAGGAACCAACAGTGGGCCAGGAGTGTGTAGCACTCTGTCGTTTTTGCACAGGTAGTAGTGCAAATCTGATACAACAAAATGTATTCATAATTCAAAACACACCAATTTTAAAACAACACATGGCTATGTGTCTAACAGCATTTCTACTGAGCTACAAATCAATTGCACACCATAGGACAAAGAACACAAAGATATAGTGAGGTTAGTAGTTAAAGTGACTTGGTGTGCTGTACTTATTATCAGCACACTTCATCAGTCATGACCTACTGTGTGCAATTGATTTGGAACTCAATAGAAATGCTGTCAGACACATGTCCATGTGTTGTTTTCATCAGATTCGGACTATTACCTGCTCAGTAATGACAGAGTGATTCACGCTCTTGCCCCACAGTTGGTTCCTACCCGTACCATATTGTGTTAAAGGGTGGGGTAGCCTGTACACACCTGTATCTTGTTTCAATTGATTAGTCCCTCATGAGTCAGGTCCCCCGACAACAAAAAGAGGGTCTTCACCCATATCATTATTTATCACTCCACCACGGACAACATGACTGTCACGGGAATGGAGACGGTCCAACTGTTAGTTCCCTTCACTCTTTTTTCCCCAGCGGCCTTTTTTTTGTCCTTTGTTTCTTAACTTGTGAATGGCTACTGTTCCACTTCATAAGGTAATAAAAAGCTATTAGAGGTGGCCACTAAGGGCGCGGACAAGATGGCTGCAGTCCTGTGAAACTCTGTGCAGCCTTTCCCCCTGAAACACTGGGTCACAGTGTTCAGAGGATAGCTGAACTCTCCACACAGCACTGGAGGTATGTTGCGCTTTTGATTGCGGGGTTAGAGGCGCTGGTGACTCTCAGTGGCAACATGGTCTTCCCTCAAGGGAGGAGACCAGGGTCTCAATTTGCTGGGGACGGCACTGGCAGTCTTCTCAAGACGCTGCAACCCTCAATTGGGAAGAGGGGCCAGCGGGCTGAAGATACGAGGCAAAGCCTGTTGGCGACCAGAAGGGATGACTCCTTTAAGAGCCCAAAACTCCCTGGCTGATGAGAGGTCTGTCAGTAGGAACTCTTGATACGGATGGAGAGCATATGCTGCGAAGGCCTGGGAGGACGGGTGCGTTACAGATGTTGCCTAGGGCTTCCCCGAATACAGAAAGTGGGGCCTACTGACAATCTCCCTTTGGATCCTGTACAGTCTGGAGTGCCAGTGTCTCAATGCTGGAATTGTAGGGTTGGTTGAGGCTACAGGTATCCAGTAGCTGACCCTGTCTTGTTTTTCTACACGTCTATGCCGGGCAACAGGGGGGAAGACTCGAGCAGGTTCAGATGAGCTGGAAGGGTGCCCTCTAGCAATTTCAGAGGCAACCGGCGCAAGGTAGCTCTGGTGAAAGCATGGAGGTGTCCAAACCCACATCTGGGAGTGAGTGTGACCCTGGGGCTACAACGAGTGATATTGTAGTGATTCTGGATGAATTTAAGGGTATACGTACAGATTTAGGAGCCAGATTGGATGGTATGGACAAGAAGATGGAACATATGGAGGAAAGATTAGGTGGTCCATCCTCAAAAAGTGAATGATTTAATATGGTCACCTTTGAGATTAGTCCCAGATGTGGTGCAGAATCATCCTGTATTGGGGTCATGTGGTCATTGTGGATGGAGGGAGCGAATAACAGGATGCTTTCTACTTGGCCATCCCCTCTGAGCTCACTGTGGGGACCCTCTCTTGATATCTGAATATTGGGTTTACGGTTCACCCAGACCTGCTCTGGCTTGGGACTTGAAAAGGCATGTCACTTGGTCACGTGTCTGTGGGTGGTAAGTTTAAAGAATGTAATATTGTTCAATCCATGTTTGGGGGTGAAGTTTTCTCAATGTTGGACCATCTGAGATTGAAGGGGCACCTTACTGATCCAAGATGGAAGGTGAATTTAGGAAGAGATCAAACTCCATTTGAACTAGTTTTTGATTCCAGTATCTCAAGGCAGGGCATTGTAGCTAAAATATATAGATCCCTAGACACTAGTGATATGACCGAGAGATAACAGTTGAAGGGGCTCTGGGACTCAGCATTGGGAGGGGATATTCCAGATTCACTATGGGATAAAATATTTAAAGTGACTTTTAACAGAAACCTTTCGACGCACTCGATGGAACATTATTCCAAAGTGCTCCAAGATTGGCATAGGGCTCCTCAGACACTCTACAAGATGTTTGTGGGCTCTTCCCCCATGTGCCATAGGGGCTGTGGGCATGGGGGACGTTCATCCATATTTGGTGGGCATATCCAGTCATATAGATTTATTGGGCAGAGCTTTTGAGCTGGATCAAAGACTGGACAGAGGACCTCTACAGATGGATGTTTTAACAGTGCTACTGGGCATCCCCCGAGGGATTATGAGGGTTATTGATTACCGAGGATGTGGCAAGTACTCCTATGAGCAGTTGCCCCAAAGTGGAAATTACAAGTCACACCAGACAAATTAGATTTGTTACAGAAGATTTGGGATGTGTATCTAATGGAGAAGCTTGCATACATGTCACCTGATGATGTGACTTCATTTGAGGAGGAATGGGATGCCCTCACAAGGCAGTGGGTTGGAGAGGTGGACGATGATCCCGACCATGACGAGGTGGGTCAGATCGAGCTTAGTCAAGGGGAAGATGTGACCTAATGCCTACCAGGTGCTCCAAAAGAAGATTTGAGATGGGAAATGTAAAGGTTGTTGGGATTACGTCTTGTAATTTTGAAGCAGTGGTGAACCTCAAGAAAACTTTGTTGGGCATCCCGGACATGAATCGCAGTTGAGATTGTCCCGGTTAGGAGGTGGCAATTAATTGGTAGAGTTCCTCCATGGTTGTCATTTTATTTTCTTCTTCTTTCGTCATGAAGCGTGGGATTAATATTGGGAGACAAGACATTGAGACCTTAGGATATGCAATGTACTTGTGTCGTCTTGTATTGCGATTTTGTGTTTTTCTGTTTTGGTTTTGCTGTAACTTTATTAATAAAGTAGTACAAAAATAAAATGGAGGGAAAAAAGCTATTAGCAAGCTGGGTGGTGGCCTGGGATGCTAAAAGCAATAATACCCGTTAGCACGGCTTCACCAGTCAGTAACGGTGCAAGTGCCCAGGCTGCTAAGGGCCTATGAAGCTTGGTAGAGGGGCTATCATTGCTATATAAATAAATTGAGCCCATCACTTTCTCAAGAGTGATTCATCTTTTCACATGAGCAACTAGGCCCTACTTATTGTTCTCTCTGGGTTATATTTCCCCCCCTCAGTGAATTCTTTAAGAAGGAATGCAAAGAATAAACAGTGCAATTGTTAAACAGAGGAAAGTTCTTTTTACCGGAGGGAAGATTCCCCACCACTAAAGGCTGATTAACCAAGGAAAACACCATTTGCTCCTAATTTAAATGTGACATTTACACATGAGTAAAATACACCTGATTCACACAAAATAACAGTAGTGCAAATTACTCAAACATTTTTAAATCCGCCTTACCGATTGCCAAAAGGGATATTTAAATCTTTTTGTCTGATGGGAGATTCACAAAGGTAGGTGTCATTTTCACTTGCATTTGTTGTGCTTTACCTATGTGTAAGTAGCAAACAGGCCAGGCAGAAGGGAAATCATAGGCAAACTTCGTGAATAATGGTGCATCATGGTCGCGAACGCTAGGATCACCTACAAAGCAGTCACAACCAAAACACCTCTCTGCCTGACCAAGGAATTCACCATCTCTGCAGGCCAGCACACCACCACAAGCCACAACATCGCCAGCCTGAAAAGAAAGAAGTCAAAGAGGGGAAAACAGAGCACAGGCCTTTTTCCGCTACGCACCCTCTCTTTGGAGGAATTTACCGACACAAATAAGACTGTGCATTTGCATTCTACTTTCCACCAAGAAAATTGAAGACCCTACGCTTCAAAGGGCCTCTCACTGTTTGCTGGTTGCTCAACTCTTTCCCTCTGGAGCTCCCCTCCTGCCCTGCCCCCTTACTCATCTTAGCTCTCACTCCCTTCCTTCCCTGCCAGCTTCACAGCGTTAAAGCTAAACATTGCTCCTTTCTTCAGCTCCAAAAATCTGTGAAGTTAACCTAGTCTCCTACCTGCCATCCCCATGGTAACTAATTGCACCGCCATGATCAGTGCCCCGGCCTTGACTCTATGCATAACCAGCTAGAACAGCTTAGATTCTATCTGCGTCACACTCCCACACGCCAGGAAAAAAATGCTGACACAGCCCAATAACATGCTGTAACGAACACTTGACCTGCGCAACGGAGGAGGGCTTTTTGTCTTGGGAAAAACACTCCTTGCAGTATTAATATGTCATAAATTACGGTCGGACATCTCAGCCGGTAGTAAATCAGTAAATCTGAGCTTTAATTATGAGCTCCGGGGGATCGAGCCAACCAAGGGAAAACGGCAGACATCTTTGACAGTTGTGTGATTGAGTGAGTGAACCTGCCACCCTAGGTTTTCCATTTGGACTCTCTTCAAATGACGCAGTCAAATCACACGTGTTCTATGGCTGACGGGCTCACACTGGCTTATTTGGGAATGTCCAAAGAGCATTCCCAACAGACAAGTGTCCTTTCAATGCTGCATTCTTCCTATGTTGATTTACTTAGTTATTTATATATGTGACTTATAAAGCGCGCAACTGCCCGGGGGCATCAAGGCGCTGTTACAACCAGTTACTCATGCATATTTGACAAGTTCTGTGGAGGAAAGTGCAGTAGATACAGTGCAGTCAGGCAAACTACTCAAATAGCAAATGTTTTAGGGCTTTACGGAACAGCCAGTAAGACGGTTTGGCTCTCATGGTGGGGGGCACCGTGTTCCATTGCTTGGCTCCCGGGTACAGGAAACTGGAGCCACAAGCTCTCGTGAGCCTGAATTTGGGTTGGACAATTCGGTGTGAGTAGGGGGGTTCTTGTCGGTCTGTCGGAGTGGACTCTGGTGATGTTCTGGGAGAGGTTTACCAGCTGCTACCACTGCTCTCTGCTCCCTGCCCATGCACTGCTCTGCCACACCCTGTATTTTGTGTCTATCACTGTCCATTACCCGGTGCCAATGTGACATGCCACTTGTGAACTGTGCGGGGAAATGGCGGTCATTTTGATCAACTGGTTCACCGTGCATCTGATCATTTGGACAGAATTCACGACCCTTTGCTTTACAAGGAATCATTTGCATGCAGTTTTGCAAACATTTCCCATAAAGCATAGAGCACTAGTAAAACAGTTGTGAACCTGGGACAATGTTTTTATTGGGGCGCAGGTCTATTCCTATCTTCTAGTCCAGACAAATTGGGTACTCTACAAACAGATTCATGAAGCTCATTGAAAGCATTCAACGAATTCCTTAATAATGATTTATAATATGTCACGACCAGTGTGACTTGCTTCGCAGTGGATTGGGAGACAGAACACCCCCAGAATTCTTCACATTGAGTTCTGCATTGCCCCACTATCAAAGCACACACTAACCCAGCCTTAATTCCCAAACTGATAACATTTTCTCAGCTCTTCGGATGTTCTGGACTACAACTCCCATCGGCCCTATCTAATATTGTCAATGTATTTATGTATTTATTGCACATTTGTATTGCCCCTATACAGCAGACAGTTTCCAGGCGCCAATGGTGAGGGATGATGGGAGTCGTAGCTAAAAACATCTGGAGAGCCACATGTTGCATACCCCTCACTCTATGCATGCTAAGATATCCCGTTTAATTTGGGAGATGCGAGTCCAGACCAGGTTTTAACTTTACATTTTTCGAATTTGTGGGCCTGGGTTTATAATGAGGAATTCCTGCACTATAAATTCCAGAATGTAAAGTTAAAACTAGGAAGGGCTTAGCATTTAAAACATTAAAGTGCTCTATAGATACTTTAAAAGGATTGATCCTAAAGGGGAGCAAGAGCAGCCGCACTAGCTTTGCGATATTGTTCATCGCATTAGCTTAGTGTGTCTCTTAGGCATAACACTTCCTGGGTGCAGGAACCCATAGATGTGTGGATGGAGGGTCACTTAGGGTAAGTTCAATGGGGGAGGGGTCATGAGGAGGACCTTGCATGTGCTAGAAGTAAAGGATGTTGGTAACTGGTCCACGGCACGCAAAGGCTGGATGTGTGGTGCTAATGAAGAGAAATCTGAATTCCATTTGTCTTCAAAGCGTGCCTACCATTTAGAGTGGGGCAGGTGCCAATCTTTGCAGTGGGAGGATATGGGTCTGGGAAATCGGCTGACACGTGGTTCAGGTGGGAGGGAAATGGCAACTATAGGGCATGTTGCATTCCGGTGTATGGATCTAAGGAATCTGCACAACCATCTGATAACCCTTCTCTTTTGCCATAGGAGTGTAGAGGAGCAGACGTAAACATCCGCAAGAGATCCTACCCCCTACGTCCCCTGTATTGCAGCCATGAGACCATGCCCTGTCTAACCTCAGCGACTGTACCAATAATACAGCAAGCATATGAAAGACGGTATCCATTAAGACGACCATATCGAATGTACCCTCGAGTTGATGACAGCCTACAGGAGGAACCCCCTGAAGAGAAAGAGCTAAGAAAATTCACTAATGATGTCATAAGAAAGTGTGCACGATGTCCCAAGATACTGAATGAAGACGATGTATGGATCCTAAAGGAGAAAGGACGAAGTAAAGGATTAAGTGAACTCTCGCGTGTAAAAGAAGAGGAATACACGATTAAAAGATCTGCAGAAATCAGAAGCATGAAGAATGTACAACGTTGGAACGTAAAATAGATCAAGTCATCGTTTAGGCCAGCTATGAGTAGTAAATAGAATTCAGGTAACACCACCATTGAATAGAAACTGGACATTGTATCATAAAATAGTAAGCCAAGAAATCATTGAGAATGAACGAGAAGCTGTGTTGCAGTAGAATCGCAGGCTAGCAGAGCTGCGTGGCGAGGCTGTCTGGCCTGAAGTCAAGAACCAAGAAATCAAGGTCAGCTATCTACTCTGAAGAAGAACGAGTGTTGAGGATGAATCCTCTCATGTTAAGGAGCAAGAAAGTACACAAATGATGCCAATTTTAATTTGTTTAAAGCATTTAAAAGCTGCAGAATGAACAGAATCGTGGTCTCCTTTCACGTGAGTCAAGGCTGAAAATAGGGCTTGAACTTGGAGTCCCAGGACGAGAATACTCTGCAAGGCCATGTACAAAGACAATTTCATGGCAGAAGGCATGGGTGATGAGAGATGCTGGGCTAATTGGATGGTGAGGTAGCTTCATGTCCTATCTCCCTGCACCTGGGTCTTAGCTTACATACTGCTAAATGAACCGAATGTTCCAGACATGGCACAAGCGTGCCAACCAATTGTATTAGTCTGATTAATGAAAGACCTTATAGCTCAAGAGACCAATTAAACACTGTGTATCTACTGTTTCTGAAATGACATCTTTGAAGAGGTAGGCAGGTTACTTTGTTCGATTTGGCGGCCTGCCAGGATTGCTGCATGTGCTTTTCCTGCAGAGAGGGAGGGGCAGAAAGAAGTCAGGGGACCAGCACAGAAGCGAGAGGTAAGGACTGGGGTTTCCTATGGGGATGGGGCAGGGAGGAGAGTGCCCCAGAGTATGTCCTCAGCATGGGTGTGGGTGGGGTGATGGGTCAACAGGCAGGGCTGTAGGGGTATCCCCTTCACAAGAGCATTTTCTTGGGCAGGGGAACGGGACTTAAGTGGACCCGGAAAAAGTGGCCTGTGGGGAACTATTATGGAGCCGATGAATCTACAAAGTAAGGTAGCATTAAAAGCTGTCAATCTTTTTTTAAATATAAATTCCGGTATAATTAAAGACATAAGCATGAAGATCGTGGATTAGGATTTGGTGGGCAATAGTTCTGCCTGGCAGTAACCATCGTCACCCACCAGTTGTGTGACACTCCTGATCAGTAACAATGGTTACTGCTGGGCTGAAAATACTGCCTAACACAAACTGGGCAGTGGAGCTACTAATGCAAACCCCTCTTCCCCAGTAGAGACATTCAATTGCAATCCATGCCCTAGCTCTGCCTGTTCCGTAAGACATTTTGCCTTTACATAACTGGTGGAGCCGGTTCCATGTCTTAAAATCTGGGCAAAAATGGCCATGAATACAAAATATCGTGGCAAAAATGCAGTGGTTTTGCCGCCAAAATCATGTAAAGGTTGCGGGGGACACCCACGCAACCCCCGGACCCATTACACCATTTAAGGGGAGCAGGGGACACCCCTGCAACCCGCGCACCCTTTAAATGGTATAATGGGGTACATCTTTACCGGATCAAACCACCGCATTTTGCCGCAATTCTTTTTACCAGCGACATTTTTGCTGCAATTTCATTACCTTATACCGTGGCGCCAAGCAAAGGTTTCATCAAATTAAGACCTGCCTCCTTGCTCTGGTGGAAGTGTTTCATGGAAGAAGTTATTAAGACTCCGGGACACGCGAAGAACGTGGAAAGGTGATTGGAATCAGAAATGGTCCTTTCAGCAAGTCGAAGTGCTGTTCCAAATGTAAGAAGTGGGTGTTAGCTGATGGTTAAGTCTTTGTAAACCATACACAACTATGAAAGTGTGACATCTATGGGCGATTTCAGGGTACTCTATTTAGTAACTTGATGTGGCAGGCTTTCATGCTAGAGTCTGTGAATGTAAGTCATATGGCCATTTAGTATCTCAACCAGGTGTCATAGCTCTATTTCTTCCTCAATGTTTAACGAAGAAAGTCAAAACGAATTGGACTGCAATGACCAGGCTGCCCGCAACCTTTTGCAGATTGGGAAAGCTAGAAGTAGATGATCAGCCATCTGTTCCATGGACATCAAATGCACATGATGTGGAGAAGGGAGGAAGGACACAGTGAGATGTGTTACCAATGCCCCCCTGGGTGATTTGTATGCTGAATTCAAGAAACGTTGTAATCTGTGCACAAGGCAAAGGTCCCAAACAAGTATCCAAGTACCATCTTCAATCAGGTCTGAGATGTAGGTGATGCCACATCTGTGTCAATTTGGCCAGAAAACCACATTTCTTCTGATCTTAATTGCATTATTAAGCCATATAGGAGTCTCAGGAAGAAAATTGGAGAAATACAAGCACACCAGCTTTTTCTGACAAATGCTGGTTCTCAAAGTTGGTCACCCTTCTACAGCTTAGTTATTAGATGCACCTCTCATAATGTGTTGTTTTTTGATGGGGGGCAGGTTCTGTGTCAAAAGGAGGCCTACTATGTTTTATCTATATCCTTGAACATCTCTCTCTCTCTCTCCCTCTTTCTCTCTCTCTCTCTCTCTCTCTCTCTCTCTCTCTCTCTCTCTCTATCTCTCTGGGAGAGAGAGCGTGAGAGAGAGAGATTGGGAGAAGATGCATTGAACGTATATAAGTTACTCTCAGTGTAATATTCATCTTTGTTTTTATCTTTTTTATTTTAATGTTATAATGTTATAAAATAACCTTTAATATTTCTCTAATTCATAAAAGAATAAAAGAAAGGAAAGTACTAGCAAAGAGAATCACATTAAATTCCACTATAATTCACAAACCTTACAATATAAAATTCAGAATTCATAAAACCTTTAAAAATGTCATCAATAATAAGTCATATTCTGCTTTATACTCTCCACCTGGCCTTTTAGTGAGAGTTTGAGGAAAGACCATCTTCTCAGTTCTCGGTTTCGAAGCATCAGCTTGCCAAAATTGAGATGCATCATCTCAGAGACCTCAGTGGATAGCCATATCCCCAAATCCAAGTGGTGTTTTGAACACGACAGAGATGAAGGCAACAGTTCTGTCTTCATTCAGTTGATGTTGCATTCCGAGATCGCCAATAATACCTCAACGCTTTCCATCAGAAATGCCAAAGCGATCAGTGGCATCTGCTAACATGAGATTCATGGGCCATGAGACAAAGCTGTGTTTCAGTCCTACTGTGGCTTGCCCCTTTGATGTTTATCTCATGTCTCACTGTGATAGTCACAGGTTCCAGTGCAAGGATAAACAGGTAGTGGGACAATGGGCACCCTTGTCTTGTCCCTCTTTGTAATGACAATAGCGTTCAGTGCATGCCGTTTGTGAGGACATGTATTTTATGGTCCAAGTAATGTCGGCCAACCCAATCCAGAAAGGCTGGACCAAATCCAGTGCTTTCCATTGTTGCAAATAGCTATGACTGTCACATTCTCTGCACCGAGAGAGACTGCGGCCTCTCAATTTCTTAAGCATCCTCTGTTTGTTAGTAATACTTTTCTCATATTATGTGCCATGTTTAATTTGCCCAAATCTGGTTTGATTCGTATGTATCAGAGCATGGATGCTATTCACCAGGATCTTTGCCAATATGTTGTATTCAATTTCTACAAGAATAATTGTTCTGTTAGTCCAAGAACAAGTTGGAGACTTGTAACTTTTCTGAAGAAATATAATTTCTCAACAAAGAGGGGAGCGACAAGTGATTAAAAGATTCCAAGACCCTCCTGTAGGGCAATGAGATTGCAGAATGACAAACACTCTGAGGTCCTGCTTAACTTCAAAGATAGAAATGAACTCACAAATCTTATCCAAGGACATCTCATTGTCAGGAAGTGAAAGGCATTTGGATTTATTCAAAAATTCTGTGATTGGACTTTTATCAATGGTGCCTTAAGACTCCTTGAGATACACATAATATCCCACAGTAGACCTTCAATTTCTCAATAGTCTCTTGGGGAGTACAAGTTAAACTTTGTGATAATGTCTTGATCACAGAAGTATTCCTGTCCTTATCCGGGATGTATGACCTTACAGCATAGTTTTCCACTCTTCTTAACTTCCTCAAAGAAGTTTTGATGCAGTAGATTTCTCTGATAGAAACATATTTAGTTAATATTCTCTCTTTCACAAGGTCAATTTGGAAAATTGGATATTTGATCGAGGCATATAAGTGTTGCATGTCTACATTTACCAGTGACTTCGATAAGAGAAAGTTGCATAGAGACAACATTGAGGTTTTTCGGTCCAAAGTGTGAAGCCCCTTATATGGTACAAAGAATTAGTTCTTGCATCTTTTAAACCCTCCATAACCTTGTTGGTGTTTGGTAAACATCTCCCGATTGCTCAAATCATAAGAATGTCAACTCCACCAGACTGATTATCCCCAATGAGGGTGACACAATTCTGTGGTTGTATCCTTGAGAGCAATCGGGCTTGAGCTGAAAAAGCTATCTATAAAATAGCATTGATCTATAGGACAATGGCATTATTCTTGTATGGATCAAGAATGCAAGCTTTTGGTTTAATGGATACCTACCCATAGTACTCTGCTCCAGGGCTTTGGACTGGAGCTGAACTTCCAGGAATGACTACTTGCTGGGGCTATGACATGTGTGGCTTGTTAACTGACATTCCTGATTGTAATCTCACATTATTTGGGGGGGGCTTTCTGGCGTTTTCAACCCACCATAACAATGATGGTGTTCGTTCATTAGAAAAAGCTAGCATGTACGGGCTGTTATTTTTATGAATGAAAATGGATATTCCACTTGCCATGGAGGCGCACACGGGGGTGTATACTTGGCTGCCTAACTCTTGGGATGAAAGGTGGGGTGACCTGCTCAGTGATGCAGTGTCTGGGGGTGGTATGATAAGGATCCCTTGATTTACCCCACAATTCCTCAGTCACCTCCAAAGGATTTGTCACCAAAATTGAATATTTAATGCTGTCTCTATAAGGGAATGCAACACCCAAAAAGTAGCTGCTGAATTTGCCACCCTCCCATGGTCAGGTGTCCTCCATTCCCCCGACAAGTAAATCTGATATCATGAAAGTGCAGAGTAAAGAGGATTTACTAGCTCCCATGGAAAAGGGAGACTGTTGTTGAAGCTCTGTGGTAGGGAGAACCAATAGAGCAGTGATAGAGATTATGGGGAAATCATGCACAAGGTAGGTGGTGCAGAACCTCCAGAGCAGTTGGGAAGCCGCACATGGGCAACCACTGAGCAAAACAGCATTAAGACCACAAATCACACACATCTAAGGTTATTTGAAAACGGCAGTCCCCAAGGGCGGGTTAGGCCCTTTTATAAGGAGCCAGCAAGGTGGGAAGTGCCCGGGTGATCGGAGAGAGTGCCAATGTGGTGAAGAAGACTAGTGAAGGCTAATGAAGTGGGAAAAGAGTGGAGAGGAGAAACAAATAGAGGAGAGATGAGGTGAGGAGAGGAGTAGGGAGAAGAGGAGAGGAAAAGGCTAGAGTATGAAAGGTAGGAGACCGGTCGAGCTGAACCTGGAGGAAGGAAGAGGAGTTTGGAGAAGGACGTCTGCAGAGAGATGGAAAGATTAGGCGATGGTGATGATTCAGGAGAAGGTGGTGACTCAGAAGGAGTTGAAGATTTGAGAGGTGATAAAAATGAAGTAGCACAAGGAGGAAAATAAAGAGCAGATGGAAGCTTAAGAAGGAGATGCAGGCAAGGGGTGGAGAAAGACCACAAGGTGAGAAGGAACCAGAGAGGCAGAGTGATCATATGAAGGAGGTGGAGGGTGATTATAGGAGAAGGGGTGGGGAGAAATATCTGGAAGGAGGTGGAGAAATAGCAGCAGAAAGGAAGGAGGCAATAAGAGGTGACCAAGTAAGTCTCAGGTAAGAGGGAGGTGATTACCAGGTATTTCATACTCCTAACAGGCTAGATGGCGATGCGTCAAGGAGGTGTCAGGTGGATTGGGCGACGTACAGGATGATGTTAGGAAAAAAACAAGCTTTTCTCGGGCCATTAACTTGGGCTGCTGGGCCGTTACTCCCCGTTCCAGACCTTGGAACAGGGGGCTTAACGTCACAGAAGACTGCTTTGAGAAAACACTGGCAGGCACTTTGAGCGCAAAGTTTGATGGTAAGACTTGATTAAAGCAAGCTCAAAGAGTTCCCATGAGGGGGTGTTTTGGGCGGGGGAGGGCAGGAAGTGGGTGGGAATGGGCAAAGGGATTAGAATGACCATGGGCAGTCAGTGTGTGGGTAAATAACCAAACAACACCAACAAGCGTTGTGTCCCTCCTCATATGCCATTTCTCCCTATCTGTACTCTAATGCAATAGTTATGGCTTATAGGTGACGCTTAAGTTTATCCATAACAACATCACTAAGGACAATTTAATTTTCCATATAAAAACAGGAGGAACATTTTCTCAAGGTTTTTTCAACATGTGACAGTTTACATTTTATTTGCAGCATACTTTGTAGTTGTGTCATTTAGTACATTTGACAAACTTGCAGGAAGGCTTAGGTACTTTGGATGGAGCCCCAGTTCAACATTAGGTCAAAAATGATAAGCCATCTGTGTCTCGATACTTTGAATATTTACGTCATCAAATATGATGCCAGACCTTAGAATTGATCAAATCACGGGCTAGAAATGGGCACTTGAATCAAGTGCTACAACAAAGACAATGGTTCTGAATTGGTTGTTTGAGCTCCTTTGTCTCTGACGGAAGGAACAAAGGATATAATCTCTGCTGCTTTTGATGACTTCAGCGAGTATTTTTTATTTTCCCATGAACTCTGTCGTTATCTATTTGCTATCCATTTTTCATTTCAGTTGTTTACATATTGGATTTAATTCAACTTCAAAGGATTATTTCAAATTGTGGTCTTTATTGAGAATCACATTTTGTTTCCAGCATATATTTTCTGTTCTATGTTTGAAGTCAGTTTTTACATCTTTGGTGTACATTGGAGTGAACGCCGAAAAGGCGAACTCTACTGAAGACAGCTTATGGTGATTCCAATTTAGACTCAAGGAGATACCATGCACCTTTTTGGACTTGACAGGTAGATCACACTACTAGAAACAACACTATTAGACTATATTAGACCACTTGTTCACCTTATCTACACTTTTCCCCCACACTTCCAGTGTTAAGCAGATAACACCCAACTCTTCTTCAAACTTGCCTCTAAATCTCTTCCCACTTCCTCTACCATTGCTGACTGCTTACCTGCTATGCCGTCTTGGTGCCCCTCTAATGACCTCTATCTCAATGCCAGCAAGACTGATATTCTCCCAATTGCGACCCCTGTTACTTCTTTCCTCCCTTCACTGTGGCCACCCTCTTTGGGTTCTCTCCCCTCTCCTTCATCTAAAGCAAGAAAACTTGGAGGCATCTTCTCTCTCTCTCTCTTTCCTCTCTCAATTCCTGGACCTTGCCAAGAAGTCCCATTTCCAACTCCACCTCTTCAGAGGTATCCTCCCTTTCCTCACTTTTATCCAGAAAATCAATGTCTCCAGAGCTCTGGTACGCTCCAGTTTGGACTACTGCAACAGCCACTTCCTTAATCTACCTTCTTCCTCTCTCCGCCCCCTCCAGTTTATTCAGAATATGGCTGCAAGATTTATCCTTGGCCTCAAGCTCAGGGACCATATCTCTCCAGCCCTAAAATCTCTCCACTGGCTCACGGTTGCTGAAAGGATCAAATTCTCAAATCCCTCTACATCATCCATAAGGCTGTCTGGGGCCTGGGACCACGCTATCAGCAACTTGCTCTCACCAAATACTCTCCTTCCAGATCCCTCCGATCCTCCTGCTCCAACTCTCTGCTTGTCAAGAGCTTCTCAAAGAAGCGAGCGGGAGGCCGTTCTCTTTGCTCAGCTGGCTCCCTCCTCTAGAACAGCCTCCCCCTTCCTCTCCATCTTGAGCCGGATCTCCTGAAATGCTGCAAGCTCCTCAAGACTTTCCTCTTCTCCGCCTCCTTCCCCTTCTCCATCCCCGTGCTAACCCCCAGTGACTGAGATTGGCGGCCTAGGCCCTTATGCGTCCTACAGGGCCCTAGCCTTCTGTCCAAACGCCTGCAGCCTCCGTCCCCCCTTGCACACTTGCCTTGGGCACCCACTGGCCTGTGTTGTTTCACAGGCCAGCACTTACTGTACTTGCAGATGACCACTCTCGTACCAAGTGGCTCTGCAGTTTCCAGCTAACCTGCAACTGGCTCTCTGGCATTTGCCCATCTGTGGTACCTCTAGAAATTACTCCCCCACCCCTTTCCCTGTCCCTTCTTTCTCTCTGTGCACTTGCGCGCTCAGAATGTTCACAAGGACTAGTAGGACAAAATATTTGACCTGATCACATTTGATCGAATTTATTTGACCTTTTTTTTTGGTCCAAAATGCGGGGGAGGGGGGGCCCCCAGCAACCTCCCTCCCCACTTCCCCTCAACCTAATCTATACACTTGCCCACCCCCATATATGTATATATTTAATACAATTTGACTGAAAAAAAGGTCAAAAAAATTTGATCAAATGTTTTCGGTCAAATGTTTTTAGGTCAATTATGCTAATACCGAAGGACTGCCTTTTGCACATCACTGTTACTTTATTCTGTTGTCCTCTTTTGCTCCCTTGCTCCGTCCCCTTTGCCATGTGAGCGCTTTGAAAGACAATTTCTTGATGTATAAGTGCCTTACAAAAGCACAATACATAAATAAATCTGTGTGTATTTTCAATGTGTCAACCCCTCTAACAGAGATTTTTTTTACGTGAGTTTAATGTTTGAGTTTAATATTTTTTTACTGACTAGGTTTATGGACTTTTGCAGGTATTTTGATATCTGTCTGTTGCTTATTTTCTTGAATTGCATATGCCAACGCAATCGAACGAGCAAGACAGACACACGTAATACACCGACACACTAACAAAAGAAGGACTAAAACACAGTGAATTGGGTGTCTTTGAATGGCGGCATTTAGCGTTTGACTGCATAGATAATTGCTGTCTGAATATTTGGCCAGGCATGAACCTCCGTGAATGGTTTATTTGCAGTGGAAATGTTTTCTATTTGCTAAGAATATATATTAGCACATGGAAGTCATTATTGACTTCCTCTGAGCCAAACAAAGTGTTCTGCCTGCAGTCAATAACTACTGATATTGACTGCATTTCAGACATCCTGACTTCAGAAGCTGCCACTGTAACAATAAATGCATCTGCACTTTGCATGCCTAAGAAAGAAGAAGACGGTTCTTCAGGGAAAATCATGAAAGGCGCGCAGGCCAGAGAGCCCAAAAAACACGAAACACTTGCCACTTAGCCACCAAGACCAATTTCACCGAGATGAAAGCCATCTGCATCTAAAGAAAGGGAGGAAGGGATGACACAAGGCAGCAAGACCTGTACAAACAAAAAGGTAACCATCAAGGACATTGATAACCAAAAATGCATTGATAGGCGAATAAAAAGATAACTGACCTTCTCATCATGAGAAAAATATACAAATGCATCTTCATCTTATCCTGTTCTCTTTCCTCCCCTTTCCTCTACAATTCTTTGACGCGTCTTATTCCTCCCCTCGACGGCTCTCTTTTCCCTCTGCGCGCTTATCTCCTTCCTGCTTTCCACAGCTATTTCATATCATTGCTTTTAAAAAGCGGAGGCTCCTTCCATAAAAACACAGAACACCTTTTGTTTAAGAGTGTAAAGGAGGGGTAGCGCGCATCATTTTCTTTTCAAATCACTGCTTCAATCACCCGTGACACTTTGGGGAATGTGTAAAAATTGAAATTGGCGCCGAAATGAGCCCTCAAATTGATTCCTTTGGGGCGCTCGGGTCAGCTCCTTACTGCACGCGGTAATTGTAACTACCGCATGCGGTAATATTGGGTCTCTATGCCATTTTGAGAATGCTGCTAGTGCAGTGAAAACGAACGCAGAATCTCAGAAATCATGGAAGCGCTACTGCCGAAAAATTCCACAAGCACTGTTATTACATTACATTTTTAAAATCATTTTCCACCCTCGTATCAGGGACGTCATTTGGGGGTCGCCAGGGATCGCAACTGCGACCCCTGGGACTCCCTTGCTTCCCCAAATGTACAAATTGAGAAACAATTTTGTCTGAAAAAAACATGTTTCTCCCCCCCAAAAAAACAGGTGCTCCTGGTGTAGCGGGCCCTCACATGGCACGGGGGGACCCGCCAAACCAGGTCTGCTGGGACCCCGGCCCAGTCCTCACCCATCAGGGTGAAGGCTGGGCCGGGGAGCACCTCAGTAGTGGTTGGAGCTGGCCGTGACATGTGGCACATGCCACATGCCATGTTCAACTCCAACCCCTTCTCCCTCGACTTCCTTGCAGCTCACTTACAGGAACCAGGAAGCTCTCGTAACTTCCGGGTTCCTGTTTGTGAGCAGCACGGAGGAGCCAAAGAGGGCCTGGAAGTACAGACCGAAGCTGCAAGAAAAAGGTAAGAAGGCTTTTTTTAACATGATGTGTGTTTTGCATGTGTGAAGTACATGTCAGATGTATGTATGTGAATGGTGGGGGAATGAGAAGTGATGTGATGTGTGTTTTTGAATGTTCTGGGTGGGTGGGTGCCTGTGTAGAGAATTCAATGACTGTATGTAAGAGAAGGTGTGAGTGACTGCTGGGTGAATGAAAAGTGATGTAATGTGTGTTTTTTTCGACTATTTGGGTGGGTGGGTGTGTGCCTGTGTAGAGAATGTAATGAGTGGATGAAAGAGAAAGTGTGAGTGGTTGGTGGGTGAATGAGAAGTGATGAGATGTGAGTATGAATGTGATGGTGTGTTTTTGAATGTTCTCGGTGGGTGGTTGTGTGCGACACCTGTGTAGAAAATGCAATGGGTGGAGGTAAGAAAAGGTGTATGATTGAGTGACTGATGGGTGAATGAGCATGAATGTGATTGTGTTTTTTTTAATGTTCTTGGTGGGTGGGTGTGTGCCTGTGTGGTGAATCCAGTGTGAGCGAGTGCAAGTGGAGATGTATGTGTGAGTGACCGGTGGGTGAAAGGGGATGCATGTGTGCGTGTAAGGCCCTGTGAGACTGGGGATCACTGGAGCATGTTTGCCACATCCTTTATTGACTTTCCATGTTTTACTGGTATTTTTGGGCAAAGGCAAGTTCATGTGTGCCATTCCCTGGTTAGACTTGTATTTTGGTGCAGTTAGTCTAGCCATTGCTTACTGTGGCATATTTATTACTCGGCATCTTTAAAAAAGCAAGCATGGTAAGTAGTGCTACATCGCTAGAGTAATGTTTTGGCATAGCGTCCTATATATTCTTCACTGTAGCATGACTTTTTATTAACTGAGCATCTATGATGAATCAAGCAAGCAAGATAAGTGTTCTTATGGGTCTATACTGGCTTATATTGTAACCAGACGTGTTTTCCTATTGTAACATGTCACTTTTAATGGCCAAACCAACGGAAGTATGTAGTTACATAGGAGTACTGGCATTTATTGGCAGAGCCACTTTGGTGCCCACTGCCAGTAATGATACTATATAAAAACGTCTTAAAGCGGACATAAGTATGGTCTTATATGGGAATACTAGCATATGTTGGTGGAGCCAGCATGGAAATTTATGGGCACAGCCAGCATACAAAAGTGTTTGATACTGGCATATATTGCAGGGACCAGCATGATAATTCATTGGGAAATGCCCTTTGCACTTTTGGTGCCTTGCATCTATTGTACCTTTTTCATTGTTGGCCTTTTATCCACATTTTCCCAGAGAGGGTGCTTGACCCATTATTCAAAACATTTACTCCGGGGAGGAAGAAGAATCCCCCTGGCACCCCCAAGCCCTTTTCGTTAGTTTGGGCTCCCTCGCTATGCTCAGTCGCAATCACATACTTGTGGCAAATATTTAAACCCTTCAAAAAAAATAATGTCACCATCCCCTTCTTTCTATGTAATGTTAACGATTTAAGCTTTGATTGAAAAACATAGCTACTTCTTTCACTTGCAGTAGTGCATGCCCCTGCAGCGGCATAATCATCATGGACATTGCGCACACGTGGTGGTCTGGACCGGCCCAAGGGTGTGGCGTGCCCTGTGCTTTGTTAAGGAGCTTGGTGGGGCCCCACAGCATGGCTCTCAGGGAATCTGTCAAATATTGTGCTACGCCATTGGGCACCACTGGGCCTGACAAAGGGATAGTGTGCAGTGCACGCCTCGAAGTCTGCCAGTGAGTCCCCGGGTGAGAAGCAACTTGTGGGTGTTTTCAATTTTAAATAACTGTGTGGTGCTATGAACTTATGTGTGCAGCAATGATATTACATTAAATGGAGTTTTTATTTTAAAATCCTCTAGCACCCAGTATTACGCTTAGATAATAAAAACTATGGGGGGGGGTCTTGGGTATATTGAAAGAAACTTTCCAGGGTACTATACTCCAGCAAAGATAACATTATCAGGTGCACTCTCCTCTGTGCACGCAGACCAGTCTAATAGGCTTCTTGTTTCGTAGTGGTAGCTGAATCATATATACATTTATAAGCAGGGAATTTTGTTGATACTAAATCCTGGTCAATGATTTAATCTTCATGCCTTGCTTGTGCAGCATTTTTCTCCTGGTTAAACGGCAGAACACGCCTCCCCAGGTCACTGCTTTTTTGTCTTGTTTAACACAGCAACGTCACAGATAACACGTACTTCTGTGTCCATTGATCTATAGATTTTCATACATTAGCTACAGAATTTGGTTAACCTGTTAGAAATACTGCATTATGTATGTTTTACATATGGACCCCACGTTGAATCTGGAAAATGGCATTCCCCAAATATGTAATCGTGGACAAATCATGCCTCCCTCTGTGCCTCGTTTCCTATATATGACTGAAATGAGAGCACCTGGAAACCCGGGTGTTAGATGCATCTAAAAAATCTAAAGGTCGTTTGCCATCACTTCCTGTGATGTCACTTGGGGGTTAGGTCAAATTACATCACTTCCTGTGATATTGTCAAGTGTCGTGTGATGTGACTTCCGGTACCCCTGGCATTTTGGTGAAATGACGGCCCTGCCCTCGTTTGAAGAATATTAATGTATTACGTACAGTAGCAGATTACACGCGACTGCAAAACTGCCGATAACGCACAGAAGGGCCAGTATTGACACTTCTCTGCATTGCATTGCAAAGTAGCGTGAGAAACTGGGCATCCAGAAAGCCCACGTTTTCACACCTTTTGGTTCCAAATAAAGTTTAAAGGGATGTTCTATCTCTAGTGAAGAATTTTATGGGAGCAATTTCTAGGACAGGGTTACATTTTATATGTCCACCTCTTAGATGGGAACATTAGGGTTATGTTCCTCTGACTTTGTAATCAGGTGTACTGTTCTCAGCCTGCCAATACATATACCTCAGAATTTGGCAGCTGGGAAAAGCAAGCAATATTTGAAATGCCACCTATTTTTACCACTACCGCCAAAATCATAACCATGGTCTTAGTGGTGAGGGGAAAAGATGCTTTAAAATCCTTCTTGCGCGCACTTGCTGAGCGCGCCAAAGACAAAGGCTCTTCCACCTGCGGGCACATTCCTAAACCATGAGTCTTGGAGTAGTTTATATGTGCACATCACAGAAGAGCATCACACAGATATGGCCTCAACCTTGAAAAGATAAATATTCAAAGACTTCACATTGCAAAATGCACTCAAGCAAAATCTTTATTTCAAGATATCATCCCATAAAAGAGAAATCCATGACAATACAAACCATGTTACAAAAATAACATCACTTGCCATTATCAATTCTATAAAAGCAATCAGCTACAAGCTTAAAGTGCCACATGATCCTAGCAGCCTTCTGAAGAAGGGCGTGTACAATTAAGGCGCAAAGAGCTTGATTCCGTGCCTGAGGCCCAAGGGCATGAGGCGCGGTATACAAGAACTTTTAATTAATACATAAATAAATGATATCTATTATCCATGGCTCTAATCACGCTGGCAGCTTGCACCTTCCCATTGTGGTTTTAACCTTCACTCTTATCTTCCAAGCTCACCACAAGTAGTATACAACAGGCCACTGGTGCACTGCACACCACACAAAGCGATCAGAATCCTCTTGTACACCCCCTTACAGGTTTTTTTATTTTTTATTGTTTAAAGCACAGACCTATCAGAGCGATGTAGAGTGTATCCACCCCCGGGATGTTAAAAGGCATCTTTGCAGATGACGGTACAGAGGACATAATGAAACCATATGCCCAACTGTCTCCATAGTGTGTTATCAACCTGGCATTCAGAATGTTATTTTTTTAATATGTTTTGCATTGTCATGAATTGCTCTTTGTGTATAACTTTAGAACTTCTGTATCACTCAGTGGTTTGAATGACGGCCTAGCCGGAATGAATGATAAGCATTGGGAATCAGTCCCATGCTGGATCCACAGGCAATGAAAAGGTAGATAGAAGATATTTTGCTATGAGTGACACCTACAGCTTTAAGAATATTTAGGCACTAATGTCTTCAATGGTGGTCCAAACTGGGTGATAATGGCCTGCTGTTGAGCTAGCAGGCCCAAGCAAGTATAATAAAGTCTTTAATGAGGGCAGCGTGCTGTTACCATCTTGGTAAAGATCACCACTGAAGGCTTTATTGGCATTAGGAGCCTGGGATAATGCTTGTTTGTTGGCCACTCTCATAAAAACGCTGCCCCCCCCCAACGGCCTGCCTGCCTCTGTGTTTGTTTTGGTGTGCACCCCAAGATTTACAGTGATCTCCTCAGGCCACCCTTACGAAAAATGTCTGGGGGCGCCACTCCCTAGTTGGGGGGTAGACATGGCCGGTAATGGCTCGCCAGCCCAAGCCATGGTTGGTCTGACCGAAGTGAGGGCCTCGGCTCGGGCTGTGGGCCCTTACCGGCCATGTCGGCACCCCCACCATGGGGGTGAAAGCCATTCACACCCTGGGATTTCACCACAGTGCGAATGTTGTTTTCCTTTATTTTTTTCATCAGTGCTCATCTCCTGAGGATAAGAAAGAATAAAGTTAAAAAAAATGGCCGCCGCCATTAAAATGGCAAAGGGACTAGGTCCCTTTTCAGAAGTCGTCAGCCATCAAAACGAAAATGAAATAAATTGGCCATCGCCGTCGCCATATGAAAAGGCATCTAGTCCCTTTTCTAGTTTATGCAGCGGTGCGGGCGGTGATTACAGAATCACGCCAGGGAAAGACAGATTCTGATTGGATAATCTGTCTTTCCCGGGGGCGAAAATTCTTTTTTACATGGAGAGCGCAAGCCTTTTTTTCTCTCGAAGAAATGAACGATAGTCAAGATGACCACCATTGAAATGGCATAGGGAGCTCCATGTGTAGGCCCGGAGTTGCAAAGGAGACATTGTGGCCCTCATTACAACTCAGGCGTTAAGGGTTAACGCCACCGTTAACCCTTAACGCCTGATTCTGATTTTAACGCCTGCTTTTAGCAGGCGTTAAAATCCATGGCGCTAACCAGCCATGGTGCTAATTACGCCGCCGTAATTTACGGCGGCGTAATTAGCGCCTTCCCCACCCCCATTATGCCCTATGGGGCAAAAATGGGAATGGGGAAGGGAAAATGGGAAATGGGGATTTACCGTCCCACTCACCTTGGAATGGGGCGTAGTTTACACCATGGTGGTAAAGTTGGTGCACTTAGCACCAAGGTTGTAATGACCTCCACAGTGACTGCAGCGGTAGAAGGTAAATAAAAAGAAGTCATTTGAGGTGGGAACAGGGATGTCATTTGGGGGTCGCCAGGAGTCACACCTGCGGCCCATGAGGTCTCTCTTGCTACCCCTGTGGACCCTTGCTAACCCTAAAAAAACTTTTTTTTAAACTGAATGGCTTTTTTGTTCAGGCTTCTTAAAAAAAGAACATGGGGTTCCACAAGTGTAAAACTTTCAGCACTGACCCTAAATAAGAAAGAATAGGAATAACAAATAATGTGTCTTTCTGGAATTCTATACAATAATTGCTAGACTCATTAAAGGTTTATTTCAGGCACACTTCCGGGGGCGAGTCACTGATTTCGTCTGTTCTTAAATACCTCACTTTCACCACGCAGAGAAAAACTTCCAAAGAGCATTTAGAGTAGAATAAGCATCCATTTCGGGCTCAGTATTTTGCTTTTTTTTCTTGCAAGTTGCAGTTAAAGCATTTTCTTTCTGCCATTGTCTCTGTAACACCCGTCACAAGACATTCCATCTTGGTGTCCTCGGTCACTTGACAAATCCTTGTGCCTAAAAGCTTGTGTACAGTGTAGAAATGTTTGACCATAGCACATAAAGTGGTCCTTGATTTCATTTTGCCAAAATTAATGCTTTGTTGTAATGTGTCTATCTTTCCTATCTCCATGGCATGCTGTTCAGAATGTTTTTAATTTAATTTATTTAACATTTATAATTTATTTAACATTTATAAAGCGCTCACACAGCCCACAGGCATCGAGGCGCTGTTACAGGAATTGTTTGTTTTTCTTAGTTGTGTAATTGTGTTGTTTTTTTTGTCTTAGTTACGTATTTATAACGCGCTTAAACACCCAGAGGTTTCTAAGCGCGGACCCGGGGATCGAACCTGTTGTTGCTTCGTGTCGTCTTGCTTCCAAGTCGCGCACGCTGCCGCTGAGCTATCCTCCCGGGATACATGTTTGTTTGCATGTATGAGGTAACGAGTGCCCAGAGTACGGGATGCTGTGGAAGTGCGCTTCTTTCCGTGCGCTACTCTAAATTTTTTAATACACAGTTATGAACCATCCCAATGGTGTTATTTTGCCAACCTCTGAAGCCTGAGAAGTAGATCCACGCAGGCTTGACGTGTAGCCAACTTTGCACCAGACCTTCCCGATGAAGTGTATCTCATTTACCAGTTAAATGGTATCCACTAGAGAGTGTAATTTGCGTTCTAACTTTGAGACATGTAATTGCTCATTTTACTACAGCAGTAAGATAGCTATAGTCGGTAAGATATCTCAGGCGAGCGCTCGTTGCTGCGATGTGTGTGTGATCTGTAGGTTGCAGGTTCGAATTCCAGCAAGGTCAACTCCGTCTTTCATCCTTCTGAGGTTGATAAATGAGTACCAACACAGATTGGGTGATATTGTTTGATTATTTGTTCTATATAAAACGCTTAAGCATAAGTGCTACATAATAACACATCATTATCATTTGGCCTTGGACGTCTGCTTGCATTCACAGTAATTTGGTAACAAGGGCCTGTAGACACTGATATTAACAATCCATTCTTGTATGAAATGTATATCGCATTACAGTGATATCGTTACCATAATTTTCGTGGTGTAATTAGGAACAATGCTATGCAATGCCACTTCCTGTTTTGTCAAGGGGTGAACGGTCGTGTTCCATCGCTTCCCCTGATGTCACTTCGGGGTGTGGTCAAATGACATCACTTCCTGTGATGTCATCAGAGGTCAAGGGTCATGTTGTGTCACTTCCACTACCCCTGGCATTTTGGTGAAATGACATCCTGGGTGGGCAGTAGCTTAAAAGCTGGGCTAGCAGGGCAGGGGAGTGGAGGTGGAGGAGAAGGATGCTGGCAGTGGGTGGAAGTGGCTAGATCGTGAAAGCAGGCAGCAGCGTGCTCTGAACACTGCCTTTACCAGAGGATTCAACCTGAGATCCGAGCAACCTGTTTGGCAGCTCCCCCGGCCCGGGTGTGAATGTCAATTTCTCTCAGTATAACCCCATAGTATATAGACGACAACCCTGCAGAATGAGCTGTTGCCAAGGCCAGGCAACCTATGGGAGAAGACGTAATTCACTGAGACGCTTTCTTTTGTTTTCTGCCTTTGGTTCGACCTTTGCAGAAGTAGCCGACATTGCTCACCACAGCCTTTATATGTTTACCCAATTACTGAATCTAGTACAGGAGGCCACCTTGGAAAGACACGCCTTGATGGGGAGGACGCCTACTTCTTGAGAGATACAGCAGTGTAGAGGCAGACATCAGCAAGATCGTAGTGTATTGTATTGTACCAGGATTGATAAAGCGCATGGCTGGAATGGAATTGGCAGATCATAGAGTCTGAAACAAGAAACTCTCTGTCCTGCGAATTTCTGCACCTAATAGTCCATTCCTTAGCACCTCCCTGTGAGAGCGATGAAGAAAGAAATGTTGCTTCCAACAGGTGAGGCCTACCTCGTGGATCTTTCCCTTTCTTCTGTAACTTCCAACACACAGAGCCCGATTCACAGAAGCATTTTATAATGGCACAATCCCATTGAAAAACACTCTGTGAATCAGGCCCACGGTGTGGATACGGGCAAAAAATGTTACCGGAAACCAATGCAGAGTGAGACACAATCATGTCATTACTTTTTCCAATTAATCGCTTGAGTAGTACCTCGGGCGCATTTCTGGTATAATCTGTCGCAAATAGTGCTGTTTAATGCACATTTGCTCAAAGGCATAGGTCCAAGCGAGCTGTAAAGTTCATTAACTCATCACACTGACCCACATTGTTTCACAAACGGGGCCCATACTAGCCAAGTGTGCCTGCCTATCGGGCATTGCCTTATTGTGCGAGCCTCCCAAATGATCCACAATTTTAGATCCTGGCAATCGAGCTAATTATCAATGGTCTTATACCCTCCCAACTGTGCTGACCCGCGCGTCAGATCCTTTCTTCTGCCTGCCCTTCTTCGTTGGACTTTTCCCTCCTCTGATATCAAAAATGTCTCCACCATCCCTGATTTTGCGAATGCCCTTAATCTCCATCTCACCTCTCTGGGTGGGGAGCCTTGCCCAAACACAGCACGCTGTCCCTCCACTTTGATCTCCTCGACTCCTACTTTTCTCTCATTCGTTACTGTACTGTATAGTTTGACGTGCTGTCGCCATTATATGTCGTCACTGACATTTGTGCGCCCCGCCGTTACCTGGATCGGAACCTGCTTATCAACCACTACTAGCTCTTGTGAAGCGTCCTTCTTAGGGATTGCTCCATTTCCGTATTTGTTACCCGGTACGCTCCAAGTTCTCATCGGCTGGTCCAATAAATACAATTAGAATATATAAAAAATCCACTTGGTGCTGCAGTCGCCAACATGATATAACCCCACAGAGCCGAGGGCTTTAACACCCTGACTTCTTTTGCTGTTGAGGGTTATCACAGAGGCACCTGGATGTGGGGTTTCGGCACTGGAAGCTTGAGCGGCGATCACGCCAACTGCCTGGTTATCACCAGAGAGCATTGAGAACAAAAAATAGGAAAATATATAGAAGTGATTCTATTGCTCCAGAAACTCATAAATGTTATAACATTTTCCATCCAAAATATAATGTATCTGTCAATTAAAGAATTAAAAAAGCGATGAATAGAAAATCTTAACCTAATAGGCCTCATTACAAGTTTGGCTGTAAATCCATTGGAATTACTGCAAAACCCATTTACTTTTACCACTACTCTGTCCCGTGGATGGACTGAGGGATTATGAGTGGCGATAATGACGCACTAATCCCCATTTTTGGTGCCCACAGGATTCAATAGGAACTTTGTCAGATGTACTGCAAGCAGTAATTCCGTTGCAGTAAATACCATGAGTTTTTGGAGGTTAGGTGGAGAATTTACACCAACCTACATGCTGGGGGTAAATCCTTCACATCACTTCCACTCTCGGAATTCAGCAGTGCAGTAAAATTGGTGATAATTCTGGTTATGCCGGACAAAAGGGGTAGTAATTGAGTTACAGACAAAAACATACCACGCTGCCCATCTGTGGTCCAGTGTCTCTTAGCCACTGGGGATTCCTCTGGTAGTCTTTTTGTTAGCTTGTTTGTGAGATGCTTCTGGGGGTTCATCAGTGAGGTGCTGCTCGATTCCTTAGGCACAGCAACGGAAGGACTCACTTTTGGGTATACCCTTCCACTTAGAGAGGCTCTCTCACAGAAATGAAAAAAGGATCTTGTTGTCCCTGGAGCTGCACCTCACTGATGAGGCTGCACAAGGTCAGCACACATCTGTGCTTATTTGTTCTAGTGCACAGGGGAGGCGGGCTAGCAGTTGTGGGTGGACTGCTCACTGAGGGAGCGTGGTCGAGACTGATCTGCACATGGATGGTCTTTTCTAATGGCACAGATGGTCTCCAAAATGATAGAACAGAACTTTATGCAGAGCAATAACGAGTACTCGAAAGTGTTGGCTCAAGTGTTATCATGCATTCACTGTTTGGTTTCCCACTTTTTGGTTTTCTTGGTAACTCAGAAATCCTTGTCTCCTGAAATGCCCCTTTCTGGCATGAAACCTCTACTTTCCTTAAATGACATCAGTTAAAATGATATGCCACAATTGCCATTGCTTGTCAATTTTTGTTTAAGGGAATCAGACATCTGGCGGCACCCCTGCGGGTGATACCGGCGTGTTGCCGCCAGACCCGAAAAATATTACCGGCACCTGGCTTGCCGGTAACGACTGGGAATTACAATCCCGGTGGCCGGGAAGTCAGGCGCCAGTAATTCTGTTAATCCCCATTCCCATAGAGTACCATATGACTCTATGGGAAGGGGAACACGGAAGCACCGGCACCGTTAATAACAGTGCCGGTGCCTCTGTTACAGTCTGCTTACCGTGGCCGCTGTGTCCGGCAGGGTCAGACCTGCCAGGCACAGTGACTCTGGCAAGCAGACCTGTAGTATGCCGGTCCGGAAACAAAGGTGCCTGTAAGTTTACCGGCACTGTTGTTTCCGGACCTGCATGCCTTACCAGCACTGTTGTTTCCGGACCTGCATGCCTTACCAGCACTGTTGTTTCCGGACCAGCATGACTTACCAGCACTGTTGTTTCCCGACCTGCATTCCTTACCAGCACTGTTGTTTCCGGACCTGCATGACTTACCAGCACTGTTGTTTCCGGACCTGCATGACTTACCAGCACTGTTGTTTCCGGACCTGCATGCCTTACCAGCACTGTTGTTTCCGGACCTGCATGCCTTACCAGCACTGTTGTTTCCGGACCTGCATGCCTTACCAGCACTGTTGTTTCCGGACCTGCATGCCTTACCAGCACTGTTGTTTCCGGACCTGCATGACTTACCAGCACTGTTGTTTCCGGACCTGCCTGCTTGTAATGAGGCCCATAGACTGTAACATTAAGATATTGCAGTTCAGCATTTAGCCTTTACCAAAATATTCACCAACAGCAAATTTATAAAGAACACAGAAATCCAGGAAATGAACATATCTTTATGAACGATCTGTTATGTTGGCTAATGTTTAACGACGCTCTTGAGAAAGCAACCATCGGGTTTACGCAATAAGATATTTCAATTGATCGCCTATCATCTGAATCAATCTTTTTAAAGAAATATTCTCAGGCTGCGTTGTTTGTCCAAGTATTTAAGAGCAACAGTTTTATCTGCACGAAGGACTAACGTCTGAGACCTCTGGGAAGCCGGGAGCCGAGCTACTCCCGCCGCATCCTAGATATTCTGAGATAGAAGGGCGCCAACATGACGTTGGGGAAATCGCGCCAATCCTCAGGACCTGAGTCAGAGCCAATGATCTCATAATTAACTGCATCCATACAAACTCGAATTTACTTTATAAGATGTATTTATGTCTTTTTTGTTTTATAATATGCACAATTGCAACAATAAAATCACTGCAAACAAGTGGGATGGGAAATTAGACCTCAGACACATACAATTTGTGGGCGGCATACCAGAATTTAAAAGCGAGAGAGAGGGATATTCACAGCTAAACCATTGAGGGCTCATCCAGAACCTCAAAAGACAGGGTGGGACATGAAAAGTGATGATATGATATGGCATTTATAGCACGCCTATACACAAGTGTTTCGAGGCGCGACGAGGCAAGGGAGGGCGAACAGGGGAAGACAGACAACGATCCTACTAGGCCAGGTGTCATTCAGATCGCGCAAGTGCATAGGAAGGAGGAAGGGGGAAAGTGCAGTACATGGGATAATAGAATAAATAGCAATAGGTAAAAGTACGACCAGCAGGGGGCAAGTGCAAGGGTAAGTGCAGACATCAGGTGTATTGGGTTTGGGAATATACATGTCTAATTGTTCAGAACCTGAAAAGCGGATGAAGGCTGGGGCGGGAGGATTCAGGGCCATTCACAGCTATACCCTATGGCCACATTCTGGCTCCTGAAAAGGGAAGCCAGGAAGCAGTGTTGAGGGCCATCGACAGCCCAAACCTGCTTCTGCATTCCAGAATCTGAAAGGCACAGGCATGAGGAACTGCAGGGCTATCCACACCTAATGCTGCAGCCACGTTCCAGAAATTGACACGCGGAGGGGGTAAGGGGCGCTAAGGAGTAGTCAAAGCTAAAACGTTTGGCCTCATTCCAGAACCTGAAGTGGGACTTCAGGGCCATTCACAGCTAAACTTTGAGCCGCAAAGCAGAACCGGAAAAGGGAGGGATACTGTGGTTCAAGGTCATTCCCAGCTAAAGCTTGCGGCCATACTATAGACCCAGAAAAGGGGAGGGACAGTGTTTTGTTATCGACCATCCACAGTTAAACCTTTTGCCTGCATTCCAGAACTTGAAAAGGGTGTGGGAGGGATACACTGTTAAGGGCTATTCACAGCTAAAACCTGTTGCTGCCTTCCAGAACCTGAAAAGTGTAGGGGCGAGGGATTTCAGGGCAATAAACAGCTAAAACCTAGCAGTGACATTTCAGAATATGATTGGGGCAGGGGGGCAGGGTCTTAAGCGACATTCACAGCTTAAATTGGTGCCACATTCCAAACACCGAAAAGGGGAGATAAGGATGCGGTGGTAAGGGCCTTTCACAGTGAAACTTGCGGCTGCATTACAGAACCTGAAGCGTGTTGGGGCGAAGGCTTTTGGGGCCATTTACAGCGAAACGTTCTGGAATCATTCCAGAGCCTGAGAAGGGGAGGATTCGGCTCCTTTCCCAGCTAAATTCTAGCATGCTACTCACCTGGACCTCACTGGGTAATGAGACAGGGCAGCAGAGGACATTTCCAATGGTTCAATTGGCTGGAGGCAAATATTGAGCAAGGGAAATGCTCAAGATCTTTGATGGGAGGGTTATGTTTCAATGTGGACGTATCTGGTGCCTTAATTGAAGTCACACTTGCGGCCTGATTCACTGAAGTTTTTTATAATGGTGCAATCCCATTGGAAAATGTGCTGTGACTCAATTCCTTGATGTTGTCTCGTAAGTTGGGTAACCAATTATCCAATAAACCGAAGTCACAACAAACATCTTCCATGACGGTGGTGGTTACAAGGCAAATATATTGACAGCGATCACACTTACCATAAAATATGCACTGTGATTGCCTTACACCTATCTTTTGCTTTCGTCTGGTGCTGCTTTCCTTTCTTCGCAATGGTAGGTTTCCTTATCATTGAACCTAAATGAATTGCATATGTGTTTGGTGTGAAACCGTCTTTTTAGTTTTGGCTATCAGGTGGTGCTAGAGCCGAAACTATTGCATTAGAGTACAGCTAGGAGGGAGATGGCATGTGAGGTGGGACACACAGTAAGTGGGTATTGTTTGGTTATTTACCCACCCATTGACTGCCCATGGCGATGCTAATCCCTAGGGCCATTCCCACCCACTATCTGCCCTTGCCCAAAACGCATTCCCCTGGGATCTCTATCCAGCGGTAACATCAAAGTGTGGCCTTCCTGTGTTATTTCTAATCAGTTTGTCAAGAGTTAATGGCTTAATTACAGCTGTAAATGAGCTACTGGTGAATACAAATTTCTTAACCAAGTGTGCATTCCGACACTTGATTTAAATGTCTTCTTTGCACCAAATTCCTGTTAAAAACAAGCACTGACAAAACCAAAAGTTTTGGCTTGTGTTTACATATTAGATAGGCATTTGCCAGGCACTGGTATCATATGGCAAGGTAACCAAACCATTTTTGGGATATTGCCATCTTATGGCCAGGTAGTAACCATTATGGCTATGCCTGGCAAATGCCTATCCCAGGCCTACTGTTGGTTTTACCAATGCTTGATTTCAATAGAAAATGAGGGGCGTCAAATGGGTTTGTGGCGACCAACAAGAGATTTAAGAGGCAGAATCAATTTGAAAAATGGAAACCATTTAGACCAGGGTTGTCCAACACCAGGCCTCGAGGGCTGGATCTAAGTCGACTTTTCAGGATATCCCTCATTACTATTCATGAGATTCATTTGCATAAAATGATTATTAAATATATGCAAATTATTTCTCATGAATATTCATGATGGATGTCCTGAAAACCCATCAGGTTTCCGGCCCTCGAGGACTGGAGCTGAACAACCCTGATTTAGACTGTCACTTAATGAGGCGCTATGCCCCGAGGTGGAGGGCCCACCCTGTGGGTAATGGCCCACTGCCCAAGTTAAGTACCGAGGTTGCCGGCCGTTGCCCACAGGGGGTCCAGTCACTGAGGGGCTAATGGTTTTCTTTTATTTTGAAATAATGAAAGAAAAATGTACCTTTTCCTCACGGCCGATGCTGTGCTGCCTTCAAACCAGGAAGTCCATCTTCAATGTTGTTGGGGTTTAGGAAAAGGTATGTTTTCCTTTCATTATTTCAAAAGAAAAGAAAACCAGTAGCACCCGTGCCGTGACCTACATGGGTGCTAATGGGAAGAGGGAGCGGGGAGCAGGGAAGGGAGGCGCACGAAAAAGTGCTCGGAACGCGGGCTTACCTTTGTGGATACAGCCCGCATTCAGAGCATTTTCATTGGCTCCGGGCACCTCCCAGGCTGCTAAATGACAATACCACTGTGTTTTTCATTCTGCTGCTTATTTCTTTTAACCCGATGAGCAACCCTACCACACATCTTCCACACTCAAACACACCATGTGCAGAGCAACTATGCCACTCGCACACAGTCATTTAACATTGTCCTTACAAACATGAAATAGAACTCTACGCTGCTACATCAACTTGCATACCAGCCCCGGGCCAATGCTTCCTAGCAGCACGGGCTCGCGAGGCTGCCTCTGGGACATAAAGTACAGCCTGCCATTCGACATTGACTACCTAGAAACAGACCCACCTGCAGAGCCCGGGCGCCAGCACAGCAGCAAAGCTATCTTGCTTTTTCCCCATCTCCCCGCTAACATAAATTATCCCCCTCTCTGCCCGTGCTCATGCGAACCATGAAATTATCAGCAGTGTATGGTATAAATCCCAATAACATAGCATAGGATAACATAACAAAAGCCAATAGGAAGCGAATGGGCATAGTGGGATGCACTGGTGCAGGCTGTACTTCTGATCCGGTTTGGTAAGCATTGTGAATTGCCGACATGCATCGGGACGTTTGCCGTTGGAAGTTACCACACACAACAATGGCGGTTACATGTTATGCAAACTTTAATGACAATATGGCTGGGCTCATCACATCATATTCCTGAATTATAAGGTCAGTCATGTGCGCAGAAAACCCACAAGGAACCCACAAAATAAATGTTGTTCGGTCATTCGGGAAAACGGGAAAACAGGAAAACTTACTGTGTTCTTCTGGGACACCATATCCTGCAAAATGAAAGTAAAAATAAACACTGTCAAGATGTCCACTTCAGAGTGTATTTTTGAAAATGAGGATGAATTAGAATTATGAAAGAAGCAGCATTGTACAGGTCAGAGAGAATCGTATAACCTTATTATAACCGAGATTATTGACATTCAGTCTTGTATGTCTTCTTGTATTCTCTATTGCGCATTTGGTAATTCAACCTTTTACACATAGTCAAGTAAAACACAACAGATATCATAGCGCTTAAAAGCAAACATTAAAAAAAATCCCATGAGTCCATGGCATTCAATGGATAAAAACGCCCATCATATAGCAAAACCACATAATAAAAAAAGAAAGCATCAAAGTTTAAGGTTTAAAAGCCGTAATAAAAGGGGGGATATAAAAGCATTGAAATAGATCAATATGGGTTCTTCGAGGAGGAGAAAGGAAAGAACTATGAGGCAAGTTGTTAAATAGGTCAAATGTTCAGATGAGCTTATCCTTGATACGGTTCCAAATGTGTCATGCTGCCGCCGTAATAACCAACGATTCTGCGCAATAGATGGCGCTCCACAATTGGTCAGACCCGTAATCTCCAATTTTCATATAGCCTTCAGAGTATTGCATGATGTATAATTCTGTGCTCAATCAATTAGCCTAAATATGAATTCAATAGCATGTGTTGGATATAACAAATGATGTTTTTTCTTACTTTGTTTCACATTGTATGATTAATTTGATCTTACTTTGTTGTATATTGTTTTATATTGAAATATTTTAGGTTTATGTTTCATCTATACATTTTGAAAGGTTGATTTATTTCAGCTAATACAAATTTAAAAAAAAACATTAAAACAAATAGCCTTTAGAGTACAAATTAGTCAAGAGGCTACAATTGATGAGCACATGTCGAGCAGTTTCAATATTTGATTACATTTCCTGCATAGTCGGTCCTCCCTGGGCACACCAGTCCAGGCACCTGTGTTGGCGAAGACTGGCAACTGTTCGCCACGCAAATATAAAATAAATCGTATAAGCGGGGGCGAATGGCACTTAGTAAGGTAACTATGGGGTTCGTTGAGGAAATTGCCTTGGTGGGTGTATTTGACATATTTGGCTTTGCCTGACAGATAAGTAAGAGACTGTATTCTGTCCCATTCCATCGTCCTTTTCAGTCTTGTATGAGTGCTCGAAGCGCGCTACTGGGTCCATCCTAGTCTTTGACAAGAATGTCATTTAAGTATATCAGTTTCATGTGCGAATCAGAGAGTGTTCCCTGATCATTTCTCTTTGTACATTCTAATTTGATATTATTGAGAACAGGGCAGGTCAATAGCACTAGTTAGTAAGGGTAATCCAGACCTGAACAGACACACCTTACTGATGAAGTAGAACAAAGCAGAAACTTGTGTATGGGGTTGTTGTTGGCACTCCTATTCAGAGGAGAATTGCCTGGCATTCTGATGCTGGGCAGGATCTGAATCTTATGAAGACGAATATTTCTGCTTCTGTATGGCACATAGAACTAGAACACGACTTCCCTTGGTGGGCACCAACGCACTGAATAGCTTTATGTTCCATGTTCCTTCTCAGCACAGAGGCTCCCACCCGTATGCCAAATGTTGAAATGCTTGGCATGTCACCATCATTTAGTAAGGATAATACTTATGTCGGCCTCGTGCCCTCTGTCCTGAGAGAGACTGATGATGACCAACAATGTGGAACCATGACCTGGGGTGCAGATCCTACATTTGCTCAGAGGAGAATTGGAGAATTACCTGGCATTTTGGTGCTGGACTGTCCTTGTGACCAGGACAATGAGGATATGAAAACAGATATTACGCTTCAGGTAGAGTATGACGGCATCTGACAGATGAGGCTACTTGGCCTTGTTTTATCTCGGCATACATGCTCTCCTCTTTTGGCAAGTGTTAGCAGCTCTAAACTAGCTGCCGTTATCGACAGGCATCGACGTCAAAGGGATTGCCTTAACACACCAAACACTTTTACCACCTGCTATAAGATAGCTAGCGCCTCTCCTATCTTTAAAAAACCTCTAACCCCAACAGCCCTAGCTACTATTGGCCTCTCTTGCACCTCCCACACTGCTCTACATTTCTAGAATGTGTAGTATTCAATTGAATCACTAACTACCCATAGGACAATGAATGCTCTGAGCTCCCCTTCTTGGTTATGCACCAGGCACTCAAGTGAAACAGCACAGACTCATATCCACAACTATCTTACCACTGTCCACCACTCACACCGCAGCTGGATGTTTATCCTCCTTAATGTTTCGGGCAGTCTTCTGTGCTGTTGACCACCCTCCTCTACTTCTCACTCTGTCCACCTCTGAGATCCAGGTCTCATCTATAAGCATAATAATGATAATCTGTCTTTTTACCATAACACCTCATGCTGGATTTTTGACATGTCTAAAGACTCTAATAACAGCTGTGACCATTACCCTACTTAGTAGTACTCAATTTGTCACCTGGTAAGTATGAAAGGTAAGTCGAACTTGCTGCGGGATTTGAACTGGCAAAGTGGAGGCGATCCCTGTGTCATGGGCCAGCGCTTAGTCTTTGGCTATCCTACCATCAGACAGTTCCTTCTCCATCTCATGGAACAATAGCTCCTCCAATCCCATTCCCTTGACAGTAGGAGACCCCAAAGCTCTGTTGCAAGTATGCCACGCTTTCCTCTATACACCTGCTCTCTTGACAAGCAGATCTCCTCCTTTGTTTTTTCTACCATTATTTTGGCTGATGACACCCAGATCTTCTTCTCTTTCCCCTTTGTTACCCCCCACCTCTCGTCATGGATATCCAGCCGTCTCTCCTATCCTCCACCTGATTGCATTTCAATGCCTTATGTTCAACTCCTCCAAAAGTAAAATTATTTACCTCCTTTCGCCTTTCCCCTGCGCCATTTCCTTTCCAATCTCACCACACCACGCCAAAAGCCTTGCATATCTGAGGTCCTCTTCCACAGTGAACTGAAGCTTCTGCAGTTGATCTCAACACTTGCCACACCAGTTAGCTGTTCATTTTATGCACATAAGGAAAATCTGCTTCACCCAGTACTCCACTAAAACCCACATTCACACTCTTACTTTATGCTGTCTTGGTTATCGCCGGAACCTTCCCTTTTGTCTTGCATCTATACTCTTTTGCTCCTTTTAACAAAATACTCAACATTGCAACAACTATCGCTCTACAGAACCTCTCACGCTCCTCTCCCACCGCTGTTCATTACCTGCATGCCGGAATGCTCGGATAAACCACTGCTCACTCTTAATATGTCACCTTCTAGCAATCGGATCCATCCACTGATCTACATCTCCAACATGCTGCCTACATGTCCTGTCACCTGCGATCTCGCAGCCTGTGCTCCCAAGTCCTACTCAACCTATCTGCACAGCACGCACCCGGTGTTGACTCCCACATTTTCTCCTTTACACTCTTTGTCTCCCCGGAAACGTTGTCCCCCCTATCATCAAGAATATAAATGCTACCTTTTTGTTCAAAATAGCCTCAATACAACATTGCCTCTTTCTTGTTGGCTTGCCTGCTCTGGCCCTCAACATACCACCTACTCTTCACCCCTTCCTCCACATACTACTGTAAAGGAATGTACATAAACATGTTCTTTTTTATAGTGCATATATTGCTGTATTCATATTATGTTACCTAGCCATCATGACCCCATTAGATGTACCAATTCAACCCTTTCCTCACAAACTTGACCACCCTCACCATTGTACTATCTAACAATATAATAAAAGGCCAGATGTATGTTTGTCCCTGTATGATTGTCTGATGCAGTAGCCTCACTTGTTGTCACCACTAGAGGGAGCTGTTGCATTAGGATATATAGAGACAATGCCAATTCACTTAGCTCTGCCTGTTGTCACCGCTAGAGGGAGCTGTTGCCTTAGGAAATATATTAGGTCAGCACTTTAGCCCATGTAAACAGGCTTTCACACTAGTTTGTAATATAAAGGGATCATTCATAGGTTATTCTGATCACAGTGTTGCCTCCATTGTCAGGTGCTTCTGATCTCTTTCAAATAAATACAAAAAGGCAAAATATGCAGATATCTCAGACATATTTGGGGGCAAGGCCAAAGATTTATGAAGTGACTTTATAAATAGCTAGCAAGGCAACAGAACAAAATATTTTAAATATCGAATAATAAGTTGATCGATAGTGAATAGAGGAAAATACAGGTGTTTACTGCTGTGATTTTTAAATCCCACTAGGAAGACCAATGACAATAGAATCCTAATTAACTAGTCAAAGAGGAACGCGCTATTGGTGGTGCAGTTTAGTTAACCTGATGTTAGCGGATTACTAAAGGGATGAGTGAGAGGAAAACATCAGCAAGTAAGGCAGAGGATGGGGCGGTGCACAGATATTGGGAAGCTTGCGTTGGAGAAACAGAGCACAGCCTTCCAGCTGGTGAGGAGAACAGTCATGAGTATGCATCCTGTATACAGGTCCAGAAAACCTAGCCACACCCAGCTGTGAGGACCTATTCAAAATGAACTACTTCAATTCTACTTGTTTTCCAGCTATGGTAACTTAAGCCCCCCTCTTGGGTAGTCTGCAGCAGTATGTGGCAGTACTAGAAGGACCTTTGAGTGGGACCACCTTCCTCATTCAGGAGCAGAGACACATTGTCATGCTCCGAAGCAGAATCTCAACATCTATACACAAGATGCAAGTCATTTTCCGGTGCACAGTTTATAGGCAATCACACACACTTCTGTTGGCATGCGGTGTGTGGGGGATACATATGTAATACTGACCAGCTTTTATACAGCACCCAACACCGCCCTAATGTTTTCACGGCACTCAGGTTTGTCTGGATAGTGGCGTTGTGTGCCCCTGCCCATGGTGCGCCAGACCGTGCGCTGTGGTGGACCGGAAATGTGGGAAACGTGTGAGAGGTTAAGAGTAGCAGGTGTAGGATAGAAATGAGGCAGACAAACAAATGGAAAGGTACCAGAGGGTTTATGCTTGTAGCAGTAGCCGTGCTGAATCTGTGGGGGTGTTTGGAAGGGCTGAGACCTTGGACTTATTTCTGAGCACAAACACTTATTCTCTCTGACTTATTTTGATTATGATGTGCTGTTTTCGCAGCCTTATTATTTGAACTGTCAGTCAGGGATGGTAACACAATAAGCAACAATAGTGAGCATGGGCCAAATGTCTCTGCATCCTCACTCATTGTTATTCATGAACCCAATGAACATCTGTGGAGCTCCTATGCTAGTTATTAATTTTCATGAATTTAAATGAGCCACAAGGTGACCGCGCTGGGCTCTCATGCTAGCTATGCATACACACTGTACCAGTGTGCCTCAATGACTTTGGCGCTAAAACTCTATTGTAATTACTGGCAGCTCTGCTGCAGTAGGTTGACTGGCCTGGGCATGTGGTGTGGGCAGACGTGAGGCAGCAAAGGTACCAGAGGCAACTGACTACTACAGCAGGCAGGTGGGCATGCACATGCATGTGCCAGTGTTAGTAATTTTTCTGGTGTACAGCATGCACACCCCTGTCTCTGCTGTGTCTCTCCAGGTGGGGGCACTCGGCGGGGAAATGCATGGCCTTGTAAAGCGGGGTGCTGTTCGTTCTCTTCTGATATGAACCCAGAAAGGGGGAAATGATATTCAGTAATGTGCCAGGCCATTGACTCAACAAGTCTTACACACACCTAGCATGCAACTGCAATCATTTCTGCACAGTCCCCAGTACCATTAGCAGGGCAGAGGGGCTCCTAGCACAGAGGGCAGCAGGACAGTCACTAGGCAACAGCACCCCCACTTGGACAAAGCCAGGGAAAAGGCCACTGCCGAGGAGGATTGACTGTGTTGAGCGCTGACCCCTACAAGAAGTCAGCCTGTGTCCCTACCTGTAATCTAGGACGAAAGATACCTCTAGTAAATTGTGTTATTTTATGTTATGTTGATTAGTATTTGTAAATACTTACGTGCCTAGATGCCTCCCGGTTAGGAGCGCTATACAAATGACTAAATAAATACATAAATTACACAGTTGATATAGGGAGTGCATCCATCACCTCCAATCTGCTGCTGGAAGTTGTAACTGCAACCCCGAACACGGTGACACCGTGGGGAGCAGCATAAGAACTGGGTGGTAAGGGTGCATGGGTAATCATTGGCAGTCGATCAAACACATGTGTGTTGGAAATTAAGGAAGTAAAACCAATTCCCTTATTGCTCCTAGGATACAGTCAACAGCTATTGGCTATAGCTGGACTCCAAGGGTTTTAGACAGATAATATTTGTTCTGGTGGGAAATTCTGCTCGACTTGCATCACCACTGAGGATGCCTCCCCAGTCAAAGTGAAGACTTTGGTGATGGGAAAGAATAGCTGAAGAGCAACTGAATGCCAATTCCATAGGCATGAAAGCCCCAACCGGGCTATGAGGAGGTTAGGCCCAGACCTGAGGAGGATGTCATAGAGTAGAGGCAGATGTTGGGGGACGCTGAGGTACCCTTTACTGCATTACCTCCAGGGGAGACCTGACTGGCCGAGCATCACCAAACGTAATGGCCGCCGAGGAGGATTTGCACTCTTACTCCTATCACAGTGCTCTCTGAGTGTCTTCCTGCCCTAAAAGGTTACTGTTAGTCTCGCAGAAGGTGCACCAATTCCAGATAAGCACAGAGCCAACCGTGGCAAGCACCGGGACCAAGGAAGAGAACTCTGAGATTGGGTGAGGAAGTTGAGGTGGTCGGTTCAATACGGGATGCTCTCGCGGGACAGAGAGGTCACCGCAGGGCCACGGCATTGGCGGGGATGTTGCCAAGGCCTCTGGGGATTCCGAGTCAGCACGCGGACGAGTGGCAGGACTTTGTGGAGGGATGCCAGTGTGGTGCAGCATTTGCCTGCAGACCAGGAGTTACAACTGTGACATCGAAAAGAACATGCATCAAGGGTAGACTGCGCAGGCTCTATATTAGAAATGCTTAGGGCTTCATGGAGAATCCATTCTGGACAAGCATTGTGCTTGCATGCAACGAAAGAGAGGAAGCAAAGGCGTTGCTAGGAGAGGGCTGAGGGGGCTATGGCCGGGTCTTTTGGTTGTAGCCCCAGATAGAAGCTCAGGGACGACAACCAAAAGGCTAGCTAGCCCCCAGTCCCGACAGTCTCGACATTGGCATAGCCCCAGATCTTTTCAGGCCTAGCAACACCCCTGGAGAGCAGCAAAAGCGAGGCCTCAGTGGGAACCAAAGACCACGTTTATTAATTACTTTCAAGTCTTCTTTCCCCTTCTAAGGTGTTTGGAGGGAGACTGAGAGAATCCCTGAGTAGAAGGATAGGACCATTGTCCTCAAGACCACTGGATTGGGTGAGGGCATCCAAAACCATCCACTGAGCCAGAGGCCTGGGAAAGCAGTCAGGAATCAGCAAGCGGATAGAGTAAAATGCTGATGCTACCTTTCGATGGTTCAAAATTCAGTAGGCAGACCTGTCTCCTATGGATAATCAGCACAGCACCGCACACACATTGTAGTACCCACGCCTTCGAGGAAAGCACCACCATCTTCGACATCTCCTTTGACTGAGATGTTAACATCCGGAATTGTGAGTTCGGGGCATCATTCATCTATTTATTTTGTATTTATTTTGCATTTTTAAAGCGCTCACACAGCCCAGGGGCATCGAGGAGCTTTTACAGGAATATGTCTTAGTTGCGTATTTATAATGCGCCTAATACCCAGAGGTTTCTAAGCGCGGACCCGGGGATCAAACCTGTGTTGCTCCGTGTCGTCTTGTTTCCAAGGCGAGCACGTTGCCACTGAGCTATCCTCCCGGGATAATCTGCCACTGGCATGACCTGATTGCTTTGGTGCTGTCCCGGAGTGCACTCTTGCACTGACATGGATTTGTAGAGGACCACGGCCGACTTTTGCATAACAAATGGATTTTCGGACATGCATCCCAGTCATATGCATTTCAACTGTTATGTGCTTCCGCTACACAGGCATCAAACAGAATTGCATGATCAATTGCATAACATTTATTTATTTATTTATTTATTTATATAGCGCCGACCGCCCGCAGGCATCGGGGCGCTTACATGTAGACATGTACATAGCTCAAGGTGGAGCCTGAAGAAACATACCAGCTGAACATACCAGCACCATTGCGGTCGATCCCTGAACCGGGGTCTGGCAATACAGTAATCCTGCAGGTTGCAATGTGCATGGCTTCAGGGTGGTGTGTGGCTGGCTATGTCAGTTGTTACCTGTATGGCTGTGTAGAATGATGTCCCAAGAGGAGGCTGCACTGCGCTGTATTAAGGCGAGCACCTGAGTTGTGGCAATGATATGTAGGGAGGCCCGTGACCACCAGTATATAACGCCTAATGAAACATCAATTAGGTGGCTAGTGCTAAAAAAGAAATAAAATCAGTCAAGGCGCATGGGCCTGCAAAAAGGGTCTCTTTGCACTGCAGGGTTGCCCTTCATGGGACTAATCCCATCGATATAGGCCTTGTTGCTTTTAGCTCACGTGACTATGACAAGTGCGGAAGACTAAGCCCTTGGGAATACTGTAAAGCATCTGTCGAGACACAAGACTCATCTCCTTTGAAGTAGTTGACAAAGAGCAACAAACAACTCCATTGGATGAGTTCTGATGCTTTAGATCAGGCGTCTCCAACATATGGCTCTCCAGATGATTTGGACTACAACTCCCATCAGACCTAGTCATCACAGTCAGTGGTGGCGGATTATGGGAGTTGCAGTCCAAATCATCTCTAGGGAGAAAGCAGCAGGGGTGCAGACCAGGGATGTCATTGGGGTCTCTCTTGCTACCCCTGATGTCTCCCTTGCTAACCCTAAAAAAAAAGAAAACTTTGTTTTAAATGGAAGCTGCGGAGTGGGGGTACATGTGTATATGTTGTTTTTTTTAAAATCAAAAGCATCCCAAACGTAAAATGCATTTAAACCGAAACAGCAGTGGTGGGGGATGGGTGTGAGGGAGGTGTCAGGGAGGTGTCAGGTTTGCCTCGTACGAGTATTTCAGCAGCATAAGTCATCTGAAACCTCGGTCTGGAGTTGGTTCCAACTTTCACCCTGTCAGGACTGTTCCTCTCAGCTTCCTCTAGCAGCGCTGGCGGTGCTTTGGTGGAGCAGCGTGTTATCAGCAATCATGCATAGGAGGTGAGGGGCACAAACACGCGCTTTAGCTCGTGTAGAAGAAACGCATTTAACAGAAACTCTCCCTCTCACCCCTGTGGTCCTTAACCCCACAGGAAGCAGGGTATCTTCTGACTTTTTCTTCTAATGGGCAAGCGGCCCGAGCACACTGCAGATTTAGGGCTGCTGCGCTCTGATTCCTTACATACTTGCTGGCCCGGGATGTAAAACTAGTACCTGTCTTGAGCACTTACTTCTTTAAAAGGGACGCCAGCCAGGCCCCTCCATCAAATCCCAGAATGGCTATCAACACCGAAGCCCTCTTTGACAAGGCACTGAGCGAGTGCGCCAATGCCCAGCCCACCGACTCGCAAGGGACAGAGAAACTGCTAACCAGCAGCGTGAGCAAGGAGGAGAATGGCCTGGAGAAATCCTTCTCGGTCACCATGTCCAGCGAAAAGTCTATGGACGTGGACCAGATCGGCCATGGCATGCCTTACGAGTCGATGTCTCTCGGGCATCCGAGTTGGCGCTGCTCTTGCCCTCCATGTTCAGTCTGGCCAGGGCATCCTCCATATCCGCCACCAATGCCCAGGAGCAGGGGAGACCCATGAATGACCTAATTCTAGCCATATTTTCCTGCTTCTGCCCAGTGTGGCCGGTGAACATTGTGGCTCTAGTCTTTTCCATTACGGTAAATAACAAGACAAGGACTTACCCTCTCCTTATTAAAGCCACAGCATGATTACATCATTTAAGAAATAAAATCACCTGTTTATGTCTCCCCTCCTACATCCCACTGTGGATAATGTTTAGTTTGAAAGCCTACTCTTCAGTGGCTGCTTTTGAATAAAAGGTGCAACCTTTTTATTGTTCACACAGTATGCATTATGTTAATTCCTGCTCCTCGGCTTATCCCTTTTTGCAAATCTGTTTATGCTGTGAATTGTTGACATTCTGATGGAGGCAGTTTTCAAACGTGAAACAGTGAGGCTGCGCGATCTAAACATCCAGATTATGAATGTTGTTTGTTTCAGCCGGAAACTACACGTCACAACCGGTTGGTAAGATTTACACAAAAATAAAGTTGGCGCAATTGTTAGGGAGCTAGCATGTGGGCATTGTGGGGTTGTTTAGAGGAGGGAGGTGAATAGGAAAAGCCAGGGATGGCAGAGAAAATAAAAGCAACATGTCAAGCTACTTAACTCCTGCAGAGTCCTTTTTGTTTCTCCTTTTTGGAAAAGGTCTGCGGTATACACTTCAAAGCCAGCCACTGTGGGATGCATGTTCTCTTCTCTAACCAGAAACATTTCCTAGAATTAAAATGTAAGGGGAAAAGAATCACTGCTTTGCTGCAGCGCTAGGAGAAATGCAAGCAGTGCGTGTGTGCTATTGGTATGCAAAGAACATTGCTTAGCCTTCAGTACAACTGCTGCCACACGTGTGTGCTTTCTCCAAATGTTGGGGCCCTCTGCAAAATATGGTAAGGGGTGGCTGAGATTTTCATGGTAAAACCCATTTAACTAAAAGAATTGACCATGACTTTTATTTGTTATTAATTTATTTGCTAGTTTTAACTCATCAGTGGCACTTTAGCAGCACCAGGGAGGCAATCATAGCCATCGTGAAGGTAGAAGTCTTTGTTATATATTTTATGCTTCAGTAACATCCAGTCAATCCAGATAGGTGGTGTTTTAGTTCCACCATTCTAAGTTTTTACTCTTATTGGTCATCTCCATTATTTCTGATTCATTGAAGCACTGTAGAGGTACTTACTGAGCCCTACATACATTTGGCTCATCAGCGAGGCATTCACACTACCATTATCTTGCCATATTTAATTATTTAAATAGCACTGCAAGTGCTTTCCCCTGCCCCTGCAGCTGTCCTGACCTTATCAACCTGGAGGTCAGGGCCCGATGGGGCATTTGGAGGGCCAAGTCCAGATGGAGGCATTTAGAAGCTGCCGGGTCTTGTCGTTTGAGTGCTGACATATGGGAATATTGTGAAAATTAACGACAGACTAGTGGATTTCTAAGGCTGGAAGGACTAGAGAGTGTCATGGGGTATGACTGACCATACTCAAATCTCCTGCCCTCTAGTTTGCCTCTAGGCCTGTAACCTCTTCCCGGAGGTGGGCATTTCGATTTCAGAAAGGCAAGATTTCTGAAGTGAAGAAACAGTTCGACAAATGCACGGATAGTAAAAGGAGTGAGTGACAGACCTTCAAAGTTCGGGTTGTCACATAACTTAAAGATAAATGCACACGGAGACAGATGGCCTCAGCTTAAACCCGCACAATATGATATGATTGTTTATTTATGACGCGCTTAATACCCAGAGGTTTCTAAGCACGGACCCGGGTATCAAACCTCTGTTGCTCAGTGTCGTCTTGCTTCCAAGGCGAGCACGTTGCCACTGAGCTGTCCTCCCGAGACTCAATAGGGTTCTACTATCATTGTGGTAGCTGACTCAGAGATATATTTATAACCAGCGAATTTTGTTGATACTAAATCCTGGCCAATTATTTAATTTTCAGGCCTTGCTCGTGCAGCATTTTACTCCTGGGTAAACAGACTCCTCTCCAGGTCAGTGCTTTTTTTGGCTTGTTTAACACATCAATGCAACAGATAAACAAGTACTTCTCTGTCCATTGATCTATAGATGTTTCATACACTATCTGTAGCCTGCGTTAAAGATTTTAGTTACCCTGTTACAAGTACTGCATTATGTATGTTTTACATATAGGCCCCCACGTCGAATCTGGAAAATGACATTCCCCAAATGTGTGATCGTGGATAAATCACGCCTCCTTCTGTGCCTCGGTTCTTATAACTGGCTGAAATGAGAGCGCCTGGAAACAAGAGTGTTAGACACATCTGAAGGCTGTGTGCCATCACTTCCTGTGATGTAACTTGGGGCTGGTGTGATGAATCAACGTCCGGGCCACCAGTGGTCCAGGGATGAATATCGGTTTCTAAACCATCAATCAGCCACACACCTCTAGTACACCAGAAGGGATCCAAACAGATTGGAAACACAAGCAAATTATAAACCTCCTTGTCCAATTTTGGTAACGTGGATGGAACAGCAGGCTTATCTCCACAAGGTCATGAATCGTTGGTTTGTTGCAACACAGCAAAAATACAATTATTACCCAATGATAAAAGGGACTGTCCAGTCAAGGTTGTATACAAACATCTACTTTAATATTATCAAAACAGACACTACAAAACACAACCCACCCTGTAAAGGAATGGAGAGGACAGACAATTTTAAGAAGGAATAGGCATGCATTCTGGATACTGACAGGAGGATAGTCGGTATAGTAATTAATAGCAATAGTTCAAAGATACCTGGTTTCAAAACAAAGGGAGCAATGAGTCGTAAAATGTCACTCGGGGCCTTCAAAGAAGGACCAGGGGGACAGAACCACAATTTACCTTGTGCTTGAAGCAGTTCTTGCCGCTCGACAGTGTCGGTTTCAGGGTGCTTTGCAGCTTCTGCGACAGAGTTCAAGATGGGAGACACCTGCGGGTATCAGGCGGCAGGCAGCTCGGCGAGTGAGGCTGAACGGATGGCTGCAGCTGGCCTACACTGCAGCTCCAGGGCAGGAATCATTGCCTCAGTGCTAGTTGGTGGGTCTGAAGCACTGGTCAAGGCGCCTCGAGGCGGTTTTAGAGACTGCGGCATAACAACAGTCAGCAGTGCAGTCGGTTGCAGCTTGAGGGGCTCCACTGGCTCATAAATGTCCTTTAAGGCAGATGTTGGCGGATGCTTGTCGATGCACTCCTCCTAGCTTCTTCACTGGGCTTGTGTCGTCCTTTAAGGTGGACGGCTCAAAGCTGAGGAGAGTGTTGCAGGCAACTGACTTGCCCTTGGCTTGGTTCAGATACTCTCTGGCCCTTCCCACGAAGGAAGCTTGCTGCAAAGCCTAACAGGGCACACTGTGTGCTGGCTGGGTACCGATTCTGGAGCTGCTGGAGGGTCCTCTGGAGTCAGTGGGCCTCATTACACGGATCGCGGTGGACCAAGGTGCTATTAGCACCTTCGTCCATGCTGGTAAAATACCGGCACCGCCTTGGTGGAAAGGGGAATTACCGCCCTATTCCAAGGTTGGTGGGGCGGTAATTGCCCCTTCCCCCATTGCCCTTCCCCATTCCCATTTTTGCCCCATAGGGCATAATGGGAATGGGGAAGGTGCTAATTACGGCACCGCAAATTGCGGTACCGTAATTAGCTCCCTGGTCCTTTTGCGGGTTGGTTTTTAACGCCTGAAAAAGTAGGCGTTAAATTCTCCAACCCGCAAAGGGACCTCGTAGTAAGGCGGTAAGGGTTTACCGGTACCAGTAGAATACCGGTACCGGTAAACCCTTACCGCCTACCGTCTAATGAGGCCCAGTATCTCCCTCTGTTCCATGTGAGATGTTTATGGGAGGGATATTGCTTCCCTCTTGGAAATCCTGGGCTTCCTTCACTGGTGGAAGATATAAGGCAGACTGTACATTCAGCCAGGGTCCAATGCTGAGTTCTTCTTGCTACTCTTTGTGAAGTCTTCAGACGATCTGCCCAAAAGAGGGACTTGGCCCTCTTTTAAAGCCAAATGGGCTACAATGAATGGTGTAGAGTAAGCCTACATTAATTAACCAATCCTGGGTCCCCACTAACAATCTCCTGTATCCATGAGGTCATAACCAGAGTGCTTTGCAACAGAAAAGGTAAAGGGTTGAAAACATGTAATACTAAGTCCCATCCATCTTCCTGTCTGTTGTGGATCAAAGGGTATCTCTAGTTAAAGTCGCTCTCTGTAGTTCCTGATTGAAGCTGCAGGTCTTCCTTGAAGCTGCGGTGGGAACAGACTTTCTGTCTCCATCAATCCACATATTCGTACCTTCTAAATGGTGTCTCCCTCCGGGAATGACTAGTGTAAACATGCAGGTCCAGACATGACAGTTCACTGCCATTGATACTGAGGGGCGGGGGCTGGCTTTAGGTTGACACAGTGCATATCAAAGTTGTTTGGGTTTCCTGTCTCTTTTGTTGGTCCTGCAACCAGGAACCCAGTGGGCCTATTTGAATTAACTCTGATAAGCATGCAAAGCTGCCACCAGCATAGATAACAAAGGACAGGGAGGATCCATGGAACATTTGTTAGTTAATTAGGCTGTCCATGGCAGCAGGAAGGTTTTGCCCTCCCCCTTCTGAGATGCCTTGATGTACTCTTGGCTGTCATATCCCAACTAAATATGACTGGGGGGACAGTTCCTGTACTCTGTGTCAACTCCGAGTCTATGTGTATGTTGTGCGGTGAGCATAGGAAAATGTGTGTGGATTAGCCCCACACATTTTCCAGATGCTCATGTACCATCATTCAATTTCTTTTTTTTTTTAAATAAAAAAAATAAGCGAGCGCATACCTACCATGCGGATGGTCGAATTCCACACAGCGTGGTCAATGACATAACTTCCTATGATGTCATCAGAGGGCAAGGATCATGTGATGTCACTTCCGCTACCCCTGGCGTTTTGGTGAAATGGCATTCCTCGGTTTCCTCTATCGAAGTGGTAGCTGACTCATAGATACATTTTTAAGCAGGGAATTTTATTGATACTAAAACCTGGTCAATGATTTAATTTTCAGGCCTTGCTCGTGCAGCATTTTGCACCTGGGTGAACAGACAGCGCACGCCTCCCCATCTCATTGCTTTTTTTTTGGCTTGTTTAACACATCAATGCCACAGATAAACAGTACTTCTGTGTCCATTGATCTATAGATGTTTTGTTCACTGGCTGTAGCCTGCGTTAGAGATTTTGTTTACCCGGTTACAAGTATTGCATTATGTATGTTTTACATATAGACACCACGTCCAATCTGGAAAATGACATTCCCCCAATGTGTGATCGTGGACAAATCACGCCCCCCTCCGTGCCTCAGTTCTTACATCTGGCTGAAATGATATTGCCTGGAAACACAGGTGTTAGACACATCTGAAGGTCGTGTGTCATCACTTCCTGTGATGCCACGTGGGGCAGGGTCAATGACATAACTTTATGTTATGTCATCAGAGATCAAGGGTCGAGTAATGTCACTTCCGCTACACCTGGCATTTTGGTGAAATGACGTCCCTGGTGCAGATGCCTGTTTTAGACCTTTAAACAACCGCTTTAGGCTTGGTGGTGGTTGACAGCAAGTAGCTGACTATCACAAACGATGCCCATGCACAAACAATGCCCTTCCTCAGTTGATTCTGCAGCTCACTCACTGTTTGGGACATATCCTGGACTTTGTCTGCACTTCCAGGCTGTCTACTACTGTTTCTTCCCCCAGTCCATTAGTATGGTCGGACCACTTCTTGGTACCTTTCTCTATTCTACAGCAACATTCTTCTTTACTGGTGGCCAAGCCTGCTATTTTTAAACGTAGCTTGCACAGGGTTGTGAATTCCGAGCTAGTAGATGTCCTTCGATCACATTGTGATCAAGATGTTCCCTGTTCTTTGAAAACTCTGGACGCATCTTTTACGGCAGCTGCTGACTTGTTGGCCCCTCTCAGGCTTTGTAAACAACAAAATAATGATCCCTCCGAACTTTGGTTCTCCAAGGAACTCAGAGCGAGTAAATTGGTGTGTAGGGGGATGGAGAGTAAGTGGCGCGTAAATGACTTGCCCAAGGATAAAACTGCTTTTCGTCGTGCTCTGATAATTTACCAGAAGGCGATTATATCTGCAAAAAAAAACTTCTTTAGTTAGAAGGTTGAAAATGCTCTAAATCATCCTGAGACGTTGTTTTAATTGGTAAAATCTGTGGCTTCTCCCGAAAATGTGGGATCTTTGGTGGTGCCATCTCAGAATTTCTGTGATGCTCTCTCTTCTTTCTTCTTCACTAAAATTTAGATGATAATGGACAGTATCAGTAATTCGGCTGGTCAGTCTCTGGCTGATCAGTCTATCCCTCTTTTGTCACCTGCATCAAATTCTATCTGGTCTGTGTTTCCTACTTTTTCTGAGCAAGATATTTTGGGGGCTATTCATCTTTTAAGATTGGCCTCACCGACTGATGCTATCCATCTGACCCTTCTCAAAGAAATCTCAAGAGATCTGATCTCCCAAATCACTGTAGCAGTAAATACATCGTTCCGTGAAGGATTTATTTCTAACACCCTGAAACACGCTCTGTTGATTCCATTATTAAAAAAAACCTTATTTGGACCCTGCGGTTCTCGTGAATTATCGCCCAATCTCTTTCCTTCCCTTCTTTATGAAGGTAATGGAGGCCCTTGTGTCCTCCCTACTCTCCTCTTTTCTGGAATCCTCAGGGTTTTTTGACCAGTTTCAGTCGGGCTTTCGGCCCGTACGAGGCAGAGAGTCTGTTCTGAACTCTGTGATTGATGATCTAGCCCAATTGGTAGATCACGGTGGAGTGGGATCGTTACTCTTTCTGGACCTGCCACGTTCGGAGCACATATGTCTCCCTTACTTAGACAGCTTCATTGGTTACCAATTGAGAAGCGGATCCTCTTTAAATCAGCATGTATGGTTCGTTGTGCTTTCTACGAAGGGGGGGTGGAATATTTGCAAGCTATGTTTTCTCAGAATGTTCTGTCTCGCCCCCTCCACTCTCAATCAGCCCTACTGGTCTTAGTGCCACGGGTTAGACGATCCCGTATGGTGGGGCTCGAGCCTTCTCAGTGCCGGGCCTGGAATGCTCTGCCCCACTCGTTGCGAGCTGTGCCAGATACTCCTACCTTGCGCCGCTCTCTCAAAACCTTGTTGTTCTAGGTTGCATATTAAACTGTGGTTCTCTTTCTGTTAGCGTTTAGCGCCAAGATGCCTCTGGGCGAACGTGCGCTCTACAAGTTTATATAACATAACATAGCATAGCATGCACCAAGCAGGGCATTAATAGCAAGAACATTGAGTCTAATGAGAAAAAAGGTTCTAGAATGAAAAAGGTCGAGAGTAAATACTTGTAGGAAATGTTGGTGCTGCTAAAGGGCCAGTGAAAATAGACAAGGGCGTGTTAAGGGTGGTGAGAGGCCAGATTCCACACATAAGCAGATTCGCTCTGTCACAATTTCTAAATGTGAAAAAAACGTGGTTCTTGCCCTATTGCTGCATATTACAATTCTAAAATAGCTGGGAATATGAAGGAACAGATAGTAATTACATTACTTTTAATATCTATACAAATCCACAATGCCGCATTTTTGGCTGCAATCTTGCAAATTCCTATTTCTGTAAATAACAGGGCCTGTGCTATATGACCTTTGCATTGGCACACTTTAATTTTGCACCAGGACAAAAATTGACCCAGTGCAAATATGTATTGCAGCAATGCATTTTTGCCGCTGTGCATAATTGAACTGTAGCGGAACCCAGATCATGAAACTCAGGCCCAGTGCCAGCATTACGCTACTCCGCAATACTCATTTTATCCTCCCCTGAAAGATTAAAGGCAGAGCCAGTCTTTCCAGGATTCTAACCTGTGACTTGCAGGTTCACATAGATTTCTGAAGCTGGTGCATAAACTCACTGAACTATTTTATGGCAAATTCTATGATTACTATATAAAGTGCTTGCTATTTGTTCTCAGCTTCCCAGGTTTGGAGGAAGGAGTGTGCCTAGGTTTCAAGAATCATGGCAAATTAAAGGGCAAGATACAATGTTGCTTCTGCCCAATGAGAAGCATTTTTAAGGGAACGCTATAAAAATAACCCTGGAAAAATTAAGAATACTGAAAATGAAGAAGTCATCACATCTTTTTTTTTTAAATAACTAAGGTATAAATGAAGAAAGAAAAAACACCTCAACTTTAATATTTAATAAAAACAAAACATAAAATAGATCAAAATAAAAAGAGAAAAGACTCTTGGATGGGATCAGTATGCTTTAGAGCAGGTGAGGAAAGCAAAGGAGGATTGAAATGATGCTTGTGGGTTCAGGGGGTTTCCCCCACTTGTAATGTGTACCTTCAACGCTGGAAAAAGGCAACTGCAAATAAGGGGGTGATGGATTTAGCTTGGGGGACATAGAGGCGCTCCCTTAGTACTGCTAACTCAATAAGAAATCACAAAAAATGTTTAAAGTAAAACATATATATTTGCACAGAATAAGAAAACAAATGTAAACATAATATGTTTAGTTATTTTTACTTTCTGCATTTAAAAAATCTTTATTTTTACTGTTCACTTTAATTGTAACATTAGGGGCCTCATTACAAGTTTGGTGGTCCGAAAATTACAGTGCTGGTAGCAACGTAGCGGCACCCTTTCTGGACCGACACACTGTAAGTTTGCCGGTAAGGGCAAGGAACTCCCAGCAGGCCTGACCTACAGGGAATTCAGGCAACTACTGGTATGCTTTTCCCTGAAGCACCGTTACTAACAGTTGCCGGTGCTTCAGGTTTCCCATTCCCATGGAAATGGGAAATAACCATTTCGCCGCCTATGATATCCCAGTAGCACCGGGATGTCAGGCGGCAGAAACAGTGTTACGGGGTTGGCGGCAACCCGCCGGCTACCAGCGGGTTGTACTGCCAACCTCGTAATGAGGCCCCTATTTTAACCTCTTCAATATTCCCAGTTCATTTTCAGTCTGGCACATTAATCCCAGAATGTTTTATCACAGAACATTTTTATGGCATCGATTTGTATCCAGTAGGGTGTTACGTATTTATCTCTGAGTTTGCGTTACAGGCCAGGTCCTACTTCATAGAAATATTCCTAACGCTGTGCTTTTGTCCTAATCACAAATGAATACACCTGAATCAGGTAACAAGGGAAAATGTAAGTTCTTTTTTTAGAAAGTGTCCATGTCAAACTGCGCCAAAGATCCAATTTTAGAGAGGGATCCTGGGACCCAAAAAGCTGGACTTCCTGTGATCCAGGTCCATCAGTGACACACTGATGTCATTTCCTCCCACACATTTGGGCAACTGCTGTCTAGGAAAATAGTTTGAGATTGGTATTTTGCAGTGCTCATAACCAAAGGTCAAAGGAACGTTACCTTAAGTGATTGTGCTGTGTCGGGGTCCGTGTCGTTGTAGACAATAACATTATTCGCCATGTCGAAGCTCTCGCGCACTCCAAGGTGGTAGAAGAGGGATGGCTGTCTACCCACATCGCTCATGTCCACGACCGCAACATCTGAAATCAAAGCAGGAGCAATAGACCTTAGGCCTAAATGTCATTTAATTACAACACAGAGCAAGGGATCTGTCTCATGGCAATTAATTCAATTACTGGCGAGTGCTGGAGGAAACTCTGACAGCATGCAGTTCTAGGCCCTAATTGAGATCCGTCACTTAACCAATTTTATTTATAACAAATACCAAAAAGAATTCCCATTGTTGACTGTGACCAATGTTTTCTTCTTCTTGATATGCTTTAAGACTTGTTCAGGAGCAACCTTCTAGATGCATGGAGCATTGGACACAACTTTCCGGGCTAAACCACTAGGAATCATAGACCGTACATGTATAATTCGGTATCAGGTAATATTATCCCCACCAATAATATCGCGACATATATAGTCGTGGGGAAATGGCATAGTCGATCTTATGGATGGGGATAATTTATGGGGTAAATGGGAGCAGGGAGTGTCCCCCGCATGTGCCAGGGGTTAATATGGCAGCAAAAAAACAGTGCCATTCTTGGATGGCGATATTTTTGCGGGGATATTAACGCATGGAACCCATAATTTCCAGTTGGCAGCAGGGGCCCAGGAGAATAACATTTACACTCAGAGGTGAATTGCAACAAAAAAGTAGTGGGACTGTGACCCAGGTGGGGTGGGGGTGATGGACATGAGTATGGAACTACATGTGTTAAGAGGTTTGGAGGTGGTGGGGGCTAGACGCCATTTGGCGGATTGTGTATTGTTTTCCGTATTGTTCTTCAGTAACAACGGATTTCAGTTTACATGTCACTGCTGTGAGGTTTTCCACCTGTAAATTCTAGAAATTCTACATTAAGTGCAGGGCAGGTGTCCATTTTGTTTCGGTGTCAATCCTGAAAAGACATTTTATATCATTGGAGATCAGTTCTACATGCTTTCAATTTATAGTAGTTTGAGTGTAACGAAAACTAGTGCTATGACTTTTATTTCTCAAAAACTGAAATTAATCTGAGGAGGAAAAGTCCTGTCTTTTTCTGAGCACCCAGGAGGGAGGGGTATCAGGTATTAATATCCCCAACAAAAATATCGCCGTAAATATGGCTGTTTGGTTCGCCATAGGCGATATTTTTATTGGGGATATTATGTGGGAGCGGGGGTTGCGGGGGTGTCACCCGCACATTAGAAAATGATGCGGGGATTGCGGGGGGTGTCCCCTGCAGGGTCCATTGTGAATTTCGCCACAAAAATATGCTGATATTTTTGTATTGCGATATTTTTGCGGCGGATTTATCACATGGAACCGAGGGAGGGGCTGGCCAATCAGATGGCATGGAACGTGGGCAGAATCTGCCCGTAATGGGCAGTATTCTCCATGGCTGTCAATGCCTCTCAACAGGGTGTCCGGAACTGTTCCTTCACTCCCCACATTTCAACCCATCCCTGCAGCTTCGAGCAACCAGCCTGAACCTTGTACCACCAGTGTTCTCCCCGTCGACGCGCGCCCACGCCTCGCTTACTTCGTAGCAGCAACCACAATGGTTTGCCACACAAATGTCGCCCTTGACCATCATGGCTGCCATGGCTGCGTTTACATGGTGGGCATTTATGTTAGTTGAGGGTTTTTTCAGGACATTGTGCAAGCGTGATTGGCAAGGCTCCATATTCAATTTTAAAAAAAGGATCAGCACCCAGGTGAAAGCACCAGAATAATTCTAGCTTTTGGCCCTCCCCTAGACCACCTCCTTCGGAGGCACACGCGGCCAAGGTCCAAGAAAAGGCTTCGGCTGGCAGACAGTTACTGGCCGCGCCCATCCCTGAATGCAGGGGGTGATACCTCAAATGCAGCACAATCATTCTGTGTGTAAATGTACATTCTTCCACTCTACTGGGTTTGAGAGATGCTGATAATGACCCTGAAGTGGACCAGAAGTAAGTGTTTTATTAAAACAATAAATGTGAACACCTTTAGTCTGAATGACATTTTAAGCGGGCACACAGTACCACAAAAAGGATGTGCAGCGTCAAAAAATAAGTCATTTATTTTGTTCATCAAGTTTGTGCCAGTGCTTTAGAGGAAGAACAAAACAGTTACATAATAATAATTCTCATTTATATAGCGCTACGAACACTCAAGCATCTGAGCGCCGCTTATGTGTGTGGGGCTCATTGATTGACCTCGGAAGGACGAAAAGCTGAGTTTGGCCCCACCGGGATTCGGGAGGTTCTGCAAGATGTCACAGTGAGCGCTCTACTCGCTGTGCTATCTGACCAGATAATGCAATGCAAATAATATGTGACTCTACATTTCTCAAACTCTGCTTCCTTCAGGCGAGTGAATTCTCCCTGGAGGCCTTAAACAGCCACTCAGGAGCTAGAAAGCAACACTTTACAACTGCGTACACATTTTCCTGCTGCGTGCCTGCTTAGCATGAGCACAAATTAAGTGCTTACCCTGAAAGAGTCAAACCGTTAAAATGAAGACAAATGCTTTAAAAGTATGAATGCAGAACTATGAAAATCGTTGTAAAATTGGAGTGAAGTTTTTAACAGTGAAAAAGAAAAGTAGTAGAACTCAGTTCCCGTTTGCTCCAACTCACTTTGACCTCTGTTCACACATGAGGATCGCAGATACTAGCTAGGCCTTTTTAGTTTTGGCTATAAGGTGGTGCTTTAGCGCCACCCATAAGACAAAACGATTGCATTAGAGTACAGCTATCGAGATATAGCATATGAAGGGAAACAGAACTTGATTTCCAAGCCATTATCCTCAAAGTATTTAGAGATCCAGTTGAAGAGAACACAATCAAGGACCTTTGAATAATGGGAAAGGAGGGAAACGGGGCAACAGTTTGCTGGGACCTTCGGGTCAGCAGAGGGTTTCTTCAATAGGGGTAAGTCATTTGCAAATAAGCAGGATGCAGGGAAGAGTCCAAAAGAGAGAGAGAGGTTGAAGAGCTGAGAGAGATAAGGGCACGCGATTGAGACTACGTATTTGACCATGTGGCAAGCAACAGAGTTCAAAGGAGCACAAAATGTGTTGGCGCTGTGAAGGATGGGCGACTATAAGATAGGACAGGTAGTTGAGAATAGGACATGTAGCGTGGAGAGGTTGTGGACAGAAGGAGGGCTGAGGAATCGGAGAGAGAGGAGGGCTGTGAGAGTGTCTTGAATTAAGAGATTTTAGAGGAAAAGTAGCGGGCAACGTCATTCGCAGAAAGGGAGGAAATGATGAGTATTGGTTTGGGAGGTGTGAGCTATGCTTAGAGGATAGAGGAACGTTTAATAGGGGTGACTGCAATGGGAGAATAGCTTTGTGAATTAGGAGGATTTGGCACAGTCAAAGCAGAGGTGAGGTCAGCAAGGGAATTTGTGTAGGCAAGAAGTCGTAGGGGTCTGTAATTGTAGGTTACAGTGCATATTTCTTCTGAATGTTTGAATGTTGGACGTGATCCAGGACTGAGGATGGATCCAGGGCTGAGGACAGAGTTGGAAAGTTGAGAATGTGTGAGCAGGATTGTGTTGGTCAAATAAGCGCATAAGGAAAGTCAGAAACAGCCTGGTCAATGGAAGAGGCGTGAATACGGGAGAGAGACAGGAGAGAAGTCTGCACATCATCAAGGTGAGGGCAGGAGAGCCTGCCTGGATGTCCTCTTAGTCAATGAAGAGAGAAGAGGAGGAATAGAGGGTGGAGGGGCTGATGTGTTGAAGTGAACAAAGGAGTGATCAGACGGAGAGTAGTCAATGGTCTATTTTTCAATTGTTCTTGAATTGTGGATAATCCCATGCTTCCAATCTGCTGCAGCCCTCGCAACATCCAACCTTCTACTGTTAGTGAATATAAGAGGCCTTTTACCCTTCATTGATATCACTTTGAGAAAGGTATTGAGGTATTGAGTCAGAGGCTTCTATGAGGTTGCCTATCATGAATTGGTGAGGCAGGTGCTAGATTTCCTAGCATGATTTGTGAAGTCGCCTAGCATGACCTTGTGAGGCAGGTAGTTGTTTTTTTTTAGCTGACTATGATTTCTTGGAAAAGGGTGATCCATCTTAGTCTTGATTTGAGGTAGTGTCAATGACAATGATTCCAGCTTTTTCATTAACGACATTTACTTGTGTTGTGTATAGTGACAATAGTAATAGCAACGTTTCTTTATTACATATTTCTCACAATTAAAATATGTCCTTTTTACATGAGAGTGCAAGAAGCATTCACTGAGTGTTCATTATTGAGAGTGCATGAAAATGATACTAAAGACGGGGCATCCATCTAAATGCACTGTGTATTGAGATGTTACACATGGCACACATCTTTTAAGACATATATGAAGGGGGTTACCGGATAGTGTAAGCAGTGGGCTATCAATACAAATATATGTGACATTGGTAAACCCCTCCTGTACTGATGAAAGAGAATCAGCCACCCATTGCAGGGGGTTGATCGTCTGCCCTCATTATTGATGTGCAGTGACAGGTATATGCTTTTCCCTACTCCTACCACAGCCCCTATTGGGCGGCGGAGGTCTTGGACACTCCCCTGAGGGTGAAGGGAAGGCTCTGGAGGTAGGGGTGATAAGAATCATGTTACTATGAGACCACAGATGGGACAATGCTCACCTTTTCTACACCTCAATAATATTCCCCCCACCTTGCCAGGCGGGGTTTTTACAGGGCTGGCATTACAAAGAATAAATATAAAGAATAATAAAGAATAATATACACTCTAGTCAAGAGCAGGCTGTACAATGAAGCTTAAAGCACTCCAGTAAAGAGCACAGTGGATTTTCAAGCGAATCCTCCTGCTAGATATCTAGCTAAGAGGCATCAACACACTCTAGTGAGCTATCTGGCTAAGAGAAATGGCTAACCAACATGATGATTTCCCTATACCTGTGAACTGCTGCCGTGCAGTAACAGAGTAGTTGCAGGGAGGAAAGTGTTAGGAATGTCAACACTAACCTCACAGTGGTAGTGGCAGTGGCAGTACCTGGAGGATTGCCAAGGGAAACCCTGTTCATATAGATGAATACGGTTTATAGTCATAATGTCGAAAAAAAAATGTCGACAAACAAAAATGTCAAAAAAAAAAGTTGAAAACAATAATGTCGACATCCTATACTTATAATGTAAAAAGTAATTTTTTCGAAAAAAAAATGTCGACAAACAAATGTCACTTAGAACTAGCAACACCTCACCCAACACCCCCCTGCCACCCCCCCCACACCTCCCACCACCACCCTCCCACCCCTCATACTCAACACATTCTAATTATATATTTTTTTATTTTTTTATTTTTTTAATAAATAAATAACCAAAAAGAGTATCATTTACTATGGGGGGGGTCTCCCCCAACCCCCCCTCACCCAACACCCCCCTGCCACCCCCCCACACCCACCCCAACCACCCTCTCACCCCTCATACTCAACACATTCTAATTATATATTTATTTATTTATTTATTTTTTCACTAAATAAATAAACAAAAAGAGTTTAATTTACTATGGGGGGGGTCCCCCCCAACCCCCCCTCACCCAACACCCCCCTGCCACCCCCCCACACCCACCCCAACCACCCTCTCACCCCTCACACTCAACACATCTTAGTCATATATATATTTATTTATTTATTCATACAATAAATACAAAATTTCGAAAAAATGTCGACATTATTGTTTGTCGACATTATTGTTTTTCGACATTTATCTGTCGACATTTTGACTGTCGACATTTTGACTGTCGACATTATGACTGCACACCGATGAATACACCTGGTACCAAACCAGGAGGTGTGTTTAAGACCTTTCAGATTAGGAGGGATCTAGATCAAATACACTACACACCCTATGGGTATCCTGAAGTAGCCTTACAGCAGGTAAACCACCAGAACTGGGTTCAAGGGGGCTTGACATACCCCCCCACAAGGGATAGATATGGTCCTTTTGCTATACAAGGGTTAACCTTAGAACACATCCTTAGTTTCCACCCAAATAGGGAGGCAAATGAACCATACACCAGGGAGCACTGTGACATTATGGTGAGACATTTTGACAATGTCCGCACTCAAGCTGAAGAATATAGAGTCTTGGGAGTTGCTCCAGAAGCACCCAGACCAATAATCGGAGGGGAAGAAGAAACATTTCCATTTGAGACCCTCAACGCCTTATTAGGCACCTGCCCCACAAGGTAAGAGGACATCCATAGATGGTATTCCACTAAACTGGGAAAGCTAGAGGCAGCCTGCCCTCAGGTCACTCCTCAGCAGTGGCAGAGGACGCTAGCGATCATAATGCCTCTAGGTTGTAATCCACCAATGGAGCACTATGATAGTTGTGTTTCAGTGTATAGTTGGTTGTACCTTCATTTAATTGGGACTCCATCAATTACAGAATTTACCCCCATTCTGAGAGAGATGTTGGACTCCCACGGAGCAGAAGCAGCAATGAGATTAGGGCTAGCAATAGCTGAGGGCAATTATCCCATGATAGAAGGGGTAGTCATGCCCCTAATAAGAGGTGAGTAAGTAAGGCTTGACGTCTTCAGACGGCTAGCAATAGTGCCCAATGACCAGGTAAGGAACCCCAGTTTGGTCACATTGTGACAGCTACTTACAGGTCCCTAGGCCGAGATCTCCTGGATAGACCCCCCGGAAAAGGAAAAGGAAGGAATCAGGTGAGAATAAGCACTCTAAAAGAACATCACCTAATAGTAACATTGGTTCCAGAAAGGAACCAGGCATCCATACCTTCTCTGCTAGGGGCAGAAAGGTATGCCCCATGCCAAAGAGGGAGGGAGATCTTTCATAGCAGCACACTATCTATATTGATAGCACCAGTCCCAGACATGAAGCTGGTTGGGATAGAAGACCTTTAAAGGGCAGAAGTGGTGTGAAAAGCACCTATCATTTAAGGGATAGGGCACAGCTTAGGCAGCCACAAAGATACATAGATGAAGACTATCTTTCTCCTTCACAGAAAGAGAAGAAACAGGGCTCGGCACCTGAGGGAGAACAAGCCAGCCAGAACGGAGAAGAAGAAAAGAGAAAGGAAGCAAACTGCAGCTCTGAGAGTGGACAAAGGCAACGATGGCAAAAGCTCTAAACCAGATGCACAGGATAATACTAGTGACTAAAGAGCCAAGGGGTTGGTTAGTGGTAGAGTTGGACTCTGGTACGCACATTTCCATATTTAAAGAAGGACACAAGAAGCTTTTACTGTAATCCAGTCTTGCTCCTGATTATTACAATCCAAACCCCTCACTACGTTGGGAACCGATGCACCTTCCACCACCATACTACAAAATGTGGGGTAATCTGTCGGCCAAAGTGCCTGGAAAGAGGAAGCATCAATGTCAGATGGTGGTAGAGGAGCAGTGTTGAGGGACCTATTAATAAGTAACCCCACACTGCCCTGCCCCACTTCCCCATAGGTCATAGAAGGTGGGTAGCAGAGGTGGTGTGGAGAGCTGCTAGTGTAACAAAGTCATAAAGGGAGAACCAGGTGTCGGTGCTAGCAAGAAGTGAAAGTTGAGGGTGGTAAGAGTCGAAGTGGTCTGTGACTTGTTGCAGAGGGACTGTCCATTCCCGAGGCTAAGTGAAAGAGTTATAAAGGGTGGGGGAGGGGAGCAGATGTTGTTCGGTAGGCCAGATTGAATATCCTGGGAGAATTAGATAGTCATGTTTGAGGGGTAAGGGTATGGGGGGGAGGGCAGGGGTATAGATAAGGTTGGAGATCCTGGGGGAATGGGATAATTTTGTTTGAGGGGTTAGGGTGCAGGAGTGTGGGGGGGGGGGAAGATGGGTAGGCCGGAGAGTGAGACAGAAGTTAGATCATGTTGAGGCTGAAGGCTATCAGAGAAGGGAAGGAGAAGATTGAGTAAAAGGAGGAATGGAGCAAAGTCAATGTGCATGATGGAGGGTATAAGAAATAAGCAATGGTGCTTGGTCCTGTGAGGTAACAGAAGCTCTGCAGCAAGTGCATTGTCAATGGGTGGAAGGATGCCCATGTGTGGTAGCAGAAGTCGGGTAAAGGGTGAGCAGGGGTTCTGACCCTAGGCCCCAACAGGGAGTTACCCTTTGCTCCTCTTGGCACTTAGCTGCATGTGCCTGGGCTGGGTGCTCAGAGGAGACTGAATAAGGGTGGCAGTGCATCAAATGACCCGCTGGGACCCAATCACAGTGCTTCATGTGCTGTCCTGATATGCATTCAGGATCCTGTATATTGTGGGGCCAGGGAGCTTTGTTTTGTCGGCAGGACCCTCAGATGGTACATAGTTTCCTCTGGCAAAGCAGGATGTGTATTCAAACTGCATTCACAGAAAGTCTTTACACAGTCAACTATGAAGAAACTACAGCATAAAATCTAAAAGACAGCATTTCGGAATAAACCTCTCCTGTTATGCTTTTAATCATCGTTGACGTTGGGGCCTATCAACATAAAAGTCCCTCTCTTTCTCTCTATCTCTCTCTCTCTCACTATATATGTATTGGAATTCTGGCTTGGAAAAAGCATGACTCAGAAAAAGATTGATACACATAACAACACGAGCATTGTTGAAGTTCGAAACGGGAGTAATTTCAATTCAAGCTTTTAATAAGATCTGTAAAAGGCACACATGATTGGACAGATTGCTGGTAATCTAAGGCAGGTTTCCGTTGCATGATATGGGATTCTACAAACACTGGCAATTCTTGTACCTATGTGGACACATATTGTTAACTCCACTGTGGGCCACTTCTGCGGCACCGAAGAGCTCCATGACACTCCACAAGGGCTGCATTCTTGGCATTTATTGAATGACTACTAAGAATAGGCTTGTTATTCTGACTGTGCTGCTTGCCAACAAGGGAATGGTTATAAAGGCAGGCAGTGATCAGGCGCTGGACCATATTCATTAGACTAAAGATAGGAGTAATCCCTGCTAATCCCCCTTGAACAACAGATTTGTAGATTGGTTTAAAATATTCCAGCCCCTTGCTCGCATATGCCGAGCCCAGGGAGGATAGCACTGGTTCAACTCTATGTGATCAACACTCTCTTGAAGGCAGTTTACTTATCATAGTTGCTCACTCTATCCTGTGGTTTATGTTTTGTTTCAGGTGTCAGTATGGTTTTCATACATGTTGAGGGTCATGTTGGAGTATGATCTTTATGGATCTATGTGAAAATACTGAATCCTTTGCTGCGAATCCCAAAATAAAGACTCTTTTTCTTCGTTTTTTTGCACACATATGGGGGAGACCCCCGCACTCCTCACCACATCCCCCATTCCTAATAAATACCTCTACCACACTTATCAACTATATTTGTGCGATAAAGTGAAATATTTGACAAATTAAAACCCTCCCTTTTGGGGTTCGCAGTAAAGGGGTTAGATATTGTCATCCTATTTTCATCTTCATGGCGCACATCATCTCTTGCTGAGACTCAATGGAAACATTCCCTAAAATAAAGAAAATGTCTCGTGGCACTCCTTTTTTTGTCTTTCAGTCCCTTTTTACGTAGACCGCAAACCCTTGCATAAGCCACTGATTCGACAGTTGCCTGCAATTTCTCTTCACCCCCTCACTCCCTTATCAATTCTGATCAACTGGATCAGGGTGGCTTCCAAGTTAAGGCAATCATAGGATGCTGCCAAGAGCACCCTCAGCAAGCAGGGGGCACCAGATCCCCCCTTCAAGCAGCAAAGGGAACAGAATCTCTAACGCCCATAACAGGGAGGCAGAGCAAGGGAAATGAACTGGGCATTGTGACAACTTTGCCCAGGGCAATAGAAATCACTGCACTGGCCCTGTCTGCAGTCTCTCAGGGCCCTATATTACATTCACGCCCTTCTGTTGCCTCTCCTCTGTACTGTGTATGTAATCCCTCACTACATTCTTGTGGAACATATTGTTAATCTTCCCCAGGGATAACTTCTGGGCAATGCTTGAAAACTTCAGTCTTGACTTTTTTAATGATTTACGTCAAATATGCTATGGACATCTCAGTCACTTGATAAAAAGGGGAGGGGGGCATGTGGAAAAGCTGATCTGTACCCAGTTTGGTGGCTTGCCAGGCACTTGGTGTGCTGTCAGTATTACCATATAACTAATTTTCATACCCACAATGCATTATTCAGTGGTTCGGCAACGAAGATGAACTTCCATGCATGGCTACTGGGTAGTGCTGTGTTATATAGCGTGCGTGTTGGCTGACATGTCCTATTCAGTTCTTGCATTTCAGTTAGAAGGTTTTTCTTTCATACATTTTTTAAACATTTGACCGTGTTTGGCAAACATAGCCTTTTCTAAAAGAGGATTCTAGATGGTGTTTGGATAAAGAGAATTAACAGTCTGTGAAGTTCATACAAGATGTAATGTACTGTAATTTGTCATTTGTATAGTTCCTTTATCCCGTTGGTATGCCCTCAAAGCGCTGTGGGTGAACGTCCTCGGGGGACCGTAGTCCAAGGTTTGGGAAAATCGATCAGAGGAGTTTAGAATGCCTGTGTGCATTTTGGCTGACGGGAATTTGGGTAGGAGTAGCCAGGTCCCTACTAGCTACCCATATCGAGCTGGCAAGTGGATGGGTGCTTTGAAGTTGACAAGAGAGTATGCAAGGGTAGTAGAACTCATTATGTGTCCGGTTGGACCGAACTTTTCTCATGGGGCATAGCTGCATTCTAATGGCAGAGGTGTTGTGCGATGTGCTACTGGGAGTGGTGTATGATTGCAGATGTGTCCGGGTTGGAGGCCTTGCCTTTGGCTATCTTCCATAAGCATGGAGTGTGATGTGTACCCGTGTTCTCTAGTTGGCTTCTTGGTTTTTTCGTAGGTGTGGCATCGACTCTCTCCTGCGCTCTGCTTGAGATTGTTAGATTATTCTTACCATCATTCAGCGATTCCATGGAAGTTCTTTGCTGTCCCAGTCTACCTGGAGTGGTTGACTAGCTCAAGAGGACAGGGTTTGACAGGCTGGTCAGGGGAATAGCCATGTCTTGAGAGCCCTCCAGAAGGCCAGGTGGTCCTCTATGCGTCAGATGTTAAGCAGCATTGAATACCAGATGTTGGAGGCTTAGACAGTGAAGAAGGATCCTCCTATTCTTGTCGATTTGAATGTGGGGATCGCAAGGAGGAGTGCAGTGCCTGAACGCAGGTTTCTGTTGGGTTTGTAGCAGTTGATTTTCTGTAAGGTATTTTGGGCCTGTCCTGTGGAGGGCATGGTGAGTGATGCACGTGGCTTTGAAAGTGTCCTGTCATCCGACCGGGAGCCAGTGGAGAATACGACGGGCAGGGGTGATATGCTCCTCAGGGCTGAGGGCAAAAGGGAGCCCAACTGCAACGTTTTTGAATCTTTCAAGCTTTCTGTGTTGATAAGCAGGCGCACCCAGGTCGAGGGAGTTGGCGTGACTCTGTGTGGGGGTAGCAGAGGTAAGGGAAGATGTGTCTGAGAGTGCAAAGGTGTAGGTAGCAACATGTAGATACAGTATGTATCTGGTGTAGGTGTGTATGGTCAGTGTCCATGGTTCATCCCAGGTTTTCTACTACAGTGCATACAGCGGGGGAGGGCCTAAGGTAGAAGGCCAAGGGGTGGGTTGGGGGAAGAGAGCTGTTTTACAGCAAAGCATGATTTCCTTTTTTTCCAGGGGTTGAGGAGGGGGTGTTTGGCTGTCATCCAGTGATGGATGTCTGTGGGGCCGGATGCGGGGTCAGGCGGGTGGAGACAGAATTGCAGATCTTAAAGATGATTGGGTACCATCTGCATAGTCATGTAGAGGGGTTGAAGAGAAGAGGTGATAGGCAAGTGCCTTGTGGGACTCCGTTGTTGACAGGGCGGGCGGTTGAGGTGAAAGAAGGGAGATGGGCGATTTGGTATCTGTTGGCAAGTAATAAAGAGGGCACCCAGTCATTTTACCGAAAAATAAATTAGAGTGGTACATTTCACCAAAGTACATAACACGGAAAAACACTGAAAATTAGTTAATATGACTCGGGATGGGGTTGGGTTGGCGTTATAAGGGTAGAAAAACAGGGGGATTGGGGATCCCCCCAAATCTTTAAAAAAACAAACAAATTCAGTGTTTTTTGGTATTATGGTCGCAATGAAATGTACCACTCTGAAATGTGGGTCAGTAAAATCACATATAACGAATGAAGAAATGCATCTTAGTGTCCCTTATGCCGAGGGAGTGGAGTCTGTCAATGAGGATGCTGGGGTTGATAGTGTCGAAGGCCGCAGAGAGGTCGAAGAGTATGAGTATGGCACAGCCCTCAGTGTCTGCGGTGCTTTTGAGGTCATCCAATATGTAGATTAAGGATGATTCAGTTCTATGGAGGGGTCTGAAGCCAGACTGGGCGCAATCGACAAGAGGGTTGGATTCAGTGAAAGTTCACAGCTGGGATTAGGCTGTTGGGTCAGTGAGTTTAGCTAAGAAACGGGTGTTAGAAATGAGTCTGTAGTTGGATGGAAGGAGGGGGTCAAGTGAGGGTTTTTTGAGGAGGGGTTTACCGTGTGATGTTTTGAATGCTGCTGGAAATATGCCTGAGGTGAGGGAGAAGTGAAAGATGGATCTTGCGATGCCGCCTGCATAGGTTGAGGTAAAGATGTCTTTGAGGAGGGTTTGAGGGCATGGGTCACACAGGTTCTGGACGGACGACTGCTGGCAAGTAGCTAAATGAATTTGGGTCTAGAGATGGGAGAGAAAAGGGAGAATATAAGGTGGGAGGGGGAAGGGTTAGAGGGTTTATGGGGATGTAGGTGGAAGGGATGGGAGTGCTGCTTGTTTTGTATGTATGCTGTGGGTTCTTTTGAGCGCAGTGTTGTGAAAATGGTCAAAGAGGGCATTACAGTGCAATTGGGAGATTTGTGACGGGGAATGCAAGGAGGGGCCATGAATTATGTGAGGATCTTGTGGAGTTCCTTGCTGCAGTTATGGGCGTTCGAGATTCTGTTCCCAATAAAGGATTTTTTGGCCTTCTGTACTAACCTATCTCTCTCTTTTTAGAGAAAGAGAAAATGTGCTTGGCACAACAGAACAATAACTGTGACCCTTTTGCAAGGTATATGGCCTCAACCTATTCAGCCTCCTGAGTTATCAGTGCCAAGGAGCCCCTTACAGAGAGATCTGGTGTGGAGACTTTTAACCTATATCACACAAGAGCTAACCAGGAAACCTATATCACATTAAATTCACACAGACATTAAAGCACTTAAACAGAAATGCTGGGTTGCCCTTCTGATAGGAGACAGAGAGAACTAATTGCCTACTTTCCTTAGCGTGCGGTGATGCGCTGCCTATCTAAGATAGTGAACGGGAAAAGAAGGTACTAACATATGGATCTCTTTCCTAATCAAAACATTTGCTCCCAAAATGTTATTCTTTCTCCAAACGAGTTTTGTGTAAAAAAACAAGCACCACACAGTAACAGTACAGACACCACTGCTAACTAAACAGAAACACTTCACATAAAAACTGATAAAACCATAGAAAACTCTCTGTGGGGCTCATTCTTTATTTACGCCAGAATCTGGTTCCCTATACAGGTATACAAAGACCTCAATTGAGAAGAAGTTTCAGATCATTCAATCCACAAAAATGATCAAACCATATATGGGTGCTCTTTCTAATTTAGAGTATCCCCAACACTATGTTGACCGGTTTCTGTGACGCTAGCTTGCCTTGAGGTTGCCTTCTTCAGGACCGTCTTCCTCTAGTAAATGTACTGAATGGTGTGCCTTATACGAGTAATTAGTAGAGTGCCGAGATTTTCTTGACTAATATTTCATATTATTCCATGCACAACATAACCACCTTGCTGATGTATATTATCCTCCGACAGTGCAGATTGCAAACAATACATTATTTGGGTAGCAACTTTTCGTTAAACTCGCAACCCTTACCTGCGTGATTTGAAGAAAGGCAAACAAAATGACCTACTTGTACAGTCACCAAACATAGTCACGCTTGCATGTCACTCCTGGCGTGAAATCCCATAAGCGGTTTGCCTTAGATTATGAATGTGCACACGTGACCCCCACTGTGTACTCTGCGTCTGTACTGTCATAAGCTGTCATAAGCTAAGGTAGCTTTGGGCACCTTACCTGATTGGTAATGCCCCCCCTCCAAAGGTTCTATTGCTATTAGTACCCCTTCATGTTGTATCGGGGTACTGATAGCATTTTTACTCGAGTTGAGAAACAGCATGTCAACTGTTTCTCAACTCAAGAAAATAAAATGGTCACCATAGATCGGCTGGGAGAAGGGACTACACTTAGTCCCTTCTCCCTTTCCATGGCAGCCTTTAAAAAGATAGAAAAAAAAGAAAACAAAGAAAATGCCCGCCATGGAACAGGGAGAAGAGACTACACGTAGTCCCTTCTCCCTTTCCATGGCAGCCAGACGTAGAAAGGAAAGGAACTCTAAGGGACTCCGAAATGCAGCAAAGTGAGTCTGTCGGTCGGATAACGACCCAGCAAGGGCCAATCAGATTGTTTGTAATAATCTGATTATCCATCACCGGGTACAGATTGAGCGTAGGGCAAGCCCTGTCATGCGCCATACATGACCCCCATGTGTAATTGGACTGTTAACCTTTCTCATTAACTGATAGTGGGCCATAAAAATGCATTTTGGCCATAGCCTCATGAACTTTCAAGGGAGGTTGCCTGATGGCTGAGTAACTATGCATTAGCCAACCCAAGTACTGACGACATCAGAGTGACTTTTGTAGCAACTCCAAGTTAATAGTCCCCAGATTATTGAGCAGTTTCTTCAAAAATGCTGTATATAGAATAAAAAGAGAAGGTTTTCAGCAGATTGTGGTCCCTTCGACAGGAACAGTTCTGCAGTGGCTCGCCTCATACCTCTGCAACAGAGACCAATTTGTCCAGATGGGACTAAAACAGATCCCTGTGATGCTCAGTAAACTACAAAGTTCTAAAAGGCTCCACCCTTTCCTCGTAACCATTGACCTCCACATGGAACCTCTGGGAAACACCTCACCCACACCGAAATCAAGATAGACCAATATGCAGATGTCGCACACATTTAACTAATGATCAGGTGCAGCAATGACATCCATCGACTTAAGCACTGTGTATCCCTCATCTAAGCCTGGATGTCAAGCACTTACGCAAAGCTCAACCCAACAAACACTAAATGAATTCTTCTAAGAAGCTCCACCGAGCATGTCCTGTCCAGAATTGGCTGATTGACATGAAGCTCAATGGATTCACGCCTCACCCTGACCCAGTGCAAAAATCGCTTGGATTTACTATCAACTGTGATATTCTATTCTACATATGCATCACCAAAAATTCCAAGCAGCATGAATCAGATTGTGCTCCTCTGCTAAGTCAAGCCTATCATCCAAGTTCAGAGTTTCAGAACAGTGGTCCAGCCCTGGTACTTTTCCACCTGGAAATCACCAATGCACTAATCGCAAGAATCAATGATGCCACTTGGGTTCTTCTGAAAGTCATCCAGCATGCTGCAGTACGCTTCATCACAGAACTAAGACAGTTCCCCATCCACTTTAAGGTGCACTGGCTAGACATCCCAACCAACATCATTGTAAAGACTGCCTGCATCACCTACAAAGCAGTCACAACCAAAGCACCATTCCACTTGGCTGAGAAACTCACCATCTCTGGAGGCTAGTGCACCACCAGAAGCCACCACATCTCCAGGCTGAAAAGAAAGAATTGCAAAAGGGAAAACACAAGGCAGCAGGCAATTTCCTGCTATTCATCCTGTTTCTGGAACAAGTTACCAAAGCAGATAAGTCTGGCCCCCTCCATCCTACACGCTAGGAAGGACCTGAAGGCCCTACTCTTCAAGAAAATCTCACCAGTTACTAATTGCACCACTCAGCCATTTCTCCCCCTCTGGAGTTCCATCCGTTCCATGCTCCCGCTACCCATGCCCGCTTCTCTGCTACACTTGCAACCTACTTGGAACCTACATCTGGGTGTGTCTCCTTTGCACAGTGTTTGGTTTCTTCACACCTAGATTTGCACTTTATAATCACATACATACATACATACATACATACATGCATACATACATACATACATACATACATACCAGTTGTGACAATTGTGGGTGTTTTGAGGAAAACTTATATTAGTTATTCACACTCTACACATCTCCAGCCAGGGTTTGCAACACTTCTTGTGCTTTTGCTGCTCAGCTTGATTTTCTAAGAAAAAAGGATACCTACTCACAAGACCACATCATGTTTATAAGTATACCCCCAAGCAAGGCCTGATTATTGGATTAAATCAGGCGTCCTAGAGTTCATAGGGATATTAACTATTTACCGCCATTCAATGGGCTTTCCAAACCCCAGTCAATAGGCCCTGAAAATGTCAAGGGTATCAAAGGTTTGTGATAAAAAGAGCCAAAGGGGAAACATTGACCACAAACTGAGGGTCTTTTTGATGCTCTTTTTAGTTAAATTGATGTTGTTGGCCTATTGAGGAATGTATAATAATTTCAACTGCCTATAAACACAGCACTGCATAAGATTTTGAAGTGGGAGCATTTTACTCACAACTTTTGTAATTTAGGAGTAATATTGTTTTTCAAGGGGAAGTAAACTCACTTCTCACAGCCGAATGGGGAATTTCTAGGCGGGTAAAAAAAACATTTCATTTTAAGAGCAAGGGTATTTTTGTTGTAATGTATAGTTTCTTTGTGCCTTACAATTAACAAAAATGAAAGGAGGATTTTGGTTATTTTATCGCCTTTCTTCAGATCAGGTAACACAATAGTGGAGCTCCTCTGTGTGGCATGCTCTGCTCATGCCTGCAGGCTGATGATATCAATACAGCAGTGCAGGCGGGAACAAGGCGAAGACTCCTGCTTATCGATTACCCCCTGTTCTTTTGCTGGGAGTCTACCTTATTTTAGGGAGTAAAACCAGGGCCATTGTAAACACTTTTGGGGCCCGGGGCACGGACATATTTGGGGCCCCCCCTCCACTGAACCAAAGGGATTGAAAGATCCAAAATATGTGGTCACGCCCCCCTCATTGTACTCAGAACTCATAGCTTGATGTGCTGCTTTGCAGTGATCAGAATAATCATGGGTACTCCCTTTCTGTCAGACTAACCTCTTCGTTCCTGCTGTAATCTGAATGATAAACAAGCAGCATTTAAAGGCCAACATTAGCAGTTAACGCCAAGGACACTTGTGTTCTAGCATAGGCAGAGGACAACCTTTCATCAATAGCAGGCACGAGGAAGGTAGACCGGCTATAATATAAAAGCTCTACACAAATCGTATGAAAAAGGTGCACATAATGCAGAATAGACAGATGACTCAGATTAGGTGCCTAAAAGAATGCAAAAGGGTGCAAACATGGATATCGCAAACTAATTGAAAGCAAGAAAAAGATACAGATACTATAGCATAGCAGGCGGAAGAAGATTAGAAGCTACCAGGAACAAGTCCATATTCAGGCATATTGAGATTAGAAGAGGGACATGGATTTCAAGAAGTGTGGCAGTTAGAGAGCAAATTAGCTCTGGTGTGCAATATATCAATGCTCACTATTATTACAGCAGAAGCAACACTATAACCAGTGAAACCATGAGTGAGGCTTTTTTGACTCTGAAACCCTGAGAACAAAATCCTTCTGAAGGGTGACAATTAACAGAGGTTTCAGGACTGGTAATTTTGACAGGTTAGGCAATACGAAATTAAATGAGATGACCAGGATCACACATAGGTTAAGAGGTGAGGCTGGGATTTGCACCCAATCTGTAAAGTCTGCACTGTACCATTTTCTTTTCCAGTTCTTACCATGTACTAAAATTATCCCATTTTATAGTAGTGACCTGAAAAGTACCCAATTCACATAATTCAATGTGACAATTTCAAAAAACAAAATATTATAGAAGCATACTATGCAAAATGGGACTGATTCTAGCTTTGTCTCCATCATCAAGGGAAGTATATAAGTGCCAGCATTTTAGTTGATGTGATCCTAATAGAATTGTATCCAGGTTTCTATTTTGTATTTTAAAGCTTTGAACACGCCAACAACACAAGCTTGTGAAATTGTTATTTATAGGCGTACAGAATAACCTTTGAATTGTACAAAAGGGCAAACCATTTGTTGTGTCAAATAAGCAGACCTTAAAATATGCTTGCCAGAGGCCTGTCATATCTGGTCCACTATCATCTCTCTAGAACCCTTCCACTACAGGATGGATGCTATAGCAGTTTTGTTGCAGTCAATTCACAAACTATGTATGCCAAAGTGAACACAGAAAGCCGAGCAGAATTACCTGTCAACAACAGATTCAAAATAGGTTTGGAGTCGCAGCAGCAGGCCATAAAAAATGCTATGTAAGTTTGGTTAACAATGTAAGTGATTTCTTTCGATATGACAGCCTTGTGGGGCGGCCCTCTAAGGTGGGGGCCCGGGGCAAGTGCTCCTTTTACCCTCCCATAAAGACGTCTCTGAGTAAAACAAACAGGTTTTCCATTCATCTGGAGGACTGCCGCTAAACGTTGCAATCCATTCGATATCTGTGCTGTTTCAATGCAAGCTTTAACACACCAACTTCAAACGGTTAATGCCACAAGCCGAACCAGGCAATTCTGACTTCTGCAGAGTGTGGCTTAGCACAATAGCCCCTTTTATGATTTTTGTTGAGAATTATTTTTTTGCTGTTACCTGTATATCTGAAATGTCACCTTTGTACACAGGGGGCCCAATTCACAAAGATTTGCACTGGAGCAAATCTGGAGATGTTCCGCGCATTCGCAGATTTGCTCCTGCTGCCTTACAGATGATTCACAAACCTCCGAATGGAGCAAATCTACAGATGCCTGGGCATCTTTCAGAAATTCAAGTGCAAATGTGATTTACAAAAATGCGCTCAATGTCACCTCAGAAATACTCTTTGGTGGCCCTGGCTTTGCTTTTAGTTTTAGGCTTTGTTAATCAGGTATGCGGTAGCAGGAGCAATCTGGATGCCCTGGGAACCTCCTAATTTGCTCCATTGGAAATCTCGGTGAAGCGGGATAAGTCTATACTTTGTTGGGATGCATGTTCAGACCACCACCCCTCCTAGATAATTCAGATAGTGAAAAATATATTAAAATAATGGAAATGAGAATGGGATGGTGTAGGGGGGAGGGGTGTCATGGGCGGAGATAACTGGCAGGAGTGGGAGATCACACATGGAGAAGTTATTATGTAGGATGTAGGATACATATATACATGATAGCCATAACCTGAACTAACACCGCATTTACAAGTAGGTCTGAATCCTTGCAGGATGTATTTTCACCGAAACACAGAACAACGAGGCCTTATCCCTCATCCCACCATTGCATCTCAATTCCCAAGTGCAACAAAGGAACACGTATATGCCCCCACATCAGTTAGGCCTTTGAACTAATTAGGTAGGAATGCTTGCAGCCGGAGAAGTGAAGGGCTGCGGCCTAGCACCAAGGTCGTACTCCTGGGAGCGAAGGCAGAGGTCTTAGGATGCCAAAACGCAAACCAAGATTTAGGATACTAGCGCCCCCCAGAATGATGGTCTCTCTGTTTGAACTACCAGCTGTGCAGGGAAATGGGCTCTAAATCCTTCATGAACTGGATTGATTAGTGGGACAATAGGCCCAGTTTTAGGGAGGGGAACTGATAAAGGGGAAACAGGGAACAACACGATCTATGTTTTGTGTGAAGGAGAGCTAAGAATGATGCCCATACAATGGAGAGGGCATGATGGGGGAGCCAACGTGTTTGGGATGAGAAAAGGGCTGTTTTGTTTGCAAGGACCAGACTGACCTTGAAGTTGCCCACTGAGTTCACATTGATAACCAGGTGCATGTCATAACAATGAAAGAGAGAGGCGGTCCTACTAGGCCTTCTGAGCATTCAGAGCGTGCAAGTGCAGAGAATTATCATCCCAATCGTCTCTGTGGCCCCTGTGGAAACAGACAGGTGTAATCCGTTAGGATGCTACCCCACGAGGGCCACGTCAGGATACACAAATCCCATGTATGTAACATTGCCCACTGCAGTACCGCCGCCACCCACGTCGGCACACTATCATAATCTTCCTAACGCCAAGCGTCAGTAGCTGGCAGGGGAAAAGGGCCGGAGGGAGATGATGCTAAACCACAAAAGGAGCTAGGGAAGGGTGAGTTGGCGTGGCTAAAATTAGAACTATGAGATGAGCAGCAGAGACCTATAGGGGTGGAAAAATGGAGGGCAGGGGACATTTTGATTTGGATAGATAGTATAGCTATTAAAGATGTGCACATAGAGAAGGAACGTGAAGATAGAAGGAGGCAAGAGGGGAGTGTGGATTATGCAGCTGCAAGGTCAGAGGAGGAATACGATTATACACATGAAGGAGAAGAAGAGTGGTATATGGTAGATGAATTGGTTCTAAGTGATTTTACCGAACCCAAAGGTTCGACTTCCCAAAAGTTAAAAAAAAAATGTATTTCCCGCAAATATATATGTGGAGGGAGACCCCCACACCCCCACCTATCTTACCTCTATACATTTTTTATATACTTTACCCCCCCACATATATATATGCAGGAAATTGGGGGTAGAACATTTGGGAGTCGAACTTTTGGGGTTAGCTAAAATTGTACAATACCGATGAATTAGTAGGAGCAGCACAGCTATCTGCAATATCCCCATGAGTAGAAAGTTTGTGGGGACCTAGGTTACGTAATATGTTTGGATAAATGGCAGTGGCTACGAGGTCGGCGGTGGGAAGGAATAAAATTGGGAAGACAGTAGGAGCACAGTTCGCATTGTTACACAAAGGCCCAGGGAGAGCGCAGTATATCCCTTGTACACCTTGATAAAAAACAACCTCATAAAAAAACTCCTGCACCTCACAGTTGGAGCGTGTAAGTGTATATATGTGTTTCAACAGCCCACCACTGGGACTATGTTGGTGTAGGGGATTTGAAATGCTTGTTTGTGTCCATACTGTGAGATCATGCTGACGACATATCGGTTAAAGATGGGTATCCGGAAGTTAAGATGTTGGGATATGACAGTCATGATGGAGCGCATATTAATGACATTATGCCCCAAGTATTGGCAGTGTTACTGCGGGCGTATCCAGATACACCTGATCTCCAGTCGATTATGCAACAAACAATGCACGATGAGGAAGATCCTGCCCAATACATATTACACATACAGGCTGGTGGAAACAGGGGATTCATGCGACCGAGCAATTCCATTTTTCTATTTTGTGGTCAAAAGAGGTCTCCCAAAAGAGGTGCAAAAGGCACTCGACAAGATAGTTGGGATTGAGGCAAAAGGCTGGGCAAAAATTCAGTCTATTATTATTCACCAATGTAAACGGTTGAAAGAAAAGGAGAAGGAAACGGCACAGCGAACACAAGCAGAGGAAGCAAAACTGGTTCAAAAGAAGTTAACAAAAGTTGCATTAGAGGGGGCTGCAACAGCGCGGCATATGGAAAGGTTGACAGACTTTAGGGTGATCCAGGCGGATGGGCACGCAGCACCCGAGTGGGGAGGAGAACACGGATGGACAGGTGGGTACCAACCTCAATATGAAGGATGGTTTCCAGGAGGTATTCAAATGGGGAGAGGGGGATTCCCAGGTGCCCGTGAAGAGCAAGGACATTTTTGGAAGAATGGGACAGCGAGGAGAAGGAGCATGTGGACGGTATTACCCAAATTGACCTTTTACAATTGACCTTTTGCACAATTTACCTAATTATAGTGGTCCTAATTGACCTTCTGCACAATTGACCTTTATATTATTTTAGTTATTTTATATATTCATTGGGTTGGTTTTGGATTATAAATTATAGAAGGGGATTGGGTGCAGGGTTACAGGGTTTTTTGGATTGGGTGGGAGGTTGCAGGGGGTTTCCCCCCGCATATATGTCCTAATTGACCTTCTAAATTAGGTCAATTCTCCCGAGGTCAATTGTGAAAAGGTAAATTAGTATACAACCGTGTGGACGCATGAGCCATTTTTCAAGAGAGTGCAGGAGTAGAGAGGCGTATGCATATCCTCCACAACAGATATACCCTTATTCTCAGGGAGGTCCAGTGTCATACTCTGTCATACGGACAGATGCCCACGACAGCCCCTTATGCTACGCCAATGCCTATGGCCTCTCCTGTTCCCCCACCAACTTTTCTGCAGTTACCCGCCACGGGATCTAGTAATGTGCTGCCATATGCAGTACACCAGGGACAGCAACAGGGCCCCTACATTCCGAGCAACAACACTGTGTCAAATGGTATGGTGACTCAAAATCAAGGAGCCACTGTGGTTAGAGAGAGCCCATTTGTTTTACTGGGGACAAACCCATAGCCGAATAAGGATACCCCACATAGATGCTTAGCGTGTCCAGGTCTATTGGTCACTGCTGACCCAGCAGAGGAACCTTGGTAGGCATGGAGATAGCAAACCAACCATTTATCTTTATGGTCGAAACAGGAGTGACTAAATCATGCATTCGTGAGGGAGGATTTGCTTTGTCAGGTGAGGTTATGAAAACACAGGGCTTCTCTAGGACAGTTAAATTGGTTCCTTTCACAAAGAAATTACCCATCAAAATAGGGGGCACGGAGGAGTGGGCCACTATTGCTGTACTCCACCGCGACTCTGATCAATTTGTTGCGAAGGGATATCTTGAATAGCTTCAACATATCCATTCCATTTACAGAAAGCGGTGTGGTGTGTTCCACGCCCAGTAGTGGGCCATGAGGGTTATGTTGTCCTTGCATGCATTAGGTGTTGAGTCTGTAGCAAGAGGAATGCCAGTGGCCTCCAATCTGTTCTTATGTGGTATACCATATTGCTCAGTGCATTGCCACAAGTGGCAAACAAGTACTAGCCTGTACCCTCAGAGTATCTGTTCAGGCCCGCCAAGCCTCAGGAGATAGTTGCAGGTACCATTATCTAATTTGATCAAGAAGGAGTTCTAGTGGCAGAAGACCAGATCGTTCTGATAGCAGTTGATTTCAACAAAGGGGAATGGTGCACGGTTCTGTGCATTCATCCCACAATACCAATGAAAAATGTCTCTGATGAGGAGTTGTTTGAGAACTGAGAAAATGAGGGAGAAATAAACTGGGAGTATGTGTCCCCTGTGAAATAATGATACAGTTTAGACATGTAGTTTGTCTCATGTTGCTAGTGGGGACTGCTCCTCCATTAATTTCTGCAGATTTGGCTCAAGTTCTCAATAAGTTGTGGACGAGCAATCCACATGACATGGGACTCTTGAAAAGTGTCACACCGATATGCATCACCTTGAAAACCGGTGCTGTGTTGCTACAAGTAAAACAGTATCCTCTATCGAAGGCAGCAGAGGAGTGGATTTATGGCACTATTATGGCTCTTTTATATCAAGGCATTATAGTACCCTCAAATTTACCCTGTAACATGGCTATTTATCCAGTGAAAAAATGTAAAGGTGCTAGTTGGAGGATGATTCAAGATATAAACCCGCTTAATGAAATTGTACAGGCAGAGTTCTAGTGATTCCGAACCCTGTTACATTATTGTGCAATATACCTGTTGAGGCCACCCACTTTACTGTAGTGGGCTTGAAAAATGTTTTTTCTCAATTGCATACTCCCAGTATTTGACTGTGTTTACGTTTGCCAGGAGCCGATTCCAACATACTAAACATCCTCAAGGGTACTGTGAGGCCCTGAGTATTTTTAATAGGGTGCTATATGAAGATTTGGGTAACATTGCTGTCCCTTGTACCATTATTCAGTCTGTTGATGACTTGTTGGTATACAGCAGCAGAGAACACCAATGCAGAGAAGACTCTAAAGCACTGTTACAATTGTTGGCTGATAAAGGGTACAAGGTGGATTAAACAAAATTACAATATTTCTGACAAGAGGTGTTGTGTTTAGGACAGCTGATTTCAGTGAATGGGAAAAAAGCGATTCCTGAACGTGAGGCAGCAGTGCGTGCCATGCCCCAGCCAGTGACAGTAAAGGGCATGCAGACATTTCTTGGATTATGCAATTACTGTAGAGTATGGATCATTGATTATACGTCATACCATTGCTCCAGGACCTCAAAGAAGCACGGCAAACAATAAATACTATTATTTGGACAGTTGAAATGATTACTAAGTTTCAGGAGCATAAAGATGTAATTTCCACTGCCCCAGTATTGGCTACTCCTGACTGTGCGCAAAAGTGTTATCTCTTTTCACATTCAGATGGTCAGATGATAACTGATGTGTTGAGACAGCACAGCATGATGGGGCATACAGATTTGGCATATTACAGTGACATGTTTGAATCTGTTATTCAAGGGCAGTTCCTCTGTGAACAAGCGTTTGCTGCTGATGCATTCTCTATAAAAAAAAGTCTGCGACTATTGTCATGGGGTGTTCATTGACACTATACATGGAGCATGTAGTTTTTGCAATATTAGAAAGGTCTAAATCCACCCTAACAACACAGAGGGCTTCGCATTTCAAGTAATACTATCAAGCCTGTTCATTCATATTGTTCATTGGAAGGCAGTAAACCCAGCTACTTTTTATACTGTACCTATCACTGATGACGACGAGGTGCATGACTGCGTCACATATGAAGGCCCAGAGGATGGAATTACTAAAACATGTGACTATGCTCTAGATGAAGGGGAAGTGACTTCATTGATGGCTCATCAACTATCGACCAGGAGACAGGTCACAGACATAATGGGGCAGCAGTGGTACACCTGGTTGATGGAGAATTTGATGTTGTTTTACAGCGGAAGCTGGCAGGACATTATTCAGCACAAGTAGCAGAATTGATTGCTCTCATCAAAGCGTTTGAGGCTGCACATGGGTGGAGAGTAATGATGAATTCAGACTCAGCATAAGTTACGACAACTGTTCATTCAGGGTTGTCAAGATGGATGAGAAGAGGGGTTCACAGAGCAGATGGTTACTCTGTACAGCATGCAGCATTGTTGAAGAGACTGATTACTGCACTTGCGCAAACTTCTCTTGCCACAATAGTAAAGTGCACCGCCCACTCAAGTGGTGGGGACTTTGTCTCCCTCGGGAACGAAGCAGCAGACACTGTGGCAAAACATGCTGCTTATTTGCCAGTACTGGTCATACCAGAGCATCCACTGTTTGTGAACATGCACTTACAGTTGCAGGTCCCATACACAGCCCTCTCTGCAACAGGAATTATTGAGATACAAGGCCAGGCTCCGCAGGGTGAAAAGTTGGTATGGAAAAGAGAGGGTGTGCACAGTCCCCAACTGACTTGGTGTGGAAACAGATGAGTACAGGGAAGATTGTGATGAATCAAGCATTGGTGGCGTTCAATCAGCTCCATTACCCAGCCCATGTATCTAAACAACATATTGCAGCAGATATTCAGTAAGATTGGTATGTGGCTAATATTCAGGAATTGTTATCCCTGTTCACTTCTAACTGCGTAGTGTGCCAGACCTATAGTATGGGACAAATGCTGAAGACATTAAAAGGTACTCTACAACGCCCAAGTCGTCCATTACGTGATTTACATATAGATTTTGCAGATATGCGAGAGAGATGTAATTCCTTTTGTTACTTGATAGTGGTTTCACCTGTTGGATTGAGGCCGGTCCGTGTGCACACCCTGATGCCAAATCAACCACCAAGTTCTTTGTGGGAGAAGTGTTTCCCCGATGGGGAGTGTTCGATACCCTTAGGAGTGACAATGGCACCCACTTCTTTAAGTAAAAAGAAATTTCAGCTCTTGTAGGAATAAAGCACAAGCTGTGTTCTATTTATCACCCTCAAGCCCACGGATTCGTAGAACGGATGAACGGTCTGCTAAAAATAAAATTGTCCAAGTTGTGTTCAACACTGAAAGGAACTGGGTGCATTGTCTCCCCTTGGCCTTGATCCAGCCCTGTAAGGACCATCACCTCTCCCCTCATGAGGTTGTGACAGGGAGATGTAGGCACACGCCACTAGCTCCTGTGCGGAGTGCTTCAGATGCTCACAGGGCTGCGTCGATCCTGGGGGATGGATTTCATTTGTTTTTAACACAGTTAACACAGTGTATTAAATACCTTTCTCAACAGATTGCTCCATGACAGTCAGAGGACATCAACAACAGCGCTTCACTGGATCCTGGGAGTTCACCACTGTTACAATTGGTTTCTAATGATTAAGTCTACATAACACATGTTGTGCGGCGTTGGTGGAGTGAACCTCGTTATAATGGTCCATACACTGTAGTATATGCTAGTCCTCTTGCTGTCAAAGTGAAAGAACTGTGCTATTGGGTATATTTGTCTGATGTTCGTAAAGCACCACAAATTGTGCCCCAGTGATAAGCTTTCTGACAGAGTGTTTCTAAATTACTATTGGTGTTTGATGATTTTGGTTCTGAATACTTTCATCAGTGTATTATTCGTTCTTTCTTTTTTACTTTTCTGGTTCTTTTTGTGCAAGACAGTATTTTGTGCTTTTTATGTACCATATTTATTCAAATGTGTGGATCAATATAATAAATATGTGTTCTGTGCATAATTGCAGTGCTATAATGTATCCACTTGTTTGCGGATTTGCCTTTGAGTTGTTTATATATATATATTTGGTTCTGTTATATGGGTAGGCCATGTAAAGGGGGTGGAAATGTAGTAGCAGTAGCTCAAAGGAATGTACATATCTAAGATTTTTTTACCATTTTCTTTAAGCTACAATACCAAATGATGGATATTAAACCACAGTGATAAACTTTAAGCAAATGAAGGTAGAGGACATGTTATTATGGGATTTGAAAATATGATGGAGAAGGGGTTTGGAGGAAGAAAATGAGTATGACCAGTACAAAGGGATTGTGTTTGATAAAATGTTCAATGTGCACCACCCAGAGTTTAATAATGGATGGTATAGTTATATGAACTCATTGGGGAAATAGAGGTATAACGGAAGTTGTTATGTCTGCTCCCTCATCCCCCACATGTCAGGAGCACCCAAAATGCTAGTACCTCAGGGGATATCACCCTTGGAGGCTCAGTGTCTGGTGCAATTAGCGCTATGTCGGGATCGAAGTCTGCTCCAGGGACAGAAAGTATAAGTTGTACTAATGGATAAGGACGAAGAGAAGTGTGCAAAGGATGACAGTGCCCTGCACTGCAAGCCCCAGCCTATGTTGGAACTGGATGGAGTGTTGTTCATATCAAACAGATGGGACAAGGTAGTGGTGCGGCAGGGGGGTTGCCAGGGTTCGGAGAAGAAGTCATATAGAACATTAACAATAACTGTTTTGAGATATGGTCCGCATGCATATCCAAACTAACATGGATTGAAGCATGTGAAACCCTGGTAAAAGTGCATTCAGGGGATGAATTCCAGTTTTGCTTTCGAGGGCATGGAACTGTTCCAGTATGTACTAACTCTAAGTGTAAAAAGATATTCTTCATTCCAGACATCGCAAAAAGGAACAGCAGCATTGATAGACATATACTGGGTATGCGGCCAACAAGCATACCTGCATCTTCCACCCGTCTGGTGAAGCACCTGTGCATTGACAACCCTGCACTCAGCTATTTTGGTGGTGCCAGAAGTACACTTGACAATAGCATCTGAACGAGAGGTGCTGCAATTTGTTTCACCATCCATCCAACGCCCCATGTGAAGAAGAACAAGCCATTGTTGAAGCTGAGATGGAAGAGGTCGAACTGCTTGTCGGAAGAATCATCCAAGTTGCTCAAAGCAATTCCAGATAAATAACAATTGTACACTAAAAAAGTGTTCTTTGTGTCCCTCATGACCCCAGGAATTCAGGCAGCTGCGAATGCCAAGTGGCTGCAGATTGTTCATTGGGAGGTGATCCAGTAGGAGAATGACAGTGAACAAGGTCTTAATGCAATCAAAAGTGAGCTAAGAGTGATCCGGTTGATGACCCTCCAAAACAGATATGTTTTGAACCACTGACGGCGATGGAAGTGGGCATGTGCAAGAAGATCGGATTATTATGTTGCACGTACACAGCCCCAAATGACGTGGAGAACGGGTACCTGACACATATAGGGGCCTTACATAAGTTGAAAACTGGAGTGGAAAACAAAGCAGGCGTACAATCTGAAGATTGGTTTGACATGCTGTTCTCATGGGTGCCGCCTTGGCTTGGGGCACTGGTGAAGATACTGGTTGCGATCATGGTGTTCCTGTTGGTGGTATTTTGCAAATGCAGATGATGCTTCGATGCTGTGTCTAAAGAGTATCCGAGCAGCGCAAACATGATGCTTAATATTGGGGCAAGAACAGCTCTCCCGGGCACAAAAGAGGGGCAGGCTCAAACTCATCATAAGTCACATATGGTCAGAATTGAACAACCTCTTCATCTCCCAGAGACACTAACATCACCTCCACCAGATCCTGAGAACTACACTGAGCACTGGGTAGATTTAGCGGGTGATGGAGATTGCTATATCTTCCATGTGTTCTGTAAAAGTATGCACGAGACGGAGGCAGTTTATGTCATGTGTGTAGGGCATGGGTTCCTAAGGATGAAGCAGATCAACAAAGAGAAAGAGATAAGTTTGTTAATGAAGGATTAACTAAAGGGAGAATGTTGGGATGCATGTTCAGACCACCGCCCCTCCTAGATAATGGAAATTAGCATGGGACAGTGTAGGGTGGAGGCGGTGTTTCATGGGTAGGGATAATTGCAGGGACGTCATTTGGGGGTCGCCGTGGGAATATTTCCTTTTTTTTAAATGCATTAAATGCAAGCTACCTGGCAGTGCCCAGTACCATGTGGCTCTTTGTTTCTGGAGTGGCTGGCTTTCTTGTTCAGGCCTCTTAAAAAAACAGGGAGTTCCACAAGTGTAACACTTTGGGCAGTAACCCTAAATAATAAAGAATAGGAATAACACATAAATTGTCTTTCTGGAATTCTATACAATAATTGCTAGACTCATTAAAGGTTTATTTCAGGCTCACTTCAGGGGGTGAGTCATTGATTTAGTCTGTTCTTAAACACCTCAAATTCACAATCCAGACAAAAACTTCCAAAAAGCATTTCGAGCAGAGTAAGCATCAATTTCAGACTATGTATTTTGCTTTTCTCAAGTTGCAGTTATAGCACGTTTTTATATGCTGTTTTCTGTGTTACAATCATCACAAGACATTCCATCTTGGTGTCCGTGGTCAATTGACAAAATCCTTGTGCCTAAAAGCTTCTGTACAGTGTAGAAATGTTTAACCATAGTATATAAAGTGGCCGTTGATTTCATTGCGACACAATTAATGCTTTGTTGTAATGTGTCTATCTTTTCTATCTCCCTGGCATGCTGTTCAGGATGTTTGTTTGCATGTATGAGGTAACGGGTGCCCGGAGAATGGGATGCCGTGTGAGTGTGCTGGATTCCCTGCACTGCTCTAAATTCTTTAATACACAGTTATGAACCCTCCCAGTGGTATATATTTTGCCAACCTCTGAAGCCTGAAAAGTAGATCCACACAGGCTTGACATGTGGCCATCTTTGCACCAGACCTGCAGATGAACTGGCCTGCTGTTAAATCTCATCTACCAGTTTAATAGTATCCACTACAGAGTGTCATTTTCTTTCTAACTTTGAGAACATTCATACATGTAATTGCTCATTTTACTATAGCCCGTAAAATAGCTATAGCCAGTAAGATAGCTCAGTGGGTTGAGTGCTCGCTGCTGCGATGTGTGTGTGATCTGCAGGTTGTAGGTTTGAATCCGGCAAGGCCAACTCAGTGTTTCATTCTTCTGAAGTCAATAAATGAGTGCCAACACAGGTTGGGTGATATTGTATGGATATATGTTCTATATATATATATATATATATATATATATGTAAAGCGCGTATAAGTGCTATATAATAACACATCATTATCATTTGGCCATGGACATCTGCTTGCATTCACAGTCATTTGGTAATATGGGCCTATACACACTGATATTAACCATACATATGGTGATCCATTCTTGTATGGAATGTATATCACATTATAGTGATAGCGTAACCATATTTTTCTAAGTGTAATTAGGAACAATGCTTTGTGACACCACTTCCTGTTTTGTCAAGGAGTGAAAGGTTGTGTTCCATCGCTTCCCATGATGTCACTTCAGGATGGGGTCAAATGACATCACCTCCTGTTATGTCATCAGAGGTCGAGGGTCGTGTGATGTCACTTCCGCTACCCCTGGCCTTTTAGTGAAATGATGTCCCTGGATAAATTACAGTGTGGGAGATCACACAGATGTCACACAGGGAGAAGTTATTAAGTAGAATGTAGGATACATATATAGACGATAGCCAGCTTAAAGCACAATTGGAACACATGTTACCCAGCCACCTGTCCCTTTTGCCCAAGTGAAAGAAAGTACTGTGCACTTTGTCCTGCTTTTCCCGGCATACCGCTATGCCAGGAGGAAATATTTGATTCCACTTTTCAAGCACTTTAAGGTCAAAATGGCACTGTGCATTTGTTTTGCAGGTGGTTGTGATGTGATGATGCACTGTATGGGGAATTTTCTGTTGCAGGCGTGGAGGAAGAGATCTAAGCACGTAACTGCAGTGGCAAAAGATGTATTAGTACTGAGTGTTTAATAGGCTACTTCCTATTTTATTCATTTCATCCATTTTTAATGGTTTGATTTTTAATGCAGTGCTGTATTTTACTAATGATGTTTTTATTGTGAGTTATAATGTTGTATTTTTGTATGTGACTTTTAGGACCTAATTTGGTCGAAATAAAGTGAAAGTATTCACAGAGGCAATAGTCATAACTTGAACTAACACTGTGTTTACGAGTAGGCCTGAATCCTTGCAGACCGTGTTTTCACAGAAACACAGAGCAACAAGACCTTATCCCTCGCCTCACCATTGCATCTCAATACCCAGACACGGAAAAGGAACACGTCTATGCCCCCCACATCAGTTAGGCCTTTGAACTAATTTGGTAGGAATGCGTGCAGCAGAATAAGTGAAGGGCTGTAGCCTAGTATTAAGGTCGTACTCCTAGGATTCCAGAACACAAACCAAGATTTAGGACACTGGCGCCCCCCAGAATGACGGTCATTCTATTTGAACTACCCGATATGCAGGTAAATGGCCTCTAAATCCTTCGTGAACTGGATTGATTAGTGGAACAATAGGCCCAGTTTTAGGGAGGGGGACTGATAAAGAGGAAACAGGGAACAACACAATCTATGTTTTGTGTGAAGGAGAGCTAAGAATGATGCCCATACAATGGAGAGGGCATGATGGGGGAGCCAACGGGTTTGGGATGAGAAAAGGGCTGTTTTGTTTGCAAGGACCAGACTGACCTTGAAGTTGCCCACTGAGTTCACATTGATAACCAGGTGTATGTCACGTGGTTAGGATCGAAGGTAGGGTGGTGCTAGCTGATGTTAACCAATTGCTTTTTAGCATTATTTGATGGACGAGGACATAACCAACGTGTGGTGAAGATGAGCAAGAAGACAGCACAACCAATTGGAGGATAGTTTATATATGCAATCATTAGCCTGTATATAGGCGGCAGCCAATGAGGGTGGGGGATTAAGGCTGTATATTGAGTGTGTCACAAGTGACGAATTGTGTGGTTATAACCTGAATTTTGTACGAAAGATGTCAGAGATCTCTTTGGCCTTGGATTTATGAAACCCTATCACTTTTTCCTTTTGTAAACAAAATAAAAGCTCTTGTCTTTCTCGAAAAAGGGTTCACGTAGCTTTTTTCCCTAGTGGGTTGTATTTTCTCTGTCTGATCATTGGGAGCCCTACAACGTGACGATGAAATACTTGACTCAGGATTGGCAGCCAATAATCAGCATTCTGGCGTTTGCTCTGGGCAAAAAGAGATATAGAGATGCTTGGGCAAACAAGCCATGAAACTTCTAGGATTGCCCAAGTACAGTCTCGAGTCCCTTATGCATCCAATGTTACATTGTACTGAGTCGCAAGTCTCCAAATCGGTCTTGGAAACACAACCTAATTAGCACAACACTTGAGGACATATTCGCCTCCTGCCTTTTTCAGAACTATGGACAAGCAAATAGGACTGCAACAAACCCATGCCATCACAAATCCTTCTTCCCCTGCTGCTTTGTGTCATGAATGTTCCACTTTGCTGTACCCCTATAATTCCCTTCCTCAGTTTCTTGCCTCCAACAGCCAAAGACCTGGATAGTCACGGTGAGGGCAAAGCACCCAATGGACAAGCGTAGGTGCTCTGATACTACTACTGTAGTGATTTGGCGTAGTATAAAAGGCCGTTACCATAACATAACAAAACATGACATGCTCAATGGTCCTCATTTTATGCACTTCAGATAGATGAACAACTGAGCGGGAGGGGCTTCCAACCTGTGACCTGCAGTGACAAAAAAAGCACCTTCTCCGCTCGAAAAAGCTTTACCTGCATAATTTATATTTCATTTTTGGAATGACGCACAACCAGATAAGAACACAAGAGTTTTTAACCAGGTTAATAAAAATGATTACCTGAAAAATGCTAGGAACGCAGCTTTTATCGGAGATTCGATAGAGAAATGGCTTCCTAAACAAACAGCTCTTTGTTGTGATGTAGAACTGTAAGAAAGGTAATAAGGGCACGAGGAAAGTTGCCAGATGGATTCCAAAAAGATAATGCGAAGGAATAGCTTGTTTTTTCGCTTTGTGTTAAATTCCACCTATGTTTCCTCTTCCCCCAGCCAAAAGCACGTCAGCGCGTAGGAGGAGCGTCTCATCAAAAACCAGGTCAAGAAATTAGGTGCAAATCAATACTAAAGCAAGCTGGATGAATTGCCGCCCTCCCACGTGATGCGATTATTTAGTTTAAACACATTAAATGATTGATCATCAATTTCACTTACTGGCTACACTGACATGCACGCGCTTGCTATCACACCTGGAGGGTCTGCACCACGTGGTGCCGCACAAAGGCGAGTATTGTGTTTGGGGGTCCTGTTGAGGCTTCATTGGAGCCCCCAGGATGAGATAAGGAGGGCTTGGGAACCTAAAGAGCATGCTATACAGTTGGATTTGACTTCATATCGCAGATATGTACAATCAGAGGCACTGAACGACACAGGCCCTCACAGTAAGTTTCGCGATGTTGCCATAGGGATTACCGCCAAACTTTTTTACCACTACATGAAAACAAACCATATACAATCCCACCTCAACACCACATGACGGCTGCCAACTGAAAACACACCAATGCACAGTGACCGGTTTCTCCGAACTGAAGCTGCCAACAGCACATAAAAGCTCTCTTGCTCGTCTCCCTCTCAATCCCGCCAACAAACCCTGCAACGCTCCGTCGCAGACCAACCAGAGCGTCAAGAGACCACACAAGTGGCAACAGTGTGCGGTACAAAACCCATTAACATTGACATTCATGTCACCCGGGTTGACAAATTTACCATGGGATAAGAAATGGGGTAAGGGTGGTATTACTCCTCAATTTGGAGTCCATAGGACTTCGGGGGATTGCAGATAATTAACTGTGACAGTAATTTTACCCCAGGTAAATACACCTACTTTTGAGGTAAATCCTCCCCTTCACCACTGAGGCCAAAATTCAGCACTGAAGTGAAACTGTTGGCAAATTGGTGCTATATCCATTACTGCCATTTTTTATCTGCTACCAAACCCGTAATGAGGCTGAAATTGATCTATACACAATCCAACAATTCTTGCTTAATGTTTGAATCAGATGTCACAACCACGTTTCCAGGTTACAAGGTCCGCAACTTAACCACTGGACCACACCAGATGCCACCTTGGGTTTAACGTTTTACGCAGTTACAAAAGAAAGTGTCCTGTGAAATATTCCTATTTAAAGTCCCCTCCATGATAAAAAAATTAGGTAAACTATTGGTCTTCAAGCCTGTACACCAAATTTGTCAAAATCGGTTAGGCATTGCTCTCGGTTTGCCTATCTTTATTATTTTACTGTTTAAAGTGCGGCCCTACCTCGAGAGCAGAGAATGGGCTAGCACTGTGAGTTGCGGTCAGTGTGACGGTCTCTGCACTCATTGGGATTCGTCCTTGTGAACGTGCTTGAAAAAGCCAGATTTTGAAAGATTTGTGAAATTGGAGAATTGTTTGGCCGATGCCGGGATCGAGTTCCAAAGGGTTGGTGTGTGACAAGAGGAGGTTTGTTTGAGGGTCCTCTCTTTGCGGGCTATTGAAAGAAATTGATGTCCTGTTTTGATCACAGTTGTGCACTTTCACACCTGCTTCAGAAGCGAACAAATCAATTTTATAAAAGCTTGATCAGTACCAACTAGCACTTGCACCCTGAATAATCTCTTTAAAATCGAGGATGGACAAGAACCAAAAAAGTGCAGCGAGCCCAGTCAACTTGTAATCACTCTGGACCCCAATTAGCGGGGCAATGGACAACCTACACCAAAAACCTAATCAGAAATCTGGATGCCCAAAAGCTCACCATTTACTGACGGAGGAGCGAACTGATCATAGTCCCCCCAAGCTGTCCCACTAGGGGACGGACGATGTGAGACCTTGCTATGAGTAAAGACCTACCCAGACTCACTGCATCGGAATGAGAACAATATTAACTGTGTTTGACATGGGATGCTTCCTACAGTCCACTCATTGAGAATTCTTACTTCTCTTAACTGCATTGATGCAATGATGTTTGTTGTGTGTTTTATGTTTACAAATTGCTAATAAACAAATTGTAAAAAAAAAGAGAATCATTTGAAAAGCAGTGGTTTGATGGGTGTCCCCTTCAAAGGGCTACTTGGGACATCACCAAGGGGCAAGCAGACTTTCAATATTTGCAAATGTTCACCTAAGCTGATCATGAGAGCAGCTTGGCTGCTTGTGGGTTCCTGAAATCGCTTAAGATTTGGAACTCTTGCTAGATTTCCACAAGATTTTGACCGCTCGTGAGGGATTCACCAGGAGGAAAGACTGCACTAGCAGGAGGAAAAGGGCTGCAAAGAACATCTGGAAGACTGACAAGGGGCCCACCAACAGCTTCCAGGGGAAGGAGGGCAGGAGTAGGGGGGCCATCCTGACCTCTCATTGCCTACAGGTGCGGTAGGACCTCTGCAGGACTTGCAGAAAGTCAAGAGTAAGGAGAGGTTTCTGGGGTATTCTCCAAGGAAGATCTGCGGCTTCATGCTCCAGCTCTGTAACCCTGAGGCCAGGGTCCGGGATCATACAAGTGCCCAGCCGATATCAAAACATCTCCCAGCATAGGTAGTTCTGGGCACATGAGTAAAATCTAGGAATAGGGGTTCTTTGGGCACACCTTATCTTTCCGATCTGTTTGCTCTTATTTCCTGTTCAAGGTAGAAGAACAATTTAGGAAAACAACCAAACTGGGGAATCTTCATCCAGAGTAGGCGCGCTTGGGAAAGGGCAGGTATTGGTTTCCATGAAAGAGCCAGATGCTCTACTTGGCTTCCTTGATGGTTTGACCTCTTGCCTTTGCCATTAAACCAATGTTCATGAGAGCACTGACCACACCACAGGAGCCAGACCACTAACAGCACTCTGATTACTATATGTGGACTGCGACGGCCATTCTATTCCAAGTTCATAATTGGTCGCTAGGTTTTGGTGGAGCAGGAAAGACTACACTACCACTAGAATATCACGCCATGTATTGCACGATGCAGACAATACAGAAAGAAAGAAAATCAACTCCCAAACAGAAATTGAGAAAAAAAAACTTGAAAGTGCTCACATATCAGCACTATTAAATTGCACACATTACCCATAAACTATACAGTCAAAAGGACCCTTATCAAGACTGCTAAATAAACACATTGCAATACAGGATTCGCCATAGTTATCTTGGACCTCAGCAGATACAACTTATAAAATGCAGAATTTTCTTTGCAAAAATGTCATAGCAACTTTTGATCATTATATATGTTAATGCACAAAGGTTCTTGAACCAGTGTATCACACTAACTCTGTACTTTCCATATCCCCCAACCCTCACCCATATTCCCCTCAACGCCCCGGCCCCATCAGAACACTACATTATAAAGTGACAAACTCCGGCACTCGTTAAGGAAGCAATGCATTGCAGTAGAGCAGATCAAGAAAGTTCATCGCACTCAGTCTGATTGGGCATGTTTTTGAAAAAAAGGTATTACAGCACCCGGGGGTATTACGCAAGAAGGTCCACGGGGCATGTTTCAGGAAGGGTCACCATGGGGCAAAGCCCAAGAAGCGACCCTGGAGCGGGGCATAGACCAGGAAGGTTCCAAGTGAGCATAGTCCAGGAAGAGTGCCTGGGGGAATAGTCAGGTAAGGGTCCCCAGGATGGAGGGGCATACACCATGAAGCGTCCTTCGAGCACAGTCCAGAAACGGTGCCCGGGGGGCATAGTCAGGTAAGGGTCCCCAAGATGGAGGGGCATACACCATAAAGCGTCCCTCAAGCACAGTCCAGAAACGGTGCCCGGTGGGCATAGTCCAGGAACAGTGCCCAGGGGCAAAGTACATTAAGGGCTCCTGGGGCAAAGGGTCTGGGGGGGCATAGTTCCGGAAGTGTCCCTGTAACACATTTCAGGAAGGGTAACCAGGAGACAAAGTCCAGGAAGCGCCCCCAGAGGGGAGCATAAACCAGGAAGGGTCACTTGATGGGCATAGACCATGAAGGGTCTCCAGGGTCATAGTCCATGAAGGATGTTCAGGGACATAGTCCATGACGGGTCTCCAGGGACATAGTCCATGAAGGGTGTTCAGGGACATAGTCCATGAAGGGTCTCCAGGGACATAGTCCATGAAGGGTCTCCAGGGACATAGTCCATGAAGGGTGTTCAGCAACATAGTCCATGAAGGGTCTCCAGGGACATAGTCCATGAAGGGTGTTCAGGGATATAGTCCATGAAGGGTCTCCAGGGACATAGTCCTGGACCGGTGCTGAGATCTCTGCAAATGGTTTCCATGGAGCACAGTCCATAAAGGGTCCCTAGAGTCATGGCCTGGAAGGGTCCCCGGGGCACTGAACATGGTTTCCCAGGGTCATAGTTCAGGATGGGTCTCCAGCCTCCTGGTCCTGGAAGGGTGCCAAGACCTTTGCAAATGGTTTCATCTGGTCATTGAAGACATGTATTAACTTCTCCTTTGCCATGACCTTTCTCATCAAGCACTACAAAGAAGAGGTCAACACTAAATCCTGCCACCACAAAACGAGAGCAATAACCAAAATGTATATAACGATACATGTACAATTAACTGAACCCAGGGCCAGTGTAATTCGTCACTTCATCTTCATGTGCTCCCAGCATCAGATTCAGTGGAAACCCTGGGGGTGAGGTGTCCCAAAATGTCCTTTAGGATCATTCAAACCACCAGTCAAAGGTCTCCTCACTAAAGGCACTCCAAGGGATGTGTAGGTAGTTGCAAAAGGATTACTTTACCCCCAACAAGAGCTTGATCTAATTAGGTCAAATCGTTTCAGCTTGACAAGTGTGTATGTAGCACCTGGACACACATTAGTACAGGGAATGTGTTCGTTCAGCACAAACTGATGACCTACCAGGCCTCCTCCAAAGATTCACTCATACCTCATCATCTACCCTCATTACTCCCAAATCAGCACCCCATTATTCTTTGTTTTTTCTCTATAGCCCTTACAGCTATACTTAGGATTTAGTACAGCAGGTGGCTGAAACCAAACCCACACCGGCCCCAGTTCAACCCTCTCAAAATCAGTCATTGTTCTCAACCCGCCACTGCTAACGGTCTGGCTGGAGAGTGCAATGTCTCAGTTTAGAAAAACCTAACTTGGTGGCACGCAACCTTCGATTCTTCAGATGATTAGGACAACCTCTGCCATCCTCCCTAGTGAGCATAGTCATTGGCAAGGGCTCATGGGAGTCTTAGTCTAGACTTTCTGACTCCCCGATCACAATGGCTGCCTAAACTGCAAATGTATTGGATGCAGTTTTAATAACAGTGTCATCGATGGTGGTTGACCGGTTTGTCTATTGATTCACTGATAACAGGAAAGCTGGACAGACGACTGTTATTAGCCAGCTGCTTAGCGCCAGCATCTTAGGTGTTGCGGGTGGGAATGAAAAGTTGACAGGAGGCTACCTTGGTAAGGCCAGGGTGGAGCGTCCCATTCATAATGCCGGTTGGCTAGCAGATGTGGGAATGCATTTATAGCTTCAGTTGCTTAATGATTGCCTTTTCAGCGAGTGCTTTGAGAGTAGAGAAGGCAGAGGATTGAGTTAAGTGTAATGTTGGAGGCAGTAGTGTAACACAAAATGTGGGGCCCCCCTGCGAGCCATGCTGAGGCCCCCCACCCAACTCGGCAACAAATCACGGGTCGCGTCACACTCTGGCCGGCCTAGATTACCATGCTTGCAGAATACGCATGAATGTGCTGCTGCAGAGGTATGCTGCGCACTGCACTAGGAGAAAGATATAAATATTTGTTTTAATGCATTATACAGCACACTTTCGGAGACACAATTGGCTAAAAGGCCAGAGCATTTGCAATTGTTTTGAAGGGTAACACCAATCCAAAAGTCCAATACATGCAAGTCACCAACAGGGCACAGGAATATTAATGCTTTAATTAATATAATGCTTTGCTATTAAAAATGCCATGCCACAATTAAAACATGTCCAACTGGCTGCACAATGCAGCCCAGTCTAGACACGCAATAACATATTATAGTAAAGCATGCCAGGTCACATTTAGACATACCTGGACTGTTTGCACCAAAATGCCAGTCGAAGCAATAACACTTATCATGGTTATTTTATCACAGATGCCCAGTAAAATATACAATGCTGCAGTAAGAAACGGCTAGTCTGGCAGCACCCAAATGCCAGTCTAGCCAGGTAATTACACTTAGCAGGACTGCTTTATCAGAGATGCCAAGTTTGAAAAAGGTCACGCAAAACTAAGAAATGACTAGACTGGCTGCACCAAAATACCTCTCTAGCCACTAATACCACATACCATGCCTCCTTAACCTGGACATGGATGACCATTACAATGTATCACACAATTCCAGTCCCACCCCACCCCTCCCACAGATCCCTTCTCCCTCCCACACCCTGCCCCAACCCCCAAAATCAGCTTCTCTGCCTAGAATTACATCCACGTCCCATTTCCTTATCCCAGTGCTTACGTATAAAGTTCCTTGCCTCATAGGTAAGTACTGGGATGAGGAAGGGTGGGACTAGGAGTAATGAAGATTGAAGGTAACTAAGCTAGGCATTACCTCCATGTCCCTCTACCTCATCCCAGTACTTGTGTATGAAGCAAAGTGTCTCATACACAACTACTGGGACGAGGAAGAATAGGGCTATGTAAGGAAGATTACCAATAAGTAACCAAGGGATTAAACACAAGTAGTAGTGCAACACCATTGAGCTGTCTGGGCTTCAGCCCTCCCCCAGCCCCTCCTGAAATTTTGGGCTATGGTGACTTGACCTGGCTGACCTACATGGACAGAACAGGACACAGATGTTAGGCACCTGGGTTTTGCTATTAACAAAGGACTGGGAATTACTAACGTAAAGCATTTCACTGTTAATACATGCATTCAAATGCTTAATGGGAGGGATCACCGCAATAAGAGACTCATCCAAGGAAGGGCCATTTGGCTGCAGGTTCTGTTTCGAAAAAGACTGTAAAGAAACCCTTAAACACCTTTTTGTTTGTAAAATGTACTTTTTTTACAGAGCAAAGGACTCGCTACTTTGGCCGCTTCTTGGAGAACCTACAAACAATATCTGTAGACACATGGTGGACATCCCTGTTGGCAGGCCATAACATTTCAGTAACTTTGGCAATTGTCGCCTTTTACAGGAATATTCTGGAAAAGGACCTGGAAAACAAAAGGGGTCTAGTGAAGGATCATATGGCGTTTCCCCCAAGCTTCACATCCGGTCAGACGGGCAGTGTAGAATTCCCCACTGACCCGGTCTAAGCTTTGTTTTGAACTTTTCAATGCAATTGGCTGGAGGCCTTAGTGCTACTCGGCACTGGTAAACTCTATAGCTGTAAATAAAAATTTTAAAAAACAAAAATTAAAAAAATGCATACTTTTTCAGGCAATTGAAATCTTGATGTGGGTTTAGTATTTACATGCCAGGGAAGTCATTGGGAGGGTAGAGAGGGGACAGGAGACAGCTAATTCTCACAGCAATCCATAAGTGGGTGCTTTCAGACTTAAAGGAGAGAGTTAACTGCTTGTAACATCGAAGCTGCACTAGAACAGTCTCATTAGAATGCATAAAGAAGTTAGATGCCCTCACACAAATAAGTTTGCCCCTCCCCCACTGCCCGTGAAGTTCCCTTTCACCATACAGGCACACCGAGGTAGCCACCTATACATTTAAGTGTGCACCCTTTCACATACACTCACACGGGCAGCCACCTATACCTTTAAGTGTGCACCATTTCATCATTCAGGCACACCCAGGCAGCCACCCATACATTTAAGTGAGTACCCTTTCACCATACACTCAAAAAGCACACCCAGTCACCCATGCATTTAATTGTGCACCCTTTCACCATACACTCACACAGGCAGCCACCTATAAATTTAAGTGTGCAACCTTTCACCATACACTCACGCAGCCAGCAACCCATACATTTCATTGTGCACCCTTTCACCATACACTCACACAGGCAGCCACCTATACATTTAAGTGTGCAACCTTTCACCATGCACTCACACAGCCAGCAACCCATACATTTCATTGTGCACCCTTTCACCATACACTCACACAGGCAGCCACCTATACATTTAAGTGTGCAACCTTTCACCATACACTCACACAGCCAGCAACCCATACATTTCATTGTGCACCCTTTCACCATACACTCACACAGGCAGCAACCCATACATTTCAGTGTGCAACCTTTCACCATACACTCACACAGGCAGCCACCCATACATTTCATTGTGCACCCTTTCACCATACACTCACACAGGCAGCCACCTATACATTTAAGTGTGCAACCTTTCACCATACACTCACAAAGGCAGCAACACATACATTTTAGTGTGAACCCTTTCACTAAACCTTCGACACGCACACCCAGCCACCCATACATTTAATTGTGTACCTATTCACCATACACTCACACAGGCAGCCACCTATACATTAATAGTGTGCACCCTTTCACCATACACTCAAACACACGTCATGGGGTTGTCGTCAAATAAATGGTTTCTTTTTGAAGTCACTCCGGCAACATAAAGAAATGATTTCCACTAAGGACCGAACCATAAAGGAAATAATTTCTTTATGAAGGGAGAGTGACTTGATAAAGATACAATTTCATTTTGAAGTCATAGAGCTACCCCGACCCCATGACATTGGGAATGGAGGATATCTCAGTGGCAGCATGCAGTCTTGGAAACAAGACCACACTGAGCAACACTGGTTCCAATCCTGGATCCGCCCTTAAAAATCAACCTCCTACCGAGTTATAAATATCTGCACTTGCACAATCCGTATGCACAAGGCCAAGTAGGATTGTTCCCTTGTTGCATTAGAAATGAACAATAGAATAAATAAATATAAATAAATAAAATGACATGGAGGCCTCCAGTCTACAGCCTTCCGTGTGCATGGGGTGGGTGGAGCCCTCGTACTTGAAAAAAAAATAGTTTGTTTTTGTAGCCACTGTGCCTTCATTAAGAAATTATTTCGATTATGCTGTAACAGAAATAATTTCTTTATGAAGGCAGAGTGACTACAAAAAGAAAAGTCCCAGTAAGTCCCAGTACATGTGGTGGGCCCCTCCTCCCCCGCACTGGGTGGCCTGCGGGAGCCCCCGTTATGCCAGTTGTTGGAGGTGCGAACATAAGTTCATCATTTGCAATGCTGTTTGTCAAGATCTATGTGGAAAAAAAATAACGAGGCAGAAAAGTTGAATTGATTGAATTACAAAAATGTTTGGTTTTTTTGCACTTTTTCTTATAATGCAAAGGGAGACCCCCGCATCCCCACCACTTCCCACATCTTTAGTTATACCCTTACCCCACCCCCATTTATTTTCGAATAAAAATATGCAAAAATCCAGCAAAAAATTTGACTAAAAATACTCGATCTTTTCAGTCTCAGCTGGGGCATTAGCGTTTGTCTACCTTGTTAACTTCTGATTGGATGAAATTACCTACCTCTGTCGTTGGCTTTGAAATGAAGGTTCATGCTCTTTGTAGTTCATTATCTGGTGCCCATTTCAACATGATGATTGGGGGCCCACCTTGCATAGAGTGGAAAACAATCTGAGGCACCCACTGGGTGCAAACATTGTAATGGAGACAAAAAAATACAGTCAGGGGTTAATATTTGCCAACTATCACGAGACAGCCAGCCAGGAGAAGAAACACTAAATGCCCACTGAAAAGCTATACATTGTTCTTTGTCAGCAAATGGCTTGTGTGGCGGAACCAGTGTTAAAAAGCAACAAGGTGATAACACTTCTGTATACAACTGCTGTCTGGAACATGGGGGCAGTTGCTGGGTGCCCCCCAAACGCCCCTTTCAACAAATAAAGTTTGAAAGGCACTGACGCCATCCCCGTTATACTATTTGCTGTGCATTTGCATGCAAGAGGCTCATGTTCACAGGAAGAGAGGCAGAAAAAACAAATGCCCACTTTCATCTAATTTATTTTCTCGACACTCTGCCTTTGCCGAAGGGTGGCCTGATCCAAATTAGCGCATGAACTTACAGCGCATGTATGCAAGGCCCAGGGAGTAGCAGGGCACCCCATTAAGGCACGGAATGGACCGAAGAAGGGGGATTGAGGGTTGGGTGGGTGAAGTGGATGCAGGAATGCCAGGGCAGGTGGGAAGAGGACATGGTTGAGGTGGCATACTAGCAGGAAGGTTAGGCCCCGTGGGTTGTGGGGGTGTCCCCAAAGGAGATGGAGGATTTGGGGGGCAGGGAGCGACCATGATAGATGGTGCCAGTTGACAGAACAATGGAAATGTGGATTTGATGAATCCAGCCTGAGACCATCTATTAGGATCCAGATCCAGAAAAAGGAGCTAGAAAAAGGCATTCTGTCTGCCTTATTACGAGTTGGCCGGTCCGGAAATAAGGTGCCAGTAACAACATATACCGGCACTTTCCTGGACCGGCCAACTCCAAGTCTGCCGGTAGATTAGGCCCCTAACTGCAGATAAATGCCTGAATCACTGTCACTAAGGGCGCAGTGATTTGGACATCCCCATCCCTAGGGGGATCCATGGAATGGGGAGTGACCAACATCTCTGTCGCCTGTAATATCCTGGTAATACCGGGATGTCAGGTGGCGGAGACGGTACTTTAGTTCCCCGGTATCCCGCCAGAATTACCAGCGGGATACCAGGAGTTCCTAATGAGCCCCGGTTACTTTTTCCCTACAGACTGCGCTAGCATTTTATCGTCTCGGGAGGATAGGTCAGGTGCAACGCACTCGCCTTGGAAGCAAGACGATGCTGAGCAACACAGGTTCGATATCCGGGTCCGTGTTTATAAGCCTCTGGCTATTACATGGGTTATAAATAACCTAAAAAGTAGGCACAATCTGAAAAGATCCATTGTAAAGATGCCTGTCATGCCATTACTGATCTCTGTCGCGGGCACTGCCTGGGTTCCCTTGCCCGACACCCCTTTATGCAGTGAATGACGCGGAGGGTATGGAAACTGCGGCTGTGGTTATGCAGGTAAAGCAGGATTCACCACAGGTAAAGCTGTTGGATTTCTTTCTGACGTTCCTTTACACTTTATCCAGGGGGCTGTCTCAGTGTTGTATTAAAAGGTTTGCAAAAAAACCTCAGCCAAGTCCACATGGGGCCACGCACCATGTACATCACTCCAGGTAGCTGAGAATACATTCTTGAAGCGTCTCTTAGGATTACCCTGCAGGGCCCCTTCAGCCCCAGTAGCATCTGAACTGGGACAAATGCTGAACCTTTACTATAGTGGCTGAAGACCTGGGATTCTGATTTGCTTATGCTTTATAAAGAGGGCCTCATCGATGTTAAATCTATGTTTTTGAACGTTGGATTGAAGCCCTATGGCTTGATCCATCTAGATGTGGTTCTCAGTCCAAGGCTGTTCTCAAGAGCCATTTTTATGACTGGTCCTTGAGAACAAGGTTGGACATTTGCTATGCAGGCCACCCGTCAGCTAGATTTATGTCAGTTAGCTCTAGTTTGCCAATGGAACCTTATCTTGATTATGAAGTAGGAAGCAAGATGAATTGTATCTACACAAAATGTCGCCTTGGTATCCTCCCGCTTGCAAAGTTCACTGCTCATTGGGGAAAGCACATGTCGAAATTATGCCCAGTCTGTGCCACCCTTGATGAAGATGCAATGCGCTTGATAGCCGGTCCAATAGCACAGAGAGTAGAGCACTGCTTTCGAATCCTGGCAGGGCCAAACGCAATTTTTTGTCCTTCCGAGGATGATAAATGAGCACCACACACTGTGGGTAATAATAAGCAGCGCTCAGATGCTTGAGTGTTCGTAGCGCTATATAAATGCTAAATTATTATATTTATATGTCTTTTGTAGGATGCTGCTAGGCGTAAGTGGCTTAAACCAATGGTGAATCGGTTTGGTTTTGGATCTACGAATGAGGCCCTACCAGTAATTACATTCTGCTTCTCTTTTACAGTCTTCAATGTGGTCTCTTCATTTTTACTTGTGGCTTTGAAATGGTGGAAGATATATCCAAGTAGCTAGCATAGCCTAGATTTTATGTAGTATGTGGAAATATCGATCGCTGAGAGGGCCAATCAAAATGGATATTGTGTTGTTTTTAGGCATACAGAGTTGTATCCATTTGCACTTTTATGCATTTGCAATTTACTGATCATGGCTCAAGGCGAATAATCTGAATACCTGCAAACTCTGCACGATATATCACTTAAGTCTATATTACATGTTTGCTATTTCTCTTGTATCAATCATGTGATGTTGCTGTTAACTGTGATTATGAAAGTTTTTATGAACTTTTTTTTTGTCATGTATGAATTATTTTGCTTTCAGTGCACATGGCCGAAATAAAGCTAAATTGAATTGGATCTGTTTGAAGGGGCATGTGAAGATTCTAGAGGAAGTGCACCAGAGAGGTGTGGATGGAGAAACTCTGCCATCTCTCCAAGCAAAGTGCCCAGCATGCCCGTTCCTCATCCTGCATATCCACCGCACAGGAGTCCCTTCCAGGGGTTCCAGTGTACAAGCTAGAGGCATCCAGAGGATGGGGGAGATCTATTGGGGCCATCCTCCCCCCTTTGAACTTGACCACCTTTATAGGTACCAGGCGGTATGTACGTTGTGAGGGAACATGCCGCAACCACCCATTCTCATTGGCTACCCCGCATGAAATGAACAGCCTGTGCCATAGCCTTTGTTGCCTCCTCAGCAGCTATTGGTCAAAATCCATGCCTCATCATTCCAGCTGTTGTATGTTTGCCCATAATGTGTCTACTCAGCCCAGGGATTGAGTGTGGGTGTTTCAAACAGGAGTTCAACGTTATGTTATGCTGTGTTGATTTATACCGCGGAGCGCTACCATTTTCCTGGTCTGAACGCGCCCAATATCTGAAAATATGAAGTCCACCATTCATCACAAGCAATGCCAAGCAGAAGGAAATTACATGGATGTAATCAAATGAGTGTGCCCACACAGTTCTTCTGAACTTGAATAAATTAGCACAACTGTTGCCTAACTCTGTGGTGCACATTATACGAAAAACTGCTGACCTTTATAGGAAATAGCACAGCCATTTATTTACTCAAAAATGTACAATACTGCAGGTTTTTGGTCGCATTTGTTCAGTCAAGAAAGTTATGTGATAAGAAAAAGCAAACAACGGTGTGGCTTGGTTTGCAAACTTGCGTACATGTTTGTTTTCTCTAGGGTTTGAAAAATTATTTCAAAGTAATGAATATCAGTATACCATTGACAGCCCATAGAGCAACTAGCATGTTGATGGAAATGTATAAGTGATCGAACACATGGATTAAATGATTTATGTCACTACTACGAGAGTACATGGAAGTACACTCAAAGGTTTGCCTTTCTCTTCCTATGTTCACAGCATTACCCCGTGTTATGCAGTTAACTCAAAACTAACTCTTTCACAAAGGAGACACACCGCATTGAACTCCAAAGTGTGCGGTAAATACAATTAAAAAACAGAAATATCATCCTGAAGAATTTCTTCAACAACATTTGGACAGAAACATGTTGATGTGGTAGTGACTAGGCAATGTATATCAAAGTCATGTGATGGAAAAAAAGAAAATATCCCTTTTAAAACAGTGGGATTGGAGAGAATGTTAGAAATGTTAAAAGGAAATGCAACACAGATCCAGTTTGGGGGCATTTTTTCTCAATGTATTTTCTTTGCAAAATGAACATATCCAGAAACAGTGTAGGGACTGTGTCAGGGGCAGTGACAAAGTAAAAGTAAATAACAGCAAAACTTAACAGATACAATTGAATGCTGTTTTTTTGCAGATAATGTGTGCAGTGTGTTGTTTTGGGCCTTTGACTTTTTCTAGCAGATCATATGTTGGTTGCTTTGTTATAGAAATTCCTCCGTTGGTACATGTGAATATATTTTTCTAACCTAAAAAAAGGTCTACCATTTAGAAAATGGCGGGGGTGTGAACATGAGGGTCAGGATGGTATGGTAAACTTCCGGAAAACTTATTATATGTTGCGGGTATTACAGTATGCCAAAGTATTTCACCTTCCTCTCAAAAGAGCAACAATAACAGTTGGATCCCGTAACAAACCCAGACGGCCAAGTTGCAGTTTAGTCTCAATGATTCTACCGTAATGACATTTATTTATTTATTTCATTATATTGGGCAAGGCACGATTTGCCAGTGTACACATTTTGTAACATTGGTGTGCTAATTCTACTCACACACTGCCACCGAGTCTCACTTCAGGGTCTGTTCTTTCCAAAGTACCAGCCCGGAAAAATAATCAGTATTATCCACCGGAAATGCAAACCCTTTCGAAAGGAAGCAGGAGTTCCCAGGTATTACATCATTATGAGTCATTTCTGATTGAAATTGACATCCCTGTTCTTCAAATAAATTAAAACGTAGTTAAAAATAAACAACGAACACTTGGAGCCGCATTTACAATTGCTTGTATGCCTTTAAAAGCAGAGTCTAAATGAAAGTCGAGCGCTGCCCGGCCTCTCACCTGGCCGTCACATGTAGTCACTGATTGATGCTGGGGATCGGGTGCTGCAGATCAGTGTTCACACACACACGGCGTGTCATGACTGCAGTCATTACCCACTGGCCTGACACCAATGGCACTATAGAAAAATATTCCTTATTTGTAACCTGGGGTCAAGTCCTAAAAATTAAAGTGGGGGACTCATCAACAAACGCAATGGGATGTGACGTCGCCAGAAATTAGCAGATCAAGGTGAAATATGCACATTTCGTTAAATTGGCTTTGCATAACCACCCAAATTGAACAGGAAGGATGGCAATTGCCCTTCATAAAATAAACACGCACACAAAACCAAGAGAGGATATTTTCTTCAGATAGTGTTTTTGAAAACGTTAAAAGGTGTGCATGTTTTAAACTCCAAGAACCGATACAAAGGTTTTCCCCTGGAACTTGCAGAATCAAAATTAGATATTTCACCTTTAGTTGTTTGTCATTTTTCATCAGGTTATATAGTGCAGTGGTGAAGTGTCCGGCCTACAAACCTGACGGCTGCGGTTTGATCACCGAGGTCGGTCTTAATTCATAAATTCCCAGCGGGCATCCAATGTTCCTCTTTTAGGGGGGGGGGGGACTGAGTTCACCCCCTGAATAAAGAGGACTGAGTTCACCCTCTGAATAAAGTGGGGGGACTCTGTCCCCGCGTGCACCCTCGACTTGAACCCTGTCTGTAGCACTGACAACATATGCTAGAGTATAATGACACTCTTCAGATCCTGACGCATGCCCCGCCCTATTATTTAAAGTGGTTGCATATACCCTCTGAATAAAGTGGGGGACTCTGTCCCCCCCCCCCCCGCGTGCACCCTCGACTTGAACCCTGTTTGTAGCACTGACAACATATGCTAGAGTATAATGACACTCTTCAGATCCTGACGCATGCCCCGCCCTATTATTTCAAGTGGTTGCATATACCCTCTGAATAAAGTGGGGGACTCTGTCCCCCCCGCGTGCACCCTCGACTTGAACCCTGTTTGTAGCACTGACAACATATGCTAGAGTATAATGACACTCTTCAGATCCTGACGCGTGCCCCGCCCTATTATTTAAAGTGGTTGCATATGTATGCGGCCAATCTCGAGGAAGCAGGCTACCAAGCCCGAGGCAGCATCATGCGGACACTCAGAACTGCAGATGGGCTTCTCTGCCATTGTAGAATCGGCCTTGGGGAAACTTGCAAAACGTTTTGCAGCTTTGCACTCTGCCCATTAAGAACTGAAAACATGATTGCGTTTGGAGGAGCCGCCATGGCCCTACAAGAGTGGAGCCATTAGGGGTTGCCACGTGGGCCATGGTAGGGGCATTAGTTTCACTGGGGGCTTTCGGAAGAGCAAAGGGGGTGAGGGTTTGGCAGCGGGAGTACAGGTGAGGGGCTGACTTTACCTGCATTCGGTGGGGTCAGGTTACTTAAGGCAGACGAGCCCAGGCATCGTCCTCTATCCCACCACCGTCCCGCACCTTCTGGACAAAGTTAGGCCACCCACCCAACCCTCTTGATGATCGCAGTTGCTGTTCGCTGCAAACTGGTTTATGGATCATTTCCAATTGATTGGGACGATCGGAGTGCGTAATTTATACTGTGTGTTTATTTGAAAGTTGCTTTTCATTGGCACTGTTGACGGGGACCTACACAATGGATTATATGAAAAATGTTCGGACAGTGACCAAAATGTTGAACTAATATGGACTATGAATTTGCTACCCGGATTGTGGGTTGAGGAATCTACTTGTGTCCCAGGCCAAGCAGGCATGCACAGCAGGGGTGGACCCGCGGTTTGCCCATTGGGTGGATATTTAGCCCATGCTTGGGCGTTGGACTGTCCGGCTGGACATTGGATTATGCAGTTAAACCTGAGACAGCTCAGACAGCCAGTAGGCCAATCAGGCAGGTGGCCGGTTAGCAGGGCTGCTAGGGTCAAGTTCGTGGTAACTGATGATGGATGATGTAAAAGAACTATGGGACCCCGTCAGAATCTTTGTGGATTTTTCTGTAATAAAATGCAGCCTGTTTACCTACGAAATCCATCTAATATCATTTTGTATAATACAATGTGTGTTTAATGAAGACCTGGGCATACACAAGTGCACCCCTATATTCGAGGAATAATTATTTCCTTACATGGACCCACCCTGCTTTTCTTGATCCTTCGTGTATATGTCTGCAAAAGAGAAAGGAAACGCAGGAACTAGCAACTTTACATTGTTTAGGGTAGCTAAAAGACTTTTTGAAAATATGCACCAGGCTTTGGTGTCTCAGCACCACAGTGGTGCTTTGCATGCTCGCGCAATGCGCAAACGCGCTGTGGACAGTGAGACAGTCGACACAAAGTGCTGGATTTACAGACATATTTTAATATGGGAAAGTCCCATTGAAAACATTTTTGTAAATCAAGTCCAAAGTCTCAGTCTACTGGGACGAGTTGCTTTCTACTTCCTATACTTTTATTTTAAAAATAACCGAATCTGGAATTGTTTCTTCTTAAAATGAAAGAATAGGAACTGGGGAACCTAAAAAAGTACAGAATCGCCGCTCCCAACCACTGCCACACACTTCGACCACTACCTGTGTATAGCGGCAGATGGTCAAGCTGCACTTTTTGGGCGATGGCGTCAAACGCTACTGAGAGGTACAGTGGTGTTAGCGCGTAGGCCATGCATTGATCAGTTCGGTGGCCTCCACCTAAAGTGCTAGCACTCAGCAGAGTGCTAGAATCCAGATGGGAAGGGACCTTCATGGTGGCCACCATGTCCAACATGATGCACGCTAGTCAGGGAGATAGGCCACGTGTTGCCATTCACAATGGTTTCTAAGGGTCTGGTGTTACTAAGGTCTATTGCAAGGTCTCGGGGGCATCTTCATAAGAGTGGAGCCCATGTGATGATGGGGCGCGGTGGGGACACCAAGGAGTTGATGATACTCCCGATGCAATGCTAGCTGGATGCAGTCCTTTTTTGAAGGAAACCCGGATCTTCCAGATAGGCAGGGGAAATCCCGTAGAGGGGTGTTTGGGAGAGTGCCTTCTATGGGGCTCTCTATGCCTCTCGGCATTGTGTACTATTGCAGCAAAGGAAGCATCCATAATATGACCATTTTATGAGACACTAAGAATCAATCTATTTTACTTTCTTTTAGTGCTTTATCGGTGAACAAGGCCAAAAAAGATTTTAAACCTTCCCCCCATGCAAACATCTGTCCCAAACACATTTCTAGGGCAAATAAAGATAAAAGGAAGAGACCAACCCTTACACCAATCGTGTATAATTGTTTTGTAGCCAAAGCCGAGTACTATTAGTTACTTTTTACATTTCTACCACTGATGCTATGGGACAATGTTTAGTTGGAAAATCCAGTGTGTCGTGTCAGGTTACTCCGAGACCAAGTACCTTCATGGCTTCCATTCACCTGACCCCATCCTTTTGCAGCCATTCTGTTTTATCAAGATGGGTCTCATTGTTCAATCTGGGGGCTCATTTAACACTCAAAAAGGCTGTAAGCCATTGTTTTTCCAACTTCCCCACCTAACCCGAACCCTTCCATTGGTAGTGCTGCCTCACAGGATCGTCCATACAGAGAGACTCACTTGCAGAGACTCCGGCAGCCAGGGGTGGACTGGGAACAAAAAGAGGCCATGGAAATAATTTTCAACGGGGCCCTATATTACACATTTTCAGCAACCTGAAAATGTGTATTATTTGTTTTGGGATGATAGCTCAGGGGCACCGTGCTCGTCTTGGAAGCAAGATGAAGCAGAACAGCGCTTAGAAACCTCCGGGTATTAAGCGCATTATAAATAACCAATTACAAATACAACCCCCAAGCCTTTTCCTATGAGAACATTTTGAAATAAAATAGGTTACCGCACAAAAGAGGCCCAGGGTGCAGAGGCCTACTGGGAAATCTCCAGAGTTCCCTATAGTCCAGTCCACCCCTGCCATGGTGGTCTCCGTGTCAAAATCCTGGCAAACACCAAAAAGCTAATTAATGTTGCCAGGCGTGTTCTTGTCCTTATAAGGAGTCCTTACTTTAGCCCCTCCTGGTGCTTACTCAACTGCCTGCCTGTCAGAGAGTTGAGTCTAAATCCCTTTGTGTGGTGCATGAAGAAAAATGCCACCATGCCCTTGCCAACCTCACAACCTCACCCCACCAGAAGCCTATGGCCAACCTCCCAAAAGAAACGTATGTCCTTTTGCCATAACCAAATGTTTTTTGTGGAAGAACTTTTCAATCACAACACTCAATTCCGTGGAACACCTTTTCTCTGCCCTTAATCTTAAGAAGGACTCACCTCTCTCACAGTGTGTGGACCGAGGCACATTTAACTCCTCTCATCAGACTCTTCCCTCACCATTGTACCCACTTTTTGTTTTTTGTGCATTTTGGTGGCAGAAAGCACCACCATATATATCAAAACCTTCACTACACAGGAGCGAGCGATAGGGAGAAGGGGTGCTGGAAATCAGAATATCGGGTTGAAACAGCAACCGGAAACACTGGTGGCATGAAAGAGAAAATAGCACAATCTGTTAATGTATGTGACCATCCACCGTTTAAACCAATGTGCAGGGGTTTTAGATCAAAAGTTGCATTTGAAATCACATTCTTTCATTCTGTTTTGGTGTACATTGATCTTTTTTTAGTTCCTGCTAAGCCATGTGTGTGACTCCATCTGCTCTATTCCCATCACAGTCCAGTAAGGGAGGGTAGCCCCACTCCCTGTGGCATAGCCTCCTCAACCCCGCCTCCCACCATTCTCTGCCCATGACCGAACCACCCACCATCCCGAGAGTGCTCTTGGGATGAGCCCTGCCCAACCTCTCTGCTGTCCGTAGACATTTAAAACATATATATACATTCCCTGATTGCAATCGGAACTCTCACATCGCTGTCATGTTATTTGAGATTATTCTGAGCAAGCAAGCCCTAATTACCATAGAAAGAGAAGCAAAACACATGTAAAATACAAACAATCGAGAGGGTCTTCATGCAGACACACACAGCCAGGCAAGTTTTAAATGTTGTTTCTTTAGTCTTTGGACAGCAAGCAGGAAAATTCTTCTGTGGGAGCAGTGGAGTAGGGAGGCAGGGTGCCAGGTAAGGATATTTTGCTGTGGGAAGTCCAACACCACCCCACTCTACAACTCCACTCCGCATTGCCTCCACACCATTCCACACTTCCACACCACTATTCTACTGCACCACTTTACACCATCACTCTACACTTCAACGGCCCTAACCACCACACCCCACTCTGCATCACATCAACACATACACCCACCCCACACCTCCCTATAACCATACTGCTCCACACCACCACCTTTCAACACCACCACGCCATCCCCCCACACTAGCAAGAAACCACACCAGTGTCACACCTCATACATCCCTCTACTGATGCACCTCCACCCCTACAACTCCATACCGCCAACCACCACACCCCCAACCACCACATTCCCAATTGCCACAGCATCAGTTAACAATAGCACTCCTCAACACACTACCACACCTCTCTGCACCACCATTCTAAACCACCACATGACACCACCACTCCACACTACTACTCTATGCCACCACTCCATACCACCACTTTACACCACCACTCTACCATCACACCTCCATGTCCTTACAACCCCACTATGCACCATTCCATGCCACCACAACTCGCCAACACTCACTGCCACCACACCACCACTAAACCAGAATTCCACCCCTCCTCCACTTCCCCAAAATCTCACCTCCACACCACCACTCTTAAATATAATGACATAAACAGCTGTAAACACAAAACTATTGGCTTTGCCAATGGTTGTTTTTTTCTTTTACCACAAACGGCTCTGAATAAGCCCACAAGCTGTTGAGTGCTTTACATACAAACACATTAAATACACTTCTATGAATGCACAAAGGAGGCTTGTATGTGCGCACTGGCATTTGTGATTGCCTGTGTGCTCGTGGGTGTACATGATTTGCGTATACGATAGTGTTCTTTTTCCTGCACTCCTTGGTGGACATGAGATATAAGAACATATGAGAACATGAAGGCAGCAGTTCTTTTTCTATTGCAGTACCACCGTCCCTATGCAGTAACCCAAAGTGCACAACTGCACCATTATGCCTGTGCGCTAACCCACATTACCTCTGCATAGCCTTTCATGTCCTGCGCACAATACACATGCGCATAACGTCACCATGGACCGCAGTTGCCCACAGTGGCGCTGCATGCCCGTGTATTCCCCGCATGGGATGCTTGCATTTCACCCTCCACATGCAGAGCAGCCACAATCCCCTCCTTCCGTTTCCCCAGGGTAATCACATTACGAGAGCCAGCTAGAGTTTAACTGAACGGGTGTGTGCACTGTGTGTTTATCTATAATTGGCTAATCTCCACTGCCTATACCTGCTCAAATCAGAACCTGGCATGGCGTGGCTACTTCACCGGGGTACAGGAGGAGTGCACAAGAAATGAGTCAGCCACCTGGCACTTCTTTTATCACGCCACCAGATGTGGCCAAGGTCACGTAAACAATACGCTGCCCCCATTTCACTCTACAAGGCCCAAATCAAAGACAAGCAACACTGCGCCCAGATGCCTCAGAGTTAGGTGCACTCTATAAATAAATAAATAAATAAACATTTGATTAAACATAAGCACCTAGAGCACACATTTTGGGGTGTGTTCAATGTACCTTATTTTAACTTAATATTTTAACCAGCTGTGGCAACTCCCTTCATACCATGGCCATAAGCAGTGGTTCTGGAATACCACCGTATCAATGTGTGAAATTAAAGGAATAAAGTGCATAAGGTACAGCGGTATGAACACTGTCGCTGTCTTTGAGTGGGAATAATTAACAAGGTGTGCGTGTAGGGGCAGAGGTGGTTGCTGCTGTGTTTGGGCATGGGATAAAGGTGTGTCACAAAATATCTCCTGTTCTCGGGAGCATAGCGCCCTATTCTAGATCCTATTCTGGAGCCGATTCTAGTTCCTATTCTAGTTCCTATTCTAGATCCGATTCTAGATCCTATTCTAGATCCTATTGTGATGCTGAGCTTATGCTTGATCTCCATATTCCCACTCCTCCCAGCATCCACTCTAATATCTTATTTGGGACATGTTACCTTTGCAATGTAGTCATGTTTTCTTACATTATTATTTGTCTGCTATGCTAGGGTACGCCATTTATTTGATATGTGGTTGTCTTATGTTCCCCAATGCTATCTTTCAGCCAGCCCACTATCCACGTCAACTCTGAGGAACCTTGGAATGGCAATAGCCGGGGATTGTACTTTGGTACTAAAGGACAAAGCCATCGTGAGGAGCTCCCTCTTACAACTTTACCCTATCCAGCAAATCACGTCCGACCAGAGCCTTACACACAGGACCATGGCAGTTATCTGATTGGTACTGTCAAGGCTAGATTTGCCAGCAGCCTTTACCTTGAATATCTCCTCAATAGACTACAAAGAGGCCAATACGGAGCGGCTATATCGCTCCTAAGGATGGCAATATATGAATACATCTCTGCACTCTGCTGGCTTACGATCAAAATGAGGATTCACCTCAATACCCTATGCAGCACCTGCCGCATCTTCCACGGCAGAGGCCTAGCATCCATCATAAAGAACACGACACACTACCTGCCATCTACAACACTTTGATCAGCACCGATACACTATCAATGACAACCCGGAATGACCTTCCTTTTCACCTCTGCCTTCTCTATCTCGCTTCCCGGTTAACTTACCTTTCTGATGCGCCAACTGGTTGCCTGGTACCCTCAGAGTATCACTGGGTACCAGGCTCCTCCCAATCAGTCTCTGCGGCACTGCCTCCGGGCCTACTGCGCAATTAGGGGATGTAACTATAACCCCTACAGACCCCTGCCGCCTAGCACTTACCCAGAGCTTCCTTGCCTTGGCTGCACTTACTCAGAGCCAGCTGCCCTGTTTGCACTTCCCCTTACTCCTCTCCCTTGCACTTCCCCCGCTCCCTTCACCTTGCTCTTCTCGTTGTCGCACTTGCAAGCGTTGAATGACACAAGGCCTAGTAGGATCGTTTGTCTTGCCCCCCCCTGTCTCCACTCCCTTGTCTTGTGGTACCTAAAAACACTTGTGCACAGGCGCGATATAAATGCCATATCATATCATGTCATATCATATCATGGAGAATCCTCTTTCTCCCTTGTAGCAATGAAACTCTCAAACTATATTCCTAAGCACATGCACACAGAAAAATATCACCTGGCCTTCAGGAAGCAACTAAAAACCCGGCTAGTCAAGTAACACCAGCATAAGACGAACATCGAAAGCTCATCTAACCACAGCCCTCTCCATGGACATTTATCCCATTGGAGAACACACTGAAACATTCTATGAACATATTATTAACATACCAGGAACTCACGCACACCATGCCAACTAAGACTACTGGCTTAACAAACACATCCAGGTTGGACACCACAAAACAGAAAGAGACTCTAAGGGGTATTCCCCATTCCCCATTGAGTCCATCGGACCCAAATGGGCATTTTTGCTGCTATTATCACACCCTAATAGCGCCTAGGGGTGTAACGGTATAATGGTATGCCGTTATAGATACTGCAAACAGCTTAATTGAACTATAATAACCGTCATGTTGTTTATACCGGTATACCGTTTTAGGGCCTGCAGCTATTAAGTGAGCTTTTCAATCTGATTTGGAAAGGCTGCAGTAAGCAAGTGCTGTACATTCTGGATCTTGCACTGTGGGATGTGGCGTTTGGCAGACAAGAGCATAGGGAAAGTGAGGCCACATTAGTAAATGCAGCTTTGATGCTGTGTCCGCTCTTTCTCTGTGTTCAGCAGAGTCGGGTTAAAGATAAGCCAATTTGTAGTTTTCCCACCAATTTGAAGGATGGGGAACTACACATAACAGAATTCAAAGAGCGGTGAACTGGATGCCCTTCTGATGCATGTCCACAAAAGACGTTAGCTCTATAGACTGTATGAACACTCGGCCCATCAGTGCTTTGTGCTAGTATATAAACTGCCCCCCCGCCCCCACTGTCCTCCGTGTAGATTTACACATTGGCACTAGAGTTGTTGCTTCACGATCCTTCACCTGCCTTCTGCATATGGCACTGGACTCAAGCAGGCAGGACAGATTCTACATTCAATTTGAAGTATCCAGCGCAATGGGGGGTGAGATATTTCTCAGGTCTATCCTCGATTTGTGACACCTCGCATGAAAGCATTCCTCCATCTCATCTCACATGACAAGGGTCCTAATGCGCTCAGACCTAGGGAAAATGGGAATGATGGGGCTGTGGTGATCTGGTGGTCTAGGCCATATTTGTGCAGTTATGTATTTTAACTTTGTCATTTTGTGCCAATCTCTTTAAGAAGGTAAATGAACATGTATTGTAAGAAACAAGAAAGAAATCAACATCGCCCACTGAACGCTCTCCTGTTCGGATTACATGGTCAGTGGTGCCTCCAACATCAGACCTTTATAATACACCAGGCAGATGGTAAACAAGCTATAGTGATTTGATCAATATGCAACCTTTCAGTGAGTGTGTGTTGGCTATGACATTTTGACAAAAGAAACACAATGGCATGGGCTTCCAGACCTCACATGAGTGACTTTTCTCCCTTTAATGGGATAAAGCGTTATCAAAACAAACTTTTATGACTGATCGCAGCGAGGGGTCATGATGCACATGCCATGTGGTTCCAAAATAATGCAGGTCAAGGCCGATTTTCAAAGCGATGACCTGTGACGGAGCAGAAAGCTCATTGGTCAAAATGTGAATTTTAACAATTCCACTAGTCACTCTTTCATTCAAGGCGATCAACAAATGAGTACCATGAGTACCATGAAAGGCCAAATCTGCAGCCGCCTTAGATTCCGGGAGGATCAGCTAAAAATGTGCAGAGACAAGTTTCAAAATGCTGACAATTTATGGCCTTTAAGAAAATATTTGTTAAGATTAGTTAACTCCACCTGCTATACCGCGATAACCGCGATAACCATGATATACCGTAATTTGGCAAGAAGGTTATCATACCGCCATAAAACCAATACCAATACCATGACAACCCTAATAGCGCTGCGATAATTGCGCCCGAAAATGGGCGTTAAATTGGCGCATTTACCCCCAGCCTAGTGTTGGGGGTAAATGCTGCCAGATTCGTTATTGGGCGGACCCTTAAATGCAGCGGCCATAGCTTTACTGACGCATTTAAGGGCTACCAAGCAACCCTTGATGAGGCCCTAAGAATATAACCTCAAACTGTCCTACTCATCTTCCCAGGAATTCGCCAATCACCTCGGTCCCAAATGACACTGAACACCTCACCCTTTCTTGGCGTCTTCTCATTTGTCTACTCCCACTTCTCAATAAGCGGCTCCATTCTGATACCTCTTATCACCCTACACTACACAACACACAGATGGTCTTCATCGCCCTTAAATGCGGCAGTAATGGTATTACTGCCGCATTTAAGGGCTGGCCCTAGCATGAGTTGGGCGCTAAAGGGGCTGTTTTACCTCCAGCTTTTTTCTGGAGGTTAAAATCACTGTTTTCAGTGGTATTACCACCGGCAGTATTAGCCCGCAGTATTAGCCCAGAGAATGCCCCATTGGATCCAATGGGGAATGGGGATTTACCGTTAACGCCCAACCTGTGATCCAGTGATAATACCGCTGGACTAGTCAGTGCTAAGGATATTACAGTCGGGCGTTATTACAGCTGGGATGCAGCTCAACTCGTGATGAGGCCCTCTAGTGCCAGTCACCACATCAACCTTAATCAAGCTAAGCTCTCCTCTTTAGTCCTATCACCCCCTCCCCAATATCCATGGCTAACCCTGATCCAATGTGCTTTACCATACCAGATTTGGGGTCCTCCACTTTCAACGGCATAGCCCCGCCAAATCCATACTAGCAGAACGGCCCTCGGGATTCAGTTATTTCTGGCCTGCACCCCTCAACACCATGTTTTGCATCTTCCCCTGCCTCTATCCTACTAACAGCCCCCTCCTCCTTTCTTACAGAGTCAGGTGCAGCAAGGCCAACAGAAATGGCAGAAGGGCACTATCTAAAGCCATTTTGCAAAACATTTAATTTGCCAAGATAGCTCAGTGAGTTAGGTGCTAATTTGTGTGGCACCTATACACAAGAGTTTCCAGGTGTCAGATATCTGTGTTCCACCTGCAGGTCATAGGCTTGGATCCCAGCAGGGCTTTGCTCAGCACTTTATGCCTGCAGGCTGATAAATTGAGCACTATTAAACACGTTATCAACCACCTAGTATTACAGCGCTAACTCTGACATACATTCATGGAAACGTATTAATACCACTAATGTGGTCAAATTCAGAGTAGTGGCTTTGCAGCCACCCAAAGTGCCAAATAATTAAGATTTTGCACAAACACGTTTTAACAGACGAACTCTGCCTTGTAAAACCCGATAAACACCAACAAATACAGCTGAAAGTCTACAAAGTTCATGCACTGACCACCTTGTATATGCTGCTGCTGTTCAAGTTGATCTGAACTGAACAGAAGCATCTTTAGAGCTCTGTTGCCTTGGTGAAGCTGCCGGATGTGCTGCCCATCTGTGCGGATGGGTCTTGTCAGGCTGCAGTAGCGATGGTGGCTGGCATAGCCCGAAAAGCTTTTCCCAAGTCCTGGGGCATATTTTGAATGTCTTCATTACTGCTTCCCATCTATTGATAAGGAAGTCAAACAAGAGTCATGTCTTTGCTCCCGCCCTGTACCCAGATGGCATGGCGCCAGCCTGATGTTTGCCCAACCACTAAAAGCACGACTCAATGCAGTGGCAAATGGCTTATGATGCCAGACTAGTGAGTTGTGTGCTAACAACAGCTCCTGGTCTGCCCCTAATGCTTGGATTGGTTTGGTTTATTTATTTATTTGTATAGGGCACCAAGCCCTGAGGCATCTGGGCTTACAACACAATACACAGAAGAACCCTTGGTTTACTCTGGGTCACTTTAATATGGCTATGACTGGCTGTACCTCCCTGGAGAAAGGCAACCCACCCTGTCTGCAACCCCTCTCCCTGGTCCGCGGTGGTGTGGCGCCTATCTAGGAAAGGGGATAGAGTAGAGGGACTCGCCTTAGCTCAACAAATCAATAATTTGAAAAGAGGTTTCCCAAGTGCTAAAATCAACCCAAAGAAATAGGTGCAAGAAAACGCAAAATGTCCACTCTGCCCTTAACAAACAAAATCTTTAAAAGGCAGAACCAATGGCAGTATTCTTATGCTTTAATTGCTAACCTTGATTTGTGTAACTAAGATCAAATAACTTGAAACATTAAAAGTGATGCTGCTACCAGTAAAATGGGGTAGCTTCCTAGTCACGTGATATCCCCCATGTTTACTGTAAATGGTCGACCGGTTTCAGCGGCTTCTCGTTTTGCCATTGGCACATTCTTCAGGACCCACAACAAAAGCAATTAATTAGGGACATTGGTTAAATATGCCCACATTGGGTAATGCACACAGCAGCAACACGGATCATGGTATCCTCTTTGTGAGTGCATTCAGGACATGAAATATATACAAGTTCACTTCTTGTGTTTACCACTGCTCTCTGCTGGGGAGACACAAAAAAGGTACCTTAATTAGTATACCCTTGCTCCCACAGACTTAAAAATACTTATTTTCTCCCCAATAGACAGTACGCTTACATGGTTTTACCACCATCTTCACCTCCATTAGTTTGGATTTATAGGCGCTTTTCGGCTGGCACTCTAATTTGCCCCTAATGCTATCATATCGCGGAGAGGCAACGTACCACTGATGATGTCCGGTCTCCTATATGATGGTCGCTTGGATAGTTTTGAAGGCTCTATATGATTATGCTGGTTTTAGAAACCTTGTGGCAAAAGTGGGTGGGAGGAGAGGGGCTACTCCCCTGTATCCCAACGCCCAGCCACCTTTCTCTTACCCCATGTGCATGAGCCGAACAGGAATGCCAGAGAAGGCATTTTAACCGCTGGCATAACAAAGCAAACAGCATAAAGTCCTGAAATAGTTTTAAGATCCCCTAAAAGGCTTCACCGACAAAAGGAAAATATATGGATGTCCTTCACAATGACAGGAAACTAGAGGAATGTCGACAGTGAATTCTTTTTTTTAGCATGGACACGTTTTTTTGTTACCTAAATGAATGCATTGAAGTTATGAAATGGGAGAGGGCTTGAGGAGGAACTCCTCAGGTAAGGTGGCCTAGGTTTGGTATTGTATGGTACCCTCTGCATGTGTCAAAATGTAATACTCCCCATTAAAATCTTCTACCTTTCATTTACCTAAAACAATGGCTCTGCTGTATATTGTGGCGGTATTCAGTGCACCCCCGGGCTTTGAAAGTCATGCCAGCCCTTCCTGCATCGCCAAGTCCTCTGCCTTTCCAAAGGAACGCTGCTCACCCAGAAGCTGTTTCCTTCTGCATGGTGGGTGCATTTTCCGCCAGAGATCCCTTTGTTTCAGTTTAAATGTGTTAGCCTGTGGTGCACTGAACGCATGATGATCAAACACCACTATGCATGAAATAAGAAGAGCTGATAATAAAGCATTATTGAATGCCAGGTTTATTTATTTATTTATTTATTTATTTGTTTATTTATTTATTTATGTATGTATTTATTGTTCAGGAAGCAAATGCTGTTTTAAAGCGCCCACAGGCCAACAGGGAGGGGACACGGGGATGATAGACAATATAAATCAAATACAGGCAATATAAGAGGAGACAATGGGGAGAGGAATACAAACCTACTATGCCTTGTGAGTGTTCAGAACGTGCAAGTGCAGAAGGGAGAGGGCGTGGGATAGGTGCTGTGCTGCTCAGGGAGAGCAGCAGGCGAAGTGCTATGAAAAAGTAATTGCCAGTGGTGGAGAGTTGTCAGTCTAGGAAAAATGGACACCTCTCACGATGGACGGCAAACGCATTTTGGTGGCCGAAGGCCAACCGTCTCATGTACGTAACGATAGAAATACTGGTTTCTGAGTTTGACCAATGAACGGCCATTTTGATGTAACAAGGATCGCCATTTTGTTTTCTAATGATTGCTCATTGCTTTCTGTTCAAATTGCTTCGCAGCACATTTCTGCTTACACTGCTCGACTGTTAATATTGTTGTCTGAACGTGAAAGGACAAGGCCGCAAGGCCGCAAGGCTAATAAGAGTTCGTTGAAACACAACGTAGGCAGCTCTGGAGAGGAATGGCCGGCTCACTCCCGAATGTAGCCTTGAAGCAGAGCCGCAGGGCATTTAATCATTTCACAGCTGCCAGCCAGTCTCGTTATATGGTAGAATATGTTAGAATAAAGCAGCTAAAGGCTTGAATTATGCTCTTCTTACGGCCCCCTTTTCCGAGCCCTGTAGAGCGTGTCGGCTCCCAGGACACGAATAGCACCTCATAGATAGCAAGGTCTGGAATGTGACACTTCCCCCGTATGTAGCTCACTTACAAGAACAGAAGCACTGTGTTCTGTTCAACAGCGAAAAGATGTCTCCACACTTGCAAGATTGCATACTGTTGCTAGAATAGATATTTGAAGGTGTCATATTCGTCGAAATTGTCCATCATCAAACCGAGTTCAAAGAAACCCAATAAAGGGGGGTGTTAAACAGCTGATTGTATGATATGCATTTTGTATATATGTAACTGATGTACGTAATTCACTCTCTTGCGTCCCTCGAGGTATGGAGATACACGTCGCGGGGCGTGAGACCGAGTTGGCCAACTGAGACTATTTGCTTTGCAATAAACCCTAGCTTTGGGAATACAACCTCGTGTCTGGCATATCTATCGTGTGTGGTGACTTGCCTTGTGGCCACGCGAGGGGCCCCTAGGGGCCCCTTTCAAGATGGCGCCCGAATAGGGACCCTCCCCCACTTGTTCCATCAAGTACTTTGTAATTGAGTAAAGGCGGAGAACGACGAGGACGGGACGATCGAGCCGGGATCAAGAGGTTTTCGGGGCACCCTGTAGAAGTGATGAGAGATTCCTTTGCAGATCTGCACACATCTGATCCCTGATCGACGTATCTGGCCAGAGAACAAGTAGACGAGGGTCCCGAAACGAGGCAAAAGCCAAGAAACGCAGGCACGACGTCATTGGTTGCATCAGTATACAGACAAATTGTGTCCTGGAGGACAAATTGATTTATCAGGTGAGTCATACCCCGATTCAAAATAATCCTGATATTGGTTGAGAATTGACTTTGCAAAATCAAATGCCCTAGATAAGGTTAATTAACCAAGGGGAGGTTGAAACATGCCTGGGGTATTGTCCACCCTAGGGTGTCCAGTCAACTCGTCGAAAAAAAACTGGTCGACTGCAATTTGGTCGACGCAATTTGGTCGAAAACCAAATGGTCGAATTTTTTTTTTTTATTTATATATTTATTTTTCGGGTTTTCGTTTAGTTAAAAAAGGGGTTTTTAGAGAAAAAAAGGGGGTTCGGGGGGGGTTCGGGGGGGGACCCCCCCAAAAAAAAAAAAAAAGGGTTAAAATAAAAATAAAAAAAATTTCGACCATTTGGTTTTCGACCAAATTGGTTCGACCATTTGTCTGGTCGACCAATTTTTTTCGACCAAATGTCTGGCAACCCCACCCTAGCAGGGTTTTTCTGCTGCGGTAGACAATCTTTGGAAGATGGCCAAATTGCACCACCTGGGGGAACGCCGGCGTATGAGATGTATGTGAAGTATGGTGTGGGAGCGATAATATTCTGTGAGACTTGGCATAGGCAAACCAGAAAGCAACAAGATCATCAGTGGCCGATAAATGGTAGTTTTGAGATAGTGAAAATAGATAATTTGGAAAGGGTGTTGATAAGAAAGAAAGCGCGTGCCACAGCATTTGATATCGTTAAGGACTGGAGAAGGGTAGCAATGCTCCGATTTAGAAGTAGAGCAAAGCATGCGCGCAGGCATAAATCTAAAGATGAAGTAGCGGAATAAAAGGAGGAGGAGGAGTGGACTGAGAGTCTAAGGAGGTCAGGTAGACGTGACCAGTTGAATATAGAAAAAATATACCCACAACGAGAATTGAACATAGCAGATGAAGTGATGGAAAACATATTGATCCATACAAAACAAGGCCCAAGATCAGAAGCGAGGCCAAACACGTCAGTAACTATTGCTCAAGCCCCTCCCGTAGCTCAAACTCTCCCTCCCGTAGCTCAAGCCCTCCCATAGACAAAGATATAAAAAACAGCAAGGCCAGCCCACCCGAAATAATGGCAGTATATAAGAGAGCACTAGAGCGAGGGACAGTAGAACAGCCCTATCGCTTGATCTGGGAATATTATTACACATGAGAGAAAGGGGAGGGACAGTAAGTGGGGCATTCCCTATGAGGGAGGTCCCACCTACCTTTGTGCCAAAAACAGAGGTTCCCGCAACGGGCACCGTAGTGGCGCAGGTAACGCCAGCCCATTATACCACCGGCTATGTACATGTCCCCTTTTCCAGACAGGAGGTGAAAAACATAAAGCAGACGATTCCCGATATAAGAAAGAATCCTGCAGGATTTTACAAGGAAGTAGAGTCCTGCCTGCAATCATCCGTGCTTACCATGGGTGACATAGACCTAATATTCCCAGTGATCCTGCCGACAGACATATGGAAGCAAATAAGAAAGGTGGATGACGTAACTGCCTATGGCGCCCCATGGGCGGACTTGGTAATTGAAGACAGGAATAAAGCGGTTGGAGGGACACCAGGAGCGAACACGGTAGCATTACCAGCATGCATAATACAGAAATTAAAAGAAATTGTCCCAGAGAAAAGAATTCAATGGGACAAGTTGACTGCATGTGTGCAAGGCAAGGATGAGTTAGCAACAGATTATTTCAATAGATTCGAAGAAGTATTTGCAGACTTCAGTGGGCAGGATGTGAGCTCGGAAGCGGGGAAGAGGCTATTTGTTGATAAATATGTGAGGGGGTTGAGACTTCCAATTCAGAACCTAATAATGACATCAGAAAGTGCATGGCAAGCAAAAACGCTGGTTGAAGTATTGCACATGACCCAATATTATGAGACGAGAGTGAATGCGGGAAAGGACCAAGAGGAGAAAGAAAGAGTAAATTTGAAAACAAGGGTGTTACTGCAGCAAGTAGCAGGACATAATAGAGGAAGAGAGAACGCACAAGGGAGGAGTAATTCGAATATGCATGGGGGCCATTGGGACCAAATCAGTGTGCATACTGTAAGGGGGAAGGACACTGGCGAGCGCAATGTCCACATTTACAGAATAGAAATGGACCTGGTCAGAGAAGACAGCACAGAGGGCACCAAGGAGCGAATGGACCAAATAGGAATAGTATGCAGCAGCACCACAATAATGAAGGTAATCAAAACCAAACCCAAAACCAAAGTGCTCCTAACCAGAGTCAGGGTCAGCAAAACCAACAGTATGGGAATCAGAGTGGGGGGAAATAGAGGAAAGAATGGGAACATTTTCAATACGCAGCCAAATACGTATTACAGTAATAGTAGTGACTACACATCGGATGATGTGTTATTTTCCCAATAGGACAGCCCAGGGCAGGGGTCGAAACCAGTGTCTATTCCCGTGAATCAGAGAGGACCCTACGTATAAATGGGAGTAGGGAATGAGGAGCACCGCTTCCTTGTAGATACAGGAGCGCAAAAGTGTTCAATAGACCATCACTTGGTTCCGGATATACCACTGTCAGGGCAAAAGAATGTTTCCGTAGGGTTCGCAGGTACACCTGTCATAAACCCAGTGTCCCAACCAGTCCCAGTTACTACAGGACCATTCACTGAACATTGTCCCTTTCTCCTAACAGAACATTGTGGGGAGAACTTGTTGGGATTGAACTTGTTGAAAAAGCTAGGTGTGATTATACATTGTACGTCAGACGGGGTGTTTCTGACGATTTGGCCACAAGATGCCCCTGTGTCAGAATTCATGTCTGAAACCTTGCCAGGAGAGTTAAGAAAAGTGCCAACCTGTATATGGGCGATGCATGACAACGATGTAGGATGCTTGAAGATAGAGCCAGTAAGTATCATTTTGAAAGAAGGAGTTACACTGCCAAGAATTCCCCAGTATAAAATTTCAGCAAACGGAGAGAAAGGATTGAAAAGTATTGTTTCAGATTTGGCGAAATTAGGGGTAATTGAAGAAATTACAGGCAGTACAAGTAACAGCCCAATTCTTCCAGTGTTTAAGAAAGGAGGCAATGAAGTACCATATCGTTTCATAATTGATTTGCGCGCGCTAAACAAAGTAGTAGATCCACAATTTCCTTTGGTCCCAGATGTCACTACAATATTGACAATGATACCTGCCTCAGCGGAATACTTTAGCGTAATTGATCTAAAAAACACTTTCTTTAGCATTCCGGTGGACAAGGACAGTAGATATTTGTTCGCGTTCACATTACGGGGGCGATCATTTACATTCACGCGCATTCCACAAGGATATACGGAAAGTCCGAGTATTTACAGTAGAGCGTTAAAAGAGCAGCTAGACATGCTAGAATTACCAGTGGGGTGTGTACTATTGCAATACAATCTGTTGATAGCTGCTGATACAGAAGAGATTTGTAAAAAGAGCACCGTATTACTACTGTCACACCTAGCGGCACATGGCCATAAAGCTAGTTTGAAGAAGTTTCAATATAATCAAAAGGAAGTAGCTTATTTGGGCTACCTACTTTCAAAAGTTCGGAGAAGGCTAACGCCAGAACGCATAGAAAGTATTTCTTGTATGCCTATTCCAAAGACACAGAAAGGAGTCAGAGCCATAGCATGGCTTCTTATTGCGGCAGTGGATCGGTAATTTTGCGTTAATTATGAAGCCAATGGTGCTATTAACTAAGAAGGATGCGGTGATGACTTTGCAGTGGAATGAAGAATGTCAGAGAGCGTTTGATCAATTGAAAACTGCATTATGTTCTGCTCCAGTTTTGGGCACGCCGAATTATGAAAAAGTTTTTAGATTATTTGTATGCGAGAATGAAGGATGTGCATTAGCTGTTTTGACACAGGAACAAGGTGGAAGAAATAGGCCGTGCAGCTATTTTCTTCTGCGCTGGACCCTGTAGCGCGCGCACTGCCACGATGTTTGCGATCTGTCACAGCGGCTGCTGCGTCGGTGAAACAATTGGAAGGGATGGTATTGGGGCATACTTTAATTCTGATGGTGCCACATGCCATAGATGTCCTATTAAATAGGACACAGACGCAACACCTCATCTCTGCTAGACTGACAAGATATGAAATTATCTTATTCGCGCCCCATATCCAAATTATGAGGTGTAGCGCTTTGAATCCTGCAGAGTTATTGCCACTGCCCATAAAAGAAATTGGTGACAACGAATCACCACCCCATGATTGCGTAATGGTCACTGAGGAAGAAACGAAGGGGAGAGTTGATTTAAGTGACAACCCACAAAAGGAGCCAGATGGAGAGTTATTTTGTGACGGCTCTTGTTTTAAACTACCTGATGGCACGTCAACTGCCGCTTATGCTATCACTACCCTAGAGAGCGTTGTAGAAAGCAAAAGAATTCCCTAAAACTTGGCACAAGCCGCAGAAATAATAGCATTGACCAGAGCCTGTGAGATTTCTGAAAATTTGAACGTGAATATCCATACTGATAGTCAGTATGCTTTTGGGGTGATTCATAACTTTGGTCGACTCTGGGCTGAGAGGGGTTTCTTGACATTGCCTGGGGCCAGAATTCAACATGGCCCTTTGATTGTACGATTGATGTCTGCACTCATGTTTCCAAAGCTCCTAGCAATAGTGAAATGCGAGGCACATAAAAGGGTAATATGCAAAGTGGGAGAGGGAAACGCATTTGCAGACAGAATTGCGAAACAAACTGTCACTGATTTGAATAATAAAATGATGACAGTCCAGACTGAGGAAGTACCCTGTATGATAGAAGATGGAATTGCCACTGTCAAAGAGATGCAGGCCGAAGCCACGGCCGATGAGATACAAGGGTGGGCAGAGGGCTCTGCTGGGTTAGATTTAGAGGGTTGTTGGGTGGACAAGGGAACTAAAAACTGGATGTTGCCAAATTCTTATGTAACTGCAATGGTCACAATGGCTCACAGCCCTACCCACATCTGTGCAAAAAAAATAATACAGCACCTATCTACGGTATGGCAGAATGTAAACATAAAGAAGAATGCAGAGAGGTTGGTGCTTAACTGCATTACGTGTTTACAATACAATGTAGGAAAGGGAACAGTGACTCCAATAGGCAGTTTTGGCCCGCCCTCTATGCCTTTTGAGGTAATCCGTTTTGATTTCATAGAGATGGAGAGGTGCCAAAACTTGAAATATGTCTTAGTGGTGATCTGTGCATTCAGCAAGTGGGTGGAGGCATATCCCTTAAAAGACTGCACAGCAATGAGTACGGCCAAAGTAATGCTTAAAGAGTACTTTTCCCGTTTTGGCTTGCCTCGTGTCATATGGTCAGATAACAGTCCACATTTTGTGGGCACATGCTATTACAGATATGTGCAGGTCTTCAGATTGATAAGAGATTTCATAGTTCGAGGCATCCGAGTTCGGCCGGTCTTGTTGAGAGGCACAACGGAATCCTCAAGTCAAAAATTAGCAAGATATGTGCAGGAAGCAAGTTGGGTGGATGCATTACCGATAGCGCTATTGTGCATGCATACATCTGAACAGGCTAGAACTGGGCTCTCCCCGTATGAGATTGTGATGGGGAGGCCGGCAAATGTTTGGTGCGCATCTCAGCCAAAATGACTGAGTGAAGTGGAACATCCTGTACTTAGCACTTATTGTGGCCTTTTAATGCAGAAATTGCGTTTGATTCATCAGCAGGTGCAGGAGGCTCTACCCGTAAGATATACTGGCACGCGCTGGAGCCAGGAGACTGGGTGCTGCTTAAGAACTTTGAGAGAAAATCGTCGCTGGCACCCAGATGGCGCAGCCTCTATTAAGTGCTTCTGGCAACGCAGACAGCAATACGGGTGGATGGCAGGAAGTCGTGGATCCATGCCACCCATGCCAAAAAGATCCCATCTTCACTGAAAGACTTGCCCAATCCGGACGAACGGAAAGAGACAGCTGTCCCAGAAATGAAAGAAACTGCTGCCAGTCCACCGCCGCTAAATCTGTCTGAGCGAGAAATGAAACTCGAAACAAAGCCTGAAAAGATTGCCAAAAAGGGGGAAGGGCAAAGAGTGCCCCAAAGTTGCCCAGCAGAACCTACATCACTGTTGGTCGACACGAAATCTGCATTTCAAATAACGACAGATACTAAACGTGTACCCCTTTGGCGCCCACCAGCACTTGCCATTGTGCCAGAGCCAAAGGCCGAATCCGTATCACTGTCGCGGCGCACACCAGCATCTGCCATTGCGCCACAGGCTGACTCTGAGCCTGGATCTGGAAGTGCACCGGCACTGTTCACGGATCACACAATACCAGAAGTGAGGCGATATGATTTGCGGCCTCAAAAGACAGAGTGATCCACAGTTCTTTGGTGTTTAGGCTAACCTCTGGTTCCGCTCATGGACAGAGAAGGAACTAGAGGTGTAGAGGAGAGAAGCGTGAGAATTGTGCAAGTCGGACAATTCAAGACTCGCGGCTCCTCGGTGCGATCATAAAAAGTACATGTGTCCTGAACCAGAGCGGACAAGCTGGGCGCACATGGTACAAAGGCAATAGAGAACTGTTCAGAAGTCCTCTGAGCAGTATGAGAGAGGATAAGTGATCTTGCCTAGAACGAATAAGCAAACCAGGCTGCAAAGGGCTGGCAGACTAAACTGTTGACAATTCTTTTGAACTTATTGACATCCGGACAAGTGTGACGAAGAGAGATATCCACGACAGGAAGAAGAAGGACGGTGAGAAAAATGTCGGGACCGGTTTCAGCCTCCTCCTGCACCACTGCTGAGAATGAGTTAGTTATAAAGACTATAAACTTAGGGATAACGCATGGTAAAAAAAATTGTATGCTGGCTTTGACAATAATCATGTGCTTCATGAGTGTGGTAGCACCAATAACGACAGCCTTTGTGTTATGGTATGTGGAGTCTATACACCCATTGGGAATGTTTTTACCAATAGTTAATATATCCACTACTGAAAGCCCGGTTCAGGTGATTACTTATACCTTGTCCCCAATGGTAGAGAGACACAGAGAAGGGTATGGGAACAATACGCTATTACTCATCATGAACATGACCCATGCATTTCTAAAGAAAAATAATTGTTGGGTATGCGCCCATTTACCGCAGCATGCGGGGAAAGGAATAGGCTGGTATGTACAACCATTACCATTAAGTTCTGCATGCAGTGCATCTTTAAGTGCACTGTTTTATGGGAAGTGGAATAAGAGTAGTACGGGTCAATTAGATAGAACAAACATGAATGAGTTTGAGGAAATAATTATGAGGCCTGTGGGTTGTTCCATATCCATAAAGCGCAAGTGATGACCCCAGAACCTACGTTTAGAAGTGCGCGAAAAATAACACGACAAAATAGACAAGATAGATTGTCCCCGCCAGTTAAAACATCTGTGATGACGTTTCGTGTAAGAACAGACGGGAACAAAGATGCAACTCCCCCTTCTTACACAGTGAATTACAACCCGAGAACTGTCCCTTTTTGTCTGAAAAGAAAGGCTCCTATTCAGTAGGAACATCTATTGGATGCATGAATACAGCGGTACTAAAATGGGAAGTAGAACCAGTATATGTGGGAGATCCTGTCTATTTTATATGTGGAGAAAAAGCATATCCTTGGTTGCCCAGAAACTGGGGAGGTACATGTTACCTAGGTCTGCTTTTCCCGGGAGTGTTCCTCTTACGAACAGCAGACATGGCCAGGCTATCCAGATCTAGAACCCAAAGGAGTAGCGAAGGTGTTTTGATAGCGAAGGACGTAGCAAAATCATTCATACCATTCTTGTCCCAGATAGTGAACTCCTATAACATAAGGCAGCTGTCCAGAATACTAAAAGATATCATAAACACAACGACGGATATACCATTTAACATGATGTTGGAAGAAAAAGGAGTTAGGTTAATGACGCTGCAAAATAGAATGGCTCTCGATGTAATCCTGGTTGATCATGGGGGAATTTGCAAGATTGTGGGATCAGCGTGCTGCGTATTCGTAGATGACTACTCCCCTACAATTTTTGAAGCAATAAAATCAATGCATGTCCTAAGCTCCGAACTCCCTACTGAAGAAGGGGGCCGGGGAATATGGTCCTAGTTTTGGGGAATACTGCGTTCTTGGGGATGGAAGTTGATTGCGATATTAGTAGTAGTGTTTGGAATATTCATAACGTGCTGTTGTTGCATACACTGCCTACCGATAGTTTGCACTGAGATAACTGAGGGATGTACTAAGGGATGTATGCATATGATAACAAAAAGAAAACAAACTTATGGCCGGGATGACAGAGACACAAATGAAATGAAAACAGTGAAAAAATGAATGGCTATAGATATTAATGACGATGATGATGCTTATAATAGCATGCTAAATTCAGACATAAGTACTTCAGACTTATCGTCATCAGAGGAGGATACAATGAATGAATGAGACGTTTGGCATACGGCCAAAAGGATGGTTTGTCGGTCTAGGAAAAATGGACACCTCTCACAATGGACGGCAAATGCATTTTGGTGGCCGAAGGCCAACCGTCTCATGTCCGTAACAATAGAAATACAGGTTTCCGAGTTTGACCAATGAACGGCCATTTTGATGTAACAAGGATCGCCATTTTGTTTTCTAACGATTGCTCATTGATTTCTGTTCAAATTGCTTTGCAGCACATTTCTGCTTACACTACTCGACTGTTAACATTGTTGTCTGAACGTGAAAGGACAAGGCTGCAAGGCCGCGAGGCTAATAAGAGTTAGTTGAAACACAACGTAGGCAGCTCCGGAGAGGAATGCCCGGCTCCCTCCCGAATGTAGCCTTGAAGCAGAGCCGCAGGGCATTTAATAATTTCACAGCTGCCAGCCAGTCTCGTAATATGATAGAATATGTTAGAATAAAGCAGCTAAAGGCTTGAATTATGCTCTTCTTACGGCCCTCCTTTTCCGAGCCCTGTAGAGCGTGTCGGCTCCCAGGACACGAATAGCACCTCATAGATAGCAAGGTCTGGAATGTGACTCTTCCCCCGTATGTAGCTCACTTACAAGAACAGAAGCACTGTGTTCTGTTCAACAACGAAAAGATGTCTCTACACTTGCAAGGTTGCATACTGTTGCTAGAATAAATATTTGAAGGTGTCATATTCGTCGAAATTGTCCATCATCAAACCGAGTTCAAAGAAACCCAATAAAGGTGGGTGTTAAACATGTCACAGCTGATTGTATGATATGCATTTTGTATATATGTAACTGATGTACGTAATTCACTCTCTTGCGTCCCTCAAGGTCTAGAGATACACGTTGCGGGGCGTGAAACCGAGTAGGCCAACTGAGACTATTTGCTTTGCAATAAACCCTAGCTTTGGGAATACAACCTTGTGTCTGGCGTATCTATCGTGTGTGGTGACTTGCCTTGTTTCCCTAATGCGAGGGACCCCTAGGGGCCCCTTTCAGAGTGAGCCGAGGCAAGAGCAGAGGATAGACAGCAGCTGGAGTGATACGATGTGGGAGGTCAGGGCCCCGAGGATACATAAGGGCCCTCCGAACCAATCAAGCAACTGTGCGATTAGCATTGGAGAGAGGGAGGGAACCAAGAGGTAAAGAGGAAGGTCTTGAGGCTCTTCCGGTATTTAAGAAGGTCCTGCTCAAGATGTAGAGGGAGGAGGAGGCTGTTTTAAAGAAGGGAGCCAGCTGAGGAAAGCGGCCATCCACCTGCCCTCTGTTTAGCGAAACACTTTACACACAAGGAATAGGTGCCAGAGGAGCACAGGGGTCTAGTGGGGGAATATTTAGCCTGAAAGAGTAGCAGATAAAGTGGTCCGCAACCCCAGACAGCCTTATGGATGATGCAGAGGGATTTTAATTAAAACCGTGCTGCTACAGGGAGCCAGTGAAGACTTTGTAGGGCAGTAGAGATGCGGTCCCTGGGCTTGAGGTCAAGGAAAAGTTTTGCTGCCCTATTCTGAATTAGCTGGAGGGGTCGCAGAATGGACGAAGGAAGATTTAGGAGGAAGCTATTGCAATGGTCAATCCTAGAGAGAACCAGAGCCCGGGTAACATTGAGTCTCTGGGGGAAAGTGAGGAAAGGTAGAATTCCTTTCAGAAGGAAACAATGAAAGTGGGACTTCTTGGCAATGTCCTGAATGTGAGGGAGGAAGGAGAGAGAGGAGTTGAAGATGACTCTGAGGTTTCTGGCTTCCAAAGAGGAAACAGGGGAGAGCCCATGGAAGAAGGCGAGAGTGAAGGGAAGAAGTCCGGTGCCCGGGTCACAATAGGGAGGATCTCTGTTTTGCTGGCATTGAGGCAGAGATCATTGGTAGTGCACAAGGCCTGGAGGGCAGAGAGGCAGTCGGGAATGATGGAGGGTGCAATGGCGTCTGCAGGAAGTTTGAAGAAGAGTTGTGTCTCGTCAGCATAACACTGGAAGTTGCGGGAGAAGGAGGAGATGAGACTTGCCAGTAGAGCAAGATAGATGGTAAAAAGCCAAGGTGAAAGAATGGAGCCCTGGGGGGTGCCAGAGGTGGAGAAAGCAGTAGGAGAGGAGAAGGTGCCCAGTATGACTTTGGACGAGCGGTCAGTTAGGAAGGAGGTCAGCCAGTTCAGCGCCCACTGCGAGATACCAAACGTGTCATGGAGCCTTTTTATTAGGATTGAGTGGTTGACTGTTACAAATGCAGAAGAGAGATCAAGGAAGATGAGGACAGCAGGGGAGTTGGAATCAAGGGATGCAAGCAGTTCTTCACAGGTGCTCAGAAGAGCAGTTTCCATCCCTCTGGATGCTTGGAATCCAGATTGATGGTCGTGGAGTCTGACAACAAGTTCAGTGGGAATGTTAAGTTGGGGCAGGGCCAACTTCTCAAGCAGTTTCCTTAGGAACGGGGTGTTGGAGATGAGGCGATAGTTGGCTGGACACAAAGGATCTGCTGATGTTTTTTTTAGGAGGGGCTCACAAGGGAGTGCTTGAGGGAGGATGGAAAAGAACCAGTAGCAAAGGAGTGGTTACAGAGATCAGCGAAAGCAGGTACGAGAGAGCACATTTTTTCCTTGATGGTTCTGGATGAGCAAGGGGCAGGCAACCTGTTTGGAAGAATCCTTCATGGAGTTGACAACCCTGGTGACTTCTTCCGGTGAGACAGAGGCGAAGGAGGAAAAGGTGGAAGTGGGGTGAGTGGTCAGGGGAGGCAAAGGGGGAGGGATGGATTGGAAGAGTACACGACAAGGCTGTTCAGGATGTCCTGAGATTTGGTGGTGAAGTGAGTGGCGAGTGCGTTGCAAAGGGCCTGAGAAGGAGTAGGGGTGGGGGTACTGTGGACGGGTTGGGAAGTTCCTTGCAGGTTTTGAAATGTTCAGTAGTGTTGTTGGACGCGCCGGATACTCTGGCCTGAATGTGGGCCCTTTTTTTGGCATGGATAGAGAGTCTGTTATGCCTTTGGAGAAGGCAGCAGGCCAGTTGTCAGAGGGTGAACCTGAGATTTGCCACTTCCGTTCTGCAGCCCTGCACTTATATTTCAGGTCTGCAAGTTCGGAGTCGTACCAAATGTTATGCTTGGAGGTGGGTTTCCAGCGGATCCTCATGAGTTGGGTAAGGGAGTAAAGGGTGTTGGTGATGGACAGGTAGAGGTTTCTGAGAGCAGAGTCAGTGGTAGAGGCTGAGCTGGGCGGGCGAGGGGGATGAAGGTGGAAGTGAAGGCAGCAGCTGACACTTGTTTCATCGGACGGATGTTTGTTAATGAGGTTGGCAGGGCTTTTGGAGGAGTTGTCACAAGGCCATAGGGACCCAGGTGGGAGGAGAAAAGACAGTGGTCAGACCAGGAGAGAGGGGTGACCAGAGGAGATGAGAGAGGGAGGTCAGACGGGATGAGGGCGTCCAGAGTGTGTCTGGCAGAGTGGGTTGGACCAGAAGGGAGAATGAAGAGGGATAGAGAGGTGCAGAAGTCAATGAAGAGAGTGGATGCTGCGCACGGGGAATCTAATTGGATGTTAAAGTCACCCAGCAGTGGCAAGTTGGAGGTGGTTGAGAGTAAGGAGGAGCAGAAATCAGTCAACTCAGAGAGGAGTAGAGAGGTAGCGCCTGGAGGCCTGTAAATGGTAGCAATGGTCAGGGTGGAGGAGGGAGAGATGACAAATTTGCATAATAGGCTGTCAAAGGACGAATAGAGCTGAGTGGGTATGATGGAAGAAGTAATCCACTCAGGGAAGATTAAGGCAATCACACCGCCAGTTCAGTGAGGTTGAGGCTTGGAGGTGATCTTAAAGCCGTCAGGTAAGAGAGAGTCAAAGGCAGTGACTGAGCTGACATTGAACCAGGTCTCAGTGAGTGCGAGAATGTCAGGGTCAGTTACTTCAAGAAGTAGGCAGATGTCAGTAGAGTGTTTGTTGGCTGAGCATGCGTTACGGGTCACCAGGTGAAGATGATCAATGCCTTTGAAAGCTTTTTGAGGTGGATTACAGGGGCGTGGTACTTCAGTCATTGTTGGTGGAGCAGGGTGGGAAGTAGGGGGAGAGGCAAGAGAAGGAAGGAAGTTGATGAGGGACTGAAGGATCCGGTCAAAGAGAAGGATGTTGGCCTGACGGCCCTGAATCAGGATGGTGCCTGTGAGGTAAACATTAATGCAGCAGCGAGATGAAGAAGCCTGCCAAGAGCACTTCCCACTTGGTGCCACCATTAATTGGAGAGGAAGAGAAAGGAGAGAGAGTAGAGATGAGATGAGAAGTCCATAGGTCTGGAGATGGGACACAGAAGAGGATGTCAGTGAAGATTTCTCTGGAGGATGCACTGACCTAGGTGCCTGCGATTGGGAGGCCAGGGTTTGCAGCAAGGATGTCTTTTTTGTGCTTTTTTCATCCAGACTTTGTGAGAGAGGGTGGATAGGTGACAGTGTAGCAGTTAGAGAAGATTGGAGAGATGAGAGTGCCATCTCAGAGCCAGAGGAAAGATGCGAGAAGGCAGAGAAAGAAAGAGGGTAGAGGGCAGCAATGCACAGTCATGACCCTAACTCACAAGCGGCCTAGTGGTTGAAAAGGAGGGCACAATGCAGTGTGTGTGCCGAGTGTGTCTGCAGTCCCCGCTGGTCTTTCCTCGCTTGCTGTTTACTTTGAAGCTCCACCTCCAACTCGCTGCATTATCTACAGAGCAGCCCGCGAAGCAAGCCGCGAAGTGTGTGCCAAGTGTGTCCCCTGCAGTATGCAGGACGTGGGGCTTAGCACAGCCCGACGCGGACATCCACATCTATTGACTCCAACTGATTCCAGCACCATTCTGAGCAGTACTAAGCTGCCTGTGACTTTAGAAAATCCTCTGAAGAGAAAACCCACTGAATTTTCGAACTCACAAGAGGAACTGATCCTGGCCACCTTTATACAAAATTTGAGCAGAACCTGTTCTCAACCTGCACTGACTCCAGCCACACTGAATACGTTAAATGTGGAAGTGGAAGTTCATAAACCGGGACTCAAATGTATTGAGACCCCTGTGGGTTTACTAAAGTCACGACACATCCATAATATGCCCATTTCCAAGCCCAAGTCTGCCTCTATTTATTCGCTGATTGCTCGCCACAGAATTACTGACTATTACTATGCTAAATCTATAGGGACCAGTACGGAAATTAAATCTGTTGCCCGTGAAAGCAACTGCAATGCTGGATCACTCCATCAGGACAGCCCACTGTGCCACGGGGGGGATTAAAGATCTTACCGACATCAGCATAATCGAATCTGCAGATGTGGCATTAGAAAATAATCAGTACTCTGGCCCAGCTTCCGACTGTATTGTTATTCAACAAACCTGCGATGCATCTCAACCTGGCTTGCCAACAGACTTAATAATCATTATTGACAACTAAGCGATTACCAACAACCCAGATGGGCATGTAGAAATTGGAACTGAGTCATCTGATGAAGAGGCTGATCCGTCAGGGAGTCCTGCAATGCATCATGCACTGCTGCGAGAGGTGGATGAGAGAATTTGCCTGACCCACCTGACCGTCTGAGCCTTAAATATGTTTTTTAGCGCCTTTGTGACCCTATATGATAATATATTGAACGAGCTGAAGGCTAGTACTATCATTATTACTGAGGTCAATGGCAAACTTGAAGCTTTGGGATCAAGTTGCCTTCTTCAACCGATTTTGGATCCACTGATACTTAATGGAGTTGGGGATCCGGCTTCCCAGGAAATGCGCATTCCATCAACATTCACAGTGATTGACGACTCTCGGTGGAAATTGTCTCCGTCCACCCCCCGGAAACAGCGATTACCCAGCACCTCACTGCTGGGGAAGAGTAACTACTGCCCTACTCAGCCGTACATGTGCAGAGTGGTTTGAGTACAATAAATGAACATGGATCCCATAATGAATGATCTAAGGATGCAGTTCTGATAGCATCTGCGACTGACTACTAGGAGGCTGTCAATGTGGTAATTCACCCTCTCCCCACTTTTCCACCTACTAAACTATCTAAGGCAAAAGCCTCTAAAATTGCAAGGAGAAGACTTCTGGTATCCACCAAAAAACCAAGGAAACAGCGATTACCTCGAGACCTAATGGTAATGGAGACCTCTTTCAGAACTTTTGTCCTTCTATTCTGTCTCCATTGATCGAAGAACAAGGAGCAGCGGTATCAACTACAACTAAACCATCAGCAGTGGACACTGTCACTCAGACTGCCCAGGAACCACCCCAAACTGCCTCTGCCCCCCACCACGAATATTTTCAAGTATATCTGCCCCCAGGTCTAATGAAAGAACCATGTGTGACTTTGGACTCTGATCTTACCTTTACAGGTTGCCCAAACTGACTCGCAACTTATCACCCGGTTTGATATTGAAAATGATTCTCTGCATCGAGTCTCTACTACAAAAGAATTTATTACCAATAATCAGGAGAGTTTATTGAGTAAACTTTATTGCCCGGTCAAACAGGCCACCTCTCAGATCTTTACTCCTGGCTTTAGAGACCCTCAGAGCTTGAAAAACATATTTGCGAACAGAATGAATGTTTGGAGAGGAATGTACCACCTAATATGTACCCAACAGTCAGCTCTAGGGTAAACCAGTTCCTGGGGAGATTATACATGCCCAACTTAAACCAGGGAATTGTACCCATTGTGAAAGGTCGTGATTTGGGGAGTGGCACTGTCGAAGGGTGGGAATCCAAAAACATATAGTATCATGCGTAATGCCAGGGAACAGGATGCCCAGATGGGATCAACACCATTAAACTTGCAGGAAAGTAGAAAAATAGCAAATTCGAATGACATCAAGCCAACAGGTTTACATAAAAAGGACTTTAAACTGAAAATATCCAGTGTTTTGGGACCTACTGTCCCTGTATGCCTGAACAGGAGTAACACCCTGATGATCTTTGCTGAGATCCCTGCTCTGGTCCTGTTAACCTCCCCAGACTTACATTGTATTGCATTCCTGGACAAAAAATATCCTGAATGCTCCATCTTACATTTGAATTCCAATCTGGTGAAGGAGTTAGTACACTCAGAAGGGGGGAAACTACGGCTCTAGGTTTCGATATCTGCCATGTCACTGAGCCGGAGGATGGGGTGTGTGGGGGAGGTGTGAGCGGGGGCCTGCAAATATCGGTCTACCCAAAATGGCATGGGGTACGATCTATTACAGACCTTAAAAGCTCTGTAAATGACAATTATATATATATATATATAGACTAGCCTGCACTCATGTCAACCCTCTGGAGGAAAACAGTCAAAATGAAGACTCTCCTAAGAAACAAGAACTGTCATTTAGTATTAAATCCTGGAATGCTAGGGGGAGTCACCACTTGTTTAACAACCCTGTAGCAATGAGTTAACTGAATGATGCAAGCTGCATCCTGTTACAAGAAACCTGGTTGACTGAGTCTCCTGTCCTTAATGGTTTTCTTGTGTTTAAACAATCTGCCAGACCTAGTAGAGGGGGAATACCCTCTGGAGGGCTCTTAATCACTGTTAATTCAATTCTAGGAATGAGAGCCGACACGTTTCTTGATCTTCCTTTTGGGGTTATGGTAATATCCACAGTCTCTTTTGAACTCGTATTGCTGAATGTTTATTGGCATAAGGCGATTGAAGATCTTAACAGCTTTTTAAATACTATTACTGAATTTATACAATCATGGACTGCCTCTAACTCCATGGGGAGGGTCATTGTTGCAGGGGACTTTAATGCAAATTGCTCCTCCCAAGATCTGGAATATGACCTCTCTGAAATGTCATGCGATATGCTTCCTCAAAATGTTAAATCTCAATCAGGGAAGAGTTGGTGCTTAGCCATGGAAGTGTTAGGACTTAATGCTCTTAATGGATGTGACTTTGGAAATGAAACTATCTAACATTGCATAGAGGCGCAAGTTCATCGACTGTAGACTATATTTTTTGTTGACTGTGGTTTATTAAACTGTTGCACCATTTTCAATGTCCTTAAGAATGACTGGAGTGACCATGGCATCCTAAAAGCTGAATTTGATATCCCAATAACTGGCAAAGAATGTCTCACTAGGATACAACTTAGATATACTGCCGCATGCAACGCTATTAGATGGACTGAGCCCAATATTGAAATTATGAATTGGGACCTCGATCGTATTATTCGATCCACCTCATTGGAGTGGAAGATGGAGGTCTTTAATGCCAACCATTTTGATGATTTAATTTTAGGAATGGTCATTCGAGCAAGAGAAAATCCCAACTTCAGATCAATAAAAACCTTAAAAACCCCACATCGTTATAATGAGTATGTGGCCCTGGGTAAACGGAAAACGAGGGTTGATATTAGGAAAATTCAAACCTGTATCACCAATCTGAAGTCGAGATTAGCAAACTCTAAGAAAGCTAAACAAAAATATAGGAACTTTTGTAAGATCCGAAGAGCTAGCATGATGCAGCAGGATGCTGAGAGCATGCTCCGAATCCTGTCAACTCCAATGTGGGAGCATTTTGTTCCCTTATTAATAATCAAGATGCCCTTCTTTCAATAAATGTACTGAATGCGGTTTCTGAACAGCAGTGGATCGAGTTATTTGCTGACCTATATGGAACTACACCGAAGCTGAAACCCAATGAGGAGCTCAGGAATATTGAATATGATAACACCTGGTCGCTACAATTCGATATTATAAACATACAATACCTATTGAAGAAATTTAAAAAGTCCTGTGCCCCTGGCTCGAATGGTCTTACTAACAACACCTTTAAGGCCGATGTATTTACTTGGGCTAATGTGCTCTTTTTGCAATTTCAGAGCATATTCACCATTGGAGTTTTCCCAGATTTGTGGAGCACTGCTCACATAGTACCCATACACAAGAAAGGGAGTAGACTGGAACCGAAAAATGACCAACCTATTGCCTTAATTGATGCTGATTGTAAGATCTTTGCTTCATTACTCTTAACCCATTTGGAGAAATGGGCTGAAACTTTCCATAGACTGGATGAACTACAAACCGGCTTCCATAAGGGTCATTCAACAAATATTAATGCTCTTGCTGTGAGATCCCTTCAAGAGACGGCCTGGTCAGAGCCCGGCCGCTGTACTTATTTGGCCTCAATAGACCTATTGGTGGCCTTTGACCGTGTAGACCGTAACAGACTGTGGGTGAAGTTGGATAGTTGGGGTCTGCCGGAAGGGCCATTGAGGCTCCTTATGAAAATACAGGCATTCAGGTTTGTTTGAACCAAGAAGGGGCTCTGTCCAATAGAATCTGTTCCCATGTAGGTCTGCAACAGGATTGCGCTTTAGCCCTTTGGTTGTTTAACCGATACATGTCTGATGTGGCTGATCACCTCCGCGAGGTGGGTTTGATTAGTCCTAGCGTGGGCCCCAGTAAAGTATCATGGTTTGCTTACGACGATGATTTTCTACTGATAGACAACACTAAGGTTGGATTGCCAAGACTCCTTGTCTCCTTCTGAAAATATGCCAAAGATAATGGATTAATAATTCTATTAAAACCAGGATTTTGGCTATTTCTGAAGGAAGGGAGGTTCATGAACTTGGGTAAAACTAAGATCAAAACGACAGCTAGCTTTATTTATCTAGGCTGTCACTTCAGTGCCCAACATGGCCTGAAGAATATTTGTGAGACCCTTGTGCATAAAACAACACTGCTACAAAATCAAGCAGGCAAATCTTCCATGTAATATTCTATGAGGGGAAAATCATCCCAAAAAGCAAATGTGGTCTCGAATTGCATGATGACCCCATATACAAAACACTGAAACAACTGGAGGCCAAGCTGTGGCGGGGAATACTCAAGGTTCCAAGTGCTATACCATTAGCGGCTATTAGATTTGAGCCGGGAATTTCTTCATTAAGAGCTCGCGTCCAATGGCACGCATTACTATTATACTCTAAAATGATCTCCCCCATGAACTTTTCATTATATGAGGACTTGGGATCAGTTTCTATTACGGTTCGGTTTGAAGTATGAAGCATTGCTATCCGGAATTTCAATAGATAAAACTGTATTAATGGAAAACCCGACCAAAGTCAAAAGGGCCCTGTTGGACCAAGATTGGGTTAACATGACAGATCTATTCCATTCGTACCCTTCACTTAGCCATCTGTCACACGAGCATAAAAGGCAAGGGACAATCTCATTTTGGCTAACTCAAATCGCTAACCATTTGTTTTAGAACAACCTTGTTAAAACTACCTTGGTACTTGTTCCCAACAAAGGAAATTCTACTTAGGAGAAACGTCATTACTAGAGTAAAGAGTGGCTGTAGATTTTGCAATCGTGACTCAGTCCTTTAAACAATAAAGCATTTAGGGTTGCACTGTAATGCGCAGAATGATCGTAGGAAGAAGTTTTTAGATACATTTCTATCCAAGCATATGTTAGTGGAACATGAATTCCAGTGGAATAAATGTTTAGGCATTATTAAATGCCAGCAGTATACTTTGTTCTTCCGATGGGGATGTTTGAAGACAAACTTCTTTTCAAAGTGAAACATAAAGATGTTGGCGTATGATGGAGCAACGGCCGAGCCCATAGAGGTCCCTGAAGTTTGGAGGTAGAATTGGACATTGAACCTGAAGTAGTTGTTATATAAAATGATGTTAATCAGTTCAATGGTAAACGTTTTGTGTATGGAGATCTCATCCTGTCTCATTATGAACCATTCTAGTGCAGACAGCCCATCATCATGCGGAATGGATGTGTATAGGATGTGTATAGGCTGCTTACATCCATAGAAAATAAGAGAAGATTGGAAGAGTTGATGTTGAGTGCTCTAATGGTTTGTAGAAAATGAGTGGTGTCTTTCAGTTAGGTAGGGATTTTTGTACCATTGGATATAGAGCTCTATACAAGTAAACTGCAAGTGGTTGGAAGATACTGTTAGTTGCTGCGACGATTGGTCTGAAGGGTGGTTCATTGATGTTCTTATCATTTTTAGGTAACCCGTAGAATACTGGTATCACTGGGAATTTAGTGATCAAGAAATCTTCCGTTTTCTCAGAGATCCAGTCCAATTAATTGGCTTTATCGACTACTTGTTTGATCAGATAAAGGATTGTATTAGTCGGGGCATTATCCAGTGGGAGATAGGTCTTTCTGTCATCCAAAAGTTTAAGGCAACCAGCATTATATTGGGTCATGTCCATAAGGACCAGGGTTCTGCCCTTGTCAGCTTGTTTAATGGTCAATTGAACAATCTGACCAGGGCTCTGCCCTGGTCAGCTTGTTTAATAAACGTGATGGTCTTGCTGCATAATAACACTTAACATGCTTGATTTACCAACGGTGCCCAATACAAAATGCCACACCACAATACAAAATGACTGAACTGGCTGCATTGAAATGCCAGTCTAGCTACATAATAACACTTATGCTTGTTTTACCAAAGGTGCCTAATACAAAATGTCATCCCACAGTAACAATAATACCACTGATCCTGCTTGCTTTATCAAAGATGCTCAATACAAAATGCTGTACTTCAGTAAGAAATGGTAAAACTGGTAGCATGGAAAATGTCATTCTTGCTTCGTATAACACTTATCATGCTTGTTTTACCAATACAAGATGTAATACCACAATAAGAATTTACTAGACTGGCTGCATTGGAATGCCAGTCTAGCTACATAATAACACTTATGTTTGTTTTACCAAAGATGCCTAATATAAAATGGCATGCCACAATAAGAATAATACCACCAATCCTGCTTGCTTTATCAAAGATGCCCAATACAAAATGTCATGCCACAATAGGAAATGGCTAGATAAACTGCATTTAAATGCAAGTCTAGCTACATAAAAAAGTATCATGCTTGCTTTATCAACCATGCGCAGTAAAAAAAAAAAAGGCCATGCCTGCTCCATGGTGTGCCAACACCTTGCAGTCAGACATAATCACAATAATGATGAATGTGATTAGGTGTGGTTGCGAGGCGCTGGGGGTCTCTTGGGTATCTATCATAGATGCCCAGTAAAAAAATGACACGCCTGTACCCTGGGCCCCGTGCTCATCACACATGCACACAATCAATGTGGTTATGTGTGTATGGCAGGCACTAGGGGACCAAGGGGCGGGGATGGGATGGTATTTTCTACTGGACATCTATAATAGATGTCCAGTAAAACAATACCATGCCTGTCCCCTGGGCCTCACAGCACCAAACACACACACACACACACACCCACACACCCACACTCTATCTATGTGTGTATGCAAGGCAGGGGTGGACTGGCCTATAGGGAACTCTGGAGATTTCCCGGTGGGCCTCTGCATCCTGGGCCTCTTTTCTGTGGTATTTCCAAATTTTCTCATAGGAAAAGCATTGGGCTTGCTGAAAATGTGTCATATGGGGCCACTTTGAACTTTATTTCCAGGGCCTCTTTTGGTCCCCAGTAATTATTTCCAGGGCCTCTTTTAGTTCCCAGTCCAGCCCTGATGCAAGGTGCTGAGGGGCCAGAGGGGCTGGTAGTAAAAAAATACCATGCCTGTCCCCTTGGCCTCACAGCGCCAAACACACACACAAACAAAGTGATTATGTGTGTATCCAAGGCGCAGGGGCGCAGGTACGGTATTTTTTACTAGACGTCTATCATAGATGTCCAGTAAAATAATACCATGCCTGAAGATTAGAAGAAATGTTGAAGTAAAGCCTCGGAAGAGACAAGAAAGAGGCACTGAAGTGCTGGCATGGTGCCCAGGAGAGGGCCAAATGCAGTCTTTCATGGGACAGCATCGAGTTTGGGCAGGTGGAGGGCTGCTGGGAACATGGCCTCTTCCCCTGTCCTCATCACCTGCTGCGTATGGATATTGGCACTAAATAAGGCTTTAGGAGGGGAGCACGAGGAGCCAGAGGCTCCATGGAGCGGATCCTCTGTCAGGAAGAAAGAGGAGTTGTTGCTGGGGCCATGAAAGCAAACGGAAGCCTGTTTCACTTGGAGAGGAAGTCTGTGCCCAGTGCATGAGAGATCTGGGGCCTGGGAGCTCAGGGCGGCATGCAGGCCCTACAGTGCAGAGCACATAGCTCTCAACTCACATGCTTTTGGCGGGTGTCACCCGCCTTGTAAACAGCTGACTCACCCGCCAACCCTCCTGCACGCCCATTCATTTCAATGGGCCTCTCACCCGCCAAAAATAAAATCGGGTGTTTTCACCCGCCTTTGCAACACAAATGGTAGAGAGCTATGGCAGAGCATATTGGGAAATGTAGTCTGTTGCCACAGGCCGTGCAGGAGGTTGTATACTATACGGTTCACGTGGTGACCTTTGTCCCGAGAAGGAAGTGCTGGGACACAAGTCTCGTGGTGGTGGAGATGGATCAATTCCCAATTTCCATGTGAGGGCTTTGTTTCTCCTGTGCGTTCCACTGCGACGGTTGCTGGAACACACGGGCCCAGCGCCATCTTTGCTGGCATCTGCAGCTCGATGAAAGAATATATTGCGGAACAACGTGGATATCCACGCCCTGTGACAGCCGCAGCGTTTGAATAAGATGCAGCAATCGTGGAGAAGAGAGACTTTTACTATCTGCAATGTTCGTAGGAGAAGCAGTCATGGAAAGAAAAGGTGTTAAATGCCCGTTGGTTCTTCATTGAATCAGTGATGTCTCTCAGTCAGGAGAGTATCGTCTAGGATGTTTGCAGATATGAGGTACTGTGGAGGAGACGGGGAAGGAAAACTGTTTTTGTTGGTTACCCAGTGCTTTAAGTGGGATGAGAAATTGAGGAGGGGTTCTTATTTGGGGGCATGGCCTCCTGCATGATGGGTGTGGGATAAGAATTGATGGGCATGGTCTCGGAATTGATGGGCGTGGCCTAAAGAAGCACAACCATTGCACATCTATACCACATGTGCTAGATGGCTCAAATGTGAAATGTCACTTTTAGGGGGGTGAAATTGCTTTAGCCTTTTACCGTCTAAAAACATAAAAAGTTTTAAGTGCATCATGGCCAAAGGGCCCAGAAGATTCTCTTATGTTTCAGATCTGGTCCCTGTAAGCTTTCTTGAATCTCAAATAGTTGGATTCATGTCCAGGGGTAAAGTGTTTCATCAAGTGGGTTCCTCGACAGCCACCTTACTTCAGCCACAGATGGAAGATTATTGACTTAGATACCTGTATTTAACAGCTTTTGACACTGACTTTTATCCTATTTGGGTAAATGACAGAAATCTGCCAGTCGCACATGCAACATCGTGCCGACGCCAGACACATTTCATTAAGTCCGGCATGATCAGATCCATTCAGAAATATATATTTTAAGATGCTTATTTGTAAATTGAAAAAAATGGTCATGTTGAAGTTTTTAAGTCATAACTGAAGTGGGCAGAAATGCAATTTCAAAGGGGTGCCTAGTAACTAAAGAACCGATCATTGCAATGGGGGTGGACAATAGAGGCCCAATCCAAATAAAGAGCCAATAAGCTGGCACCTGATAATTCAGACATTGTGGGCGTGATTTAGGTTATTACATGGGGACACACAATGAGAAAGGGGAAAGGTGTCTGAAATCATCTGAGTGGGACTGCTGGAAAAATTGCTAGCAAACCAACATTGCCTGGGCGGTTGAGGAACCCAGGGAAAGAGACAGAGGCTGCGATCCATACCAGGAGAGACGAATAGAGGGATGCTGAAGGCTATGCATGACTGATATTGGAGTCTGACCAGGTCCATGCCCTTTACAGTGAGATGACCCTTGAGATGTTGTCTGTCCAACAGAACAAAGTATTTATTCCGTTAATTCCCCTACAGCCAAATGACACAGGGTGATGTTGTTGAAGTTTGAAATCAACAGCTCTTCCAGTGTGGATACAAATATAGTTTGTTCAAATCATTGGGAACTCCTATTATCTTTTTGTCAACCGCAAAATTCCCTACAGTGCAGGGGTGCATAGAAAAAACGAAATTCCCTACTGCTCCCCATTCCCCAGACCCTGCTTAAAGCAAAGGGGTTCTATAGCAAACGGAGTGTCTGAGTTTGTGCCTGGGCCGAAAAGTGTCTTGCCAAATTAAAGAGAGTGAAGTCCTTGATTTAAAAGCATACCCTGTACAGAGGGTGGGAAAGTAACTCCTGGTAGAAGAGAGAATCTTCATTGCATGGTGGTGAAGGAAAAAGGGTTCTGTCTTTATAAAAACTGTTTGGTTCTTAAAAGTTTGCTTTGCTCCAACACTACTAGCACTGCAAAGTGCACAGGGAGATCAAAATAAAGAGGGATGCTTGTGTGAAATGTCCTTCACCAACAGAAAAGTGTTGCATGTTAGTGAAATTAAAACCCCTGAAAAGTATGTTGCCAGGGATATGATTTTGTCGTGGTTCAAGGTGCTGCATAATTCTTTCTTGACATTATGGGATTTTTGGGAGTGACCAAAAGTAGTTGAAGTGTTTGTTTGATCTTCTGCTGGGGAGCAGGTGCAAGTGGATCTAGGTCACCTGGCCTAACCCTCGCCCACCTGGTGCCTTCCTGGTTGCCACTCTTTTTCACCACTTAGCAAGCCCCGCCCACCTGTTGCCTTCCTGCTTGCTGCACTTTTTCACCACTTAGCAATCCCATGCCACCTGGTGCCTTCCTGCTTGCCGCTCTTTTCCCTACTTAAGGAGCCCTCCAGCCTCTTTTCCTTTGCAACTGGGGAGCAGGTGCAGTGGATTATGACACCTGGCCTAAGCCCCACCCACCTGGTGCTTTCCTGGTTGCCGCACTTTTTCACCCACTTAGCAAGCCCGGCCCACTTGGTGCCTTCCTGCTTGCCACTCTTTTGCCTACTTGGGGAGCCCTCCAGCCTCTTTTCCTTTGTAGCTGGGGAACAGGTGCAAGTGGATCTAGGTCACCTGGCCTAAGCCCCACCCACCTGGCACCTTCCAGGTTGATGCTCTTTTCCCCCACTTAGCAAGTCCCGCCCACCTGGTGCCTTCCTGGTTGCCGCTCTTTTCCCTACTTAAGGAGCCCTCCAGCCACTTTTTCTTTACAGCTGGGGAGCAGGTGGAACTGGATCTAGGTCACCTGGCCTAACCCCACCCACCTGGTTCCTTCCTGCTTGCTGCACTTTTTCACCACTTAGCAAGCCCCGCCCACCTGGTGCCTTCCTGCTTGCTGCTGTTTTCCCTACTTAAGGAGCCCTGCAGCCTCTTTCCTTTGCAGCTGGGGAGCAGGTGCAAGTGGATCTAGGTCACCAGGCCTAAGCCCCACCCACCTGGAGCCTTCCTGCTTGCCACTCTTTTCCCTACTTAAGGAGCCCTCCAGCCACTTTTTCTTTGCAGCTGGGGAGTAGGTGCAAGTGGATCTAGATCACATGGCCTAAGCCCCGCCCACCTGGTGCCTTCGTGGTTGCCGCTCTTTTTCTCCACTTAGCTAGCCCCGCCCACCTGGTGCCTTCCTGCTTGCCGCTCTTTTCCCTACTTAAGGAGCTCTTTTCCTTTGCAGATGGGGAGCAGGTGCAATTGGATCTAGGTCACCTGGCCTAAGCACCACCCACATTCTTAGCCCTGCCTCTTCCTTCCTGCTCTTAACTCTTAGACCAAGGGCATCTCTTGCCCGGGCGTCTGAAACGAAGGGCAGACAAAGAAAAGGCAGACCCAGGGCCTGACCCCCTGCTCTGACAGCAGGTAAGCATGCACCAACATGTGTTTACACCCTCTGTCCCCACAGGCCATCCCCATCTACTCTGGTCCTCCCATGATGTTCCCTTGTGTCCCCCCTACTCACAGACAGGTGTTGCCTGTTTTGCTTGATTCTTTTACCCTGCTTACCCTCCCGCCTCCAGCCTACTTCTGCAGGAGTCTGTCCTGATACATTCTGGTTTCACCATCACCGTCTTGTGGCCAATGCTGGATTTGACTTTTATGGACTTCATTGTACCCTGTACGTCACCCTTTCTCAACTCTCATGCTGGACTTCCTTTGCATCTTGTACTCATGGTGGCCCTGAATCATGCTTTTCCAATCTTCATTTTGTATCCTGGCTTGCAACATTATGTGTTACTACTGACCTCTGCAATTGTATTCGCTCTCCCCTCTTGCTTCTCCACTCTTGTTCACTCTCTGTTCTCTCCTACTCTCCCTTCTCCCTTTTCCTATCTCCTCCCGTCTTCCCCTTACTTTCTTCTAGGCACTTACTCTATTCGAATTGTCCCTGGACCTAGTATGATAGCAACTTTGCTGTCTCCTACCCTCCCCTTACTGCCCCCCCCCCCCAGCACTATCTGAAATGTTGTCAGGCCTAGTAGGATAGTCGCTTGTTTTGTTCCCCGCCTGTCTGTTTCCATTTCCCTCCCACTCCCCCCTCCCTTCCTTATCTATGTCCTAGCTCTTGCACTATCTGAAATGTCGTCAAGCTGAGTACGATAGTTAATTTCACATCCTTACTATTCATGGCATTGTATTTTCCCTTGTTCCCTCCATTGCCTTGAAGCACTTTGAAACACATTGTGTATAGGCGCTATATAAATAAACTATCATATTATATCATATCATAACTGCATATGTGATTGTGCTATAGGTCCTGTGATTTTTGTTAACCCACAAAAGCATATGGTGTTCTACTTATTTGTACGGAAGCTTTGTTTTGTGCCACCGAGCCAGGTGACGTGTCGTACGACGTTGTGTAAATTATTAATGTTCCTATTTTTGTAATTGAATTGAATTGATATTTTATTTATATTGCCCTCGTACACAAGTGTTTCAGAGTGCGACATTTCTTAATAAATCTATATTCTTTCTACACACCAGCCCGACTCTTGGCTTATCTATGGCCAAAAGGTGAGGGACAGAAGTGGTATTATATAGTTCACACATAGGACTAGACTGAATGATAGCCACAGGTGTATGGTTGTGGTGCGTGGATTGGAGGTGTGGGGGGTGAACACTCTGCAATATAGATATACCCCACAAAATACATTTCATATTTTTTGACTCTTTACTGCTTTTTGTGTACTTGAGATAGCATAGAACCATGCTTAACTTTGTATACATCGTTCAAAAGTAAAAGGTATGAATTTTGTGTTCTTTTTCGTACAGCAAATGGCCAATTAGCTAGTATTTTTGTCAGTGTGACAAATGCTCTAACAACTGGTCAGAAACCCTCATTCTGCGGCTAGGGTGATTTACAATTGAGATTCTGCCAGCTCACATGACTTTGAATGTCACAGTCTCCCTGCCTGCAGAATTTGTGTGCAAGAGGCTGTGTGCTGTAGGAGTGGCTTCTGCAGGCACAATTGCAAAAGGGGTGCGTAAAGAGGCTTGATATCATGGAAATCCTCACAGACGGATGCGCTCAGGGATGGTGTGGCTGCCCATGCGCCAGGTCCCCGGGCCTCATCTCTCCTGTTTGAGGCCTTGTGCAAACGAAAGCACAATACAGACATACCCTTTTTAGTTTTCTCTCTGCACAGCCACAAATAGAAACACTCATGCTTCTCATGAGCGTCTCCGGTATTCTTTTATTTGTACATTTCCACAGGGCCATCTTAACATTTTCAGGCCACAAATAGCCATGGCCTCCCACCCCACAGAAGCCTATGCCCCCCCCATACCCCATGTCCCCAGGGACCGAGTGAGCAGTTCAGGGTCAACAGTACCTGGATTGAGTTCGTGGTGGGCCCTTAGTAGGTGCGAATGTGGTCGCACTGTGCAGCAGAAGGGCTGCTCTCAATGACGCAGGTCAGAGCAATCCTAGGATTGCTTTGCAGCTGAGCCAGGTCGAGTTGGGCTTTAGCCGCTGGGAGGGGTTGATGAATGATGCTCCAGTGGTTCGAGTCGATGGGAAATGGTCGTCGAAGTGGTGACTTTGGCAGCGTCAATGTGCAGGTCAATGAGGAGGCCATTCAAGGGCTCTCTGTGATGAGCCATGGTTGTAACCCCTGGTCAGAGTCGGTATGTGACTGACAAGTCATTCGGATCAGGTGACGGCATTGAACAATCGATTCGGGCATAGCAGGTGACAGGCTTAGATACGGCATGAAGCAGTGTCATGCTGGGTCGCAGTGCAAGCAGTAGGTCGACTTAGTGGAAGAGCACAAAATTCAGTACCGGCACCTTCCCTCTCAATCACGGTGGAATAAACATGGAGCAACCAGTTTGGTAAACCAGAGAGATTTCGGCTGCTCTGGTACTCCAGCTGCTGTGAAGCCCCCTCAGGGGCCCTAGAGGACAGAATGGTTCTGTTCAGGGTCTTCTCTCCCAGCTTCAGGAGATTCTGGCACAGGGTGGTAGGTCCTGGTCCACCTCAAAGGTTACTCACAACGTGTTATAGGAGTGGGTAGGGGGCCAACCTTCCTTCTGCCTTGGATTGCTCCTTCTTTACCTCAGGCTGAGGACTTTGAAAAGCACAACTTTCCAAAAGGAAGTCCAGTGAGTTCTTCTCAGGTGAATCGTTGTGTCTTGAGAGGATCCAAGAGGATCTGAGAGAATCTAAAGAAGGTGGGGGAGACCCCTTCTTTTAAAAGGCAAAGGTCCCCAGGTGATTTGACTAAAGCTAACCTGCCTTAGTGTTCCAATCCCTCTTCTTGAATGGAGTGGACTTTGCCCTTCTGATGTCATACCCAAAGTGCTTTGCTCCAGAGGAAGTGGAGGGGACAGGAAAGTGAAAGAGAGACAGAGAGAAACAAGAAGGTGGAAGTATCCTTCTATTGACCAGGGCCTCCTGCCTACTCTAAACCCGCCCCTTCCCTTCCCACTAAGAAAAAAGGCCCTTAGAGATGTAGCACACTGGTGTGAGGCTACTCCTTTTGAATGTGTGTGCTCTTTTGATGCCCAGGACAGTTCCCTTTGTCAGAGGGTGTATCTGCCCTCACAAAGAGATCAAAGAAGAGACACGTTCCTCCAGCTTCCTGTCCTACCATTTGGCAGTCTCCATCCGGCTGGCCAGTAAACACATCACCTTCCACAGCAGAGCTAACTCACAGGAGCTGACACATGTGCGATATCACTTGGGATGTGGTGGCCATGCACAATGTCTAAACTCAGGCGTATCTTTATTTAGAGTTTACCCTGCCACCAGCATGGATTACTCATGATCATAGTTTTGGTACACAGGGGAGTGGGGAATACCTTCAATTCCACCCATGCACAACAGAAACTTGTCTGTCACTGTGGCTGTCGAGTGTGCATCTTCTGACCTTTGAATCTGCTCTGCGCCACAATCAGAGCAGGTGCAGAGGATCAGACTACGGATGCAGCAGGGCACAAGTACACTATGGTTGTGGCATGAAGTTGACAAAAAGAGTAATCTGGTTGGCAGATTACCCTTTTGGAGATGTATTTACCTGCATCATTTTATACATTAACAAAAATCATAAAAGCCAGGGCTTTGCACACTTGCCACATGGCAATTCTTCACACTGTGTACATTCTAAAATGTGACATACGTCATGCTCAGTAATTGATCTAAACAAACAGGACATTGATCAAGGGGGACCCATAATATGAAAGATAAGTCTCAAAGAAAGCACAAATTAAAGTAACGAGATGAAGGGAGAAATTATAAGGGGGCTTTAAGAAACGCTAGCATCACTTCCCATTCCACATTTAGCATAAACCAGTAGATGGGTAACACTGAGAAATGTAGCAGCTATCATATATCTTGCAATGCTGTTCTTGCTATAAGAAATATTGCTGTGTGGGAAGACATGCACCACCTCTAACTAGACCAGCATCATAATGACGTTATTTTAGTTTACATACCAAGTTCTTTTTATTGCAGGTATGCTGTTTAGTAGCATAGTAAGTGCTCCTATCAACATACATGTATACGCACTCAAAAACAGATCTCTGCACCAAGTGCTAAACTCACTGAGCTATCTTCTTCACCATGGTGGAACTAAAACATATCAATATTAATTTCAACTTTGATAATGACATTTTATTAATATATTCCCCAAAGAAAGATGGAATCGCCACAAAGGTTATGCTTTAGTGAATGCACAAATTGGGCATTTAATGGTTCAGTTGATCTGATCTGAACTTGGTTGAATACATCATCAGCAAACTATGCATTATCATGATTTGTTTAAGGCTTTAACGAAAGTGTAAAAACATCTTTGCCGGGTAGCCAGGTGGAGGCCACTCCCACAGTGCAACATCCCAGTGTATGTAGACAAATAGATTACACTTTTCCTTCCTGTCATCACTCTCCTTTTGTTTTCAGCCATCACCTTAACTAGTCGCTGATTGCGAATTACAACGTGCTAATGGTTAGGTTGTGGATGCCAGTCCTGCACCAAAGATGAACTGTAACAGGCCTGCTGCAAAGCGCACTCTCACAGAGAAGTAAGCATGTCAGTGTATTTTGTTGTTCAAAATGATTGCCAACATTGAGCGGCAGAGTCTAAGGCGAGATTGCAACCTATGTTTGTTTATTCTAATTTGTACAGCTCCTCCTGCACCAGTTCTACATGCACGAATTGCCAGAGAAAATATTCTCAATGAAAGCCTTCACACACCGAAACATATTTATTGTGCATTGGGTCAACATAATTTTCATTACTATTCCTTTCCTGTTACATCTCTGTCACCTGCTTGTGTTTTCTCTTGGAGACACAAGTTCCACTGAGGTTACCCCAGCAAATAACGATGGTGAATCAAATGTGCCACGGTTAGAAGTGGCCCGGTATCGGACAGAGAGAGCATTTTCCCGGCCTACATGTGGTACAATGCGCTACACAAACATTTAGAAGACAAAGACATAATTTAGTTCTCACAGCATGCTTTGAGAAAACTATACTCAGTTGCTTTCAGAATTGTTGCCCTTTCGGGCTACACATCCCCCCTTTCTGAAACTATTCACTTATTTTCAGACCCCATGGATGGAGGAGCCCCCTCACTGTGTGCCTTCGCAGAATCAAGGGCTCAGTGGGGTCGCGGGGGGGCTGCCATGCCAGAAATACTTTCCACTAAAGTGAGGACCTGCCAATTCCCTCCTCAAGCTCCCTACACCAATGTGATGACTACATTTTCCTCCTCAGAAGAGCATTTTTCAAAATCTATTAGTCATGTTATTTTGGGAACTTTAACCTGGTGCTTGCTGATTCCATCTGCCTCTGAAAGGATGGAAGGCTGAGCCGGCCCTGATGGGGTTCACACACATTGTCCTGCAGGTTACAGAATTCAGCTCCCCATTTCCTTTTGCTTTAACTTTGTGCATATTTTTTGTACTCTGAGCAGGTCATTACAAATCCAAGGTAATGTAAAAGGTGGCCTGTTTCTGCTCGTTTCCCATATCCTGTCAGATAAAAGCTAATATTTGAGATACATGGCAGCAGGGCCCCCTCAAACATGTGCTACTGCACGAATAACAATCTGGTCGTGGGGCTATGGATGCCAAATTAGAGAATCCTAGAAGCGATGGCACGATATAGCATATGACAGCACGGCGGCTGGGGGACTAAAGTTTCACATCACATCCCACATAGTTGCACTTTTGACACGGGGAGATGCAGAGATTGTTTCAGAATAACACCATGCAGAGACTGGTCCAGAATAACACCATGCTGATCAGCTACTGAAGCTAGGATTTAAATTGAAGTGTCTGCGTGCTAAACTCAGTAATGTGGACATTAAGCCACAAATCCCAATTTGTTGTCACTGGGACTTGGCCGCAGATGCCAGAAGTGCTATGCACATAATAACCTACAACACAACACATGAGGAACACCCACTAAGTGAGGCTCCCTACCATGTGAGGTCCGGGGAAGTTTGCCCCTCTGACTGGCACTCCCCTTGTGACAGCCCTAAATTGATGATGAATATACTTACCTTCCCCAGTTTGATGACCAATCATCTCCATCGCCTCAAGGAGGCGCAACTCGACGTAGAGCTCCTTAAGCTCCTGTCTGACTGTCCTTCAGTGGCAGGCAGGCTGTAGGCAGCAAAGTAAAGTGCTGATTGTAGATGGCAGACAAAAGTAACAGTGGTGGCGACCTACAACACCATGCAACGAGGGAAGGCAGAGGCAGATAAGCCACCTCAGGTACGGAGGAGCTATCATACAACACAATCACCTCCATGTCAATCATCATTACTGATTTTTAGTTTAGGCTATTAGGTGGTGCTTTAGCACCACCTATAATCTTAAACTATTGCATTAGAGTACAGATAGGGAGAAATGGCATATGAAGAGGGACAAAAAGCTTTTAGGTGTTGTTTGGTTATCTGCCCACCGATTGACTGCCCATGGTCATGCTAATCCCTATGGCCATTCCCACCCAGTTCCTGCCCCTCCCCACCCAAAAGACCTCCTCGTGGGAACTCTTTTAGCTCACTATATAAGGAAGCCTACCATCAAACTTTGCAGCCGAAGCACCTGCCAGTGTTTTCTCAAAGCAGTCATCTGAGATGTAATGACTTAATTGGACTACTAATTGCTCTACTGGTGTAATAAAAATGTCCTAACAAGGTCTGCCTTCAGCCAGACGATTTATAAGCACTATGCGTGAACTTCATAGAAGGCCTGTTAAAAACAAGCATTGGCAAAGCCAACAGTTGTGTCTTGTGTATAAGTATTAAGTATTTGCAGGCATTGTTATTAGATGCCCAGGTATTTGCACCATTTTGCACCTGCTAGCTCCAATAGCCAGTTAATACCACTGCAGCAGTGCCTGGCAAGTGACATTCCTATGCCTACACAAAAGCCGAAATTGTTGGCATTGCCACTGCTTGTTTTTATATCTTCCTAGTTTCCTGGCAGTCATCCCCACTCCGGCGCCAGCAGTGAACAGCACGTGTCGAATCAGCAAACTGATTGGTTGCCATGTGATGGCGGCTGCACAGTCCAGTAGGAGCAATGAGTCATCTCAGTAGCTTGAGCTATTAGGCGGCATAGCCACGTTTAAGCCAAAACTATTGCAGTACAGATGGCATATGATGAGGGACACAAAGCTGGAAGGTGTTGTTTGACTATTTGCACCCCCATTGACTGCCCATGGCTATGCTAATCCCTATGGCCATTCCCTCCCAGTTCCTGCCCCTCCGCACCCAAACCCCCCCACCCCTCATGGGAACTCTTTCAGCAAGCCTTACCACCAAACTTTGCTCTTAAAGTGCCTGCCAGTGTTTTTTTTTTAAAGTTAATGACTTAATTTGAGTTGCAAACATGCTACTAGTGTAAAACAAATGTCAACAGGGTCTGCCTTCAACCACTCGATTTATAAACCCTATGGGCCTTATTACGAGGTCGGCGGTTACCTGCCGGTGCCACTGCCAGGTTGCTGCCGACCTGGAAACACTGATTCCGCCACCTGACTTCCCGGTGCCACCAGGACATTACAAGCACCTGCAGTGTGGGAAGTCAGGAGGCAGATTTGGTAACTCTCCATTCCTGTGGTGGGAGTGGGGAGACGGAAGAACCAGCACCATTGCTTACCGTGCCGGTGCTTCCGTGAAAAGTCTGCCTGCAGCAGCTGTTGCACCTGGCAGGTCTGACCCTGCTGGGCGCAATGGCCCCTGCAGGCAGACTCATAGTGTGGGGGTCTGGAAACAAGGGCGCCGGTGACCTTACCGGCACCCTTGTTTCCGGACCACCACACTTGGACTGAGGCCCAATGTATGTTCTTCACTGAGCTTTGGCTTGTTTATTAGGCATTTGCCAGGTGCTGCTATTAGATAACCAGGTACTCGCATCATTTTGCACCTGCTACCATCAATGGCCAGGTAATAGCACTACGCAGTGCCTGGCAAATGCCTTTTCCATACCAAGACAAAAGCCCAAACTGTTGACATTGCCAATGCCTGTTTTTGTGTGCGTCAAATGTGCCTGCAGGTATGAATGTATAAAGTATATGTTCTTTTCAGTGTCTAAATGATGATGTAAATGAGAGAAAGAAATAAAGAACGCAAAATGTTTTCTGGCCTCGTGGCTTGGACACACACCATGAAGTGCTGAACCCCCACAAGCAGTTATCACCCGGCCTGACACCTACGTTTGGCAGCAGGTGGCTGCCCCTAGGGTGGGGGCCCAGGGCACGTGCCCCATTTGTCCACCCACAAAAACTTCTCTGTATTTCCCATGAAGACCCCTTACTACCACTGCACACCCAGCATCCTCGCGGGTGAAGTGCTGCTCCGAGCTCTTTCCCTTTGTGGCTGGTCAGGGTCAGTGCATATTTAGGTTTTGGGAGCACGCCTGACACTTAGATACCTGTAAGGGACTGGCTACCAGTCCCTTGCGCTAGCGGACAGTCCCTACATATACACATGAGCAGTGGGAGGGAAATTCAAGCCGCAAAGTGCTCTTTGCACTTTGCAACTGGAGTCCACTATGAATCAGACCTCTTAAATGTTCACCCCTTCGATATCTTATTTTAGAGGCTTGTGTCATCTTCATGTGGCAGACGTATCAAGCAGCGGAAATAACCGTTTCCACTGGAGGTACAGCATTGCATCCTGGGTTTAATTTAGACCTCTGGAGAGGATTCCAACCGCGGAGCTTTGCAACCTGATATTGGCTATGCCACCTTGTAGATCAAATCAAAGCCTGCAAAATGGGCCTCGTGTTAGTTGTCCTATCTCATGATGACTTTTCTAGGGAAAGGCTTTTGCCCGGAGCTTTGCTCTAATAATGTTTTTGAAGCGCGCAGAGAAAGCAAGAAAACATCGCCTCACCGGGGAGACACATTTTCTAAAGTGCACAAGAGCAAACTAAGTGCAGTTCAAAATTGTGACGTTGCCGGTAATCCAGCTCCGACCTTTAAGCCTTAATTAACTGTTAGGCGTCCAGGATAACCAAATTGATATGTAAATGATATTCCTGTCTAGATCCATTGCATGCAAATGTATTTCATGAATATTCAAAGTGGACATCCTGATTACCTGATCTTTTTTAACACTTTTTTTTATTGCGTTTTTGGTTATTAAAAAACCTTACACAATGTAACAATTAAAAAAACAAATTAGAAACAAAGAAAATATTCAACAATTCTGTCATCAATAAAAAACAATTAATAAATGAGTAGCTTTTTAAAATCATAATTGTCGTGAAATATGTAATAATTAATCAATCAAAAAATAAAGCTCCATAAAACTCATCCCAACGTTCAGTTCTAAAAAGAAAATGAACAAATAATATCATTAGTAGGCATCTTTTATCCAAGTTTTCCAATTTCTTAAAATATCTCTTGTATAAAGGCAACAACCGCTACAATGATCAACACCCGTTTACCTTCCATTATACTAGACCATATAATTTCATGTATAACAGCCGAGATGGAGTGTACACATTTTCCTAAGTAGAGGATTCTGGGATAACAGTGGACCTTACATTATTAAATGATAATGTGTCTCCAAGTGACCAGCCTTGCAGAACCTACATGTACGGTCACTCCTAGGTATCCCTGACCTGGGCCCAACCACCTCTAATGCAATGAGACAATTAAGACGAAATCTCACATATCAGGCACACATTTTTTGTCTGAGGGGAACTGCTGAAGATGCGGTCTAAGAGTACTCCGGTTCGTATATTGCGCTAAAACAATTGTATACAATTTCAATCTCAAGAGATCGTCTTCGTTCTCAATCTTGTCCCAAAGCCTCATCTTTATTTTCGTTTTCACTAGAGAGATCATCAGGAATATTTGCCTCCCACAGGCACCCCATACATGAGACCTCTAAGTCAGGAGTGCCTTCACGGACTTTGCCGGCAATAGTGCCCTCTCAATTTGCCATACCAGGTACCTTCCATCTCATATCTAATTTTAAGATAAATACCTAATCTCTGAGATCTGTATGAGTACCACCAGGAGTGAAGATATAACTCCAACCTAATAACGCTTACAGGAACAGACCGGGAACATCTAAAACAGCTCTCCGTATCCTGCCTACTTGAATATGCAGCCATTTCCTTCGCTTTAGGTCAATCAAGTCGAGGCCATAGAGCGCTGATGGAGTCACCTTTAGCCGATAAAACTCAATAAGGGGCCATAATGAATATGCACATTTCTTAAACGTAATCATTTATGATATGGCATTTATAACGCGCCTATACACAAGTGTTTCCAACGTGGGGATAAAAAGCTGTGACCTTATTTTCAGCTCTCTCTTTTGCCAGTGTTGTTATTGACAGTTTTGCTATTATAAAACCCAGATATATAAAATGTGAAGCAACTTCTAATACCTGAATATTTATTACCCACCTAGACCTGATACTCCTTTTGGTGTTTTGTAAGGGTAGTATTCTGGATTCACTCAAATTAATGTCCATTTTATTATCTACAATATAACCAACAATCTGGTTCAATCTACATTGTAGACCTAATGGTGTTTGATCTAGAAGCACAATATCGTCAGCATAGGTGATGCGCCCCACCCTAAGCATGCCAAGTCTGGGGGGAAATATGCCAACTGATGTGTCTATTGACCAGAGATCTGCAATGTATAGATAAAACAAGGTCGGGCCTAGACACAACTCTGTCTTAGTCCCCTTCCTAGCATTACACCCCTTCATAGTTTCCCTTGCAGATTTAATTGAACTCTATTTTTTGTGTCCTGGTAGAACAATATTAGCATATTTAGAAGGCCGGAGTTGATGCTCCAATTGTTTGGTCCTAAGTGAAAAGATCTTTTTATAAAGGTCTTTTCACTAAAAGATCGATTTAGAAAGACCGCTCCGTGACCGAATAGCGTAGTCCTTCTAATCAAACTGTCACACCTCTGCCGCACACAAGTATGCGCAGGGTCTGACAGCCTCTCTGGGACCCAGAAGCGCAGGGTGAGGAGAACGGGTAAATGTGTGAGTGTGTGTGTGTGTGGATGTATGGTTGTGTTTTGGTTTGGGTGGGGGGTGGGAAATGTGGGGCAGGGGGAAGGGGTTGTGGGGCTGAAATCCCGTGGGAGAGGGTGGAGTCCGGCAGAGGGATAATGGGGGAATCCGGAGGGATGAAACCCCCTGAAATTCCTTTTTTTAAAAACATTTTAAAGGTCTCAAGAGAAAAAGACCTTTACAAAGCTGTTTTTACAATCAAACGAAAATCGGGCAGCAAACGAAAATCGGGCATTGTAAATCTGTCTTTTTCTCTTGCGAACTTTAAAATTAGGTCTTTTCACATAGAACCAATTGTTCAGCGTACTCAATAACCAATAACGGCTGACGATCCTATCCAAGACTGAACTTAAATCCAGTAGACGATTTTCTTGTCTGTATCCATTGCATGCAAATGCACCTCATGAATATACAGAGTGGATATCCTGCGTCTCTCGAAACCAGAGTTTTGCACCCCTGCCCTCACTGGCGTATCAGGGGTCCCCGCAACCCCTGCTTTTTCTACAAAAAAAAGTTTCTTTTGAAATTCACTCTGCATTCATAAACAGAAATAATTTCTTTATGAAGGCAGAGTGACTACAAAAAGAAACTTTCTTTTTGAAGTCCTAGGTCCCCCCTACCCCATGACATGGAAGACCCTAGACTGGAGGCCTACATGTCATGGGCGGGGGGAGCCCTATGGCTTCAAAAAGAAATAGTTTGTTTTTGAAGTCACTCAGCCTTCATAAAGAAATTATTTTGGTTATGGTTCGGTCCTTAACTGAAATAATTTCTTTATGAAGTTATAGTGGGCCTCATCACGAGTTGGGTGGTAACGCCGGTGGTATTACCACAGGCGCTATTAGCCCTATCGCCAAACCCCCCCGGCGCTATTAGCGCTGGATCACGGGTTTGGCGGAACGGTTAGTGCCCATTCCCCATTGGGCCCATTTGGGAATTCCTCATTCCCCATTGGGCCCAATGGGGAAAATTTGCGCTATTACCGCCGGCGGATTTCCGCAAAGGCCATGATCTGGCAGACCCTTAAATGCGGCGGTAATAGCACTACTGCCGCATTTAAGGGTTACCGCCAGACTCGTGATGAGGCCCAGTGACTTAAAAAAGAAACAATGGGGCTCATTCTGACCATGCCGGTCCGGAAACAATGGTGCTGGTAAGCTTACAGGCACTGTTGTTTCCAGACCGGCATATTACAGGTCTGCTTGCTGGGGCTGCCGTGCCCGACAGGTCGGACCCTGCCAGGCACAGCAGCCACGATAGGCAGACCCGTCATGGAAGCACCGGCACTGTTAACAATGGTGCAGGTGCTTCCGTGTCCCCATTCCTGTGGAGTCTGGGGATTAACGAAATTACCGGCGCCTGATTTCCCGGCTGCCGGACTTAAAATAGCACGGTGGCACCGGGAAGTCAGGTGCTAGTAATTTTTTACGGGTCCGGCGGCAAGCCGCCGGTAGCACCGGCACGGTTACCGCTGGACCCGTAATGAGCCCCAATTTCTTTTTGAAGTAATAGGGCTCCCCTCAACTCCATGACGTGTGCGTGTGTGAGTCTATGGTGAAAGAGTGCACACTCAAATGTATAGGTGGCAGCCTGTGTGTGTATGGTGAAAGGTTGCACACTGAAATGTATGGGTGGCTGTCTGGGTGTGCCTGCATGGTGAAAGGGTGCACACTTAAATGTATATGTGGATGCCTGTGTGAGTGTATGGTGAAAGGGTGCACACTTAAATGTATTGATGACTGGGTGTCTATATGGTGAATGGTGTGTGTGCTTGTGTACAGGGGCACAACAAAACCTTCATTTCGGGGGGGGGGCTAACCCTTCAAATGTTGGGGGAGGTGCTAACTTCACAGGCAGTGGGGATGGGGAAACTTATTTGTATGGGGGCATCCAACTTATTTACGCATTTCAATGAGACTATTCTAGTGCAGATTCAATGTTACAAGCAGATAACTCTCTCCTTTAAGTCTCCTGTTCCCTCTCTACCCTTCCAATCACTCCCCTGGCATTCAAGTACTAAACCCACATCACGATTTCAATTGCCTAAACAATATGGCATTTGAATGCAGGTACTAAAAGTGAAATGCTTTATGTTGTTAATTGCTGGGTTCTTGTTAACAGCAAAAACCAGGTGCCGTTTATTATCTGTGTCCTGTTCGGTCCTGTAACTGCTCTAATGGTTAGCCAGGTTGAGTCAATATAGCCCAACATTTCAGGGGGGGTAGTGCTGAAGCTCAGTCAACTCAATGGTGTTGCACCACTACTTGTGTTTAATGCCTTGCTTACTCCTAGCCCTATTCTTCCTCGTCCCCGTACTTATGTATGAGGCAGTACTTGTGTTTGAGGCACTCTGCCTCATACACAAGTACTGGGAAGAGGTAGAGGTACATAGAGGTAATGACTGATTTAGCTACCTGTAATCTTCATCACTCCTAGTCCCACTGTTCCTCATCCCAGTACTTACCCATGAGACAAGGCGCCACATACGTAAGCTCTGGGACAACTAAGAGGGATGTGGAGTTAATTCTGGGCCAAGGAGCTGATTGTGAAGGTTGGGGTAGTAGGTGGGAGGGAGAGGGGATGTGTGGGGGGGCGGGATTGTGTGATAAATCATAATGGATGTCCATGTCCAGGCTAAGCAGGCAGGATATGTGGTATTAGTGGCTAGAGAGGCATTTTGGTGCAGCCAGTCTAGTCATTCCTCAGTTTGGTATGACTTTCTTTTAACTGGACATTTCTGATAAAGCAGTCCTGCTAACTTTAAATACCTGTCTAGATTGGCATTTGGGTGCTGCCAGTCTAGCCATTTCTTACTGCTGCATTGTATATTTTTCTAGGCATCCGTGATAAAATTATATGATATGATACAAGTCATTTATAACGCGCCTGTACACAAGTGTACACAAAGGGAGGGAAGATAGAGGGAGGACAAGACAAACGATCTCACTAGGCCTTGTGTCATTGCGAGAACGAGAAGTGCAAGGGGGAAGGTAGGAGTGGAAGTGCAAGTGAGAGGGGAGGGGAAAACAGGGCAGCAATGCTCTGAGTAAGTGCAGCCAGGGCAGATTGGCTATTGGTTGTGCAAGGAGAACAAGGGACTGCAGGGTTACAGTTACAGCCCCTAAATGCATGGTAGGCCCGGAGGCAGTGCAAGGATGACCAATCAAGGAAGCGCCTGGACTCAGAGAGACTTGGAGGGTAGCCAAGCAGCCAGTCGGTAAAGCAGACAGGTAGGTCAGCAGGGGAGGGAGGGAGAGAGAGAAAGCAACAGAGAAGAGGAAAGTTTTGACCTGCTTCCAAAACTTCAGGTTGTCTGGCTCAAGTTTGGAGGGACAGGGAGGCCATTCCAGAGGGAGGCACCAGCAGAGGAGAGAGGTCTACCCCCACTCTCTGCCTGGAGAAAGGTCTAAGCCTTAGAGAGTTGGAGGTACCTGAGTGAAGGGCTAGAGAAAGAAGGTATTTTGGAAGAGAGCATTGGATTTAGTGTGGGCCCTGGCCCCAGAAAGCCTTGTGGACAATGCAAAGGTTCTTGAACTTGATCCTTGCAGCCACCGGGAGCCAGTGGAGAGATTTCAGGGCTGGAGAAATACGATCCCAGGGCTTGAGGCCAAGGGTAAGTCTTGCAGTTCTGTTCTGGATTAGTTGCAGATGACGGAGACTAGAGGAAGGCAGATTCAGAAAGTGGCTGTTGCAGTAGTCCAGCCTAGAGAGACCCAGGGCTCTGGAGACAGTGAGCTTCTGGTGGAAAGTGAGAAAGGGAAGACTCAGGAGGAGCATCTGGTAGTGGGACTTCTTGGCGATGTCCAAGATGTGAGGAGAGAAAGAGAGTGTGGCGTTGAAGATGACACCAAGGTTTTTTGCCTCGCAGGAAGGCAAAGGAAGAGGGCCCAAGGCGGTCTGCTATGTTGAGAGAGGAAACGCAGAGGCAAGGGTCCCAATGAGAAGGATCTCCATCTTACTGGCATTAAGGCAGAGATCGTTGGAGGCGCACCAATCCTGAATCGTGGATAGACAGTCAGGAATGAGCAAGAGAGGAGAGGAGGCTGAGGGGAGCCTGAAGGAAAGCTGAGTCATCCGTATAACACTGAAAGTTAGAGGAGAAGGTAGAGATCAGGGAGGCCAAAGTGTCAAAGTAGAGGTTGAAAAACCAGGGTGAGAGGATAGAGCCCTGGGGAACGCCACAGGTAGAGAGAGAATGGGATCAAGATGGAACTGGGAGCGGAGGGGCGGTCCAAGTGGAAGGAGGTCAGTCACTCTAGGGTCTGATCCGTGATGCCCAGGTTCTCACAGAATCGATTGATCAGGATAGTGACGTTGACCCTGTCGAAAGCAGAGGAAAGATGAAGGATGAGAACAGAAGGAATGCTGGAATCAAGGTTAGAGAGCAGATCTTCACGGGTGTTAAGGAGAGCAGATTCCATGCTTCTGGCAGATTTGACATGGGTCATGGAGACAACCAACAGATTCAGTGTGGAGAGTAAGCTGGGAGATGGCAAGTTTTCCAAGAGTTTGCTCAGGAAAGGGGTGATGGAGATTGAGCGATAGTTTACCGGGCAGGTAGGATCAGCAGACGGCTTCTTGAGGAGTGGGTGCACAAGGGAGTTCTTAAAGGGAGAGGGGAGCGTTGTTGCAGTGGCGAAAGAGTGATTACAGAAATCGGCCAAGGCTGGAGCGAGGGTGTGAATATGGTTTTTGACGGTTCTGGAGGAGCAGCGGAGCACCTGTTTGGATGACACTTTCACAGATCGGACTTGTCTAGAAACCTTGTCAGGTGTTGTCAGAGAGAAAGAGGAAAAAGGAGGAGGAGAGGTAGAGATGGCCAAAGGAGGCCAAGAGAGGAAGAGGAAATAGAGGACAGGATGTCCTGAGATTTAGCAGAGAGGTGAGAGGCCAGAGCTTTACAGAGGGCCTGGGAGGGAACAGGAGAGGTATAGACCACAACAGGATTGACCAGTTCCTTGCAGATTTTAAAGAGTTTGGCCGTGTTGTTAGAGGCCGCAGAGACACACGGTTTAATGTGTGCTCTCTTCTTGATGAGTGTTATTGCTTGGAGTGGAATTTTGGTGCAACCACTCTAGGTATGTCTAAATGTGGCCTGCCATGCTTTACTATAATGTTATTACGTGTTTACACTGGCCTACATTGTGCAGCCAGTTGGACATGTTTTCATTGTGGCATGGCATTTTTAATAGCAAAGCATTAATGTTCCTGTGCACTGTTGGTGACTTGCATGTATTGGATTGTGTTACCCTACAAAACAATTGCAAACACTCTGGCTTTATAGCCAATCTATCTCAGAAAGTGTGCTGTATATTGCATTAAAACACATATTTAAATCTTTCTCCTAGTGCAGTGTGCGGCATATCCCTTCAGCAGCACGTTCATGCGTATTGCACAAGCGTGATAATCTAGGCCGGTCCAGAGTGTGGCGCGACCCGTGATTTGTTGCCGAGTTGGGGGGCCCCCTCAGCATGGCTCGCAGTGGGGCCCCCACATTTTGTGTTACGCCACTGCCTGCCCTAGTCCAGCCCTAACAACATCAGAACGTTGAAAACAGCTATTTTAGAAAAGAGGGATGTGGGTTTGGATAATTTATTCAGATACTACGGATTTATTGGGTTTGTAGGCAGGACATTCCGAATCACGAACTGTGTACAGCCCTTAAAAGCAGGGGGGTGAAAGGGATGCAAAGCCGAGAAGGCTGTTTAAGTGTGTGTTTCATCAGCTGCTGCAATGCCAAAGCAGAGTGGCTGAGTTTGGGATCTGTGCAACCAACACAACGAAACAGGAGTCACTGAGGAAATAAGCACTGAATGACTCACTGCGTCTGAGCATGCAGAGCACCGGTCACGCTTCTCGCAGTCAGCACTTACTCTGCGTCCATTCCGAACTCTGTCTTCTGTGTGAACTCCACACATGTACCTCTATTTCTATGTTGTTGATGACTTGTTTTGCATGTGGCGCATTACAAATTAAATTAACTATGCCCGGTGACCAAAGAGACTTGCAGAATAATGATAGATCACGTGTTTGATTTGATTTGATTTGATTTGAGCATTTGTACGGCGAATACCCTGAGGGAACCGGGCATTGACTGCATCAAGGCGCTGATGTAAATAACTGGTTCAGTGGATACAGCACCGCACTCTCTCGTAGGTCTGTCGGGTCATTTCCGACAATTTATATAAAGAGATGTGTTTTCAACTGTTTCCTGAAAACGGTCATTGAGTTGATCCTCCGGAGTTCCAATGGCAGAGAATTACAGGACCAGGGACAAAACGAGGAAAACCGCCTGTTACCCAAGTGGGTGTTCTTGTCAATGGCGCTTGCAGAAGGTATTGATCCTTAGAGCGAAGGTATCGGTGAAGACAGGACACCTGGATTTTTGCAGTCAGGTAGGCTGGTACCAGCCCATGGATGCATTTGAAGACCAAACAAAGTGCTTTAAACATAAGTCTCTGCTGAACTGGAAGCCAATGGAGATTCCTCCGACATTGTGAGATAGCTGTCTTTCTGGGTAATGAAAAAATCAACCTGACAGCAGAGTTTTGGGCAACCTGTAGTCTATTAATTTGAAATATTTGAACTCCCATAAGAAGAGCGTTACAATAATCTAACCTGGCATTGGTGAGTACGTCTATTACCATTCGATGGTTCTTCTCAGCAATGAGTGGTACGAAAGGTTGTATAAGTCTCAATTGATAATATATAGATTTGACTGTGTCGCTAATCTGGGAGATACAATCCATATTCGACTGCCAGATACAGCCCCAGTTTGTCACTGTATCCAAGAATTCAGTAGGGACGCCAAACAGTGAGGGGCAGGGAGTGCACTGGACAGCATTTTTACCCGTCTCGTGGGACCTAGTACAATAACCTCTGACTTTGAGGGATTTAGCTGGAGTTTATTTGCCAGCATTCAATCTTTGATTTTATTGGCACATGCCCAGACTCGATGTATTGCTTCCCAAGGTTGCTTGAGTCTTAGGTAGATCTGTGTATCATCAGCGTATGAATGATATGACAGACCAAACTCAGAGAAGATGTTCAACAAAGTGCAGATGTAGATATTGAAGTGGTGGTGAAAGCGAGGACCCTTGAGGCACCCCACATTCCACGGGGATGGCGTTGGGAAAGACACAAACCATCTCAGAGCTTCATCCGAGACCTGTGCCACTGAAGACAGTCTGGCCAGGAGTATCTCAAAATCAACTCTGTCAAAGGCTGCTGACATGTCCATCATGACAAGCATGATGACATCCCCTTCGTCGGCGGCCCCCAGCAAGTTACCCCAAACTGTCACCAGGGCTGGTTCGGAGCCATGGCCCAGTCTAAAACTCGACTGAAAGGAGTCGAGAATGTTATGTTCGTCCACGTAACTCTGTAGTTGGCTCGTCACAAACTTTTCCAAAATGTTAGCAGGCCATAGCAGGCTGGGTATTGGGCGGTAGTTGGATAAAACTTTATGATCCAATGTTGGCTTTGTTAACAGGGTAGAAAAGTAGGATTTCCTCAGGTCTTGGGGAACACAGCACTGAGATAATGATGCATTAACCATTGTTTATATAGCCATGCCAAGGGCAGCTGCATGCTGCTATGTCAAATAGGCTGCGATCGGTTCATAATCCAAGTTAGTGGGTTTCAATTTTTCCAGAAGACCAATAATTTCATCAGTTCCTACAGGGCAGGGGAGAAAGTGAATTTAGGGCATGGTACTGCCAAGGTGCGGGCCTGTTTTTCCTGGCACACTATCCATGTCGTTGGGGCAGATATTCATGCTATTTGTAATGATTTTTATCTTTTCCTGGAAGAAGCAATGAAACTCGTTGGCCATTGCAAATGACGCTGGCAAACTTGAATTAATGCAATCAGGAATAGTGACATTTTATATGGCAAGAAAAAGAGCCTTAGGTCTGTTTGCAGCCAACTCAATTTGCTTTTGCAGCGATGCAGATTTAGCGAGCATGATCTCTCATTTATAGATCTCCATGGCTAATTTTGCTGCCTGGTGATTGGTTGCGTTTCTGGATTTAAGCCATATTTGTTGTTTCTTCTGTATTGTTCTTTTAGACTTTTCAGCTTTGCATTGAACCACTGATTATTATTCTTACGAATGTTGTTAATATTTTTTAGGGGAGCAGTATGATTGCAATTAGTTTGCAAACATAGCATAACTTTGGCTTAATATTCAGTGCAGTCGAGGGTTACTCCTGCAGTAAATCAGTACTGGAAATGCGAGCAAGGTCCCTTTTATGACGACGCAGTTGCTCCTTAATGTTCTTGAACATGAGGGAGTCTCCTTGATTTGGTGCTGACTTCGACAATTTCAAATCACCCCAAAATGGCATTAATTATTTGGAACTTTCATGGATAATATTTAATCCCAAATTTCCATTCAATGGATACAATTATTGAGATTGGGATATCCGTTGTTAGGTGGTAATCTGTGTCCCCCTTGAAATCAATTTTTCAGATTTGAGCTGTCTGAGGGTATCATTATTTTTCTTATTTTCAGTTTTGGCTAAAGTACCACCAATAGGCTGAAACTATTGCATTGGAGTGCAGCTGGGGGTTAGAATGGATGTGTGAAGGGGAACACAACCTGTGGTTGTTGTTTGGTTATTTATCCACCCATTGACTGCCCCAGGCCATGCTAATCTCTATGGCCTTTGCCACACATTTCTTACCCCTGCGCACGTAAAACATACCCTACTGAGGCCTCGTTCAGCAAGGTTTATCAAGCAATAATATCAAACTTGGTGCTAGGAGTGCCCGACAATGTTATTCCAAAAATATCTTCTAAGAGTTAATGGCTTAATTGGAGCTGTAAATGAGCTCTGGGCGTAATAAAAATGTCTTAACTAGGTGTGTCTTCAGAAACTAGATTTATAAGCATTATGGGCCTCATTACGACCCAGGCGGTAAGTTACCGCCTGGGCCGTGACTTTACCACCATGGCGTAAACTACGTTTACGCCATGGTGGTTGGCGGACTTACCGCCCCATTCCGACCTTGGCGGGGCGGTAAGTCCCCAATCCCCATTTACCCTTCCCCATTCCCATTTTTGCCCCATAGGGCATAATGGGAGTGGGGAAGGCGTTAATTACGCCACCGTAAATTACGGTGGCGTAATTAACTCCATGGTCCCTTAGCGCCATGGATTTTAACACCTGCTAAAAGCAGGTGTTAAATTCGCCATGGCGCTAAGGGACCTCGTACTCAGGCGGTAAGGGTCGGCGCTGTTTACGGCGCCGTAAACCCCTTACCGCCTGGGTCGTGATGAGGCCCTATGTGTTCCCTTGCACAGAAATCCTGTTAAAAACAAGCATTGGCAAAGGCAACAGTTTTGGCTTGTGTTTAGGTATTAGGTATTTGCCAGGCACTGCTATCATATGCCCAGGTACTCACGCCATTTTCCATCGGTTGCCATTTTATGGCCAGTTTGTAGCATTAAGCCAGTGCCTAGCAAATGAAAAAAACACACGCCTCCACAATAGCGAAAACCTTTGACATTGCCAGTGCTTGATTCCATTGGATTTGGAAAGCTGCCACTGGTGCATGCTAAGTTGTCTGACATGCTGTACAATGATTAGCCAACAGTGCAAATAATCCTCTACTGAGAATGGGCTAGAATCTAAATAGATTGTTAGTCTCTCGGGGGGCGGCGGGGCTATTTTTGAATGTTTGGGGGATTTGGCCACTCAGACCTGTGTCCCCTGCTCCATGTGAGGCAGCTACACCTCACCGATGCAGCCTAATGAGGCTTAAACAGGTGTCCGGGGTCGCTGTTGGTGTCTTGGTTTAGAGGAAATGTCCCTGGCATTTTGGGCCAGCCTGCTCTTATGGGTGGGATAAGCAATGAATGCACATGCATATTCTCCTATGGCCAACACAGAAAGCATATTAGTCATTGAGGTCCTGTAACCCATGGATAGGACAAGTCATGTGAACTTTCATTCACTGTCAATAGAGGAGCTCACATATGTCTGGACATTTTTTAATCACTTGCGGTTTTCAGGGACACCCCTTTTTCCTGTCCCCACAGAGGCAGCACCACATTCACATACAACACCCATTGAAACAGAAGGAGAGCTCTTGGGGGTGGTGCTGGTTCCAGAGACGTTTTCCTGGGTGGGCAAGTGGGGCCACCTGCTGCCTAACTTAGGTGGGGGTTCAGGTGCACTGATTGGGGGGAGGGTGGTACGGCACTTCATGGGGTGTGGCCAAGCCATGAGGCCAGAAAACATTTTGCATTCTTTATTTCTTTCTCTTATTTACATCATCATTTAGACACTGAAAGGAATACACGCTTTGTGCATGCGTGCATGCGTGCATGCCTGCAACGCACATTTGACACATAAAAAAACAAGCATTGGCAATGCCAACCGTTTGGACTTCTGTGTAGGCATGAGAAAGGCACTTACTAGACATTGCCTAGTGCTATTAACTGCCCATTGATGGTAGCAGGTGCAAAATTGTGCGAGTACCTGGGGATCTTATACCAATGCCTGGCAAATGCCTAATACACAAGTCAAAGCTCAGTGAAGAACACACACAGGGCCCGAATCATGGAAATGTGTGTAGAAATCCTACAAGGGACACGCGCTGAGAAGGACACTGCACAAGCCTGCACGCAGAAAGAAAAATGCACGCCCCGCACATACATGAAAATTACAGAGCAAAGTAACCATATTCGCAAGTCGCACCCGCAATGCCCCTGACACAACCACACGCAAAGCATGAACAGCTACCTTTGCGAACACACACCCTTCAAACAGTGCGTGGGGTCCCCCGTAAGCAGGCCTGCGACTAGGGGACCCTGCGCTGGCTCCCCCTTAACTGTATCTGGCACCCTGACAACATGCGTATAATAAATCGTAACTCGGCAATAGCTTGGTAAATCTGCGTGCGAACCCCCATAAAACATTCCTGCACCCCGCTACACTGCTTACGTGCACCCCTAAATTACATCGGAACCGTGATTGAGTACACGCACCCCGAAATCCGACATGCAACCTCTTCTGCATGCTGCAAATCCTATCCACAACTGTACTTACGCCTACCTTTGGGTGGCAGATCGTATGAAGGACTTGCGTGGCCATCTTCCAGCAGAGACGTTGCACAATCGAATCCATGAATACGTCTCATGCCACGCAATTGTGGGCATGCGAGGGACTGCCTGCAGGCCGTCCCTCGGAAAGCCCTCTTTTTCACAAGTTCTTCCCCATTTTTGGTGTTCTGCCCCCTTTCCAGCCCTCGGCGCAAGCCACGCCCACGTTCTGCTTGGAGTCTTGCGCATGGCCCTCGACGGCTCGCACAGACGTGCCGAGCCAGCGTGAACTCCACACAAGTCCAGGAAAAGAACCACGCATTTGATTCCATGAAGCGACAAAGGCGGAGTTGCGTGCCCTTGCACACACAAGTACCCTATTTTTCACGCAGATAATTCCATGAACCGGGCCCATAGTGTTTATAAACCAAGTGGTTGAAGGCATACCTGGTTGACATTTTTATTACACTAGTAGCGTGTTTACAACTCAAATTAAGTCATTACCTTTGAAAAAACACTGGCAGGCACTTTAAGAGCAAAGTTTGATGGTAAGGCTTGATTAAGGCAAGCTGAAAGAGTAGCCATGAGGGGGTGTTTTGGTTGGGGAGGGACAGGAACTGGGACGGAATGGCCATCGGGATTAGGGTAGCCATAGGCAGTCAATGGGTGGTCAAATAGCCAAACAACACCTTCAAGCTTCATGTTCCTCATCATATGCCATTTCTCCCTATCTGTGCTCTAATGCAATAGTTTTGGCTTATAGGTGACTATGCCGCCTATTAACCCTAACTAATGAGATGACTCATTGCTCCCCCCGGACCGTGCAGCCTCCACCACATGGTAACCAATCGTTTTCTGATTGGACACCTGCTGTTCAATGCTGATGCCAGAGTGGGTACGACAGCCAGGAACTAGGAAGATACAAAAACAAGCAATAGCAATGCCAACAGTTTAGGAGTTTGTTTAGGCATAGGAAAAGCACTTGCCAGGCACTGCTGCAGTGGTATTAACTGGCTATTGATGCTGGCATGCGCAAAATGGTGGAAATACCTGGCTATCTAATAGAAATGCCTACAAATGTCTAATACGTATACACAAGAAAAAACTGTTGGATTTGTCAATGCTTGTTTTTAACATGCCTTAAGCGAAGGTCACGCATAGTGCTTATAAATCGAGTGACTGAAGGCAGAGCTGGTTAGGAAATGTGTATTTCACCAGTAGACCATTTATTCCTCCAATTAAGGGGCTGATTCACAGAGTGTTTTCCTATGGCATTGAGCCATTATAAAACGCTTCTGTGAATCAGACCTAAGTCATTACATCCCAGAAGACTGCTTTGAGAAAACACTGGCAGGTGCTTCGGATGAAAAGTTTGATAGTAAGGCTTGATTATAGTGAGCTAAAAGAGTACCCATGAGGAGGTGTTTTGAACGGGAGGGGCAGGACCTGGGGGGAACGGCCATAGGGAGTAGCATGACCATGAGCAGTCAATTAGTGTGCAGATAACCAAAGACCACCTACAAGCTTTGCGTCCCTCCTCATATGCCATTTCTCCCTATCTGTACAATAGTTTCAGTTCATAGGTGGCGCTAAAGCACCACCTAATAGCCTGAAATAAAAATCAGTAATGATGATTGACATGGAGGTGATTGTGCTGTAATATGGCTCCACCCCACTTTGCAGTGAGACAATCATTTGTCACTGTTCTCTCTGCCTTCCCTGACTGCTGGGTGTGGCCGTGGGTGTGAAATCGAGTGAGCGCACCTAGGCGAGCCTCAGAGCCAATCAGCATGCAGGCCCATGCTTTGAGAGGCAGCAGGCCCTGGCTTCGTTCCTGATTCCTGCCTGCCTTAGATTGGATGCTTTCCCTTCTGTGCCTTGCCTGAGGTGGCTGCTCTGCCTCTGACCTCCCTCGGTGCACGATGTAGTAGGTCACCACCACTGTTACTGTTTGTCTGCCACCCACAATCAGCACTTTCACTTTGCTGCCTACAGCCTGCCTGCCACAAAAGGACAGTTAGCCAGGAGCTTGAGGAGCTCCTCTTGAATTTGCTCCTCCTTGAGGTGATGGAGACAGTTGGTCATCAAATTGGGGAAGGTACGTACATTCACTGGGTGGGGGTTCCTCATGTGTTGTGTTGTAGGTTATTATTTGCATAGCACTTCTGGCATCGGCAGCCAAGTCCCAGTGACGACGAATTGGGATGTGTGGCCTAGTATCCACATTAATGAGTTTGGCATGCAGACGCTTCGATTTAAATCCTAACTTCAGTACCTGATCAGCATGGTGTTATTCTTGACCAATCTCTACATCTCCCCATGTCAAAATTGTAATTATGTGGAATGTGATGTGAAACTGCAGCACCCCGTTGCAGTGCTGTCGTGTGCCAATATCGTGCCAACGCTTCTAGGATTCTCTAATTTGGCCTCCACAGCCCCAAGGCCAGATTGGTATTCGTACAGTAGCACATGTTTGAGGGGGCCCTGCCTCCATCTATCTCAAATATTATGATATGATATAATATTTTATTTGTATCAAGCTCGTACACAAGTGTTTCAGAGCGCGACAAGGCAAGGGAGGGGAAGAAGGGAGAAAAAAACAATGATCTTACTAGGCCCAGTGACATTGAGAACGTGCAAGTGCATGGAAGAGGGACAGGGGAAAGGTGCATTGAAGGGGGAGAAGTGGAAAGTGCAGAGCAAAGGACAACAGATAAATAATAAAATAAAATAAATAATAAAAGGCAACAAACAGTGGTAGTGCAGCCAGCAAGTGGCAAGTGCTGGGTTTAAGGCAGCAGACAGGGTATGTCTGATAAGTGCAGGAAAAAAGGGGGGACTGTATGGATACAGATACAGACCCCAGTGCAAGGGATTGGCAGTGCGCGTGGGTGGCAGGGTGAGCAGGTACCTGGGCCCGGAAGACAGAGTGTAGGCCAGGTGCACGCTGCAGAGAAATAGAAAATCAGCAGGGGAGAGGAGGGGCGAAGGCAGAAGCAAAGAGGAAGGTCTTGAGGTACTTCCGGAACCGGACATGGTTCTCCTCAAGTTTCAGAGTGGCAGGGAGGCTGTTCCAGAGGGTGGCCCCATCCAAAGAAAGAGATCTACCCCCAGCTTGTTTCTTTGACGACTGACCCTGAGGGAGTTAGAGGTAGAGGAGCGAAGAGCTCGAGAGGGGAGGTATTTACAGACGGATAGCTGAAGGTATTTTGGACCCAGGCCCCAGAAAGCCTTGTGGACAATGCAGAGGGTTTTTGAATGTAATCCTTGTGTCCACTGGGAGCCAGTAGAGAGATTTCAGGGCTGGAGAGATACAAGCCCAGGGATTGAGGCCAAGCACAAGTCTCACAGTCCTGTTCTGGGTGAGTTGCAAAGAGCGGAGATTAGAGGCAGGTAGATTTAGAAAGAGGCTTTTACAATAGTCCAACTTAGAGAGAACCAGGGCTCGGGAGACAATGAGCTTCTGGGGGAAGGAGAGGAAAGGCAGAGTACCTCTGAGGAGGTGCAGTAGCAAGTCTGACTCTTTAGAGACATCAGAGATGTGGGCAGAGAAGGAACGCATGGAATCAAAGATGACCATGAGGTTCTTGGCCTCGCAGGTAGGAGTATGAGGGGGGCCAAGTGAGTCCAGCCAGAGAGTGAGGGTGAAGGTGTGCCGATCAGGAGGATCTCCGTTTTACTGGCATTCAGACAGAGATTGTTGGCGGCACACCAACCGTGAATGGTAGTCAGAGATGAGAGAGGGAGAGGGGGCGGCCGAGGGAAGCCTGAAAATGAGTTGGGTGTCATCAGCATAGCACTAGAAATTGGAGCAGAAAATGGCAATGCAGTGGGCGAGAGTTGCCAGGTATTGGTTGAAAAGTCGGGGTGAGAGCTTAGACCCCTGGGAACACCACTGGTAGTAAAGGAGATGGATCAAAGGAAGGACCCAAGTTGGACCTGAGAGGGTGGATCAGAGAGGAAAGAGGTCAGCCAGGCCAGAGCCTTATCAGGGATACCCAGGTTGTCACAGAGACGCTTGAGCAGGATGGTATGGGTGACCGCATCAAAGGCAGAAGAGAGATTGTGTAGGATGAGGACAGAGGGAATGTTAGAGTCAAGGTTGGAGAGCAGATCTTCAAGGATGTTTAGGAGAGCAGGTTCGTGCTTCTGGCAGCTCTAAAGCCGTAATGATGGTCGTGGAGACAGCCAACAGAATCAGAGTGAAGGTTAAGCTGAGAGATGGCGAGCTTTTCCAGGAGTTTGCCCAGAAAAGGAGTAAAGGAAATTGGGCGATAGTTAGCCAGGCATGAAGGATCAGCTGTGGGTTTCTTGAGAAGAGGATGGACAAGAGAGTGCTTCAGAGGGGAGGGGAAGGCTCCTGAGGCAAAGGAGAGGTTGCAGAAATCGGCAAGGGCCGGAGCAAGGGTATCAATGTGGTCCTTGATGGTTTTATAGGAACAGGGATGAACCTGTTTTGACAAGGCTTTCATAGATCGGACTTGTCTAGCGACCTCGTCAGGGGAGAAAAGAGGTAAGGATAAGAAAGAGTGTGGGGTGTGGCTGAAGGAGGGTCTGCGTTCACAGAAGGAAAAGGGAGAGGTGGGGAGGAGAGGGTGGACAGGATGTCCTGAGTTTTTTAGATGAAGTGAGAGGCAAGGGCATTGCAAAGAGCCTGTGAGGCGACATATTCGCTTTTATCTGGCAGGATATGGAAGACGGGCAGTAACAGGCCACCTTTTACATTACCTTGGATTTGTAATAACCTGCACAGAGTACAAAAAATATACACAATGTTAAAGCAAAAAGAAATGTGGTGCTGAGCTCTGTAACCTGCAGGAAAATGTTTCTGAACCCTATCAGGGCTTACTCATCCTTTCAGACGCAGAGAGAATAAGCACTGTTTAGCTGACCACTGAAACCCCTGATTACTTAAGTGCCAGGTGAGTTTAAAGTGCCCAAAATAACATGACTAATAGATTTTTTTAAATTATCTTCTTAGGAAGAAATGCGGTCATCACATGGGGTTGGGGGCATGAGGAGGGAATTGGCAGGTCCTCACTTCAGTGGAAAGTATTTCTGGCACGGCAGCACCCCCTGAGCCCTTGATTCTGCAAGACTCAAAGTGAGGGGGCTCCTCCATCCACAGGGTCTGTAAATAAGTATACAGCTTCAGAAAGCAGGGATGTAAAGCCCGAAAGGGCAACAATTCGGAAAGCAACTGAGTATAGTTTTCACACAGTAAGAGCTAAATGATGTCTTTGTCTTCTAAATATTTGTATAGCGCCTTATAGCACACCTAGGCTGGGAAAATGCTATCTCAGTCAGATACGGGGCAACTTCTAAGCCATGGCACATATGATCACAGTCGTTATTTGCTGGGGTAACCTCAGTGGAACCTGTGTCTTCAAGAGAAGACAAACTAGGTGACAGAGAGGCCGCATTCCCAGATGTAACAGGAAAGGAATAGTAATTAAAATGTTGTTGACCCAATGCACAATAAATATGTTTTGGTGTGTGAAGGCTTTCATTGAGAATATTTTCTCTGGCAATATGTGCGTATGGAAATGGTGTAGGAGGAGCTGTACAAATGAGAATAAACAGACATAGGTTGCAATCTTGCCTTAGTCGCTGCTGTTCAATGTCGGCAATCATTTTGAAAACCAAATACACTGACATGCTTACTTCTCTGTGAGCATGCGGTTTACAGCAGGCCTGTTACAATTCATATTTGGTGCAGGACTGGTATCCACACACTAACCATTAGCACCTTCTAGTTCTCAATCAGCGACTAGCTGAGGGCTGAAAACAAAAGGAGAGTCATGACAGGACGTTTCTCCTGAAAATGTTGAGAAAAAAGCAGAATGTGCTTTTTATGATCATTCGGCTTGTTAAAAAATGATGAATTTTGAAAATGTCGAGCAAGAGGAGCAGGGGCTGCGGGGGTGTCCCCCACTCCTCATGTTCAGATTTGGGGCTCGGGGGTAGCAGGGGTGTCCCGTGCTTCCATAAAATAGAATGCGGGGGAGAATCAATAAAAAAAGGACCTAGCGACGTCAGTCTCACTCGTAATTGGGAGATGGAACTGATGTTGCAGGGAGACGTCTGATGCTGGAAGCCGAAAGCAGGTAAGTGCAGGTATTTGGGTTCAATTATAAGGGGTATAAGGGTGGTGAGTAGAGGGGATAAGGGCATGCAAAATATTCACTATGTGAAAAATTCTACTTCGTGTATTTCAGCATCGGTAAAAAAAACGCTGCATGTATATCCGTGACAGGAAGGACAAGTGTGATCTATTAGTCTGGATACGCTGTGATGTTGCACTGTGGCCTCCACCTGGCTACCTGACAAAGAAGTGGTTACACTTTTTTTTTAAAGACTTAAATACATCATGGTAATGTATAGCGTGCTGATGATGTATTGCAACCAAGTGCAGATCAGAGCAACTGAACCATTAAATGCCCAGTTTGTGCAATCATCAAAGTTGAAATGAATATTGATACAATTGAGCTCCACCATTGTGAAGTAGATAGCTCAGTGAGTTTAGCACTTGTTGCAGAGATCTCTGTTCGTTTTCTGGGGTTCATATTTGTGTATGTACCCGTTCTTGATAGGAGCACTTACTATGCTACTAAACAACATACCTGCAATAAAAAGAACAAGGTATGTAAAGTAAAACAACATCATTATGGTGCTGGTCTATTTAGCGGTGGTGCATGTCTTTCCTCACACCAATATTTCTTATAGCAAGAACAGCATTGCAAGATAAATGATAATTGCAACAGTTCTCAGTGTCATCCATCTACTGGTTTATGCAAAATGTGGAATGGGAAGTGATGCTAGCGTTTCTTAAAGCCCCCTTATAATTTCCCTCATCATCTCGTTACTTTAATTTGTGCTTTCTTTGAGACGTATCTTACATATTATGGGTCTCCTTTGATCAATGTCCTGTTTTTTTAAAATAAATTCCTGAGCATGACATATGTCACGTTTTAGAATGTACAAAGTGTGAAGAATTGCCATCTGCCAATGGTGCAAAGCCCTGGCTTATTTGATTTTTGTTAATGCATAAAATGATGCAGGTAAATACATCTCCAGGAGGGTAATCTGCTAACCAGATTCCTCTTTTCGTCAACTTCATGCCACAATCATAGTGTACTTGTGCCCTGCTGCATCAGTAGCCTGATCCACAGTGCCTGCTCTGATCATGCCGCAGAGCAGGTTCAAAGGTCAGAAGACACGTACTTGACAGCCACAGCGACAGCCAAGTTTGTCCAGGCATGGATGGAATTTAAGGTATTCCCCACTCCACCTGTACCAAAACTATGATCATGAGTAACCCATGCTGGTGGCAGGGTAAACTCTAAATAAAGCTGTGCCTGAGTTTAGGCATGGTGCATGGCCACCACATCCCAAGTGATATTGCACATGTGTCAGCTCCTGTGAGTCAGATCTGCTGTGGAAGGTGGCCAGCCAGGTGGAGACTGCCAAATGGCATGACAGGAAACTGGTAGAACAGGTCTTTTCTTGGATCCCTGTGTGAGGGCCGGTAACACCCTCCTCCACAAGCAGCTGTCCTGGGAATCAAAAGAGCACACCCATTCAAAAGGAGTAGCCTCACACCAGGGTGCTTCACCTCTAAGGGCCTTTGTTCTTAGTGGGAAGGGAAGGGGCGGGATTAGAGTAGGCACAAGGCCATAGTCAATAGAAGGAGACTTCCACCATCTTGTTTCTCTCTGTCTCTCTTTCACTTTCCTGTCGCCTCCACTTCCTCTGGAGCAAAGCACTTTGGGTGTGACATCAGAAGGGCAAAGTCCACTCCATTCAAGAAGAGGGATTCGACCACTAAGGCAGGCTAGCTTTAGACAAATCACCTGGGGACTTTTGCCTTTAAAAGAAGGGGTCTCCCCCACCTTCTTTAGATTCTCTCAGATCCTCTTGGATCCTCTCAAGACACAAAGATTCACCTGTGAAGAACTCACTGGACTTCCTTTGGGAAAGTTGTGCTTTTCAAAGCCCTATGTCTGAGGTGAAGAAGGAGCCATCCAAGGCAGAAGGAAGGTCTGCCTCCTACCCACTGCTAGGGCACATTGGGAGTAACCTTTGAGGTAGACCAGGACCTACCACTCTGCCCCAGAATCCCCTGAAGAGGAGGAATGACCATTTGAAAATCACCCGTCTTCTGTATGGCTGGTGCTGCAGTGAAACAGTGCTGGGAGAATTGATGTGTTAGGAATGGAGGAGTGGGGTGGGGTTTGGCTGTACAGCCTATTAAAAGCACATGCTGTTAATACAGTCCACCTAGCTAGCCATAAGAGGGGTTGAAACACATGGTACTCACATATCTATGTACTTCTATGAGTACATGCTGAACTGCACTCAGCCCGGAAATAAAACAAGCAAAACAGAAGTATGTATTATCTTTTGCTTTACAAAGGAAAACTGGTCATCTGCCTGGTAATTGTTATGTCTGGACAAAGGGCACTCAGGCCAGACATGCAGTTACTGGGAAGCACCCTCTAACACCTTTCATGCTTCGATCGGGATCCTCCGAATGCACACCGGTGCTGGGATCACCCAGCACACAATCCCTGGATCAGTGAGCACATGGGCCAGGGCCAATGTAGAGGCTGTGATCAAACGGCAGACACAACTCAAATAATTCACAGATACCAGATTGACACACTAGGGGTCTGCTGCCGCACTGCTTCACGTGCGGGAAGTGGCCCCTTTTATTAACTACAGTCATGACGCAGTCATGACTCATCTCCTTCAAAGGGCGATACATTTATCTTAAAGGGGCAACACACCACACTCCTCCTTTTCTATAACCAAACAAAAACAATAATCATCAACCAATCTACTCCCATCTACTTCAATCTACTCCAACTGCTACTCTATCACCTATCTCTCACAAAATCTGGATGGAAAAAAGCATTAAAAAAACATCCTTGCTGCTAACCCTGGTCTCCGAATTGCAGACACCTATGTCAGTGCATACTCCAGAGAAATCTTCACTGACAGTCTTTTCTCTGTCCCATCTCCAGACCAATAGACTTCTCATCTCATCTCTACTCTCTATCCTTACTCTTCCTCTCCCATAAATGCCGGCACTAAGTGTGAAGTCTTCCTGGCGGGCTTCTTCTGATCTCGCTGCAGCATGAATGCCTACCTCACAGGCACCAATCTGGTTCAAAGCCCTCAGGCCTACCTTCTTCTCTTTGACCGGATCCTGCCATCTCTCATCAACTTCCTTCCTTCTCCTGCCTCTCCCCATTCTCCCCCTGCTCCACCTCCTCTAAAGTATCATGCCCATGCACTCCACCTCAAAAAACGTTCAAAGGAAGTGATTGTCTCTACCTGGCGACCCTCAATGCATGCTCAGCCAACAAACACTCTGCTGACATCTGCTTTCTCCTTCAACACACTGACCTTAACATACTCACACTCTCTGAGACTTGGTTCAATGCCAGCTCAAGCACTTCCTTTGACTCTCTCTTACCTCCAAGCCTTGACCTCAGCGGGCTGGTGGTGGGGTTGCCTTACTCCTGCCTGAGTGGATTCCTCCTTCCATCCAAACCCACTCAGCTCTATTCGTCCTTTTAGAGCCTAGTATGCAAATTGGTCATCTCGCCCTCCTCCACCCTGACCATTGCTGCCATTTACCAGCCTCCAGGTGCTTCCTCTCTGTTTCTCTCTGAGTGGACTGACTTTTGCTCCTCCTTACTCTCAACCACTTCCAACCTGCTAGGCCTGGGTGTCTTTAACATCCAATTAGACTCCCTGTGCACAGCATCCACCCTGTTCATTGACCTCTGCACCTCCCTATCCCTCTCCATTATTCCCTCTCGTCCAACCCATTCTGCCGGACACAAGCTAAACGCCATCATCCATTCTGACCTCCCTCTCTCATCTACTCTGGTCACCCCTCTTTCTTGGTCTGACCACTCTCGTCTCTCCTCCCACCTGGGTCTGTATGGCCTTGTGCCAACTCCTGAAAAAGCCCAGCCAACCCCGTTCACGAACATCCCTCTGATAAAACGAGTGTCTGCAGCTGCCTTCACTTCCAGCTTCATTCCCCCTTGCTAACCCAACTCAGACTCTACCTCTGACTTTGCTCACAGCAACCTCTATATCTCCATTATCAATACCCTTGACACCCTTGCCTCAGTCATGAGGATCCGCCTGAAACCGGCTTCCAAGCGCAACACCTGGTACGACTCCGAACCTGCACACATGAAATGTAAGTGCAGGGCTGCAGAACGGAAGTGGAAAAACTCAGGTTCACCCTCTGACAAACCAGCCTGCCGCCTGCTGCAGGGTCATTACAGACTCGCTATATGTGCCACAAAAATTGGCCCACATTCAGGCACGACTATCTGGTGTGTCCAACAACATGGCTGAACTTTTCAAAATCTGCAAGGAATTTACCAACCTGTCTGCAGTATCCTCTACCCCTACACCTTCCCAGGCCCTTTGCAATGCAATCGCCACTCACGTCACCACCAAAAACTAAGGACATACTGAACACATACTCTTCCAACCCATCCCTCCCACCCTTGCCTCCCCTAACCACTCACCCTCCACCTTCCTCCTTTTCCTACTTCACCCCTGTCTCTACGGAGGAAGTCACCAGATTTGTCAACTCTATGAAGGTCTCTTCCAAACAGGTTGCCCCTTGCTCATCCAGAACCATCAAGGACAACATTTCCTCTCTCGCCTCTGCTCTCGCTGATCTTTGTAACCACTCCTTTACTAATGGTTCTTTTCCATTCTCCCTCAAGCACTCCAGTGTGCGCCCCATCCTTAACACACTGTCAGCAGACCCTTCCTGCCCAACCATCTATTGCCCTATCTCTATCACCCCTTTCCTGGGGAAACTGCCTGAGAAGATGGTCCTGCCCCAGCTTAATTCCCACACTGAACTTGTTGGCGGTCTACACAACCATCAATCTGGATTCCGAGAATCGACAGGCATGGAAACTGCTCTTCTGAACACCCGTGAAGAACTGCTCGCTTCCCTTGATTCCATCTCCCCTGCTGTCCTCATCCTCCTTGATGTCTCTTCTGCATTTGACACAGTGAACCACTCCATCCTCATAAAAAGCCTCCATGACACCCTTGGTATCTCGGAGCGGGCACTAGACTGGCTTACCTCCTTCCTAACCGCTCTTCCAAAGTCATAGTGGGCACCTTCTCCTCCCCTACTTCCTTCTCCACCTGTGGCATCCCCCAGGCCGCCATGCTCTCACCTTGGCTCTTTTCTGCTGGCATGCCTCATTTCCACCTTCTCCCCCAACTTCCAGTGCTATGCTGATGACATAAAACTCTTCTTCAAGCTTCCTACAGATGCCCTTGCACCCTCCATCATCCCTGACTGCCTCTCAGCTATCCTGGCCTAGTGTACTTCTAATGATCTCTGCCTCAATGCCAGCAAAACAGATATTCTCCCTATTGGGACCCCGGCACCCGACTTCTTCCCTTCACTCTGGCCTTCTTCGATGGACTCTCCCCCTGCTATCTCTATGGAAGTTAGAAACCTTGGACACATCTTCGACTCCTCTCTCTCTCCTTCCTCCCTCATACTCAGGACATTGCCAAGAAGTCCCATTTTCAGCTTTTCCTTCTGAAAGGAATTCTACCTTTCCTCACCGTCCCCCAGAGACTCAATGTTACCCGGGCTCTGGTTCTCTCTAGGCTTGACCATTGCAATAGCCTCCTCCTGTCCACCCTGTGACCCCTCCAGCTAATCTGGAATAAGGCAGCAAGTCTTATCCTTGGCCTCAAGCCCAGGGACCGCATCTCTCATGCCCTACAAAGTCTTCATTGGCTCCCGATCGCAGCACAGATTTAATTCAAATGCCTCTGCATCATCCACAAGGCTGTCTGGGGCCAGGGACCACTCTATCTGCAACTCTTTCTGACTTAATATTCCCACTCTAGACACCTGCGTTCCTCTTGCACCAACTCCTTGTGTGTAAAGTGGTTTGCTAAACAGAGAGCAGGTGGTTGATCGCTTTCCTCGGCGGGCTGCCTTCTTTCGAACAGCCTCCCCCCCTCTTCGTATTGAGCATGACTTTAAGTTCTGGAAAAGCCTCAAGATCTTCCACTTTACCTCTTCCTTCCCTCCCTCTATCCCCTGCTAAATGCGCAGTAGCTGAATTGGTGCGCAGGGCCCTTATGTATCCTCGGGGCCCTGACCTCCCACATTTTATCATCCCTGCTGCTGTCTATCCTCTATACTTGCCTCGGCTCACCCTCCACCATTGTAGGTTGCACTTATTTTTCTTCATAGCACTTCACCTGCTGCTCTCCATGAGCACAACTGCACCTATCCCATACCCCTTTCCCCTCTGCACTTGCACATTCTGAACACTCACAAGGCATAATAGGTTTATCTTCCCCTGCCCATTGTCTCTTCTTATATTGTTGTATTTCATTATTTAAGATTGTTATAATTTCATTTTCTATCATCCTCTGTCCCCTCTCTGTTGCTCTGTGGGCACTTTGAAACAGTATTTGCTTCCTGTATAAGCACCTAACAAGTGAACAATAATCAAATAAACTGAACACTATAACATTGGGTGCATTCCAGTATGCACAACCTTTACATTATTGGAGGCATGTTGTCCTTTAGTCCTCTGGTGATCCTAGTTTCCAGGATCAAAATCTTCTCCCCAGGAACCTCACTCCAGTCCCCCCACGCTAATTTAGAATACAGGCCAGCACCTTTGAAAATCAGCGCAGATGGTTCTGCGACCTTCCTTTCCACCAAATCAGCAACAGTATTGGCTCCTATGACGGAGCTGAGAAGCACTCACCGCCACATTCCAAGAGGGGCAATAGGGCAGCAGGCACCCTCATGTGAACAAGCTCTGATCCTGGAGCATGGATCACTCATCGCCGCAGCCCGTGCTGCTTGCAGAGGCGCCCCACACTCCTGGCCCCAGTAGTGTAGGCGACATGCACGCTGTGTTGCTGCCCTGCGGTGTCCCAACCGCAGCGGGGCCTCCCTCTCTGACAGCTGCTCCCACGCGGCAACACACCAGTAGAAGAAGGTGCGGGCGTGCAGCTTAAGTCCTGCAGCGAGTCCTCTTCCGCTTCATCGCCAATGTTATTTCCGGACCTGGCGCACCTGGACCAGACACATTGTTACTGGGAATCACCCAGTTAGACCTTTCATGGCGCGTTCACGTGGCTCTTATGAGACAGGGGAGACACCCTGTCTGCAATCGGGACACTCCGATTGCCCGCTGGTCCTGGGATCACCCAGCAAGACAATCTCAGACTCTGTGAGCACACGGGCCAGGTCCACTGTAGAGACCGTGATCACACGGCGGACACAACGCAAATAATGCACAGACACCAGATTGATACTTTTGGGGTCCGCTGCTGCACTGTGCGGGCAGGAGCCCCTTTTACTAACTACCGTCATGACAGAGTCATGACTCATCTCCTTCAAAGGGCGATGCATTTATCTTAAAAGGGCAACACCGCGCTACCGGATATGCAGCTTTACCACCACAAAATGAATAGAGCTCTTACACATTTTAAAATAAAAAGAGCTTCACTCTGCAGCTGGCGTCCCTTTGCTGCTACTTCCTGTCAGCTTTGTGGGCGCCACCCAACAGCAGAACCTTTGCATCTACGGCGCCTGTTTAGTAGAACACACTGTTGACAGAATGAATTCTGCATAGACACCGCATTTCCTCCTAAAAATCCAATGCGAAGCCTATTTGATGAAGGAAGTGCAACTGTGCTGATTACCTTGATGCTTTTGTTTGGTAACAACACAAATGAGAAACACAGCGCACGTGGCACTATTCATTAGGTGGAGAGTGCTCGCGATGAAGTCCCCTGCGCGGCTCTGGAAACTACCAGGGCAGGTTCTCAGGAGGCCAGGTGCCACTTCTGCCAGTAGATCTTTGGCTTGGTAGAGGTATGGAGAGGATCCAGTGGTTACCTGGCCCTGGATTGCGGAACATGCCGGGATAATCACGTTACTGCAGCTCAGGCCGGTCTCAAGGATTGAATTCCCCCCAACCCACTAACCCATCAAGGCAGACCAGCCCTAAAGAGTTAATCCCTAATAAATATTCTTGGAATAACCTGCAAGGTATGGCCAGGCACGCCTTCCTAATTTAGAGAGCCTGCAGCTCCCTTTAAACAAATTTCCAGCTCCGGTGTAACAAAAGATTGCCTTTCTCTTTAAGGAAAAGCATTTCCATTCACTGAACACTGGTAGTGTGCATTGTGGCATTGTTGAAACGTCATCTGGGACATCGAGGAAGTCATTCCAACCCTTAAAAGCAATAATTGATGTCGGTTGTCCAATTCCAGGCCTCGAGGGCAAGGATCCTGATGGGTTTTTAGGATATCCCTCATTAATATTCATAAGGAAAAATGTGCATGCATTTAGAATCACTGTATGCAAATATATCTAATTAATATTAATGAGGGGTATCCTGAAAACCCGAAATAGATCCGGCCCTCGATCCTGGAGTTGGACAACCATCAAGCCTACAACTTTCCAATTTGGCATTGTATCAAAGGACAAAGTTACAGAAGCATTATACATCAGCAGACAGTTGTTTCCCCCAGCACACAGAAAACTCATTAAACCAAAGAATGTAAAAAGTGTGCCCAGTGTCTTTCCAGTATTGAATTCACACGCTTGGAGAGTACAGACTCTAAGTACAGCCCAAGAAGTGCATGGGAAGGTCACAGAGAGATTACTGCCACCCAAGATGGCAGACAGGCCATCTATAGGCTGTGCAACCCACTGAGCCCAAATCGGCCTCAGATGCACTCAGTAAAACTATCAAATCCAAACTCATATCGAATTATGATTCTTAGGGGCAGACAACAGGTGAAAGACCGACCCAGGAGGAGCATGGTACACACTATAAATGGTACCAGACCCAGTTAGTCAGGGTGGGTCCCAGGGTCTGTATGCTTGTCTGCGGAGCATGCTAAAGACTGGAGAGGGCTGGAGAGGAAAGAAGCTAGACAGGCAGAGGAGACCGGAGAGGTGGTAGCAGTGGAGAGCAGGAGGAGGTGCTGATAGCAAAGAGGGAGTATTCCTAGGACGGCAGAGTGGTCAGAAAGAGGCTGTGGTGGTGAAAAGGGTCAAGGAGGAAGTGGTATGTGTATTTATTTATTTATATTGCGCTTACCTGGTGGGAGCGGTAACATCAGGGAAGGAGGGCAGTGGGGGAGGTTAGACCAGTAGGCAAAAGCTGGCAGAAGGAGGTGGCATTAAGGAGGCAGCAAAAGGATGAAGTGGTGCCAGCAGACAGGAAGACAGAACGGAAGGATATGGTGAGTGTTGACGGGGTCTCAGAGAGGATAACATCAAGAGAAGAGCATAAGGAGAAAGACTGCATAACATTAGGGCCCAGAGGTGGGGAGTAGGTGGAAAAAGACAGGGTGCAGGAGCAACAGGTAACAGCCAAGTGCCAGGGAACTGCGTGAACCTCAGAGGCTGGGAGTGACACTAAAGTGCCAAAGTCTGGGGAATGGACGAGTATGGAGTTGGTGGGAGGAGGAATACCAGAGGACCACGGCTTGGACCTGGTATTAACTGGTAGTGATAGTGGTACTAAGCAAGAGTTGGATGGAAATCCAGAGGAGATGACAGCAGTCTGGGAAAACCTTGTGGAAAAGACCAAGGGCCCATTATCCCCCGCCCCCTTTACGTACGGGCCAGTCTACTGGCTGGCCATGGAGGAAGGTAAACAGACTTTGGAAGTTGGGCCCAGTATGAGCAACAAGATTAATCTTACACCTCCAGGAATACTACAAGGTGGCAAGAGGAGGTGGAAATGGCTAGGAGGTTGGGGAAGATAATGGTGAAAGGAATTAGGTACCAAGAGCAGACAGGTTCTCTCGGTCAAGGTTTAGCTCTAGGTACCACCGCATGGAGAGGAGAAACAAGATGGGGTCCTGGAGGATGCAGACAGTTCAGAGAGGCGAAGTAGGGAAAGGCCCAGGCAGACACAGGGGCCCTTCTCTAGCTCTCCCTGCCAATCACGATCACTGACCTGACTCCTCAGGGGACTTGATGCTGGAGGTAGTTGTGGGGTATGTGACCCCCAGAAAGCACGCAACTAGTGGAAACTACAGCAAAGATTTAGAGAATCCCGAAAACCCACCAAAGCCGGGGAGTTGAATTCACGGAACTCTTAAGAACTTGGACAAATGCTGCAGGGGCCTGACAGCCTAACTACCCACATCTGTTGGGAGAGATTTTTCTTGAGAGGAATCCCCATTTTCCATTTTCTTTTGCCCCCACTGGTATAAAGTCCCCAATTAAACACATGGTTCTTAAAATACGAGATCTTGGCATCTTTGATACCTGGTTTTTTACATGACAGGGTTCACACACACAATGTTCAATTCACGCGTTAAAATCCTCTTCTTCTTCTGGAGAAGTTGGGCCCTTATATGCCTGGTGCCCAACTCAACATCCACCATTACTGGCCAACAGACAAAAGAACAGGCTATGTTTCCGCTATTTGTTCTCAGTAGAGGCCTTCTCACATTTGTGGCTAGCAATGTAAACTGATTATAGAAATCTCAAATGGGGTCAGATTCACCAAAATATGCTATTTGATTTCTTAAGGAAGAGGTCTGAAACCTTTGGCTCTCCAGAGGTTTTGGACTACAACTCCCAGCAGCCCAAGCCAGCACAGTCAATGGTGAGGGAGCATGGGAGTCATAGGACAAAACACTAGGAGAGCCACATGTTGCAGACCCCTGTAAGGCAAAATCCCTGTTCACCTCAACCTCAGACATTGTGGGGAAAAAAGCAAGCGCTGAAATCTAAGAACATATGATAAGAACCTAGAACAAGAAGTTGCGGCCACTCAACCTGAAGTGCTTCCATTTAAAGGTTCCTATAACAGGTGTGCTCTGGCAAAGGATTATAATGTGACAGAACATATTGTACCTGTTCATAAATAGCAACATGACATACTGTCTGGGGAACAAGTACCAGGAGGACAAATGATCTTGCTGTCCATGTAGGCCAGTTAATTATGCTTGAGTGGTCAGACTCTCATTAAAAAGGCTCTTTGGTCCCTTAGAAAGAATTTACAAATGAACCTTTTCGTTTTGAGCCTCGGCCTACATATTAGTAATTGTAAACATTCTGCATGCAATGTAATTTGTAAATTAAAGGCTGTGCACAGTTTTTACATAAATAAAATATGTTGTATCGAAATAGTAATGTTTAATGTTCTTCATATTTCTCAACAAATCATGCCTTTCCATCTATTTCTTTTTAACATTTGTTTTTGCATTTTTCTTGTTTATTTGGCCGTACATTTTGTAAACTGCCTCCAGTCCCTGAAACATGAAGACCAGGGGCGGTGAGGGTGCATAATCTGCAGAGCTATTCTGGCGGCAAAGGTACTTTCCTACAATAACTATGCATATCTAACAATCCTGACCTACCAGTATCAGTACTAGTAAGATCAATGTAAGTGCCATTATTACTGCTACTACTAATACTATTGGTAGTAGACGTAGGAGGGTTGAGAGCTTGGAGGAACAGCAGACCCCTGCGCTATTGTTCGGTAAAGTTGAAGAGTCGGTTGGATCCTGCAGCCGGATACAGGGTTTGCTTGGGACAAGCTCAAAAATTCCCAAAGAAGGAAGGTACACGAGTAGGTAGGCAAACCTTGTTAGCAATGGCGCTGGATTTAGTTTGTATCCTTTGGTGTGGATTGGTTTGGAAGAAGGTCAATACACCTTGTATTTGTTGCCAATTTTTGTTTTTATTGAGCATGTGAGTGCTAATGGTTACCTTGGCACTTATAGTGCAGGCCACATGTGAAAGAGCCAACACGTGTTTCGACCAAAGTCTTTATCTTTATCGAGGCAGGCAAGATCACCGCCATTGCGCAGCACACACCACCTAGCCTCTGGCTCCCAAGTGGCTACTCAGCCTCCTTAATGAAGGACCTGCCATTCTAACTACCCTGTGGGCTTCCAGTTTCCTTAATCAAGGACTTCCACACTATGTTTACCCTGTCTTGATAAAGACTTCGGTTGAAATCCAAAATCAAAATAGAAAAGGAATAAATTAAACCAACTCTAGGAGATTCCTATGAAACCTGCATCTAACATAAGAAGCAGAAGCTGGGGCACCTCCCAATGGAAACAGTAGATATTGGAGGAAACACGGACGGCTCTGGTGGTGGTGAAAAGTGGAAAGAGAATGGGCCTCATTACACGGAAGGCGGTGAGCCATGGCGCTATTAGCGCCATGGCTATTAGCGCCATGGCTCATGCCGGTAAAATACCGGCACCGCCTTGGTGGAAAGGGGATTTACCGCCCCATTCCAAGGTTGGAGGGGCGGTAAATCCCCCTTCCGCCATTGCCCTTCCCCATTCCCATTTCTGCCCCATAGGGCTCTATGGAAATGGGGAAGGCGCTAATTACGCCACCGCAATTTTGCGGTGCCGTAATTAGCTCCGAGGTCCCTTAGCGGGTTGGATTTTAACGCCTGCAAGAAGCAGGCGTTAAATCCTCCAACCCGCAAAGAGACCTCGTAGTACGGCGGTAAGGGTTAGCGGTCACCGTTGCCATTAACGGTGACCGTTAACCCTTACCGCCGTCCGTGTAATGAGGCCCAATATCTTTAAAGAAAACATCAGAGCCTTGAAGAAACATAAAAGTACTGTGACGCATGCAAATGGTCTAGAATCACACTCAGAAGTGATCTTTGAGCCTACATGCCCTTGGCCCACAGATTAGCTCGACTCAAGAGCGTGAACCACTGGTGTGTGTGACCCAGCTAAATATGGAGGTCAAGCAAAATGTTACAATAAAAGTGAAAACACAGAATGCAAAAGTCAGAACCCAGCACCGATGTTCACAGATTTGTAATCAAAGGCTGGTACTGGTACAGAAGTACGGAAACCACCTAAGCCTCCCTCGCAGTTCCCTCAACAAATGGAGGACCCTAATTTTATAAGCGATCTTAGTCTGCTGGCCCTCGAATGTCCTAATAAAATCAGCAACATTTCCCCTCTTGGCTCAAAGATCTGGAAGACAAGATGAAATTGAGTGCTCCCTCCATATCAGCACTTAACATGGTCTTCAGCTACTTTGTCAACCTATACGCCAATATTAGTGTGGACGTTAAATCGCGCACACTAATATTCAGCGAAATAAAATTTAAACTGGAGATTTTAGGATTAAATGTTGCTTCTCATTGGGAAGCTTTATCAATGCAGATGCCCAATAAACCCAGTATAACCACAAATCTACAATTGGATAAAGTAGATCAATCTACTCCTGACACTCTTTTAAAATCTATGATTAATCAGTTGCTTATTCCGCCCGGCGGTGACTAGAAAACAGGTATGGGGCGCAGTAATAGAGAATCAAAAGCAAAGGAATAAATAAAATCAACTCTAGGAGCTTCCTATGTAACCTGCATTTAACAGAAGAAGCAGAAGCTGAGGCGCCTCCCAATGGAAACAGTAGATATTGGAGGAAACGTGGACGGGTCTGGTGGTGGTAGTGAAAAGTGGAACGAGAATATCTTTAAAGAAAACACTGGAACCTTGAAGAAAGAATAAAAATACTGTGACGCATGCAAATGGTCCGGAATCACACTCAGAAGCGATCCTTTTGACACATCAATCCGTGACTGCAAAACAAGTTTTCACCGATGCAAGACCACCACGACTCTTGCAAGCTGATATAGCAATTCATACAGTAGAGCTACAAACTGATTTAGTATCTTCTTCCATAACACCACAAGAGTCCACTCAACTCTGCCCTCACTGTCTTATCAATAAAAATTCTGGAAAAAGGGACCCTTCTAACGGGCTGCACGTTATGGGCCCATGCTATGATTACCATTTTGAAGCTGATTCGGATCATCTTTTTCTGGAATTCACGCTACAAAGCAACCAACAAATTTGTTTAAACCGTATAAAGGTTTTAAAGCTTTTTGATGAAATTCCATGTTTGCATCCTGTGATTTCTAAGCATGTTGACTTGGTTTATTGTATTGATTGATTTAGAACAGATATTGTATTATTAAATATCTATTTCAAAGTGATACAAAAAATATTATTCAATGAAATTGAAGCCTTCAGACGAATTGGCTACAATATTTCACCCTTCAAGGGCAGCTAGCACCCATGTCTGGAGTACAACCAAATACCTCAAATCTGTCTGTTAATATATGCCAAAGTGAACTTCTTGCACAAACAAGGGGGGCCCTGGGAGTGTCTCTCTACCAGCCTATATCCCAGGTTAGAGTCTCAAACAGAGTCTTTAGCTCATTATCCTTTCAAAGAAGAGAAATGTCCACTACATATCAGTCTTTGTCAAGCCCAAGGGCAGTCCAGCACCGAAATGCCAGGCAATTCTCTTCTGAACAAGAGTACCAAAAGCAACCCAGACATGTGAACTTCTTAAAATGTGCTGTATGGAAGGCCACATTCTTCACCGGACTGTTCAACTGGTGAACTCAACACCTTTCCGAAAGCCGACAGGCTTCCCTATAGTCTCACAACAACTTTCCACTTCTTGGCGGACCAAGAAATAGGACTTTAGAGCACAGAATACCTTCATTGATTTTTCATTTCTTTGTGGAATGTGAGGGGTCATTCCAGTTTAACGAACAATAAGAAGCTTAGTCATAATAGCTTGTAAGATAGCCCAGTGGGTTGTGTGCTGCAATATGTGTGTGATCTGCAGGTCGCAGATTTGAATCCAGACACGGTCAACTCAATTTTTCATCTACCTGAGGTCAATAAATGTGTATCAACTTCTGTTGGGTGATATTGTGTGTATATATGTTCTCTGTAAAGCGCTTAGGCGTAAGCGCAAAATAAATAACTCATCATTATCATGAATTTTCGATTTTATTCCTTTGGTTTGGCTTTAATTCTCAAATGTGTTGGATGGTTATACAATTTTGCAACACTTAGTTATACTGTTTTGCAACACTTAGAAATATGTCCAAATGGTTGAAGACCATCCGGCGGATATATAATCACTATAAAAAATGATGGATCTTCTTAAGTGGAAGTGATCTCTAATTCTAAGTATGGAATTTTAACTGTTAAAATACATATACGAGATAGATTAGTATCAAGATGGGTCCTACTGATGAACATCTATTGGAATCTTTCATATTCCCCTCTTGATATATTTTTAGATTCAGTGATGTTGAGTTTTGAAACATTCACACACGACTTGAACAATTGGGACATTATTTTTACTGGTGACCTAAATTCTGACTGTAGAAGTAGCCATGACTCTGAGGGGTGGCCCCGCAAGATGAAATTCTTCTGAAAATGGGAAAGAATTGATGAGTTTCGTTGGAATGGTGGGACCTCCAAATGAATAACAGTAATGGTAAGGGGGATATACCAAATACATGGTCCCGGGAGAATAGTTCAGGGGCAACGTGCATGCCTTGGAAGCAAGACCGCACAGAGCAACAAAGGTTCGATTCCCGGGTCCGCGCTTAGAAACCTCTGGGTATTAAGTGCGTTATAAATAACATATCATATCATGGTGCAGCGGTAATCGAGGTTCATGCATTGATTAGATACTTTAACCCTGAGTTTGTTCAAAGGTTGTGTGAATTTTTCAGTGAAAGAGACAGATGCGAGTGATCATGAGATGTTGACGGCATCTTTCAATCTTAACTTTGGAGGTAGGGGGGATTTAAATCTCAATCTGATAAACTTGACGACTTGTTCTAAAATGAATCGAGTTTCATGGTATATATCGTATCCGACGCTTTTAAACAATCGAAGTGTCCACTACTTTAAAGCGTCTTCCTTGGAGGAAAAAACAGAGGCATTAGTAGGTGAACAAGTTTAGACTTTTTTTCTAAACCATATATCTCACATAACTCCTAAATTGATAAATACTAGTTCAAGAGTGCATTGCTGTGATGCACTAGTACAGGGGAAGAAAAAAATAACTTTGGCTTAACTTGAGACAAATTAAAAAGTCATTGCTCCCCTATTTTCAAAAACTTGGGAGTCTCGTATACTCCGCCAAAGTTACAAAAATTGGCACAAAGGCTATCCCCATGGTTTGTTACAGAAAGACGGCGAGGCAATGCTGAAAGCTATTACGCAAAAACAATTACGTAATTTTAGAAGTTTTGTAAACATGACTAACCTGAAAGAAATAGAACTGCAATGCATGCCAACTGTAGAGGAATCAGGATTTAGTTACTATGCCCAACTATGTAGCCACATAAACCCTAACCAGCGAATAGACCTTTTACCTTTAAACTGGTCCTTGAGCTTTACTCTGTAGGAGGTGGCCTATTATTTGAGGAAAGCATCTAACTCAAGCACCCCAGTCCTAAATGACCCCAGTAACCATGTGTTGTTAAAAAGGCTCTGGATGTTTGGGAACCTTTTCTATTTGTTCTCTTTAAAATATCATTATCAAGCGCAAAACTCCAAATACTTGGAAATTATCGATAATTAGTCCCATCTACAAAAAGGTTGATCGTTAAAATTCAACCAATTATTGCCCCATAGCGCTATTAGATGTGGAGAGAAAAATGTTTGCCCTCTTAGTATTGTGGGAGTTAGAAGAATGGGCTGTCTCCTCAGGACACCTGGAAAAGTACCGGACTGGGTTTAGAAGAGGCATCCGTACCATACTCAACGGCTTTCTTCTAGATGTCTTACTGCAGGTGACATGGCAGGAAGATGCTCCTCTGGATTTTGCCTTTGACACTGTGAATAGATCATTGTTGTGAGACAAACTAAAGAGATGGAATATCCCTGAGGAGCTCTTGCTTATTCTTGTGAGCTTTCAGATTGATACATTGATTCAGATAAGGCTTAATCAACAGTTTGCACTGTCCAGGCCCTTTCACACAACAAGAGGTTGTTGACAGGCTGCATTTTGGCTCCCTGTCTGTTTACCCTCTATGTATCAGATGTTTGGCAATCTCTGGTTAAAGCTTCCTTGGCGGCACTGTGGAATGATTGCATAAATTTGGTTTATAGTCATAATGTTGAAACCAATAATGTCGAAAGTCATTTTTTCGAGAAAAAAAGTCGAAAAAAAATGTCACTTTTTTTTTTTAATGCATTTTTTTTCTTAATGGGAGGGTTCCGCCACCAACCCCCCCTTTTTTAAAGTTTTTTTGTTTTACCCATTTTTTTTTTATCTCGAACCCCAAAATAAATATATAATTTAAAAAAACGGATTTCGACATTTTTTTTGACATTATTTTTTCGAAAAAATTGTCATTAGACATTATTTTTTCGAAAAAATGACCGACCACCATAAAGATATATTGACTTGCTTGCGTAGATGAGATCATCTTACTAGAGCATGGACAAGAATCCATGTTAACCTGGGTACAAATATCAGCCATTGATGCAGGACACATCACCGATCCTTACTAGGGTGGCGCTAAACTTAAAAGACCACAGATCTGTTAATGGCAACACCACAAGCCCCTAGGTTCTCTTTACGCTGCCCTCCATGCCATATGTTCGAGCTTTCCAAGGGCAGGTGGGTGGGACCTGGCTCTTCACTGGATGCATTTGGCTGTGAAAAGGAGAACATCCGCATCCCTTGGATGGTAAAGCTGTGCAGCACCCCTTCCTGCCCATTCGTTATCAAGGTGCCATGTGTACATGTTGCCAGCTGGTGTGCTGCTGAGGCAAGCGATGCAGAGTGGCTCTTGCACACAATAAGAGGAATTAACACTGGAAGCGGTCCAAACAGGATGGTGAGTTCTAGTGAGCATCATAGACTGAATTGCTGTATTGAATAAGGGGTCCAGAGTTGTCAGGAGCTCGGATGAACCATTAGCATCCAAGAAGAGGCACCAACCAATCAGGTGGCCAGGAGCATTGGCTTTATCTGACAAAAAAGCCTGGGTCCCATTCATGGCCACCAGCGATTCTCCTGCAATATGCAACTACTTTTTTTTTTTTTTTTTTACTTGTATTTTAATTGTATTTCAATTTTTACAAGATCTTTTCCTTCACTCTGTTGTTGGGTGCTTCTTAAGAACGTTAATTATTTTGTTTCTTCTTTATGATATTCTTTAGGGTACTGTTTCTTCTAAGTTAGGAGATGCTGTTTTTCGTTTTGATCTCAAGTGTCCTTTTCTTCTAATTTCTTCTAATTTTAAACTGTCCAGGAATTTTGCAGTTGCTATAGTCAGTGAAATTGAATCCCTTATGTCAGTATGCAACTACTACAACACAGCAACCTGGGCTCCTCATACTTGGAATCCTGCACCTATTCACTCCCTGCACCGCAAAGAACCACTTAACCAGTCCTGACTGGGTTGTCACTCCCTCCACACCACCATCCTGTAACTTCAGCAGTACTCACTTTCACCGTGGAAACAGAAAAGGGACTTGTGTAGGCCCCCTTTCTATTAGCGGTGCAACCCAATTGTGTGTCAATGCTTTAATGGAATTCTGCACGAGTGACGCGTGGAAACCATTTTGCCCATAAAAAAGGCCATTTGCACCCTGGATAATAGAAATTATGGCTGTGAGCACAGGCTTACCCACCATGCAAAGGCTCTAAGCTCTTGGTGAATGTTGCATCCTTTGTATCTCAGGCTAATGGGACGCTGTCGGCCGCACGGCCATTAACGCTGTAGAATAACGACCCGCTGGTCCTAAAAATACCAGCTTCAACCAGGCACGCAGTTATTTACACTGCGGCTTCTTGGCTTCTGCACCGCATGGCCGAATGAATTCCTGGGACTGAGGGGGGCCGAGGGGGGATAGGGCAAGCGAGCAGCGCGGTCTACTGAGGGGAGAGGGCGGGAAGAACAGCAAGGTGCTAATTAAGCACACCTACATTGACGCCATTCACCCAGACTCGTCCCAGCTGTAGAAGCAAGGCGGCGTGGGTGGGGCCGGTTGGTCACTCTCCTGTTTCACCCTCAGCTGTACGCATGTAGAGCATGGGGGTGGGGAGGGGCAGTCAAATCTGTTAAGCAGGACCTCAGAAGTGCCTGTAGTGTTCTATTGAAAGCACAGCACACTTGCTGAGGAGTGCTGGCCACAGCACATTAAGGCCCTTATGCACACATCGTTTTCCAATGGGGTTTTGCCATTATAAAAGGCTTCTGTGAATTAGGCCCGAACTGTTGGTAATGTGACTGTCCAGTGAAAGGGATAGAAGCCCAGCTGGGAAGTTATAAGTTGTGTAGCAACCCACGGAAAAGAACTGTTACTGTCTCATTTAAGTGCAGTGGTCTCCGGAGGATGGCTCAGGGGCAACGTGCTTTTGGAAGCAAGACGACATGGAGCACCACAGGTTCGATCCCTGGGTCCACGCTTAGAAACCTCTGGGTATTAAGAGCGTTATAAATAACCTATCATATCATGAGCACTGACATTGCTTCCTCAAAAATGGGGTAGTTAAGAAATGCTGGTATAGTCTCAATAAAAAAAAAATTGCAGAATATCTAGTGCGGTCCAAATTAAGGTCTGGTAGCCCATTAGGAACCTGCACTAATAACACGGGTATAGTAGCCGCCATGTTGAGAATTTCTGGCATTGTACCAGTACAAATATAACAGTGCTGTTGTGCTGTGTGGTGTGGGTACTTTCCTATTAAAAGCATGGCCATACATCTTGTACTGTCTCCTTATATATACACCAGCACCACTGAGAAGTCATTACAAGCATGCATGTGTTACTGCGTCACTCTCAAAGTGGTCAAGCTGGGCGCTGCTGGCACTGTTCCAGTAAAAGTAGACCTGCCCCACTGAGAACCGACGGTCCAGGCTACTAAAAGGAACATATTTTTGGGCCTGTGAGGAGGATTTAGAAGGTATAGAGAGGGCGCCAGAGTAGCTCCAGGGTCCTAGAGGGCAGATGAGGGTCGAGGGTCATCCAGTGGACAGCCCTCGATAGCATCCATGGTGATTTTCAATCAGACACAGTGACATGGAGGCTAAAGGGGGGCAGAGTGGAGAGAGTGAGGCCTAGGTCACCCATCCAACTAAGCTACCATTTTGGAAACGTGATCGCAAGCAGGATAGAATCTGAGGAGTACAGAGCTTAAACGCAATGTATATCTGGGCCACCAACTTCTGAGAAAGGGACATCTAGCCTCTGGAAAAATACATTTCTCAAAGGATGCACCAGTTTCATCATGGAATCCACTCGCCTTATGAAGGTGTATGCGGTACTTTCCCCCTTTGGATATCACCCCATTAGAGCTGCAAAGGTGATCTCGGGTGAGGCCTGTTTGGTCATTTAGGCGTTCTCCAAAGACCTATCTTTGCTAGCTCCTCTTGTTCCACCGCCCTGACTAAGCAGCGCCAAGATGCCACCTGGCAAATGTTGCAATTGGTAAATGCTCATTCATTCATTCATTCATTCATTCATTCATTCATTCATTCATTCATTCATTCATTCGCAAATTGGGTTTGCAAGGCCGGAGGGATCTTGGCAGACCATTAAAATGAACAGGGCCACATCAGTGCATTCAAGGTGTTGATTCGCTGTTTTAGGAAAGGCTAGAGTGATGTCAGCTTCCTCCACTTCTGTGGCCTCCGACGATCAACATTCTCCCTGCTGTCTTGCTGCTTTGTTGCTGACTATATTGAGAATTCAACTTGGGTATCATGTGACTTCTTGTTTTCCTCTGACAGCTATCACCATGGAACCCTTAACTTCAATTACAGTTCATGGGCTGCCTCTAAAAGGCATTCTCACATTGTGAGTCAGGTGTCTGTTTTGAATTAACAGTGTTCCCCGCGGCAGTGTTCACATCTGCCATCTTTCATCGACTACTTGCCTTTTGTAGGTCCTGTATCTGGCCATTTCATGCCGCTGTACTTCTATCAGCAGGACGGACATGCCTCGTGAGCTGGAACTGGCAATCGTACTTTCCCTCCTCAGTATGCCTCAGTGGGCGATACATGCCAGGGTTCTTCAGAGTGCCCTCATGAAGTAGTCCTGTTGCTCCAATGCAATTCTATTAACTTTGTTAATAGTTTGCATAAATTGTTCCTCCTCTCGGGAGGATAGCTCAGCGGCAACGCACTCGCCTTGGAAGCAAGACGACATGGAGCAACATGGTTTCGATCCCGGGTCCATGCTTAGAAACCTCTGGGTATTAAGCGCGTTATAAATAACCTATCATATCATAACGTGACCATTTTCCCGGGTGGGGGTGCACTTATGACCACTGCTAGAGAACAGATTGAAATCCGTCGCCTGAAATGAAGTCCGTTGTCAGATCGCAGATTGCCCGGGAGCCCGGGAGACGCAGCAATTTTCTCTAAGATTAGTATTAAAAATGTGGCAGGCATTAAGGCAACAAAATCAACTTCCGGGCATCTTGTATACTCATCAATGATTATTGCAAAATGCTGATCATTGAGGATAGTGCCAAAATCCATCCTTGCCGCCTGCCACAGAATCCCACTCCTCACGGGAACTGAACGGGAGGCTTTTTTTCTTCCTGTTGCCGTTGCTTGACACCATGTGCATGCCATGATTCTATTGCCTATCTCCTGTGCCAGGCTCACACACCAAACCTTCTATCTGAGGTGGGTCTTCATCCTGGCAGCTTCCTGATAATCCACATACGCCAGTTCAATGACCTGAGGAACTACTGCCAACGGGATGGCTGTCCGCTATGCTCTCAGAAGGATGCCATCAGGGGATGTGGCGAACTCTTGATGAACTTGCCACAGACTTCCGGGAAAATCCCTAACCGTTGCTGTGTCATGAGCGTGCTGTGCCATGAGCTTGCTGTGCCAAGAAGTCCTTTCATCTGTCCTTGCAAATGTGGTTTATGACCAGTTGTAGACACCTGTTGCTCATGGCTGCAGTGGCAATGTCTTGCAGTCGCATGGAAACAGGTGTGGCCAGCTGGGTAACTAAACTGACATTTTCGTTACCCCACTCTTCTTCTATTGCTTTAGCACTGGAGACTGCGCTTAGGTGGTTTTGGTGCGCGGTATAAATCAACATAACATGACATAACTTGAAGGTCCCGGCAGATGCGTGGTTGGATAGTCCACTGGGTTGTCAAGATTCACACTGTACACCAATGTAACCCTGGAACTATAAGAGCCAGAGTTTGATCCGTGCTGGAGCAACACCTAACATGACAGGATGCAAAGGCCTGTGGTCTGTCATCAATTGGACGGGATGGTCACAGATGTATAAATGAAAATGCTTGCAGCCCCACAGCATGGCCAACGATCACCGCTTTATTTGGGAGTGCCTCTGCTCTATGTCCATAAGCACTCTGCTGTCATATGTGAGACGCAGTCCTTTGTCTATCTCATCTATTTTAACCAGAACTGCTGCAAGCCGATAGGCTGGCAGCATCCCCCACAACTTTCATAGCCTTCTCTGGGTCAAAAAAGGCTATTGCGGTCTCGGCCATCAGATCCTGCATGATTCTTTCAAAGTCTGTGTGTTCGTGGTGTCGCCATTGCCATAGCAATCTTTTTGCATCAGATGTCGGAAATGGTTCTATAATCACCAGCAACTCCTGGATAAACCGGCCTCAAGTATTCGCCTGGCTTAAGAACCTTCTGACCTCTGGGATGTGGTAGGGGAGGCACGTTGCATATCTTTCACTTTCACATCGCCTAGTGAGATGCTAGTCCTAGAAGATGTGAAAACTACATTTGGTTCTGTTAGGGCCCACAATTGTTCCTGTTCAGGGTTATCCCTCTCTCTCCCAGAGGTGTCAAAACAAGCCAGTCTGACTTGCCATGTGTTCCTATGCAGATGATGTATAGATGAGAAGGTCATCACTAACATTAAGCACCCCCAGAAACCTGCCAGTACTACACGCAGCATGTGTTGGAAGACATTGGCAACAAAGGGACCCTGAAGCTCAGTCTCCCGTATCTGGACACACTGATGTATCTGGAGTCTTCATGTAACTGCACCTGCTATAACCCAGCCTTGAGATCTACTATGCAAGATATGGTGGCACCCTCTAGATCTTCCACAGTATCATCAATTGCAGGCATAGGATAGCGTTCACACGTTATCGCCTTGTTTGACATGTGCATTTCCATGCAAATCCTAACAGCACCCCGCTGTTTTGGCTTTGCAGTCACTACTGAAAACCCATGGTGTTGGGCCCACCACCTTTTCATTAATTCATCCACCTTCGAGCTTTGCAAACTCTGCCTTAACCTTTTTCACAATTTGAAAGGGACGCATCTAAGATGCTGAGCGACAGGATGCACTGTCAGTTTAATATGCATCTGCGCATGTTGGTCTCGTAGACACCCAATCTCTTGGAATAAGTCACTGTACTTGTTTATGAGTACGAACATCTACTTGGTAAACCAACACGCAAAATAGACTAGTCCTATTGCCTCAGCCGTATCGCAGCCAATCAGAGTGTCCTTTGCCAGTCAGATAACATCATTTCTTTCTTAGACAAAGCCTTGTTCATGGTGAACACTTGTGATGAAATCTAGAGGTAAGGCTAGAGGTCTGGAACCTTCCGTAGGTGAATCTTTTAACTTTCAGCCTCACAAGGTGGGGTATAGATCCAGAGCTGTAAACTGATTAATGGCATTGACATGGACAACTGCTCCTTTATTAATGAGTACTGGGGCGTTTGTGTATTGGATTGTCATCTGGAACTGCAGTTGTCTTCATTGCCATATCCAAGTATTGCAGTCTGTGGAGACGAAGAAAACCTCCTCGATATCATAGCCATCAATAGGTGGGCACAATCGTTCTTTAAGGGCTCTGTCTGCCGCCACCACCTTAGTACTCCACTATCTCTACAAAGTTGCTTTTGCTTGTTTGAGCAATGGATTTGCTGCCCTGCATGCCTTAGCAAAGTGATTGGGCTTAAGACAGTGCCAGCATGTCCAGCAGCTGGGCACCCAGGCATATGTGGTAAGTAATTGTGCGCAGTACTCGCATATCTCAAAAACATCCATCTGTGATGATGGCAGTGGTCGGTGTTCACCACTTCCCCTGTGTATTGTGAGAAATCTGAGGTTATCCTCACTCCAGAACCCCATGGATTCTTTTCTTAGGTGGCCAGGGAAAGGCTATTTCTCTTGCATTCCAACCCTGTGGGTGGAGAAGCAAGGGAGGATCACCTAGGTGGAGAGTCCTTAAGGATTGGGAGTAGGGTTCACCCAGGTGAGACATGGTATCCCCCTTTCGTATTGACGACCAACCTAATCTTTCCCCAACAGTTATGGGTTATTTTAAGTCAGCTTCCCTCATTTTCCCCTCATGTGACACTTGATAGTTCTGAGACGAGGACGAGGCAGCTGAGAGTAATGAACATTATAACATTTCACCACTTTATTACTGGGACGAAGAAGATGCCTGCAAAGAGTTGTGAAGGTCAAGCATGCCCGCTTAATGATGGTCAGGCAAGCTCCGATGGCAAATCACACCTGCAACCTGTTAAAGAGTTGCAGGTGTATAAAATGAGAGAAAGAAAGGAACACAGAGCGAAGCAGCAGGGAGGCCTGTGTGACCAGCAGAGAATCTTTTTATTTTTTTAAATTTTTATTTGGTTTATTTAAACCTTTAAAATGACAATACAATCTCCCAGTCTCTCCTTCCAACTCTTAGTTTCCTTCATCAATCTGAAACATCGTCATTTTAATTTCACACATACAACCCATGTACCTACTCCATAACAGTTTTCTTAATTACGTAAACCCCGTTTCCCATTCTCAATATCTAAATTACTTTTCAGCAATCGAAGGAAATTTACTAGAGCAAATAGAACTACTCTGTTGTTCCCCTCAAACAGTGCCTTCCACCAATCATCTGAATTCATGAATTGATGCTCATTGATCAATTTACCAAAATGTATTTCTCTTTGTTGCTCAAAGGCCAAACAAACCATGACTAAATGTTTGATGGATTCATTACTCATTTTACAAAATCTGCACACTGGATCGATGTTAGCATACTTCGTCCATGTAGCCAAACATTCTTTTGTTAGAAACAAATTCATTCTGAAACGCATGTACAGAGCTCTTGAGTATTGATCTGGTAAGCAGGTTAGATATGTATGTCTCTGACCATAAGCTTTTGCTTCTCCCGGTACCTCACACATTAGAATTGAATTTGCTCTTGAGTCACAGGTCGATATCCAATCAGATCTCCAGATTTTCATTTTAGCCATGTCTGGGTTCTCTATTAGCAGTGAGAGACTGATGTCGTACTCCTCTAGTAGAGCCTGACAGAGTACATTCCAGTCGAACAATGTAGTAGCGACTCTGTCATTATCAGACTTATGTTATAATTCAAATTGTGGCACCAGAGTTTTAACCATCGTTTTTCTATGTATACTTAGTAAGTTCCACGTGACTCTTGCTTTAATTGATATGAGCCCTAGCTCGTACCGTAGACATGTTGTTGATGTACCCTTTGGAAGCTGCAAGACACGGGACCAAAAAATGTTTTCTAGGGAATTCCACAAGACCTCTGCACAACCAAATGCATTTTCTCCGCCATATATTAGTGCAGGTACCGCTTTTTGCTCAAAAAATAAAATGACAGGTTTTAGCGAAAATTTGCCAAATTTCTTATTGATTAGTTGCGCTTGATGCGCCAGCTGCCAGCACTTGCATTTTGCAACAGTAGACCACGGCTCATCTCTTCTACTGGCGCTGATTTTCATGCCCAAGTAGGTCGAGCTCTTTACGATTTGTAGGCACTCATTTGCGATTCGCCAGCGAAACTTTCCTTGTTTGCCTTTCTTTCCCTGTAACTTTTCAAAAATCAGAATTTCACTTTTTTCTTTGTTGATTTTGAGGCCGTTTTCTGTTGTGTAATGCTCAAGACAATTGAGTTTTCTCTGGAGCCCAATCAGCGTCAAGTCCACCAAAATGAGGTCATTAGCATAGACCAAGTATTCTATTGAGGTTCCATAAAGTTTTGGAGGAAAGGTAGCTACACCATTGAATGCTTGCTTTATGTCTGAGATAAAGAGATTGAAAACAATTGCTGCCAACGGGCAGCCTTGTTTCACGCCCTTATATGTGGCAATATCAGCAGACAACGTACCTTTCTCATCCAAACAAATCTTAATAGAAGTGTCCGTGTGTAACTCGCGGATTGCATCCACTAGACTCGAAGGACAGTTCCACCTCGTGAGTTTTTCCCACAACAGCTCCCTATTTATGCTGTGAAACGCCTGTGACAAGTCTATCAACGCCATGTAGATCTTTGTGTTTGACTTCAGTGCATCCATTTTTAGCAGATTTAGCAGTAACAGGTTCAACCCACATCCTACTCCTCTTACGAAACCCGCTTGTCTGGGATCTACGTGGTTTGCTGCTGTAGCCCATTTTAGGAGTTTTTGTTGTAGGAGGCTGGCATAGATCTTCCCCAAGACATCAAGTAGCGCTATAGGTCTATAATTTCGAGGATTAGGTCGGTCCCCTTTTTTAAAAATAGTACTACCACCGCGCTTTTCCAAGACATTGGGGTCGAGCAGTTCTTAATGACTCTTTCAAACAACGTTACACAAAAGTCTGTCCATAATTCTGGATTTTTCTTGAGCGTGAAGTTGGTTAAGCCATCTGGCCCGGGAGCTCTATAGTCGTGCACGTTTTTAATTACATTGAGTATATCCAGACGATCAAACACCAAATCCCATTTCTTTAGCGCCGTATATACCCAGACTGTGGAAGATGGATCTTTAGCATATAGGCCCTCATTACAACTCAGGCGTTAAGGGTTAACGCCACCGTTAACCCTTAATGCCTGATTCTGATTTTAACGCCTGCTTTTAGCAGGCGTTAAAATCCATGACGCTAATCCGCCATGATGCTAATTACGCCACCGTAATTTACGGTGGCGTAATTAGCACCTTCCCCACTCCCATTATGCCCTATGGGGCAAAAATGGGAATGGGGAAGGGAAAATGGGAAATGGGGATTTACCGCCCCACTCACCTTGGAATGGGGCAGTAAATCCGCCATCCACCATGGTGGTAAAGTTGGTGTACTTAGCACCAAGGTTGTAATGACCTCCATAGATTCGAGTAAAATTCGGCCGACTTTTCTTCGGATGACTGCATTAGCTTGTAATGCATGTTGAGGAGCCAAGCTGTTATTTATCAATCTCCAGTACTCAGACGATTTTTAACCAGACATTTTCTGTAGCATAAGTCCGGAGTCAGTTTGCATCAGAATTGCGGCATGTGATTTATGCCAGTTCCGGTATCTTTTTTTAATCATTCGTTTGCACTCCTTCCTGGTTATGCTGCTTATGTTTTTTGGGGCCCTTAATTCTTGTCGCATGGCTCTTTTTCGTTGCATGATAGCCATATCAAATTTGTGTTTTGCTCGAAACCCCTTATGATTTGTGTTATGTTTTCGTTCTTCGTAGTCGCACAAAAGGTCTCGATATTCAAGTGCTTTTGAGCCGTATTGGAAATTGTGTGTAATAGCAGTAACTTCTGTGTCCAACAAATTCAGACGAATCCTATTGGAACCAGTAGTCACAGCAAAGTGCCAACCTTCCTTAATACACGGAATAGAATGTTCAAATATAAATTGAACCATATCGTGGTCACTATGCTTCATTCTGACAACTTCCATTTTTTTTGTCCGTTTGTGGATGTTTTCAGAAACAAATATATAGTCGAGTACTGAGGCCTGATCAAATCTTCTCCATGTAGGACATGCAGGAATGTCCCCAACAGTATGGCCGTTGAGCATTGTTAGACCACGAAGCTCCATTTCTAAGCACCACTGGGCTGCTACTTCTTCGTGTTTATGAGCCTTCTTATCCTTTAGCCCAGTTCTGTCTCCGTTTTGGGCACAAACAATGTTTAGATCCCCACACACAATTAGGTCCAATGGCAGCTCCTTTGTTAAGAGATCATCGATCAATGCTGTAATTTGATCAATAACAAACGAGTCATCCTTGGCCAGGTGATTCCAATATACATTAATGATATACAGGCATGGTGCCTTACACCCATTTTGGTGGGTAGTGATAGTGACAACCTGGATAAAAGAAGATGGATTGAATGAATTAAAAATCCGAAGGCCGGACGCTTTTTTTATAGCCACAAGCAGGCCAGCCATCGGTCTGCCTTTTGCCTGCTTTATGGCTGGATTAAATGCCACTTCAAAGCCTTCCAACAACGGAGTTTGCAAAAGCCAAGTTTCTTGTAAGCATAATATGTCCAAACCACAGGCCCACGATGATTCAAAGAGATGTGAAAAACCACGGGTATTCCATGAACCCATGGTGCACCCTTTAGGGCCCTCTGGTTCCTGGCATTACTTCTCCAGTTGATTGTTTATGGTTGCAGCCAACCATGTCCAGTCATCATCTCTGTTGCCTGAAGATTCTTGGTCTTTGGGTCAACCCCTGTGCGCAAAGGGTTCGTCGTTCCATTAATCGTTATTCTTATCGGATCCCTTGTGTGGGGTGCCTCGGTGGAGAGTAAAGCTTGATGCAGACCCAACGCCGACCCACCAGTTTTGATTTCACCCTGATTTGTTTCTATTTCTTCAATCGGAACATAACTAGTGGCAGGAACTATTGGCAGGTCTGTCTTCTCTTCAAACGAGCCAAATTGTCAGCCTTCTTCAATTTTTGCTATGTCAAACCCCAGTGATATTAGCACGGGGCCAGCATCCAACAGGGCTTCCACAATGAGTTTAGACTGTAAATGTAAAATCACAGCATCATTTTTCTTCTCATTGAGGAATTCTACGATTTTTAGATCCGCGGATTCAATTGCTCTTAAACTTGGAATTAAATGGCACAGCCATAACACATTATGTCGGTTTAGAATTAGTTCATCAGAGGTTTCAATTCGTTCCAAGAGGAGTCGGTGTAGCACTTCTGTTGAATGTGCTTGTAACTTCCTCCCTTTCTTGTTGACTTTTGGAGTATGCACGTTTTTGTAACTCTGCCTCACTGTTTGCGTCTTTAGGTCAATTCCTGTGTTAAGGCTTGAAGTTTGTCTATTTCTATGTGGTATCGGATGACCATTATTCACAGAGAGGGGCTCTCTGTTTTGAGCTTGCGCGTTGTCAGTATCAAGCAACACCTCCTGGTCAACTTGCGGGCTTGACAACAGGCCTTTGATTTGCGACTTGGCAGCAATCAATCTTCGTTTGGCCTCTAGTGTCGTAAATATAGGTTCCAAACGATCCTTCGCATTTTGTAACGAGGGTAACGGTTGGATTAGTTGGCACTTTCTGGATGGAAAAGTCGAGGACGTTGCTACAGTTTGATCCTGTGTACAGCCTGTGTCGCCGTGTCACATACTTTTATGTCTGCCTGGACCGCCGACACAATGAGTCCTTCTAGAGCAATTACAGGTTGCACCATAGTAGGTGCTTCAGGCAAACTCATAGGGTGGACCACGGCTTGCTCCTTGCTCCTTCTCTACAAGTTCTTCATCATTATATGTTGAAAGATTTATTAGTAGATCAGTGCCATCGCTGCTGCTGATTATAGATTCTTCTAAAACGATTGGGCCAGCTGGTACTACATGTAAGCCTTCCTTTCTTCCAGCGTTTTCCGCTCCATGGAAGGGTCTGTTAACCGTTACATTGACTGTTTTAAGATGACGCAGGAATTTTCTTGAGTCAGCACTGCGTTTAGCTTTCCTGTGCGGCTGATTTTTACTTTTTTTGATCAAGCCGTTCCTTGGCTGTACACTACTTGCAGTGGTCTTTTGGGTGTCCAATGGGCCTTTAAAGATGTTATATAGTTCGGGAGTCGCAACAGCCACTCCCTTGAGGGGCGTAGCTGGCGTTTGGGCGCTTGTTACTTCCCTGTTAGCTGGTATTGTTGAAGTCGATGGCACTTGTGGATTTAAAAGAGCCAAATTCGAGGCCACTTGGGACTCCTTAATAATGCTGGCGAATGCACTACTGACCTTGTGTAGTTCTTTTAGAGGAACGTTGACAGGTTGGCAGTCAACTGCAAGTGTGCTCTTCGCAGCAACCACAGGCAGTGATACACCGCCAGGATTCTTCAGTGTTTGTAATGAAAACGCCTCATTGCCGACAGGGCTCTGAAGGTTCAGTACAGTTTTCATTTGCAAGGGTGAGCTTAAAGTGGCATATTGTGCTGGGCTGCTAGGGTGCTTTTGAACATTCCGTGTAACATTGGCACAATCTTGCTCAGTGAACCGTTCCATATTTGCTGGTTTCGCTGTTTTAGGTAACAGGCAGGTTGCTGGACAAGGGGTCACATCCATTTGTTGGTCGTGCTTCTTTTTCTGTTTTTGAAAAATCCCCAGTGCCTCTTTTGCAACTTCAGCCAACAGTCTTTTGTCCAAATTTGCATTTTTGGCATGGTCAACAAGGGTTTCTAAGGCCCAATCGGTCTTTCGATGAATTTCATGAAGCACTTCTTTACAGAGGAAGTTTTTGTTTTCCATGCTAAGCAACTTATTGTTTATTATAGCAACCACTGATGAAAGCTCTTTTACATTCTCATTAAGATTTTCATACATTTTGATGAATGGAGCGATTGATAATGTCATGGATGAGATTATGGCTGCTTGTAAATCTTTGGCATGGTAAACAGTGTCCCGCTCTTCTAACATGTTACTGATAGCACGTGGATGTACCCTATCACGATTCACAGGTCTTCTAATCTTCGGGTAGGGGCGTTCCATTATAGATGAATCAGTGGAATCTTCATCTGTTGAAGAAACAGTAGTGGCGGCTAGGAGTTTGGTGGGTTCTAACCGAAGTGTGTTCGTTGTTGAAAGCGGTGACGAAAGTTCCAGTGGAATAGTTGACATTTTCAGTTTTTTATTCTGTGAACAACTAACGCTGGGCGACATGCTCCCAATTAGCCTCCTATGTTTCAATAGGGAGCTTGCCTCTCGTGTTTGAATTATAGGCTGTGGTAACGTTGGTGCTTCATCAACACACGGAGCAATATTTTCGCACTCCGACATGGACGCTCCACAATTCACTAAGTTTTTTGAGGCTCTTTCCGCATTAAGGCGTGTGAGGGCATTTAAAAGTTTGTTAGCTACCTCCAAAGAGTTCCTTCTTTCCGATCCAAGTCTCAGGTCGTTAAAGGGGGCAGGGCAATCTTGGATAGCTGGCTCATTATTTTGGTCTTGGCCAGCCACCCTTCCCACCCACAGTGGTGTCACACTCTTCATTAACACAACATCTTCCCCACTTGACTCTGAGCCATTCTTACCCATGAATACCTCATCGCTGGCATCATCTGCCACATGGTTGGTGTTGCCAATAAAGGCTGCTGTATCTACAGCACTGTAAAACCTAGGCCGTGGGGACATTGGATTTCCAGTGGAATTGGGCGATTGATTAGTAGACAAATTCAAGTACGAAGTCACTACATCCATAGATCTCTGATGCTCTGCCTTGCCACCAGCAAGCACACTGTGTTCGCATGGCAGTTCACATGGCAGTTTGTCAACATCATCCATCAGGGCAACTAATGTTGTCACCATATTTACTTCAACAAGGGATCCCGTCTGCTCCACAAGCCTTACACGGGGCCCTCCGCCCACCACTTCCACGGCAGTAGGCCCCGCTACCCCGGCAACACAATACCCAGGGTCGAATCCCTCTCCATTTACATCCCCAACAAGGGTAACCCCACCACTGCCGCTCATATCATTCATTAAATGCCGCTGCTCAGACAATCTAATTTCCTGTTCTTGTACGTCCACTGATAACTCGGTAGAGTGCAGTGTCAGTGGGCAATTCTCTCAATCCATGACTCGAGCAGGGCAATTAGGTGGTTTCAGCATCACACTGTGCAAATTCCCACTTCTTTGTTCCCTTGGAAATGATCCTCTAGATAATGTAGGCGGTGGCACTATAGTGTTTTGTGCTGGTACGTCAGATGGGTGAATAACAGTGATTATTGACTCAGCAAGCCGCTCCGTATGTAAGCCTGCTGCACTGGCAGCCTTCTGCTGTTCATTTATATACTGTGCCGGCTCCATGGTCGGCATAGATTCTAGTTTACGCTGGGCTCGAGTTTCTCGCATTGTGCGAGCCCGCTTAAGCTTTCACCGTAATGTTCCTTGGAGGTGAATGTTAGCCGTTGCAAGAATAATTTAAAGATTATCAGTAGAGAATTAGACCACATCCACAACAAAGTCACACACACCGGCTCCCGCTTCCACTTACCAGCGTATATATAGAAATGTGTAACTGTGTTGTCCGGGTCCAGGGAGAGCGTGGAGCGTTGCAGCTTATCAGCACAAACAGCGGGAAACAGCGAGTCGTCTCAGCCCTTTTCTCCTCTCAGGGTATCAATAGTCACGCAAAGATGAGAGAGCTCACTGGCATCCGGCAGCCGCACAAGCCGAACAGCCAAACAGCACCAGCCCTTCTGCCACCAGGGCTTACGCCGCGAGGGTGGTTGGGCCGGCAATTAATACACGGCTGTGGTCACGTGATCTGACACGTGTACGGGATCAGCCCCGCCTCCTCCAGGAAGCAGGGAGCAGCAAGAGCTCCTGCTCGCAGTGCTGCTGGCCTCAGAGAACGAAGGATTCACTTTAAAAAAACATTCGCTGCACAAAGCACACCTTCAGCCTCCACAAATACACGCCACTCGGGCGGTTGGGCCGGCAATTAATACACGGCTGTGGTCACGTGATCTGACACGTGTTCAGGATAATCCCCGCCTCCTCCAGGAAGCAGGGAGCAGCAAGAGCTCCTGCTCGCAGTGCTGCTGGCCTCAGAGAACAAAGGATTCACTTTAAAAAAACGTTCGCTGCACAAAGCACACCTTCAGCATCCACAAATACACGCCACTCGGGCGGTTGGGCCGGCAATTCATACACGGCTGTGGTCACGTGATCTGACACGTGTTCGGGATAATCCCCGCCTCCTCCAGGAAGCAGGGAGCAGCAAGAGCTCCTGCTCGCAGTGCTGCTGGCCTCAGAGAACGAAGGATTCACTTTAAAAAAACATTTGCTGCACAAAGCACACCTTCAGCGTCCACAAATACACGCCACTCGGGCGGTTGGGCCGGCAATTAATACATGGCTGTGGTCACGTGATCTGACACGTGTACGGGATCAGCCCCGCCTCCTCCAGGAAGCAGGGAGCAGCAAGAGCTCCTGCTCGCAGTGCTGCTGGCCTCAGAGAACGAAGGATTCACTTTAAAAAAACATTCGCTGCACAAAGCACACCTTCAGCCTCCACAAATACACGCCACTCGGGCGGTTGGGCCGGCAATTAATACACGGCTGTGGTCACGTGATCTGACACGTGTTCAGGATAATCCCCGCCTCCTCCAGGAAGCAGGGAGCAGCAAGAGCTCCTGCTCGCAGTGCTGCTGGCCTCAGAGAACGAAGGATTCACTTTAAAAAAACATTTGCTGCACAAAGCACACCTTCAGCGTCCACAAAGAGAATCTTGATTGGGGAGAGGCGAGCCGCTGGAGGGTACTGCTGTGAGTCAGTCCACTGTGTGCAGTACACTAAGACGCTGGGGACTGCAGAGAGAGGCAGTCTCATGAAGCACGGCATGGGAGCCGGGGCTCTTTGGAGCAGACTGAGGGCAGAGAAGGGAGCCGTGTGGAGAGGCTGTCCCTTTCCCTTTGAACAAAAGTGCTTGTTACCCTGTGTCAATGAGCTGACACATAAGTGTCTGAGGGCAGAAGCAATAGTATGTGTGCTCTGTGTTATGGGGTACATTTACCAACCCAGCAGAATTCCCCTCCATCACCAAGCTGCAATTCAGCAGTACCAGCAGAATGGCTACGCCGGGTCCTTTGAGCACCATTGCCTCGCATCAAACTGTGTTTTGCAGCTACAAAAACGATGGCTGTACTGTCTTTGCCAAGCACATATGAGGCAAGAGGGAATATGGAACACCCAGAGAATGGCTGCCAGTGTTTTCCTTATGTGCACCAAAGAAAAGAATTGAAAAGCAGCGCTGCTTTGCTGCAAGCTAAAAAATTTCCCATCGAAAAAAAGGAAATATTTTACATTTAAAAAGATTGCGCCCTGATGCTCTTTTCCACCATATTCAACAGTACACAGTTCTTATCCAGTGAGACCCAGCTATGTTTATCCACCTTCAGGCTGTGCTCCACCAAAAAAGGGGCATTTCTCACTGAATGGCAGGCAGTGTCAGGCAAGACCTGTGATGTAACAATGAACTCCATTGCAAGCCATACGCAAAAATGCTTTACTTTGCAACAAAATATCACAGCTAAACCTTTCACAAGAAACCCTATTTCTCTGTGCTTATGTTAGTGTCAGTGGACCTTTGCCTTGAGCAGATTTCTGTGTATGAGAAATTGACTAGGGCTTCAAATAATGTTTAGGATCTAGATGTAAGAGAAAACCGCATTGTAGAGTGACAGCCAAAGGAAATTAACCACGTGTATAAATTGTTGCTTTTTGCAAACAAGAAAATGTCTGTTTAAAAGTAAATTGTGGAATTAAGGTCCTGTCCTTGCATAGAAAGGTGAGGGGGGGTTTGTGTTAAAATATATGTAGGATATTTATTCCCAACAGACTTGCTTCTGGTTCAGGAAAGAAAAAAAGAAGAAAATCTACTGTGAAACCAGCAGAACAGGTTTTTTTCAGCACCTGGCTTCGAAGGACATGACTTCCTGGGAACAGGATTGCTTCCCTTCAAGTGGACCAGTCCCCCCAACCCCAATCCCGGTGCATATGAATAAGCAAGGGTGGTGGATGTAACACACTCATCAGACTCTGTGGCAATGCTCCAGCTTGATACAATGGATTCTGGGACACATAGGTGTGACTTGTTAGCAACACCTCCCCTCAACTTAAACTGGGGAGCTTCAAAGGCAACTCCAGAGCCACATTGGATTCAGGCTGGCAAACATCTGACATTTGCTTGTGGTTGGAAGTATGCCCTTATATGGGAGAAAAATGCTAGCCCATCTGGGGCAAAAGACTGTTTGGAATGAATAAACTTTAAGACTTTTATCTCTGCAACCGGAAGATGCAGAAATGCGACCGTTTAACAGTTTAAATGTAATTTTGGTGGCATTAAAACAAGACATTGTTGATTCCCTTAGCATGTGGGGGACGCAAATGGCACAAAAGGTTAAATCATGGGAAAAGTATCCATGGTGCAACTTTGGAAATCAATGCAAACATGCGCAATGAAAATATGTACACATGTATAACGTTGTAGAGTTGTAGGTGAAATATTTCCCACCAAAAATTGTGAAAGATTATTAGAATGGCGAAACAATATTGTACAAATGTGGGAATTTGAATGACATGTTCAGTGTAAAATATGGAATCTGCCTATATGGTTTTCAAAAGTGCCAAAACTGTAAAAATGTGCAATTTTTGTCATATCTGATTTTTGGCAAAATCGACTGTGGGATGGCTCTGTTCCTCATAAAAACTCAACCCATAGAACTGAGTCCCCTCCTTCAGTCCAATCTTCTTCTAGGGAGGGGGCGACATACATAGGCTGACCTATCCCGTTGTTAGAGGCATGTCCAGCCAAAGCTGGCCCCATTGTATAATCCTGTGATGTCCCCCGCCTTATAAAAGGGGGAAGCTCACAGAGACAAAGGACACTCTCTCCTGAATTTTCCAGCTCCTGCGTATCCAGACATTCTATATTCATCCTGCAGGATTCCAGATTCCACTGGCAGGCCAGAGCAGAGCTGATTCTATCCAGGCAGGACCATTGATCCAGAAAAAACCCTACTAAAAAAAATCCCTATAACTCAGGGAGAAAGGGGGAAAAGCTATGGTACCCTTTTTGAGAGTATCCTGTGACCAGACCAGCTTCTTGCCCAACTACCTGCATGCCAGCTGTACCCGCCCTATCCAGTGACAAGACAGGCCCAGCTGTTTTCTTTTAGGAGAGCCCGTCGTAGTGCCGTGACCAGATCCTTTGAGCCCAGAAACCCGGTTGGCTGTCCCAAATCCCAAACTCAAGTGCTGATTGTGAGTATCACCCCATCCCATAGCAACATATAGCATACCCCATCTTGATACCTTGTCTTTGTTCCACCTTCTAGGTAATCCCATCAATACCCTGATAACTTGCATAAAACTGTCAGAATCCTCTGTACATCCAGTCCTTGTTTTCCTAGTGTTAGCGCCATTCTTCCACTCATTTCTGCCATTTGAAAGTCCTTAGTACTATTTTGATTAAATAAATTAATTCTCCCTAAAAAGAGGCACACTGCATGAAGGGTTACAACTGCAGCATACATTTTCTATTCACGGGTGGCGTTTCTCTTTTCTAGCCACTAAAATCTAGTTTAAGTGAAACTTGCCCTTTCCTTTCCAAACCGATTTTCTCTGTCAACTGCTTTTATTTTTAAGACCGAATTTCCTTTCTCATTGAGAATCTCATCCTGTCATTACTTTAGAGTCACTCTTTGACTTGCATATTATCCTTGTGATGTGCATCTGTCATTCAGCATAAAAAATGCATTCCGAGTTTGCCTATTTCACCCGTTTTCCAAACCATTTTGACATTTAAACCCATGTAAACTAGCAAATGCAATCCCTACGTGCGTGATTTGACTGCACTGTGTTTTTCATTTCCAAGTATATTATTTGACTGTATGCCGTTGTTAGTACCTTGCCTTGTAGTTTGCTAGTGTTCTGACATCCCTGATACTGTTATAACCCATATTTACCTCATTCTTTCAACTGCACATGTAAATTAATTATTTACCTATTCCCGATGATATTTGTTCAATTGCAAAGGGTTTTGCCTCCCATTTCGTGGGGGAAAGTCGGATTTTAATTCTGTTTACTGCCTAGTATACCTGACTTCTTTCTATCCACTCAAAATTTGATTAGTAGGGGTTTGAGGGAGCATTGCAGGGGAAATCTTAACTGGGATGCTATCTACCCGAACAGTAAAATTGCTTCTATTCATTTGTGCTTTGGATATGTTCTAGTAGAAGGTCAAATAAAGTGTATTCTATCATTGTACAGTGTAATTATCACCCCATTGGTGATTGCTGCCCAATATTAAATTTGTGTGATTTTATTTGAATTTAAAATAAATAAATATTATATTACCACCCACCGGCCTGGTTCATGGTCCATTGTGACCCGGGCATTTGTAAAAGGGGGTGTGAGATGGGTTGGGTGCCAGCTCAATCTGAATTCTTAGGAAATAAAGAAAAATTATTTTAATTGTGCGCTACATCCTAGGCTAAGGGCAAAAGTCCTGGTCTGGTGCGTGACGCCCGATTGGAATCCGTAACAGCGTTGCAGTGAAACCTATCAATGAAGATCAGTGAGTTTTTGGCAGATGAGAAACCCGGTGTAACTTGGTGCGCGAGGGCCTGAACATTTCCATTGACGAAGTATACTTTGTATAGGAGTGGTCGCGTGTCTCAGAGAGAGAGCATTTTCAAAAGTCACTGGTTAATAACATTTCCATTGTTGATTGTTAAAGCACAAGAAGGAATTCTTTGTATTGAAGTGGTCGTGTGCTGTGCATTTTAGTTGAAGTAAAATAAATAATTGCTGAACACCGGACTGAATGGAAATTGAACCTTAAGCAAAACGAATGTACATTGAATACCAAACTAAATAAAAAAACTTTACTACTAAGCAAAGTCATTGCACGTTGAATTCCGAACTGAATGGAACTTTAAAATTAAGTAAAATAAAGACACATTGAAGATTGAACTTAATATAACTTTAATATTAAGCAAAAGAAAGGAGTATGCAATATCTAATTGAATGAAAACTTCAAACGACATTAATACATATCGAGCGCATAATTTAAAGAAACCCTGAAGTTAAACCTATTATATAAAGAAGGAAATAAAGCTTTATGGGCTAAGGAAATAAAGAGAACAGCCAAAATGCCCACATGAAAACAGTTTGTGGAAAAGGGCACAAGTGTGACAGAGAGTCATAAGAAGGCAAAGACATTGTGATGGTGAAGTTATAGTCCTTCGGGAAGGGAACCCTGAGACTTGAGGAACTACACTTGTTGTCTTGAGTATGGAGCCTCAAGACCCTTTTGTGTTCGAACAGTGCTGCTTGGAGCTTGGGGAAGGGAATCCTGAGCAATGTTGAAAACTGTTTCAACTTGAACCTAAGAAAGGTAACGTTGAGACTTTTTGTGGAACTGTTTTACACTTGGGGAAGGGAGCTGAAAGAAAGCTGCGAGCTAGTAGAAGCTCAGAACTTTATTTTGAACACTGTTTCTTTGGTTGCTGACATCCCTACATATTGTATAGATCTAGTTGTGAGGGCAAGTATAGATTTTGGACACAGACAGGATTTTAAGTTGAAATCTTGACTCAGACTTTCCTTAGTTTCATTTAGGTAGGGAAATCCCGCCTTAACATAACGTGTTTTATTTTGAACTTTGAATCTGTTGTTTGTGTCTTGCTTCACAGTATCTGTCCTGTGGGATAGGGCGATCATGCAGGTCATCCTCCATGTGCTCGCCCTTTGCATTTGTCAGCTTTTGTGACCGGCCCAGCTCCAAAATCTTTTGTAGTGTTATACCAGGTGCTCTCATGATTTGGTGCCAGAATTGAATCAGAAAACAACCTTGAATCAGTTGTGCGTGCACCTCATCTCCCAAAGTGCACAGTGGCATAGGCACCCATGATATGCATCTAGGGATTCTTGGGCTTCCTGGTGCAATTGTTGGAACTTGAATCGATTAAAGTCTGCAGTGACAACTGGTCAAAAATAGTCTGTGAGGGCATTCTTGATGGGGTTGTAGGAGCCATACGCTGGATGGAGTGTCTTGAATGTTTTTTGCAGCACACCACAGCAAAGAAAAGGAGCATTGACTTCTCTGTGACTACGACAGCATATGATGACAAAGCAAAGGCCATGTCCAGACACTTGATCCATAGGTCCCATCTGGGGCCAAGTGATGAATATGAACATAACATTTATTTTGAAATGAGTATTGTGACCATGTGGAGCTAGCCCCATGAAGCAACCCCCATTCTCGTCTTCATCGGCCATACTGAGGCCTTGCTCGAAAACACCTCCAACTAATTTGCCATCCGGTTCTGGGAGGATGGGCGAGAAGGACACATCTGCACAAGTATAGTGAATTGTGCAGCTCGCCTTCCTCTGGCACCGTTCATTTCCGTGGCACTGGAGCATGGTTGTGAACCATAGGAACGATTGCTTGTTCCCGAGCAGTGCCAGCACCCGGGGCTGACCCACTTGCCGGGATTTGGCTGTGTCCTTGTGTGTTTCAAAGGGGGCGAGAACTGCTTGAAGTGAACACTCCTGTTGATTTGCAACCCATTACACGGCTTACTTGACATACAAATGGAGCGCCAGTGACAGGGTTCAGACGAGATCGGGTGCATTCAGTGTGGTGTGGCCGTAGGCAGGGTTCAGAAACACCCTTAATCGCCAGTTGTTGGGGTTCAGGTGGAACACGCTGGAGCCCTGGAACAATCACACACACTTGAACAAGGACACATTAATTGTGGTCCCTGCCTTATGCGGGTGCACCTTTATTCTAAACATTTGATGATTCAATCTGCATCATCGCCTTATCATGTAAAGGTGGCATCCCAGACGTCAGTATGACATAACCATAATAGTCAGATGCAATTTATTCATCTTTGTGATTGGTGCATGGAGAGTATTGCATGCATCACACACAATGTGGGGAGTTTTGCTGTTGCACATTTATCACCTGACATGTCCTAATTTCAGTAGTGCATGATTTGAAAGGAATCCATGTCCTCACAGTGGCCGTGCCTGACTCTAAGATGTGAACCATGGGAAACAGTTGATGCTAGGAGTCACCCCAAAATTCCATCAACTTCACTGTATCAGTAACACTGCTCTTTGCTTTTTTTTTATTTAATATTAAAAATTCCATCAGGCTGTGTGGCCTTTGCTGCACAAGCTAAAAAATGTCAATGGGCCTCATTCCAAATCTGGCGGTAACCGTGCCTGAAAAACTGGCAGTTTGCCGCTGGACCCAGAATGAATTACTGGCTCTGGACTTGCCGGAATTACCAGGGCATTACAGCCCCGGTGATCCGGTAATTCTGGAGCCGGCATTCCGTTACCCCCCATTCCCATAGGACTCCATGGAATGGGGACTGTGGAAACACTGGCACCCTAATTAACGGTGCCAGTGTTTCCATTTCCGTCAGCAGGTGGGTGGCGTTACTCCCGCCAGGTCAGACCTGGCGGGAGTAAGGCCACCTGCCTGCTGAACTCGTAGTCTGCCGGTCCGGAGACAACAATGGCAGCGAGTTTAGCGCCACCGTTGATTCCGTACCGGCAGGGTCATAATGAGGCCCAATGTCTAAGTTTGAAGCAGGGCACATGAGAGATGACAGCAAAACACATTGCAGTTGGCTGCTGTTTCTTAGTTCCCCCATCTAGAGAGCTGTCGCCCCCTGCCTCTGCTTGAGCTCCAGCTGTACAGCTCAATACATTGCCTTGCATCCCCTGTCGGCAGGGTGCAGGCATCAATGGCATTATTACATAGGCTGCCTGCCTATTGGCCCATCTAAGGGCCAATAGTACTTAAACTGGGTATTACAGCCACACCTATACAGAACGGTGTGGGTCCTTTTTTCCGTTGTGCCTAAAAGGTGTTTTTTGATATGTGCACTGCTGGATGGGAGTCGGTATTTCCTCCGATGCATGATGGCCGGCAGACATATATTGCCCCCTAGGAGCCTTTGCAGAGAAATGCCTTCCATTCCTCCCACCCCCTCCATTGTGCTTGTGGTTGCAGGAAATCAGCAGTACACGGGAGCCTGTAGGTACTCCTTAAGGTGGGTGCAGTCCACAATAATTTCCCCCTCCCCTGTTAGCTCCCCGCTCCCCTGTTTCTCTGCGTCCCTCGCCGTGTTCTTCCCGCTATGATTGTAAAGCACTCCATTGCTTCCCGAATCTAGCTCTGCGCTCAATAAATACCCTGATAATAATAATAAAGACCAGGGTCGTTGGAGCCAGAGGCCGGATGCATGACCATGTCCATGCAGCCAGGCCCTGAACTGGGAAATACTAGCTAGCTTTCAAGTTGATACAAGGGTCACTGAATGTAATCCTTCTTAACATCTCCCATAGCGCCTGCACAGGGTGAGAAGACACAATCTAAAGATTTGCCCAGATTCTGGCTGCCTCCATTTCGCGGTTCAGCCAAGCGCCTGCTCTGTAATGGGGCCAGAACACCCTGCATTGTCCAGCACTGGAAGACTTGCTGTGCAGTCACGTCTCCAATGTTAATGTCAATGTTAAAGGATATTTATACTGCGCACTGTCACCACCGTAGTGGTCCTCTGGCGCTCTGGTGGATCTGAAAGAAAGTGGGGTAGGTTAGGGCTCGTTAGCAGGACAAAGTTTGAAGAAAGAGCAAGGGAGCTGTGATGTGCTGTTGGCAGCTTCAGTTCGGTTAACACTGCTGAGCTTTTTGGTGTGTTATCTGGTCGGAGTCCGTCGTGCTGTTGTGTAAGGCTCTGTGTGGTGTGTTTGTTGTTGTGGTGTGGTGCTAAAAGGTGCCAGCCTCTGGCGCAATGGCCTGTATTTTCTGTAAAGCGGGCCTAACTGTTCAAGTAAGAGATATTAGCCTTTAGAAACGAAATCTGCTTTCATAATAAGTTCATAGGTGAACAATCAAACGCAGTGAAAAAAAGTGACTAATATCCGACAGGTAAGGTTAATGCACTCAAGCAAAGTAATCAGAAAGTTGATCGGTATCGTTTGGGACAGTGCAATGGCTGAAAATGACCGTACTGCTCATTGTAAATTGATACAAATCTCTAAGCTTAAAACCTTGCCCAGCTGGTCACTTTTACATGAGACCCTGCCATGAAGGGGGCAGTGGTCCACTCCACATGAACTAATACCAGGACTCTCGAGATGTTTTGGACTACAACTCCCATCGGCCCTTTCCAGCATCGCCAATGGTGAGAGGTCATGGTAGTTGTAGTCCAAAACATCTGGACAGCCACAGGCTCCGGACCCCAGTATTAGACCTTACTGCTGATTATATTTTATATTATTGATGCATTGATGACAATCCAAGCAAACAAACTATGCCATCTTGGCGCAATGCTATTTTCAATGACGGTGACCACCAGTTGTAGTTCCTGTATTATTTCAAATTGTGGGCACCATGCCACAGACTTCCAAGGGGGAGTGAGCCTTTGGGTGCCCTCTATATAGTGCATTTGCCGACCTTCAGTCTTCGGTGTGAGGCTGTACAAGAGCAGGGCCAGCCTTAACTCTGGAACATTGCGGGGCGAGTCAACAAAATGTGATACTCCGGCCCCCAGCGCCGCAACCGTATTCAATTAAGTGCTTAACTCCCCACTCCCATGCAGGAGCGGGGAGTTAAAGCACTTCAACACAGCGTGGCTGCCAAACCCGCACTGGGCTGGTACCCCATGCTGGTTTGACAGCCACGCTGTATTGTAATAAAAAGCACCCCGCTATCCTGCTGGTGTGCCCAGCACCAGCAGGCGAGTGGGCGCATTTCATTAAAATAGGGCACCTACCATGCCAGCTCAGGGAGGCCCTTGAAAGACTGCCCCGGGCTGATGTGGCAGGTGGGCTAATGTGGCAAACAATTGACACCTGGGTGAACTGATATAGAAGGATACGGTAGTCTTATCATTCAGTACATGATTTATTAATGTCCCCATTAGTTAATACATATTTTACAAAGACATATCAGTATGTAAAGGTCTGAAAATTAAGCAAACAACAATTCATTTCTTAAAAACTACTCTCATTCCGAAAAACAATAGTGCTGAAAGTTAAATGTTCTACAATCCACAAATCCAAATTCTACGATGTTATACCTCTTCCAAACTCCAAGTATCAATCGTTCTTTTCACAGGTATACCACACTACTTTTAACAATGTACTCTGTGTCTATTTAAACCACAAAATTGCATGACATGTTTTGTTCTCTTTCACCTTGGCACCTATCCATAGAACTTCCTCAGGGACTACTGTTTGTTCCCCGACGTCACATACAAACTATATTTTCCAATCAACCTTGAGTATGGAGTTGGCAATGCTTCTAGGAGCCTTACAATCTTGTACGGGCGTTGGTAATCCTTTCTGGCAATACTTGAAAATGACCACCTTTTCTCTATCCTCTATTCAGGGTCTATTCAATCACCCTGAATAATCAATTTATAGAAAAACTGTCATCAATTTGATGGTACAAGTCTTCTTTGAGTAGGGCGTTCTATGTCAGCCCAACAACCTTTGGTGACGCTTTCCTTTTCAGTGCAGGCACCACTTCTTAACTCTGCAGAGATAATATGTACAACAATTTGTTACTATCATCATTCTGACTTTTTCTCAATATGCTTGAGAATTGATTCCCACTACCCAAATACTGATCACAAACCCCAGCAGTGTATGGATATGTCCTGATTCCGTGCTGCCGATCCTCTCTGTGTTGATTTTCTTTTTCGTTATTTCAATAGCTAACTATAAAAACGACAAAATCAATCGTTCGTTCTTAATAGTTTGTCTGTCGAGCCCTCGACATTCTTGCATACTTAGCGCAATGCATGTGACCAACAGTTACTTACTTTACACAGACGACGAGTCCTGAATTATAACGTTCCCCTTGGTGTACGGGCTTCACCTTGCGGCGGTTGTCAGCGATGTAACGTTGCGCTCCACCATCTTATTTTTGTTGTTCACGGTACTTAGCGATGTGTTGTTTCCCCTCATCGCTTTTTACAAGATTCCATGGCTACTGCAGCTGCCATCTTAGCCTGTCCTCTATTACTATATATTCCATACTAGAGACTCTGGCTCACAAATAGGTTTGTATAGCAGTGGTGGTACGCTATGATTAGGGTTCTTCTCTGGGTGTTTCAAGATGGTCTAGGCTTGCTTACATAAATTAAAGATTTTAAAAACTGATGTTGTACTTTCACCCTTTATTTTTTTTAAATTTGGTTGGTACCATTATGATAGCAGAATAGATTCACATTGTTACTAAACAGGTGTGTTGTGTCTGTCATGTTCACATTTGCTTATCTGCAATTAGCGCCAGCATGTCCATAATTGCAGACCTTGATTACATTCTTTGTCACCATTGGTTTCAATGACTGATTTTGTGCCATTCCACGTTTTCATTTAGCCCTTTTTGGCCAATTCTTGTTAGAAAAATACATTCTTGTTCTTTTCTAAACAGGCGTGTTTTGTCTGCCCCACTATCTTTACTACTCTGTAATTTATACAGGACTGTCCCTTTGATTTGTTCACACGTGTGCCCCATGGTTATGTAATGTTGCACCATAAGTGTATCATGCACTTAGTTTCGAATACAACTCTTCTGTTCACTGATTCTTGTTCTGATTTTCCTTATAGCTTTCCCAGTATACATCAATTGGCAAGGACACCATATTGCATATACCACCATATCTGAATGACAGTTCGTTAAGACTTGTTGTTGCCATTTTGTCTTTAATCCTATATCTACCTCTTTGGATGTACTGGTAGAATTACAGCATTTGCATTTCCCACATGAAGTGTGGCTTTTCACCGCTGCCATACCCCAAGCTGTTGGGAGGCTGGGTTGTTTCTGTATTTTTTGTCATTCCTCATTACCTGATCTCTCAGGTTTTTACTCCTTTTAAATGCCATAAGGGGAGATTCCAATGTTTTTTTTTCCTTTCTCCAAGATTCGCCAGTTCTTCTTAATTATTCAGGTGATTCTGTTGGACTGGTCTAAGAAGGTGCTGACAAATACCAATCTGTTATTCTTGGTAGTGTTTCTTGTGTTGGATTCCAAAACGGCCTCTCTCTTGTTATTGCTGGCTCTCTTGCATGCTTTTTTAAGCATCTTATAAGGATATCCTCTTGTTCTCAATTTCTTTCTTGGACTGACTTAAAAATCCCATTTCTCCAAGCAGCAAACAATACATGATATCCAAGCACATAAGAGCACGCCGGCTTTATGCACTAAAAACATGCACACTACTTACTGCTGTGAATACGGCCGTAGTATATAAGCAACATTTAGCAAATGAAAATAAAGGCATTGTTGTAACTAACAAAGCCGACTTCCAGACACACAGGAATCCATAGTTTGGTATGTACCCAACCTGACATAATGCTTCAGAAGTACACAGCAAGCACTATGCCACACAGCGGAGAACCGAGGAGGCATAACACTCCACAGAGGGGGCAGGGTGCATGCGTCCTGTAGGTGCAGAACCCGGGCATCCGGCCCTAGGCAAGCCAGTAGCATTGCACCGGCACAATGGGACAAACTCAAGGCACGCTCAGCTAGGAAGTCTACCATCAAACACCAACTAAAATCCAAGCTAAGTACCCCACCCGACATTGCACACTTCTTAAAGATACACAATACAACTACCCATACGGCAGACACGCCATGTAATCTGAACCTAATCCACAGACGCAGTCACCAGGCATATGTTAATCCAGGTATGTGCCAAAAACCGCATGCATCAATGTTAGCAAGCCCTTCGTGTTGGTATAGGACGATTTTACCGACAAAAAAAGTTTGCAATGACCAAAAGTTCTCAAAATGCTACCACCAAAGGTTCGAACACCAAAAGTTCGAACATTTGGTGGTACCATTGTAAAAAAAAAAAATGGGGCTGCGGGGGTGCCCTCTGCATCGCCCCGTTCACAATACTTCATCGTATAGTGAGCAGGGGTTGCGGCGGACACCCCAGCAGACTTCCGTTTAAAAAAAAAAATGGGGGCTGCAGGGGTGTTCCCCGCATCGTCCCGCTCACTACACTTCATGGTATAGTGAGCAGGGGTTGCGGGGGACACCCCCAAAGCCTTCCATTAAAAAAAAAAAAGAAAAGAAAAGGACCCTGCAGTGCCGGTTCCCGATCACGAAAGTGAAAGGGAACTGGCGCTGCAGGAACCCAGCATGAAGATGAAGGGAAATGGGGTTTGTTTATGTTGGGAGGATGGGTGGGGGGGTGTTATGGGTGTGTTGTGTGTGTGGGTGTGAGTATGTACGTGGGTTCGCATGAGAAAGGTGCAAACGTTTGGTAGTTCACACCTTTCTCATGCAAACGTTTCACCCGCGGTAGTTTCAGCTGCGGGCAAATCACTTAGATTCCTCTGTGTCACCAGACACACCATCCTTGCATATGCCAAACATTGCATGCACACATGTCACCAGACACAGGTACCACTCTACCGCACATGAACCAAAGGGCCATATGGTACCTACTAAGAAGGTGCTTGCTGTGTTTTCACCACAGCTACTCTAAAAGCGGGTATTTTCACTGTGGTGTTATCACCACAGCCGTTTTGCCGATTTATTTTTTAATATGTATATATATATATATATATATATATGTATATATATATATATATATATATAGGTGGTGGGTGTCAGGTGAGGTGATGGGGGTGGGTTAGATGAGGGGGATGAAGGGGAATCCCACTCCATTAAAAAGAAAAATCAACAAAAAAGCCAGAGGTGAAAACACCATGGTGAAAGTGGGTGAAAACACCATGGTGAAAGTGCCCACGTTTAAAATAGCCACAGTGAAAACACGTGAAACCATAGGAAGGCACATAGAAGAATGTGATGTCCAATAGTTAAGCAATCACCCCGGGGAGGGGGGTTTGCATAGGGCCTGTAACAGCCCTTCAGCCCATGTCTCGGCATGAGGGGCTCGACAAGGGCCCATGGCTGTTACCGGCCCTGTACTCCCCCCATAAAGGGGGTGACAGCTATTTGCACCCCAGGACTTTGTCCTTGGTTCAAATGGTTTAAGTGCTTTTTTTTAGGATGGACTGCACAGGTCTTGTGAGTGCCCAATTTCCTATGAAACAAACAAAAACAAGATAGCTGCCACAACAATAAATAGGAAAGGGAGAAGGCTTTTGAGGTTCTTTCCCAGTGGTGTAACAGGGGCTCCCACAGCTCCCACAGTGCGGGGGACCCTGGGATGGAGGCCCCTTTGGACTACAAAAAAACCTTTCTTTTTTTTGTCACTCAATTATTTCTGTATGAAGGCAGAGTGACTACAAAAATAAACTATTTCTTTGGAGGCCTCCATGTCATGGGGTGAGGGAGCTCTATGACTTCAAAACTCAATAGTTTCTTTTTGAAGTCACAAAGAAATTATTTCCATTATGGTTTGGTCCAGAAATAATGTCTTTATTAAGTCGGAGTGACTTCAAAAAGAGACAATTTCTTTTTGAAGTAATAGGGCTCCCCTCAACCTCTTGACATGTATGTGTGTGAGTGTATGGTCAAAGGGTGCATGCTTAAATGTAAAGGTGACTGCTGTCTGTGTATGGTGAAAGGGTGCACAATTAAATGTATGGGTGGCTGGGTGTGCGTGTCGAGTGTATGATGAAGGGTTGAACACTTAAATGTATGGGTGGCTGCCTGGGTGTCCCTGAATGATGAAAATGTGCACACCTGAATGTATAGGTGGCTGCCTGTGCGAGTGTATGGTGAAAGTGTGCACACTTAAATGTATATGTTGCTGCCTCTGTGAGTGTATGGTGAAAGGGTGCACACTTAAATGAATGGGTGGCCGCCTGGGTGTGTGTGCCTGTATGGTGAAAGGGTGCACACTTAAATGTATAGGTGGCTGCCTGTGTGAGTGTATGGTGAAAGGGTGCACACTTAAATGTATAGATGGCTGCCTCTGTGAGTATATGGTGAAAGGGTGAACACTTAAATGTATGGGTGGCTGCTTAGGTGTGTGTGCCCATATGGTGAAAGGGTGCACACTTAAATGTATGGTTGGCTGCCTGGGTGTGCCTGTATGGTGAAAGGGTGCACACCTAAATGTATCAGTAGCTGTGTGTGCGTGTGTGGTCTGTTTTAATATCAATTATCTAAAACAGGGAGTTACAACAAACATCAATGAACTCGCTCAATCTCACTCAATGCACATCAAAAAAAAATAATCTTAAAAAAATTCATCATCATTGACATCAATCTACGTGGCAAACTACAAAAACCTACTTGGGAAGGTGATAGGCTTACAGGGAACATCTAGGTATACGTTCCATACTTGCCAGGGAAGGTGATTGGGTTTCTAACATCAGGTGGGGCAACTAAGCCCTCCTCTAGTGCAAGTTTCGATGACCGTCAACAAATACACAACGTCCCATTGGTTATACAAACTATAGGGCTCTCTATTACATGGCCCTCTATAATTGGTTGGCACCCTCGTGCCCCTCTGTACTATTCCACACACGTAAGCAGCATGCAGGCTGGCATGCAGGTGCTGGTGGGCTGGTCATAACCATAGTTTACCACCAAATAGCCTGTCATCTATCATCACCTTGCAGCCTGCCAGTCAATTAAGGCTTTGAACTCGGCCTTGGAAATGTTCTTTGCTCCGGAAAATACGAGGGAGTATAGACATACACTGTCTTCTTGGTTTCGATACAGCTCGTCCTAGTGTCTATTTCCATCCGACCACATGACTGCAGAGCAGGGGCGTTGCTAGGGGGGGGCTAAGGGGGCTATAGCCCCTGATCTTTTGGTTGTAGCCCCGGATAGAATCTCAGGAGCTACAGCCAAAAGACTAGATAGCCCCCAGTCCCAACAGTTCCGACATCAGCTTAGCCCCGGGTCTTTTCCAGACCTAGCAACTCCCCTGCTGCAGAGCATGGTTTATAGTCCTTCTGCATTAAAATACTATGAAATGATGAATCTCTGACATCTTCAATGTTATCGCTCCTCAACTAAGACAGGAGTTTTGTTCTGTTCTGTAACTACTGCACGAACATTCCGGCTCACAGTGGCCTTGACTTCTTGGTGCGGGCCAGCCAAGCCTCTCTTGAATTCACCTTCATGGTTAAGTTTTCGATTGCTAACTGCGACACACTGGAAAAGCCTTTCTGCTCACGGGATCCATCTCTGCTAAAGTACGTTGTGGAATCATCCATAGGTCATACATTCCTATGTATATGCATTGGCGCATCGCTGCAGTCTATTCACTACATAGCCAGCCTTTGAGGATACTTTGTCTACTTGCGTTACTGCATTTGTACAATTGTAAAATGTCTTGATTCCTTCATTATTTTTTTTTGTAGCATGAGCATCTTTATCTCGAGCCCAAAATGTTGCTCATCGTTAACAACTCCTCTTTAGAGCTTATAAAATATGTATGTTCTCTCGTCTGTGTGTCACATCTGGTTGCGCTCTGCTTCTTTATGACGTCACCAATCTTCTCTTTTGCTCAGTTTTCACAATTTCTCTGGGATTTCATTCAAATGGCCACCATATTGTCGTGAATGCATGTATGGCTTCCTTAATGGGAACCTTGCTTCCAAGATTCTCTTTGGTATAGGTATTTTCACTGGCACTGCACGTGTCTTACACTCTAGCTCCCAACATATAGGCAGCTTGGGGGAGGAGCTTTGGGTGGGGGTACTTGGCTCCATGGGACAAGGAAAAGAGACATGGAGGTAATTCTGGGCCGAGAAGCTGATTTTGGGGGATGTGTGCGGGGTGGGATGGGATTGTGCAATAAATTGTTATGGTCATGCATATCAGGCTAAGCGGGCATGATATGTGGTATTAGTGGCTAGAGAGGCATTTTGGTGCAGCCGGTCTAGTCATTTCTTAGTTGTGGCTTGACTTTTTTTAACAGGGAATCTCCGATAAAGCAGTCCTGCTAAGTGTAATTACCTGGCTACACTGGCATTTGCGTGCTGCCAGTCCAGCCGTTTCTTACTGTGGCATTGTATTTTTTCTGGGCATCTGCAATAAAATAACCATGATAAGGGTTATTGATTCAACTGGTTTTTTTTGGTGCAACCAGTCTAGGTATGTCTAAATGTGGCTTGGCATGCTTTACTGTAATATGTTATGATGTGTATAGGCTGGCCTACATTGTGCAGCCAGTTGAACATGTTTTCATTGTGGCATGCCAATTATATCAATTAAAGCAATAATGTTCCTGTGCACTGTTGGTGACTTGCATGTATTGGATTTTTGGATTGGTGTTACTCTACAAAACAATTGTTAACGCTCTGGCCTTTTAGTCAGTTTTTCTCAAGTGTGCTGTATAATGCATTACAACACATATTTATACCTCTCTCCCAGTGCAGTGTGCGCCATACCCCTGCAGCAGCACATTCGTGCATATTGAGCAAGCGTGGTAATCTAGGCCGGCCCAGAGTGTGGCGTGACCTGTGATTTGTTGCCGAGTCGGGGTGCCCTCCCCAGCATGGCTCACAGGGGGGGCCCAATATTGTGTGTTATGCCACTGTTCTTGCCCCATGCAGTCCTTCACCACCAGCCTGCCTCTGCCCCAGCATCACATAGAAGCCACCCAGCCATCTCCTCAGAATACCTTATAATGGCAAACACAGTCCATCAGGACCTCAAAAGAAGTGGGACCAAGAAAAAAGGTTCTGCTTGGCTTACGGCTTAGGTGTTTTGTTTCCCTTGCTCAGGGTAACACAGTTGAGCACCTTACATTGTAACAGGCTTGTTGATAGCTGGCAAGGGAAAGGCGGTTTGCTTCAAAGGAATGTGTTCCAGAAACGTCATCACGCACACAGAGGCGTCGGCCTGCAGAGAGCTCCGAGCTCCCGAGATGTTCTCTGAATGTCGTGGTGCTTGTGGCAGCTTAAAGGTAAGACTAAACATGTTTCTGTGTGCATGTTCCAATGTAGCAGTTGGGATTGGGACTAAACATTTCCCAGTTACCTCTTATCTCTTCTTTATATCTATTTGTAAATCATAATAGTACTGACTTTTTTTTTATACCTAGGCATATATTTTGTAGGCCAACTTCTCGCTACCTGTGGCCCATCACTGCGAAGACTCTGTGAAACCAGCCTTACTGTGGCAAGACCACACAGACCAAGAAGAATCCTAACCCACGACTGCATACTCAACCCGAGAAGATGGAGTAATGAGGCTCAAGCCTCGGTATCCAAAAATCACTGCTGATGGATACAAATCTATCAATAAGAAGAAGAAGAAGTGAAGGCCATGCCTGTGAGGCGTTTTCTTGGAACCCTTGTGTAATCATTGGGAGGGTCTGGGGATGGGGGTGGCATGTTTTGTTTAAGTATAATAGTGCTCTGTTTCTTCTAAAATAAGTCTTACAGTTGTTATTGATGTTGGAGATGGTATTTTTGTACTATTTCAACGTCTGCCAATTTATTTTAATGTATTTTAACATAACGTAATGTTTACTTGTCATGTTTTTACTTTGCATACCTGTTTCATGGATTATTTCCAAAATCCGCTTGCTGATGATAGCTCTCCTTCCCAGTCCGCCAGAGCTTGGGAACAAGGGGAAAGTCTGGACTCCCGTTCCAGTGCTGAGGATGTTGCTAGGGGAGGGTGCTGGGGGCTGTAACCCCGGGTCGTTTGGTTGTAGCACTGGATAGAAGCTCAGGGGTTACAACCAAAAGACTAGCTAGCCCCGAATCCTGACAGTCCCGGCATTAGCGTAGCCCCAAATCTTTTCCACACCTAGCAACACCCCTGATTGCTGTTGCCTTGAGCTTTGGTGATCCCTAATGCACAGGTCACCGGCAAGCGCTGCCCATAGGTCCGTGAGTTTCACTGCTCCCTGTGTTACTGCACAGCGATCTCCCCACTGCTCTCCTGCGCTGGTAGATCTTCTGCGCAGCTCACCTGAATTGAGGATGGGTGTCTCTTTTGGGGGGCAGTGGGTGGCCTGTTCTCACTCCAGCACTCCTCACTAGCACTCCTTACTTGTTCCTTGGTTTCCTTGTGGCTTCTTGATGGCTCGTCACAACCCTTGCAACGACCATGAGAAGTGACAGTCCCATCACAGAGCAGCCTTGAGCCTCTTTGTTGCAAAGTGCAGGATGCTTTATTATACTCATGCGCAGGTTCCAGTTACTCTAGCGATATGTCGCCCAGAACCCACCAACCAGCCATACCTATCCACTCCATCTCAGGCCCCAAACTGACAATCACGGAACATTAACATAAACCTTGTACCACCTTTCTCCTGAGCTGTCAATCATACCCATGCACCAACACTCTACCTGCACTCATGGATGGGGGGCAGGACAAACACAAACATCCAAAGTCAAGATACACAGGCATCTCTCACGTGAGCAACACAAGACTAGCTTGCTTTAACTTGTATACTGCACAACTGATCGATGGGTTTTTAAATAATCTGTGTAGTAGGGTATTAAAAATAATTACCGTTGCAGTCACTACTCTCCTGGAAAATGAAATTATACACAGCACCCTTTTAGACCTAGGGATGTCTAATAGTCCCCATTAATACTCAAAGCAGGTAGCCTAAAGGACAAGACAATCCCTTTGGCTTACCATAATCATAATTAGAACAATTCTAAATGTTTAAATGGCATGTCTTCATGCTGGATTCCTCCCACTTCTAAGCACTGGAATAATATGGGTTATTACCACCCAATATATCCTCAGACACCCCTCCTTCTGGCCTCCTAGGAGTTGAACGTGTGACTAGCGCCACCCATGGTCAGGGAGAAACCCGCTCCCACCAGGTTTTTGACAAAGTTGATAGCAGTGGCTTCTGTACTTTGCAGGAGGGCAGGTATAAAGTATCTATCTGGTAAGTAGATACGGGAGTCAGGCAGGGTTCCAGGTGAAAATAAATGAAGTATCTTTCTGGTAAGTGGATACATGGGTCAGGCAGGGTTCCAGATAAACATAAATGGAGTATCTATCTAGTAAGTACACACATGAGGTAAGCAGGGCTCAAGCAGGGCTCCAGGTAAACATACATGGAGTATGTAGCTTGTAAGTAGATACAGGAGTCAGGCAGGGTTCCAGGTAAACATAAATGGAATATCTATCTGGTAAGTAGATACAGGAGTCAGGCAGGGTTCCAGGTAAACATAAATGGAATATCTATCTGGTAAGTAGATACTGGAGTCAGGCAGGGTTCCAGGTAAACATAAATGGAGTATCTATCTGGTAAGTAGATACAGAAGTCAGACGGGGCTCCGGGTAAACATAAATGGGGTATAATTACTGTCTTCTTAAGGAGCTCTAGAGAAGTAAAATAGTACTGCTCCAATTGTGAACTATAGAACACGCGCACCCTCTCAGCAGGCATCGCAGTACCCCGACATTAGACATTCCACCAACCAGCAGAATAACGCAAGGCGTTGCTGTGATTCCACACCTGCCAGGATGGCAGCGAGAAGTTCCATCTGAAAAAGCCATTCTTAAAACTCCTCCGACTGATGACTCTGGATCTCGGTTACCCACAGGGACTGCCAGCAAGTCAACAAAAGGTATTGTTAGGCACCACACTTAGGCTGACACTTATGTCAATTATCTGAAAACCAGAGCTTATTATCCGGCTCCACAGGACTCTGCGATCCGTGGCAATGTTTTTAGTGATGTCGAGAGAGCGAAACCTCCAAGTATTGGATTAACCAACAAGGAGGGAGGATCTGCTTTTGGTCCCTCGCTGTGTCTCAAAATAATAGAGCATTCTCGGGCTCAGGAGAACAAGGCCTCAATTTAGATCAGCCATCCCAGATACATTCCTGAGCTGGACGCTGTGGGAGAATCACAACTTGGGTGATAAGCCAGCTGGTGCTCACGTTTCCTTATAAAACCGATATCACGCAATGAACATATCTTCTCCGGTCTGCACCAGGTTAAAGGATAGTGTGACGCTCACATGTTTCATATTATGACGATTAGCGCTCATTGGAAGTGGTTGCTCCATCCTGCTAGGTAAGTTTAGGGTTTACTCTTTATATCTTCTCTCCAATATTCTAGGGCTCCTGTATTAGAGATGCCTGGCCTATTCGGCGTCCCACAGCTCCCGCCCACTTCCACCACTGTTGGTACTCATTTGTCGACCTCAGAATCATGACAGGCTGAGTTGGCCTCTCTTGGATTCGAACCTGCGACCTACAGATACCACACAGGCTGCAGCAGTGAGCGCTCGACCCTCTGAGCTAGCTTATCAGCTGAGCTATCTCACTGGCTGAGTGCAAGTTGCACTCTTGGAACACTCAAAAGTGCAACTCTTGCTCGGCTTGAAAACTCTCCTCCTCCTCAAACCCCCACGGAGCCAGGCCACACCTTGGACCAGGTGCTGGCCCGGAGGCTTCTTGCAGTGCCAGTGCACTGCTTTGCCTGCCCTGCGGTTGGAGCACAAGATGATAAATACACACATCTGTCACCGCTGCCGCCGCTGCCAAGTTTCATGTGGAAATATCGGTCCGGCAGGACCCAGAACTCCAAGAAAAAGGTTTTATTTCGGATTCACTTTGTTCCCCAGTGGAATCGGGTTCTACCTGTCCATGCCCCCAAGGCAACATTGAGAGCGGAAGTTTACATGTAGCAGTCAGCTATGTAATGAGAAATCAAACGACCACGGGAGCGTGATTGTAAAGCGTGGTAGCACGGTTCGGTTAAAGGTAAAGGTACTCATCTGGTTACTTAATTCTGCTTCTGAAACGGGGGAAGGGATGCCCCCGCATTTTTCACCCCTTGCATCAAAGACACATCATGCAAGACACTCGCTGGTCACCCCTGCCTCGCCCATTCCGCAAACCCCATCAATGCATCGGAGGAAATGCGAATAGTTCTGCATTTTGTTGCGTGAAACTTGCAAAAGTGTGGAATATGGGTGCACCCCTGTTGCCAAAGGAAAGCACTGTATCTGGCAGATATATTCACCCGACATGGAGTGTGGTTCAACTATAACCAACTCACAAATTAAATCAAACAAATACAGCAAATGAATGCATTTAGGAGTCGGCCATCAGAAATGCCTGAAGGCCTTGACGAGGCAGAACCAAGGCCTGCGTTACATCCATACATGCTAAGCCTAGTCTCCATCCACTAGACGCCATTGTGGAGAATGCATGGTCCTAATTCTACAGAATGTTCTTCAATAGAATAGCAGAATTCTAAGGCACTTTCATGCCACCTGGACCCATTTTCAGCCCTCTCTTTCAGAACCACCAGAGCTCCTGGAATCCATGCAGTGGTGGATGGTATAAGTCCCAGTAACATAACATAACATGCGCAACAGTGCTGCTCTCATTGGATCTGGCTATCCTTGCATTTAAATCTTTTCATGGATTGTCCACCTAGTCCCCAGTCCCTGGCTAACTCTGTCCCTGTTAATTACCTGCCTCGCGCCATGCGATCTCAAGCCATGCACACCGATATCATGAGTGGTGGAGGTGGGGGGAGTAGAGAGGGGGTGGCTGCCGCCCATTCTTGCCCCCTGGTTCCCAATACACCACCCAGTCTCCCATTGATACCCTATTATCCGCCCGGCACCAAAAGCTGCTCCGCTACTGGCTATTACCTTGGCAACAGGACGATGCCATGTGAAGAATGGCGTTCCTTACCCCAAGAAGATCAACTCAGCCCACCATCATCACAGGTTTATAAATTGAGTACGCTGAATGCGACATAGTAGTCACACCAGTTATTGCAGCACTTGAAAGCTGGGGGAATCTGGCATTAGGCACTGAATAAGGATCCCATGGAATTTCCCTGTAGGCCATTTTTGACGAAGCCCTGTTTCTCGGGTCCATCTTTGCTGCTGTAGGGAATCACTACTCTGGGCCGCTCTGGCCACGGTCCATTTCTGATGCAGCAAATAGCCCTGCAACCCTTAGAGGCGCACCAACCTACTTCACCCACCTAACTCCATCTTCTCATGCCTGGGGCAGAGCTGCTATCCCATGCCTCATTCTCAGGGATCCCATGACTCCACATCCTTTACGCATTGTCCTCCCAGGATTGGCACTTAAACGGTGTATGGTAATTTCATCTAAAAACATTCCATCTAATGCCATTCCATCGAAATGTTTCCACCTAAAGAATTTCCATCTAATGCATTTTTTTTACATTTTTGGGGGGCGGGGGGTCCCCCGCCAAATACCCCGTTTTTTACCCTTTAAAATGCACCTGAACAAAAATTAACCCTTTAAACCCCAAAAGCATGCATTAGATGGAAATCTTTTAGATGGAAAAATTTCGATGGAATGGTATTAGATGGAATGGGTTTAGACCTCACACCGTGGGTAATAATAAGCAGCGCTCAGATACCTGATGGTTCGTAGCGCTATATAAATGCCAAATTATTATTATTATTATTATTATTATTATTATTATTATTATTATTATTAGATGAATTGACTAGATACCCACTTGAACTAGTGTGTAGTACGCATCCTCGTTCCTGAAAACGAGAAAAAGGGGTGCTTTTTGAAGTGTAAAGCACAGAGGTTTTCCTTTGTGAAATCCCGATAAAGGGTTGTTTTTTGTGCATATTTCTGTTAAGTCTTACGGTTTATTACTAGGCTGGGGCAGACACAGGTGTGAAAAGGAGAATGGTAATAGCCTCTTTCCCTGACAAGTCACTGGGAAGGGGCCATTAGCATTCAACAGCCCCTCATTCTGTGTACTCACCACAGTAAATGCCTGCACCACATAAGCCTGATTATTTTTTCTAGCTAGTCTGTGATGTGTTCAAGTTGACATGAAAACCGTGAGGTAATAATGCATACACACTTGAACCTTTTATTCAGAAGATGCTTGTGTGAAACAATTCTGTGATGTGCAGACAAGTAGGGCAATACACAGATGTCTGGTTGTCTTATGCAGGTTACAGAGTTTCAAGCAGAAGGGTGTTGTAATGTTTTTAGGGAGTCCTTGATTTTGGGAATAAGGGGTGCTTCAAATGAATGTTGAAAACAAGGAAAGCGGGTGTTTTAAAAACATGGAGACAAGCGTGGGTACAACTTTAGACTGAGGGTGCCACCACCGGTTCCCCCAACCCCATCTGCCAACTATTCCCCTACCCACCAACCTCAGACACCCGGTGTGATCCTTACCTTGTCAGCTCGCTACATCCGGTTCTCCCTGCCTCCTCTAAGCATGAGCTAAATCATCCAGGCACTAATACCGACAGGCCAACATAAAATGCGGCTGTCACGTAAAAACATTTTTTAAACTTAGACAGGACCCTGTATAAATCACAACGTATTATAAGCCCTGCTCAATCACACAGCCATCTTCCTCCAACCACTGCACTCTCTCTGGCTTCCTCTTCTTTGCTCTTGCTGTTCCCCCTCAACTGGATCTTCGGACCCCCAGAGATCAAGAACATAGCCTCTTTACATGCCTTCAAGGTTCCTCTCACAATGTTCCTCCTATCCAAGGAAGGGGCACTAGAGACAAACAGTAAAATCCCCTCTCCCCATTAGAGCGCAATGTCCCCTTACAGAGAAAACAAAGAGAAATAACTGGAATGAAGTTATCTGCACCTGGGGGTGTGACATTTGAATTCCTGATTGGCGAAACTCTGATTTTCATAGATATCACCAAAATCCCCATAACCACAACTTACCTTCATCTACCGCTGCGCAGCACGCAAACCAACGCTCTCCCGCGGCATGTCAATGCTCTCTCTGCGCCAAGCCCTACTGCTCTACTGTTCATTGCTCTGTCAACCAGCTCCATGTTCCCTTCTCCTTCGCCGATTGGCTGCACCGCCACTTGCAGTGCCATCTCAAGTGCATCCTCTGCTCGGCCAGCTTCGGCTTGCCCGACACATTGCGCCCCCTCCAAGCAGGTGGATGAATGGGGTACAAGAGACCTCTCCATTTAAACATAGCCTTGGATACCGATTGCAGTAAACACCTCAGCGTGTGGCTTTTACTACCTAGTATCAACCTGGGCACCTTGTTAAGATCTTCACTATGTTCAAACCTTGACCTTGGTCCATGGGCCGATTCCATCTGGTAAAGCCCCCCACTTCTAAGTCTCTTGCTTACATAACTTTAAATAATGTATGGGATATGTTTTCAGGCTGTGTTGTTGTTTCTAGTCAGCCAGTTCCCAGTATCTCGGTTCTCCGCTCTCTTTCTATATACTTCCTAGGCCTCTTCGGTCAGCTAATCAATTCTTACTCTCTGGGCCCTAAGCCCACCGGCGCCCCGTCCCGTTTACATTCCTTATCTCTGCTGGCACCCAAGATTTGGTTCTCTCTAGCCTTCAATATTAGATACTCACCATTGTTACACATTTTCTGTACTCGCCTTAAATGTATTTATTTATTTGTTGGTATTTATAATGCACCTATACACAATGGGCCTCATTACAACTCTGGCGGTAGCCGTGCCGTTAAAAACGGCACGGCTGCCGCCGGAGTTGCACTTTTTCCGGCACCCGTGAATGGTCAAGAACCGGGTCATGCTGAGCTCGGCGGACCCGGTAATTGCCCACCTGCGGGTGCCGGTAACATGGGACTCCCCATCCCCATTTGGCCCCATAGGGCTGAATGGGGACGTCAGATGCACCGGCACATGCAGAGTTGTGCTGGTGCATCCGACATGCTGTGCTCGCGGGTGCTGGTCAGCCCCCCAGGAAAAACCTGGTGGGCTGTCAGGCACCCGCGAGCACAGCCCGTAGTATGGCGGTCCGGGAACTACGGTACTGGCATGCTTACCGGTACCGTAGTTCCTGGACCGCCATGCTTGTAATGAGTCCCAATGTGTTTCGAGGCACAAGACAAGAGGGAAGGGGAAAATAAATAAATGAAAACCTATGAAATTCACTGAAAAAAACTTTGTTAAAGGTATTTTATGGTTAAGTTGCACTAATTAAAACCTATGAAATTCAATGAAAAAACTTCATTAAAGGAATGTTATGGTTACAAGTAAAACCAAAAAACCTTTGAAATTCGCCTGTTGTGGTAAGCTACGCAACCATAACTCCCGCAACCAAGTGCACTGCTAAGACTAACACGCAGGACATCAAAGATGACATCACAAATGTTGTTGATGACTCACCATGAAATATGCCATGACCCGGACAATCTGGCCACTGCCCAGGGCCACAGGCTAGAAGGAAGGTGGGTGAGTCGCCTTGTGTGTGTGAAAACAAAGTGGAAAAGAATAAAAGGGGGTGGGGAAAAAGTGGGCTGGCCTGTATTTTTGTATATGGAAGATCAGGAGGAAAAATCATAAAAATCATAAAAATCAAAATCATGGAAGATCAGGACAATGAAAAAGAAATCAGGGGATATACCCAGAAATACCTAAACCTGCAGTAGAGTTATACACATCCAGTCTATAAGCCTCCAGTGGTGGAGAGAGTGTCAACAACAGGATCATCAGGATTAGCAGCTGGGGGGGATCAAGAGCTTTTGCACCCCCACCTCCATATAAGCCATCCACAAACACTGACATGCCTGTAGCATCAGTGTACCCAGGGGGTTCACAAGCAGATATTAAAAATGAGTTGCAGGAAACGTTAGTCAGGTTACAAGAACCTGAAGAAGTATCAGCAGAAATAAGGGTACCGGTGCAGAAAATAGGGGATTGGAAGTCAGGAGATTTTTTTGTTAGATTTAACCCTGGGGCAATAAGAAATGTTTGTGTTGAAAAAGATGATGGGGAGAGGGTATGGACGATCCTGGGACAAGAAGTAGAACAAGCCAGGGAAAATGAATGGGAAGATCAAGGTGGCAGAAGTAATGAAGAGGCAGGATAAGAAAGAGATCAAGGAGAGGAGGGGGTGAGATCCCTGTTCCCACCACAAGAGGCAGTGATGAGAGATAGGCCAAGAAATAGACCAGATTTAATGGTTGTAGTACAAGATCAGAAGAATACTAAAAAAAGTGTAGAAAACAAAATAGACATGCAGATGCCTCTATAAAGGAGTAGGGATAACGCAGTATGTGCCATGACCTCAAATGGACAAAAATAATTTGATTAAAGCTCTCCCTCAGCTTACAGCTGGAGCCAGTAAATGGATCTATGAATTTGAAAAACAAACATCAGTGGTAGCCTTAGCACTAGGAGACCTTAAGAGTTTACTGGTCACCATAGCTGGGGACCAAGTTGGGGACGTATGAAACGTGATAGGGAGACAGCCCAGAAGCGGCAAACGGATGAGGCAAAACCAGTGGAAAAAAAACTAAATAAGGTTGTCATCCAAGCACCAGTGATGGCACCGCTTCAGGGGGAAAGGACAGGAGACACTCAACAAATTGTGAATGCCACAATTGCAACACTATGGGACAGAGGAGGACAGGGACAATGGGGTGAGGGGGGACAGTACCCCAACCCAGGAGGATTGGGCCTGGATTTTAGTCAATTATTTTTGTATATTTTCTCTTGCTGACTTTTGTGGCAAAAAAGGAAGGAAGGTGGATGAGTCACAGTGTGTGTGTGAAAACAAAGTAGAAAAGAATAAAAGGGGTGGGGAAAAATGGGTTGATCTGTATTTTTGTGTAACAAACAGCAGCGTTTTGCAGCATAGTAGTAAAGACTAAGGTGAAACATTAGGGACACACGCAAAATTATGGGGGAAGGAACTCCAATAAAACACATGCAGAGGGTCTTGCCACCTTGTATTCTGACAGGATAGATAACTATCACCAACAATGGGTAGTGGTAACAACGGAAGGGAGGATGTCCTGGTCTTGGCCAGAGCAGGGCTCTCATAAAAGAAACATGCTAGAAAACATGTCCATCTTTTTAGCAGCATAATATAAGGGGAAAGAACTCCAAAAAAAGAAAAGAGATTCTAGATCTCTGGTGATTATTCGAGTATATGGAAGATCAGGAAGATGAAAAAGAGATCCAATGTAAGGGTATATACCCAAAAATACCTAAACCTGCAGTAGAGTTATACACATCCAGTCTATAAGCCTCCAGTGGTAGAGAGAGTGTCAACAACAAGATTATCAATATTAGCAGCTGGGGGGGTCAAGAGCTTTTGAACCCCCACCTCCATATAACCCATCCACAAACACTGACATGCCCGTAGCATCAGTGTACCCAGGGGGTTCACAAGCAGATATAAACAACGAGTTAAGAGCATTGTGGGAAACGTTAGTCAGGTTACAAGAACCTGAAGAAGTATCACCAGAAATAAGGGTACCGGTGCAGAAAATAGGGGATTGGAAGTCAGGAGATTTTTTGGTTAGATTCAACCATGGGGCAATAAGAAATGTTTGTGTTGAAAAAGATGATGGGGAGAGGGTACGGTCCTGGGACAAGTAGTAGAACAAGCCAGGGAAAATGAATGGGAAGATCAAGGTGGCAGAAATAATGAAGAGGCAGGATAAGAAAGAGGTCAAGAAGAGGAGGAGGTGATAAACCTGTTCCCACCATAAGAGGCAGTGATGAGAGATAGACCAAGACATAGACCAGATTTAAGGGTTGTAGTACAAGATCAGAAGAATACCAAAAAATGGGTAGAAAACAAAATAGACATGCAGATGCCCCTATAAAGGAGTAGGGATAATGCAGTATGTGTCATGGCCTCAAATGGACACAAATAATTTGATTAAAGCTCTCCACCAACTTACAGCTGGAGCCAGGAAATGGATCTATGAATTTGAAAAACAAACATCAGTGGTAGCCTTAGCACTAGGAGACCTTAAGAGTTTACTGGTCACCATAGTTGGGGACCAAGCTGGGGACATATGGATAAGGGCTGGGAACCCTGGGATAAGTCTTTCAGATAATGAACATGATGGAGCATGATGGAGCCGCCGTTCATAAGGTAAGGGCAAAGGTATGGGATGTCCTATGAAGGATGTACCTAGATACCCCTGACTTACATTCATTAATGCAATACACAATGGGTGATTTTGAGGACCCAGTTAGGTTTATTCTTAAGTTACAGGAAATGTGGAGAGTTGAGACAGGAGGGTAATGGGACCATTCGGTAACATTTTTATATTTTATCATAAAGAGGGGATTACCAAAAAGAGGTACAGAAGGCACTAGATAAAATTATGGAAATTGAAGCCAAAGGGTGGGCAGAGATACACAGTATAATAGTCCACCATTGTAAGAGAATCAAGGAGCGTGACAGGGAGACAGCCCAGAAGCAGCAAGCGGACGAGGCAAAACCAGTGGAAAAGAAACTAAATATGGTTGTCATCCAAGCACCAGTGATGGTGCTGTATCAGGGTGAAAGGACAGGAGATACTCAATAAATTGTGAATGCCACAATTGCGACACTAGGGGACAGAGGAGGACAGGGACAATGGGGTGAGGGGGACAGTACCCCAACCCACAGGGACAGTATGAAGGAGCACCAAGGGGAAGAGGAGGATTTTGAGGAGCAAGAGCAGGAGACCTTGGGGTGATAGAGCCCCGGGGATGAGGACTGGGAACATCACAGTGCTGGTACTGTGATAGATGGGGGCATTTCACAAGGGAATGTAGGAACAGGCCTGGGATGGAATTCAATTATGGGCCATCACCTTCAGGGCAGGGATTCCAAGGGCCTCAAGGAATGGGTCACCAGCAATTTGGGTGAGGGGGTCAAAATCAGTTCCCTTATGGGGCTGACAGACAAGGGCATTGTGGGCAACAACCACAGCAGGGTGAGGCAACACAGTTTAACCAGATGGCAGGGGGAACAGGTGCCCCATTCCAAGCAGTTACAAAGGCGGGGGCGACCCTTTTTCATTCGCCGGAACAAATACATATTCTGATTGGGACAGCCCACAGAGAGCACTAGCTTGTCCAATCCTATCGACAACCGCACACCCTGAAGAGGAGCCCTTGGTGGAAGAGGAAATAGGAAACAAGCAATTTATATTTATGGTAGATTCAGGTGCAACTAAATCATGCATTATGGAGGGGAACAGACCATTATGAGGTAAAGCTCTTGACACACAGGGTTTCTCTGGGGCTATTTCTACAGTTCCATACACTGAGCAGCTGGACATAAAAGTTGGAGGGAAGGTAGTACAAGCCCCCTTGTTATATTCCCCTGTTAACTTGTTGGGTAGGGATCTGCTCAGTATATTAAATGTAACTATATCCTTCACAGATCAAGGGCTACTGTGTTCTACTCCAGGGATGTGTGTAGCTCGAGCAGCTCGAGCAATGGTAATAATCAATGCAATGGCAAGGGAGTTAGGGGTCCTCAGGGTGGTTCATGTCATCCTGGATATATTTGTCTATGGTATCAAGGTACTAGCCAAAGTAGTGCCTCAAATTGTGACAAGAAGTTGGTGAGTGCCCTTAGATTTTATTTTCTGACCCGTGGTGCCACCCGAGATGGTGGCAGAGACAATATTGTCATTAGATTTGCAAGGACTAGTAGTATCAGACAAAAGAGTCGTCCTGATTGGAACAGACCAGGATGGGTGTGAGTGGCGCACAGTACTATGTGTAGACCTAACCGTAGAATTGAAGGAAATGACTGATAAGGAGTTATTTGAGGACAGTGAGCAAAATAGGGAGATTATTTTGGAAATCTGCATCCCTGTGATATCATGGTGCAGTATAGGAGGGTACAGTGCCCCCTGATGGCAGTGGTGACCAGTCTTTATTTTTTTAGGAGGACATTGGATATGTGGCAGCACAATTATGGACTGTTAATCCACATGATGTAGGGTTACTGAGAGATATGACCCCAGTACAGATTACATTGAAGTCAAGAGCAGTACTCCCGAGGGTGCAGCAGTACCCGTTGTCAAGGGAAGCCGAGGAAGGGATAAAAGGCACTATTCAGCCTCCTTTAGGGATCATTGAGCCATCCACGTCCCCTTGTAATACGGCCATATACCCAGTCAAGAAATCAACAGGGGCTAGTTGGAGGATGATCCAGGATCTACGTCCTCTTAATGACATGGTGCAGAAGGATTTTCCGGTAGTTCCAAATATGGCGACACTCCTATGTAGCATTCCCAAGACAGTGACATACTTCACAGTGATAGATATGAAGAATGCATTCTTCTCAATCCCGCTTTACCCTGATTCATGGTATCTCACTGCATTTACGCATGGTCAACTGTGCTTCGATCACACGAGATTGCCTCAAGGGTACTGTAAAAGTCCAAGTATTTTCAATAGAGTACTGCATGCTGACTTGGGAAATATTCAGGTGCCTAGCACAATCATCCAGTATGTGGATAATCTGCTGGTATGTAGTGAAAATGAACAACAGTGCGTGAGGGATTCTGTTGCATTATTGCAATTGCTGGCTCACAAAGGGTACAAGGAAGATAGAAAGAAGCTACAATACTGCCAACAGGAGGTACTATACTTGGGACAACTTATTTCTGCAAACGGGAAAAAATATTACCAAATCGGGACGAGTCAGTATGCGCCACCCCTAGGCCCAGTACTGTCAAGGAAATGCAGCAGTTTTGGGCTTATGTAATTATTGTAGGACATGGATCCTAGACTATGCAGCCTACACAAGCAGCTGTTACAAAGTCTCAGAGAAGGACAGAAGACAAAAAATGCTCAATTGGAATGGACTGAAGAAATGACTAGACAATTTGAGGACTTGAAAGAAGCTATTTTCATGGTCCCTGTTTTAGCAACTCTGGATTATACACAGGAGTTTCATTTATTTTCCCACTCTGATGGACGGCTCATGACAGCAGTATTGACCCAAAAGAGCACAATGGGGCACAAGCCATTGGCTTATTATAGTGGGACACTCCACTCAGTCATGCAAGGACAGTTTGCGTGTGAACAAGCACTCGCAGCGGCTGCATTTGCGACAGAGAAAAGTTCCACGATTGTCACGGGGTGCTATGTTAACGTGTTTGTGGAACATTCACTATTCACCATTTTGGAAAGGTCTAAATCAACCTTGACAACTCAGAGATCCTCTCCATATGGGATTATGATATCCATACCTCATATTCATATAGTAAGGTATAGGACAGTGAATCCCACCACATTTTTGACAGAGGCATCCACTGATGATGACCTGAAAATGCATGAATGTGCTACATACGAGAGTGAAGAGGAGGGTAGATCTAAATCTAGATACAGTGCATTGACAGAAGGAGAGACACTATATGTTGATGGGTCATCAACAATTGACCAGGAGACGAGATGGAGGCATAAATGGGTGGCAGTGGTGCACAGTAAAGGGGGCAGCATGAAGTTCTGATCACAAAAAGATTACCTATGCATTATTCAGCTCAGGCAGCAGAACTTGTCACTCGCATTGAGGAATTGGGAGCCTCTCAAGGGTAGTGTGTCACCATCTACTCAGACTCGTCATATATCACGACAACAGTGAATGCGGCTCTAATCGGTGGAAGAGGAGAGGGTTTTGGAGGGCAAATGGCCCTCCAATGCAGCATGCAAGGCTGTTGGAAGAACTGATTGAAGCCTTATCCTGGCCTCCCGCGGTGGCAGTGGTCAAATGTGCTGCCCATACTAATGCCACAGATGAAATCTCTAAGGGCAACGTGGCTGCAGACCAGGCGACCAAGTTGGCAGCCTATTTCCCAGATGCAATGTTAACAGAGTGTATAGCGATGACCCCTGTAAAAAGTGAGACCACAGTTCCACACACAGCATTGCCCATATCACAGATTATAGAGTTGCAAGGGAAAGTGCCTGAGAAGGAAAAGTTGCGTGGACGATGCAAACAGTCTCCCACTAATCTATTGTGGGGGCAGGAGAGTTCTGGGAAGGTGGTGATGCCCCAAGAATTACTATCTGTGGTATTTGAGCAACTCCATTTCTCCTCCCACAGCTCCAAACAACATATTGTGGCAGATATTCAGGAGGACTGGTTTGTACCAAACCTCCAGCAGAGAATTAAAAAAAAAAAGCAAAACATTGACTGACATGCCAAAGTTTCAGAACAGGGATAACATTACAGACATTAAGAGGTATATTACTATGCCCTATGGGCCCGTTTTGTGAACTGCACATAGATTATGCAGATATGGGGGAAAGATGCAATGGATATAGGTACCTTATTGTGGTGGTTTGCCCCTTTTCAAGGTGGTTGGAGGCAGGACCATGTGCAACCCAAATGCAAATTGTGCAGCACGGTTCCTTGTCAGAGAGGTGTTTCCACAATGGGGCATGTGTGAAGTATTGAGATCATATAATGGCACACATTTCTTGAATGTGCTATTTCAGCTTGGTGCAGCGCTAGTGGGGATAAAACATTGAATGTGCTCAATTTACCACCATCAGGCTAATGGCATTGTGGAGAGGATCAATGGGCTTTTTAAGAGTAAATTGTCAAAATTGTGTTCCACATTGAAGAAAACTGGGTGCACTGTTTGCCCTTGGCCTTCTTCAGTTTATGCACACAGCCTAGCAACCTAGCAAGGACCACCATTTGACACAACATGAAAGAGTCACAGGCAGGCACGTGCAGACCCCCATATCCCCTGTGAGGAAAGCGTCAGATACACATCATGCAGTGACAGTACTAGGAGAGGAATTTAGGGATTATTTAACAGCACTAACACATGTTATCAAATATATCTCTTGACAGATTGCGCCACCCAGGAGTGAAGGACAGGAGACACCGGAAGGGGCAAAAACTGCAAACATATCTGCCACAACTGGACCATTATTGCCCGGGGAGCTGATCTACATAAAAAACGTTGTGCATCAATGGAACAATCCCTGGAACAATCCCCGGTTCCAAGGTCCATATGAGGTGGTGTTCTGTACGCCTCTCGCTGTCTGTGTGAAGGAGTTAAGATATTGGGTGCATCTCTCGGATGTCCGAAGAGCACCCTAGACAAGGCAAAACATAATCAACTGAGTAAGGACATAGCCAAAGAAGATACATATTTTTAAAGGATCCATGCCAGGGTGGTATGCAGTGGCACACGCCTGATTTTTCTTTTTTTTCTTTGTTCTTCTTCATTTTTTCATTTTCTTTTATTTTTAATCTTTTTTTTCAATGTTTTGATTTTTAAATTTTGAAGTTCCAGAACCTGGTCGGCCATGGTAGGAAAGGGGTCTCTCTCACTTTTTGACAGCCACCCTCAAACGAATAAAACAGGAAGTACGAATGACGTATGATTTATATAAGAGGTTGGGCTTTGATGCCATTTATGACATTGAGTACTCAGAATCATTCAACAGCTGGTACTCTGATATGCATACTGCAGGAAGAAATGTGATAAATGAAAGCTGTTACATAGGTGCACTTATCCTGCACGCATCAGGGGCCCCTAAGGTTTTAGTTACACATCCAGTCCCAATTACAGAGACACAATGCCTGGTACATTTTGCAATATATAGGATGAAGGACACATTCCAGGCACACAGCGAACAGTTGAGGAGCATTGATCCAGACCCAGTGCTATACAATGGCAATACGAAATATAAGTGTCTACAATACCATATTTTTCCATGGGAGGTTACTCGCATGTCAAAGACAAATGGCAGGGCACCACAATGACATGCCTGGCAGATGGACCGATCAAGTAAAGCAAAGAAACAATAGCTGAAGTAGGGACTATGGGCCTCATTATGGGTCCAGCAGTGCCCTGCCGGTAAAACCGACGGTTTGCTGCCAGACCCGAAAAATATTACTGGCGCCTGACTTCCCGGTGTCACCTGACTATTCCGAGTCCGGTGGCTGGAAAGTGAGACACAAGAAATTTTGTTAGTCCCATTCCCAAGGAGTCCTATAGGACTATAGGACTCCATGGGAATGGGGACACGGGAGCATCGGCACTGTTAACAACAGTGCCAGTACTTCAGTGAGAACTCTGCAAGCGGGTGCCGTCCCGCCCCGGTAGGTCTGAACCTGGCGGGTGGGACAGCACCAGCCTGCCGAGTAGTACTGTGCCGGTCCACAAACAACGGTGCAGGTAGGCTTACCGGCACTGTTGTTTCCGGACTGGCACAGTGTAATGAGGCCCTATGTGTGCGCAAATAGGGTCCTAATACATTACACGGCTGACATGGATTGGAACAATGGAGAATCCAGTGCAAATACATAGAGACATAGACTATGAACTTTGTTTTAGCAATGAAGGAACAGTTCCTGTTGGCGCAAATACACAGTGCATCCACACTCTGGTGATCCCTGATATGATGAAAGGTACGGTAGCAGTGATGGATTACTAATGGGTTTGTGGCCGACAAGCCTACTTGCACCACCCACCCTCCTGGAGGGGCGAGTGTTCACTGGCCACCCTGCACTCAGTGTTACTAGTAATTCTGGAAGAACACCTGAAGGGAGAAGAAATGCCTGTCAAATTGCCAACAGCCACTGAAAGAAGCAGAAAGAAACTGGCAGATCACACAAGAATTTGGTATGATGCCAGAAAAAGGACAATTTCAACAGTGGGAAGAAAGAAGAGATCAAACTACCTCTCTAAGGACTCTTCTGCACTGCTCAGAGAAATACCTGATGAGTATCGACTTTTTCGCTCAGCAGAGACTTTCTTTTCATCTTTTTTGGCTCCCGGGGTAAAAGCAGCTGCTAACGCCATGTGGGTACAGATAGCCTGATAGTAGCTAGTCCAGCTGGCCAATGACATAGAGTATGAGTTCAACGCCATCAAAGTAGTGCTCCGTGCATTGATATTCATGACGATGCAGAACCGCTACATGCTGGATTTGCTAACAGACATTGAAGGAGGAGTGTGTAAAAAGTCGGGAAGCAGCTGCTGCACTTTTGTAACCCCGGAGGTTGCTGAGAATGGGTAACTATCCCACGTCATTGAGGCGGTGCACAATCTAGGTGTTCAAATGAAGAATGAAGGTGGAGTTCAGAACACGGATTATCTATCGCTTGCCTTATATTGGGTCTTGCAATGGCTGGGGGCAGCAGTAAAAATACTGGTGCCTGTTATCGTATTCTTCTTGGTCCTCTTCTGGACATGCCAATTGGGCCTCCAATGTTGTGTCAACATAGCTCCTAATAGTGCAAAGATTATGGTATCAATTTAGGGTTCTAAAACACCTTTCCATACAATAAACAGCAAAACTCACAATAATATTTCTGGGGTTGTAGATATGTCAGGTGGAGATGAGTTTGTTACTGTAGAAGTAACTAAAGGGGGGAATGTTGGAAGGGAGCTAGTGTCTTCCCACACCCCCAAGCACTTTAGAATTAGGCAAGACTTCTCTTGACTTTTTCTAGGCACTACAAGGGACCAGGGAAAGGGGTGCACTGGGAAAGCGCTCTCCTGCAAATATAATCATATACACAGGCATGGGCAGGCACTAAAAGAAGGCAGTTATTATTTAAATATAAGGTGAAAATAACTATTAGCTGAATGCATTTGTAAATGTTAAATCCTATGCAGTTCTACAATCTTAAAGCATGGTAGAGGCAAGCTCTCTGCCGGAAAGAATGCAGCCTGCGCTAAAAATAGACAACAGGCTTCCACGTGGTGTTTGTGCTAGCACTGCCAGCCCAAAGGGACCCACCAGCTGTTTGCTGCCTGTTAACAGTCCCTGCAGGCTAAGGCTCAATGCATAGCATGCAGAATTATGAAAACAAGGTTTGAAGGAAATTACAGGACCAGATAAAAACCTGAGTAGAATAATGACATATGGAGAGAATGACGGGAAAATGATTTTACATATAAATGTTCATAGGTAACAAAATGGAGGAAAGCCTGAGCTACAGCGTATTCTTGCATCAGCTAGCAAAAAGTAAAGTAGCATGTCCTGACATAAATCACTGGCAATGATGAAAGGCAGACTTTGGAGCGTCCCTTGTATGGAAGCAGGATGGTTTGGGATGAAGCCATAGCCCGTATCCAGTGACGCAACTGCAGCAAGACTGGACTATAAAAGCTCCTGCCTGGCACCAGTTTGGGAGGAGAAAGGAACGGATGAGGGACAGAAGAGACCATTCAGGGAGCAGAGTTCTATGCTACGATCCTCATTTCTGTAAAGATTAAATGTGTTATCCTTACAAGATAGACTCTTGGCCTTACTTCCCTAGAGGGGTGTATTTACTCTGGTGTGAACATAATTAAGGGACACCCTTATAATTAGGGATACCCTTATATTTAGGGCCACACCTACATTGGCAAGAGCAAAAGAAATAAGATGTTCTGACTTTGAAGCTTCTCATTGATTCCTGCCTGATTGATTGCTGTATTGTGAAAAGGGTACAACTGTCAAATTCCGTGCATGCCCAAATGTTGGAAAATAAACTGATGAAATAATTAATTTTCAAAGCCAGATTTCGTAATACGAATGTGCAGTGACATATTTTCTTACAGTCATCATGCAAACCACAGAAAGTGTATCAGAAATGTATTTCATCAATACTGATCTTGGAAATAGGTTGTGGTACATACAAGCCTTCTTGACAAAGCATATCCCTGTCATGTGTGAAATCGTGGCCGCAAAACATTAAGCACAGGATGTGTGCATTTAGGATGTAACTGTGAGCTGAGAGAAATGTAATGTTTGAACTGCCTTTTATTTCCAAGAATGAACCAGGCTACATATGAAAGGCAGGCCCAGCATTAAAGTAGTTATTTTACAGGGAATTCCGCAAGCCATTTAATTAAAGATTATAATTTGATTTGCTCATGTGTCCTTATAATTCAAATAGCATAGCAAAAGATAATGTAATTACAGCAAACGATTTGTTCCAGTCAATTTGAGAATTACCTTTGTTCTGCTACTTTAGTCATTCATTTCAAATTATATTGTTTGAACCCCAAGGGATATGGAATGGAAGAACAGATTTGAATCACATTGTTAGTTCTGTTCCCACTTGTAGGCATACTGAAAAGTACAAAGATCTCCAGTCTAGTGGGAACCGGATAGAAAATATTTACATATTTACAAGTTATTTTCAGGCCAGATGGCTTTTAAGACCGCCTCGATATGATCCACCATTGTATTCAATGCAGGCTTTCAAAGCATATGAACACTATATATTTTCTTCAGGCATTCAACCATGACTCCAGGCTTTGCCTTCAAAGAATCTATTTCACATCACCTCATAAACCAAATCCATTAGCACAGGAAAGGTTAACAGATATGGTCACTGACATTTAGATATATGGAACCAGCCATCTGTCTCAGATTAGTTAAGGTGAAAAGGTCATAGAAAACATACACACTAAAAGTCTCCTACTTTTGATAAGTGGTGACTTGGGGAGGGAATATTTAGGCAAAGTGTAATCTCTGCCCTCTTGTGGGTAACTGCTCAATTGCACATCAAAGAAATCCCTATGCATGAGCATAAATCTCACCTGAAATGTGCAAAAACAAAATGAATCTTTGCAGAGCCATGGAAGTTCAGATTGACCTGAGCTTTGCGCTTTTGATGTGTTGTAAGTAATAGTAAGCTCTATCAGAATCGTGACACTGAATTAAATGTTGTTGCAAAAACCACAGAAATGTGTAAAACCATTGTAAATTAACAGAATTTAATCATATAACATATCAAAATGTTTGCCTTGATGTGTAGAAAATAAAAATATAGATTTCATCAAGGTAGCGCCAATGAGTCAGAAATTAGAGCATGAAAACAAAATTAGTTTCTCCTCAGAAAGGGTATCCCATAAACCTTTTTAGTAATGTGGAAAAAAAACAATCCTCAGTGGCAAATCAGGAGTGGGATTAAAAGGAAATATAACAGTATGCCCAAAGGATAGAAGGAAGGATTATGGAATGTTGGGCAAGGAAGAGACAGAAGGGGAACAAACTGGAGATTGCAGAAAAAGAGAACTGACTCTTAGTAAATGCAGATCAGTCCATGTAACCTGTCTTTTCAGAGAAGGAAGCCAGAGAGCCCATAGAGGGATGACCAGCTGGCGCTTGGTGACTGATTCCAAAAAGGCCACCTGAATTGATGGTTTTCTGACATGATGATGTCTTGCTGACTGGGTCCCCAGCTAGTTTTCGCCAAACCAGAAGTTACATCAAAAAAGGTAAATCAACCTCAGTCCCCACTTTGTCCAATTTGGTGAACTCTGGGAAAAGGACTGGGAATGCAAAGGGGTGTACATGAAAACAAGTACACAGATATTGATATATGCATGCTCTGTGTTCCATATATATATATACTTGCAATTCTCGTGGTTCTTAATGAAATTCTATATATATATATATATATATTAGTGCCCTGAATTTCATTAAGAACCACGAGAAGTGCAAGTATATATATATATATTTGTGGTCTGAATTTCATTGAGAACCACGAGAAGTGCAAATCCTCTGCATTCTCCCATCTTTCAATGCCTAAGACACAGTCAGGAGCAGAGGGGAGTGAAGAGAATTTTTAAGTAAAGATGTGTTACTGGAGAAGAGTACATCTCCAGCCCCACAATATAAAGAGAATGAAAGCCTTACATGTAGGTCCTTTTAACACTGTGCTTGCATCTGGAGAGAAAGGAATCCATTAATGTGCAAGGAAATCCATGCACACACACACACACACACACACACACACACACACACAGTTGCATATGCATGTCTATAGCGAACTGCACCCACACATGCAGGACACACAGTTTACATGTAGATTCAGAAGAGGAAAATATTGATTGCCAAGGACAGTATTTGTGAATTCAAACTTACATGAGCCAATGCACACAAGCTGCCCTTTTGCATGTAAATGGCTGAACACATAGCACAATGTTAGCCTGTCCTAATTGGCATCTACATAGCTAAAACATTCACTACTTTTTAGCTGCACAGGGAAGGTGGTGCATAGATATATTTGAATGTAAGTGTTGTCCATTTCTCCAGCACCATACTTGTCTTAATGCTGGCTAAAATCAAATGTTATAACCATACTTGCATTATGTGAAATGTTCCATTGAAATATTTCATATTTCATAGGGAAACCCATGTTAAGTAGAATGTTAGTATGTCTAGTGTTTATTTAAGCAATAAGCCAGAGCAGGGAGGCATTACCACTTCAGGTAATGTCCCGGGGCCCATAGTTACAGGCCCGAGCAAAGCAAGTCCCTAAACACAGGCCCTGAGGCATTACCTGAAACAGTAATGCCCCCCGTGTGAGGGGCTTAATGCTATTAGAACCCTGGCCTGTAAAACCGGGTAAAAGCAATTTGTTTCAGTTGCAAAACGCTCCGGCGTAGTCCTTTCCATGGCAGCGTTTCACAGATCGGAGCAGAGGCGCTGGGAACAGAAGTGTTGCCAGAGTGTCCACTCCCAAAAAAGGATCCAAAATAAGGTGGGTTCAGGAGGGATGGGACCACTTACATTGTACACCAGCGGGGAAGGTGGTGGCCTCCCACCCTGAGGAGGCTCAGGACAGTGGGATTACCATATAGAAATGCCCCCCCAAAACGGGTACTAATAGAAAACAGCATATTTATACTGATATTGATGTGATTAAAAGTGGATGGCTCTGTGATCTTATAATAGTGAGACTCATATAGGCAGGTAAAATGTCATTTTGTATAATTTTATATATGCTACATTGTAGTGGGCTCCAGGGTAAAGATGGAGACCGGCTTGTTTTAAGTTGCTTCAATTTATTCAAATACATTTAGATTTTTGAATACCTCACTGTCTGTTCTTTAACCTGAATTGTGGGGTGGGTGAAGTGGGAAAATGGGACAACACCCTACCCCCATTCTCATCCAGACCCTGGCCTACAGGATCACGGCCCAAGCACCCCCTGCGAGAGGAGTTTGACCCATTCACTTCATTACCTGACAACATGGTACCATGTGTCCACGGTCCCCTCAAACGAGGAGAATGCCCAATAGCAGGCCCTGGTCAAGCTGACGTCTGCGACATGGATCAGCTCGACTAATGCAACAACCATGAAAACCCAACATCGTTAGAGATGCCATGATGACGTAGCCAACTGACAAGAACACCCGTGCCACCAAGCACACTGGTCACTCACACACCAACCTACACGAAGAACATACTCAGTGCTATGATGTAGCGGACTGGCACACCCACGGACATGCATCGTTGTTATTTTTCACATAGGCCTCCTACCGCACCACAGAAACGCAAGATGCCTGAAGAGCTTGTGAATACGCGTGCCGATGCTTTGCCACCCCATCCCCATAGAAGACGCCATAATATATGCCTGCTGCTGCTTGTGACACTCTGTCATCCTGCGACATCCACGTTATGGGTCATGGAATACCACCCAGAAGCTAGGCCCGAGTAGGTCGCAAGCAAGAGTCCCCCGCAGGAGCCACTCAGACAAAATCCCCCTAAGGCGAAAAGCAAAGCACTGATCATGCAGAATGAGCCCTAACGAGAGCTCACCGCCAAGGCTGCGATGTTGCAACCCACACGTCGCACTCTCAGTGCCAAGGTTACACCTGCCACCGCCAAGTGCCCCACAGAGCCGAAATACAAATCAAATGTTCATAATTCTGCTCCAGCTACGGTCTCTCCACACGTGACCAAGCCGAACGAACAAAATGCCAAGCTCAAGAGACAGAAAGTCGCCGGGGTCCCACGTCTGGGACACAGGTTGCACCAACGAAGTGACAAGTTGGACACCTACACCGATGGGAAAGGCGTGATCATCAGCCACTAACAAGACCTGTCCATTGTCCACCATTAACACATAGTTACACATTGTTGCCACCATCAGGTACATCGCAAGCTGGGAACGGTGATGGTCCCAGGCTTAGGGGCTCGCGAGGGAACAAATCAGAATACAAGGGGCACCTCACTGACGCCATTTCAGTTAGCCAATCACCAAGGGTCCCCTTGTAACCAATTTGTTGTAGTAACTTTTAGGGACAACCCAAGTGTACCACCTGACCTGTCCTTACCCACTAATATTCCTTCATATAGGTAGCCATACTAACCCTACCAATCGGGAAGCCAATCCGAAGTGGCGATAGGTTTTGTGACAGATTTTCCTAGGTGACATGAGTAGAGCGTTATACTACGGTGAAAAGGGCCTGCGAGCCCACTAACTAAGAAAGCGTCTCCCCGGATGCATACGGGCTGAGATCCTAATAAACAGGAGTAATTACTTTGCTCTTGTGTGTGCCTCATACGCCTTTTGGGAAATGGGAGGAGTTGGGGCCTCCCTAGCCCCGGAAGTCCGCGGATGGCTCTGCCGGCCCCCAGGAAATCACAGGAGGAGTTGGGGCCTCCCTAGCCCCGGAGGTCCGTGGACGGCTCTGCCGGCCCCGGGAAAATCACCCTGACAAGTTGGAGGCACTGCTGAGATCTGTTTGAGGACTACCTAACCTGAGGGCATCACTACCAGGCCTCTTGTGACGAGGCAGCCCGGCAGCATGGCCCCATCTGCCGTTGCCCCCTTCTGAGGACTGCAGGACCATCGCGGAACTGCGAGAAGACCGGACAGCGCAATCCGGACATTGGCCATCGGGAGCCGACTTGGAAAGTATCCCGCCCGTGGTTGGCGAATGTCCAGACATGGTCCAGACGAGGGGAGGTGGCGAGCCGCTGTGGAGGGGTTCCCGCAGTCGAGCGGCCCCGGCTCACGAGGACTTGGTGAGTATGGCACACCCAACCAGCAACGTAATGTTGTACGGCAGTGGGGAGGATTTGTAAAGAGGGAGGCGGGTGGTTGTAGCAGTGTGTGGAAATTGATTTTGACTAATAAGCGGTGACTGGGGTGTGAAGCGTAGCGGGACAGGCACGAGGGCCGTCCCCTATAGTGTCACAGAGCGAGTTGGGTGGGGCCCTAGGCACCCACGTACGACTGTTGGAGGGCGCGAATTGGTTTGAGATCGCGGACACCTGTGTAAAAGGGGGGGTGCGACTTCCCTATGAATTGACATTGTAGATCAATGAATAGATGAGGATTCCTACTAATTGAGTATTGAAGCTTGTTAAGTAGATGACGTTTTCCTGCAGGAGGTAGCTAGGTTGTTTAACGGGTGCAGAAGATAATTAGCTGGTTAAGCTCCTCTGGAGAGGGGGGCGTATCACACGCGAGGCGACGCAGTGTGCGCAGTCCAATTATAAAAGGTTTATCGTTGATTGCCTTGCTCCAGATGAGGCCAGAAGACAGCGGTGGGGTTAATGGGGGATAAAAGTGTGAGAAATTGCGCATTTGTAAGGTTTTGGAAATTGTACGTACTTACAGCATCTTGTAGAGGTTGGTGACGTCACCCGTAAGGCTTGTATAGGACACCGCGACCATCTAGCGTCCATTAGGGGGAGAAAAAGGGGTACGGGGAAAGGTGGCCATGCATGGAGAACGCAGGCCGCACTGGAAGGAAAAAAAAGGGGGGGAGAGGCGGCCGCGCACGCAGAACGCCGCCCACGCTCGACAAGGGGTTGCATGAGAGGGGAAGCGGCCTGGACAGACAGCAGGGACGGGAGAAGGAGGAGCTGGGCTGGAGGTGTGGTGAGTAAAGTGGGAGAAGAGAGGTGGGGCAGCCTAGAGGCTCGCTGCACAGGACTCAGAGCCGCAGGGGGCTCTGTGTGCCACAGCCAAAGGGGGCCATAGTAGTGAAATTGGAAAGAAAGGAATTACAAAACCATATTCGTGTAACATTAAAATTGCTCTTCCTTACAGCGGACAGTCAGAAGTCCCCAGTTTACAGGGCCAGGTAAAAAGTTAACGATTGAGAAAATAGGAGTGTAAAATGGCAACGTATTATGGGTTGGGGGCAGGGGTAGGATTAGGGTTCAGAGCAAGCGCTTTAACCACACCACTCCAACACATTTGCGCGACATTGTCACCGCAGAGAGAAAAGATCATAAAGTATAGTATAGAATGGACCCAAGGAACTGACAACAAAATAAGGGTACCATGGCCGCCCAACGGCATCTTCGATACATACACACAACACTATTTGCTGACATATTTGCATAATACTTACAAAGGGAAAAAGTTAGCAAACCATCTAGCAGTTTTCCATCTCTGGAAGATGTTTCAGGGAGGCACACCGGGGGCCCCAGGAGTGTACGCAGTAAAGGAGGTGAAAGAAGAGAAGATGGAAAGTGGGGATGTGGGCAAGACAACACAGAAACAGCTGAGCACTGTAGACAGTGAGGAGGAGGCAGAAGGGTAATTTGCGGTGGCAGAGGCGAAAGTTAAAAAAGAAGGGGCAGAGGACGTGCCAATGGCTAAGGTAGTGAAGAAGGAGGAAGGGGGATTGTACCCACTAACAGAACTCAGAGAAGTGGCGCGGCAGCAACTAATGGCTGCTGAGGGATATTCCAACCCCGCATACAGCCCCCCACCATAGGCACCCCCAGACAAGTGTCAAAAACGAATGGGGGCGGCAGGTATGGTAGATTCCACCACCACACCGGTAGGAACGGGGGGGCAAGAATGCCCTGGGAAGCTTTGCAAACATAGGGCAATATGAGTGGATTACGGAACAGGTACTCCTGAAGCTATGGGGAACACAAACAAAGGAAGAGGAGGACAAAGTGAGGGAGATAAATAAGGAAGAGAAGGACGATAAACGAAAGGAGCACCAGGTAAGTAAAGAGGGAGAAGGGCGGCTGTCGCAGGAAGAGGAAGAGATACTAGAGGAAAGGTTGGCGGAATTGAGGAGCGTACGAAGCGCACTGATCAGACAGTTCGAGAAGGAAACACGGAAGAGACAGGAAGAAAAGAAGGGAAATAAACAAGAAGTGGCGAGAATGAAGGAACAGGTGGAGGGGAGGAGGAAGGAAGAAGAGCGCATACGAGCAATAGCAGGAAGAATGGCACGCGCAGAAAATAGGGAGATGAGAAGGAAAGAGGAAGAAAGGGAAGGGTACGATAGGGAAATGGGAATGTGTAAAAAAGATAATATCTGAAAGCGCACGAAAATATGAAGAAGGTAAGGTTATAGAAAGCATATTATAAAGGGAAGGGAGAACATGGGGGAGAAAGGAAGAAGGATAGTAGCAAGGGTGAGTGAGGAGGTATTGGAAGAGCTCCACCGGAAGCGAGCGGAAATAGGTGGCGAGGTAGTGAAGAAGAAAGAGGAGAAAGGAGGATGGAGAGTGGAGAAAGGAAGCACACACGCAAGGACAAGGAGGTGGCATCAACGTCAACGCAGGGGGCTGAGGTTGAAGAAGGTGAGTACGCAGATGAGGATTTAATAGATTTAAGAACAGTGACCTTAGGGGGGAAAAGCACAGAGTGGGGATTGGACTTTTCAGATGGATTTTGCAGCGAGGAAGAGGACGGTTCGAACACCAGCGGGAGAGATGGCAGTAGGGAAAGTTTAGACAAATTGTACATAACGCGCACTAACTACAAGTCACCATGGGCATGCGAGAGGAGGGGACAACAAAGCACAGGAGAAACAAAGGTGAGGGAGGCAACCAGCAACACACTGCACCCGCTGACACCAACCCTCGTGCACACCCCATACGTTGGCAGACTTAGGGACCTCCCAGGGCGCAGACAGGAAGAACGACCGAACACACCAACGATAGGACAAGAAGGTAATAAGAAGGGTAGGAAGGATGTAGGAGGTGCCAGGACAACCCCCGGCAACATTAACAGTATTGAAGAATTACCAGATGTGGAGAATAATGATGAATATACTGACATAATAACACGTAGGAGGGTACGCGGAGAAGAGAGGGAGTACAATTTAATGCCACTACTAGAGAGAGGAGGAGCCAGACCACAATATATCCCCTGGAAACATGCCGATAAGGAAAATATAAAATGTAGGCTTCCGTCATTGAGCGCTGGAGCTCGGAAGTGGATATATGAGATGGAAAAACAAACTGCGGGACAAACGTTAGCGGTGGGTGACGTGAAGGGCCTCCTGATTTCCATACTGGGGGATGCTACTGATGACATTTGGAAGAGGGCGGGATTCCCAGGGGTGACAATACACGACACGGCGCATGACGGGGCCCCATTCGCAAACTGCAGGCATGCGCTATGGCAGGCATTAAGGGTCCAATATCCAAGCATCAGAAAGAGGAGCAATAACGTCACGCAAGATGCATGAGAACGAAGATCCTGTTGATTATATCCAGGAGATTCAGGAGAAGTGACACTTGGAAACACGGGAACAGTGGGATAAAACACCAGTGATTTTCTAACACATACTAGTACAGGGGCTCCCGCAGCAAGTACAGCAACAATTGAAGAAGTTGGTGGGAATAGAAGCAAAAGCATGGCCAGAAATACAACTGACAATGGTGCACTACTGTAGGAAAAGATGAAACAAAAGGAGCAAGATAGGAAGGTAGAAGAAGCGAAATTGGTCCAAAAGAAGTTATCAAAATATGCAATGGAGGGAGCAATGATAACAGCATCCACCCCCACACAGGCCACAGTGACGCAAAACACAACACCACAACAGGTATCACCGATGCAGCAAGCACAAGTAATGACACAGCAAATGCCTCCACCCCCACCAAATACGGGCGGGGGATATATGAAAATGGGAAATGGGTACTCGAATAACTATAGAGGGAGGGGTGGGCAAATGAGAGGGAGAGGATATGGCCCACCCATCCAACCACAAGGGGAAGGATTACAGGGTTATGGTCAACCAGGACAACAGGGGTACCAAGACAGTATGGGGGGACTTCAATGGCAAGCACGGGAACCACCGACATGCTGGATATGTGGGTTGGTGGGACACATGTCACGCACATGCAGAATGAGACCGGTACAGACAGCTTGGGGGGAGCAAGGACAGCAAGGATCAATGGGGGAACAGCAAGTTTACCAACACCAGGGGACGCAGCAACAACTGCCACCACAATAAGCACCGATGCACCAACAACAACAACAGGCACTGCAACTACAACAGCAACAACAAACACACATACAAACATACACACAAACGCACCAGCAGCCTATTGCAAACCAACAACATCAGGTCCAAACAGTGTAGCAGCTCACACAAATACAGGACAATGCAATAACATCCACAGACATGCCTGTAGCACAGACACAGCTAGGGAAGGTGACAATATTGGGTCACAACCCATACACTGGAAATGGCCAGTCACTGTACCCACAATAGGACAGCCCACAGATGTCTTTGATGTGTCCCATCCTATCAGTAACACCTACCCTGCGGAGGAACCACGCATACAGGTGACGATAGGTTACAAAAAATGTTCCTTCCTAGTTGACACCGGGGACACTAGGTCATGCATAAGGGAGGGAAAGTTTCAACTGTCAGGCGAGTCCATGAACACTCAAGGATCTCTGGGGCTCGAGGGTTGGTTCCCTTCACTGATAAGATTGCCTTATCTGTAGGCGATCATGATATGTCCCTCCCGTTGCTATACTCAAAACAGTCACCAGTAAACATACTAGGTAGGGACATCATGAGCAGATTGAATATGACTATCTCCTTTATTGAAAAGGGGATAATATGCTCCACGCCAGGCATAAGCATGCTCACAGCACGACAAATACTACAGGCTTACTGTGGCACAACAGTAGCCAGAGCAAAGCCAGTAGATGGAGAACTTTTCCAATACGGGACAGACATGGCAAAAGCTTACATGGTTACCAGGGATTGAAGGGAAAATATGGAGGAGGCCAGCAACATACCTTTTCAGGCCTGAGACACCAGCCAGTGAAAAGGAAGGGACAAGGATGTCACTGAGCATTGAGAGCATGGTAGCAACACAAGACTACATTGCAGTACACACCCAAGACAGGGAAGGGAGAGCATGAAGAGCGGTAATAGCACTGGCAGAGGGGTGCCGACTAACCCAGGTATCTGATGAGGAGCTCTTCTCGGATGATAAAGGTAAGGGGGGGATGGTGTTCGAGATGAGCGTTGACATCTGGGCAACAGTGACATACAGAGACATAGCACAGAAGATGGCATTGGAGCTAGAGGCACCAGCCACTACCATTGTACCATTTTTCTATGAGGATTTGGCAGCAGTCCCTGCATCGTAATGGACCACTAGTCCATATGACGTGGGCTAAATAAAGAGCGTTGGAGGGGTGAAAATAAAGTTGAAAAAAGGAGCTATACTGCCAAGGGTAAAGCAATACCCCCTATCAAAAGAGGCAGATGAGGGGATATATGAAACAATCACAGCACTAATAAACAGATACATATTAGTACCATCAGAGTCTCCATGCAATACTGCTGTGTACCCTGTGCGCAAGGCTAAGGGAGGGTCTTGGCGTTTCATCCAAGATTTAAGACCCCTCAACCACATAGCGGAAGTAGAATACCCTATAGCGGCTAACCCGGCCACTATACTATGTGGGATACCAGCAGAGGCATCACGGTTTACCGTGATTGACCTGAAAAACGCATTCTTCTCAATACCTTTACACCCTGACTGAGTGGATTACGGAACAGGTACTCCTGAAGCTATGGGGAACACAAACAAAGGAAGAGGAGGACAAAGTGAGGGAGATAAATAAGGAAGAGAAGGACGATAAACGAAAGGAGCACCAGGTAAGTAAAGAGGGAGAAGGGCGGCTGTCGCAGGAAGAGGAAGAGATACTAGAGGAAAGGTTGGCGGAATTGAGGAGCGTACGAAGCGCACTGATCAGACAGTTCGAGAAGGAAACACGGAAGAGACAGGAAGAACAGAAGGGAAATAAACAAGAAGTGGCGAGAATGAAGGAACAGGTGGAGGGGAGGAGGAAGGAAGAAGAGCGCATACGAGCAATAGCAGGAAGAATGGCACGCTCAGAAAATAGGGAGATGAGAAGGAAAGAGGAAGAAAGGGAAGGGTACGATAGGGAAATGGGAATGTGTAAAAAAGATAATATCTGAAAGCGCACGAAAATATGAAGAAGGTAAGGTTATAGAAAGCATATTATAAAGGGAAGGGAGAACATGGGGGAGAAAGGAAGAAGGATAGTAGCAAGGGTGAGTGAGGAGGTATTGGAAGAGCTCCACCGGAAGCGAGCGGAAATAGGTGGCGAGGTAGTGAAGAAGAAAGAGGAGAAAGGAGGATGGAGAGTGGAGAAAGAAGGCACACGCGCAAGGACAAGGAGGTGGCATCAACGTCAACGCAGGGGGCTGAGGTTGAAGAAGGTGAGTACGCAGATGAGGATTTAATAGATTTAAGAACAGTGACCTTAGGGGGGAAAAGCACAGAGTGGGGATTGGACTTTTCAGATGGATTTTGCAGCGAGGAAGAGGACGGTTCGAACACCAGCGGGAGAGATGGCAGTAGGGAAAGTTTAGACAAATTGTACATAACGCGCACTAACTACAAGTCACCATGGGCATGCGAGAGGAGGGGACAACAAAGCACAGGAGAAACAAAGGTGAGGGAGGCAACTAGCAACACACTGCACCCGCTGACACCAACCCTCGTGCACACCCCATACGTTGGCAGACTTAGGGACCTCCCAGGGCGCAGACAGGAAGAACGACCGAACACACCAACGATAGGACAAGAAGGTAATAAGAAGGGTAGGAAGGATGTAGGAGGTGCCAGGACAACCCCCGGCAACATTAACAGTATTGAAGAATTACCAGAGGTGGAGAATAATGATGAATATACTGACATAATAACACGTAGGAGGGTACGGGGAGAAGAGAGGGAGTACAATTTAATGCCACTACTAGAGAGAGGAGGAGCCAGACCACAATATATCCCCTGGAAACATGCCGATAAGGAAAATATAAAATGTAGGCTTCCGTCATTGAGCGCTGGAGCTCGGAAGTGGATATATGAGGTGGAAAAACAAACAGCGGGACAAACGTTAGCGGTGGGTGACGTGAAGGGCCTCCTGATTTCCATACTGGGGGATGCTACTGATGACATTTGGAAGAGGGCGGGATTCCCAGGGGTGACAATACACGACACGGCGCATGACGGGGCCCCATTCGCAAACTGCAGGCATGCGCTATGGCAGGCATTAAGGGTCCAATATCCAAGCATCAGAAAGAGGAGCAATAACGTCACGCAAGATGCATGAGAACGAAGATCCTGTTGATTATATCCAGGAGATTCAGGAGAAGTGACACTTGGAAACACGGGAACAGTGGGATAAAACACCAGTGATTTTCTAACACATACTAGTACAGGGGCTCCCGCAGCAAGTACAGCAACAATTGAAGAAGTTGGTGGGAATAGAAGCAAAAGCATGGCCAGAAATACAACTGACAATGGTGCACTACTGTAGGAAAAGATGAAACAAAAGGAGCAAGATAGGAAGGTAGAAGAAGCGAAATTGGTCCAAAAGAAGTTATCAAAATATGCAATGGAGGGAGCAATGATAACAGCATCCACCCCCACACAGGCCACAGTGACGCAAAACACAACACCACAACAGGTATCACCGATGCAGCAAGCACAAGTAATGACACAGCAAATGCCTCCACCCCCACCAAATACGGGCGGGGGATATATGAAAATGGGAAATGGGTACTCGAATAACTATAGAGGGAGGGGTGGGCAAATGAGAGGGAGAGGATATGGCCCACCCATCCAACCACAAGGGGAAGGATTACAGGGTTATGGTCAACCAGGACAACAGGGGTACCAAGACAGTATGGGGGGACTTCAATGGCAAGCACGGGAACCACCGACATGCTGGATATGTGGGTTGGTGGGACACATGTCACGCACATGCAGAATGAGACCGGTACAGACAGCTTCGGGGGAGCAAGGACAGCAAGGATCAATGGGGGAACAGCAAGTTTACCAACACCAGGGGACGCAGCAACAACTGCCACCACAATAAGCACCGATGCACCAACAACAACAACAGGCACTGCAACTACAACAGCAACAACAAACACACATACAAACATACACACAAACGCACCAGCAGCCTATTGCAAACCAACAACATCAGGTCCAAACAGTGTAGCAGCTCACACAAATACAGGACAATGCAATAACATCCACAGACATGCCTGTAGCACAGACACAGCTAGGGAAGGTGACAATATTGGGTCACAACCCATACACTGGGAATGGCCAGTCACTGTACCCACAATAGGACAGCCCACAGATGTCTTTGATGTGTCCCATCCTATCAGTAACACCTACCCTGCGGAGGAACCACGCATACAGGTGACGATAGGTTACAAAAAATGTTCCTTCCTAGTTGACACCGGGGACACTAGGTCATGCATAAGGGAGGGAAAGTTTCAACTGTCAGGCGAGGCCATGAACACTCAAGGATCTCTGGGGCTCGAGGGTTGGTTCCCTTCACTGATAAGATTGCCTTATCTGTAGGCGATCATGATATGTCCCTCCCGTTGCTATACTCAAAACAGTCACCAGTAAACATACTAGGTAGGGACATCATGAGCAGATTGAATATGACTATCTCCTTTATTGACAAGGGGATAATATGCTCCACGCCAGGCATAAGCATGCTCAAAGCACGACAAATACTACAGGCTTACTGTGGCACAACAGTAGCCAGAGCAAAGCCAGTAGATGGAGAACTTTTCCAATACGGGACAGACATGGCAAAAGCTTACATGGTTACCAGGGATTGAAGGGAAAATATGGAGGAGGCCAGCAACATACCTTTTCAGGCCTGAGACACCAGCCAGTGAAAAGGAAGGGACAAGGATGTCACTGAGCATTGAGAGCATTGTAGCAACACAAGACTACATTGCAGTACACGCCCAAGACAGGGAAGGGAGAGCATGAAGAGCGGTAATAGCACTGGCAGAGGGGTGCCGACTAACCCAGGTATCTGATGAGGAGCTCTTCTTGGATGATAAAGGTAAGGGGGTGATGGTGTTCGAGATGAGCGTTGACATCTGGGCAACAGTGACATACAGAGACATAGCACAGAAGATGGCATTGGCGCTAGAGGCACCAGCCACTACCATTGTACCATTTTTCTATGAGGATTTGGCAGCAGTCCCTGCATCTCTATGGACCACTAGTCCATATGACGTGGGCTAAATAAAGAGCGTTGGAGGGGTGAAAATAAAGTTGAACAAAGGAGCTATACTGCCAAGGGTAAAGCAATACCCCCTATCAAAAGAGGCAGATGAGGGGATATATGAAACAATCACAGCACTAATAAACAGAGACATATTAGTACCATCAGAGTCTCCATGCAATACTGCTGTGTACCCTGTGCGCAAGGCTAAGGGAGGGTCTTGGCGTTTCATCCAAGATTTAAGACCCCTCAACCACATAGCGGAAGTAGAATACCCTATAGCGGCTAACCCGGCCACTATACTATGTGGGATACCAGCAGAGGCATCACGGTTTACCGTGATTGACCTGAAAAACGCATTCTTATCAATACCTTTACACCCTGACTGAGTGGATTACGGAACAGGTACTCCTGAAGCTATGGGGAACGCAAACAAAGGAAGAGGAGGACAAAGTGAGGGAGATAAATAAGGAAGAGAAGGACGATAAACGAAAGGAGCACCAGGTAAGTAAAGAGGGAGAAGGGCGGCTGTCGCAGGAAGAGGAAGAGATACTAGAGGAAAGGTTGGCGGAATTGAGGAGCGTACGAAGCGCACTGATCAGACAGTTCGAGAAGGAAACACGGAAGAGACAGGAAGAAAAGAAGGGAAATAAACAAGAAGTGGCGAGAATGAAGGAACAGGTGGAGGGGAGGAGGAAGGAAGAAGAGCGCATACGAGCAATAGCAGGAAGAATGGCACGCGCAGAAAATAGGGAGATGAGAAGGAAAGAGGAAGAAAGGGAAGGGTACGATAGGGAAATGGGAATGTGTAAAAAAGATAATATCTGAAAGCGCACGAAAATATGAAGAAGGTAAGGTTATAGAAAGCATATTATAAAGGGAAGGGAGAACATGGGGGAGAAAGGAAGAAGGATAGTAGCAAGGGTGAGTGAGGAGGTATTGGAAGAGCTCCACCGGAAGCGAGCGGAAATAGGTTGCGAGGTAGTGAAGAAGAAAGAGGAGAAAGGAGGATGGAGAGTGGAGAAAGGAAGCACACACGCAAGGACAAGGAGGTGGCATCAACGTCAACGCAGGGGGCTGAGGTTGAAGAAGGTGAGTACGCAGATGAGGATTTAATAGATTTAAGAACAGTGACCTTAGGGGGGAAAAGCACAGAGTGGGGATTGGACTTTTCAGATGGATTTTGCAGCGAGGAAGAGGACGGTTCGAACACCAGCGGGAGAGATGGCAGTGGGGAAAGTTTAGACAAATTGTACATAACGCGCACTAACTACAAGTCACCATGGGCATGAGAGAGGAGGGGACAACAAAGCACAGGAGAAACAAAGGTGAGGGAGGCAACCAGCAAAACACTGCACCCGCTGACACCAACCCTCGTGCACACCCCATACGTTGGCAGACTTAGGGACCTCCCAGGGCGCAGACAGGAAGAACGACCGAACACACCAACGATAGGACAAGAAGGTAATATGAAGGGTAGGAAGGATGTAGGAGGTGCCAGGACAACCCCCGGCAACATTAACAGTATTGAAGAATTACCAGATGTGGAGAATAATGATGAATATACTGACATAATAACACGTAGGAGGGTACGGGGAGAAGAGAGGGAGTACAATTTAATGCCACTACTAGAGAGAGGAGGAGCCAGACCACAATATATCCCCTGGAAACATGCCGATAAGGAAAATATAAAATGTAGGCGTCCGTCATTGAGCGCTGGAGCTCGGAAGTGGATATATGAGGTGGAAAAACAAACAGCGGGACAAACGTTAGCGGTGGGTGACGTGAAGGGCCTCCTGATTTCCATACTGGGGGATGCTACTGATGACATTTGGAAGAGGGCGGGATTCCCAGGGGTGACAATACCTGACACGGCGCATGACGGGGCCCCATTCGCAAACTGCAGGCATGCGCTATGGCAGGCATTAAGGGTCCAATATCCAAGCATCAGAAAGAGGAGCAATAACGTCACGCAAGATGCATGAGAACGAAGATCCTGTTGATTATATCCAGGAGATTCAGGAGAAGTGACACTTGGAAACACGGGAACAGTGGGATAAAACACCAGTGATTTTCTAACACATACTAGTACAGGGGCTCCCGCAGCAAGTACAGCAACAATTGAAGAAGTTGGTGGGAATAGAAGCAAAAGCATGGCCAGAAATACAACTGACAATGGTGCACTACTGTAGGAAAAGATGAAACAAAAGGAGCAAGATAGGAAGGTAGAAGAAGCGAAATTGGTCCAAAAGAAGTTATCAAAATATGCAATGGAGGGAGCAATGATAACAGCATCCACCCCCACACAGGCCACAGTGACGCAAAACACAACACCACAACAGGTATCACCGATGCAGCAAGCACAAGTAATGACACAGCAAATGCCTCCACCCCCACCAAATACGGGCGGGGGATATATGAAAATGGGAAATGGATACTCGAATAACTATAGAGGGAGGGGTGGGCAAATGAGAGGGAGAGGATATGGCCCACCCATCCAACCACAAGGGGAAGGATTACAGGGTTATGGTCAACCAGGACAACAGGGGTACCAAGACAGTATGGGGGGACTTCAATGGCAAGCACGGGAACCACCGACATGCTGGATATGTGGGTTGGTGGGACACATGTCACGCACATGCAGAATGAGACCGGTACAGACAGCTTGGGGGGAGCAAGGACAGCAAGGATCAATGGGGGAACAGCAAGTTTACCAACACCAGGGGACGCAGCAACAACTGCCACCACAATAAGCACCGATGCACCAACAACAACAACAACAGGCACTGCAACTACAACAGCAACAACAAACACACATACAAACATACACACAAACGCACCAGCAGCCTATTGCAAACCAACAACATCAGGTCCAAACAGTGTAGCAGCTCACACAAATACAGGACAATGCAATAACATCCACAGACATGCCTGTAGCACAGACACAGCTAGGGAAGGTGACAATATTGGGTCACAACCCATACACTGGAAATGGCCAGTCACTGTACCCACAATAGGACAGCCCACAGATGTCTTTGATGTGTCCCATCCTATCAGTAACACCTACCCTGCGGAGGAACCACGCATACAGGTGACGATAGGTTACAAAAAATGTTCCTTCCTAGTTGACACCGGGGACACTAGGTCATGCATAAGGGAGGGAAAGTTTCAACTGTCAGGTGAGGCCATGAACACTCAAGGATCTCTGGGGCTCGAGGGTTGGTTCCCTTCACTGATAAGATTGCCTTATCTGTAGGCGATCATGATATGTCCCTCCCGTTGCTATACTCAAAACAGTCACCAGTAAACATACTAGGTAGGGACATCATGAGCAGATTGAATATGACTATCTCCTTTACTGACAAGGGGATAATATGCTCCACGCCAGGCATAAGCATGCTCACAGCACGACAAATACTACAGGCTTACTGTGGCACAACAGTAGCCAGAGCAAAGCCAGTAGATGGAGAACTTTTCCAATACGGGACAGACATGGCAAAAGCTTACATGGTTACCAGGGATTGAAGGGAAAATATGGAGGAGGCCAGCAACATACCTTTTCAGGCCTGAGACACCAGCCAGTGAAAAGGAAGGGACAAGGATGTCACTGAGCATTGAGAGCATTGTAGCAACACAAGACTACATTGCAGTACACGCCCAAGACAGGGAAGGGAGAGCATGAAGAGCGGTAATAGCACTGGCAGAGGGGTGCCGACTAACCCAGGTATCTGATGAGGAGCTCTTCTCGGATGATAAAGGTAAGGGGGTGATGGTGTTCGAGATGAGCGTTGACATCTGGGCAACAGTGACATACAGAGACATAGCACAGAAGATGGCATTGGCGCTAGAGGCACCAGCCACTACCATTGTACCATTTTTCTATGAGGATTTGGCAGCAGTCCCTGCATCTCTATGGACCACTAGTCCATATGACGTGGGCTAAATAAAGAGCGTTGGAGGGGTGAAAATAAAGTTGAAAAAAGGAGCTATACTGCCAAGGGTAAAGCAATACCCCCTATCAAAAGAGGCAGATGAGGGGATATATGAAACAATCACAGCACTAATAAACAGAGACATATTAGTACCATCAGAGTCTCCATGCAATACTGCTGTGTACCCTGTGCGCAAGGCTAAGGGAGGGTCTTGGCGTTTCATCCAAGATTTAAGACCCCTCAACCACATAGCGGAAGTAGAATACCCTATAGCGGCTAACCCGGCCACTATACTATGTGGGATACCAGCAGAGGCATCACGGTTTACCGTGATTGACCTGAAAAACGCATTCTTCTCAATACCTTTACACCCTGACTCACAAGACTTGACTAGTTTCACATACCGCAATACAAAAAGGAAACACACCAGGTTGCGCCAGGGGTACTGCGACTCACCATCTATCTTCAACAGGGGGATACAAATGGACTTGGGTAACATTGAAATGGAAAGAACGGTGCTGCAATATGTAGATGATATAATCATATGCAGCACCACAGAAGAAAAGTGCAGGAGAGACTCCATCAAAATGCTTACAATATTAGCAGAAAAGGGGTACAAAGTAGACAAGGAGAAGCTGCAGTACTGCCAAGAACAAGTGCTGTACATAGGCCAGCTCATTTCGCAAAATGGAAGGAACATTGCACCACAAAGGGCACAGGCCATAACCAACACGCCACAGCCACAGACGGTGAGAGAACTACAGCAGTTCTTGGGCCTATGCAACTACTGCAGGGCTTGGGTTTTTGACTACAGCTCGTACACAAGACCACTGCTTGAGGCACTAAAAGAAGCACAGAGGGGGGAGAAGAAGTTAAGGTGGACCACCGAAATGACAGAGGCATTCCAGGAACTAAAACATGCCATATCAACAGCACCAGTCCTTGCTACCCCAAATTATGAAGCACAATTTTTCATCTTCTCACATTGTAGCTCAGCAGTAATGAGGGCGGTGCTGACACAAAAAACTAGTATGGGACACAAACCAGTAGCCTTCTACAGCGCACACCTGGACCCTGTAATGTTAGGTCACTTCCCGTGCGAACAGAGCCTAGCTGCCGCTGCCTTTGCGGTAGAAAAATCATCATTGATAACAATGGGCTGACCGACAACACTGTGGGCCTCATTACACGGACGGCGGTGGACCAAGGTGCTTTTAGCACCTTGGTCCATGCCTGTAAAATACCGGCACCGCCTTGGTGGAAAGGGGAATTACCGCCCTATTCCAAGGTTGGTGGGGCGGTAATTCCCCCTTCCCCCATTGCCCTTCCCCATTCCCATTTTTGCCCCATAGGGGATAATGGGAATGGGGAAGGTGCTAATTACGGCATCGCAAATTGCGGTACCGTAATTAGCTCCCTGGTCCCTTTGCAGGTTTGGTTTTAACGCCTGCAAAAAGCAGGCGTTAAATTCTCCAACCCGCAAAGGTACCTAGTAGTAAGGCGGTAAGGGTTTACCGGTACCGGTAAAATACTGGTACCGGTAAACCCTTACCGCCTACCGTGTAATGAGGCCCTGTATGCAGAGCATGCCCTTTTTGCAATACTGAATAAACCAAAATCAACTTTGACCACTCAGAGGGCGTCAGGGTATGAGGTTATCTTGTCCAGTCCAGAGTTAACAATTGTAAGGTGCAACAACATCAACCCAGCGAGGTTCGTAGCAGAGGTAGTGGAAGATGACAAATACTCTCATGATTGCACACAAGCCATTGACACTTACTGCAGCACAAGAAAGGTTGAGGAAAATGCCCTGTGGGGGGGAGAAATACTGTACATTGATGGGTCTTCAACAATTGACCAAGGTGATGGAATACGCAGAACAGGCGCGGCAGTGGTGAGACTGACAGAGGATTTAATATATGTTCCAGTGAAATGTGTTCAGTTACCCAAACACTACTCTGCCCAAGCAGCAGAATTAGTGGCCCTAATTTTAGCACTAAGAAAGCATTAACAAGAGAGTAACAATATATTCTGATAGCGCGTATGTCACATCAACTGTACATTCTGGGTTAATAAAATGGCAGAGTAGAGGGTTCAGAAGAGCAGATGGCACACCAGTACAACATGCCCTAGTACGTGCTGAAGTAATTGAAGTAATTGAAGATCCCAAAGAGATAGCCTTGGTGAAGTGTCAGGCCCATATGAACGGGGATGACCATATTTCCAAAGATAACAAAACAGGAGACGCACATGCTAAACATGCTGCGTATTTCTGTGAGGTTTGGACCCCCACAGAAAAAGAAAAAGAAAAGGGGAGGGCGGGGGCAAGACAAATGTTGTTGAAGGATGGGTACATTCACATCCCTGAAAATCAAATTATGGAATTACAGGCAGCAGCACCAGCACCCATAGCAGAGAAGGAGTTATGGGTAAAAAGGGGATGCACAATGTCCCCCACAGACGCATTATGGCGACAAAACAATACAGGCAAAATAGTGATGCCCCTGGCCCTATTTAAAACAGCCCTGGGCCAACTACACCATCCCGCACACACAGGAAAAGAAGTGAATGCAGCAAGGATAAAGGAAGGATGGTTCTGTCCCGAGCTAAACTCTCATGTTGTAAACTTCATCAGTAATTGTCTTACTTGCCAACAATTTGCGGCCGGTCACACGCTGCAAGTGATCAAAGGTATTATACCCCGGCCCGAAGGCCCCTTCCTACACCTCCACATTGACTATGTTGACATGATCAATGTATGTCAAGGATACAGGTACATGATTGTGGTAGTATGCCCATTCTCAAGATGGATTGAGGCCGGCCCATGCTCCCATGCTGATAGAGCTGCAAAGTTCTTAGTGAGGGAAGTCTTCCCGAGGTGGGGGGTATGCGAAGTGTTGCGGTCAGACAGTGGTCCACACTTTGCCAATGAAATGTTCCAACACATCACTGCCCTCCTTGGCATAAAGCACAATTTTGCATGTGCGTATCACCCACAGGCGAATGGCGTTTGTGAACGCCTCAATGGGCTCCTAAAAGAAGAAATAGCAAAAATTCTGCAATCTACCAAGAAAAGCTGGCTGTACTGTCCCCCTTTGGCCCTATTTGAGTTAAGAAACAGGCCAGGGTCGGATCGCCACCTCACACCCCATGAGGTGGTGACCGGATGCCAAATGCACCTCCCATTGACACCTCCATCAAGGGCTATAACAGATAGTGATTCAACTCAAAATGTTTTTGGTGATGAAATGTACGAATATGTATCTTTCTTGATTAATAGTGTAGCTTTTATCTCTCAACAGCTCGAGCGGACGCGGGGCGGGTCGAAGAACATCCAGCAAGAAGAAGGAGAAAATGAACAACAGGAACAAGCGACTAAGTGGACAGTAAGTGAAGGTGATAGAGTGCTGTTCAGGAACTATAACCGCCGGTGGAATAGCCTCCGATTCATGGGGCCCCATCTGGTGGAAAAAGCAACTCTTAGAGCGGTCAAGCTCCAAGACAAGAACATATGCAAGCCCTACAAAGATCAGACCCGCCCTGGCGTCAACGACAGGGCCAACACAGCAGCAAAAGCAATGAGCGACAACGGCAGCACAGCCCCTGACCCTTCCCAAACCCCAGACACCTCCAAGGATTCAAGTGGACAATTGCCCCTAGCTCACCCCATGGTCACGAGATCGCACAATAAGAACAACACTGCCCTGATAAGCCCCGTACAAACAAGCCCCGCCCCTATTGCCACCTAAAGGAAGGACATTGCCTAACAAACTGAAGAATTACACCACACTTGTAGACACATGCATGTTCTCTTTTCTTTTCTTTTTGTCTCGCACATGCAGGTACCGCAAAAGTACTGTTTAGTGTAAAGATAAGTGCAATAATTAAAAGCTTACATTTTGCCTGGGGGGGTAAATGCTGTCCACAGATGATGATACCCGCAAAGCTCTGTCACATCAATTTGTGTACGCCATAAAGAGACCAAAATATTTAAAGAAAAGGAGAATACGTGTGTATTATAACATGTTCATTTTGGCTATAGAGAAATCATTCCCACATCTCCATGAGCACTATTGGTAGAGGGACAACTAAGGACAACTTTTATGTGTGCTCGCTGATCCCACACGCTATGAGCGCATCCAGAACATTTGTAGCCACTGAAGTACCTGCAACATCAGTAGAGTGCCTGATATACCTGGCCCTGTTCCAAACAAAAGGACGATTTCAAGGAAGAATGGCAATAATACAGTGGAAGACGAGGTATACATACCCGTATGAAAATAACTTCATCAAAACACTGCCCATGTACAATCACTACTGGCAACTAACACATGGGCTCCAGTATGTGACGGATGGACCAGAAAAAGAGGAAACAAAGGAAGTAACATTGAAGTGCCTACCATGTGAATGGCGTGCAAAAGAAGTTTCTGGAGTACTTGGGTGCTGGGAGAGACCACTACTAGTAATATATGGAAAGGTGTACACGAAGGAAGGGTGGACGGATGGAGTAGTGGGGAGTAATATGGTAACATTTACAAAGGCAACGATGGAGAAGATGGATGGAGTAAATAACAAGTGCTACGACGAATGGATTAAGAGTGCAGGACTGGTGACATGGCTAGAGAAGGATGAGGATCCAGCAACAATACTCCCACTACCTGCACCTACACTTTGTTATCAACACAATGGAGAGGTTCATGTTGGAAGGAATAGCAACTTCAAAAGAATAGTAATGATACATGAGGAGGGTGCCGGTACAGCAGTATTGATGGATCACTATTGGGCTTGCAGAGAAAAAGCATACCACAGCTTGCCGCCATTTTGGGATGGAATATGCACCACGGTACACATAAATGTACCATCCCTAGTAGTGCCACAGAAACATGTTAACATGGGGAGCTTCCCTAAAATGGACGAAGGGAATAAGAGGAAGAAAAGATCAGTGAAAATTGGAGAAGGACAGGAGAAAAACGACACAATAATATTGCAGAGAGTAAAAAGACAAGGAGAACCACTGACGGGGAACTACCTGTGGGGAAGATCGGAAACTGCACTTAGTGACATTCCGCCGGGACACAGATTATTCAGCAGAGCAGCAATGTTTTTCTCATCCATAATACATTCAGGACTGCAGGCGTATGCAAATGCGAAATGGCTCCAGATAACAAGATGGGAGCTAATGATGACAATAAACTCAACCGTCAATGGGTTCAATGCGATAAAAGAAGAATTGAGGGCAGTACGAATGGTGGCACCCCAGAATAGATATGTGCTGGATCTCCTTACAGCAATGGAAGGAGGAGTTTGTGCAAAAATTGGAAGATCATGTTGCACATTTGTTCCTGCCAACGACGCAGATAATGGTAAACTTTCTGAGGCAGTATCACAACTGGCCAAGATGCACACAAATATGGAAAAAGAAGCAAAGGGTGTGAAGAGAGATGGTAGCTGGTTTTCATACCTATGGTCATGGATGCCATCTTGGCTGTCAGATGGGCTCAAGATAATAGCTGGGTGCATAATATTGGGAATTGCTGCCCTGTTAGGTCTGAGGTTGTGGAGGACAAGGACAGCATGCACAACTGACGAAATGATGGAGATGATTGGTATGCATGCCCTAATGCCAGCAGAAGACGACAAAAATGCAGATATCATCTTGAAAGAAAGGGAGAGATTGCACAAGCAGATATTGGAAGCAGACTCACAGCCGCCATCAGTGAAGGTGGAGAACCCGAGGAACCTGAAGAATTATGCTGGGAAGTGGGTCTACTGCAAACCCGGTGGTGGATGTGTGTATATGTACTGGTCATTTGAAGACCATGTGAACCAGTATGGACACCTAGCTGGAACAACAAAGGTTTGGAGACCACGCGGAGACAAGAGAGGAGATAATTTTGTGGTCGACAAGTCGACCAGAGGGGGGACTGAAGTGGGAAAATGGGACAACACCCTTCCCCCATTCTCATCCAGAGCCTGGCCTAGAGGATCACGGCCCAAGCAGCCCCCGCGAGAGGTGTTTGACCTATTCACTTCAGTACCTCACAACATGGTACCATGTGTCCGCAGTCCCCACAAACGAGGAGCATTCCCAATAGCAGGCCCTGGTCAAGCTGACGTCTGCGACATCCACCAGCTCGACTAACGCAACAACCACAAAAAGCCAACATCGTTAGAGATGCCATGACGGCATAGCCAAATGACAAGAACACCCGTGCCACCAAGCACACTGGTCACTCACACACAACCTACATGAAGAACATACTCAGAGCTATGACGTAGCGGACAGGGACACCCACAGACGTGCATCGTTGTTATTTTTCACATAGGCCTCCTACCGCACCGCAGAAACACAAGATGCCTGAAGAGCTCATGTATTCACGTGCCGATGCTTTGCCACCCCATCCCCATAGAAGACGCCATCATATATGTCTGCTGCTGCTTGTGACACTCTGTCATCCTGCGACATCCACATTATGGGTCATGTACTACCACCCAGAAGCTAGGCCCGAGTAGGCCGTATGCAAGCCTCCCCAGGCAGGAGCCTCTCAGACAAAATCCCCCCAAGGCGAAAAGCAAAGCGCTGATCATGCAGAACGAGCCCTAACGAGAGCTCACCGCCAAGGCCGCGATGTTGCAACCCACACGTCGCACTCTCAGTGCCATGGTTACACCTGCCACCACCAAGCGCCTCTCAGAGCCTAAATACAAATCAAATGCTCATAATTCTGCTCCAGCTACAGTCTATCCATATGTGACCAAGCCGAACTGACAAAATGCCAAGCTCAAGAGACAGAAAGTCGCCGGGGTCCCACGTCTGGGACACAGGGTGAAACAACGAAGTGACAAGTTGGACACCTACACCAATGGGAAAGGCGTGATCATCAGCCACTAGCAAGACCTGTCCATTGTCCACCATTAAGACATAGTTACACATTGTTGTCACCATCAGGGACTTCGCGAACTGGGAACGGGGATGGTCCCAGGCTTGGGGGCTCACGAGGGAACCAATCAGAATACAAGGGGCACCTCACTGACGCCATTTCAGCTAGCCAATCACCAAGGGTCCCTAGTAACCAATTTCTTGTAGCAATTTTTAGGGACAACCCAAGTGTACTACCTGACCCATCCTTACCCACGAATATTCCTTCATATATGTAGCCATACTAACCCTACCACTCGGGAAGCCAATCCGAAGTGGCGATAGGTTTTGTGATGGTTTTTCCCAGGTGACATGAGTAGCGCGTCATACTACGATAAAAAGGGCCTAGGAGCCCACTAACGAAGAGAGCGTCTCCCCGGATAGATACGGGCTGAGAACAATCCCTGCCGTTATCCTAATAAACAGCAGTAATTACTTTGCTCTTGTGTGTGCCTCATACTCCTTTTGGGACACGGGAGGAGTTGGGGCCTCCCTAGCCCCGGAGGTCCGCGGACGGCTCTGCCGGCCCCCGGGAAATCACGGGAGGAGTTGGGGCCTCCCTAGCCCCGGAGGTCCGCAGACGGCTCTGCCGGCCCCCGGGAAATCACAGGAGGAGTTGGGGCCTCCCTAGCCCCGGAGGTCCGCAGACGGCTCTGCCGGCCCCCGGGAAATCACCCCGACATGGGATTATGTATATGAGGGCGTAAGAACCACTAGCCAAAATTATATAATATATACTACAACAGCCACCTACTTTGCATCCGCATCATCCACATATAATTACTGCGGGTGCAGTGTTGCATGGTGGCCCAGTCATGGGGTTTTGATTTCCCCAGAACCAGGATACGGGGAGGCCATTTTTTCCAGATGCCCTTCCCATATAAATCTGGCTCAATTCCTCCAAAGGTCATTAGAATGATGCACACACGTTTGTCTAGTATGTGCCATTTTGTTTTGGTAGAATCAATCCCTTAATCTTTTTGTGTGTCAAGCTTGCCTGCGATGGTGCTGCTTTCAGCACTAGGAACCACCTTTGGACTGTATCTCCCCAAAGTGCAGCATGAAAATAATGGGCGGTCAGTATTTCAATAACGCGCTTTCGTCAAATAGAAGCAAAACCAGTGACACTAGCGGGGCTTATTGATGTGTCACTTTTTAGCAGTCAAAAGTGATCACGGTGGATCCCATTTAGGCATTGCCACACCATGCAATAAAGAGGTCTGCAACCTTTGGCACTCCAGGTGCTTTGGACTACAACTCCCTTCTAATCTAGACAGCATAGTCGATGGAGCAGGATCATGGGAGTTGAAGTCAAAAGCATCAGGAGAGCCACAGGGTGCACACCCAATACTGTACAGATAGGGATTTGTTATATAACATTGGTCCTAGAACTTCTACATGATTCAACATGTGCAATGAACATGCTCGTTTTCTTTCTTTTTTTAAGGTCATGGCCCTAAAAAACATGTTATATTGCAAATAACAACTTAGCTACATATAGTGTTGCAGATAATTCAGGCAGGGGTTGTATAGCTCAGTGGCAACCTGCTCGTCTTGGAAGCAAGACAACGCAGAGCAACGTGGGTTTGAATCCGGTGTCCTTGCACTTCTAAAAAAATATATCTATAGTAATGTCTCCTCCTGCAAACTAGCTTCAAAAGGAGTGATAAATTAAAAGTGGGTAAAGGGTCTGACCTATCTGTCCCTGGAAAAAGACCTTCTCCTTAGTCAGAACATTGAAAGGCGCGGGTTATCATGGCCTCGCTATGCAAACATTTGATCAAGAGGGAAAAGATGAAACAATATTTTTTCATAGCAACATTAAACTCACAAGGCAAACACGTCTGAGAAAATATCAAACAGCGCTGCAGCATTTCAGCGCGCGACCTTGTCTTCATAAAATAGAAAAATAGTGCCAACAAGAAAATTCTGGAAACTGCGCACTTTGAGAATGCTTTTAGTGCAGCGTTAATATGAAGTTAAAGAGGTTTTTTAGGTCCAGACAGACAGAGTTTATAGCTTTTAATAAGCCCTAACAGTCTCCTAGTTGCATCATTTTGAGACTCTTATCAGGGGATCTGTCTATCTGCAATTCATAATTGAGTAAAAACGCGCCAAGTTATAAAATGTTATGGTGTGAACAAAGGCTCACCGTATTCCCCACACGCAACCTAAGATGGCAGATGCCACGTGACGTCATCGCACACCATATGGAGTGCAGACAGTGGCTCACCTGTTTGAGGGATGCACGTCGGATTGGGAGAAAGTACGAATAACAAAGGCCTCCGGTGCTTAACAATATCCTGGTTTTCCAGTCACGTGTATTAGGACATTGCCAACCTTATCAAGGGACATGTCGATTTTTAAATGTATTTTTTTAAAACCTATATTTTTCAAACGTTATAAACAAGTTACATACAAAGTCATGTGAACTAGCAATGTGTCGGTAACGTGCAAAACAGGATTTGCCGTTACAGAGACCAGCTTGTTTCTCTTCACAGATAATGCTTAGAAAGGCAATTATTTTTCACAATGCATTCCTTAATGTCGCGACTACAAACATGAGCTGTCTCTTCCACTCTCCGGGGCAATAACTATCAAGCGGCAGGCCTAACTGCAACTCATAATGTAATACAAACTCATCAGGACATTAAGTAAGATGGGAGTCAAACCTATGGGCCTCATTCTAACTATGCCAGTATCCTGGCGGTAGAGCCGCCAGGATACCGGCAAAAGCTGCTACTGTTTCCGGAAACCCGGTCTGGCAGCATTGCCGCCAGATTACGGGTGCCGGAGTGACGGTGTAAATCCCCATTCATGGAGTCCCATAGGACATCATGAATTTGCTGATGCCGGTAATAAGGGCTTTTTCTGCTGTTAGGGCACCTCGCTTATCTAGCCACTACGGGAATGCCAGTCATAAAGTGGCGGTATCCATGAATGCCGGCACTTTTTTACCGGACTGTCCGACCTAGGATGAGGCCCCATGTTTGGAGTAGCATATTCCAATATAGCGGACTATGTGACCCAATAGGCACCCTTTTAGGTGATAATGCCGGCATGTGAATAGCACCTATAAAAACACTGCGTTTGCTTTCACCCCAAGAAAGAGGGGTGTGTGGGATAGGGGGTTGGATGGTGAGGAGAACATAAGGTACAGGGAGTACCCCAGTAAAAAGGGATGAATACAGCAGCAGTGCCATTACCATCAAGGTCTCCTACTGTGTACTATACATCCCTGTACATCCAAGTTTGATCCTATGACTGTACATTGCTTATAACTAATTGTCTTTATTACTGTCTGAGTGTTTGTTTGTTTGTTTGTTTGTTTATTTGGTATAGCGCAGAAACCAAACCCGAAGGGGTAGCTGGGCGCAAACAGTACAAGGTTGCTTAAGAACTTAGTTACAGGAGAAATACACGTTATACATTCGCAGTTAAATCATGAAAGTGCAGTTTATACAGTTCACATTAGATCAACGGTAAGTATAGTGAGAGAGCACGGGAAAAAAAGAAAAAGAGGAAAAGTGCGGAGCTAGGGTTAAGTCTAGTTGATCGGATGTCATTCGGCTGGTTGCAGATATCTAGTGTCTATGTGGGAGGGGGAGGTCCAGCTAAGTGTCATTGGCACGGATCCAAGTAAGGACTTTTCGCCTGAAACTCGAGTAAGGTTGGTCCATTCTGAGATCCAAGGGGAGTTTGTTCCAAGTTTGCGCAGCTATGATTGGGAAACTAGTGCCGCCGGCTGTACTCTTTTTGAATCTAGGCATCACTAAGGTGAAGGCGTTGGTCAGTCTAGTGGGACGGTTAGAGGTTCTCTTGTGGATTCTGTTGGCCAGATAAGGGGGGGCAATGTTGTTAAGACATTTGGATGTGAGTGAGAGTATTTTAAGGGTGATCCTGTCTTTGATTTTTAGCCAATGGATATTTTTCCTAAAGGTGGAGATGTGGGCTCTGTTAGGAATGTTTAAAGCTACTCTGATAGCGTTATTTTGGAGAGTTTGTAGTTTGTTAAGGATATCCTTGTTAGAGCCTGCATAAAGGGCATTGCAGTAATCCAGCTTGGATATGATGAGAGCATTAGCTAATGTGATGCAGCTAGTCTCGGTTAGGAAAGGTCTACATGCTCGGATCAATTTGCAAGTATATGCCGTGGAGGATGCTAGTGAGTTCGTTTGCTTTTTGAAGGTGAGCGCTGAATCAAGATAGACCCCGAGGGTTTTGACTGCAGGCATCACTTTGATGACGTTATTGTCAATGTTGAATGCGGCATAGTTGGGGTCAAGTTTTTTGATAGCCAATGCTGAGCCAATGATCAGTAGCTCCGTCTTGTCGTCGTTCAGGCAGAGGCCATGGGATGCCATCCAAGTCTGAATGAGGAGATATATCTTATTTACTAAGTCCGTGTCTTCCAAGAAGTTACCCGAAAGGGGGATTAGAATCTGAGTGTCGTCTGCGTAGTTAGTGTAGATAACACCCAGTCTGTCCAACTTATCAAATAGGGGCTTAGTAAAGATGTTATACATCGTCGGAGAAACACATGATCCTTGGGGAACACCGCAAGAAACTTGTATGGGATCAGCGGCTGCTGAAGGTGAGAAGACTCTCATTGTCCGGTTTGCAAGGAAGGATTGTACCCAAGCTATGGCATCACTTGAGAAATGAGCGGCTGAGCTGAGGTGATTGCATAAGACTGCATGATCTACCAGGTCGAAGGCCGCAGATAGGTCAAGGAGGAGTAGCATCGCTGTTTTACCATTGTCCTTCAACTCGTCAATTTGAGTCTTGAGGTCAATCAAGGCTGTTTCAGTGCCGTGAAGGGGACGGAAGCCAGATTGCCGTGAACCTAGTAAATTGTTAGTTTCTAGGTAGTCCTGGATTTGCAGGTATGCTACTCTGTCTATGATTTTAAGTAGGAAAGGGACAGTAGTGATGGGTCTGTAGTTAGTTGGTATAGCAGGGTCAAGTGTTTGTTTTTTTAGTAAGGGAAGCACCCAGGATTGTTTGAGGTTGTTCGGTACTAGATTAGACTTAAAGGATGCATTAATGATTTTTGAAATGAAAGGTGCTAGGTCACGAGCTGCATCTTTTATAATTTGGGCCGGACAGTTGTCACCTTTACAGTTAGAGGGTTTTAGAGATAGTATAATTTTTTCTGTCTCTAATACGGATATCTTTCTGAAGCTAAATAGGTGAGGGGTGTTAGATTGGTTAGGGGGGAGCTGAGGTTGCAATGTGGGTTCTGTTGGCAGGAGCAAGGAAGCTTTTTTATTAGCAATTTTAGATTGGAGCGAGCTCATTTTACCCGCCAGGGCATTTTGTATATAAGTGCACCAGGACTTGTTTTTGGGAATGTTGTCAGGTGGGGTTGTGGGTGATTCCATTTCACGGAGGATGGAAAATAGCTCCTTGGTGTCTGATTTGGCTTTAGAGATTCTGTCATTGAAGGTATTTCTTTTAGTGTTTATAATTTCCTTTTTATACTGTTTGGCAAGGGTGGCTAATTTGGTTTTGTTCTCCTCGGTGGGTGAGTGTTGCCAGATAGACTGCAACTTTCTTTTTTGGATTCTAAGGTCTTTCAGGTGTGGCGTGAACCAGTTGTTAAGGTGACAGAGTTGTTTGCTTTTGCGCAGCTTGGTGGGGGCAATCAAGTCAAGTGCCTTGATCATAGAGCTGTTGTAAGCTTCAACAAGCGACGTAGGGTCTGTAATGTTGTCTAAATTATTGAGAGTAGGGAGAAGGTGGGGTAGGAGTTGTTCTGATGTGATGTCTTTTTTACTTCTGGTGGGAAGTGGCGGGGCCATGAGTATAGGTTTGGGCCGGATAAGGTCTAGTGAGGCATTGAATACAATTAAGTGGTGGTCAGTCCAGGATTGTGGTATTATGTTGGTAATGCTGATGTTACAGTTCCGATCAGCAACCCAGTCTAGGGTTCTACCTTTGGCATGAGTAGGAGAGGAGACTTTTTGAGATAGGGCGTAGTCATTCAGGAGTGATGCGACAGATAGGGCATGTTTGTCGTTGCTGTCATTAAAGCCCAGGTTAAAGTCTCCCAGTAATAGTATTTGAGCGTGGTCTTTAGTATTGTTGGTTATAATGCTGGTTATGTCGTCTTCAAAGGTACTCAGTGGTCCAGGTGGTCTGTAGATAGCATGCAGGGTGAGAGTCCGGTTGCAAGAGAGGTGCAGTTTGGCAGTAAGGAGTTCGCAAGATGAGAATATCAGGGTAGTAACTAGTTTGATAGGTAAGGTAGCTTTGTGAATGATGGCTAGGCCGCCACCTTTAGTGTTAGGTCTATCGACTCTTAGTAGTTGGTAGCCGTCAGGTATAGCTAGCATGATGGCAGGGCCAGCTGCATCATGGAGCCATGTTTCGGTTATGACTAATAGGTCTAAGTTTTCGTTGATTAAGGTGTCCGAGATCTCGGTAGCATGGGCGACCATGGACCTTGCATTAATGAGAGATCCAGTTATTGATAGGGTACTGTTTGGTTGAGTCGAGGAGGGTTGTTTGTTTTTGGTGGGGGTATCTCTTTGTATCTGTGGCTGGTTAGTGGTTATAGGAGCAGGGCGAGGGGTGGTAGGTTTGGGGTATTGCGAACGTTTGTTTTTGCAATTGTGTTCCATGACCTTGCATATCTGTAACACTTGTCACTGTCTAATGCGCCCAGATAAACAGTAATTGACCTCGGCATTCACTCCCCAGCATTTTCAAGTAGAAACAATATGGACTAGTGGTCATTATTCCGATCGGAGGTCAAAGGTATTCATGCAGGGGGTATTGCATATAATGCACAAATAAAGAGCTATGTTGGAATTGTGATAAATCCTATGGATCTGCATAATTGACCATGTCAACTATAGCATTAAACAGTTTATTTGAACTATACAGTTAACTGCACTTCTGAAACTACAACACAACAGTGGCATGGCCAGTTAGTTAGTTTTATGGCATAGCATATAGCGTTAGGGGTAATTACAACTTTGTCGGTAATGTAAAACAAGTGATATTTCCAAATACTGCATCTTTTACCGCTGTGACAAGCTACAAGATTCCTTTCAGAAACACTTCAATTGTGGCTGCTTATGTGTGGCGGTTACTACCACTGCTGGGTGCGGTATCAGCACACTTAGCAAACCCGCATGTGGCAATACGGTATTTCCCCATTGGACCACCAAAATGGGGATAACAGAAGGGTCGGAATGGCTTGGAATCATACAGACCCTAGAAGTTCATTCACGCTTATCTTATTCTGTGTCACAGTATTAATTACCACAGGTAACACTGACAAACCTGTAATCAGGGCTTTGCTTAGGAGTGCTGCATGTATGTCTCACCAAATGAGCCCTGCGATTGCTCTCCAAGTAGCAAATGACACGTGTATCTGATAGTTGATTTTAATCAACCTCATTCTCACAATGTGTCTCTTTGTGAGTTTTGTGGAAATTCCTAAGGAAATACTGCCAAGCTTGATTACCGTTACTGACACTTGGTCTGGTGGTAAATTCACCAGATTACAAGTAGCATTAAGGCAGTGTTAGTCACCACGGATGGAGTCCATAGGACTTCATGATGAACTTGGAGGATACCATGGGCCTCATTACAAGTTTGGTGGTATCTTTGTGGTAAATCTGCTGAGATACCACCAAATGGATTTACTGTTAACGCCAATTGGTCTGGCGGAATTACAGCTGAATTAAAAGCAGCAGGATGGCAGTGTTAGGCCCCATTTATGGAGGCCATATGACTCCATGGGGATTTTGGTGGAATTACCACCAGCCATAATTCCGCCAGTGATAATACTGCCAAAATGGCATTTTTTTGCTGGTAATGTGGCGGAATTACCTCCAGCAGCGCTAGGTATGACCAAAAGAGATCATATATCTACAGCAAGGAGACAATCTAACTGGCTCTCAACCATTGACAAAATCAACCTAAAAAGTGCCTCACTTACATACCTTAATAACGCAGCACCTCGTTACTTGACAGAGAGTTTCAATAGAAGACTTACGAACCGACCTACCCGAGCAGCCTACACGAACTGTGTGACAATCCCCTCCTACAAACGGATGACAATTGGAGGTACTAGCTTCCCTGTCAAAGCTGCCCAACTCTGGAACTCCCTTCCACCTACCAGTAGGGCGGACCAAACTTACCCACATTTCAGACGAAATATCATCAACTGGCTAAAACCAATGATCTTTAATCCTAGACTTGCATCTGCACTTGGTATCCTACCCTTGCCGTAACTAACATGCTACTTTGTTTTGTATCCTATCCTTGTATACCTGTGTACTATATCTGTAAAACTGTAAGTTATTCTATATTTTGTATTGGGTCTGGTGTGCGTTACAAATAAAGAAACAAACAATCAAGCATGTGAATTGTAGGAGACGAAAGTCTGGTCAGCTGCATTTATATGGCAGGTGTGTTGTGCAATGTGTTTTACAGTACAGTAAGTAGTGGATGGGTGCTGAGAGGTAATTCGCCGAGCATGCAAGAGCAGGGGAGGCATTAGGTTTGCAGCTAGAATACATTTTTATCCTGGGGGTAGCTGTATTCTTAGGGCAGAGGTGTTGTGCAATGTGTCTTATATTAGTGCATGCAGTGGAAGGTTTCTGAGAGGTAGTCTGGAGAGTATGTGAGAGCAGGAGAGTCATTATGTGTGTAGTTAGACCGAATCTGTCGTGGGGGATAGCTGCATAATTATGGCAGAGTTGTTGTGTAATGTGTCTTAGAGTGGTGCCTGAAAGTATAGGTAATACAGTGGCATCCTCAGAACTCATCTATATGCAATACATTGGTTACCCTCAGAGATTTGTCTAGAATAGCATGTATTGGTTACCCTCAAAATTCATATAAGTACAATACATTGGTTACTACAAAAATAAACTAAATGCAGTATTCATCAAAGTACAATAAGTTGGTGACCCTCAAGGTTCATCTAAATATGTTGGTTACCCCAAAAAATAAAACTAAGTGCAGTACATAGGCTACCCTGAATAGAAATTAATCCAGTTGTAATACACGGCTACTAACAAATTCATCTAGATGCAATAAATTGGCTACCCTAAGAATTAATCTAAGTTCATCTAAGTGCAATATGTGAGTTACCCTAAAAATTGAAACTACGTACTGTACATTGGCTACCCTCAAAATTCATCTTGTTGCAATTTAACGGAAAATCACAAAATTCATCTAGATGCAATACATTGGCTACCCTAAGAATTTATCTAAGTGCAAGACATTAGCGAGCCTTGGCCTTGGCTATCTCCCATAAGTGTGGGGTGCGATACGTACCCGTCTATTGTTCCTGGCTTCTTTGTTTTGTATCTGCAGCATGGATTTCTGCCTGTTTTCTATTGGGTAATGCTAGTCAAGTTAGTTTTGGCAAAGGTTCTTACCATCCTTTGGTGAGTGTATGGGAATTTGTTCCTGCCGCAATCCTCCTGGGTTGAATAGCTAGCTCAAAACGGGAGGACAGGGTTAGTCAGTGTGCCGAGGGCAATAGCCAATGTCTTCAGAGCTCTCTGGAAGGTCAAGTGGTCCTCTATGCGTTAGATGTTAAGCGGCATAGAGTTCCAGATAGTGGATGGTTGGAGGGAGAAATTGGTGCCTCCAATTCTGGTTTATTTGAAAGGGGATCACCAGTAGGAGAGCAATGCCTGATCACCGGTTTCTATTGCGGTGGTAGTGGGTGATTTATTTTGGAGGTATTTTCGGCCTGTCTTGTGCAGGGCTCGGTGAGTGATGCACACGGTGTTGAAGGTCACCCGTCGTCTGATTGGGAGCCAGTGGACGGTACGGAGGGTAGGGGTGATGTGCTCTCTGTGGAGGGTAAGGAGGGTGGGCTGTTGTGCTCTCTGGGCCCAAGGGGAAGTAGGAGCCTGGCTGCTGCGTTCTGGACACTTTGGAGCTTTTTGAGTTGGTAGGCAGGGGCACCTAAGTAGAAAGTGTTAGCGTAGTCTAGTCAGGAGAGGACGATGGACATGATTGCCATCACTCTCTGTGGGTAGGAGAGGTACGGAAAGATGCATCTGAGTTTGCAGAGATATAGGTAGCAGGAATTTGGCACACTGTGGTGTGATAGAGTCAGGTCAGTGTCCACCGTGCAGCCCAGGTTTTTGACTGTGGCAGATGCAGCGGTGCAGGGGGGTGAGCTAGGGAGGGTGGCCACAGGGTGGGTTGAGGGAAGTGGGCTGTCTTTCCGCCGATCATGATCACTGTTTTTCCAGGATTGAGCAGGAGGTGGTTGACAGTCATCCAGTGATCAATGTCAGTGAGGCAGGATGCAACGTCTGGGTGGGTGGTGGAGACAGACTTACAGTTTCCAAAGATGATTTGTGTGTCATTGGCGTAGTTATAGAAGGTGAGGTTGTGTGTGCAGATAAGTGCGGGGAGAAGGCTCATGTAGAGGTTGAAGAGAAGAGGGGGTTAGCAGGAGCCCTGGGGGACTCTGTCACTGAAGGGTCAGGCAGAGAAAGCTAAAGGAGGGAGATGAGTGATTTGGTATCTGTTGGCAAGGAATGAGGAGATCCACTTAGTGCTGTGTCCCTGGTGCCAAGGGAGTGGAGTCTGTCAATGAGGATGATGGTGTCGAAGGACGCTGAGAGGTCATGGAGTATGAGTGCGTCACAGCCCTCTGTGTCTGCAGCGTTTTTGAAGTCATCCCATATGGAGACTGGGGATGATTCAGTTCCATGAAGGGGTCTGAAGCTGGATTAGGTGGGGTCGAGGAGGTGGTTGGCTTCCGTGAAAGTACTGAGCTGGGAGCAGACTGTGTGGTCTGTGAGTGTGGCTACAAAACGGGTGTTAGAAATCGGTCTGTAGTTTGCAGGCAGGAGGGGGTCAAGTGAGGGTTTTTTCAGGACATGGGATGTTTTGGAAGCTGCTGGGAAGATGCCTGAGGTGAGGGAGGAGTTAAGGATGGATCTTACGATGCTGCCTGCACAGTTTGAGGTGAAGATTTCTTTGAGGAGGCAGCGGAGGGGCGTAGGACACAAGGGGATCCGGATAGACGGCTGTTAGTCAGTAGTTTAAGGAATCCAGGTCTAGACATGGGAGCAAAAGAGGAGAAGATAGAAGGGGGTGTGCTGGTTGGTCAGTTCATTTGGGGTAGCGGGTAGAGGGGTGGGAGTGATGCCGGTTTCATGACGATGGTGCAGGTTCAT